>NC_048263.2:11376802-12738604 GCF_005286985.2 Setaria viridis | reverse complement strand
TTGAGAGGCAAGTTTTGCCAAAAAAACGAGAGAAGTAACAGCTACGTGCACGCAGCTATCTAGCGTATGACTCGAAGGCTTGGCGACACAGACACAACACAACAAATTAAGGACAAGATCGATGATGGAGTGTAACTATGTAAGCGGCGCACTTACGTCCATGCCGGTGATGGGGCTCTCTGAGTGTCGCCACGCGACGTCGCCGGCGTACCGCTCGAAGACGCAGATCATGTTCCCGCGCACGTAGGGCCGGCCGTCGGCGGCCACGAAGACGCCGTCGACGTACTGCGCGTGGCGCGGGCAGTCGTTGAGCGGCACCAGCGGCATGGCCTGCAGCCCGAAGCCGTACTCGCCGGCGTCCATGTACGTCTTGAAGTACCACGCCTCGGAGGGGTCCATGTACGGCACGAACAGCTCCGACGCCATGCCCTTGTACATCACCTCCCGGTGCGCGCCCGTGCCCGGGTCCTGCACCCGCGCGCGCGACACCACCATGCCGGCGCGCGCATCCGCCTTCAGGTGGAGCTCCCACCCGCCCCACCGCACCGTGTGCCCGTCCACCAGCTCGACGCCTGGGCCCGACGGCGCCGGCTCCATCGACGGCGCGCGCACCTTCTGGTACCCGAGGCCAGCATCTTGTCGTTCCTGCATGTGGCGTGCGAGGCGGTAGTCGGTGTTGGCGGCGTCCGGGATCGGGATGCCGGCGCCGCGGTCGGAGATGTGGACGACCTCACTCGTGTCCATGTCGACCAGCACGGTGAGGCCCTCGATGGGGCGCATGTAGAAGTTGGCCGTGCCCTCGGCGGAGAAGCACTGAACCTTGATCAGCCGGCGGTTCTCCTCGGTGGGGCCGTACCACCCGAGGGAGATGGGCAGGCACGCGACGTCGGACATCCGGACGCCGCGCCGCCGGATGGTGGCGTTGAACTTGGGGTCAGCGAACGGCGCGAAGCAGAGTGACACCTGCTCGTCCATGGTCATGGTCGGGTACCCGGAGGCGGGGACGGGGAGAGGGGTCACGGCGCTGCCGGCGAGGTCAACGGCGAGCACGGAGGCCTCGCCGCGGAACCGGACGACCGCCACGGCGTGGCGGGGAGGCAGCGGGTCGCCCTTCCGCCAGCCCAGGACGACGGCCTTCTCCGGCTCGTCAAGCGCCAGCGAGTGCACGAACAGGGATGACGGCGACGACGCGAAAGGCGGGTGCGCGCGGAGGAGCTCGCGCGCGCGGTTGATCTCACCGATCGTCAGCGGGTCCAGCGGGTGCCGCGGCACGTCGTCCTCGTGCGACGGCGGCTTCGGCTTCGTCATCCGGTTGGCCTGGCGGCACCCCCACGGCGCGAACCGGGTGCAGCCGCTGCCCGCGGCGGCGGCGGCGTCCAAGAGAGAGGCTGTCGACGTGTCGATGCCGCGTGGCAGGCGGAAGGCGGAGCGGACCACGAGGAGGATGAGGGCGGCGCCGAGGGAGAGGAAGATGAACCGGAGAAGGGAGGTGGAGTGATCCATTGGAGCGGTGGTGTTGTGTCCTCTTGCCTCGGTGTGTGCACGGCGCTGAGCTCAGTGAGGAGCGGTGTATATATGGTGACTGCTTCGTGACACACTGGTTGGGGGATGTGGCCATGCGTGATGTCAGTGTCCACCGAGCCAAGGATCGGGGCAACGTGGATGTTGGAGCAAGCACACAATATTTGGAACACCGGATTGTCTTCATGAGTGATGCATTGTCGATGCTAATCTTGACAACCGACACCATCACTTGATGAGCCCTGATTCATTGATCTTTGCCAGATTGGTGCACAGGAAAACCAAGGAAGAGGTCTCGCTCTTCTCCTATTCCGGCGCGAACAAGCATGAAAGATCAAGGATGTTTTTTCTAAGTCGCGCCGTTCCAATTTATCGTGTATATATCTACCTCAACTTCACATGTTTCCACCTTTACCACTGACCCAAGACACTAGTTCTTTTATTTGAGAGTTATATCAGTCCTTTTATTTTACTGTGTAATAGGACCCAACTAATTCTTAGCATCAGGGCTGGACGCTTGGCGTTGTAAAAGCTGTTGTAAACGCTATTTCTTCCTCTTGATGCAATGAAGCGGCAGTTCTTCTGCGTTTTCGATAATCAGTCCTTTTATTTTTGGTTGGCACGGTTCGATTAGCCTCGTTCTTGCAAAACAATAGCAAGTTGCATCTAGTTTCCCATCATACCTTTTCTGATAGGAGTGGTTGCATACCATGACGGCAACAGACAAAGAACAACATAAACAGAACGAGAATCTTGCCTTGGATTTGGAGCTGAAAGTTTGTTTACAATCCTCGACATCTGACAAATGTTCACATGAAACAAAGAACATTGAACATATATAAATGTTTGGGCAGAGAGGAAGAGCTGCCCAGCAAATTCGTCCACGCATGGACGACAAGCAGCCCGTCATCAGTTCTTTTGTCTTAATTAACTAGGATCGTGCCCGTGCGTTGCTACGGGCAACAAAATTTTTATATTGCAAGATATTGGATTCAACGGGGTAATAAAAATATGAAACATGCATAAATATGAAATAACTATATCATCCAAGATTGGATTCAGCAAGACAATAATCATGTGAAACAAATACGAATACAGGTCATCCAAATACCACCTCCATCTATCCTATTTCTTTGCCGGTGATGTGCCAAAGAAAATATTTTACAATGCCTCGTAGTCCAAAGACATGAAGCATTCAACAAAACAATAGTAATGTGAAAACAAATACGAATATTAAAAACTATAGTGCAACCAAATATTTATATTGCAATACATGAAGTTACGGATGACAAAATATTTATATAAGTACCAACAGGTTCTGGCTCCCTTATTGTTTTCTGGGACAGCCCAGGACGTTAATTTGGCATCATGTAAAGAAAGGACTTACAATTTTTAATGCTAACTACTTAACTCTATCCTTGCTGGGCAGTGTGATCAGTCAGTTGATGGATAGGAGAAAAGCTGTTGTCCAGAAATGATTTTAGAACAAACCCCACTAAATCTGATGTGTATCGCTTATTATCCTGCCACCAGTAATTAAGAATAATGAAGAAGCATTTTCAAACATAGAAGCTAGATAACTATGCTGTCCTGTAACATGTTCTCTTGATCTTCAGATATTACCTCTTCAAGTTTCTGCTTGTACCGGAGCCTAAACCCTGGATATAGAAGCACTTTACTCAGAAAGGCACCTTACCCTGAACTCTGTATAGTAAGCAACTGTGAGCTAATGGCTTTTGGTTAACCCAGTGCCATCTACCTCTGTCCTAGAAGCAAGACCATCACTGACTAAATTATATTTCTAGTTCACTTCAATTGTGGCTAACTATATGGGAAAAGTGAGCGACTGAACTCAGATATAAATTCAAGCAAGAAAAGCATATATGAAACAATGAGATAGATTGTAAAGTTTGTGAAGAAACAAAATCATATTCTGCTACAATGAAGAGCTACCAAGCAAAAAAATGGACTGACAAAGCAAAACAATTTTAGTAGCCATACCTCACGATGCATCCCATTCCACAGACCAAAATTGTTTCCATGAACCTCAATGCATTAAATGTTGTTAAGATCAAGTCCCTCCATGATCAATGTGGTGTAATCATCAACTCACTCCAAGGTCTTGGACAGTTTGTTCACATAAACAGTCAGTATGAGGACCTGGTGGTGTAGTTCAGAATTCTGATACCAATTTAGTAATGCATAGTTTCATCTACCTTATCATGGAGCCAGTGCCACCACCAGCAGAAACCAGAGGATTACCTTGACAAAGAAAGCATATGGTTTAGATCATTACGATAATAACTCAACCAATTTGACAAAGCTAAAATTACAAGGAAGGAGAATAATTTACTTACTATTTCACAACATCAATACTTCCTAATAAAGTTATAAGTTGTGCTAGGTAGCAAGAAGCCACAAGTAACTGAATCGAAACTTTTGTTTTCCCAGCAGACCTGTCACAAGAATGAAATAACATATTAGGAGGCACTTATTACTATCAGGTTTACTAAATGACATTTCATTATGTGTTTGAACAAAGAGGAAGTGATGGAGGTAGGGAAGCTTCTTCAATGATCTCTAGCTAAAGTCTATGAGAGCACACCTGAACTAAACTAAAGATAGGGCACCAGCTAAAAGCGCTACTTCAGTAAAAAGTAAGGGCAGTCAAGAGTCAATTGTGCTCTACACAAAAGCAATTCACTGGAAATTCAATATTTGTGCTCCATGCCATACCTTCCAATCATGTTATTGATAAAAGAATTGCTACTGCCATTGGAAAACCACAGATATTTTTTTTCCTTCTAAATATAGCCCTTGGCCAAGTCTGTAATCTGTACTACCAATATCTAGCTGTTTGGAATATCACAACCTAACCTTTTTAGTACATATTAACTTTATATGTAAGTAAAGTAGTGGAGTATTATGAATGCTGACCTTCTCATCTGCTATCATCCAACTGTTACTTTGGCAAGTTTCATAGAAGGAAAATAGATATCCCCAAAGCATTGTCAAGTTAAAAAAAATGGCAAACATGTGCAGATAAGCATATAGCAAACAGGGATCAAGTACACCTTAGGCAGAGAAGGATCGATTGGCATGCTACAACCAAAGCAAAGATGATCATTTTAAGTATGCTACAACCAAAGCAAAGATGATCATTTTGAGTATTCAGTATCATAGCCACTGGGATATCCACTTCGACTCTTCCAAAAGCTTGACAGACTAAGGTACCTCCATTTGCCAAAATAGCAGCACGTACAGTCTACATAGTGCAATAGCTCAGTACATTGAATGCATATTGTATAACTTATCAAGATCCAAGAATTAGGAGTAAATGATCTCAGGTTGACTTACAGAGTTCCCCACAGCCTTTGCAGACCGCTTCTAAGTAGCATTTTGAACTTTTACAATTTTCATGTTCAGGTTTAAGTACTCAATGTAAACTCCAGTTTTTGGGCCACCTTTAATGGAAAGCTGAGGAAGATAAAACTCAGGACCCATAATTCTCTCCACAAAAGTATAACTAAAATGATAATGATCTAGCAACAGTATGCTAGGCTGCTAGCAGGGGTGTATATATAGCTGGCATAAATTTTTAGGAGACAACAAGATATTAATGATTACCACAAAAGTAGCACCTCAAGTGAGGTAAATATACTCAGGATGTATTTGCAATCGTTTGTACACCTCCACCTTTACGACCAGACCCAAACTTGTCCAGAGTGTTGCCTAATACTGACCTGAAGATTGGACATAGTTAGGGTCATAAGCCAATAAGCAACTGAAGCTAACATATATCTATTGTCAACTTACATATAGAGATATTATGCCATTTTTTGGAGCTTTAATTGAAAATTTGGGTCCATCCATTGAACAAGCTCCATATATTTCATTGTCTAGTTTGGACTAATAAGCTCCAGAATCTCGTCACCAAGGTCCAACTCAATGCCCATATATTTCAACTGCAGAATCGAATGAATTAGCAAACTCAAAGAAATACAATGTTAGCTACTCAAATGTACGAAGACTGAAACAGGCATTTGACGGTCACATTATTAACATTTGAAAAAAGGAAAACAGATCATAGACACAAATAACTGTAATTAAAACAATTAATAGAATTGGTGAACTCGTTCACCTGTGACCCTCCCCTCCGCAAGCCATTTTTCTTGGCAAACGTAACTGGGGAAGGGCATTTGAACAAACAAGAGCATCCATGGTAGTCAGGCCTAACAACATGTTGTGGTATTTTCAAAAAAAAAAAGGAGAAGAAAAACCTAGTTAATTGGTTTGCGCACAAGAACACAAATAGCTGTGCTAAATTCCTGCTTACCAGGATCAATTTCCTCCAAAATGTTCTCGAAGCACAAAAATTGCTTCTAATTAGAATCCAATTTTTCCTGATGTCAACTAAGAAAAGAACCTGTACGGGACAAGGTGCTGCAGCTCGACAACACGACATTAGAAGGCAGCGGCAAGAAGACGCCGCGGCCCCTTGACTCCCCCGCATCACGCCTGCGTGAAGCCCTCCACCGTGACTGCCACCACATCTCCTCCTCCGAGCCAAGTCTGGATCAGCCCTCCAATGTGCCGCCTCCCCAAATCCCCAAATCTCTCCATCGATCGTCACTACTCTGTATCTGGGGAAGAAGGGGAGAGTGAAAAACGGGATCGCAGCTGGACTCCTAGAGTCCTTGTCCACTCACAGGGCAGGGAGGCACAGGTGGACGTAGGAGGCGCGGCCAGGGGAGGGAGGAGGCGAGGCGCGGCCGGGGGTGTGGTGGGACGACGACGGCTTCCGTACCTGGGAGGGGGACGCGGCCGTGGTCCTCCTCTGCCTCCGTGGCCAGATCTGGGGCAGCGGCGGCAGGCTTGGCGCAGGGGAGGAAAGAGGGGCGGCGGTGGTGGGCTTGTCGCAGGGGAGAGCGGCAGGCGCGGGGGGAAGGGGGAAGATGGGGTGGCGAGGCGGTGGAGACAGCGGGCATCGGGTGGGATTGGGGGCGGGGCTGAAGAATGGACGGAGGGAGAGGGTGCGGGGCTTCGGAAGGAGATCGGACGGTGGTAATCCAATTTACCGCGGGACGAAACCGAGCGGAGGACCCGACGTACGAAAAAAAAATCTTCCTTTTACTTTTTTTAGGAGTAGAGATATGATAGGAGTTGTTTCCGCCAGCCCTCTGCATTACAAGTCACCATTTGCACAACTCTAGTATATGATAAAGAAATGGACGCGTACAGAGATAAGGCAATGGTGTATCATATATTGCGCTCTCTAGAGATGATTCACATAGCAATGGACCGTACATAAATCTTGCTGAGTGCCGTTAACCACCATGAATTTGAGGCATACACTTTGGTGGCTGATTGCAAAGAATTGCTCATCAAAGTAAGATCTCGCTCAACAGTTGAAGCTAAAACTTGTAGTATTTAATTATTACCAAGATCGAGAGGAAGTTGAAGCTCGGGCCAACTTGAAGGAGACTGCTATCCACCTCCATTTTTCTTTCTGAGGCTGGTAGACTGCAACTGGTAAATTCCATCTTCACCTCCCACCCTATGTTTCATATGTGTACCTTTTTCTGCCCAAAACTGTATACAAATAAGTGGACAAGTACAGAAAACATTACTTCTGGCGAGGTTCGGACATTAACAATAAAAGGCCTCCAAAGGCAGCTTGGAAAATGGTTATCCTACCAAAAAAGGAGGGTGATCTTGGTGTCCTAAACTTGCAGATCCAGAATGAGGTCTGCTGCTTAAGTACCTACACAAGTTCTTCAATAAACTAGATATCCCTTGGGTGCAGTTATTATGGGAGAAGTATTACGCAAATGGTAAATTGCTAGGACGAGTAAAAAAGGATCCTTTTGGTGGAGGGACATTGTCAAGTTATTAGACAAGTTCAAAGGGATAGCTACAGTCTCAGTTCAAGATGGTAGTACTTGCTACCTTTGGCATGACATGTGGAGTAATCAGGTTCCAGCACAAGCCTACCCACACCTTTACTCGTTTACTAAGTCACAAGATATATCTCTTCAAAGGACTTTTGAGGTCACAGATCTCCAGCGTCTATTCCATTTGCCACTGCCCACTCAGCCATACATGCAACTGCTTCAGTTGGCTTCGGACCTCGATCATGTGCACTTCTCTAATGATACTGATGTCTGGACTTATATCTGGGGTAATCCTTTCTATTCTTCAAGACAAGCTTACAAATTCTTAACAGGACACATACAGGTGCATCCTGTCTATGAATGGTTATGGGCCTCAAGATGTCAAAATAAACATAGAGTCTTCTTCTGGTTGATCCTAAAAGACAGGCTTAGCACAAGGGATCTCCTGATGAGATGACATATGGCCCTACCATCCTATGCTTGTGTGTTATGCCCTCATGGATCAGATGAAACTCTCTTTCACCTTTGCTGCAATGCCCTTTTGCACAAGAATGCTGGATTAAACTAGGTCTATTCCTAGATCTTCAGCAAGACCCCTTCTCCATTATATATGGCCAGCTTCAAAACTCAACTGCAAGTGCCGTTCTTTATGGAAATCATCATTATTATGTGTTGGTGCATATGGATGACTCGAAACGACTTCATTTTCAAAGGCGTACAACCACATATTCAAGGGGCTCTAAGCCGCTTTACTGAGATCTTTACTCTGGTTAAGCACAGAGTAAAGGAAGCGTGGCACCAACCTATGTCTGAATGGCTGTACCAGACTTTGCAATTTTTATGATTTTCTTCCTTTCCTTCTTTGTCTCTTAATTCTTCGGACTTCCTTTTGTAATATTTCTTATTTTCCAATATATAATCAGCAGGGGTAACACCCTTCTGTCTCCTCAAAACAACTTGAACATACGTTCCAGTTGACGGAGCAGACTGTTCTTGGAAGGAGTCGCTGGTGCAGATATGCATGCCTTGATTTTCCAACGGCATGTCTTGATTCCACAGCCGCTCTTCAGTTTTAATCTGCTGGGGCAACGATTCCTGCCGTCACATGTAGGTGGTTTGGCCTCCGTTCTGACGCAGAGTAGGATCGACCAACCATAGCCCAACTTGTGGAAAACAAGTTTATAGACGTAGGCTATTTCCAGATGTCTTTCACTCCTATTGTCTGCTGATTGGGTATGGTTACCAATCATACTAGCTCCCTCTCGGTTGTGTATTTCTCTGTTGATCTGGGCGCTCCAAACGGACTAGTTTCGTTGCGCTAGATAAGGAATATATATATATAGTGAAACTCTTCAAGTGTTGGGGTACCATTATGGAGAAATTACGATCAAAAACCAAAGACCGTTCTCTGGTCCGAGAGGCATTACGTGAATGTAACACCTTCATCATCTAGAGTTCTCCAAGATCACCAGGGAGCAAAATAAAGTCGCCCACGAGCTGGCGCATTTAGCTGTCAGGTCTAGTGAAAGTCGTGTTTTCTTCTCTTCTTTTCCAGAGTTTGTTAATACTCTTATTTGTAATGACCTTACTTAAGCTTAATAAAGTTTCTTGGGTTCAAAAAAAATTTGTCATTACATTCTGCCATACCCTGGTGATGATGATGAATTATATCACGATCACTAACAATCATGAAAATACCTCGCTCATCAATGGCTGTGGCCAGGCAATTATTCAGGAATTGATCCCGGTTCTATTCCCTCCGTCCCAAATTACTATTCGTTTTGGCTTTTCTAGATACATTGCTTTTGCTATGCACCTAAATATATATTATGTCCAGATACGTAGTAAAACCTATACACCTAGAAAAGTCAAAATGAATAGCAATTTGGGACGGAGGGAATATTTTCCAATCTGTTATTCGCGTAATTCATGCCTGAACATACTAATTTAAACTTACTGTCACGCAACCAGTTGCAGCAATACCAATTTGAGAAAAAAATTTGTGTACTTCGTGCTTTTTGTTCTGAACAAGAGTTTCATCAAAAGCCCACAAGATTTTTGAAATGCTTGAACTGTTTGTCACTCTGCAAGTCATCAATGAAGGATTAACGGCAATGCTAAGGTACACCCATTACTTCCTAGGAGAGATAAAATAATTAAAAAGAAAACAAAGAGATAAACAACCGGTTATAATTAAAAAGAAAATAATGCTAAGGTACACCCTTTACTGATTAGCCGCTCCTGACGGTCCACCACCCTGACGGTTTTTTGCCTTTCCTAACATTTTTTGGCCTTTCCTAATGGTTTTTGGCCGTGAGGAACTTCCCGCCATGTGGTAGTGATTAAATCTTAGTTCGCTTTAGAGGAGGAAAGTTTTAGTATCAAAGACCTTTTTATCTTGTCACACACACCAGGTGTATCCCTTCGTGAGATTAATATATTGAAACTAATGTCAGAAGTAGTTGCACATCTGTCAAACACATTAATTCGAAATAAAATAAATGATAGAATGCCTCTAATTTTCTTTGAAACTCATTGATTCCAAACAGGGCTGAGACTGCAAATCCATAGTGAATAATGCATATACCTTTAGTTTTTGCCAACAAAGTATTATTTGAAGGTGACATGTTCATCTCTATTCATCTTAAAGGACAGTGGAGCGGATAAATTATTCATTAATACCCTCAGATTTAGTTTCGCAAACTGCATAAGGATCGAACATGATCAACTTGGGGTTGACAGATTGAGCAAAGCCCACTGCTGCACTCATTCTGAAACTCAACGAGTAGCAATTAGTTTCTGAGGGCAGCTTCTAACTATTGGTGGACTTTTCACTCAACCAATTACCTGGACGCTATTATCAAACTGCAAAGGACTAGCTGGTTGCAATTCAATATCACCAATTCCACGTTTGCATCTCATGAAGTCATAAAACTGTACAACTCTTCTTTGCTCTTCACATTTCTTTTTCTCCTGTCATCAGTTTAGTTGAAGAAATATGAAATTATGAATACATGGTGACTAGTTAAGCCTGTTTCCTTTTTTCATAGTAGTGTCCGTCAACCATCCATTAGTACCTTTGGGCTTGGGCATGTGTCACAAACTGCATTATGTTTGAAGTAACCAGGCTGGGACTGATAGATTGGATACGTAGACTCAGCCAATGGGCATTAAATGAGGCTCGGGGAAGTGATATGTGGTATTTCTCTCTTTAATAGAGTACCGAATAAAAAGCGCACATGCACTCTTTGGCCCTCTGAGCTTTTTAGTAGGAGGCGAAGGCATCTGGTGAATCACTTGAAACTGCAAAAAGTCTATAAATACAGCACTGTCTTATTTGCACTGAGTCACTGATAGAAGAAGGTACATAGGGATTCTTCTCTCACAAGAGCAACTACCTGCTTGCAGAGAGGAAGGGAAGATGGGCGCACGTTCTGGAAGACAGACTACCAACGTTTCATTGAACAATTGAATCACGATCCCGTAGTTCTACTTGGAATCGTAGGCACCAGGAACCAAAATAGAGTGAATAACCTAGGAATGAAGAATGGCAGTAGACTGGAGTGGTCCGAGAGCAACGAACAGTAGCGTGAATGTCATCTTGCAGAAATTAAAGCTTCACTCTAACATCTCTTAGGTGCGATTTAGTGCACTCTAGCTTGACAGGTTGGACGTGTTCCAACATTTGTGTCCATCTTTTTCGCTATTTTGCTGACAAATAAAACTGAGAGGGCATTCTGGTGTTAGCAAGAACTACTCCAAACCATTTATAAAACTAGTCCATCAACCCGTGCTCCCGCACGGGCTAATGTTTTTAGAAGCTATTGTATTTGAAAATTATTTAGAAATTAAACTCCTAGCTAATAATCAAAATTGATTACCTACTACTCTCTTATTTTTCAATACGTCAACATAATACTATATAACCTATTTTTATCCGGTTGTGATTGATTTTTAATTAATAATTACTCTATGCACTTTTTTATCTATATTCATACTTTTTTCATTTTGTATCGCACCTCCAATCTGCCATACATTATGTTTAGCATACAAATCAATATTTTTCATCGATTCCTCACATACATGTATAAATGGTCTAAATGGTGACACTCATCATGTGTATATACTTTAATTTAATATTTTTATATTAACAATGACATAAATAGGTAATTTAGAATCATATATTAGTTTACTTTTTGACATTTCTGTATGATGCGCATGAAGATAATTAGATTAAGATTTAGATGTTTAATTTAGGTTATTTTTAATAACAATATACGTGGGTAATATAGATAAAATTTTAGAATGACATTTTAAGTTATGCTTTATAATAATATGTATTAGTAAATTGGATGAAGATTATGCGGTTGCTTTAGATTATTTTTTATAATAGCTGAGCTTGGTAATTTAGATATAGGTTTAGAGCTCATTTTTGAATATTTTCACGATGATAGTGATGGGTAACTTTTTAGAAAATATAATAGATCAATAGCTATGATTATTAGAGTTTACAGGATTGGTGTTTGATGTTTTTGATTTTTATGAGAATTTGTTTCTTTTCTCTAGCTTGTCTCATGGGAACTAATGCAGAGTCTGCAATGGAAAAAATAGGACTACATTGCTAAAAAAATATTACCATAAGCTACCTCTCGTTTGTTAAATATTCGAACACAATACTTATATAGATATATACTTATTATCTTCATCCAATTGTGATAGATTTTAGTTAGTAATTACTCTATAATATTTTCATCCGCATTTATAATCTTTAACTTTTCACTTTGCATCGCAGGTATGCGCTTGGATTTGTTTAATGAACCCTAAGTTTGTGATACAATTTTAACACAGAAATCTATATTCTCATCACTTCCTCTATATCTTTATAAATGGTGACACACATCATGCGTATAGACCTTAATTATTATATCATATACCAATAGTGCAACATATAGACGATTTAGAATCATATATTGTTATATATTTTTAATTAAGGTTATTTGATTTAAACGTAGGGTTATCATGTTATTTTTAATAATAGCATGTGTGGGTAATATAGATGCAAATTTAATATGTTACTTTAAGTTTTCAAGTAATAGTGGTGGGTAATTCGGTTGCAAATTAGGGGGTTATTTTAAATATTATTTATAATGGCATACGTGGGTAATTTTGATGAAGATTAGGGGGTTACTTTAGCTTATTTTATATAATGGCACATGTGGGTAATTTATATATAGATTTAGGGGGTTACTTTAGACTATTTTCATAATGGCATAGGTGGGTAATTTTTTAGAAAACATAATAGATTATGATGATTTGAATCGATACGAATGTTTTGCTTTTTTGTGAGAATTTCTAGGATTTCTCTCTTTTTATAGAGTGTCCACCTAGGAATCCTAGGTGGCTTCACCTGGAGGTTTCAAAAGGAATCTCCAATTAGTAATAGTAAGATGTTGATGCATTTGTTAGAACAGAGAAACGATAAATAATGGTGCAAGCTACTCCAAATGTATATGAGGTGGATGGTTAAGTTCCATCAAAAAAGAAAGTTCACAACGATCCAAGGGTTGTGTCACGGAAACAGATTGCGTTTTCTTTATCTTGCAGTTATTCAGTGGTTGATGAGCAAAATCATGCACTTTGTCACATCAAGCGATCCTCGAGATTACAGTTATAGTTTGGCGAATTTTAGCCTACTGAATATTTTTGTACTCACCAAAATTTTCGCACATATTTCTTACACTGTTGATCATGTTACTAGGGTTTGGTTGGTAAACCATTAATAACGTGGTTTTTATTCATAGTGTTGCATCATAAACACCCAACTTATTGCAACCCACAACATTTTCCCTCAGTGTTTTCATTTATAAATTGATGGACGCCTCAGTGTTTAATCTCACACGTAATTTACAAAGTTTTCCTTCATGCGAAAGTATTTGTAATAAGATAGGTAACTGAAATTAAAGGAGAATAAATAAAATACTGATGACCCAAGATTTCGCTGCTTTTCATCAACAATGAAGCATCACACAAGTACATGGAATGAGATTGGGAGGCAACTGGAATGGGCGTCCTGTAACGCTTTCCAGCAGCCTCTGCATTCGGCTCAAGTCTTGAAGAAACAGATACTTACGTGTTCAGACCCTGCTCACATTGGATCGAATGTCATGCCAATTAATTTCCTTTCGTTTCTTCCAGCTGCTAGCTAGATATATTCTAGTTGTACAGAAACAGAATTCATAGTGAATTCCTGCATGCTTGATTAATAAGATCAAACAAGCCTTAACCATTAGAAAACGTTGATAAACTGTGGACATAAATGGCACAAGGTGAAATTTTTATCTTTAAGCAACATTCATCTGCCTTAACTTCGACGCCACAGTGCCATCATATTGCTACTAGATCTTTAAGACTATTCAGGTTTGGGTGACTTTGTTTCTTCTATTTCAAGTAATATGGCAAACGCCAACCCTGTAAATAATTTTTCAGGAACTAATTCCTAATCATGCAAAGGATCATGTCATAGGAACAAAACGGTTTACTTCCATAATGCTCTTCCTTTCCTTCGTATTTCTAGGCAACAAATCCTATGTTTTGATTGTGCGTCATGTCATTTCTGTAAATGCTGACTTGTAGGTGCCTATCATGCTTACGGATTTATTAATAATTCATTTGATGCCAAGTAAAAACATTGCACCTTTTCCATTGATTCTCTATCGAGTATCTGTGTATGCCGCGAACGTGTTGAAGTTGGGTATGTGAGGAACTGGGAATGCACAGACATCAAGTATAGAGGAGGCTTGGTTTAAAATTTTTGGTTCCCAGGATGGAGATAATGGAGATTCAGTTATGGAGCGGTGTTCACATGGTTCGTTGTTGCCAAGATGGATCAACAGCCGCCTTACTTGGCTCCAGTCTTCTGCTTCATCTTACGCATGGGATCTGTTCTGTTTCTTAAGTGTTTCTTAGTGTCGTTGGTTGATTAATAAGTGCACTTACTGCAGCTCAAAATATAGACGATCGTAAGTCCCACCTATAGTTCTGCTTGCGGCTTCTTTGGGAGAATCCCTTCCCGCTTCTTTGCACTAGTAGAGAATTGGCTTTCGATGCGCTCCCTTTTATCCCGGTTTAAAGTTGGCCCAGGATAAAAGGGGGTGCGCCACGGTAGGCAAAAATGGAGGGGAGAGTTAGTCCCGGTTGGTAATTGCAACCGGGACTAAAGGCCCCCCCTTTAGTCCCGGTTGCAACAGGTAGTGGAGGGCTGTCGGTGGCGGTATCCAACCGGGATAAAAGGTGAACCCTTTTGTCCCGGTTGGAGGTTCCAACCGGGACTAAACTTTCAACCGGGACAAAAGGTGTTCCTTTTTGTCTCGGTTGGAGTTTTTAATCGGGATAAAAACTCATCCCCATTAAATACGGCCAAGACAGAGGACTTTCTTCCTCCTACAGCCCGAGCCAGTCCAGCACATTGACAGAGAGAGCTGAGCTTCACCTACTCTCCGGTGGTGCCGAAGCAAGGGAGGTGCTGCCCGAAGTTTTTTCCCTCATTTTCGTAGGAATTTCACTCGGCCAACACAAGTGTTGTGAAGGTTTGCTACTTCATCCTCGTGTTATACTTTGATTTATGCTTTTGAGATGGAAAGATTATTTGCTAGAATGTGATGATGAAGTAGAAAAATGGAGAGGTATTTTGAGCTAGAATGTGAGGGAGATTGATGTGTCATACATATAGTATGCATTATTGCAGTGGTTTAAGAATGATGCTATCTTGTCTAGACGGTTTATCTTATCAAATTCAATATGGTTTTTCAAATCCATACTTGTTGAACTTGCATACCGTGTTCATCTCTGCGATGATGTTCTCCGCCGAGCAGCAACGGATGTCAAGAAGGAGGTTCGATTCTATGAGAAAGAGTGGATACGGATATCGTGACCGTGTCCCCTTTTCCGTAGCATCTAACCTCTTTCATGACGAAGTGCGGTGCCGCCCAGTTGAGGACATGCTCGCGAGATGATCACGGTCTTCAAGTTCAACAACTTATGCAGTGTTAAGGTAATAATTTTTGTACATAGATGGCTTCTGCTACTGGAGGAAGTGGCGATGGTGGGGGCGATCATGGTTCCTATTTTGGCAAGGGGAAAATCATAGTTGGCCCTCAGCATAAGCCGAAGAAAAAGAGCGCGCTGGAAAAAGCAATGCTTCGTTATTTGCAGCAACGTCATGAAGAAGTTGTTGCCGCGGGTCAGGAACCTCCTTTTGGTGGTCGTTATGCTCCACCCTCAGTCCCGGGTGTTTCACGTCCACTTAGTACTACCGTTTCAGGCGGCACAAATAAACCTAAGGATGAGTTTGGGTCACGGAACCTTCGTCTTCACCGTCCAAGGATGCTTAAAGTCCTCCTTGATAATAACCAATGGATGGCTTGTTGTATTGTATCATGTTGTTTGGGACTTTAATTTAAATATGTGTATTTGGATCTTCATGTTGTTGTATTGTACCATGTTGTTTGGATCTTTAATCGATTTTCACGCGTAATCCATTGTCAAGTGTAATCCATTTTCATGCGTAATACGATGCAGATGGACCAGCAATGGATGTATAATGCAGACAGGCGGAGCAAGGCGTTTATTGATGGCTTGCATTATTTTCTCGAAGTGGCCAAAGCGAACAAGCCAGAGAATGGGTTCGTATGTTGTCCATGCTTCCAATGCAATAACAAGAAGGAGTATTCAAAGGATTCCTGGGGGACTATTCACAGCCACTTGTTTAAATACGGTTTCATGCCTAACTATTTGGTTTGGACCAAGCACGGTGAACTAGGGGTCGTAATGGAAGATGGCGAGGAGGAGGAGGAAGATGACACCATTCCGGACTGGGTTGCAGGCCAAATTTTTGCAGGTACTACAATGGGCGAGGCTGATGAAGATGAGTTTGCAGAAAATGGCCCTACTGATGACCTTGGTCAGGTGATACGAGAGGCATACAGAGATTGTGAAACTGAGAAGGAAGCAGCAAAGTTGCAGCGCATGATAGATGATCACCAAAAATTGTTGTACCCAGGTTGCTAGCAGGGCCATAAAAAACTAGGTACGACACTAGAATTTGTGCAATGGAAGGCAAAAAATGGTGTGTCCGATAAGGCATTTCAGGGGATGTTAAACATTGTCAAGAAGATTCTCTCCGAGAATAATGAATTACCGTCCACAACATATGAAGCTAAACAGATTATTTGCCCTCTCGGATTGGATGTTCAGAAGATACACGCATGCCCTAATGACTGTATCCTCTATTGTGGTGATGAATACGAGAAATTGGATGCTTGTCCCGTCTACGAAGCCTTGCGGTATAAGATCAGGCGAGATGATCCTGGTGATGTCGAGGGGCAGTCTCCCAAGAAGAGAGTTACCGCGAAGGTGATGTGGTATTTCCCTATAATACCACGTTTGAAGCGCTTGTTCAGGAACAAGGCAAATGCTAAGTTGATGCGATGGCACAAAGAAGACCGTAAGGAAGATGAGATGCTGAGACACCCCGCAGATGGGGCACAGTGGAGATCAATTGATAGAACATTCCCGGACTTTGAAAGTGAAGCAAGGAACATAAGGTTTGGTTTAAGCACTGATGGATTCAATCCATTCGGTGAGTTGAATAGTGGCCATAGTACTTGTCCTGTGACCCTTTGTATGTTCAACCTTCCTCCTTGGTTGTGCATGAAGCGGAAGTTCATTATGATGCCGGCGCTTATCCAAGGCCCAAAACAACCCGGCAACGACATTGACGTGTACCTAAGGCTATTGGTTGATGACCTTTTATAGCTCTGGAAGGAAGAAGGTGTACGTGTGTGGGATGACGATAGACAAGAGATCTTTAATCTACGAGCATTGTTGTTCGTAACCATCAATGATTGGCCTGCATCGAGTAACCTTTCAGGACAGACAAATAAGGGATATCGGGCATGCACCCACTGTTTAGACGACACAGACAGCATGTACTTGAAGCATTGTAAGAAGGTCGTCTATATGGGTCATCGTCGATTTCTCCCTGCTCACCACCAGCTGAGAAAGAGCGGGATGCATTTCAAAGGGGCGCCAGACCATCGTAAAAAACCTGCACACCGTAATGTTTCGCGTGTGTTCGAGATGATGAAGGATGTAAATGTAGTCTTTGGAAAGGGACTTGGTAGCCAACCTGTTCCGAACGATGATAACGGACATGCACCCATATGGAAGAAAAAGTCAATATTTTGGGAGCTACCTTATTGGGAAATCCTAAAGGTTCGCAACGCAATAGACGTGATGCACCTGACGAAGAATCTTTGTGTGAACGTGCTAGGCTTCATGTGTGTTTATGGAACCTCAAAAGATACATTGGAAGCACGACAGGACCTGAAAGCCATGGGGCAACGAGATGACCTACATCTGGAAAAGAGAGATAATGGACAGCACTACTTACGTCCTGCCAGTTACACTCTCAGCAAGGAAGAGAAGGATAGCATGTTTGAATGCTTGAATAGTATGAAGGTCCCGTCTGGGTACTTCTCAAATATAAAGGGAATAATAAATATGAAACAAAAGAAGTTTACAAATCTCAAGGCTCATGACTGCCACATGTTGATGACCCAGTTGCTTCCGGTTGTACTGAGGGGTGTTCTACCAGAAAATGTCCGGTTGCCGCTCGTAAAGCTATGCGCGTTTCTCAATGCGATTTCGCAGAAGGCAATCGATCCATCCAAGCTATCAAAGCTACAGAACGATGTGGTGCAATGTCTTGTCAGTTTTGAGTTGTTATTTCCACCATCCTTCTTCAATATTATGACGCACTTACTGGTTCACCTAGTAAAAGAGATTGGTATTCTCGGACTCTATACCTGCACAATATGTGGCCTTTTGAGAGGTTCATGGCAGTCCTAAAAAACTATGTTCTTAATCGTGCCCATCCAGAAGGAAGCATCGCCAAGGGATATGGAACAGAGGAGGTGATCGAGTTTTGTGTTGATTTTATTGATTCAATTGACTCGATTGGGGTTCCAACTTCACGCCACGAGGGGAGGCTCCGAGGAATGGGCACCCTTGGAAGGAAATCAAGTTTGAGCAATGATACTGATTTGTTCGACAAGGCACACTACACTGTTCTACAACAGTCATCCTTTGTGTCTCCGTATATCGAGCAGCACAGGCAGATGGTAGCTTCCAAAAACCCGATCAAATCCGATGCTTGGCTTACCCGTCATCACATGGAAACTTTTCCCACCTGGTTGCACCAACAACTTATGGGTAACTCTGAGATTCACCCACAGCTTGCCTGGTTAGCCAGGGGACCCGCTAGCACAATCGTCAAATTCCAAGGCTATGAGATAAATGGTTACACATTTTACACGAGAGCCCAGGACCAGAAAAGCACGAACCAGAATAGTGGTGTCCGCATAGATGCCATGGACAGAAATAATAGCAAGGAGTCGTATTATAGTTTCATACAGGAGATATGGGAACTCAAATACAGACCGCTGTACATCCCTCTATTTCTTTGCAATTGGGTGAAGCTAACTGCCGTAACCAAAGATCAGTACGGAATGACAATAGTAGATCTGAGCAAGACTGGATGCAGTGATGACCCATTCGTACTTGCCAATGATGTGCATCAGGTGTTCTATGTGAAGGACATGTGTAGCAAACCCAAGAGGAATCCAGAAGAGACATGGGAGTCAAAGTGCCACATAGTTCTTCCAGGTAAAAGAAAAATCGTGCGAGTCAAGGATAAAACAGACCAATCAGATGATTATGATCAGTTTGATGGCATGCCTCCATTCGCCGTTGAAGTTGATCCAAGCATCCTGCTATCCAAAGAAGAGGCTCCGTACTTACACCGCGATCATGATCAAGGAACTTTCGTGAAGAAGAAATTTTACAACGTTGTATTGTAATGCGTTAAATGTACATGACCTTTGTGTATTAATTGATACAATTTTTAATTTACCCTATGTATGATTTCATGTGTTCTTAAATTTGTTAGGTGAAGATTTTTTAGATAAACATGAACAATGTTAACCACATACAAACATGGATTTTTCTGTGCATTAAAATTATTTAATTGAATAATTTCTTGATCACAGCGATGCAGTAAAATAAATATTTTAGAGGCTAAATGAACTGGTATAGAATTAATGACTAAATCATACTTATTATCAATTTAATTGTTAATTAAATATATTTTTGCATGTACAAAATATGTGAAGGTTTTATTTTTCATCCTGAAATGCAGTGAAAAGATAAAATAAAATCAATTTCCAAAAAACAGGCGGGAGAAGAAAACTAGGAAAAAGACCTTTTGTCTCGGGTACCAACAGCAACCGAGACAAAAGGCCCCCCTTTTATCCCGGCTGCAAACGGCAACCGGGATAAAAGGGTACTTTTCGTCTCCCACCCGGACGTACCCTTTTATCCCGGTTGCAATTGGCAACCGGGATAAAAGGCTCCCCCTTTAATCCCGGTTGGTGGTGGCACCCGGGATAAAAGGGTAGGCTCCCAGCCCCACCTGGCGGATGCACCCTTTTGTCCCGGGTCCCGTCACCAACCGGGATAAAAAGGAGGGGGCCTTTTATCCCGGTTGGTGACGGGACCCGGGACAAAAGGCCCTTTAGTCCCGGGTGCCATTACGAACCGGGATAAAAGGGGGGGGGTTTAAAAGGCACTGTACTCCCTTCTACCCCCACGCCAGTTACACTTAGCAAAATTTTCACCAAGTCCCGCGCGTTCTGCTCCGCCGTCGCCGCCCGTCCGCCTCTCTCGCCGGCTGCCGCCGCCGTCGTCCCCCATTGCGCCGGCTGTCGTCGTCCCGCCGCCGACCGCGCCCAGACATCCTCCTCCTCCATCGCCCCAGCCGGCCCGCCTCGATCCTCCTCGTCCGTCGCGCCCGGCCCCTACCTCGTCGCCTCCGGCCACCAAAGCTCCATCGACCGCCTCGTCACCGCCTCCATCCTCGCCGCCGCCTCGTCGCCCCTCGTCGCCGCCTCGTCGCCGTCCCGCCTACGCCGTCCCGCCGTCCCGCGCGCCTTGGCTCTGTCGTCGTTCGTCGCCTCGGCCGCCGTCCTCGCCGCACCGGCCGCCGCCATCCCGCCGCCCGGCC
This sequence comes from Setaria viridis, assembly GCF_005286985.2. Taxonomy (NCBI): domain Eukaryota; kingdom Viridiplantae; phylum Streptophyta; class Magnoliopsida; order Poales; family Poaceae; genus Setaria; species Setaria viridis. The sequence goes on along the minus strand of NC_048263.2, from coordinate 12,718,069 downwards.
GCCGCCGTCCCGCCGACCCGGCCACCTCGTCGCCCCGGCCACCGTCGACGACCGCGCACGAGAGGTCCGCCGCGCCGGCCGGCATTGGCGCCGAGAGGGCCTTTTTTTTAAGTTAGAAAATTAAGTTAGATTTTTAAGTTAGATTGTTAAGTTATAAAATTAAGTTAGATTTTTAAGTTAGATTTTTAAGTTAGATTGTTAAGTTAGAAAATTAAGTTATATTTTTAAGTTAGATTTTTAAGTTATATTTTTAAGTTATATTTTTAAGTTAGATTTTTAAGTTAGATTATTAAGTTAGATTTTTAAGTTATATTTTTAAGTTAGATTTTTAAGTTAGATTTTTTTTAAGTTAGATTTTTGTATATGTGTCCCCTCCGCCGTCCCACCGCCGTCCCCGCCTCCGCCGTCCCACCGCCGTCCCCGCCTCCGCCGTACCGCCGCCGTGACTGCCACCGTCACAACCTAGTAGGCACCGCCCGTGGTTCCGGGGAACCGTCCCCGCCTCCGCCGTACCGCCGCCCTAACCGCCGCCGTCACAACCTAGGCACCGCCCGTGGTTCCGGGGAACCGTCCCCGCCTCCGCCGTACCGCCCCCCTGACCGCCGCCGTCACAACCTAGGCACCGCATGTGGTTATTGCTAGAAATTCGCAAAAATTCATGTTATTGCTATTAATTCGTAAAAATTCATGTTATTGCTAGAAATTCATAAAAATTCATGTTATTGCTAGAAATTCATAAAAATTCATGTTATTGTTAGGAATTCGTAAAAATTCATGTTATTGCTAGAAATTCGTCACAAAGTACTGCTAATTTGTAGAAATTTGTATAAATATTCCGGACTTTGTAGGATTCATGTTATTTTATGATTTCATTATATACGTATAAGTAAGACGATTTCTATGACTGTCTGTGACGACCGGCCCCTAATCTTCCCAGTTAATCTTAATCCTAGCCCCTGATCACCTGTCTAGTTTTCCGAGCCAAAGTGATCAACCTGCCGCCCGGTCCCGACCCCTGAGACCCGACCCCTCCCCGCTTCGCTCCGATTCCAACCCCGCCAAACCCAGCTCACTGTCGGATCCTTCTAAGTCTTTCCCAAACGTCCGTTCTATCCGACCGGTGGAGCCGCGAGATCTTTTTCCCCCAGATCTTCCGCGACAGGCGCACTCGAGTTGCATGCCCGCTTCAGAGTCTCCCCGCCGCGTGGCTCATCTTCTCCGATGCCCGCCGCTCAGCCTTGTCTCTAGCTCGCGACCGAATGGATTCTCGCGCCCCCTTCCCCAATGGCAGCGGAAGCCCCTCTGCAACCTTTCTGCAGCGCCTCGCCTCCCGCGCCCATCATCACACCGCTAGATCCCGGCCGCAGAGCCCGATGTCGCCCGTCTTTTCTGTCACTTTGAACACAGTCGCGCCGCCTGGTCTTCGCTACCCGACGATTCCTCCTTCGCCAACCCCGACCACAGCAGCGACAGCTCCTTTCCCCGCCCTGTCAGAAGCCGCCCGACAATCTGTTGCTCCACGCTCGCCCGCGCGCCCGCGGCTGCCTGTCTTCTCACCTGTGCGCCCTCGATTCTAGCGCCGTTAAACCGGTCGCGTCTATCAAATCTACCGCACGACGACGCCCGCCTCCGCCAAATCTCAACCACCGGCATACCCACTCCTGCGCCGCCCTGACGCCAGAGCCCAATGACCGCTGGCGTCATCCCCGAAGTCCTGCACCACCGCCCCCGTCGCTCAATCGCCACCCCGGCAGAGCACTCCATTGCTTCTCCCCGGCCTTCGCGCCGCTCCCCTTCTCGCTCCTGCGCCGCTTCCCTTCCCCGTCCCAGCCGCTATAAAAGGGAATGCGCAAGCTCGCCGGAGTCCCCTCCGCCATTGCTGCCTTCCACCATTTCTCTTGCTCCCTGCTCAAGCTCCCAGCGCCACACCCTAAGTCTTGAGGAACTCTCCTCTCAGCTCCCCTCCGTTTTCCCAAGCCACCCAGCCGCTTGCTCCTCCGTGCTGCGTAAAGGCTCACTTGTGATCCACAAGAAGCACCGCCGCCGCCGGAGCACAGCCGGACTTAGCCGTTGTTCAGAGCCTTAGTCCCTCCGCCCAAGTCTGCTTCTTCCCGACCCCAAGCTTTCCTTGTAGGAAGAAGGTAAGCTGCCGACCCCAGTCCGCTTCGCCCGACCTCTCTTATCCGCCCGACCCCGGTTCCGTCTCGCCCGACCCTATCTGTTCCGCCGACCCCTATCCGCCTCGCCCGAGGGCTCGGCTGTGATCTTTTCTTCAACTGAGGGTGTATGTGTAAAACTTAGGAACCCTTCAGCGCTTGCGTCTGAGGATCCATAGTATATCACATCCTCTAGTTCAAGGATCAGATCATAAGTTCCTTTTCAACCCTTACCTTTTGATCTCCACCAGCTCCCTTGAACCTCTCCACCCTCCTGCTATTTGTCGCGAGTTTCTGGGCTCAGACGTGCAAGTGTTGCTGTTGAAATAACCGTCTATGCTAACTCTTGCATTGCATTCGTGTAGAGCTGCGCCTCGCCGACGGCTTCTACGAGTTGCACCCGGCGCCAGAAGACGAAGCTGTAGCTGAGCTCCTGCCCCCAGAAGCCGAAGCCGCCCCCGAAGTCGAGCAGTTCTCTTCCTCCTTGCTCGAAGGCAAGCCCCGGTTGCATGAAAACCCTGTGTTGTTTTACCAGACTTGCGCATGCCTTCCTTAAAACATGCTTGTGCATTTATGTGTAGGAGTTGTTTGAAACCCTAGATGCATGCCTTATTTTCCCATGATCTGAACACTAGCTGTTGGACCGAGTAGCTGCTTGCTTAACTAGGAGACGGTAAAAGCCGAGTGATTCCCTGTCACTCGCGAGTTGTAGGAGTTGGATGTCTACCTTTCTGTTACAACTGTAAGGACGATGGACGGGGCAGGGTTTGGGTAACTCTTTGGTGGTCGGATGATCGCCCCGTCTATCTATGAAAACTTGCTAAGGCCCGACAGTGGTGGTGTTCGTGATCAAGTGTTTGAAAGTACTAACCTCATACTTAGTATGGAATGAGGAAGCCTAGTACTGGATTGAACCTAGATGTGAGCGGTCGCCCCATTGTTCTTGGAACGGAGTTTCCCCTGCTGGTTGTCGCACGTGGTGGCAAGCGTGGTCACAGAACGGCAGAGGCCGGGTCCGTGGAACCTTGCACCAAAGGAAATGGGCCCGACACGGGTTAGGGGATTGATGGGGAAGGCCGACACAGGAAGCGACCTCTGGGTGCGCGGATATCGTGAGGTTAGGTTCACCATGCATGGTTAAAGAACTCGAATCGATTCGTCTGCCTCTCACAGTTTTAGATTGCTTGGTCGCTATGTCACCCTGAGTAAATGAGGAATCTGATGATGACATGGTTTTGTTGATATATATATATATACATACATTGTTTTGGTCCCATGATTGCTTAGAATAGGTTGCAAAACCTAGACTGGTTAATGAACTTAGAACCGGAGCTAAAACTTGAAAATAGGATTTTACTTAGTGCTTTTGGTAAACAAACCCCTCAGCCAAAAAGCCCTGCATGTCTAGAAGTGTGGAGTAGTTTCTCCTGTCGGTTATGTCTTGTTGAGCTTAGTAGCTCAGCCTTGTTGTGGCTCCTGTTTTCCAGGTGAAGTTGCTGCTCCCGACCCTTCTCCTGCTGGCACTTGGCCGCCCCAGCTCCCTCCGGGTTGGACGATCGAGTGGGATCCCTCCTCGGACAGCGAGGAGAGGGATCATTGATGTCCCGGATGGCCTCACCAGGACGTCCGACCCCCGACGATTGCTTCCGCTAGTGTTTTACCTTCTGTGTTTTCTCTGAAACCTTGTAAAACTCTGATGTTATTTCCTAACCAAACTAAGTGGTTAAGTGTTAACTCGGTGGACTTGTTGTACTCTCTGGAACCGCTCACCTTCGTGTGAGTCTGCTAAATCGGTCCTGTTCAAGTGGTTAAATCGGAGGAAAATCCGACGGCACTTCGTGTTTACTCGGCTTAGGCATGAGCGTCGCGTATCAGGCGGCTGAATCATGTCTAACCAAGTAGATCCGAAGTGGATCTTCCACACTGTCATGTATGATTCCATGTATGTTTCAATCAATAGTTGAAATGGCAGACGATGAGACCGCAAGGTATATCATGGAGCAGATAATCGCTGGTGATGGTAGTGGCGACAACGTTCCACTATCGTACACGGATGAAGAGGGCACCCAGGCGGACATGTTCCTCAACATGTCCGCCGATGGGAATGAAGAGCAATAGCCGCAGCAACACCTTGCCATGGCGGAAGGTTCCGGCGAGGTATATATAACGATTCTTGTATTGTTTCACGCCATCGTTACTACTACGTACTAATTAACGAATCTTGAACTGTTAGCCCTCTGGATCGACGCAAGGGCAGAAGACCCAAGGTCGTACAAAGGTGATGGAAGGGAGGCTTGTCGTCACGGAAGTGACAGCAGAGGGCAGGCCGGTTGCTCCCGAGAAAGTAGTAAAGAAGTACGTGAGTCAGATCGGGACAATCGTCCGGGACAACGTGCCTATCAGCATCAGAGAATGGAAGGGCAGAAGCACTAATCCGTACGTCCTCCCGGAGACAGAAAAGAATATGCTGTGGGAAGACGTGAAGAGACATTTCACATTCCCCGAAGGATATAGTGAGAAGGATGTCAAAGCGTGGACGCTTAAGAAGATGGCTACACAATTCCAGACATTCAAGAAGATGTTGGATACCCACTACATTAAGAAGGGCCGAACTCCAGACTTCAACGCGTGGCCAAAGTTGAGGGACCACTGGGATGCATTTGTTGAATATAAGAGGAGTGAAGACGGTGTGAAAAAGATCATGACCAACACAACAAATGCTAGCCAGAAGGGCTACCACCATCATCTGGGGCGAGGTGGGTATGGCTCAGCAATTCCCAAGTGGAGGAAGATGGAACAAGATCTGATCGAACGGGGAATCGTACCTGCAACTATTGAATGGCCCGAACGATCAAAAAATTGGTACTACGCTCATGGAGGCTCCCTGAGCCAAGAGGATGGGACGTTGATTTTTAATGACACAATACGTGAGAAGGCCGAACATCTTGTGAAGAACATTGAAGATTCTAAGGCTGGGAGGTTGAAGGTGGACCGAGAAAATGATGAGCTCACATTGGCCCTCGGTAATCCGGAGCACCCAAGACGTTGCCGAGGGTTTGGGGTGGTTCCGTGGAAGTTTGCTTTCCGAGGCGACAGCGCCTCGTACAGAAGCCGGAAGCGAAGAAAGGAACAGATCGAGGAGAGCTGGCGGCAGATGCTAGAATCTAAAGTGCAGGCACAAGAACAAAGAATAATGGATGAAATCAATCGGCGGGTGGCCCACGCAGTTGCGGAGTTGGCCCAATCTGGAGCATTGCCGAATCCTAACACCGCCAGCCCTTCTCAACGCCTCTTGTGCAGTTGTGCTTCTACAGGGGTCCCCGATGCGCAGACGCCCAGATTACCCGTGGAGGAGCAACGGCTCCCTGTGGATGCCATCACACAACGGACCTCATGTGAGCCGCATGCACCGGTCGGCAACCTCACTATTAAGGTATACTTATACATAATATTTATGCAATCTTGTCAATTGATCCAGGCCTCGAGATCGGAGTTCAACTTGTTTACTTCTGCTATATGTACAGGTAGCGTACGGGAGTGCGTTAGCAACCCTGGTAGGGCAGAGCAGTCATGGCATGGAGATTCCACCTGGCTACGCCAGCGTCCGCGTAGAGCAAATAGTTGATAGCCAGTATGAAGGTCTAGAGCTCGACCTCCCGGGAGGCGACGGGGAAAAGACATTGGCAGATGCGCTTCATGGGATCATTCTATGGAGAAAACGCTACATCATTATTCCCGGCACGGAGCCATCTCCTCAGAGCTCAAGACCGCTCCCCGTAGATCCCCAGCAGCGACCTTCTCCTCATACCTCGAGACCGGCATCTCCTGCTCCAGCACCGTCCCTTCCATCTATATCAAGGTCTCCATCTCCATCACATCCTGGTGTTGGGAGCGATGACGACAATAACAACACCCCTCCCCGATCACCGTCGCCAGCACCAAGAGCGGCCCCCTTGAAGGAACCTGCACCACCACTAAAGAAGTCACGAGCACCGCCTCCCAAGCAAAGACAGAGAAAGGAGAAAACAAAGGAGCCTGAAGTGACTCGTAAGGAACGTTGGGAGGCAATGTCTCATGCGGAACAGTGGGCAGAAATCCAACGAGAGGCCAGTGAGTGGTTCAAGAAACAAGCCGAAGAAAAAAAAGCAAGGGAGATGGAGCCACCGCCAGTAAGTTGGCGAGATTTAAACTTTTTTATCAGGATGGAAGAAGGAGCCAAGAAAAGGATACCACTCTTATCAAACTATGAACGGGCTTTAGTAAAGGCTGATGAAAAGGATAAAAGGAAAGGAAAGTCATCTTCCAGCGGTCCTGTCCCCGACCTCAGCCATTTATCAAAAAAAGATGCTCAACGGGTAAAAGCAATGCCCTTGGATCAACAAGCAAATGTATTGAAGTTCATGGAAGAAACAGGTCTGGGACTTGATGAATGCATAGGGCAAGTTGAGACGCCAACTGCACCGCCCCCTGAGCCGAGATGGCCTTATGAGCTAGGCAAACCTCTAGTAAAGCCTTCATTGGTACGGAAGCTATCAACAAAGAATTACGCATTCCATCAATGGTACATGATGGCATCCGCCGACTCGAGGGAGATGATCGGCCTGAAGGTAAAACCGATAGATTTTCACGGCGAAGGGGAGAAAGTGTTGTGGCTAGACTTCAAGGATATATACGAAGTGTACCATCATGATGCCCTGGACGTCTCTCTGATCAGCGCTTGGGTTCTGTAAGTGTCCGTTTATCTCTACATGTAAATTTTGGCGTGCGTCACCGTACTAACTTCGTCTTCCATTTCATGTAGGATGCTAATTCAGACATGCCGCCGAGAGGCGTACCTACATATAGGCTTCATGGATCCATCTGTAGTTAACCAACAACAGATACAATTAGCGTCGGAAAAAACCTTGGTGGAAGTACACTGCAAGTACTTCTCCGGCCCACTGCAAGTACACCCGCTCTACCAGCACTATGCCTTCCTCCTCTTCCATCGCCCACTCCTCCTCGTCCTCCATCCAAATCATCGATCCCATCGAAGCTACTACTATTTCTTTCACACTCTAGCGCTGACTACTAGCTCGGAGAGGAAACTTTGATGCGTTTGGACATAGTTCTCTCGAAAATGAAAATAGTTTTTGACAACTAATTGTAGTTCCCAGAATAAACATAAACATAATTTTCTCATAAAAGAACATAGTTTTCACAGCTACAGAGAAATATGATCCAGCTACATCAACACGTTCATCTAGTCCGAGTCACCTTCATATAGTAACTCGTCGTCATCATCATCATCATCATCTTCGGCAACAACAACTCCCTTGCCTTTCTTATCGACATTAACCTTCCCAACAGGTAAATCGGCAACAAGAGCCTTCATCGTCTCCATCTGTGCCTCTTCCGCTTTTTGTTGTAACTCTTCCATTTCAATCCTTCTCTTTCTTGCCCTAACTTGCTGAAAATATTCTTCCCATGAACCCTTAGGGTATTTCACATTCGGATCAACCACATAACCTAAGCGATCTCTTTCCTCCCTCAACCTTTGTTTCTCCAACTCCCTCTCCTCCTGCAACTTCCTCCTATTTTCTCTCTTCTCATTTTCAGTTAGAGGTCGTGGATACTTGGATCTATTTTGCCTCCAATACTTAATAATAGTTTCCCATGCATAAAGTCCTTCAGGTTCCACTCCAGTCTCATGCACCATATCTTGATATATTTTCCCTCAAAGCAAGTCGTCGTCAGGAATAGGCACATCATACTCCTTCCTAATCTTTTCTTTAATTTCTTGTTGTTTCCTTGACTTCCATGGTTCCGATGTATTTCCCAACTTTAATAACAAATCATATCGACCACAAAAATCTTCCCAATCACATGTCCTTCCCTCCTGCAACAACAATTCAATATTCTTACAAATTTGAAACAAGTTACAACCTTCATAAAACATAAGAGACGAGTAGTTACTAACCCAGTAATCGCCATGTGCATTTCCACAGAACGAACCATATCCAAGTTCAGAAGGCACCACACCTTCTGTTGCCAATATACCACACTTGCATCTATCACTAGGAGAGGACACACATGGCCACGGTGCCTTTCCACTTTCGAACTCCCGCACTTCCTCCTCTGTAGGCCACATTGCCATTGGGCCGTATATATACTCATTGAAATCACACAACGGCCACCCATCCTGCAAAAAACCCGTGACGTGAACTACTCATACGTAAAGTAACTACAAAACGCTGCTCCAACTTCCAAGCAATAACATCAAGTAAATAACATCAAGTAAAAGTATGAACAATATACTGCAAAATTATAACTGCTAGCTAAACGACATACTAATATTCTCGTAATATACTTACATGAGTCTTTAGGGAGCATCGAAAGAATGGAGTAATCTTAGGTGGATCCCCTAGGTTAGGACGCATAAGCTTAGCAGGAACACCACACTTGCACATGGGAGGATCCCACACACGCCTACAAGCAGCCTCCTGCTTCTCCTCCTCGGTCATCCTAGGTGGGTTTGATGGAGGAGGAACCCAACGCCTAAACTGATGGTATGGTTTAAGCTCTGTGCTATGATATGGGAATAGGCGGATCCTAGGATCATATTTGTCGGGCCCATCGATCCACTGAAAGAAATCACAAGGTGCGGTAGACAGTGGATCAAAAGTCCATTTGCATACATAGAAGGCTCTTCCGGCTATCTTTGGATGCCTTGATTGTTTCACCTCTGCTTGCGCGCCACATGTACAAAGAGGTACCGGAAGGGCAGGTGGTACGGGACCAGCACCATTGGACTCGCCCACATAATGCACATACCACCTACGCCATTTGTATTCACAACCAAATGACGCCATCTCACCTGGAAATCAAGTGCAACAAATTTAATACACAAATAAACTTTACACACGTAATCCATACGAGCTATATACATCATTTTGATAAAATGTAAACACTCGATCTACAAAATACAAACACTGAAACATATCGACTATAGCAACTATATTAAGGAACAAAAATATGAGACTAATTAATTGAAGATATAAAAAAATACATGTCATGTAAACCACACAATTGGATGAATATATACCTAAATCGAAGCATTCAACAAGTTCTACACGTCAATATCGCGGGCAGAGACTTAATTGCGTATGAACTACGTATCATCTAACACAAAACACCATTGCATTTCATTCAAAATTCAAATCACTAACATAACACTAAGTCACCTAAACATCCTCCGATCTACCAAATGCAACAGTAAAACACGAGAAAAAGTAGGGGAATACCTTCCATACGAAGCAGGGATCGATTTTCACTACTTTTCCCCACCCAAATCGTCGGATTTTGGGTGGATTTAGGGGTGGGGCGGTGGGGGCCGGCGCTGCAAGGTGCTGCTGTGTGGTGTGTCTGGAGGAGGAAGAAAGGAGGGAGGGAGGAGGAAGCGAGCCGGCGCGTGGACTTAGTGCTGGCCCTGCCACGCCAGGTGGGCTGGCGCGTCAACTCTGCCGCGCCAGGCGGGCTGGCGCGGCGAACGCCCGCCCACGTCAGCGCCCACCTGGCGCCGCGACTCGCCGCGCCAACGTGGCAGGGGCCGCCGCGCCAGTGCATGCGGCGCGGCAGCGTGTTACTGCCGCGCCAGGCGGTCTGGCGCAGCCAAAAGGGTCATGCCGCGCAAATAAAGCCCGGGTGAGGTTATTTTTAAAAATAAATAAAAAAAGGTTAAAAATAAAAAAAAAGTCCCCATATCTAATTCTGCGGCTTGATTCCAAGTCCGATGCCAAAGGTTGTGTCCCTTCCTCCATCACCCGATGAGGCAATTAGCACGGGAGCATCTCCAAGGACAAGGCCACTACTAAAAAATTGAGCAATCGTCTCGAGGCTCAGTACCGGTTGCATTTTAGCTCAGTATTAATATGAGCATTAGTACCGGGCCTAACAGGTAATTCCCTAGGGTGGCCCCATGAGCCCTTTAGTACCAGTTAGGGGAACCAACCGGTACTAAAGGGTCCACATTAGTACCGATTGGTTCCCCCACCCAGTACTAATATGCCACCGGGCCTTTAGTACCGGGTGAGGGCACCAACCGGTACTAATGTGCCACCGGGCCTTTATTACCGGGTGAGGGCACCAACCGGTACTAACGTGCACCCTTTAGTACCAGTTGGGCCAACCGGTACTAAATTTCTTCCTATATATCTGTCTCCTTCTTCCTCCTGCCCGAGCCATTCACCACAGCTCGAGCTTCACCTTATCCATGGCATCATAGGGGAGGTGCTGCCGGATTGAAAACCATTTCTTGGGGATTTCACTCATTCAAGTGTTCTAAATATTAGAAACATCATCCTCCCTTGATACATGGTTATCCAAGTATTCTAAAGGTTAGAAACTTCATCTTCCCTTGATACATGGTTAGTATACTAAGTTTTATGCTTTAGAGCTAGAGTAATTTGTGATTTTTAGATTAAGGTACTATGGAGAAAATTTTCATTTATATGAATGTGTTATTTAGAGCTCATATTTGTGATTTTTAGAATAAGCTATAATTTTTTGGATGCTATATTTCGTATTAGTCAAAGATATTGATATGAGGTTAGAGAAATAATTTCATAGTTTAGTATTTTTCAAATATGAGCTAAATAAATTATGGCAAATCATAGAGATAATAAGATGAAATAAAGGTACATAATTAGTCATTTTTAGAATAAGCTAAGATGGAGAAAGTTTTCATTTGTATGTTATGTTTGAGCTACTAGTCCAGTACACCTCTCTGACCTACAAATACGCACCACCCTAGTAACCTACTCCAAGCCGCAAGCTTCTACATCTCCGAGCTCTCAGCCCTTCAACACTTTCCACACAAAGCTCTATCCCTAGCTATTTTTTACAATGCATTCCTTTCATGTATTGTAGAAAGTCACTACTATCATTAGACTAGAGCCAACCTGTGATGTGTGACGTCGACATTTGATTTTGTCGTAGTGTATCATATTGTTTGGGTTTGAATTTTAAATTTTTGTATTTCTATCTAAACTTTCAGCAACATTTCAGTTTAATGGTATTTGTTTCATGTTTGTTATGTTTCATTTATAATTGTATGGATGATCATAATATCTTTGGTTCGGTAATATTTTGTAGATGGATCGGCAATGGATGTACAACGCAAACAAACGTTCCATGGAATACATTAATGGCTTGCATAGTTTTCTTGATCAGGCAGAATCCAACAAATCGTCGTCCAGTTTCATTTGTTGTCCATGCAGAAAATTACAAAAATGAGAAGGATTACTCATCCAGAAAGACTATTCACGCCCACATATACAGTTCTGGATCCATGCCTAACTATTTTGTTTGGACCAAGCACGGGGAAAGAGGAGTTATGATGGATGATGATGAAGAAGAAGAAGATGACAACATTCCTGACTGGATTCAAGGAGGTGCCTTTGCAGATACCCCAATGGGCGAGGCTGAAGAAGAGATGGGCGAGGCTGGAGGTCCTATCGACGATCTAGGTCAGGTGTTGTGAGATGTAAAGGAAGATTGAGAGAATGTGAAGGAGTTAAAAAAGTTCAAGCTATGTTAGATGATCATAAGAAATTGTTGTACCCAGATTGCAAATAGGAGCACAAAAAGTTGGGTACCATACTGGAAATGTTGTAATGGAAGGCAAAAAATGAAGTTTCTAACAAGGGTTTTGATGAGTTAATGAAAATCATAAAGAACATACTTCTCGAGGGGAACAAATTGCCGTCCTCAACGTACGAAGCAAAAAAGGTTGTTTGCCTTCTAGGTTTGGAGGTACAAAAGATACATGCATGTCCTAATGACTGTATCCTCTATCATGGTGAGGAATACGAGAAATTGGAGCCTTATCCTGTGTGCGAAGTGCTACGTTATAAGATCAGGTGAGATGACCCAGGTGATGTTGAGGGGCAGGCCATCAAGAAGAAAGTTCCTGCGAAGGTAATGTGGTATTTCCCTGTAGTCCCACTGTTGAAGCGTTTGTTTAGAAACAAGGCACATGCAAAGTTGATGCGTTGGCACAAAGAAGAACGTAAGCAAGATGAAATGATCATACACCCCGCTGATGGGTCCTAGTGGAGAATAGTTGATAGAGAATTTCCCGAGTTTGAAAAGGATGCAAGTAACATACGGGTTGGTTTAAGTACAAATGGATTCAATCCATTCAGTGAGTTCAGTAGTGGTCATAGCACTTGTGACCTGATGTATATTCAACCTTCCGTCCTGGATATGCATGAAGCGGAAGTTCATTATGATGCCGATAATTATCCAAGGCCCAAAACAACCTAGCAACAACATTAATGTTTACCTAAGGCCGTTGTTTGATGAACTTCTACTGTTATGGAAGGAAGAAGGTGTACGTTTGTGGGATGAGGAAAAAAGGAGACTTTTAATCTACGAGCATTATTGTTCGTAACCATCAATGATTGGCTGGCGCTTGGTAATCTGTCCGAACAGTCAAACAAGGGATTTCGAGCCTGCACACAATGTTTAGATGATACTTGCAACATGTATTTGAAACACTGTAGGAAGGTCGTGTATACGGGTCAGCATCGATTTCTTCCTGCTAAGCACACGCTAAGAAATAAAGGGAAGCATTTTCAAGGGGAGGAAGAAAATGTACTAAGCATGTTCATCGTAATGGTAAACGTGTATTTTCTATGATAAAGGATGTGAGGGTAGTCTTTGGCAAGGGCTCTGGTAGCCAACCTGTTCCTAACGACGAGGATGGGCATGCACCCATGTGGAAGAAGAAGTCTATTCCTATCTTATTGGGAAGTCCTTCAAGTTTGTAATGCAAATGATGTGATGCACCTGATGAAAAATCTTTGCGTGAATGTGCTTGGCTTCCTGGGTACATATGGAAAGGCAAAGGATACAGTTGAAGCACGTCGGGACCTGAAACGTATGAAACGACAAGATGGCCTACATCCAGAAAAGAGAGATGATAGACATTATTTGCATCCTACTAGTTACACTCTCAGCAAGGAAGAGAAGGAAAGCATATTTGAGTGCTTGAATAGTATCAAGGTCCCATCAGACTACTTCTCGAATATACATGCATTAATAAATTTTAAAAAGAAGAAATTCATAAATCTAAAGGCCCATGACTGCCACGTCCTGATGACACAATTGCTGCCTGTTGCACTGAGGGGTATTCTACCAGAGAATGTGAGAATGGCAATCGTGAAGCTATGTGCATTCCTCAACATGATTTCTCAAAAATCCATCCAAACAATCTACTAAAGCTGCAGAATGATGTGGTGCAATGACTTGTCAGCTTTGAGATGGTCTTTCACCTTCCTTCTTTAATATCATGACCCACCTTCTAGTTCACCTTGTTGAAGAGATTTTTGTTTTCGGTCTTGTATTTCTACACAATATGTTCCCTTTCGAAAGGTTTATGCCAATTCTGAAAAAATATGTTCGTAATCGTGCCCGTCCGGAAGGAAGCATCACTAAGAGATATGGAACAGAGGAGGTCATTGAGTTTTGCGTTGACTTTATTGACAACCTAAGTTCGATTGGAGTCCTTGTATCATGCCATGAGGGGAGACTGAATAGAAAGGGCACACTAGGGAGGAAAGCTCGCATGGACAGCGATGAGGATACATTTCGTAAAGCACACTTCATGGTCCTGCAACAATCGTCCCTGGTCGCTCCATATATGGAGGTGCACAGTGCTATTGTATGGTCCTCAAACCAAGGGAAGACTAAGGCCTGGATTACATGTCATCACATTGACACTTTTGCCTCTTGGTTGTGGCAACGACTAATGGGTGATGGTACGATTGAAGAACAACTAGCATAGTTGGATAGGGGTCCATCTATCTTAGTATCAACATTCCAAGGATACGAGATAAATGGGTACATATTTTACACCAGAGCCCAAGACCAAAAGAGTACAAACCAAAATAGTGGTGTCCGTATAGATGCAATAGACAACAATGGAAAAAAAGACAGATACTATGGTGTTATTGAGGAGATATGAAAACTTGACTATGGACCTTTGAAAATCCCTCTGTTTCGGTGCCAATGGGTGAAACTTACTTGTCACGCCACAAATTTGTGACAATGCCGTATGTGCATGAGCGTAATTTCAAACGCATACAAGGCATAAGTGCACATCATAAACAACAAGCCAAGCTTTATTCATATTAGAGTTACAAGTACATCGCAGCTTTATTTTCATTTGTCTAGTATAGAAACAAACATCCTTTCCCATACTACCATCTCGGTGAGTCTACTCTTGTTCTTATTTGCTTTTATTCATGAAGACGCAACAACAGTGGTTGTCGAGCTGTTGTCTCAGGTATTGACACTATGCATGTATGTCATCATCACCTCTCCCAATCAAATCAAAACTATTCTCCTCCCCTTCTGCGCATGTCAAAAGGAAGAGCTAACATGAGTATGTTTACACACACTCAGCAAGAATAATAAAGGATTAATGAATAAAAGTTAGTCAGCTATGACGATATACCCTGCAGAGATATATCACGTGTACCGTCACAATCTTCCTCCATTAATTTTTTCATTTATTTATAGGGTACCGCCCTTCATCTGAGAATCACGTCACCAAAATACCCTACTTGTATGAGTTGTGCCTACTCACACTAACCACAGCCAATCCGTGCATCATAAATTTCAGGTTTTGGTCGTCTCAGGCTGATCATACCAATACTTACCCAGATAGTGACAGTATTATTTCATGTGAATGCAATTAATTATTATCATTCAACTGTCTTACTAGTTCAAATCATATAGTAGCTCACGACATATTCTGCCTAGATCAATTGAACACATTGTTACAGTTCACTCATAACTAAATTAGAGCAGGTGAACAGATATGTGCAGTCTTACCTTGACTAGTGAGTATTCCTCCTGCTATTAATTCTTCTCTGGTAATAGATCCTGATAAAACCAGTAGCTGCAAGTTACTAGCCGCATCAACTTTCCAGGGTACAGATACTGAGTAATACTAGTCCTAGATTCAACTAGTTACTGCATGCAGCAGTAACTAGCAGGAATAGGTAGAGAGTTTTATTTGTGCGCCATGCCTGCATGAGCTAGATGAAAAGTGACTGGACTAGATGAATAGGCTACTATTATTGCTGCATGCTCATCACCTACGATAAAGAAGGAGCTAAAAGGAACAGGACATCAGTACCTGAGTTTGCTCCTTCCTTCCACCAATTCCTGGCTAGAAACTAGTTGTGTATGTGTTGTGTGCTTTGTGTGTGGTGCGAGTACAGTAAGAGTACATAGGCTCATATTTATAGGAGTGTACTACATAAATATCTCACTGCGCTGTAATCATGAGATGTGAAGATTATCTCCTTCTCTCGAGTTTTCTTTTTCTTTTTGTCGTATGATCTTATCCTGTTTTGTTCTAATTCGTCCATCCTGTGCTGTGGTGGTCATGATGTCAACTGCAGTGAATACTTGCCTAGCCATTTCCATGTAATGCTTTTATTTTCTTATTAAATGTAAAACCTACTACTGACATGTTTACCTTTTGGGAAAACAGTTACATCCTACTACCTTCTTTTATTTGTTATACACATATTATTATTATTATTATTATTATTATTATTATTATTATTATTATTATTAGTAGTAGTAGTAGTAGTAGTAGTAGTAGTAGTATTAACAATTATAGGATCTTACATTATATTGGAGGAGGCATAACGATAAACAACTATGGGATGATAATAGTGGATCTCAACAAAATTGGATATAGAGATGAACCATTCGTCTTAGCCAATGATGTGACTCAAGTTTTCTACGTAAAGGGCATGTCAAGTAAACCAATAAGGAGGGGTACTAATAAGTCAGATGACCAGCTAAAGCGCCACATAGTTCTTTCAGGGAAAAGAAAAATCGTTGGAGTTGAGGATAACACTGACATTTCAGAAGATTATGAGCAGTTCCATGATCTTCCTCCATTTTCAGTCGAGGTTGACCCACTATGATAGCCCGAGTAACTAAGAACCTAAATCAAATAATCAACGGGGTGATTGAAGCAAATCATAGCTAACTCCAAATTTGTTGAGAGTTAAGGTCCAAAAATACCTCAGATTTTGAACCAAGTGTTAAAACTCCCTCTTGTTGAGAATCACTTATGAAGTAAATAAAAACAAATTTGAACACCTTCCACTCACAGCACTTCTTCTGATTTTGAGTAGAGGTTGTTCCAAAATCGAGTAGACAATCAGTAAAATTTCAAATCCGATTCCAAAATAGCTTTGACCGACGTTCCACCAAAGATCCTACCATCCTATCCCCAACTTCGTCGAGCTTTTCCTTGTTGATCTTTATAAAAGTCATAGCACATACCTTGTTGCCGAACCTTCACTTTTGGAAATTAAATCACGTAGTTCGAACTTGGTGTGAGAATACGCGTTAAACCCGACACCTTCATCACGACACGCATCACGAGCACCATCATGCATAATTAAGAATCATGAACATCTTTTTCTACATAGTTGGCCATCATGAGCATCATTTGTGCATAAATGAATGTTTCGGCCATGCATTGTTAAGTGCCCAGAATTTTGTTATTTATTGGTGAAAAATCAAATTTGTGAAGGAACCCCAATTTCTTCCATACAATTGTGCCCCCGAATATTTTATTCAAATATTAGACACCATTTAGTGATTTAAATATTTTTACCAAATTTTCAGAGATGTTTTCTTGTGCCAAAAAATCATTTAAAGTTCAATTTTAGTTGTTTTGTTTTGTCAATTTTGTGCAAACTATAATAGCTTTCGAGTTGATTCCTATTGCGTTGGATTTTTGGTGATTTTATCGTTCCAACAAGTATTTTTGGACAATTTTTGGACACCGATAGCTAGGCCGTTTAAGGGGTCAAAGTTGGCATGTTTTATTTCTCCGCGAGCCCATGCATCAGCACTTCTTCTGTTTCCTCACATCACCAGACGAACGCTTTTGGCCTAGAGGGGCTGAGCTCCACCTAGCCGGTGCCAATGGGACCTCTCCTCCCCTCCAATCTTTGCGCTCGGGGGTGAGTCACCGCGTCATCCTTATCCTCACCCTCCCCCTCCTATAAACAAGGCCGGCCTCCCCTCCTCCCATCCTCCATGGGTAGTGCCCCAACCTCCAAATCTCCATTCTTGGCTGGCCAAATTCGTCGCCATTGTTGAGTCTCCGGTCGATTCCTTGCATCTAGAGCATCCTCTCGACGTCGCGCTTCCATTTTGCTACTTCTCGACCATCCTCCCTCGCCGGGCAACTCTCTCCACGGCGAGCCCCCATCCGCCCGCTTCCTGCGCCACGGGCCTCCCTGCGCGCCACCTATCCCTTATCGCCGGCCCCTTCTGGTGAGCTTCCTGGCCCCCGTGCGCCGCCCCTCTCCCTCCCCAAGCCGTGCCCCTTCTTTCTCCCTACCGCTGGCCAAGGGCCATGGCCGGTCGTGCCTGTGTGTTACCGTGCGTGTGATCTGTTAGGCATGAGGGACTTGTGTGGAGAAGAATAAAGAAGTGTAGGGGGTTATGGGTGAAATCCAGAGACCTTTGTGCAAATAACCCGTAGACCTGGGGGCTAGATTGAAAGTTTGCCTCGGTTTTCTTTATTTCCTAGATCTAAAAAGGCTGCAACTTTGGAAATTTATAGTAAATTGTAAAAATCGTAAAATAGCAAATGAAGATGTTTTGGAATCCTTGTGAGTAGATTTACACACTAGAGTCATAGTATGATATGTGTTAGTATAAAGTTTCTGATGTTTTTTTTATCCTTGCAAAGTGCTTTTAGAAATCCTTTTAAGTTGGTTGGATGCATATTTTGAGTTATAGAAGTCCAAAGATTGTGATTTCAGTTATGTTAGTCTTGTGATGACACTCTCTAGCTAAGAAAAATATTGAACATGCTAGTTGTGTAATGTTTTTATCATGTTTTGATTTAATCTTGATAAATAGGCAACTTATTTTGCTTGTCATTTTTATATCTAATGTTGTGGTGCTCCAATTTCTGTGAAATTTTTATGGTGGGCTATAAATGATGCTCTTGTACTATGGTAAAAATTTCATATTGATTGGTGTATTTATGACTGAGTTATTGATTTAAGTTGCTTAATGCTTATTATGTGATTTATAAATATTAGAAGTGTTTAAAAATAGAAAATTGTGGCTCCACTACTTTTGTATGAGGTTGTTCTACCATAATAACATATAATATGGCTATGTGTTTATAGAAAATGATGATTCTTGCTTTTACATGTTTTCTTGCAATAGCAACTTGTCTTTTTCATTGCAATTAAATTATAAAACTTGAGCATGTGAGATTTTGACAGTAGCCATATTTTGATAACATCTATCATCCATAAAAATCTCAGCTCCAAATAAGATGTTTGCCACATCACCTATAATTAATATATATGTTTACTATATAATTGGATAATGAAAATTTGCTAGTAGATGCATATTCTTAAGTCATGTGAAGCTTTTAATAGTTGTTTTTTAGGGGTACGTATGATGCTAAGTTATGATAAGTAGTGGTTAAGCTTTGAATATAACTCATATGTATGCTCTCATGTCAATATAACAACTGCTTATATAAGTTCTTCACATATACTTTAATTCTTGTTTAAGGTGTTTAGAGTGTTCCATGTTATCTAAAAATAATGCTAATTAACTATGTCCATAGTAGTTGTGAGCTATGTGTTTAACTTATGCATGTGTTACCTTGTTACAAAACTAAATGAAGAACCTTGTTGTATGTGTGCTGAAATGGCTGCTAGAGCAGTTCTTTTGTGGCAATGTTTTCGTGATAAAAATGATGTTTTATGTAAATGTGGGGAATATAAAATTTGTACGTAACTTCATAATTTATATTATGTTAAATTTGCATGACCATAAGCCTGATGGTTTAGGAGCTATAGATTTTACAAGTTCATTGTTAGGTTTTGCATGCTCTCGGTACATATCTGCATGATTGTGTTGTTTGACTTATATAAGCTTCAAACCATATCTTGGAGATAATAGAATAAGTGTAGGGTATTTCATAAGATTTCCAAATTGTTAAAGATCACTTATTTTGGTGGTCTAAATATCCAGTTATGAGCTTGTGAAGTGGAATGACAGAATCCATCCTAATCTGGACAGAGATGTTTTTTTGTGATGTTTGACCTGGTTAACTTTGGTTTTAGCTTGTGGTGTTTATAACAATGTTGTGCATGGTTTGTTAAGCTTTCTAAAAAGTCTAGAACCACCCTGTTGAAAAAACTAGAACTCAACTTATTGCTGTCTGAAGTTGCATGTCAGTTTTCTGTCCTTGTTTGTACAGATCTGCTCATTGGTGTGTTTTCACCTTGTTAATTGTTGAATTAGGTTTTGGAATGAATAACAAAGTTTTAGATAATTTTGTTAACTTTACAAAAAGTCTAGGATTACCTTTGTCGGATGCTTATATCTCTAGTTATGGTTAAAACAAGTGACTACTATGCTGTTGTTCAGATTCTGTGAATGTGCTTAAGTTATTAGCGTTAACATGACGTTGTCTTGTGTATTTGTTAGTTAGATCATATCACTATTAGAGTTAAATTGATCTACCTGAGAATCTTATAAATTTGTTATATAATGTTGATCAAGCACTTAACTAATAAATGGTCATGTATGCATGTTGCTGCAAAATAACCTTGCTGCATACCTTGCTAGAACCTTGGTGATGTTGGTGTGTGACTTGCTTGTGTATGAATGGTTTAAAAAAATGTAATATACTTTGATCACCTTCAACTTGCTGGTTGTGTAATGCACTTATGTATGCCATGTTGACACCATCACCCTAGTTTTGTATGATGCTAGGCTTAATTAGCTCTTGATTGTTAATTGCTTGCAATAGCTTTACTTAAGTTCACTTGTATGCCATACCTAATGTACTTGCTATCCCTCTATAATAGGTTGTGTGATGTATAGTTAAATAACTCTAGGTGCCTATGTCTTGCATGATCTTATATTTGCCTTGAATGCTTTTACGTGATGCATCTCGTCTTACCATTCTTCGTATTCATGCACTTGCATCTTGCATCTCATCTAGATACGCTAGATAAACAACGTGAAGGACGTGATGATGGAACCGAACCCGAAGATGGTGTATGGTGGACCTATCCCGAAGATGGAAGGACTAAGCAAGTGCCGAGATGGGAGATGCTTGCCAAGCAAGTGTCGTCTAACAAACACTAACCTAGTGTGGATTCCAGGCAAGCCCTGAAGCATATTCTAGTTTTCTAAACTTCTGCAATGATTTATGTTGATTATGATTGTGCATTTAAGCTACTAGGCGTTGTATGAAACCTTAGATGCATGAACTTAGTACCCTTTTGATCTGAACACTAGCATGATAAGTTGCGTAGATGCAATGCTTAATAGGACACAGTAAAAGTCGAGTGATTTCCTATCACTCGTGAGTTATAGGAGTTGCTTGTTTACTTATGTTACAAATATAGGGACGACGGGTGGGGTAGGGCCTTGTGAACTGTTTTGGTGGTTGGTGGATTGCCCTGTCTGTCTAAATGAAAATGAAATAAGGTCGAAACGCGTCGGCATTCGTGATCAAGTGTTTGAAAGTACTAATCTCATACCTAGTATGGGATGGGGAAGCTTAGTACCTGATTGAACTAGAGCATAGCTTATACTCCTGCTATCCCTGGAATGAGGTTCCCATGGTGCATCATGTGGGTGCAAGTGCGGTCATAGTACGGCAAGAGGCCAGGACTGTGGAGCATTGCATGCTAAGGAAAGTTTGGCCCTAACACGTGCTTGGGGATTGATGGGGACGGCTGACAAGTGAAGCGACCCTTCGTGGTGCGCGGATGTCGTGAGATTAGGTTCGCCATGCATGGTTAACAAATTCAAATCGATTCATCTGTCTCTTACAGTTTGGGACTGCTTGATCGCTATTCCGCACTGAGTAAAGATGGAACATGATGATGATGTAAATCTTGATGTTTGTCCTTTAATTGTTTGGAAACTATGCTTGCTTAGTATAAGTTGCTAATTTAGACTGGTTAATGAACTTAGAACTTGAGCTAAAATGCTGAAAGTAAGGACCAACTTTAGTCACTTTTGGCAAAAAGAAACCCACAACCAAAAAGCCTTGCATGTCTAGGAGTCGGTGAAGTAGTTATCACCTGCCGGGTAAGCCTTGTTGAGTATTAGTATACTCACCCTTGCTTGTGGCTATCCTTTTCGGGTAATGTCGATAGTTGGGCTGCTAGCACCACTTGGCTTACCCAGCTCCCTCCGAGTTGGACAGACGAGTGGGATCCTCCTCGGACGGTGAGGACAGGGGTCATTGATGTCATGATCGGCTTCGTCATGATATCGTGTATCGACATCTAGCTTCCACATGTTTTACTTATTCGTTGTTTGAAACCTTCTAAATTATGTTTGAATTCGAAAACTCTGATGTAATAAGTTGTTGAACTGTTTAAGGAGATGGAATGTTGTAATCTCTGTAACCACTCACCTTCGTGTGAGCAATGCTTCTCGATCCTGAGTAAGTGGTTTATCGGATGAAATCCGACGGACGACCAAGTTGACTTGCTTAAAGTGCATGATCGCGTGTCAGGCGACTTAAGTGCATTTTAGTCAGGTTAATTTGGGCGGTTCCGCCACACCCAAGCATCCTGTTAGTCAAAGAGGACGCTCCATACTTACGCCGCGATCACAACCCAAGGGACATTCGTCAAGAGGAAGGTTATTAACGCTCCATTAGATGATGTTGCATAATGTATTAGAACCATTATGTTGTGTTTTTGTTATCAAGAATGGAATTAATGTAATAACGCATTGTAATGATATGTCATGTATCCGTTGGGTTTATTAACAATACTGTTTGCAAACTCTCACCTAATTTTTACATGGTTAAAATATTAAATATTTCAATTTTTTTAGCACCATTAAATATTAAACAATAAATTTACGTACAATTAAACAATTGAACATCTACCAAGACTACTGTACTAGATCTCCAGTGATCCCAAGTGACAAAAGTCCTCAAATATGATGCTTCACTCAATCAAACCTAAAACCAACTAGCTAGATCGAAGTACTCTATGCAAAGAATGAGCTAAAAAAATTTGGTATAAATTAAAATATGTTTGAGTCTCTAATCATGATCTTGATTGACCTGGAGGCATCGGATCAATTCTAGACAGGTTGGCCTGTATTTGTTATTCGATGATTACACTCCTTTCTTATTTTTATTGTGTGTTGCTCTCTTTTCTCATATACGAGTAAGAGAGATGAAGATATGGTTTTTTTTCCTCTCTTCTTCGTCGAAAAGCTATCCCAACTATATTACTGTTTGTTAGGCTTCAAGTCATCTTCCACACTAGGACACCTAAGTAGAGTAGAAAAAATTAGTCCAACACATAAAACCACCGGTATTTTTTAGTAAAAGAGGACCAAATACATGGGGAGGGCAATATCTAATTTTTTGCCACTATTAGACCTAATTTGGAAACTCCAATCCCTCTGAGATCCCGAACTTTTCACTGGGTAGGTAATCCATGGGAATATAATTTTAATTATCATCTTAGTTCTTAGTGGGAGTTTTTCCATCCCTAAGTTTTGCTCCCCCTTGCTTCCAAAAGGTGCCTTAGGGTGAGTGGCACCAGATTTGCCACTATGTGAGTGGAGTGAATGCAACAGGGGATAAGTGAACATATCATTTGCAGTGGAAAAAAAATTAAGAGATCCTTTGGTAGAGCTCAAAAACGGCTCCTGGAGCCGTTTTTTGTGGAGCCGAGCCAAAGGGAGAAAAATGAAAGGGCTCCTCGAGAGGAGCCGGCCGGAGCCGGAGCCGTTTTTATACGCGCGAGGCGGAGCCAGTTTTTTTTAGCTCCATCGGCTCCATCCCGTACGCCCAGCTTTGGTATTACCAAAGTGCCCCTCGAGTTGGTCAATTTTACAGCAAAATTGCCACCACCTCCATCTGTCGCACGCACCCCTCTCTCCTCATGTCGCCTCGCCTCGCGAGCGGAGGAGCTTGGCCTAGCGGCCTCCTTGCTGTCAGCGGTGGTGTGCTTCTAGGAGGTTGTTCCATGGCGCAGCGGCGGCGACCCAAGGCGGCGCGGGACGGCGAGCTGGGCGGCGGGGCGCTTGGCGGCGCAGCGACGAGGGGTCGGGCAGCGACCCAAGGCGGCGCGGCGATGGGTATGGCGACGAGCCGAGGCGGCGCCGGGGGACCCGAGGGCCAGGCAGCGATGGGGAGCTGGGCGGCAGAAGAGAGGAGACGGGGAAAATGAGATAAGGCAGATGGAGAACGTGGAGAAAAAAGGAAAGGAGAAGGAAAATAAAGGAAAAAGGAAAGGTGAAGGAAAAAAAGAAAAAAAAGGAGAGAGGAGTCTCTCTTCATTTACTTTTTTATTCAAATGGATTTAAACTATAAACTAATATTAAACGTTCAATTTATCTATTAAAAAAATATATATCCAAGGGCATATAGGATATTTGACCTCTTACATCCATTTCAAAAATACAGGAGAAACTGTTTTACTAAATACTTTTCAAAATAGCTCTATCTATATCAGAGAAACCGCTCCACCAGATGAGCTAGGGTCGGAGCCGTTTTAGGAGGGCCGGAGCCTAGCCAAACTAATCCTAAGGCTAGTCCCAGTGTAAGGTTTCATCGCACTGTTTTCAAGGATGCCACATCATCCTATGAGGTGTATTCTCATGAATGAAACAGAGAGTCCCAGTGCATAGTTTCATTTCACGATTTCATAGGATGACTATGATATTTAATTGTGAGGCATGTGATTGGATATGGTTAGATGAAATGAAACTCTATAACCCCCAATGCAAGTTTCATAGTCTTGGAAACAGTGTATGCACAGTTTCATCCTGATGAAACTCCTTCCCTCTCTTACTTCATAACTATCATACCATGTCATCACATATACTTACGTGTCACTGTATTTAATGTGCATGAAACCTCTATGAAACCCCCACCGGGATTAGCCTAATGTCCCGGAGGAGTCGGGGAGGGAGAGAGCAACGGTGGAAAGGCAGAAATGGGATCCTGTTTGTGGAGTGCGTGGAAGATGCGGGGCCCATCCAAGGAAATGGCCTTTTCTTCCCTCTCCTCCTCTCCTCATTTTCCTCTCCTCCCGTCCTCCGCCTGACCTCAGCCAGACCCAAATTTCTTGCCGGAATCTGGCCGAATCCGCGGTCGTGGTTCCAATGGAAGCCCACAGGGAGAGCTCGGAGCCCGCCCCCGAGACGGCGTCAGCTGCATCCGCGGCCGCGGCCGCGGCCGCATCGGTGCTCGGTGACGACGACCTCCTTCGCGAGATCCTCCTCCGCCTCGGCCTCCCCACCGCCCTCGTCCGCGCCGCCGCCGTCTCCAGGCGCTGGCTCCGCTGCGCCTCCGACCCCGCCTTCCTCCGCCGCTTCCGCGCGCGGCACCCGCCCCGCCTCCTCGGCTTCTACGTCAACACCGGCGACGCGCAGCGCCTGCGCTTCGTGCCGCTGGCGCGGGACCCCGAGCTTGCCGCCGTCGTCCGCCGTGGGAGCTTCGATTTGGGTGAAGAAGCCGGATCCGTGCGGGACTGCCGCAACGGCCGCGTCCTCGTCTTCGTTGGCCGCAAATACGTCGTGTGCAGCCCACTGCACCCTGGGCGGGGCAATGACAACCTCCCAGAGCCCCCGTTCCCGCCCGAAGCTTACACCCTCCTTTATTACTTGAATGACTTCTTGTTCTATGAGAACACTGATGACAGCGTGTCGTGCACTTCGGTGACGGTGATGTGCTCTCCGCGGCAAGCATGGGTGCACCTGTCCGACTTACAAGCCGGAGTCTGGGGTGAAGGACGCTACTCAGGCATGATAGATCTACCAGTACCAGGAACATTGAGGGGATGTGATCACCATGAGTTGTTTTCCAATGGGAAACTCTACATGATGTGTCTGCCGCATCACATTGTTGGGTTCGATTTGCCCTCTATGAGCTCTTTCTGTATTGAACTCCCAGACGCAGTGCAGTATGAGTATCTTGAAAACATTGGGCTGTCCTGTGCCGAGGGATCAGGAATTTTCCTCATCCACTTGAAGGGATTTCAGATTTCTGTTTGGCTCTACAGAACGGATTGCAGCAGTATTGGCACTTGGAAGCTAATTGATACGATTTGTCTGCAGCAGGCATTTTGTCACCTTGCAGAGCTCACATGGGATTTGATGCCTGATGTTATTCGTGTGGCTGCAGTCGGGGACAATGCCGACTTTGTGCTCTTGCGGATAGATCATAAACTCTACTACATGCATATTTCAAGCAGAACAGTGGAGATGGTATATGAGGCGAGTCCAGGCCATGGTTCCTTGTATGGGGTCTATCCATTTATGATGCCTTGGCCTCCCACCTTCCCAGCACTGAATGTTGGACATGATCATGATCAGTGATCCTGCAAGGTTTGTCTTCAGTGAACAGGATGAGATTCTTTTCCAGCTAAGGCCTATGTGTTTATGATGTTCTTCTGTTGTCCTGATGTAATTTAGATGGATGAAGAATGTTATATGTTACATTACCTGTCTTCATCTAATTAAGATGACATTGACAGTTGGTGCCCCTTTGTTCTAATAAGTTTTAATCAGGCTACTTTTTTCCCTGTTCCACAGCCAACTTTATATATTGTGCCACAACTTTTTGACATTAATAGTTTCTATTTGGGTCCTATAGCTGGTACACTGATAATTTATTAGGGTTTTGAATTCAATATGTTCACATTTGAGTACTTGAATGGTTTGGTTAAATGAAATGATTGTCACAGTGTCATAGGTCCACAAGGTTCATGCATCAGTAGGTGCAATTTATAAGGCCACATATATATAAAGGAATGATTCAAATTCACAATATAATTTTTCATTTCATTGCAGTAATCAAAAGAATACAAATGTTCTCCTTTTTGAACCAAAATCTATGATAAGATGCCTACATAGCAAAATGAGAAAACTGAAGGAATCAAATATTTTATATGGTCAATTTTAGTGTATACATTTGCATGGCTATCTTTCTACCATTGATTTATAAGATGCTCTACATTGTAATCCTGCTGTGTACATCTATTAAAAAACTGTTGAGTACCTGCGATTTGTCATAAAGTAAATGAAACTAAAATGGTAAAACTAATTACTGTAATTCCCAGATTCACTTATGATGCCTTGGCCTCCAGAATTGAATGGTGGACATGATCATGATCAGTGATCCTGCAAGGTTTGTCTCAAGTGAATGGGATGGGATCATTTCAAGCTATGGGTTCATGATGTCCTTCTGTTCCTGTCCTGATGTAATTTAGATGGATGAAAAATGTTATATGTGATTATCTGAAAAATGTTCCTGTCCTGAAAAATGTTGTTTCAAAGCATTGGCAGTTAGTGCCCTATGTGCTAAAAAAGTTTTAATCAGGCTATTCTTTTTTCTGCTCCACAGCCAGCTTTATATATGCATTAACTGATCCATTGTGCCCATGCTTTTAAATAGCCGACTATAGCCTCGCTCTAGCTCCGCTATAACTGTTTTAGATGGTTGTGCCTCAACTTTTACCATGAAGAGTTTCTATTTGGGTCTTATAGCTGGTACATGGGTAATTTATTTGGGTCTTGAAATCAGTATATCACATTTCAGTACTTGAACACGCTAATATTGTATGGTTTTGATAAATGAAATGATTGTCATAGTGTCATAAGTCCACAAGGTTCATGCATCAGTAGTTCTCATTTATAAGGCCAAATACATATAAAGGAAAGATTCGAATTCACAATATTGATTTTCCATTTCATTGCAGTAATCGAAAGAATTCACCTTTTGGATCCCACCTAGTCCTAGCAGCCATTTCGTTCATGATTTCAACAGTCAATGCTACCATTATTTGCGAGCCACTGCCCAGCTAACTTCTTTACAATAGCTGAAACTTGGGGATGAACTGAGCAGGTTAGAGTTTGAATGATGAATTGTGATACATTTGCTGCCAAAGGTTTGATTGCACGGTATTATCATAAGATCAGTGCATGTTTCATGCATCTTATAGTCAGCTCATATATGTGAGAAGTTTCAGGTCTAAAAAGTTGTTTAAAATGTTTCTCGCCGGAATTCCTATAATGTTCCAGGTTTGATAATCTCAAACTAGAGATACTATTCTTGTTCAATTGCTGAAATATTACCCCAGGTTCGCAAGCATCATTTTCACTGCATTGTCATGCTCATGATGTTTTGTTTCTAGGTAACAAGTTTGAGATGAATGTCTTGAATACAATTTCAGACATGATGTTTGTGCATTTTTTAAATCTTTTTGTTTCCTGTTTAGAGAAGATGAAATGAACAAACATTTGGTATTTTGGATGAATAAGTATTCTTTCCTGAATTAATAAATACATGTTTTAATGGTCAAGTACTTTGAAGTTCAAACACTGACCACATGACCTGTTGAAGTCTGATGTTATCCTGTTTATTAGGAAGCACTGATCAATGGAACTCCAGTGTTTATCACTAGTTTCCATTTTGGTCTTCTATATGACACAACTCCGCAATAACCTGATAATCCTTATGTGTGTGGAGCTGATATGCCACTAGTTACCTGAACAAGCTGGTATTTGTTGGTTAAATTTAAAATTAGGATATATGTAATTATTAGCCAATTGTCATCATGCAATAGCAAACAATTCATTATGCTTGAAAGTAAAGGTAGCTTGCTATAAAATACCCAAGTAACTGAGTACAGCTAGTCAGCTTATTCACAATTCATATTCTTTGATAACTCAAAGCACTCCTTAGCTGGGTGCAATCACTATATTTTGATATAGCTGCAGATATGTTTCTTACCTTCTTTTTCCAAATTTTTGTGCTAAGATAGTTATAGGCCAAAGGGGAAAATACCTCAGGGCCAAAGACACAACATATTTTCTATGACCATTTCGTGACATGCGTCGTACCATGACTTTATAGCTGACCTGCCATCAGTAACTTCACAAGTAATAGGAGTGTTGTCTGGTGGTGTATTTCACTATTTGTGATTATGCCATTACAGAGTATTTTGTACTTGTCTTATTAGACATGAAGAAACATGTTTATCCACAGCATATTTGCTGGGGACTTCTGCATTCAGAATATATGAATTATGTAGGATGAAGTAGTTTCTGAAATTTCTGGTGTTGGCAGCATTATTAGCTTTCAAAATTCTTAAAATTAAATTTGTTGAGCATTTCTTACTCAGTAGGAATATGAGTTGGCTCAAATGATCTTAAAATTAAATTTGTCAGTCAATACCAGTTCTTTGAAAATTGCTGGAGATCGAGAGAGGTTGTGAGGTTCCTTCGTAGGCAAAGCTATAACCCTGCAGGCTAAGGTGACGAAGCTTGGAAAAAAGTTGTGTCCAAAAGAAAGCCAATGGAACAAAAGGTGGCACGATGGGATTACCCAAAAGGACTGTGGGGCCTGGACCGCAATTGCAGCCCCCATTTCCACTATTTCTCCGCTAACAACGCGCACCCAATTTGTTCCCCGCATCCCTCATCTGCTCTTGCTAGTTGCTTCTCTGTATATGGTTTTCCAAACTCCATTCATAAATAAATATAAGGAGTTATCAAGGTTTTCCTAAATACAGGAGGTGAGCATAGTTCAACTGGTTAGAGTGGGAGATATAGTCGTGCAAAGTAAGATATAGTCGTGCACCGTAACCACCCAGGTTTGAGTCATCTCTAGCTTGAATTTGAGTGCCTATTTTCTTCTTAATCAAAACTACTAGTTTCTCGTAGGTTGGATCTCATTTTCCTAAATACTGTTATATAGTGCAAAGATTATAGAAAAGACCAATGCTATTTATGATGTCAAATGAGTATTATTACATTGATTATGAAATATATTTTCATATTTTTACTTATTTAATATGGATTTATCTAAATTAATTAAATGTTTTATCTAGTATGAAAATCAACGGCTGTGATTTGTTCGAGCTCTTACTTCCTAGAAGGTAAGGAGAACTGTAGCATCGTCCTAATTTCACTAATGCTTAGGGGGTGTTTGGATACGAGGTGCTAAACTTTAGTAGGGTCACATCGGATGTTTGGATGCTAATTAAGAGGACAAAACATGAGTTAATTACAAAACTAATTGCACAGATGGAGTCTAATTCGCGAGATGAATCTATTAAGACTAATTAATCCATTATTAGCAAATGGTTACTGTAGCACCACATTGTCAAATCATGAACTAATTAGGCTTAATAGATTCGTCTCGCGAATTAGACTCCTTTTGTACAATTAGTTTTGTAATTAGACTATGTTTAATACTCCTAATTAGTATCAAACATCCGATGTGACAGGTGCTAAAGTTTATCACCCCCTTAATTAGAAAAATACCAATCAAAAGGACGGTCGTTCTAACACAAAAACTAAGAAAATTCACTATTCTCACCTTTCAGATGGGTGCTCCCACTGTCAGTGCCAAAGTTCCATTTATTCTCGGCGTTTGAGTTGGTCTGTTGTTAGCGTTTGGGCAAGCATAAATAATTTTGAAATAAGGTGGAGCTAGAGAATCTTTATATAATTTTTTCTTGTGCATAGAACAAAAACTAGCCTGACCAAAAGCACACGGACTGGTCATCTCAATCATCGATCTCTATCCTGCCATCCCATCGTGATCAGTCGCTATTGTTGGAGAGACGTCGCTATTGTTGGAGGTCTCTTGTGATCTTAAAAATATTTCGGATGTTTGATGTCAATTAGGATTAAATATGAACTAATTAATAGGATTAAATATGAACTAATTATAAAACTAATTGCATAATTGAGGGTTTCATAATTAGCACATGTTTATTATAGCATCGCATGGGCTAATCATGAACTAATTAGGCTTAATAGATTAGCCCTCGTTTATGCAATTAGTTTTATCATTAGACTATATTTAATATTCTTCTAATTAGTATGCAAACATCCGACGTGACGATAATTAAAGTTTAGTCCGTTTCAAACACCCCTAATTCTAGTCTCCTTTGTTTTGCTTTTCCAGACCCGCCACCACTTTCTCTTGGCTCTTCCCTCACATCTGGCAGCTAGCCTGAAGCTCCGCAGCTGAACAAGCGAAGCAGCAGCAAGAGCGAAGAGGAGCTCCATGGGAAACACCCTCGGCCTCGGCGCCGGCGCCGGCCTTGGCCTCGGCCTCTGCTTCGGCGCCGCGGCTCTGATGCAGGTTAGAATCCGCTTCCGTGCTCATCCAGAAATTTAATTTACAAAAACTTTTATCTTCGAAGCATGGAAAGTTATGATTTGTTCTAAAGTAGTAGGATCCATGCGAGCAAGGTCATCCTCTGAGTCTCTGACAGATAGTCGTGTAGATAGCCTTATGTGCGCATGTCTTGATTTAGGCTAGGAATATAAGGAATCTCAGACTTTGACGACCTTCCGTTACAAGGTTTTCTTTTTTCAAAAAAAATGTAAGAGATATTTTTTGTCTCGAAAGAAACTGATGAAGATCCTCCTGAATCAATGTGTTTTTGCTGAGACAGCGAGACTAGAGCAGTTCGTGCAACTTTTTTACTTGAATGTTTTCGGTTTCCTGTGCGTGATTGGGCATTTTCGGTAGGCTGTTGGAGCAAACGCAGAACACCTGAACAGGGGCAGGGAGGCACATGCCAACAGAGTGGTGAATCCTCAGCGTCAATACAAGTGAGATGCTGCTCTTTGTTGTTTCGTCAGGTCCCTGCCCCATCGATTATGGTTTATTGTCTCCATGGCCTCAGACTCTTTTTGTTCTCAGTGTTCATAGAGCCGAGGACATCGACGAGTCCTCTGCCGAGCGGCTGTACGACGCGATGAGGTACGCCAAGGCCAACGCGATGCTGATCCAGGTCCCGGTGTTAGGAACAGCGAAGAAGTTCTGGCGATTATCTGACAAAGCGACTAGGATTAGCAGAAAACTTGCATTGATACTGAGCAGCCAACACAAAATTGGCAAGTATCTCACTGCACCTCTGCAGTTGTCCGATGTCTGGATTGGTAACAATGGGAGTGTCAAGCTGAGAGGGGTCAGTTTCACTGATACAGGCTTCAGTATTGAGCGTGTGAGAGATGACTACAAGTACCTGGCCAAGGTCCTGATTAAGTTGATTAAATTCTCGGGTGGGGATATCAGCAATTTGCCTCCGGACTACAGGGAATTCTTGCTGCTCATTGGGAGGGGCACCGTTACAATGAGAGATGAATTCTTGATTGTAAACAACGTTGCGCTTCTGCCAATGGAAAACCGGTAAATTTGAAAAATTCTTCTCATTTTCATCGTCTTTAATTTGTTGCCACAGGCTCATTTGGTTACTTGTGTTCACACTTCACAGCACTGAGGTCTTCCTGATGCTACACGATAGAATTGTGAATTATCGTGGTCGCGAAGACGAAGCAAAGAGGAAGAGAATACTCTCTAAGCTCCCCTACAAGAAGGACTGGTTGGATACTGCCAGGGCAAATGCAAGAATCAACGAGTGGGTCACCTTTCCAAAAAAAGGAATGAACCAAGGGGTTGAAAATGTTCGCGAGTACAGAAGGACTCCGTTTGATCTACTGCGGCTCAACAGAAATATAAGATGCCACTTGCATCAGCATAACAATGACGACATTGAGGAAACTCTGTATTGCGAATGGCCCGAGCTGCTCATGGTCATGGAAAAGATGTTATACTTGGAAGGTGAGCTCGTTGCCACTGACATCCAAAACAAGTTCGGCTAATCAGTCCTACTGCAAAACAGACGTTTTATGCATTTCCTGCTGTTGTTAAGCTACAGTTCTTCGATCTTCATTGCGAAAGTTTCTTGTGATGGATTGATGGTTTATGTAATAGGCTTGTTGCTTGCTTTCTTCAATTCAAACAACTTTTAAGGTAAAGCTGGACCAGGATTGTAAAACTATATATGCTGTAAAATGTTACCTTAAAACTCTAAAAACTAACTATGCTTGGATTGCATCAGTAAGGGACACTGCAAGTGCTAGCATACTATTCAAAAGCACTTTCAGAGATATTAAGGTCCTTAAGATACATTATGGAAATTTCATGATCTCCTTTACCTCAAATTTCGCATCATCTTTGCCAGTGATGAGACATATCTATATAGGTTATTAGGCACCGGAAAATTTTGGACAGAACGTCACATCACCATGAAAAGCACATGTTAAAGGGTAGGGACCTCTTCCAAAAAAGCTTTTCCACTTGATAGGTTTCCTAATAATTCGTACATTTGGTGCGCCTAACGATATCAAGTAGTTGCTTTAATCTCTCCCGGAGTTCAATAGGCTTATTAAACAACACAAATGTGCCCTCATGGCCTCATTGTCAAGGTTGTGCATACTTATCCAGCCACGCTTCAACATGTAGTAAAATATGCAAAACAAACACGACCACCTTGGTCGTCGATAAGAAAAAATAATAAATTCTTTATACTTGTCGGAAACGTGTAGGCTACTCGCTAGCACACAATTAAAATTAACCTTGTAAATAGAATCCTTGATCTTAGATTATATCTTTTCTCATTGCGCGGTACAACGGGAAGACTTAGCACATGTAGTCAACGCAGTCGACATGGGAAGTAGACATATGGCCTGACGCAGTCGACATGGGAAGTAGACATATGGCCTGACGCAGTCCGTATGTCAGCAGCACCTCCTAAGAGTCCAGGTACACTTCAAGGTACGCGTGTACTTATTCTCCATGACCAACCTTTTACTCCCTCCGTTCCAAATTGTAAATCATTCTAACTTTCTTGAAAAATCAAATCATCTCAAATTTGACCAAATTTACATAATAAAGTACTAACATTTATTATACCAAATAAGTACTATTACATTCTTTATTATATATATTTCTATAGTATATCTATTCGGTACCATAAATCTTTGTAATCCTCTATAATTTTAGTCAAACATAAAATGGTTTGACTCTTTAAGAAAGTTGGAATGGTCTACAATTTAAAACGAAAGGAGTACCCGGAAGGAGAGATTGTATTTCGCAGCCAACCAGGTGTCTACGGCGTACTGCACACGTGTGCCTCGCTGTCCAAGCACGCAGCCAGGGAGGTGGCCTGCACCTTGCGCATGCATGGCCTTGGGCAAGCAGGGAGCCACCGCGAATGCGGTACGAGCCAATTCTTAGGATTGCGTTTTTTATAGGATTTTTTTAAATACTAGGATTGTACTTTTCGTGAGAAGGAGGAAGTATAGCTGCTCACACATGCATATATGTCGACATCTTAATGGGCTATAAAGAAATTAATGGCTCGTTAGGACTCTACACTTCGGGCTCTTGGCATATTTCTCCAATAATTTTCCATTTGCACAAGACTCAAACCGCGCTTGTGTAAACACTTAAGTGTCAATAATCAGCATATCCACTAGCAAGGCATACTAACTCCCTATGATCCACGATAATTATATCCTGCATGACAAATGACATTCAGGTAATACCATATGCTTATCACATGACACCTAGTCAGGTTGAAGGCGAAGGTAGAGCTATCCTTGGTGACTCAACTATTTATCACTCCATATAGAACTTATTTCACTTACTAAACTTTAGTCATGGCAGGACCATGCAAGGTCAATTTCTACATATTGAGAGGGCCCAGAGACATCTCTTCTTAACATGTGAGGAGCATATTTTCATCTTGACTCTATACAGCTTGCAACATGCTTTAGATCACAACAGAAAAGCTATGTTTATAACTAATCAGTTATAGTGTAGCATTTGGCAACCCTAAAATGTAATTTTCCATAATCTAGGGCTCCATGTTGATCTCAGGTCTAAGGACTCACTATTATATATTTAGCCTTTTGCAGTGGTGAAAAATCATGGCAATAGGGTCTGAATCGTGGCAATAGCTACCAATTGCAACAATTCATTGGGAGGCGGGGCAAGTATTTTCGTTGTTTATATATTGGTTTTTTGTTTGGTTGCAATACCAATGTTAATTTACATGCAATGAAGTGATGCAATAAAGAGTTTTTGCAACGATATATTTTTGTAACAAAGAAATTATTTAGAACCAAAATTCACTAAAAAATTTTGTCCAAAGGAATCGAACCCATGACCTCCTAGATAATCAATAAATTACCACTATGATAGAGCAACCTTTGTTGCATACTTTGCTAGTAAGTCAATTTTACCCCTCTCCTAGCAATGATAATGAACAAAAAATATAGCAATAGATGGAAAATGTGGTAATAGTATACATGTATTGCAACACTACTTACCTCATAGCAACCATTTAGTTTTCCTTGCCATATAGACCAACATTTTGCAACAAAACTCAAGATTATCACAACGCAAGAAATTTATGACAATATTATCAACTAATCGCAACTATTTTACAAATTTTGGTAATAACAGCTATCTAATGCAAAGAAATTCTAGATTACCGCAACATATTCATCCACCCAACACATGTACCAGCTTATCTCTACATCATAGTTCCACATGATAGGTACAAGCTAGGGATCTCGTTAGCACATTGTCAATTTGCATCATGGAGTCTCACTAACAATCACTACCGGAGAATAGGTCTTCCATCCAGCGACAAAGATCTCGGAGGAAAATGGTCCCAGGACTAATGAGTCATTAGTCCTGGATCCAACGGTCATAATAGACGGGGACTCTTTAGTCCCGGTTGATTTTACCAATGGGACTAAAGAGCCCCCTTTAGTCCCAGTTGCAATAGACACTACCGAGGGAATCCAGGAGCCCTTTAGTCCGACTAATGCTCACCCTTTAGTTCCGGTTGGTAATACCAACAAGGACTAATACTCTTTCACTCTTTAGTGAGTATTAGTCTCGGGTGGTATTATCGATCGGGACTAAATGTCATGGAATGTAACACTAAAATATGCTAATTACACAATGTTGGCATGATGTCATCATCCTATGACTACCACACAGCACACATCACTAATGACTTCCCACTTACACTAGAGCCAATCATGTTAGCATTTCATACCCATTGCTCTTGCATATTAATAAGTGGGAGCTAATGTTCAAGTTGGTGTGCACCTTTGAAAGAAATTGGTGCTCATAGCCTAGGAGGGGGGGTGAATTAGGCAAACTTAAAAATCTTAGCCTATGGCTTCCACTACTTTGCATAAAACATAAACTAGATCATGCTATCTAGATGTGCATCTACGATTGATCTAGTGAAACTTCCCACCCACAAAGAGTTTTGCAACCTAGAGCCAAAACTATCAACATACTACTCTAGAAAGTAAAGGTACTCAAGTTGCAAGTAAGAAATGCGGAAACGTAAAGGAGTGGGTTAGGAAGGATGCAAACTCACCAAGATGACTTATCATGTGGTATCAGTAGGCAAATGCCATCCTAATCTACGTTGGAGCTCTACTAAGGATATGCTCCTGGTCCCTAAGTCTCTCCGGTCAAGGTCTTGGACTCACCACAAATGCTCTTGCCAAGCTGGATGAGAAGCTTGCCACAAAGGCAAGGCTCACCACTCCTTCTCTTCCAGTCACCTTGACACAATCTACACTACGGTGCTTCTCCATGAAAGAAGGGATCTCCTCGCCCCCGCACATGGTCATCGTCGCCGTCCACACCAAGCTGGAGGGTCGAAGGCTTACTGGCAAGCCACCAATGCCCTAAGGTGCCAGCGTACCAAGCTTAATTACAATGGTGGTTCACTCCTTGAACCAAACACAAGGTAGCAACACCTTGCACTCACTTCTTTATAGGCGTATCCTAGAACTAATCACTCTCTAAGATTGCGCTAAGCTTTGGATTATCACTTTTGGACTTTTGGTAGCACGGATGTGACCTTGATGATTCTTGGTCTTGAATGGACTTGTGCACACTCTAGCAACTCTAAATGGGAGAGTAGAGGGGCTATAAATAGCCAAGGACCTCAAAGAGCCGTTGATCCAACAGCTAGTGAAAACAGCGAGCATCGGATGATCCGATTGTCACTCTGTGTAGGCGTCGGATCATCTGGTGTGCCCTGCTGACGCATATAGATGTTGGACCCCTCTGCCTAAAATTGCTCTGAAACTTCATCTGATGGTCATTGGATCATCCAGTGCATTGGCTGATGGCACCATCGGATCATCTGGTTCTTATGAGGTTTTGCCCGAAAACCTTTTGGATGATTTCAAAGTAAATATGCTTAGTCCGACAGTGACCTCCACACAGGCATTGGATCATCCGGTGCTTGACTCTTCCATGCCTTCACTTCACCGATTCATCCGACGCTCATAAAAAGTACCCTGTCGGATCATATGGTGGTCTTGCATAGTCAGCCGCTCACTATAGCCATCGGATGATCTGATGCATTAGTCCGATGCCCATTAGATCATCCGGTGCCCTTCTGCGCGTTGTACCAATTGCTTTGATGGTTGCTCCGATGCATACTCCAATGAACCATCCGATCATCCGGTGCCTCATGTTTTCTTAGTTGAATACCGCCATTTGAACACCAAGAATACCATCACTTGAATGCTCAATCATTTGGGCACTTGAAGACCATAGAATAATCTTAGATACCATAGCTTGAACTCTTGAATACCATGATTTGGATATCACGAATACCGTCATTTGGATCTTGTCATGGTTTTATTTGCACTCTTGGGACCTATAGAACCTACGAGGTACATCCTTGATAAACCATTAGTCCTAATAATTATGTTATCACTCAATCACCAAAACTACAAACTATGGCCTAATGGATCATGTTTCTTACAACCTTGCTTTTCTTCGCATCTCCTGGATCGATGATCTTTCAAAGCAAATGATAATGATATAGTATATGTTTCATCTCGATCATATCTTGGCTCCTTACAAAATAGCACCATTATTGTCAAAATAGATGCGTATAGACTAAAGCAGCTAGGACCACACCTAGCTCAGTAACAAACTTTATATTCCGTACATTTTCCTTTGCGGCTTCTGAAGCCGCAATATACTTGGCTTTTGTTGTCAAAAAGGGGACCCTCTCTTGCTTGAAACTTTTCCAGTTCATACCTCACCATTGAGGCAAAGAACATATCTTGCCTGAGACTTGATATCATCTTTGCCGGTCTGAAAACACCTCAATAGATTAGGAAATAAGCTACAAGAAATGTTATGATAGGTGACATTTCATTTATGTCACAAAACCTGTAAAATTCATCATATTTTTTTAATATGTGACCAACATGTGAGGAAAATCTGTTTGTCACCTATCACTCATCATAAATGGTGTTTTGTGATGATAACGAGTATTTTCATCATAAAATTTACAAGAGCCTTCTTTCATCATTGATTTACGATATTTGTTTTTCGTCATTATCAGACCTAGAAAACGTCATAAACCATAAGGTGCCCAACAAGACCCATGTAGTGAGCAATCTATTTATGGGCAAAACCTAAATGCATGCTGAACTTATATTGGGCTTGACCCATGACAGGCTCATTTTCCAACCCATTTCATTTTATTTCAGGTCCATTTTTTTGATGTGGCTCAATTGAATCCATGTTACTTCTGGCCCAATTCTTTACTTGCCATTCACATTAAAAGGTGCAGCTGGGCCATCCGTGCTTTGCAGAGCTGGACAAGATGGGGAAGCCTTCACCTTCTAGTGTTTGAGATTTACGCAAGGAATGAGATTCATCTTCCAGTGTTTGAGATTTACGCAAGGAATGAGATCCGTCCAGTGTTTGAGATTTATGCAAGGAACGAGATCCGTTAGATCCACATCAAACCAAACCCTAGCCCTCACTCCCTCCTTCCCCTGCCTGCGCCGCCACCCCCGCGCCACACCATGCCCGTGCGCCACGGCCGACCGGCGCGCCTTCCCGCGCCGCCGCACTTGCGGCGCACCGCCGCCCTGCCCCCACGCGTGGGCACCTGCCGCCGACTGCCGGAGCCGGAGGAGAAGGTTGAAAAAATGTTGCATCAACATTTCTTTGAAAAATGTTGGTGCAACTTTTTTTTAAAAAATAATGTTAGATTCAACTTTTTCAAAAGAAATGTTTGGCTCAACTTTTGGAATAAATGTTGGTCCAACTTTTTCTAAGAAGAAATGTTGGTTCAACTTTTTTGAAAAATATTGGTCCAACTTTTTTAAAAAATATTGACAACATTTTTATCCAACATTTTTCAGTCAAATAGGCTTTGGTGGGCTTTCGGTAATCATGCGCATGGTTGCTGTACTACAACGTGCTATAATGAGCTTTTGTGAACTTTTTAATTACACTTCTTGTACATCTTTCATAAGATGTATAGGACCCGGGTATTTCGGTGGTTTGCAAACTTGTTAATTTCCTTAGATAAACTTGGGCCGCTCGTGCTCAGCAGCGAGCGCTGGCTGCACGCGCCAGCATACTAGTGGACCGGCGCAAACCTGATTGAGCCCGCGCGCGCCAGCATAGGCACCATGCTGCTAGGTGCTAGCTGTTGCTGCCCTTGCGCCAACCAAGGCGCTGCCCGAACACGTGTTTTTTTTCCTTTTTCATTTCTTTTCCTACTCAATTATTTTGTATTCAATTACTTCTTCCATACCATTTTGTATTCAAGTAAATATCATTTTGCATATAAATTATGTGCATAAATTGTTTAACAACATATCCTAAAGTTGTGCCAAACATTATGTATATAAGTTGTGTACATCATGAAAGTTGTACTACAAAAATTATCATGTAAGTTGTTGTTAGGAAAAAGTTATGCAAATAAATCGTGTATAAGTTATAAGGTATAACTTTTAAATAATGAAAATTCAAATTTGTCCTTTAGAAATTGTATGTAGAAGTTGTATGCATAAGTTATGCATGCCATCGAAGTTGTGCTAAAAAATTACTCC
The DNA here is from genome assembly GCF_005286985.2 of Setaria viridis. NCBI lineage: Eukaryota > Viridiplantae > Streptophyta > Magnoliopsida > Poales > Poaceae > Setaria > Setaria viridis. The sequence goes on along the minus strand of NC_048263.2, from coordinate 12,679,073 downwards.
CTCCGTTCTGAAATACAAGGCATCCTAAAAATTTTAGGATACATTAGCAGGGGTAGTGAAAAATGCAGTACCCCTAACGGATAGTAAGGAACTTATTTTTATTTTTAGTAATAAACCACCAATCAGCCATCCTCTTGTTAATTATAGAAATAATTAGGATGACAATCATCCAAATGTGTCTGCAACCTCTTATATTTGAGGATAAATTTAAACGCGTTTGGATGCCTTATATTACAGGACGGAGGGATTATCTCATAAGAAGTTATTTGTATGAAGTTATGCATCGAAATTATTTGTATAAGTTATGTATTCTAAAAATAGAAAGACGGAGGAATTAAATCTATTCGAAAATGTAAAGTTTGTTTTTTTAGGGGGGGGGGGGGGGGGGGGGGGCGTGGAGGGGCTGTCTGAGATCGATGGCCAGCAGCTTTTTCTGGCGCGCGCTCTCGTTAGATGCCCCCGTGGACCGGGCTGCGGCGAGGCCAGCTCCTGGGCTGACTTTGTTGTCGTGGTGATCAGCCAGCCAGTGTGTGCCTTTTAATTTCCTATACTGCCGTCTGGCTCCAAATTATGCTTATCGAATCCGGTGGGAATGTTAACTTGCAAGCATATGATGATGGTCGTAATTTTCCAAGGTTTTTTATCTTCTTTGTTTCTGCTTAAAAAAATACAAGTATATATCTAGCTTAATTATTCCAACGGGCTCATGTTGCACTCTATTTTTTGACTTTAGGGGTTCAATAATATCTTATTTTGTATAATTTCTAAAATGTAGGATTTATTTAGCAAGTTGGCAGTGGGATTCACATTTTAAAAAAAAAAAAACTTGCATAACAACTTATGACAATCGAACATTGTCATAGCTGTCATGAAAACATTCATCACAATCCGACATTTCAATAGTTTCACTACAAGAAACTATTTAATCGTTGATGGATTTTTCGTAACGTTTTCAGAGAACGTCATGAACGGTACTCCATTTATGATGTTTTTTTGTTTTTTGTCATGGATATGCATTGTGGATATTGAAGCCCAAAACATAGTAACGTTTTGTAAGATTCATCACAGTCCAGCCCAAAAACTAGTGACGTTTTAGCAGATTCGTCACAATCAACAAATAAAAAAAATGTGGGCATAAATGTTTTAGACCGAATAATAATTTAAAAAAAGATGGTCTGTATTGTGGATATTGAAGCCCAAAACATAGTGATTTCATGTGACTTTACCACCGAGACATTACTCTGTTCACGCGAAATTATGGAACTCTACTCTTTTATATAATTTACAGTCCAGTGAAATTTCCAAAAAAATATGGTGGCGGGGGAAACGAGAGACATGGGACTACAGCCAACCAGGTCATACCATTGCACCACTTCGTCGTTTGTGTTATGTTTGGCATTTGAATTAAACTACGATTGTACCTGTGCGATGCTACGAGTTACAAAATATTTATATTACAATATGCGAAACATCCCCGTTTAGATCCTTGAAATTGAATTCATTCTAATAATTATAATTTAGATACAAATTAATTAAGCTAATATAGTTGTATGTGGAATATATGTATATTATTGTTGGCCATATGGGAGCGATACTTATGTGCTGCACTTCTACTATAGCGAAGAGCGTACTGTAAGTTCCACATTAGAAACATAGCATGAGGATCTATAGAATCAATTTCCATCTCCCACCCTATATCTAAACTTTGAAAAGTTGTAGAATGTCACATGCCATGACAAATAGCCTACTTTATTAAGTAGATTTCAATTCCTTCAAAATGAAGGGATCCAAACGGGATTTTAGTGAAATACACTGATCTTTCTGCTAACCTAATACAGACTTCCAAGAAGCCAACCGTGGAGCTCGTTTTGCATGTTCTGAAACTTGAAAAGTTTAAGCATCATCCTAGCATGCACCTCCACTATCCCATTCTGTTTTTTTTTTTGAGAAAAAACTCTGAATCTGCCTCTCACCATAGAACAAAATGTCAGTTCTATCCACAATGTTGATAGATGCAAATATGAATGTTGGAAAGCTAATAGAGCATGACGAAAAGCCCTCTCAGGATCCCCAATATCTGAGTGCAAGAACAATGTAATTAATGAATGTGACTTAATGAGACCCTTAATTATAATTAATGATAGCATTACTTATTTTATCAACAACCTGACAGCAAGGGTCACTAAAATTAAGAGTATATGGGGTACTGGGAGAGTTCTACATAGCACAGACTAGAATGCTACAATATTAAGGGCATATTGGAAATCCAGACAGGCTGTTCTATTTCAAATGCATACAGAAATGAGCAAAGTGACTTTTAGCTGCAAAACTGAACTAGTGCAATTTCTATCATAATCCAACAATCTGAGCTGAGGTAATAATTTCTATCATAATCCAACAATCTGGGCTTAACTGAAGGCCTTAACAATCGTGGGCCGGGATCGTATCTACGCCGTGGCCAACTCCGGCCCAAAGGAACAAGCCTTCATGAGTTCTTCAAAACTGTGGGAGAAAAAACATCTTTGGGCCAACGGGTGCGTGATGGGATGGGCCTGCTGTCTGCATCGGCTCAGCTTAAAAACTTGGTTTCCAAAAAGACGCTTGTTTCCATAATGTTTTCTGAACCATTATTGCCCATGGCGCAAAAGATGATTTATACGCCATTTCAGTCTTGCAAATGATATAAGCTAGTGTGTAAAGTATTAAAGCTTCGCTCAGAGTTTCACAGATACACATATGTCTTGTTCTGTCCGTTTCCTAATCAAATGCATTGCTTAACTTAATTGCATATAATCCCATGTTTCTTATAAAAAGTTACATGCCGATCGAAAGATTATTACAGCGTTTCTAGATACGACTTGGCTAGCATGTTCCCGAGCTGGACCTGAGCTTCAGTGGTAAGATGCGTCTTATCGCTCGCAATGGGCAACCCCATGGCGTCGACGTACTTGACATTCGGGACCGTGGCCGTGACTGCCTTCTGAGCTTCCCTCACACGGCCGAGGAACTTGCCGTTGTACTGCGCAGTCGCAATCCCGACCTGGATGACGAGGAGATCCGGCCGGCCGAGGTCGCGGCGGACGTCGCGCACGAGCGCCTCCATGCGCCCCTGGTAGAGCTCGGCGTCCTCCCGCTTCATGGCGTCGGTCTCCCCCTGGTACCATAGCATGGCGGCCAGCTCGCCGCCTCCGTTGCAGCCGGCCATGGCCGCCCTGGTGCGCGTCACCATCCGCTCGTACAGCTCCGTGCCCCGCGTCCAGTTGGCGAGGGGCGTGCCGCCCTGCGCGCAGGGGACGAGCCCCACGGTGGCCCCCGCGCCCTTGCCGGCGGCGAGCACGGCGTGGGCGAAGGGCATGCCGGGCCCGACGCCGAGGACGTTGCCAACGTCGATGTCGGCGTGCAGTGGCTCGTGCGCCTCCTCCCAGCGGAGCGCGGGGGAGAGGCGGAGGATGCGCGGCGAGGGCGCGCACTCGGGCGGCACGACGCCGTCCCAGACGCCGCTGGTGGCGCCGCCGCGGCCGCTCATGTTGGACTGCCCCGCCAGGATGAAGACCAGCGTCCGGCCGCCGCCGGCGCGCCCCGCCGCGGCGCCGGCGATGAGGAGGAGCAGGAGGAGGAAGGGCAGTGCTGGCTGGAGTCTCGCCATTGCCGACACTGCTGCTTCCTCGTGCTCCTCTGTTCGCTTGGATGGAGGAGAGCGACTAGATATGACTAGTGGTAGACTGATAGGTATTGTCCGATCGAAATAGACAAAGATGAGGGAAAGATCCTTTCCGATCCGTATGGCCTTTCCGCTGAAGCATGTGACATGTTGGACGCAGCAAAATGGTGACAGATAAAGTGCACTAGGCGTTGTCGGGATGAAATAAAGTTCATTAACCCATGTACGGAAAATAATTATTTTCTACTAGGTTATTTTATTTTTTATATATAATGTTATATAGTGTTACACTGTACCTAGGTGCATAATAATATATATGAATTTAGAAAAACTAAAATAACCTACAATTTAGAATAGAGGGAGTAACATTTAAACTTTCTCAAAAAAAGTTGTTCATTTTAATTTCTATTAGGACTTACTCCCTCCGCTCTAAATTGTAGGTCGTTTTGACTTTTTAGTGCATAGATATTATTATGCATCTAGATATGGTGTATGTCTAGATACATAATAATATTTATAAACTTAGAAAAACCAAAACGATATACAATTTGAAACGGAGTTAATTAAAGCAACACCTACATTAGAATAGAAAAACGTACGAGAAGAGTAAGAAAGCAACCGAATAATTAGTTGATGTTACTTTTCTGATTCTTATACAAGCATATTTTCTCAAGGTTCACAGATCATGCAATTTTTAATCACAACTACTATAAGTAATAGGGCAATATGATCATTTCTTGATCCTAGTAATAATATATCTAAAACTTTTTAGAAATACATTTTTTTGAGGTAGAGATGGTATGTATTTTTCGCTATCCGTAACCTTGCACGGCATGTGCCTAATTGCAATTAATCGTTTACCCACTACCAAGTCTACCATGTGACAAATTTATGTCTTTTTATTGGCCATCGCGTGCTAGATGTGAGCAGGGGAGGACTTGGAAATGGCACCCAAGGGCACCAAGCTGTCTGATAATGCACCAAGATTAGTGTTACCACAGTGAAGTGCGCGGAGTGAATGTTGGTTTATGAGGGGCTGAATAGTCCAAGTCTGTGGCAAGGCCCGCTAACTAGAAAAATCTTAACGAGCAAGCACAACCAGCAAAGTTCAAAGCAACACGGCGAGAGATATTCAAGAAAAGAAAGTTGCTATAGAGCAGTTACTAGCATGTAGGCACCGAGGAACAGCACAAGCTGCAGATACTACTCTGAACTATTTGCAACGTCAGGTGGGTCCAAAGTCCAAACTCCTAAATTGCAGCCGGAGAACGAGGAATTCGACAACGGAGTAACGACAACGACCGCGTCAACTTTGGGCCTCGCGATCACCAGAATCATGTGCCATAGCCCGAAACTACGGCTTCCTTGCCTCTTTGTTGCTCCCTCCCCTTCACCCCTTCAACCATATGTAACCCAACCCAGCAGCCTAATAACAGCCCACAACGGCCCAACAAACTATCTCAATATTTTAGATTAACTATCTCAACATTTTTATGTAAAAAAGTTGGTGAATATAAAAAATATTAAGCAAAAAATGTTGGTGAGTGAAAAAAAAAGTTGGTGCATGTAAAAATTGTTGAGCAGAATGTAAAAAAGTTAGAGAAAAATGTTGGTACATATAAAAAAATGTTGGTCAATATTAAGAAATGTTGATAACAATTAACTCAGACTTTTTAAAAAAAATATTGATGAATGTAAACAAATGTTGATGGATGTTAAAAAATTATTGTGCATGGGCTAATGTGGACTTTAAAGATGAGTTACTCATCTATCTTCCGGAAGACATATAGGAGCTCCCATTCATTTGCCACTGCAACCGCCATAAAAAGTAGGCTAGTCTTTAGTTTCTGAGTAAGCTGCCGCACACCGCGGTCTGGTTTCTACTTCATTTTCACACCACGGTCTGCCAACCAAGCTATGGAGTCAAAACCTTTGCGTCGAACCTTTGCTATCCTTTTCCAAGCGGGAGTCCACCATTCAGCTAACGATTGCTCCATTTGTGGGGCCACCGCTTCTAGTTGGAGGTCCTCAGAACTCAGAACCAAGTTTCCCAACTATAGGCGCATCCAATGAGGAGGTGGTCCAGAGTTTCGACTTCCTAGGCGCACAGCGCACAATCATCTCTGTCAAGTAGGCCATGTCAGCGGAGTCGATTCGAAGTCCAGCAATGACCATGAAGTACTAGCTAACCAAAAAAATGACATTTCCCTAGGATTTGTGTTTTCCATAGCTGGTCAGCTCCCAGCATCCATGTGCACCCAAGAAAGAGTGCACGGTATGCAAAAGCAGAGGAGAATTCTCCCGAGGTCGACCATTTCCAAATGAATCTATCCTGCTCTTGGATTAGCGACCAGATGTGTATCCGGTCCCATACGCATAAGTATCGAGTCACCACCTGGACCGTGCGGGTATGGATGATGTCCCTCACCCAACGCCGGTTTAAGAGCCCATTCCACACCGTTCGAGAGTTCTTATACGCGCAGAGACGGCCGCCTAAAGATTTGACGCCAAGGTCTTTATGGAGCATCGGTCAATCCAATTATCCATCCAAAAGAGGGTCTACTCACCATTTCCCACTAGGACCGAAATAGAAGCGTTGAAGAAGGATTTCTCCAACATGTCCTGCAAGAATTTCAAGGCTGACCAAGCTTTCATCGAAGCCAAAGCCATCACAACCTCAGTGCCACCCCCATGACCGGAGTTCTCTTCTTAGGAAAGGACATAAAAAAGACAGTCACGTGCCCAAAGCAACTGACGTTGGATCCAAACAAAAAGCATCCCGTGTCCCCTTCAAACGCATGCTCTGATTTCCACCTTTCTCGGGACCAAACTAAGAACAACTTCAAGAGTTCCTCAAAATATTCTTCTCCAAAACGAGGTATTGGAGGCTATGCTAAAAAGTTTTCCCCTAAGAACATATCAGCCCATAGAAAATCGCTAAAAACTAAACCCCAATAATTCAAAATAGGCCACGTTATTGTATTGGGCCCATTAGGATCCGTTGCTTTTTTTTCCATCACCATCGCATCGCCAGCCCCTGCGCTTGGTACCCATCAAAATCCTCGTCACGCCGCCAGGACTCACGCTACCAGCCCCTCCATGCGCACGGAGGACTCAGGCCGGCAGCCCCTGCGCGGCAGTCCTACATCCTTGCCCCACCACCGCCGCCCCTAGCCCCACCGCTCGCCCCGCCGGCAGCAAGCCTCTGGCGCATCCTTGCCCTGCCGCCGCCTGGCGCTCGCCCCGACCCACCACCGCCTGGCGCTCGCCGTCCACCCGGACGCTGCCCCGACCCGCTACCGCCTGCCACCCCTCGTCCTACCGCTCTCCCCGCAGTCGCTGCTGCGCGCGGGGAAAGAGGCCGCGCGGGAAGGGTGCTCACGCGTGGGAATCACGATTGGTGGAGGAACGGGAACGCGAAAAGATTGGGGGAGGTTTGGAGTAACTGTTGGAGTTCTTTTTTTTCATTTACCTCGTAAAGAAGATATTAATGGTAAGATTAGTAGTCTTTTGGAGTTACTCTGATCCCTGGTGCTTTGGCTGTGCTACTTGTCCCCAAAATCCAGCCAAATCAGTTAAAAAATAGAGAAAGCAAAATTCCAGCCAAATCCACGCGCTCGTCTTTGCCATCTGGTCGCATAATGGAGCGGGATGTGGCGGCCGTGGTCGACGCTGTGCTCGGTAACGACGACCTCCTCCGCGAGATCCTGCTCCGCCTGGGCCTCCCAACCTATCAATGCCTCTGACCGCGCCTTCCTCCGCCGCTTCCGCCACCTCCACCGGCCCCGCCCCCTCGGCTTCTACTTCGTCACCCACGACCCGGATCACCACCCGTCCCTGCACTTCATGCGGATGCCGCAGGCCCCACTGCTCGCCGCCGTCATCCGCTGCGCCAGGTTCGTATCGGATGACGAATGGTCCTGCGATGCCGTGTCGGACTGCCGCAATGGCCGCCTCATCGTCAACGTCAAGGGCACATTCTCCGTGCGCAGCCCGCTGCACCCGGAGTGTGGAACGGCCGTCCTTCCAGAGCTCCCGCCGCTCCCTCCCATGGCTGATGACCCATCCACGCGAATGCGATGTGTGCTGCTCCCAGTCCCAGACGACGGGGGTGATGGCATTTCGTACACCGCGGTATGCTTGATGCACGCTGCCGGGACACCGTACGAGGGACACCGTTCGTACCTGTACGAGGGACACCGTTGCCACAGGCTGACCGGGAAATATGCAGTGATGGACTTTTTTCCGAGGAACCAGGGCTTTTATATTAAAAAGATAGTAGGCACCCAAATTCATCTTGATGAGGCAGACTTGAACTTGGTGATCTGGGCATAAATCCACACCCACAACCAACGCTCAGTTCCTATGTAGATCATGCTAGATCTTTGAGCTTCGACAAACCATAACACTAATTTCCAGAACAGTAGAGCATACTCTTTGTTTACTTATGGTGATGAGTGATGCCAACTGAAATAGTAAAAATACGTTGTTGTGACCATTGGCTAATGAATTATGTAAAATACCTGTGATGCAATCATGCAATTATCATTAGCTCTATCTGAGAAACATATACAGTTCAGCACTTCAGCTTACCAAGAGTTCATACAGGATAGTTAAGATCATCACTTCAACATGTTTGTAAGGGGGAATTGCAACATTTTCTTTTAACTGCAGTTGCCAAACGAATGTGCTTTTTTCCCCTTTTATTGTTTCCAGATTTCTATCCTACACCATACTTATGTCCAGAATTGGAGTATTTATTTCTGTTCAGCGCATTGGTGAATTTCTACAGTACCACCAAAATATATTAGACAAACAATGTCAGAATTGTTCTGTGTAATTCCCCAATATGTTGATGAAACTTTTGCCATGGCCTAGGATTCTCACCACGTGACTTTCAGATCCCACTCTGAAAAAATGGTGCCCACATTGACTGCAGTCTGAACTAAATTAGAGAAGAAATAAGTGCAACCACATAGGTCTAGGAGCCATCTCATCCCGCCCAGGTTTGAGCAATGCATAGGCAAGGAATCGGTGCTCTCGTAATCTAAGAGGGAGGGGTGAATTAGGCAACTTAAAACCTTAATCTATGACTTCCACTATTTTTGCATCAAACTTGAACTAGATCGTGCTATCAAGATGTACGACTATAGTTGATCTAGTGTGAAACCTCATCCTAAAACAAAATTTGCAACCTAGAGCCAATCCTAACAAGATACTACACTAAGAAATTAAAGGCACACAAGTTGCAAGTATGAAATGCGGAAACGTAAGAGGTGAGGATGAGGGAAAGCAAACTCTTAACACGATTATTTATCCTGTGATATCGGTAGGCACTAAGCTACCACTAGTCCATGTTGTTGAGGCACTCACACAAGAGTATTGCTTCTCAGTCACCAAATCTCTTCCGGGACACTCATTGACTTGCCACAAAAGCTTGGCCACTAAGACTCACACCAAGTTCCCAGGTCACCTTAATGCCATCTTCATTAAGGAGCTTCTCCACTAAGGAAGGGGGTCTCCACGTCCCCCGTACACGGTCGTTGACACCGCTCCACATCAAGCCGGAGGGTCGAAGACTTGCCGGCGAGCCACCAAGGCTCCAAGGCGCCGGCACACCTTGTACAGCTGTGGTTCACTCATAAAACCGATCACAAGACAGGCACACCTTGCACTCTCTCTTCTCTATGCCTATCCTAGCACTAATCACTCTCCTAAGCTTGTGCTAAGCCTTTAATTAATCATTTATGCACTTTTGGTGGTTTGGATGTGTTCTTGATGAGTCTTGATCTCCAATGGACTTCTGCACACTCCAGCAACTCCAAATGGGCGAGTGGAGGGGATATAAATAGTCCAAAGCCTCAAAGAGCTGTTGTTCCAACGATTAGTTAAAGTGTACAATCGGATGGTCCGATGGTAGTATTTTGGTAGGTAACGGAACATCCAGTGCTACTAGCTGTTGGCCTCCCTGCGCCCAAGTTCTTCACTGACACATAAAAGGTTTGTCCAACGCTTCATCTGATGGTACCGTGGAACATCCGGTGGTGAAGGTTTTTTTGCCAAAACCTCTCTAGAACTTCGCAAAATAAATATGCTTGATTTGACGATCACCTCCATAGGGCATCGGAACATCCGGTGCTATAGATCAATTTCTGCCTTCTCTAATCCAATTGCGGTGCTTCCTGGAACTCAAGTTGATTTCTCCGTTGTATCAATTGTTCCGATGCTTACTCCGGTGAACACCGATGGTATAATTAACCCATGGTCATGTCCTATCTATTAATTGAGGTTTGACTTCTCTATATATCCGTTCGAAGAAAATAATGACAATCAGGACTTAATATTCAATAATGTAAAATGACATACATTTTCGGAAATAAACAGTACATTAGCTTTTACCGGAAAATCGATGCAAACCACTCTCTTGTGGAAACATGAAAACCCTTAAAAACAATACTTGGAAGTATTCAAAAAAATTAAAATAATGCACATCCATAGTGCATTGATAGATGTATTTGTGCCAAAAGCTGGGATGCAAACTAGAAAAAATCAAACAAAAAATTGGAAATTTCAAGTGCATGTGCCCTAGAAGACAAGGAAATTGGTGTTCTAGCGCACATGCGCATGAAATTTGTCATTTTTGTTTGAATTTTTTTTTAAAAAAGATTTTGCGTCCCAACTTTTTCCATAAAGTACATCTATGGATGTGCATCACTTTAATTTTTTTGAAATACTTGCAAGTATGGTTTTTTTAGGTGTTCTTACGTTTCCACCGAAAAGATAGTTTGCAGTATTTCTTTTTTTATCAATGGGCAGCGATTCTTCTGCTTTAATTTCATTGAAATCATAGCTAAAAAATAAGAAAACCGCTTTGGTACTCATCTTTTAATTTCTTGCACGAATCTTGAAGCAACCCACTAGTTAATCAAGTACTTTCCACTGGGTCCCGAATGGCCCCGGTCCTATCCATGTCCAACCCATGGCCGGCTCATACCAGCGTTATCTTCTAAGCTCAGCCAACAGATCCGAAACTAATGAGTGGCCTTGCGATCGTTGGGAAAGCAAGCCACGGTGGTCTCTCAAGTAAAACGACGGCTAAAATAAAGTTGACAAATGACAAGCCGTGTGGCACGTCGTCGCTGACACGCACAACATGGTCGGCAGCTGATTCAAACCCACTTTGATGAATATAATCACTTTTGCAGTAGTAAGAGTCGCTCTCTTGCTCCTACTATACTTTGGCTGCCAGATGCACTCCATTTTCCTCTATTCAGCTGCTTCTTCGCGGCATGCTGTAATAACTTGGCAGCGCGAAAAGGACACATCGTAAAGCGACCCGCCTGCGGCCTGCTTCATTCCCTAACCTCAACCTCCCACCCCCCATAACTCGTATTGCACAAGACATACCGTCACGCACGCATGCTCATCATACTTATGAAAATGAGTGATCTCTTACAATATTACTGGTGGAAACACTCATCTAAGTGCAAAATTATGGGCATTCTAGTAGAACCATATCATAGAGTATGATGTGTGTGCTGGATACGAGTGAGCGTCCAAGTATGATGCTGAACTCAACCGGCCTATGCACATAGACTAGGACTCAAGATCATGTAGCCGTTTTGGCTTTCATCTCAGGATGAAAAGTACGTGGTGTGGGCTTGAACCATCAGCCTTTTTTTCCATTTAAAGTGTGTTGATATAAAATTTGTCAAAATTTTAGATATATTTTCCGTGAACGTTATTGCTCCAAATTAAAATATATACACAATGTAAGACATGCATAAGTACGAGTCTAAATTGTTACATATGGCTCCTTCGAAGGCTCGAATCACTTTGTTTAGGATACATTTTGCAGGAGCTTACATATGAAGAAGTTCAATTCCTGCTTTACAAACCGGGCCAAGAAAATATCTATCCAATTGAAATACTAATCGGCAATGAACAACATAATCAGGAAATAAGTTAAATCTGATATGAACTCCTCTCGTTGTAATATTTCACAGTAGCACAAGTAGCTCCAAAGCGCATTATCAACGAATTTCTTCAACAGTTAGCATGTTGTTAGGGAGTTGATCCGTTAATTCCTTTTTGGTTGATCTTCGCTGTCACGGGCCATCAAAACCTTTTGTTTTCCTTAATGCTTTTAAGCATGGGCCAACTTCATTTGTTCTGTTCCTCAGCCTGTATCTTTCTTGCTTGCTATATATTGTTATCCCAATGCCATTTGTTTTGCAGCTAAAAAGAAAGTGGCATTGCTTGTGCATCTAGGTACCGAAGTGGACAGTAATTAAATGTTGCGATATGGGAGGGAGTTTAATGGTTGGATTGTTGTATTACACTAATTATGATCTATGATGACTACTCCTGTACATTTTGAGCTATCTCAGTGCATTTTCAATAATTTTTTCAGGTAATATGCTTCTTATTTCACTTTTTTCACTTTGACACTTTGTCTCAATTCATGTTTTTATTTTTCTAGATATATAGTTTTTATTATGTATCTAGAGTACTGTATATGTAGGTGCATAGCAAAAGTTACTACATCCGATTCCTTTTATTTAACGCAAAAGAACTACTTGCAGGGTAAATTTATTGTCTGAAACGTCAAATAAAACAGACCGGGTAGTATATGCTTAAAAAGTAAAAAAAAAAACTATAATTTGAGATGGATAGAGTATTTAAGTGTAATTTTGAATGAGTCAATTTTTTTTAAAAACGGATATATTTGATCAGCTATTGTAAAACTACATTGTCGAGGATATTTATCACATAACTATACAGATTTAGGACCCAAATTTATCAAATAACTACTGATTTTGCAACCTTATTTTCCATCTATATGTTGCTGACCCTGACCTACTTGTTGTGACATAGACATATTTAGCATCCAAAAAGGTTGCGATTCAACTAGCATCAATATAAAACATAAAATGGAAAAAATAATAAGGAAAAACATAAACAAAGTCGGATGCTGAATTATGCCTATTTTTTCTTGTACGAGCTAATTTTGAGTTTCATTTTTTTGGAAAATTGGATTGGTAGCACCAAAAGATTCTCAGTATAGAAATATACCATCAAAAGATCTCTGTTAAAATATTAACCATCGAAAGATTACATATTATGAAAATATAGCAATCCATCCGCTTCAGCCGTTAACCAGCCTCCCCGATTCTCATACCTGCATCACGCATCCCTCTTCTTCCATCGATAAGCTGGCTGGAGGAGCTGTGTGCTCGGGCACTGTGGTGACAAGAGGCAGGCTAGCAAGGGCCTCCTATATGAGCTCCATTGCGCCGCCGTTGTGCACATGGCTAGCGGTGAAAGGCACCCAGAGGCCGCGTCACCCCGCGACGCGCTCGACCTGGCGCGTCGTCTCACCCCAGACTGTGTTGACATCGCGGCCACGCTCGGCAACGCGTTTGCAGCCTCTTGGATGTACGCTGATGCTGAGGACGAGTTTTGTTGCGCGCAATGCATCACTATCGAGGCGGTTAGGGAGGACGCCCGCGCCTCCTACGCCTGCATGACAGTCGAGGAGCTTGTCCCGATCGCTATCTACTTGACGTCGAGACTTTCCCCAACCTATCGTGTAGTACCTCCGGGCGTACATGGGCCTGTAGTTGGTGCACAACCTTGACGCCGCCATCGACAAGCAATCGAAATAAACAGAATGATATATTTTCATAATGTAGTAATTTTGGATGGTATAAGGGCAGCTGTATTGTATGTTTTTTAAAGGTGCAAGCCCGCACACATCACGCTGGCTAAAAAAGCTCCAATGTATAAAACTTACTAGTTCATACTAAGGTGGACCCCACACATAATAAAAAATCCAGTCACTCTAGCACTTTTCCCACGGATACATGGCAGTGATGGATGGAGGGAGAGATATAAGTGAAGATGAATATTATTTGTTTATCCTATGCGTTGGTGCAAAAACAAGCAAGTGCAAAGAAGTGCTAAGCTAGCAACTTCCGTCCAATTTATTGCACCTCCCCCAATTCTTCTCTCTTATCCTTATCCTTGCACCTTCTTAGCAAACAGGTTAAAGTTGCCCTAAATATCTTAAGAGAGATCTTTTGATGATGGATCTTTGGGTGCTATCAATCTAATTTCCTCTAAACTTTTTTAAAGATACTAGAAATCATCTCGAATCGGACATACATTAAGGAAAACAAAACACTTTGACATAGAACGACCCAACATGAAAAATTATATAGATGCCCTTTTGTTTTAGACTCATGAGGGATATACCACTATATGTTTTCACTTATTTTATTTTCAAAATTAAATTCTTAGAGGAGCAAAATTACATTCTCTGCAACTATATTTGTTATTTTGTTGATTGTTTGAAGGTTTTGGGAGCACATAGGTACCGCTGTAGATATTGTACTTGATTGAGGATCCAGAATAGTGGAGTAAATAATAATGCAATCTAAATCCACAGCCATGAGAACATATCGAGTGTTACCGTGTTACCACATTCAAAATGGTGATCGAAAAATTTCAACAAAAACATGGATGGATAGCTCATGCAAATTCTTGTACAAGATGCAACACAAAAGTGAAATATGCACATGAACAGTACTGGTTGCAACTATTCTTCACAGACCCATAACCCGGTACTATTTATGTGTAGATTTTCATTTTTTGCATCTTGTATAAGTTTTCGTTGCATCTCAAATTTTGCATGATGGTAGAAATGTTATGAGCTATCCATTTATATTTTTGTTGAAATTTTTGGATCACGGTACACATGCATTTTGAATTTGGTAATACAACACGGGATATGTTCTCCATGTGACAGGAACTCCCCTTGTATTTTTTGCCCTGTAAAATAAAGGAATGGTCGAAGAGAAAGTATATAGCGGGAAAATAAATAATCCAGAGATAATGCCCCCGGTGCTTTGTCACGGATAAAAAAAAGGAAAAAGGAAAACAAGCCTCCTCCCCTTCCACCTCCGGGGCTGCCATCCCATCACGATACCATCGGGCCGCCGCCGCCGTACAAGCCCCCCCCCCCCCCCCCCCCCCCCCCCCCCCCCCCGGGGGTCCTCTTCCCACCGCAGGCGCCTCGAACTTCTCTCTCCTCCTCCTCCCCTCTCCGCTGGATTCGCGTGGCGCGGGCGGGGGATCCACCCGGCGTGATTTGTTTCTGTTGGTAAGGGATTGTTCTAGCAGGAGTCTCCGCTCGCGTCTTCTCTTTACTGCTAGAACATGCGGTCAGATCCGTGTCTCGCTTGCTCTGCGCGCAGGTAGCTTCGGGGTTGCTTGCGGCCCGGTGGTAATCCGACCCGTCTGGGGGTGGATTCAGTTCCTGGAGATCTTGCTGGGGGATGTTCTGCCCGTAGCAGCTTGTTTCCCAGAAAATTTTTGGGGTTCGACGCCGACCCTGCCATGGAATCAGGTGCTTCATCAATCCTTCCCCCTACTTCATATAGATTCCCGTAAGAGGAGTACATTGTTTATTGACTGGGAAGAGGTTCGCATAATAGCAAATTAGCGATTGGGGTTGCTCTGGTGAACCCTGCTCGTTTCCCGTTGACCTTTGGGGGTTCGTTTTTCTGTTTATTTGCCGTGTTACTACATGATTACTTTGAAATCAACCAGCTGATAATCTTCCATGGGTTTTCTTAAGAACGGGTTTGATGTTAAATGATTGCATAATAACACCTGTTTGATGTTAACGGGTTTGATGTTAAATGATTACATGATTGCATAATAACGGGTTTGATGTTAAATGATTGCATAATTTCCTCATGGTGGCTATTGGCCTAATAACACCTGTTGGAGTTAATTGTGATGCCCACCGCTGTTTGAATTAGCTATTAAGTCAAGTGAATGAATCAGTAAAGCTTGTGAATCTCCAATAATTATGCTCTTCCTACATTTTCATAATTAGTGACTCAAATCCGCAGCATCGATTGGACTGTACTTGTTGGTGAACTAGCTATTCTATTGTAGGATTGATTTGTGTTGTTGTGCTTGTCGAGTTGGGAAGTCTTGTTGAGTTAACTAGATGTTGTCTTTTTGGTGTCCTGTTATTTCCTTAAGTAGTTGCAGACTTGAAGTTGTAATAGTTGCTTTCATGATTGCTTATATGCACACCCTCTATGATTAACATTTGTTTGTGGTGGTTGTGAGCTCATTTTAAGCTGCCGTACTGTGGATTCTGTTCTTGTAGCATCTGACAGTGATTGGTTGATTCTTCGATATCCTTGTACAGGCAATACTAAATTTGATGCATCACAGTATGCTTTCTTCGGCAACAATGCCGTGGAGGAGGTTGACCTAGGTGGATTGGATGACGATGATGGTGATACTGCATTTGTTGAGCATGGTGATGAAGAGTACCCTCTCTATGGGAGGGATAATATTTTGGAGGTAGCATAGATGATAGATCTCTTTTATGCTTGACAGAGCTCATATATGTTTGATAAATGCCATGCAATTTCTGTGTTTTGATAAAAAAACAAAGATGATGCAATGAATAAGTGCTTTGTTTGTGACTTTATAAACCAAATAAATGTTAGCTAGCACTATAAAGCTTCATTTTACATGAGAAGGTAGCAAGCTCTCTTTTTAGTTCAGAAACTTGTGGATGGTTCTCGCAGAAATTAACTAAGCATTCTGTTCTTGGTCTCTTATAATTTTGGTTTGTGTCATCAGGAGCCTGTAGAGGATACAATCAAATTTGTGTTAGGGAAAGTCATTCATCCTGATGGTCAAAATGGGTCATTATGTAAACAAAGAAAGCTATCATTTTCTTTTTTTTTGTTATTCTGAAAAAAGACTTAGCACTGCTACACCTGAAAGCCTGGAAGATAACACAGTCAATGTTGCTATTAGCATGAACAAAATTATATTGCCTTGAAATTTAGGATGTTGGCATTTGCAATAATACAATCGCTAACAATTATAGGATGCATGCAGCTAAATTACTTGTACATAATCTAGAATTATGATGGTGAATGCACTGCACTGGAGCTAGTTCCATTTGCACATTTAAGCAACTTTTAGCTGTATATTATGTCATGAAGAAAATATTGCAAATTATCATTTAGGCATGTGTTCTTTCTTGTTCTGCTTTTGTGTATTACCTGTAGAATCTGAATATGCATAAAATAATGTTTGACATGGTGTACTGCTGTTTTGTTTAAAAGATTTCAAGCTGCAAGCCTGCAGTCACACGGAAATATGTCATATACTCATGTTGATCAAACTTTCTTTTGCAGGATGAAGGGGTGGGTTCTTTTACTGACGTTGATGATCTTGCTGGAACATTCTCGAAGGTGTGCCCTCTATGTTAAATCCTTGCATATATATTGTACGTGCATAAGTAAACAACTCTTGAGATTTATTTGACCGATTGATAATGCACTTGAGTTCTTTCAAAAAGATTTTAGCACATAGATTTAAGTGTTTCAGCCATCAAATGAGCTGCAAATATTTCCTTTTACATGTACCTCAACAATTGTGTACCTAAGTTGCATTTATTCTTGTCGCATTTACTCATTTTTTATTGTTATCGACAATTTCCTGATTTCATGTATTGTTCATTTTCAGCTGACCAGAATTGTCAATGAACCAAAGCAACCAGGAATAGTGGGTCATAGGGGATCTGTTTCTAGACAAAGTAAGTAGCTGTCTGTATCATTGAATTGCCTCTAGATTCTTATGATTCCTCAGTCCATATGCTTCAGAGTTCATTTTCATTTTCATTTTCATCTTCTGTGGTATGCTTGGTCCATGTATTATGAAATTGCAAACTTGTGATTCAACTATGAATGTGTAGGTAATTTATTGAAAATAATCCATAATGTCCAGGACTGTCTCCTCTAATTCCATGACCATCTGACCACATACTGTGGAAGATTCCTGTGAATTCCTTGCAACTTCTACAACAGCCACTGTTTTTGTAGCTTGTAGATTGTTGCCTCTGTTTGTTTATTTTTTTGTGCAAATGCCATGCATGTAATTTCAATACTTTTGCCCCATTAATCTTCTTTCCCTCAACATTTAGAAGTGGCACACCTACACAACTATGTCCTCTTTTGTTCCTAGGACAATAAAACCAACCATTTCTTTCCACCACTTTCTTGGTTTCATACCTTAATCCTCCTGTTGAATCAGAATACGCCTTATAAAAAGAAATGGAGGGAGTACTAATCTTTTGTTGCTAGAATGCCATTTCGGTTTACCTGTGATCTGGATAATTTTTGTTCTCTTGTCTGTTTCTAGGCACTAGGCATTCCTCTGCTTCTCTAGTTAACATTTAATCTTATGCTGCAATATATAGGTTCTAATGCAGACTGGGTGCAAGAGACTGGCTCTTCATATTGGCCTGCGCAGCCTGTATTGGACACTGATCATGGGCTGGATAAGAAGAATTGGTGGTCCCAACCACCCCATTCAGTCGACTTCATGGACTCTAGACTTCACAGAACATCCTCATCCCCACACCAAGATGCTCAGTACAATCATGCTGAACCTATTCTTGGAGCAAAGCCATCTCCTTTGCACAGAACATCATCATACCCACAACAAGACCCTCAGTACAATAATACCGAACCAATTCCTGTGCCTAAATCATCATTCATTTCATACCCTCCATCTGGTGCAGCATCTCATTCTTCACCTAGTCAACCACATCATATGAACATGCCATCTCCTCCCACTGCTTTCCAGATGCCTATGTCCGCACAAAATGATCTACCTCTTCCCCAGTTTCACCATGGAGGTACGCCTCCAGGACCTCCATTTGGTAGGGAGCTGGCTCATATGGGTCCGATGGGTGTGGCAACAAAAAATGTGCAGCAAAATCATGTTTTAAATAGTGGACAAATGCATGGGAATGGTGCCAGGTTTATGCCAGGTTTGATGCAGCATCAATTGCAACGTCCCAATGGACTGATGCCTCCTCAAATGCAGCCACCTCGTCAACAACATGGAATGCTGCCAATACAACAGTCTCCACCTCATTTCTCACAACTGCATGCACAGATGCTTGGTCCCCATCATTCCCCACCACAAAGCATGCAAATGTTTGGTCCTCAGCATCCTCCTTCGCAAGTGATGGGTAGATTTGATGGAAACTTCACTATGCCTGACTTGAGTGATCCAAGAGCAAGATCGATGTTGCAACATGGAAGGCTGGGACAACGATATCCTCACCAAGGTTATGAGGTCAATAATATGAGGATGGATAATGGGTGGCCACGGTTTAGATCCAAGTACATGTCCACTGAAGAAATTGAGAACATTGCAAGGATGCAGCAAGCTGCCACACACATCAATGACCCATATATTGACGATTACTACCATCAAGCTTGTTTAGCAAAAAAATCAGCAGGTGCACAACTAAAGCACCACTTCTGTCCAACCTTGATTAGAGATCCATCTTCCCGTGCACGGAGCAAGGATGAACCACATGCATACCTACAGGTTGATGCTCTTGGGAGGCTCCCATTTTCTTCAATCCGCAGGCCTCGTCCGCTTCTTGATGTTGAACAAGCCTCTGCACCAAGTGAGAACACTGAAAAATCTGCATCAAAGCCTCTTGACCAAGAACCAATGTTGGCTGCTAGGATCACTATTGAAGATGGACTTTGCCTACTACTTGATGTTGATGATATTGATCGTCTGCTGCAATTTAGCCAGCAGCAAGATGGTGGTTTGCAACTGAGAAACAGAAGACAGGCCCTCCTCGAGCAGCTTGCAGAATCACTGCAATTAGTTGATCCCCTTGCACCTAATAAGAATGCTCCTCTTTCTTCATATGATGATTTGGTGTTTCTCCGCATAGTCACTCTACCGAAGGGCCGGAAACTACTGTCCCGTTACCTTGAACTCGTGACTTCAGGCAGTGTGCTTGCAAGGATAGCTTGCATGGCAGTCTTCCGGCATCTAAGGACCATATTTGGAAATATGCCCTCTGAGATCAGTGCAGCTGAGACAATGACTAGACTTGCAAGAGCCATATCCACATGTGTTGTCCGGATGGAGTTGAGTGATCTCAGTGCTTGCCTTGCAGCTATTGTGTGTTCGTCATTGCAACCGCCTCTTCGACCCCTTGGATCCCCAGCAGGTGATTGGGCTTCTGTCATCATAAAGTCTGTACTGGACAGAGCAACAGTTCTGCTCACTGATCAGCATGTGGCTTCTGCCTACAGTGTGCAGAACAGAGCTCTATGGCAGGCATCATTTGATGCCTTCTTTGGGCTACTTACACAGTACTGCATGACTAAATTTGATAGCGTGGTTCATACTGCGCAATTGCAACCTGCTGCAGCAGCAGTAATAAGCAGGGAAATGCCAGTAGAGCTTCTGCGTGCCAGCCTCCCCCATACCAATGCGGATCAGCGCAAACAGTTGCTCAGTTTTGCTCAGCGCACTGTGCCTGTTGGCACCCATAGTTCTCATGGGTCTGGTAGTGGACCCATGACTTCAGATTCTGTCCCAAGCTGAGATGGTCAGGACAAATGGGAGGAAGCATTGAGTTCTTGTTATGGTACTCACTACTTGATAAAAATGTCTCTTTAAGATGCCTGTTATGCTTTTGCTGAAAGAAGAGAGGGCTGAACTGTGATAATAATATGAATCTCAAGAAACAAAAGTAAAGCAGACTGGAGCATCAAAGAACTGATGGTAATACAAGATTTTAAATTTAGTTTCACAAGTCACAACATGTCTGTATTGATTATCTTTGTAGGGAGCCAGATGTTTTGCATCTATTACGTGGTTAGCTGTGTTTGGGACAAGATTGCAAAGCTCCTGTGGGTCTGTTGCTCTTAAGAGGAAGCCCCAGGCGGTCTGTAGCTGTTACTTGAAGACACTGTTTAACTGCTCTTCAAGGTGTTATTTTCAGCGAGTAGTTGCCTTGTTTTTCCCCTGTAATTCTGTTGGCCTGAAGGTGTGGAAGTCGTGCTGGCCGCAACACGTCCTTGAGAATTTGCTTGTGTCATTTTTGTTCTTCAGGAACTGCTATGATCTATGAAGTTTGTTAAATGGTAGTAATGTTTTGGGATTGCCCTTCCCATTTGAGAACCTCATTGCAACCTGTGTTGCATTTTTCTACGTAAGATGTGCAAGTGGATGAGCTTCATCCTAGTACTAAATTTTGACCGACTATAAAAAAAAAATCCTGTAGTTGACTGCTGCATGTGTTATCAATTCATCTGTTTTCAAGTCATGTTTATCCCCAGGTCAATCTCATCTCAGTGAATTGTGCTCCCTCTTCAAATTGTAGGTTGTTTTGACATTTTTAGACTTAGTTTGACTCAGTTTTTATTATGAACCTAGACAGTGTATATCTTGATGCTTAGAAGTGCTAAAACGACTTACAATTTTAGACGGGAGAGTATGATTTTACTTGAGTATTTGTCCGTGAAAGTGTATGTTTGCTGATAACGAATGGAGACATTTATAGTTTTATTTTTGGTTTTTCGCTACTGCTGGTAGGGAGGATTTGTATCTGAATTCGTATGATTGTTTTAAATTTGGACTAAATCTTAACTTTCTTGTAGCAACCTTCTGTAGACAGCCGCTCAAAACGCAGACAATAGAATAGCACAAGCTTACAGTAAACGTTTTGCAATGTAATTTTCAATATATAATATTTCGATGTTTCCAATCTATATGTTTGAAAAGGTATCGATTGTGCTCGAGTTGCAAGCATTTGATTAAATCATGTCTGAAACCTAAGTATTTGTGGTGAGTTGTGACCAGAGGGAATACATTTTACGAATAAAGGTCCCATTTGGTATAGCTCCGGCTCCTCCTAAAATAGCTTCAGCTCTAACTCCTTTGGTGGAGTAGCATCTCTAGTGGGGCTGAAGCTATTTTAGCCATTTTGCAAAATGTTTGGTAAAATGGCTTCTTAATGGTAATATGGGTAATTTTATAATCACTTAATGTTTGGAGAGAGAGGAGAAGCCAGTGAAGCTACTTTTTTTTTTCTCCTCCTATCTAGTGTAAGCCGTTTTACAGCTTCTCCCCGATTTCGGTGGTGGAGCCGTTTTGAAATTACCCCTTTGGTAGGGTTTCACCAAAAATCGGTGGAGAAGCATTTTGAGAAGTGAGGATCAAAGAGGAGCAGTACGAACAATTAGAAACAATAAAAGAGAGCGAGAACTAAATCATTAGTACTTCGGAAAAAAAAGGAGCGACAACCCCGTCACTCGTAATGCATGCTTTGTTATGGTCACTCGAAATGCATGCATGAGCATCCTACTTGGTTATCGGAGGGCGAAAGTGCCTGGGGAGCTTACTAGCATAGATTTTGCTATGTCTTTGTTTATTTAATGATACGAGGACAAAAATTGACATTCTACACTGTGGGCATATGTAGCACCAGAAAACCTGCGTTTAAACTGAAACAGCGTGGGCTCTTATGATGCTTTAGTTCCAGTGTCAACTCAGCAAGAAAGACCGGAGCTCCAGCCCTGCACTGAGCATGAAAACTAATTATTCCATTCACCTCCTGTACAAAAGTTTAAGATTGCTAGGGATAACCGGGAACCTGTCAGGAGAGGGCTCTCCCCATCGGTTACCACTCCGGTCCCGACGTCCACAGCCTCCCGGTGGTGGTCATTCCGGCCCCGCCAGCCACTAGCTATCGCCTCTCAGCTCCCCTCCCACCTCTCTGCTCCTTCGTTGGGCTCCAGGTAAGGCTCCATGGGATTCTTTCACCTCGTTCACAGCCATGGCTTAGCCTTCGCGACCAGGTGCGGGACCTCCTTGGCTCTCAGGTGACACCCTCCCCGGCATCGAAGAGTTCAAGCTTCTGCATGGTGGTCTCCTTTAGCAGAAACAACTTCAGGCTTTCCTCTGCTTCCGTTGGCCTCTGTCTCAAGGCCGTCCTTGGTGGTGAAGCTCCTGGGTTCCAAGTTTCCCAGATTGAGCAGCAAGTCTTCAAGTTTTCTCTGTTCTCCAAACATGTGGGCTTTCTTTGCCTTGATCTCAAGAATTGCTCATGTGATGATTTCAACTTGGGTTTCTTCTTGCATAATGATTCTAGCTTGGCTTGAGCTCTCTCTTTTGCCAAAAAGGACTCTAGACCTTCTTTTCACTGGGAACTTGCCTGTTCCAGAAAGAGAAAATCGATACATTCTCAAAATATTGGCAGGCTAGGTATTCATTTAGCTGCTTCTGGATCCTTCGGTTCCTCTAAGAAGTCTGGGTTTACTTCAGGACCTGCTCCTCAGAACGCTGGTTTTCATGGGCATTCTTCAACTTGGTCTTCTTCTTTGAGGGATTCCTTTTCTTTTGCTAATGTAGTCAAATTAGGTGATAATTCTTCATCCGGTGGGAATTCTCATCCGCTTACAGGGGTAAATCTGGTTCCTCTTGGCTCAAAAAGGTTTTTCAGAAATATGGATCCTCTTTCTCCTAGGAGATCTGGAGTTCAAAGATCCCACTCTCATCTCAGGGGTCAAAACAGGAAATCGGTCTTCCAGCGGCTGGATTTCAACTTTTCAAAAGCACAATTCAAAACGGCCAGCAGGCCCACCTTGGTCCATGGGCCTCTTATTTCAGGGTCTAAACAGCTTGCTTTGCAGAATCACCAGGATCACTTATGTTCCCGATGCCTATCCCCCAACCACCCCAGATCCTCCTTTTCAAATATCATCAAATGCTGGCACTGCAAACAAGAGGGACACACTATTAAAGTTTGCAGACTTTACCACGGTCTCCAAAGTTTCATTAACCGCTGCGGTACAGCTTTCAGCTGTAACTTTTCCCCAAGCCTCTCGGTTTCTGGTTGGCCTCCGAATTGCTCCAATAGTTGGTTCAAGACAAGCCCAACTCAGGACTCTGGGCTTAGCTCAAGTGGCCTACCAACCTTTTCCAGCCTTCATGAGCTGTTGCAGTTCCTAAAGGGAAACACAACCGTCATTACCCTTGCCCCTTCGTCTCCACCGTCGTCTTCCCCCCAGCAATAGTTCCCCCCCAACTTCCGAGGGTTTTCTCCATTGCCACCCTGCACATTCCTCAGTCAAGGAACCTATGGCTTTTCTCAACATTGACCCGCAGCTGATGATGCTTTCGGGCTTCCACTGTGTCATTGTACAAGGACGGCAGCAATTTACTCGGGTGGTTGTCCCCCGTGCTCTTCCAAGAAATGAAGACTTCGCAATCGTCACTTTGGATAACCTTCCCCCCATTGAGACTCCTTTCGATGACCTTCGCCATTCCATTTTGGACCTTCTTGTTGAGGATTATGGTTTAGAAGTAAAGGAAGTTCAGATATGTCCATTTGGTAGGGGGCAAGCTTATGTGCGAATGGGTCGTCCTTGAGATAGAGATGCTCTAATTGCCCATAGTCCACACTTTTGATATGGTCTCAGTTTCTCTTTTGTGCAACACAACCGAGCAGCCAATGCAAGGCGTGTGGGCTTTAATCGGAAATGCTAGCTCATGCTAATAGGGTTCCCCCCTAACAGTCACTCTGCTGCAAAAATTGAGGACTCTATTAGGTCTTTCGGCAGAATGATTCTATGGCAGAAATATAATGTGCTAGCTAGAGTGATAATCAAAGCTAGGGTAACAGACTTGATTGACATTCCCCATTATCTAGTCTTGTCGGAAGGGGATGATTTTGAAGGAACTTCATGGACGGTTCAGTGTGAAATTTTATGGCAGAACATTTTGGGTGGGTTGCTTCAAGATGGAGATATTCCCCCAGGGGGTTTGGACGACAATTTTATCTTCCCTGGCATTCAATAGGTGGGGCAGCAAGATGGGCCACTATTTCCTCACCCCCAACTGATGGCTTTGGACAATCAAGAAGGGCAGTTCAATCCTGGAATAGGAGCTATCCCTGTTCTCAATGCCAACCCTGTGCCTGACAATCAAGATCATGAAGAACAAGAGCAGGATGAAGGCATCAATGATGAGGAACTCTTGGATATTCTTCAGGAGGAAGCTGAAGCTTTGCATAATGAGGAGGAGCATTAGGTTGAATTGGATCTTCATCTTAATTTATCTCCTCCAGCCTCGAGCTCTCCCGATCAGGATTGCATTCCTCTCCCAATGGTGATTTACAATGCAGGAATCCCCCAAGCCATTGTTCAAGATCTCCCAGTTCCCAATGAGCAGATTATGGATAACGTGATACTTGCAGCACCACCTTTGGGCCAAGATCTGGACTTCCATGCACAACAAGTTGGGGCTCAGCAAGTTCACTTGGATATAAACCAGAATGTAGTGCTTGGGCTGCCTGCCATCCCTCAAGGACAGCAAGACATCCTACCAAATCAGGCCCAAGGGGGACCTTTTCAGGTTAATCTAAATGTCAACATGGTCTTAACCCCTGAGAAACCAGTCAACCCGGATCTGGATATCCTCCTAAGCAGCTTTAGACAATCGCCCCCAATGACCGATCTTTTCTTTTCTAATGTCAGCAGCACCCCCCCGGGCATCAGCAAGATCCTAGAACCCAAATGTCTACAGGCTTTGGGCCCAGTTCTTTTCACCTACAGGATGTCCTGAACAGGTAGTTCACATACCAACAGACTGGGTCGCCTTCTTCATTGTAATGCTGTTGTCCCCGCAACACTTTAACTGGGCCAAGAAATTCCTTGCCTCCAAAGCTTGGGAGATAATGCAGAGTTGTGCTGACAGGTCGGCCATGATGGCCTTTGCTATTCCCTGTGCTTGTCCTAGTAGCTGCCCATTCCTATGCACCAACCAGCTAGAGGAGATTGACACCTCATCTACTCAAGGGGACTCCATCCCAGATCCTGAGCCAGAAGAACAAAGGCCACCAAAGAAAGTTAGAGCTAGACTAGGGGACAGAGTGGTACCAGAAGTTGAATCTAGCATCAGACGAAGCAACAGGCTCAAAGAAAGAAGTGAGGGTTTTCGCAAAACCATTTGCTAGGACAAGAACTGCTTAGCCTGCAATGCAACGCTACCCACACTGTCTTCTCCAAGCATCCAGAGCCTTGGGGGCCAGTATGTGCCATTGACTCTGCAAGAATTTCCAATGAGCAGCTTACCAACAAACCAGGCTCACAGAAGAGCATCGGAGATGGAAAGGGGAAGGCTGCAGTGAATCCCCTGCGCAAAGGGAAGGCAAACAAATCTCAAGCAAAAGTGAGCAGCGCTGTGGGTTCAGCAAAGAGGATCTAGGTTCTGAGACTGGAAGGATGCTCCCAATAGCTGGTCTTCTACAACAAAGTTATCTTTATTTTGTTATGTTTATGAACAAACTGGTAGTATGTTGGTGGTTTAAGTACTCTGGGAACCTTTATTTCCCCTTCTGATTATTGCGGGCTGTATTCCCCTTTGGGTGTCCTCCTCCTTTGAACTTGCAGAATTCACACCCATCCTTTTGCCTTCTCGAATCAAGGGTGCATGTGCTTGTGTGTTCCTCCCTACTATTTGTTGTATCAACAGTGATGTACTCATAAGTTTTTCCTTGAAAAAATGACCTGGAATCGATCTTGGAATGTCCTATCCTGGAATGTTAGGGGAATCAACTCCCAGACAAGATGGAATGCAATTAAAAGCAAGATTTCTGAATCAAATAGTGATATCATCTGCTTACAAGAGACTAAACGTGAATCCTTCAATGATACTTATATCCAGAATTTTTGTCCGCCCACTCTTGATCAGTTTGATTTCACTCCGTCCACCGGCAACTCGGGATGCACTTTGATAGTTTGGAACAACAAAAAGTTAAAGGGAGAACCTATCTTTCAAAATAACTTCGCGCATTCAGTTGAATTTCAATGCAAGTTATATGGAGCAGGTGGATCCTCACAAATGTATACGCTCCCTATACCTCGGATGGGAAATTACTTTTTTTAGAGTGGTTCAAACGGATTCAAATGCTAGCTGATGAAAATTGGTTAATAGTGGGAGATTTCAATGTGCTTAGGAGATCGGAGGATAGAAATAAGCCTGGAGGAAATGTTTAGGAAATGCTTCTCTTCAAAGAAGCAATTAGCAGGCTGAGATTAACAGAGGTCCAATTAAAAGGCTGCAAGTACATCTGGACTAACAAACAGATCAACCCTTTACTAGAGAGACTAGATTGGTTCTTTACATCTTCCTCCTGAATTGCAACGTACCCAAATACAATTGCTTCATCCCTTTCCAGAGATTCATCGGATCATAACCCCTGTATTGTTTCCATCTCCAACAGAATGCCGGTTCCCCAAGTTTTTCATTTTGAGAACTATTGGCTAGAACATGATCAGTTCCCTTCAGTTCTTCATCAGGGCTGGGCTCCCTCCCTATCAATTCCGGACAAGGCCTAAAAAATAGGTGCCAAATTCAAAAATATGAGAAAGGTCCTAAGATTATGGAAATCCCAATTACCAAGTTTGGCTAAAACAATCCAAAACACCAAGGACATTCTGCAGTTCATAGACACTATTGAAGAAAGCAGGGATCTTACATTGCATGAATGGAACTTCAGGGAAATCATATCATCTCACCTCAACAGCATTTTACATCAGCAAAAAGTATATTGGCAGCAGCGAAGCTCTATCAACTGGGCAAAAATGGGAGACGAAAGTACAAAGTTTTTTCATGTTTGGGCCTCTATTAGAAACTGGATCAACCACATTTCCTCCATGACTGCGCCAATGGGCAAAATGTTTCTGATCATGAAGCTAAAGCCCAACTCCTTTGGCAAGCCTACAAGGATAGAATGGGGAGATCTGAATTCACCCACATGTACTTCGATCTATCCTGTCTCCTGACCCCAATTCAAGATCTTGAATGGCTGGACTCTCCTTTCTCAAGAGAAGAGATTGATCAAATCATTAAGGATCTCCCAAGCAACAAGTCTCCTGGCCCGGATGGCTTCAATGGGGAGTTCCTCAAGAGATGTTGGCAGGTTATGTTGAAGATCTCTATGAATTATGTTAGGCTTTTTTCGACAATGAAGTTTGTGTGCAGAGCATCAACGCATCTTACATCACATTAGTTCCCAAAAAGGATTGTCCTTTGGAGGTGGGAGATTTTAGACCAATTTCCCTCTTGAACTCAACTATTAAATTGATCACCAAGATCCTAGCTGAACGTCTACAGAAAGTAATCTTAAGGCTTATCCATCAGAATCAATATGGCTTCTTAAAATCCACAACCATTCAAGATTGCTTAGCCTAGGCGTTTGAATACTTGCACATATGTAAAACCTCCAAGAAGGAACTCATCATTCTCAAGCTAGACTTCGAAAAGGCATTTGATAAGATTGAGCACCAAGCAATCTTGGATATACTTAAGCACAAGGGTTTTGGCAACAAATGGATCGGATGGATCAAAGACATCCTTAGCTCTGGAACATCCTCTATCCTACTCAATGGGGTTCTAGGAAAAGTCTTCCATTGCAGACGAGGGGTTAGGCAAGGAGACCCTCTGTCCCCTCTTCGTTTTGTTCTGGCAGCAGACCTACTCCAATCCATCCTGAACAGGGCTAAAGATGAAGGAAACATCTGACTGCGAATTTCTCAAAGAGCTGGTCAAGACTTCCCAGTGATCCAGTACGCAGATGATACCCTGCTGGTTATGGAAGCTAACTCTGCCCATGTGGTGGAACCGTCAAATTAACCTGACTAAAATGCACTTAAGTTGCCTGACATGCGATCATGCACTTTAAGCAAGTGAACTTGGTCGTCCGTCGGATTTCATCCGATAAACCACTTACTCAGGATTGAGAAGCATTGCTCACACGAAGGTGAGTGGGCACAGAGACTACAACATTCCCATCACATTAACATAGTTCAACAATTTATTACATCAGAGTTTTCAAAATTCAAACAGAGTTTGCAAGGTTGTAAACCACACAGAAGTAAAACCAATGGAAGCTAAACATCGATACATAATATCATGGCGAAGCCGACCATGATATCAATTCCCACGATCCACGCTATCAGAGGATGATTTCCACTCGACCGTCCAACCCGGAGGGAGTTGGGTCGGCCAAGTCAAACTGGCAACCATTTCCTCGACATCAGCACTACCTGAAAACATAGCCACATGCAACGCTAAGTATACTAATACTCAACAAGGCTTACCCATCAGGTGGTAACTACTCCACCGACTCCTAGACATGCAAGACTTTTTGGCGGTGGGTTTGTTTTTGCCAAAAGTGACTAAAGTTGGTCCTTACTTTCAATATTTTAGCTTAGATTCTAAGTTCATTAACCAGTCTAAATTAGCAACTTATACTAAGCAAACATTGTTTCCAAACAATTTAAAAGACAAGCACCAAGATTAATATCATCATCATGTTCCATCTTTACTTAGTGCGGAATAGCGATCAAGCAGTCCCAAATTGTGAGAGACAGACAAATCAATTCAAGTTTATTAACCATGCATGGCGCACCTAATCCCACGACATCTGCGCAGGGACGCTTCACTTGTCAACCGTCCCCATTGATCCCCAAGCACGTGTTAGGTCCAAACTTCCTTTGGCATGCAATGCTCCACAGTCCCAGTCTCTGCGGTACTATGACCGCACTTGCACCCACATGATGCACCATGGGAACGATGTTCCAAGGACAGTAGGAATATAAGCCACGCCCCAGTTCAATCAGGTACTAGGCTTCCCCATTCCATACTAGGTATGAGATTAGTACTTTCAAACACTTGATCACGAACGCCAACACGTTTTGACCTTAGCAAGTTCATTACTAGACAGACGGGGCAAACCACCACATTGGAACCATTCCCAGTCCCGTCCGTCATCCTTATAGTTGTAGTATGAGTAAACAAACAACTCTTATAACTCGCGAGTGATAGGCAATCACTCGACTTTTACCGAGTCCTATTTAGCACAGCAACTACTCGACTTTAGCAACTAGTGTTCAGATCAAAGGTACTAAGTTCATGCAGCTAAGGTTTCAATCAACTCCTATAAACGTAAATGCACAATCATAAGCATCAACATATTGCATAATTTAAAAATAGGGAAGCATGCACCGGGGCTTGCCTTCAGGTTCAGAGAAAGTTAGTTGGTCTTCGGGGTCTTGATTGGGCTCGGGCTCACCTTCCACGTGATGTAGCTCTGCGGTGGGTTCCTCTTCTGGCGTAGGATGGAGCTCATAGGTTTCATTGGTGATATTAGCTTCTACACGACATGCATATGTAGAAAGTTCAAATTTTCTATGTTTTTATATGAAGGATGCAAGACATGAACTTTTGTTGAAGTGTAAGTTGCATTTTGACTACATTCATCTAAATAAGGTTCTGAGCTTTCATTAACTTCATGAAGTAAGGTGTGTCATGGTTTAAAACTTAGGGTGGACTTTGATGGTGATTGTGTACATATATAAGGTTCTTACAACTTAGAGCTTCACAAGGAAGGTGGGGGTCACTTTTATGATTGTTCGGGGTCCATTTGGAAAGTCATTTATTTCTGAATGTTTTTATGTACCTCTTACAAAAATTACCAATTAAGCTCACTAGGACTTAATGTTTTCTTTATTCCTTTAAATCGATTCATCTTCCGACATTTGTTTCCATATTCAAATATTAACATATGCCACTGAGAAATTAGCAGTATCTCACTCATGATATCAATGAGTTACTGCAAAAATTTAGGATCCATTGGATTAGTACAAAAATAATTAAAATTATTTTATTACCCAAAGGTAGCATGTACTTGACCATTTTTATCTCAAAACCTACAATGATTACGAGGGTGAAACCTTAATAGTGGGTTGAAGGCGTGTTGCAGAGACTTTGGTGAATTGTTCATGATTTGTAGTGTAGGACAACTATTTCCCACATTTATCTTCTATTTATCTTTCTTCAAACAGAAAGGCATGTCTCAACAAGTTACATTTAGTGTTTCATATTTTTCCTAAGAACTACTCTTCAAAACCAGGGTACTCCAAGTGGTTTAACGTTTTTCTCTGCTATGGATTAAAACTTATGCAAAAAGAAAGATTTAACCTTAGATTTCAAAGATAAAGTTAAAACAGGGATTTAATGTTCTACCCCAGGGTCTTAACTATTTTTTCAAGCTTTTGTTCAATGAAACAAACACTTTAGATGTGGATTTGTCATTTTTATATTTTTCTGTGATTTACCATGATTTAAAAGGCCTAAGCAAGAAATAAAACTATAGGGTACTATTTTCCACAGTAACATGGGCAAGGTTATTTTTCCATGAAACTATGTACTGTAGTGAGTGCAACAAAATTTATTTGACATTTTTCCGAGCTTCCTACATTTTTCAGTGCATTTCCAAAGTTCATTTATTTTTCTACCAAATTAAATCAACAAAACCGAATGACTTTACAGCCAGGGCCTGAAGTTTTCAAAATGCCACACGTATGCCCTCGGTTCTAGCAAAAAGATCCATGCGGTGTTTTCTCAATCACACCCGTGCCCTCATGGCGGGTGCGGCGGTAGGAATGAAATTCCAGCGAGCCTAGGGGCTAAACGATGTGAACAACGAGCAGGAAACGTGTGGGTGCTCATTGTGAGGGGATTTGGTGAAGGTCGGGGTGGCAGAGAAGGCGTGTGGATGGCGAACGGTGGTGGGGACGAAACATGGGCCGCGACGGAGGATTCTTCGGTGTTCCGGTGCCGGCGGTGCTTCGGGCGGCCAACGGAGGAGGCTGTGAGCTGCGCGGGGTGGTGACTGAGCTTGCAGAGATGTTGGCGAGGTGCGGGGTAGTGCAGAGCAGGGAGCTCCACAGAGGGGTGGTGCGGCGGCGCTTAGAGCATAGGGGGCGGTGGAGCTTTGTGGGTGCGGGGAGCTGCGCAGGCGGCACATTGACCCCTTTTATAGGGCTGAGGAGGTGCGGAGGGCAAGGACGGAGCCAACGGGTAGCGCTGGCATGGCCGATGGGGAGAGGGGAGTGACTGCCACTCAGGGGATTGGGTGATGGCACCATTGGCGGAGGGGCGCGGGTTTCGGGGATAGGATCTTACGGCCATTGGGCACTCGAGATAGGGGCATGATAGTGCGGGTTTGCCACGGCCGTTGGTTGGTGGAGTTGGGGAAAGGAGTTGTCGCATTGAGCGCTGGGGTTGGGAGGTGGAGCCGGCCAGTGAGGTGGTGGAGCATGACGCGCCGGGGAGCGGGCGGTCATGTGCGGCGTCGCGAGAGAGAGGGCGAGGGAGATCCTGGCAGGGGGAGAAGATCAGTGCATCGTGGGATTGAGGAGTGGGGCGCACGTCCGGTCACTTCCTCGCCGGGGTTAGGCGAGTGGCGGACCTCCGGTGAGGCGCGGCCATGTGGCGGGTGGTGTGCGGGTGTCACGACAGAGCGCGCTCTAGCGCGTACATTCCAAGCGGGCAGGGTGAGAGGGCCGGGCACTTTGTTTGAAACTTTTGAACTAAACATGAGTTTTCGCCTTTCTAACACTCATAGGCCTATCATTCAGCTTCAACTTTTACAAAAGGTTTTTGTTCAAATTCAAAACCGATTTGAAGTTCTGGGTTCCAGACTTAGGCAGATTTCCATGTTTCCTAATTTTTAGAGTTTTGGCTGTCTTTGACCCGAAATTCGAATGATTTCCTGATTGAATTAGGCCAAGGTGTTATTGACAAAGTTTTTTTATAGACTGAGTACTAAAACTCTTATAAAGAGTTTTTCTTAAGTTTAGTGTAAGTTTTGTGAGTAAAAAGCTTGCCAAGATACAAACTTTGAACTGCTCTGAGACTCAGCATCTTTTTGATGTTTTGGCTGGGTTGACCATTTTTGTCGACTTTGACTTGACTTTTGGAGGGTTTTTTGCAGATTTTGGCCAAGCTCCAGTGATCAAAGTTGTCAAAGACTTGTAGCACTAAAAATTTTAGATAAGGTTTGACTTGAGATCATATTAGAAAATTTTCGGAAAAGGGCTGCAAAGTTGGGGAAATTCACTGGTTTCAGCACTTAAGAGTTTTTGAAGTGAGTTTCAAAAGATACTGATTTTAATTCTAGTTTTTGAACCTCTTCTACTCCAAACTAGCAAAAGTGCTAATAAGGAAAGTTGTTAGAAATGTAAAACTCTACAACTTTTAGTTTGGCAAAACTTTAATTTTATATACAAAATTTCAAGTTTTGAAATAACTCCAAACTTAAGCTCTTAAGGGCAAAAAGGACTTTTCATGAGCTAGATTAGTGTCTAAGTTTCCAATTTCAGCCTGACCAAGTTTAGTTAAGTAGAGTTGTTACAGCCTAGCTACTACATCTCAAGCAACTACTCAATCTCTTTGCTGATTCGACAGGGCTCAAGGTTAATTACAACAAGTCTATCATGCTCCACTAAATACCCCCCAAGAGAAACTACAACATCTGGCATCAACTTTTGGTTGTCAGGCTGGCTCTCTACCCTTCA
The DNA here is from genome assembly GCF_005286985.2 of Setaria viridis. Taxonomy (NCBI): domain Eukaryota; kingdom Viridiplantae; phylum Streptophyta; class Magnoliopsida; order Poales; family Poaceae; genus Setaria; species Setaria viridis. Next base: position 12,646,115 of record NC_048263.2, on the reverse strand, counting down.
CATATCTAGGCCTGCCTTTGGGACTGACAAAACCAAACATTGAGGAATTTTTCCCTCTGATTAAGAAAGTCGAAAGAAGGCTAGGGGGCATTTCAATCATGCTATCACAGGGGGACAAATTACAACTAGTTAACTCAGTATTCTCATCCACTGCAATGTTCCATATGGCTACCCTTAAATTACACGAAGGAGTGATCGACCATCTTGACAAATACAGGAAGCACTGTTTATGGTGAGGATCTGATCTTTCTTCCAGAAAATCGTCCAAAGCAGCCTGGCCAATGGTATTCCTGCCCAAACAACAAGGAGTGCTGGGTGTCATCAATCTTAACACCCAAAATGAAGCACTACTGTTAAAATTCCTGCATAAATTCTTCTCTAAGACTGATATCCCATGGGTACACCTAGTCTGGGACAATTATTATCATAATGGAAAACTACCTGGACAACGGAAAAAAGGTTCCTTTTGGTGGAATAGCATCAGCATGGGTTTCAGATGGTGACACTATCTTATTCTGGCTAGACACTTGGAACGAACAAGTTCTATCCCATGAATTCCCACAACTTTTCTCTTTGGCAAGGAACCAAATGATTACATACAAAGAGGCAATCAACAGACCACCCCTATCCCACATCTTCCATTTACCCCTCTCAGAGGAAGCTCATCACAAACTTCTTGACCTACATAATAGATTAACAGACATCAACACCCAGTAGGATGGTGATTAGTGGACTTATATCTAGGGCAGCCCCATCTTCTCGGTGGCAAGAACCTACAAAGCTCTAATGGGACATAGAAGTGTTCACCCAATATACCATTGGTTATGGAAATCTAAATGTCAAAAGAAACACAAAGTGTTTTTCTGACTCCTAATCAAAGACAGACTAAGCACCAAGGATATTCTAGGTAGGAAGTCAATGATCCTTGATTCCTACACCTGTGAACTTTGCATGTTACAAATAAGGGAGATAGTGGCACATCTTTTCCTAAGATGCAACTTTGCTAGAGCTTGCTGGTCCTCCATTGGAGTTACATTTGTGGCCACTGGAAACCGTTGCTTATCCTCAAACATATCAAACTAAAGCTAAATGTCCCATTCTTCATGGAGGTCATTGTCCTGATGACATGGAGCATCTGGTCCGTTAGAAATGATTGGACCTTCAATAATATTCCTCCATCCGTGCAAGCAGTAAGACGAAAGTTGTTCTCTAAATTGCTTAGTGTTTGTCTCCATAAAACTAAACCCTCTCCCAGCTATGGAGTGGCTAAATGCCTTGTAATTTATCTCTCTCTCTCTCCCATTTTTTTGTATTTTCTCACCTCCTTTTATTTCTTGTAAACCTTTCTTTTGTTAATATATTTCAGTAGGGGCTTGCCCCTCCTGTTTCCTTAAAAAAAGGGCAAGCCAGCCATGAAGACGTATCCAAAAACTGACCATGACAAGATATTGCATAGCTATGGGCTCAAAAGAACCTAGTTCCCCTTTTGTCATACATGTACGCTAGCACAAAACATATGAAAAGACACCTTTCAATATATGCAGCCTTATGAGGATATTGCAATCGCACTTTTCTACTTTCTAATGTTCATCTGATGATGTGGACTATCCTGTTTCCAGTAGAGTTTCTAGTATAGTGCACTTAATACAGACTGCCATCCAACAAAGTTCAAGACATCAGTCTACTTCTAGAGGCATCAAGTAATTTTAATAGCTTCACCACATATATTCATAATATAGTAATTAAGAGAAAGGCCACTGGCTGTCATAGTTTAAAGATTTAACTGGTAAATCAATAAAATGATTGATTCAAGGAGATGGTCCGTGGACTCAGACTATCCTTTTACACTCATTTTAGAATCAACCTTATAAGTGACACCCAAAAGCATTGAAGGCGGTTGGGAGGGGTTAAATCCCCTACAAGTCAAAATCCCCCTCCATCCCCTGGGGAGGGGATTAACCGAACCAATCCTTAAGAATTGTAGCATAGGGGCTGCTATTTGTCAACTAGAAGATCATAAGAAATAGATAACAGAGTTTACAGCACAAACTAGAAGAGCCTAGAAAATGGAAACCGTCGAAATTAGATGATAAAGCTGATGATTTAGAATCCTCTAGCATTTGTCACTGTGACATTCCTATCTTACCAAGATGGAGACAAATCAAAGTACACACGAAACTTACAAGTAGAAAATGATTTTTGTAGTTAAATGGAGATATAAACGGAATCATCACTCAACCAGTCAGTCCATCATCCAGTGCAGGGAAGGTCGGAGGCCAAACCATCATGAAGGGATGGATATCACAGTTTGGCTCCTGCAACACATAGACCTTCTCCACCGCTCTGCTCCCAATATGCATGTAGAAGACTTCATTTTCTATCCGTAAGAACAGAAAATCGGCATTGTCACCAACAGTAGCCACTTGAAGAAGAGCACCCTCTGATAATCAAGTAGGATGTGCAAGGTGGCCAAGAACGTGATGCAGACAAATAGTATCCACTAACTTCCACTTCCCTGTGCTGCGGCCTGTATTGTGTAGCTAGACACGAATTTGAAACTCCTTCACCTGAATGAGGTAAAACCCGGAGCCCTCAGCATTTCAGCTTAAAGTTCACATCACTCATATCCTCCACCACTCCTGGAAGGTTGATATCGAACAACCTCTTGGTTGGCAAATCTAACCCAATAATGTGCCCTGCTTTACTGATCATGTAGAGGTTGCCATAGGCGAGCAAACCAAACTTTGGACATATACCCCAATACTGCGGTAGTAGTACCAATGCTGAGGCACGGCAATCATCCTGGGCTTGTAAGTCAGATAAGTGCACCCATACTCTCCGGCCACGTAGCACCAAGGCCACAGCAGTTTGGTCCCCGTCGTCCACAGCGAGCAGTGGGCGGCGAACTGTGCCAGGGACGATGCAAGGCCATGGGACCGTAGCGACGCCTCGCGCAGGGTGCAGCGGGCTGCACACGGCGTATCTACCCCCGACGACAGAGATGATGAAGCGACCGCCGCGGCAGTCTGGCACATCCATGGCGCTGTCAGGCAGTTCGAATCCCCCACGGCGGATGATGGCGGCGAGCTCGGGGGCCTGTGGCATCATCGGTACAAAGCGCACGAGCGGCGGGGGGCCGGTGGTGCGGATGTAGAAGCTGAGGAGGTGGCGCGGATGGAGGTGGCGGAAGCGGCAGAGGAAGGCACGATCGGAGGCGACGCGGAGCCAGCGCTTGGAGACGGTGGCGGCACGGACAAGGGTGGTGGGGAAGCCGAGGCGGAGCAGGATCCCGTGGAGGAGGTCGACATCGCGGGATCACAGGAATTTTGGAGAGTAGAACGAGGGTTTGAATATGTTTGTATGTTTTTTTTTACTGCTGGAAGCAAGACCACAATGTACCAGAAGCCAAAATGATGAATTCTAATGGCACATAAATAGAGATTTTTACCTGCTGTTGCACACTTGTTCTTGACTTCATGTTTGCTCATCCTTGGATTCTTATATTCAACAAATAGCTGATAATAACAACCTAAAAATCAAAGAGATAGTAGGTAACAATCTAAAAACGTTCATCATTCAATAGTAATAGAAGGGAAAATAGTAGAAACTTATCTCATAGGGACAGATCCGCTGTACATGTCATCCAGTGTTCCAAACAGCACCACAACAAGGCAAAAGGTTCACAAACCACAAATATATTATAAAAGACATCAGTACATCACTCATAATTCACTAAAGATAATAAAATAGGTCCTAGTCCACAAATAAAATAGGTCACAAGTTGCATTGCGGACTTCTCTCACAAGTCAGTCACATCTCACAAAAGACAACAGACAACACACAAGATAATAAATTAATTTCATAGCACAATAGAAACTAAAGATAACTTAGCAGCATGATTCCCATTCAGATTCCCACTTTTCTTCTTCATCCACCTCTTTGAGCCACCCTTGTACTCCTACAAGGCTGGAGCACCTCCTCAACTCACATTGCTTCTCCAAGGACACTAGCGTTCTAGAAGGTGCCATTCCACGCTCGCCTAGGCACGCTTATGCACTAGGTGGCGGGGTACCAGCTTGCCTAGTGGGTAGACGGTAGCCTATGCGACGCCAGCACGTTGGAGGGTGGGCACGCTATCCCTGGTGGCCGCCATGTGCAGATCCGCCCAGGCAGGGATGCGTGGGGTAGGTAGGGACATCGTGGAGGAGGGGACATGGAGTGAAAGCGACGAAGGCAGAGGTGAGCGAAGGGGGCGTTAGGCTGTGATCGTGAAGGAGGCGGTGTCATGCGGTGGTCAGGAAGGAGGTGACATCATGCGACGGTTGGGGAGGAGGTATCGTCGGGCAGTGGTGGCGGTCGAGGAGGAGGAACATCAAATGGAATCTATGTAGGCGGTGGCAGCGTGGGTGTCTGAGCAGGGAGAGTCACCAGCAAATAGATAAGGTGGGCATTGGCTATTCAGACTTAAGCTTGGGGCAATTTTGGGTTGCTTTGTTGGGTCTTTGTCCAATGCTAGGGCCACTGTTCTTTTATTTTTTTGCTTTTCTTTTGTAAGTATATGTACATGTCTACACCGCCTAGTAAACGCCTTGGAAGCGCATAGGCTCTAGGCTGAGGGTCACCACGTATAGAGCACCTAGCGCCTTTTGCAACCTTGCCTGTCCCTGGCACTTCTCCCTCATCCTCATCCCTAAAGACAACTGATACATGAGCATCCCCTCCCTCATAGAAACATCCTTAAGCTTCTGCAGCATCAGAGCTTAGGAACACTTCATAGTTCTTCTTTTGCTTAACCTTCTCTCTCTTACATCAATCTGTTATTAAATCGTAGCTCCTTGCTAGCTTCTTTGGAAAGTTCTCATGCCTCCTTTGAAATGTCTCCAAATCCCCCTTCACAGACTTATATTCCTTCTCATCATCACCATGGTAAAAAGATCTATACACATTTTATGAATTTTTCCACAATGATTGGATCGGAGAAGATCATGCCACCGTTATTGTAACTGTAGTATGGATTCTTCATGTATGTAGCAATGTGTAGTGGAGAATCAAGCCTAATTTTCGTTTTCTTGTCAATGATTGCTATGACTTGTCTATAGTTTTTCTCCACGTTGCCATATGCCTCCTTGATCTCCCCATCAACCATCTGGAGAAGTTTCACCAAAAGCTCAAAGACCCTCAAGCAAGTTACCACACCTTTCCAAAAGAGAGGATTCAAAATTGTTACTGTTGCAGTCTTACCCTTCTTTGTCTTTATATTTGGTAACTCTTCCAACTTGGAATCAACTACCAACTTATTTAGACAATCCTTCTTCTCCAGCAAGCTCTGCAAAGTAAGGTAGGCTATAGCAAATCTAGTTACCCTTGGTCTTATTATTTCTATCTTTCCAGTGAAGGATCTCATATATGCCAAAGGTGTGGTGGTGCCCATAGAAAAAGATGGTGAATGACTTTGCTTGGTCAATTATGGTCTTGAAGCTCTTTAGGTTGCCAATGCATTGCAGCATGAGATTGAAAAGTGTGAGTTGCATAAGAAGTCCAAATGATCTTTTTATTCCCACATTATTAGAAGCATTGTTTGTCACTACTTGCACCACATTTTCTGTGCGTACGTCCTCAATTGCTTTGTCCACCAGCTCAAATATGACTTCACTTGTGTGTGCCACATCTGATATTTCTTTTGTCTTGATAAAGCTTGTCCCCACGTTGGAATTTGTGCATATATTCATGATGCTCCTCCTTTTCGTATCTATATATGGATAAGTCATAATAGAGCAGCCATGCTTGCTCTTCTCATCTTCATGGTCCTGCAGCAAACTCTTGGTCCTTGCATGTTCCTCTTCCATCAATTTTCCCCAAAGATCATGCTGAGGTAGAGGCTGAAAACCAGGTCCAAATTGACCATTAGCTTCAACCATTTCCTTGAACTCATCATTGTCAATAGAATCTAATGGAATAACTGACAAACAAGGTGAGGAATGAAATAAGTGACATATTAAAATGCAACAACCAACAAGAATGAGAACAAAGTACATAACAAGGAATCCAGGATGAAGAGTAATACCATGTGTATAAAACCATCTAGCAACGTAATATTGAACTCGGTGTGTTCTCTCTTTCCAAAGATCATCATTGATGTTCTGTTGCCTCTTAGCTCCAGCCTCGATTTCTTTAGGATCAATGGGGCGTGCAAACTTATCCATAGGGCCTAACTTGCAAGGTTCACTAGAGCCAGAGCTTCCAACTATAGATTGAACTTCTACCACTTCATCTGCTGCTGAAATCTGAACACTGTCCCTGAGCATGCTGCTGCTTCTCCTTCTTCTTTCATGCTGTTGCTTCAAGGTACTTCTTGCACTTGAGCTTGACTTTATCACTGATTTTGGATCATTTTATAATAGATGTGCCAACACAAGCTAGATGGTTCTTGAAACAGTGAATACATACTGTACTCTCATGGCCATAGAGAAGGTATTTCACTCTATTCTTGTCAGTTGGATCACAGAGCCATCCCCACTGCCATAGTCCCATCAGTGGCGGATCCAGGACCCGAGCTGCCTAGGCTGCAGCTTGAGTCCATGGTGTGAAAATCAACAGAGGTCCAAGCAAAATTATGCAAAAACTAAAGATGAAAAACACTTGAGCTCCTAATAAGCTAGGATCAGCCCCCATTCAGCCATTTTCTTGGTCCGCCCCTAACTCCCATCCTATGTCATATGACTTTCTGTTCAGGTTGTTCTCAACCTCTATGATTGGCTGAACTGAGGAACATCAGGTGTCGGCATCCTACAAAGCAAGGTGCAGAGCACAACTCAAACAATGGACGATGGCATGGTGCAGAGCAACATCACTCACATATACATAGTTTAGAGCATTAGAGATTCAGATTGAAAAACTAGAAATATGTAATAGGAACTGGATAAATTACTGTATGTAATAACTAGGAGCATTGAGGTAAAGCACATGTATGCTAGGAGTGGCAGTATTGCATTGCTATGGTAGTAATCAGATTTCATATCCCAAATTGCCCAAATCAGATGAACAAAGGAGAAATCAAGCAAAGAGGGAGGAAGAGCAATCAATTCCAAGCAAAGAATGGAAGAATCGCTTGAGGGGAGGATGCCTGAAGGGTGGATTAATTGTCAGGGTTGCAGTATTTCAACCTGCAGCACTGCTGGAAGTGAGCAGCTAGGCTGGCCGGTGGTGGTGGTTTCCCGTTCCCCTAGCAGCTAGTAGCAACCCGAGGAGGAATTGAAGCAGCGGAAGCACAAGAACCAGCAACACAAGGCGACAAAAGGATCTAGCCTATGCAAAACCTAGCTGCCAGCCCTCATTCTACCTAGTATGCTATTTTCCCTCGCGCATGAAACTTCCCACCCGCGGCCCACTCTCTCCTTAATTCGTCGCCATCAATTTTCGGCATTTCCATGCATGTATGATGATCCAGGCATGCCCAGCATTTTTATTAGTGCATGGGTCCTAATTGACACGCTGGTAAGAATATGAGGAAACATGGTTGGCTATCTTGGCCGGCCACGGTTACATGTAGATTTATATGAGTACAATTGTGATCACCTAGGACTCATTTGCTTTATAACTTGAATTACAAGTAGAACCTATCTCTAAGCAAACCAAGTCTATCTCTAAAATCACAACCGGCCGCACAAAGCTATTTTGTTACAAGCATATCTCAAACATCCTCCCTCAACCTAAACTTCTCTTCATTTTGAGATTTAAATTGTGCTTGAAATCTTCTAACATACCAGCCGATAAAGCTTTAGTGAACCCATCTAAAACTTGATCATTAGTAGACACTAATCTGACTTGTAATTGCTCCTTGGCGACTCTCCCTCGAATAAAGTGAAAATCAATTTCAATATGTTTTGCTCGAGCATGAAAAACTGGATTTGCTGAAAGATAAGTAGCTCCCAAATTATCACACCATAAAATAGGCAGTTGTGTCAATTGCACTCCAAGTTCAAGCAACAAAGATTCCAGCCAAATCACTTCTATAGTAGCATTAGCCATGGACTTATATTTTGCTTCAATGCTAGACCTTGAGACCGTAGCTTGCTTTCTAGCAGTCCAAGACATAAGATTAGGGCCAAAAAATACTGCAAATCCGCTAGTAGATTTTCTATCATCAACACTACCAGCCCAATCAGCATCAGAGAAAGCACTCAAAGTTATTGAACTCGACTTCCTTATATATAACCCAACATCCAACATAGATTGAATATAACGAAGAATTCGTTTAACAACAGTCCAATGAATAGATGTTGGTGCATGCAAAAATTGGCATACCTTGTTGACTGAAAAAGCTAGATTAGGCTGTGTAAGAGTGAGATACTGTAATGCCCCAACTAGACTTTTGTACTGTCCTCTGGACCTAGCGGATCACCTTCAAAACTTGAGAGCTTTTCAGAACTTGACAATGGTGTTCGAGAGCCTTTACACTTTACCATACCAACTTGTGTTAGAATTTCTTGCGCATACTTTTCTTGAGATAGTATCAATCCTTCTTTACTTCTCTGAACCACAATCCCCAAGAAGTAATTCAAGTCACCAAGATCTTTTAGAGCAAATTCTTTCCTCAAATCCAACAACAAAGCCGAAACAGCTTCACTAGAAGAACTTGTAACAATGATATCATCAACATATATAAGCATATAAATAATAACACCTGATTTTTGACAAGTAAACAAAGAGTTATCTGATTTTGAAGCTAAGAACCCAATGTCAACAAGCTTATAACTCAATTGTGCATACCAAGCATGTGGAGATTGTTTTAGACCATAAATTGCCTTGTCAAGTCTACATAACAGATGAGAAGCACCATTTTTTTCAAACCCAGGCAGTTGTTTCATATATACCTCCTCTTCCAGAACACCGTGTAGAAACACATTATGAACATTCTACTGTCTTAAACACCAACCTTTGGATATTGCTAAAGACAAGACAAGTCTCGCAGTAGCAATCTTGACAACTGGACTAAATGTGTCCTCATAATCAATTTGATACTTTTGGCGGAAACCCTTTGCTACCATCCATGCCTTGTATCTATCAATTGTCCCATCAGCCTTCTTTTTAACCTTGTACACCCATTTGCAGTCAATTAAATTGCAGCCACCCTTGGGCAGCTCAACTAAATGCCAAGTATTATTTTTGAGCAATGCTGTGAACTCCTCCTGCATAGCTTATTTCCATATGGAATTGTTTAGTGCTTCCTGTAAACTCTCAGGTTCTCTAGTAGCATAGAAATTTCCATACGGAATAGTCCCATCTGTAAACTTTTTGGGTTGAACAATACCATGTTGAAGTCTTGTGCGCCGTTGAGGAAGTGCATCATTTGCTGCTGGCTGCGGCTGCACAGCTGATCCATCAAGATGCGCAGAAGATCCAACATGGACAACCAAATATGGAGCCGCTGGAGCTGTCGGGGCAGATGGAGGACAAGCGACATGCGTTAGCGACTGGGAGGCGCAAGGCACGCGCGGTTGGTGCCTGGGAGACGTGTGCAGGGGGTGCGGGAGATAGGCGAGTTGCCCCCCCCATGCGTCGCGCTTGGGATGGCCACGGTTGGCGTAGGCGAATCCACTCGGGATTCGCCCGGTCCGCCAGCGGGTGTTGCAGGCATATCCGCCTGGGAGCTAGCGCTGGGATTGTCTGCGGCTGGGACTCCATCAGCACTTCCAATATTATCATATGCAGCTTCTTCTCCATGATTTGGCTCCGAATTTGCTAGGACAGTACTTGTACATCATCCACATCCTCACCAGGAACATTAGTAACATTAGTTACACAACTTACATCCCCATGATTAAGCAAATGCGAGGGTAAAAGGATAATCTCTTGGCGCAACTGAGCACCGGCATTAGGATTGAGATGGGCAAAAGGGAAAAAATCCTCATCAAAGACAACATCTCTAGAGATGTAAATGCGTCCAGTAGAGATGTCGAGACACTTAAACCCCTTGTGCATAGCACTATAGCCTAAGAAGGCGCAGCGAGTAGAGCGGAAAGCAAGCTTTCGTGAGTTGTATGGTCACAAATTAGGCCAACGGGGCGCAACCAAAGAACCTTAGGGATGTATAATTTGGAGTTTCATGAAGAAGAAGAGCAACAGGAATATCAAAGTTAATGACTTTGCTTGGAAGGAGGTTACTGAGATAGGTGGCAGCAAGAAAAACATCATCCCAATATTTTAAGGGCATGGATGCATTATGGAGGAGAGCAAGCCCTACCTCAATTATATGGCTGTGCTTCCATTCGGCCACACCGTTTTGTTGATGAGCATGATTACAAGAAACATAATGTGTGATTCCTATGCGTTGAAAGAAAGAATTCAACTTCTCATATTCACCTCCCCAATCTGATTGTATAGATTTAATCTTTGGATTGAATTTTCTTTCCACAAGTTGTTGGAAATCTTGGAAGACTTGAAAGACATCAGATTTTTTCTTTAGCAGATAGATCCATGTATATTTGCTGAAATCATCAATGAAGCTAACATAGTAGCTATGGCGCCAAACAAACAAGGGAGCAGGTCCCCAAATGTCAGAAAAATTAAATCAAGGGGAAATTCAGATAAACTATTTGATATAGGATATAGAAGCTGATGGCTCTTGGCCATCTGACAAGATTTACAAATAGACTCTAAATCTTTATCACTAGCACACAGAAATTTATTTAAACTAAGAATTTTTTCTACAATAGGAAGAGCTGGATGACCAAGTCTACTATACCAACATGTAGCTAAAGGCTTATTGATTGCAAAAACTTGTTTTCTGGGATCTTCTGGAGATAGATGTGATACTAAGGGATATAGGACTCCTCAGGATCTACCTTGATGGATGACTTTCTTTGTTTCCTGATCCTTTATACAAAAGAAATTTGGATGGAATTCTATGAAGGCATCATTATGTCGAGCTAGTTGGTGAACAAAAACTAGATTCTTGCTAGCACTAGGAACATGAAGAATATTTTTGCTAGGGGTATGTAAAGTTGTATGATTAATGTTACTAATTTTCATACCAGTTCCATTGGCCACATGTACTTGATCTCGCCCATTATACTTGTCATAGACTGTCATCTTCTCAAGCTCACTAGTAACATGATCAGATGCTCCACTGTCTACATACCAGTTTGTGTCATAATCATAACCAGTAGTAGCCGCCCTTGCCGTCTTTTGATTTTGTTGATCTTCATCATCATCATATCCTACCTTCTTGCAGATCTGACAAACCATCTTGTTATTGGGTCCACCTTGCTTGGATGTGTTGGTGCTGCTAGAGCCGGAGCTGCTGCCACGATATGGTCCTGCGTGACCACCATTGCCACGGCCACAACCATGGTTGTTGTTATTACCACGACCACGACCACCATAGACATAGTCGTGTCCTCTACCAGCCATATTAGCTGACGACTGGAACTAGCCCCCTTATTGAAACATCTCCATGTGTTGATCATATGTGAGTAACTGAGAATACAGGTCACTCAAGGAGAGAAAACCAACACCACCTAGCATAGATGACACAAAAGTATTGTAGTCAAAGTCAAGACCATTCAAAATAAAGTGGACCATCTCATCATCATGTATAATTTTCCCAACCGGGGTTAGTTCATCTTTGAAAGAACACATCTTGGTGAAATAGGCTGAGGAGCACATGTTACCCTTCTTGGTTGTGGAGAGTAGGATGCACATATTTTTAATCCGCGCCTTGGAGTGCATCGAGAATATCCTCTCAAGCGCCCCCCATGCTTCTGCTGCTATTGTTGCTGTTGCCACCAGTGCTAATGCACATTGGAGTGCATCGAGAATATCCTCTCAAGCGCCCCCCATGCTTCTGCTGCTATGGTTGCTGTTGCTACCAGTGCTAATGCACCCTTGGCGAGAGAATTCAGCAGGTAGCTTAGTACATGCTGAGCTTTCGCAATCCAGGAGTCGTACTCAGAGTTGTGGACGATCTCCTTCTTGCCGTCTGCCTTGACCACCTCCATAGTCTTAGGCAGCTCAGGGGTAGATCCATCTAGGATCCCCATGAGTTGAGCTCCTCGTATAGCAGGAACGAATTGAGCCTTCCATAGGAGGTAGTTGTCTCGAGTTAATTTCTTAGATACAACCTGTATACTACGCCGGCGTTGGGTTGGATGCTGACGCCATGAACTTGGTTTGGGAGGTTGTGGATGTTTGTGGAAGAGGATGCTCTGATTACCATGTAAGAATATGAGGAAACGTGGTTGCCTATCTTGGCAGGCCACGGTACGTGTTTATAAAGGGTGAAAAATCACCAAGAGGTTTACATGAGTACAATTGTGATCACCTAGGACTCGTTTGCTTTATAACTTGAATTACAAGTAGAACCTATCTCTAACCAAACCGAGCCTATCTCTAAGATCACAACCCCCGGCCGCACAAAGCTATTCTGTTACGAGCATATCTCTAACAACGCTAGGGTCTGTTTAGTGCGTAGACGCAATTAAACGTGCGTTTAGTCACGTTTTTTGGAACCTTGATTGTAGGCATAGGGAAAAGAATTTATCAACGTTATCAGGCATGTATGGTATTTGCAGCAAGTGTGAAAACCACAAACAGCAAGGCAGCGAGCCACCCATCTTACAAGACTGCTCATCCCCTATATAGCAGAGCATTTTATCATGTATCGTGATACGACATATATCAAATGTATAGTAAAAAACTATATATCTATAAAAGATAAAATGACTTAGAATTTAAATTTGAAATGGAGGGACTACTCTAACCTCTTTAAACTCTATAGTGTCACACCTCATATCATTCCGTCCCAAATTATAAGTCGTTTTATTTTTTTAGCTCATAGATTTTATTATGCACGTAGATATATGCTATGTCTAGATGCTTAGCAAAATTTATGAAATTTAAAAAGTCAAAATAACCTATAATTTGGGATGGAGGGAGTATTATCAATCGATCAACCCATGATTTCCAATGCTATGCCACCGTGGAGCCTAGGGGAAAGAGGAAACCATGGTAATGTTTTTGGAGTCAAAACATGCGAAGGCCTCATGTTATTATGCATCACCCATGCCGGGGAATAAAATGTTTCAAAAGAAACTGTGACCTACCAGATAAAAGGGAGGAACAAAATTATTCTTTTATAGGGGGGTGTCTAAATATTGATGGTCATACGATTTTGATTTAACTAAGATGAATATTTTAAAAGTTATCCGTCAGATTTTCATAGTATACAAGGATCGATGTAACTTTTTTAGTCATTGAGGTCATTAATTTGTAGAACCATGAAAAAAATAATAAAAGTGCATTGCCACTTAATTACCTCATAGATTTACCCGGTAATTAACTAATTATATTAAGTACCAATGTACCATCGTTGCTTCTTCATTTCTTCATCTTCTGGTTTCATTCTGCATGAGATTAGCAGTCACATCATGTATGTTGGTTTTAGATCAGGCTTTTCTTTGATGTCATAACGAAGGTAAACTGGTCCCTTCTGTCCTCTCGCTCGTTGAAGACGTGGAATTTTTTTTAAGGCTAGTGAACGGCAGCAATGTAAGAGTACGCCGCAGATGGATTATTTACCGGTTGAAGGACCGTGACATCCTATTAGGGGTGAATTAGGTGTTCTAAGAACTAAGGCTCTGAATACATATAAAAACCTATTTCAATTCTATCTAGATCTGCACTAGGGTTTCCTATGTGTTGCTATCTATACTGCAAAAGAGTTTTGCATCATAAGTTCCAATTCTATAAACTACACATGGCGATTCTATAAAAAGTAATCGTGGAATGTAAAACGCAATAGGAAATGGGGAAGTAAAGTGGTAGAAAAAATGCAAACTCCCGACACGGCGACACGATGATTTTTACCGAGGTATCGGAAATCAAAGCTTTCCAATAATGCTCATTGGGAGCCCCTCCTAAGGGAATGCCCGCGCAAGTGTGCAAGCTCCCTGGTCATGTAACTCCGTGGATAGCCGACGAGTCTTCCCCACACGCAACTGAGTCTCCACCTTGCCTCTCCCGAATCCTCCTCACCCCTCTTCACTTGGTGGAGCTTTGGCAAAATGCCAAGGATCTCTCCTCCCTTTCACATGCACTGGCGGTTACTCCACAAATATGGTTGAAGGGTATCGCAAGACTTACAAGCCATGGATTTACAACTCTTGGTGCGTGCAAGCACCGATAATAAAGGAGGTTTGCAAACCTCGCCTAGCTTTAGGCTAAACCCTAAGGCAATGCGCTAGCTAGTTGGCCCAAACTAGCACTAATCAAGACCTAGGCATTATACTAATTGCAGTTTTTCCTCTTGAGCACTTTGGTGGATAGATCACTTGTGTGTGTGGAAATCAAGCATATAACTTCTCCAAGCTCTAATGCACTTCAAATGAACGGGCAATGGGGGTATAAATATCTCCACGTCCAATAACTAGCCATTGCTCTAACGGTCACAAAATTTGTGACCACAGACAGTACCCCCAACTATTCACCACCATATGAATTGGTTATCCTATTCCAGATAGCCGTTAAGTTACGAATACCTAGACCCCACATGCATCACCTACTGATTCAGCAACATGTATAGGCATCACTGAATGAATCGGTGACCCTGAGCCGTTGCCTTCCTTTGTCTTCCATCATCGACTTATTCATTGCTCTATCACTGTTTTCACTGTACGAATCGGTAAATGTTTCAAAAACATCCAGAGCCGAAACTGAGCCAATGCTGAGCCAAGCCAATCATCACCGATTGATTCGGTGTTGTTCACTGTTGACACATAGTGCATCGGTGCACATAGTGCATGCTCTTTCTCAGACCCGTTGTTGTCCTATGGTCACCGGTTGATCCGGTGCACTTCGCTAGGTATAACCATAGAAATTGGTTCATTGTTTCGGTGCACAATTCTAGCATGATTCACTTCAAGTCTTCACATGTATTTATCCCATCTTCATTACCATCATTTGGATGACTTAGAAAAAAATTATATCTGGATGCAATGAATTTTTCTAAGTCTTTCTTTTCTTCTGGTTTTGGTGGCTTTGAAATTCAGCCTTAAGACCTATAAAACACCAATGAAAGTACATCTGCAAACACATTACTCATAATGACTGTTCTATCATTAATAATCAAAATCACTATACCTTAGGGCCATTTTCCTTTTATGTCGCATCCTAAATTTGTCGGGACGTGTCATCTAAGTTTACACGTTTAGCATTATTTAGGGACCATAAGAAATGAGGACATGCCGTGCTCCATCGCATAATAAAGCTAGTACTGGGAAAAAAGAGATTGCATAAGCTTTTTATATTGCATAGGGCTCCTGGTAGTCAACTAAAATATCATAAGGACTAACAGATTAATAGACACACATAGTTTTATAGTACGTACCAGCTAGTAGACGATAGCAATGCAAAGGTCCGAGAGGATAAGTGAACACACGCTACTAAAAAAATATTTGTAGCACCAGGTAAAAACATATTTGCACAGGCAGCCCCCCCCCCCCCCCCCCCCCTCGCAGCTACGAATGCTTTGCAGGACGGTTGCTCACCCGCCCCTACTAATAAAAACAAATTAAAAAAAATAAGAAGGCCGCTGGGCCCTGCCACCCAGCAGCGGCCCCCAGCCTGGCCGGGTCACCGGGCCCTGCACGCTGGACCGCGCCCCCACTACTGCTACCGCTAGCTGCCTCCTTCGCTAGGTCCCCGAGCTACCCTGCAGCCCCCGCTGCTGCTCTGCACTACCTCGCTAGCCGTCGTTGCCGCTACCGTCCGCCGATCGGGCCGCCCGCCACAGATCCGTGCCACCGCATGGGCCTGCGCATCACTCGCCGGGGTGCCCACTGTTGAGCCGTGCTCTCTTCGCCGCCAAGGCCAGCTGCTTGCGCCCCTGTGCATCGTGGCTTCGGGCTGCCGAGTCCCGAGTCGCGCTGCCGCGGCTCCCAGGCCGCGCCACCCTCCGAGGTGCATTGCGGCTCTAGGCTTTCGAGCTGCTGGCCATTCGCGACGCTATCGAGCCGGAGCCGGCTGCGGAGCTGCTAGCTGTCCGTGTGCTATTGAGAGGGAGGGCTCGGGAGATGAGAGAACAGGGAAGGAGAAGAGATAAGTGAGAGAGAAGAGGAAGAGATATGGGTGAGATATCTCTATCCCAAGTGATACACGATGGGGATCTCACTACAGAACTGTAATGCATGTTATGTTCTTGTATCCTTCAATCAAGAAAGTTCTCTTTAGGATTGGGAATGAAAGTAAAGGGGCTGAGACTAATGGAGCTCAAACTATGCTCATAGTAGTTAAGTCCTTTGAGTTTGTTTTCCTGCTACACTTGATGAATGAAATATTTGGATACACAAATAACTTGTGCAATGCTTTGCAAAAGAGGGAGCAAGATATCGTAAATGCAATGGATCTTCTGAAGTTCACAAAGGTAGAACTGGATGTTTTGGGACAAGATTTTGGATGGCAAGAATTTCTTACCAAGGTCACTTCTTTTTGTGAGAAGCACAATGTTAAAGTTGTTGACATGAATGGGATGTATATTCCTATGCAAAGATCAAGGCAGCTCTACAGAGGTGCCATTAATTATCACCGGTTTCATGCTGATATGTTTTTAGGTGTCATTGATAGATAAGTTCAAGAGCTCAATAATAGGTTTGATGAGGTAAACACAGAGCTACTTAGATGCATGGCATCATTCAATCCAGCCAATTCCTTTTCTGCTTTTAATGTTGAGAACTTGGTTAAGCTTGCTGGGTTCTATCCACATGACTTTGAATTTCAAGAAATAAACCAGCTTCATTTTTAGTTGCACCACTATATTAGTGATGTCAGAAATGATGAAAACTTCAAAAATTTGAGAAGTCTAGCAGAGTTGTCTATGATGCTGGTTAAAGAAGGAAAGGTTTCTCGGTATGAAATTGTTTATAAACTTCTCAAATTAGTGCTTATTCTCCCTGTTGCAACTGCTAGTGTTGAGAGGATCTTTTCTATAATGAATTTGATAAAGAACAAGAGAAGAAGTAAGATGGGGCAGAAATATTTGAATGGTTGCTTGGTCACATTGATTGAAAGCGAATTCTTCATGCAAACTAAGGATAAGGACATCGTCGCTCATTTTCAAAGCATTGCAGAACGGAAAGTTGTCCTATAGCTTGTAAGTTGTAATCTTTGTTACCATTTTGCTGTTTTAACCTCTATTTATTTCACATGTTGCCACTTTGATATGTTGATCATTAGTAGCTGGACCATTTCAATTTGTGATCAATTTTATTAATCAATGATGCTACCACTTAATTCTATGTTATAAAACTCTAGTTTAGTCTGTCAATTTTTTTCTTGCCATCTGCAATTTTGAATACCCATAGTCCAAATCCTACACCCGCCACTATTTGTACCATGATCTTGAGGGATTTGACATCAGCAAGGCGTCTTCGGCCGAAGTCCTGGAACATCCAGCTGTCATGGAGGCCGTTCTGGAAGTAGTCAATGACGTCACGCTCCGTGATATCCATGATTGTGGCCTTTTTGTTGAAAAACGACGTAAGTAGCTCCGCAGGGTCCCACCTTCTTGTTGCTTGATCTGGGACAAATCGATCCTGTTGCCAAGACGCTGCATTGCCCCTGCGTAGTTGTTGGTGAACGCCACTTTGAGGTCTTTCCACGAGTTGATGGAGTTCTTATCCAATAATTTGAGCCATGTGAGTGGTGCCACCTCCTTGCAGATGGGGAAGTAGATGACTTTGGTGTCGTCGTTTCCCCCAGCTTCTTGTACTAGCAACGAGTAGCACTGAAGCCATTGGACTGGGTCCTGCATGCCATCGTACTTGGTGATACCCGGATGTTTGAACTAATTATCCTCCTCACACGTCTTGAGAAGGCGAGGAATCTGTCAATATCATCTCTTGTGTGTTTGACTTCTTGCTCGCACTCGTGGCGCCATCCGTCGATGATGGTACGGACATCGCAGCTGGTGTTGATCTTGTTGCGGAGGTCTTCTATTGGGCGTTCGGGTTCTGGGTTACCCCATGGTGGCAATGACCTTCCAAGGGTCCTGTTCGACTATCTTCAGCTCCAACTCAACTTGGTCTGGTGCCTCCAAGTTTACTTGGTCTGGACAGAGGGACTCTATGGCTACTGTCATGTTGACTTTGCTGGTATGCAGTGTGTTGGACTGACTATATTGGATTCTATAGATCGAGTTGTTCATACGCGCATTTTGCTAGTTCAGTCAACTGTCTAGTGTACTTGTTCTGTGGCATCACGCGGGTGATGAGATCAATAGACGAGATGGTGGCTTGGGGAGTACAATGATGACGCGTTTGAACTACTTCAAAGGTGTTATCCAGGTTCATGATTGCTAGGTCTGCTACAAGGCGGCGGTGGTGCTCTGCTCTTGCGGTGTTCCTTGCTCATCGTCAAGTTCTTTGAGCTTCAGGTGGTGTTTGGTTGGGCAAAATGTAATGTAATCAGACTACGGATGGTAATGAATCACGTTACAGCTATTTGTTTTCACCCATCCATAATCGGTTAATGTTGTAATCAAATTCCCATACTATACGAGCCTCTTATCACCCCTTCCCCTTCGAAATCAGAAAATAGAAGAAGCATACTATTTGATTACGTTTCCGCAGTTGAACCAAACAAAGAGTGTAGTCGCTCATTCCATAGTTGAAAGCACTGCAATCCCATTCCATTTGCATTTACATTACCATTGTATGAACCAAACACCATCTCAATCTCTTCTCCGACAATGTTGGCGGTGAACTCATCTTGCAAGACGTCATCTGAGTGACGGTCATGTCGTGGGCCTCTATCCCGTTGCTCTTCTTCTTCATCCTCTTGCCCAGTAATGAGAGCGAAGAGTTCTCATTCTGGGGAATAGCTTCCCGAGCTTGAGCTGATGACCTCCGTGGTGTCACCTTCCTCGTAGATGGGCAATAGAGGAGTTCCCTCCTGGTACGAGCGAGTGTCAAGGTAGGCGATGAGGCGCGAATCATCGTTTCTGTCAGGAGTGGGTAGCTTCATGTTGGGCTAGTAGACGAATCTGCCTTGGTGAGTTGATGTGATCACCAGATCCTGCTACGGACCTGATAAAGGAGTCTCCTCATCCGAATCCAAGTAGTAGTTGAGGTTCTCAATCATATCCGTATTGGATTGTGATTTGGACAGGGCAGCATGATAACTAGTGGTCGTGTTGCGGAGTCCGAACGGGAATCGGCTTTGGCGGTAATTCGACTCGCACGATGGCTTATGCGCCAGCTCGTGCAGGTCAGTCTGACTGGTGGAATAAGTCAAGTTGCACTCAAACTCGTCCTCCCAGCCTCTAACTAGGTCAAAAATTGAAAATTCACCGAAATTCTTGATGAGGTCCTCTAGAGCTTGGCGCTGGAGCTTCATGGTTTGCTGTTTCTTCTCTGGGACCGACGCAATGCGGTGGCGAAAATTTCCAGCGCCGTCTGTGGTGCAAACCTAGGAGCCGAAGATGAACACCGCACCTGCTTTAAATGCGAAGATTTGCTTGATGACTTGTGCCATTGAATTTGCTAGTAAACTCGGCGAGAGCCCACACCTGGCACACCAGCTGTCAGTGTTTAAACCCAGCAACCTACCGAGCGGGTTGATTCCCGATCTTTTGATGGGAGGGCATGGGATAACTCGATTGGTGGATGGAGATGATGTTCATGGCCTGACTACAACCATCCAAGGATGCTGCACCTTAACAACCGATACACCACCTCCAATGGTCGTCGCGATCTTGTGGAACACGATCAACCAAACCACTAGGGTAATTCCTGCAAGCAATCGAGGAACAAGCAAGAACAAGTAGAACAAGCAACTCAATTGCAAATATGGAGGTAAAAACAAATCTGAAATCACAAAGTTGGGGTTCTGAATCGAGTAGAACAGATGGTCAAGTCGACACACGCGTCTACAGGAAGTAGCAATGGCTAAACTTTCAACAAAATAAAATCTGAGTGTTCCTAGTGGCAGCTAAGGGGTATAAGAACATGGGAGAATGACCACAAGGGTGTTGGGGATGTGCTCCAATGTAAGGATGCATCCCTACTGGACCCAACCTGATACACGGCTCATTGGGCCAAAATAAGGCGACGCAGCACCTTTGATAGAAAAATCTCTCGGTAGTAATTTAATCATTCCAGCCACAATATAAAAGATATGGATATGAGTCTAGATCCATATCAAAATAGACTTCATAAGGATTCCATGAAGTACTTGAACGTTCAAAACGGAGTCCAGCTGAAGTCGTGGTGGCCATCGCAAGTTGGCATAGTGCTGCAGTCCGAATCTAGCCCCGAAACATGTTGGATTGGATCTTTTTCTTTCCTTGGGCCAAAAGTGACATGGTGGCCTGGTGGAGAATATTAGGAGTACTTTGACTTAGCCCCCAATCAACTTCTTTGGTCCTCCATGCCTTCCATATGTGTTTAACATTATTTTTTATCCACGTATGTATTTCTGAAAATGACAATGAACACACATCATGGTGCAGAATCAATTCATCAAATGTATCAAATACAATCATGATAATGAATTATTTCACCTTTGAGTCAAAAGTTGCCAATGTGGTTGTATCCGAGCAGGTGATGTCCGCATCACCTGAGGTAGTGTTTTGGTTAGTGGGGCTCGTCGAGATCAGGAACTCGAAGGTAAACACAGACACACGATTTAGACAGGTTTAGACCGCTAACTAGCATAATACCCCTACGTCCTGTGTGTTGGTTGGATTGAATTGCTTTGGAGGGGGTCCCTACCTCACCTTATATTGCCGGGGGTAGGGTTACAGGTCGGTTGATTACAAGAATACTAGTCGGATTCGACTAGACGAGTTCTACTCTTATTGCTATGAGTACTTTTCCTAATCCTCGACTAGTTCACGTCTTTCCATGTAGACACTGCACCATCCTACACCATAGTCTTCATGTCAGATACGTCTCGATGTCCAGCCCTACTGTCCAAACCTTCTGGTGAACCTATAGATGTATGTACGACACCCGGGTCCTCCTCCAACTTGCTGAGGACAACACATATCCAATGAGGTAGATGCCGCTTGTCGGAGCTCAAGGGAGCACCGTACTCGCTGGGTGTGATGCCCTGACCGGGGAAATCGACTCTGACCAGCCCGCACGTCATCGGGGGCTCACCAGGACCACCGTCCTCACCGAACCGCTTGCCTGGGACACCAGCACCACCACCGGACCAGAGAGAGAGTGGGAGGAGAAAGAAGCTCGCTGGGTGCAGGTTCCACGACGCGCGCTGGCGCAGGCCCAAGCTGCCTCACGGTGGCAAAACCCTAGGTGATAGAGAGGCAGATGAGGGAGGGGATGAACAGAGACACTGCGCTGGATAGACGAGAGGTGACGGGAGAGGAAAATTTTCGCATGTTAATGCGTGGGCCCCACCAAAAGGGTCAGTGGGTGGGAGCCTGGGTGCGTAAACAGCAGCCGGTGGACGATGCCGTTTCAACGAACAAAAATACGGCCGGCCGCATTATAGGTATCATAATATTGGTACTTTTTATATAAATTTGATAAAATTTAAAATAGATTGACTTAGGGTAAAACTAAAACTGCACTTATTTAGGAGTCAGGACGGATGGAGATTGTCAATACTGATTGATGACCTGTTACTATATAATTACTCTCGATAATTCGCCCATAAGCATCTTTAGCTCCTTTGTCAAGCCATCAACAATTTCAAAATAGAGATAGTGTAGGAGTACATTTTTAAGGGACCATCTAGCGGATTCTAGTGGAGGGCAGCAGGCGATCCATGATCAAAAGATAATGGTCATGGTGGGAACTGTGATTTATACTGACATGCCAAATTGCCAATTGCTGCGCCGCTTTTAAGCATTCTTAATTATCGGAACCTAAGGGCCTGATGTGACAGCCACATGGATTGTTAAGCGAAAATACTCGAAAGATCAAGGCCGCCGCTCCAAGTCACGAGCTGAGAGGGCGATGGAGGGCGGCGCCAAGACGACGCAGCACCACTTCGTGCTGATCCATGGCGTCTGTCACGGCGCGTGGTGCTGGTACAGGGTGGCCACCGCCCTGGAGGCTGTCGGCCACCGCGTGACGGCGCTAGACATGGCCGGGTGCGGCGCCAGCCCTGGCCGCGGCGAGGAGGTGGCGTCCTTCGAGGAGTACAGCCGGCCGCTACTGGAGGTGGTGGCCGTGCTACCGGAGGGCGAGAAGGCGGTTCTCGTCGCCCACAGCTTCGGCGGGCAGAGCCTCGCGCTGGCCATGGAGACGTACCCGGAGAAAGTCGCCGTGGCCGTGTTCGTCACGGCCACCATGCCCGCCGCCGGGAAGCCCATGACATACGCCTTCAAGCAGGTACCAACTGGTAGCTAGGAAATCAGTGTTCACGTATGTAAACTAGATAGCTTCCATTTTCTTCCTGACTATGCATGATTGTACGAA
This sequence comes from Setaria viridis, assembly GCF_005286985.2. Lineage (NCBI taxonomy): Eukaryota > Viridiplantae > Streptophyta > Magnoliopsida > Poales > Poaceae > Setaria > Setaria viridis. The sequence goes on along the minus strand of NC_048263.2, from coordinate 12,623,676 downwards.
CTTGTAGCTGTCACAAGGGAAAGGGCCAGATTTCTTCATGGATTGCACACTTGGAACCACTGGTGATCCCCAGAATCCGGATAAGACATTTCTCTTCGGACCAAAGTACATGGCGAGAAGAGTGTATCAACTGAGCCCTCCAGAGGTATTGTTACATCAAATGGCTGAGATGGTTGACTGTAATTTGCTCATTTAATTTACAGTCCCTACTTCAATTCCTCTGATGGAATGCAATGCAATGCAGGATCTGACCCTGGCAATTGCCATGGTGAGGCCGTCACGACGGTTCCTTAATGACGAGACGATGACGGGGAACGTCCTGACTGCAGAGAGGTATGGCGCAGTGAGGCGTGTGTATGTCGTGGCTGAAGACGACGAGTGGAAACCGGCGGAGATGCAGCGGCTTATGGCCTCATGGAACCCCGGCACCGAAGTGATGGGGTTGCAGGGAGCTGATCATATGCCCATGTTCTCAAAGCCGAGGGAGCTCTCAGAATTACTCATGGAAATTGCCAACAAGTAGAGTTGATGATTTTAGAAACATCCTCCGCTTATAAAGCTGGTCATCATTGTTGCCTGTAATCCATAGCTGTCTCCGTTTTTTCCTTTTTACCGTTGCCTGTTGAATAAGCCCACCGGTGGTGGAGCGAGTCTGTAGGAGCTCAAGTGCATGGTTGCATGCAGAGCGCGTCTGTAGGAGAGTGTGCGCGGTGTATGGAGCTGAACATGGGATGGCATGTTCACGAAAGGCGGCATGCCGTGCGTATAGGAGTCGTTGGTTAGCTTCTATTTGTATTCAGTCGTTGGTTAGCTTCTATTTGTATTCAGCAATACAAGGGAAAAACGCTGCCTGTTCTTTTGCAGCACAAAACAGAGAGTTCGTGTGTGTGTTCCCGCGGCCCTCGACGGTGATCGTCGGAGTGCCGCTGACAATTGGCATCAGAGCTGCGTCGGAGGGGCCTGGACTCGATCGCGGCGCGGTATCGCCGCTGGAATTGAGACGCCGCTGTCCGTTTCATGCTCATGGCCGGTGACGACGACAAGAAGACGCCTCAGTCCCCTACCAGCAAGGATGCTCGCAGCAAGGGCACGGATGCTGGTGGCAGCAGAAGTGAGGAGGGCGTTCGAGTCGTCCGAGAGATCGGCGGGCCGGCCAACTGGCCGATGCTCACGAGGAGCAACTACACGCAGTGGTCACTACTGATGAAGTTGAATATGCAGGCTAGGAACCTATGGGAGGCGATCGAGCCCGGCGGCATCCCGTTGCAAGAAGATCGCATGGCGCTCGACGCTATTACGAGCGCTGTGCCGCAGGAGATGGTGTCTTCACTGGTGGCGAAGGAGGCGTGGCAGGCGATCAAGGATCGAAGAGTTGGCAGCAACGCGGTGTAGAAGACAAAGGCACAACGCTTGTGCCGGTAATTCGAGACCATCCGCTTCAACGACGGTGAGGGCGTCGATGACTTCACGATGCGCCTCCAGGACCTAGTCGCCACCCTGGAGACCGTCGGGGAGGAGGTTGAGCCCCAGAGGGTGGTCGAGAAGCTCCTGCGCGTCGTCCTCAAGCACTTGTCCCAGGTGGCCGTCGCCATTGAAGTGATGACGGACCTCGCCACGGTGACCCTGGAGGACGCGAGTAGGCGCCTGCGCGCCGTCGAGGATCGGGCGGCCAAGGACGACGCACCGCTGCCACCGCGTGCCGATGGGAAGCTGTACCTGACCCAGGAGCAGTGGATGGCGCGGATGCGGCAGATGGAGCAAGGCGAAGGTACCAGCAGCGGGAGCAGCATCTACCAAAGCAAGCGCGGGCGTGGGCGCGGGCGGGGATGGCGTGGAACAAGCGCCGGGAGGAAGGACAGTGGATCAAGGCCACCGTCGAATTCCGGAGGAGACGTTGGGTCGGACCAATGTCGCCGCTTCAAGAAGACAGGGCATTGGGCCCGTGAGTGCCCCATGAAGTAGAAGAAGGCTGAGGCCCATGTGGCCCAGGGTGAGGACGAGGATGGACCGGCCCTCTTCCTCACCACAGTGGCGGTCAACGTTGAGGCAGATACGCCGCCCGCCATTGTGCATCTGGTGGAAGAAAAGGTGTTGGCGCAACTCGACGGCGATGGAGCTCGAGACGGTGGGCTCTGGTATTTCAATATCGGGGCCACCAATCACATGATGGGCGCGCGCGAGGCCTTCACCGAGCTCAACACCAGGATTCAGGGGATGGTGCGTTTCGCGGATGGATCCGTGGTTGCCATTGAGGGCCGCAGGACCATTCTCTTTGAGGCGAAGACCGGCGAGCACCAACGCCTGACGAACGTCTACTACATTCCACGGCTCACGACGAACATCGTGAGCCTCGGGCAGCTAGACGAGGGAGGATGCCCTATCCACATCAACAATGGTGTCCTGTGGATTTGGGATCAAGGAAGGCGGCTGGTGGCAAAGGTGCAGCGCTCCGTGGCGAGGCTCTACCTGCTTCGACTGACGGCGGTGAAGTCGGTGTGTCTCGTGGCGCGGTGCGGTGAGGAGGCGTGGCGCTGGCACGAAAGGTACGGGCATCTCCACTTCGACGCGCTGCGGATGCTAGCGCACAAGGACATGGTGTGTGGGCTGCCCAGCATCGAGCACGTCGAGCAGCTATGTGATTGCTGCGTGGCAACGAAGCAGAGGAGGACCTCGTTCCCGGCGGCGGTGAAGTACCGGGTGGAGGAGCGCTTGGATCTGGTCCATGGTGATTTGTGCGGACCAATCACGCCAGCGACACCAGGAGGGTGCCAACATTTCCTACTACTCATCAACGACTGCTCCAAGTACATGTGGGTGACTTTGCTCGACACCAAGGATGAAGCTCCGGCGGCCATCAAGCGCTGGAAGGCGTTGGTAGAAGCTGAGATGGGGAGGGTGCTCCAGGTCCTATGCACGGACAATGGGGATGAGTTCACTTCTGTTGAATTCGGAGAGTGGTGTGCAGACCATGGAGTACGACGGCATCTCGCGGCGCTGTACTCTCCCTAACATAACGGTGTTGTCGAACGCCGAAATCAGACCGTGGTGGCGATGGCGCGAAGCTTGCTGAAAGGCAGGGGCGTTCCGGTGGAGTTCTGGGGAGAGGTTGTGGTCACAGCTGTCTACTTGCTGAACCGGGCACCGACGAAGAGCCTAGCTAGCCGCACACTGTATGAGGCCTGGCATGGCAAGAAGCCATCGGTGGAGCACCTACACACGTTTAGCTGCGTCGTGCACGTGAGAAATGTAAAGCCGCACCTGAAGAAGATGGAGGATAGGAGCTCGAAGATGGTGTTGTTCGGCTACGAGCTGGGCGCCAAGGCATACAGGGTGTTCGATCCAGTGGAGTGCATGTCTCGCGCGACGTCATTTTCGACGAGGCGGCTCAGTGGGACTGGGGCGCATGGAACGTTGACGACGAGGTTGTCGGACACCACGACGTCTACACCGGCACGTTCACTGTGGAGGGTGAATACTTGGTGGATGGCGGTGAACTTGTGGGGGGAACCCTGAAATCATGATGCTGGGGCGCGACACCAGGGACACCTACCATGACAACGGGCGAGACAGCTGCGACACCGAGAGTGGCATTCACGATCGCGACGCCAGCAGCAGCTGCGACACCTGTGTCACCCGAACTGGTGGAGTACGCGACACTGCCGACCAACGCCCATGAGTTGGTGGACGTGGACCACGACAACAATGTGCCTGCTCGATTCCGTAGGCTTGACGACGTGCTGGGTCCAAGTATGCCTCCAGGGTTGGCTGCTCAGGACCTCAAAACTAGGGAGCTGCTGTACACCACTGCGGAGGAGCTAGCTTCGTTCAGGGAGGTAGAGCAGCACGCGTGCTGGCAACAGGCTATGAAGGAGGAGATGAAATCGATGGAGGAAAACAAGACATGGAGCCTCGTTGACCTTCCAGTGGGACACACACCGATCGGCTTGAAGTGGATCTTCAAGGTCAAGAGAGATGAGCACGACGCCATCGTGAAGCACAAGGTGCGGCTGGTGGCTAAAGGGTATGTACAATGTCCTGGCATTGATTTTGAAGAGGTTTTTGCTCCAGTTGCTAGGTTAGAATCTGTGAGATTGCTACTGGCTTTTGCTGCTCAAGAGGGGTGGGAGGTGCATCACATGGATGTGAAGAGCGCCTTCTTGAATGGAGAACTGAGTGAGGAGGTGTATGTTGCACAGCCACAAGGATTCATTGTTGCAGGTACAGAACATAAGGTACTGAAGCTGAAGAAAGCTCACCTAGAGCCTGGAATACAAATCTTGACAGCAGCCTCCATTCACTTGGTTTCAAGAAAAGCAATGCAAAGCATGGTATGTACACTCGAGGAGCTAGTGGAGCACGCCTGATTGTAGGAGTGTATGTGGATGATCTAATCATCACAGGGAGCACAGGCATTGAGCAGTTCAAAGGTGAGATGAAGAAGCTGTTCAAGATGAGTGACTTAGGTCTGTTGTCTTACTATCTAGGGCTGGAAGTGCAGCAGAATCAGAAGGGTATCTCAATCGGGCAGGTTGCATATGCTGCGAAGCTTGTGGAGAGGACTGGGATGGCTAACTGCAACACATGTGCAGTGCCATTGGAGGACAGGATCAAGCTGAGCAAGAGGAGTAACACTCTCTTGGTTGATGCTACTGAATATCGAAGTATTGTTGGTGGGCTTCGTTATTTGGTGAACACACGACCTGACATTGCTTTCGCAGTTGGGTTTGTGGGCAGATTCTTGGAACAACCTCATGAGGATCATCGAGCTGTTGTAAAACACATAATCAGATATGTTGCAGGGACAGCAAATTATGGATTGTTCTATAGAAGGGGTCAGAAGGGTGAAGAGAAAGTTCAGCTGATTGGCTTCAGTGACAGTGACTATGCAGGCGATGTTGATGATCGAAGGAGCACAAGTTGGGTGCTGTTCTACCTACGACATAGTCCCATCACCTGGCAATCAAACAAGCAGAAGGTGGTGGCTCTCTCACCGTGTGAAGCGGAGTACATTGCAGTGGCGAGTGGAGCATGCAGGGAGTTTGGCTTGCTCGCCTACTGAAAGATATGGCTAGTTCAGAGGTTGGAGCGCCAGTGTTGAACATTGACAACAAATCTTCTATTGATCTTAGCAGGAATCCCGTTCATCATGATAGGAGCAAACACATAGACACTAAATATCACTACATCAGAGAGTGTGTTGAGCACAGGAAGATTGAAGTTGAGCAGATTTCTACTAAGGATCAACTTGTGGATGTTTTGACGAAGTCACTTGGTCGTGATTTGTTTCAGGAGCAGCAAGATCGAATTGGCGTCATCAACATCAAGAGCCAGCTGCTGGATTAGGAGGAGAGTGTTGCCTGTAATCCATAGCTGTCTCCATTTTTTCTTTTTTACCGTTGCCTGTTCAATAAGCCCACCGGTGGTGGAGCGAGTCTATAGGAGCTCAAGTGCATGGTTGCATGCAGAGCACGTTTGTAGGAGAGTGTGCGTGGTGTGGAGCTAAACATGGGATGGCATGTTCACGAAAGGCCGCATGCCGTGCGTATAGGAGTCGTTGGTTAGCTTCTTTTTATATTCAGCAATACAAGGGAAAAACGTTGCCTGTTCTTTTGCAGCACAAAATAGAGAGTTCATGTGTGTGTGTGTTCCGGCGGCCCTCGACAGTGATCGTCGGAGTGCCGCTGACAATCATAGCATTCAATAATAAAGACCATGGGCATTCTTGCATGATTGCTAAATTGTTCTTCAATGATAATAATATTGCAGGGAGTTTGCACCTAAATCATGAAATAAGATCATATTATCTAGTCATTACGTGCAGAAGCAAACTAGCACTAGTAGAGAATTGGCCTTTAGTCCCGGTTGGTAGGGTGCATATCTCCCGAAAATCCATCCGGGATAAACCAACCAGGACAAAAGGGAGGGTCTTTAGTCCCGGGTCTTTTAACCGGGAGTAAAGGTGCCCCTTTAGTCTCGGTTGGTGTCACCAACCGGGACTAAAGGGCTTGCCACGCCAGGCGCGGGACAGGCCCTTTAGTCCCGGTTGGTAAAAGCAACCGGGACTAAAGGGTGCCCCTTTAGTCCCGGTTGGGTTTCCCAACCGGGAGTAAAGGGTTACCCTTTAGTCCCGGCTGGATTCCAACCGGGACTAAATGGCGCCTGAATTTTTCATGCATGCATCACGTACGTAATACCGCGGCCCCTTTGTTAACCTTTAGTAGTTGAGATTTTTTTAGAACGAAATCAACTAGTATTTAAACGAATGAGATTTGTAATTATACAATTACTATATATATACACAATTCTTATACACAATTCATATACACAATTCAACTAGTACAAATCGATCATAATTAGCGCGTATTATATATACAAATAAATCAAAGTATCTATCTATAATCTTCCCATCGTGGTGTTGCTGATCGGAGTGTCTAATTGTCGTCCATCGTAATAAAATTCTCCTTTTGGATCTACCACCTCGTCCATTAGGAATCCAATGAGACCTTCACATATTGCCGCTACTCTTTCTTCCTTCAAGATTCCTTGTTGAATATTTAACATCTATAATTTGGAAATTTGTGAATGTTACACGAACAAATACATATAAGGAGCTAGAAAATAATTAACTAGTAGTAGTTTTATTTTATGTACTTTAAAGTTGTGCGGCATCATCTTCAGTCCCTTGGGTCCCATAAAGTTGTGCATGTGCTCACAGATGTAGTAGCCACATAGATTATTCCCGGGTTCCTGTCTTAAGCACTTCAGTGCGAAAAAAATAAGTTATGAAATATTCTTGTTATACAATGTAATAAATATGCAGACTTCATACGTACCGGGAAGTCTGTGTTCCATGTAAGTTTTTCTTTGAATGGACCTTTGTGTGTCCTTATGAATTGTTTCCATGCGCTGCGGATTAGAATAATGAATAATATAGTGTAACAGGGATAAAATTTAGGAAACAAACTTTTGTATAGAGATAAAGGTCCAGAATTATTACAAGCCTAGCATGTCTTGTACTTCTTGGTACTCCACCGGATCTTTCCTCAACGAATCGAAGACAGTGACGTAGCTTCTTTCAGGCTCAATTATAATAAGGATCCAGTGGAAGCTGCGTGCGTAAAATGTTCATGCATATTAGAGCTAACTAATATGTAGAGATAAGGAAAAAGACATCGAAAGTAGACGGTATACACACACTTACTTGAAGTTGTATGGAAGTAGTATGAAATCCTTGAATGTTTGTTTGTCTAGGAAATTGTATACTTCCACCAAGGTTTTTTCCGGCGCTAATTGTATCTGTTGTTGGTTAACTACAGATGGATCCATGAAGCCTATATGTAGGTACGCCTCTCGGCGGCATGTCTGAATTAGCATCCTACATGAAATGGAAGACGAAGTTAGTATGGTGACGCACGCCAAAATTTACATGTAGAGATAAACGGACACTTACAGAACCCAAGCGCTGATCAGAGAGACGTCCAGGGCATCATGATAGTACACTTCGTATATATCCTTGAAGTCTAGCCACAGCACTTCCTCGCCTTCGCCGTGAAAATCTATCGGTTTTACCTTCAGGCCGAGCATCTCCCTCGAGTCGGCGGATGCCATCATGTACCATTGATGGAATGCGTACATCTTTGTTGATAGCTTCCGTACCAATGAAGGCTTTACTAGAGGTTTGCCTAGCTCATAAGGCCATCTCGGCTCAGGGGGCGGTGCAGTTGGCGTCTCAACTTGCCCTATGCATTCATCAAGTCCTAGACCTGTTTCTTCCATGAACTTCAATACATTTGCTTGTTGATCCAAGGGCATTGCTTTTACCTGTTGAGCGTCTTTTTTTGATAAATGGCTGAGGTCGGGGACAGGACCGCTAGAAGATGACTTTCCTTTCCTTTTATCCTTTTCATCAGCCTTTACTAAAGCCCGTTCATAGTTTGATAAGAGTGGTATCCTTTTCTTGGCTCCTTCTTCCATCCTGATAAAAAAGTTTAAATCTCTTCGACTTACTGGCGGTGGCTCCATCTCCCTTGCTTTTTTTTCTTCAGCTTGTTTCTTGAACCACTCACTAGCCTCTCGTTGGATTTCTACCCACTGTTCCGCATGAGACATTGCCTCCCAGCGTTCCTTACGAGTCACTACAGGCTCCTTTATTTTCTTCTTTCTCTATCTTTGCTTGGGAGGCGGTGCTCGTGACTTCTTTAGTGGTGGTGCAGGTTCCTTCATGGGGGCCGCTCTTGGTGCAGGCGACGGTGATCGGGGAGGGGTGTTGTTATTGTCGTCATCGCTCCCACCACCAGGATGTGGTGGAGATGGAGACCTTGATATAGATGGAAGGGACGGTCCTGGAGCAGGAGATGACGGTCTCGAGGTATAAGGAGAAGGTCGCTGCTGGGGATCTACGGGGAGCGGTCTTGAGCTCTGAGGAGATGACTCCGTGCCGGGAATAATGATGTAGCGTTTTCGCCATAGAATGATCCCATGAAGCGCATCTGCCAATGTCTTTTCCCCGTCGCCTCCTAGGAGGTCGAGCTCTAGACCTTCATATTGGCTATCAACTATTTGCTCTACGCGGACGCTGGCGTAGCCAGGTGGAATCTCCATGCCATGACTGCTCTGCCCCGCCAGGGTTGCTAATGCACTCCCGTACGCTACCTGTACATATAGTAGAAGTAAACAAGTTGAACTCCGATCTCGAGGCCTGGATCAATTGACAAGATTGCATAAATATTATGTATAAGTATACCTTAATAGTGAGGTTGCCGACCGGTGCATGCAGCTCACATGAGGTCCGTTGCATGATGGCATCCACGGGGAACCGTTGCTCCTCCACGGGTAACCTGGGCGTCTGCGCATCGGGGACCCCTGTAGAAGCACAATTGCTCAAGAGGCGTTGAGAAGGGCTGGCGGTGTTAGGATTCGGCAATGCTCCAAATTGGGCCAACTCCGCAACTGCGTGGGCCACTCGACGATTGATTTCCTCCATCATTCTTTGTTCTTGTGCCTGCACTTTAGATTCTAGCATCTGCCGCCAGCTCTCCTCGATCTGTTCCTTTCTTCGCTTTCGGCTTCTGTACGAGGCGCTGTCGCCTCGGAAAGCAAACTTCCACGGAACCACCCCGAACCCTCAGCAACGTCCTGGGTGCTCCGGATTACCGAGGGCCAATGTGAGCTCATCATTTTCTCGGTCCACCTTCAACCTCCCAGCCTTAGAATCTTCAATGTTCTTCACAAAATGTTTAGCCTTCTCACGTATTGTGTCATTAAAAATCAACGTCCCATCCTCTTGGCTCAGGGAGCCTCCATGAGCGTAGTACCAATTTTTTGATAGTTCGGGCCATTCAATAGTTGCAGGTATGATTCCCCGTTCGATCAGATCTTGTTCCATCTTCCTCCACTTGGGAATTGCTGAGCCATACCCACCTCGCCCCAGATGATGATGGTAGCCCTTCTGACTAGCATTTGTTGTGTTGGTCATGATCTTTTTCACACCGTCTTCACTCCTCTTATATTCAACAAATGCATCCCAGTGGTCCCTCAACTTTGGCCACGCATTGATGTCTGGAGTTCGGCCCTTCTTAATGTAGTGGGTATCCAGCATCTTCTTGAATGTCTAGAATTGTGTAGCCATCTTCTTAAGCGTCCACACTTTCACATCCTTCTCAATATATGTTGGAGGTATGCCCTAGAGGCAATCATAGAGATGATGATATTCCATTTGTATCCATGATTTGTATATTGTGTTCATTGAATATCCATTAAAGGCTACTTGAATTGATTTGCAATTATGTGAATTGTATGTGAAACTCTTTACTTGTATGGTTATTCTAAAGTTGTCCCTAGTCGGAGTTCATGTGAGGACACACATGAATATTAGACTAGCGCATGTATTAGTTGATGACTATGTTTCACAAGTCATGGACATGGAGATGTTGAACTAATAATGTGGACACATGTGGAGACATGTGCTAGGACTGACAAAACATGAGAAGTAGTTCTCTCTTTAAACAACATATACGCTTTGTCCTTAGACCTGAGATTGTCGCATGTATTCTAGATGTGGATCGACCTACTTAGGGGCTATCAAACGCTACGCCGTAACAGGGTAGTTATAAAGGTAGCTTTCGGGTTTGTCAAGAAGCATGCTATGAGACATGGTCAATCAAGATGGGATTTGCCCCTCTCTGATTGAGAGTGATATCTCTAGGCCCCTTGAGTGATCGGATCCAAAAATGCATGGCCATGCTACGTACAGTTAAGAGTTAACCAACAAAGGGATTCCGAATCACAGGATCGAGAAAGAGCGGTCGGCTTGAAGCTAGACCAAATATAGTGAGGCAAAGGGAATAGCAAGTATATTATGTTGTGATGGTTCGTCTGATATGATCTTCGTGTGCGTATAGGAGTTGGCACGTCTTGCTAGAGGCCGCTACCGACTATTGGGCCAAGTAGGAGTACTCGGGCCATGTCTATACGTATCCGAACACATAGGGTCACACACTTAAGGGGCTGGAAGCCCAATTCGGATCTGATCCGAGTTGGATTAGGTTTAGAAGTACTAATGGGCCTCGGACCTAGAGGCCTGTTAGGAACCTCTATAAATAGAGGGGTGGGGGCGCCCTAGGGTTTACACCTTTTGGCGAAACACATCTGCCGTGCCTCCCACGCCCTCGCCTATTGCAACTCGCAGATCTAGCAGTCTGGCTTGCGACGCTTCCTCCCTGCACGTGTGGATACCTTGGAGGTGTTGCGCCTGCAGCACTTGGACGAGCCGCCGACGAGCCACGATGAGCCGACGACGAGCCGCGGCACGAGGGCGATCTTGCTGCACGTGGACGAGCTGCTGAGGAGCTGCTGGACGTTGATGTGATCGACAACGTACGACTACGTTGATCGACTATGTATGACTACGTTGATCGTCTTCACTGCATCGACGCAAATCTACATCTTCCGCACCAGTAGTGCGTCGAGTGGTAATCCCGTGATCCTTATACGACAGTTCTTCCTGGTTTTACGCGGTAGAAATTTTGATTTGTGCTAGTGTAGCCTACCTCGTAACCCTACAATATATCCTTGGGGGAATGTGAAATGTCTCTTGATGTCTTCCCACAACATATTCTTTTCTGTCTCCGGGAGGGCGTACGGATTAGTGCTTCTGCCCTTCCATTCTCTGATGCTGATAGGCACGTTGTCCCGGACGATTGCCCCGATCTGACTCACATACTTCTTTGCTACTTTCTCGGAAGCAACCGGCCTGCCCTCTTCTGTCACTTCTGTGATGACAAGCCTCCCTTCCATCACCTTTGTACGACCTCGGGTCTTCTGCCCTTGTGTCGATCCGGAGGGCTAACAGTTCAAGATTCGTTAATTAGTACGTAGTAGTAACGGTGGCGGGGACGGAACCACAACGAAACACGATTCATTTCTAACCTAGGCAGAGCGACGAACCTAATTACTACTAATTACTACTAATTTACACTAATTTGATTTTTAAACACATATACAAAAATCTATTGAATTTGTACCTAATTACTACCTATTTATTTTCTAACTTAAAAAAAGGCCCTTGCTGACGCAAGCCGGTGGGCTTGTGTCAGCAAGGCGGTACTCCCGGCGCCAGTGCCGGCCGGCGCGGCAGACCTCTCGCGCGCGGTCGACGGTGGCCGGGGCGGCGGGACGACGGCGGCCGAGGCGGTAAGGACAGCGGCCGAGGCGACGACGGAGCGAAGGTGCGCGGGACGGCGGAGGCAGGATGGCGACGAGGGGCGACGAGGGGCGACGAGGCGGCGACGAGGCCCGCGATGGAGCTGGTGGCCGGCGGTGACGAGGTAAGGGCCGGGCGCGACGGAGGAGGATCGAGGCGGGCCAGCCGGGACGATGGAGGAGGAGGATGTCTGGGCGCGGTCGGCGGCGGGACGATGACAGCCAGAGCAATGGGGGATGATGACGGCGGCGGCTAGCGAGGGAGGCGGACGGGCGGCGACGGAGCAGAACGCGCACGGGACTTGGCGAAAATTTTGCTAAGTGTAACTGGCGTGGGGGTAGAAGGGGCTACAGTGCCTTTTAACCCCCCCCTTTATCCCGGTTCGTAATGGCACCCGGGACTAAAGGGCCTTTTGTCCCGGATCCCGTCACCAACCGGGATAAAAGCCCCCCCCCCTTTTATCCCGGTTGGTGACGGGACCCGGGATAAAAGGGTTCATCCGCCAGGTGGGGCTGGGAGCCTACCCTTTTATCCCGGGTGCCACCACCAACCGGGATAAAAGGGGGGGCCTTTTATCCCGGTTGCAGTTGGCAACCGGGATAAAAGGATACGTCCAGGCGGGAGACGAAAAGTTCCCTTTTATCCCGGTTGCAGTTTGCAGCCGGGATAAAAGGGGGGCCTTTTGTCCCGGTTGCTGTTGGCACCCGAGACAAAAGGTCTTTTTCCTAGTTTTCTTCTCCCGCCTGTTTTTTGGAAATGGATTTTATTTATCTTTTCACTGCATTTCAGGATGAAAAACAAAAACCTTCACATATTTTGTACATCCAAAAATATATTTAATTAGCGAGTAAATTGACAATAAGTATGATTTAGTCATTAATTCTATACTAGTTCATTTAGCCTCTAAAATATTTATTTTACTGCATCGTTGTGATCAAGAAATTATTCAATTAAATAATTTCAATGCGCAGAAAAATCCATGTATGTATGTGGTTAACATTGTTCATGTTTATCTAAAAAATCTTCACCTAACAAATTTAAGAACGCATGAAATCATACATAGGGTAAATTAAAAATTGTATCAATTAATACATAAAGGTCATGTAAATTTAGCGCATTACAATACAACGTTGTAAAATTTCTTCTTCACGAAAGTTCCTTGATCATGATCGCGGCGTAAGTATGGAGCCTCTTCTTTGGATAGCAGGATGCTTGGATCAACTTCAACGGCGAATGGAGGCATGCCATCAAACTGATCATAATCATCTGATTGGTCTGTTTTATCCTCGACTCCCACGATTTTTCTTTTACCTGGAAGAACTATGTGGCACTTTGGCTCCCATGTCTCTTCTGGATTCCTCTTGGGTTTGCTACACATGTTCTTCACATAGAACACCTGATGCACATCATTGGCAAGTACAAATGGGTCATCACTGTATCCAGTCTTGCTCAGATCTACTATTGTCATTCCATATTGATCTTTGGTTATGGCAGTTAGCTTCACCCAGTTGCAAAGAAATAGAGGGATGTACACTGGTCCGTATTCGAGTTCCCATATCTCCTGTATGAAACCATAATACGACTCCTTGCTATTATTTCTGTCCATGGCATCTATGCAGACACCACTATTCTGGTTCCTGCTTTTCTGGTCCTGGGCTCTCGTGTAAAATGTATAACCATTTATCTCATAGCCTTGGAATTTGACGATTGTGCTAGCAGGTCCCCTGGTTAACCAGGCAAGCTGTGGGTGAATCTCAGAGTTACCCATAAGTTGTTGGCGCAACCAGGAGGGAAAAGTTTCCATGTGATGACGGGTAAGCCAAGCATCGGATTTGGTCGGGTTTTTGGAAGCTACCATCTGCCTGTGCTGCTCGATATACGGAGACACAAAGGATGACTGTTATAGAACAGTGTAGTGTGCCTTGTCGAACAAATCAGTATTATTGCTCAAACTTGATTTCCTTCCAAGGGTGCCCATTCCTCGGAGCCTCCCCTCGTGGCGTGAAGTTGGAACCCCAATCGAGTCAATTGAATCAATAAAATCAACACAAAACTCGATCACCTCCTCTGTTCCATATCCCTTGGCGATGCTTCCTTCTGTACGGGCACGATTAAGAGCATAGTTTTTTAGGACTGCCATGAACCTCTCGAAAGGCCACATATTGTGCAGGTATACAAGTCCGAGAATACCAATCTCTTTTACTAGGTGAACCAGTAAGTGCATCATAATATTGAAGAAGGATGGTGGAAATAGCAACTCAAAACTGACAAGACATTGCACCACATCGTTTTGTAGCTTTGATAGCTTGGATGGATCGATTGCCTTCTGCGAAATCGCATTGAGAAATGCACATATCTTTTGAGGTCCCATAAACACCCATGAAGCCTAGCACGTTCACGCAAAGATTCTTCATCAGGTGCATCACGTCTATTGCAATGCTTCAAGTACATGCTGTCTGTGTCGTCTAAACAGTGGGTGCATGCCCGATATCCCTTATTTGTCTATCCTGAAAGGTTACTCAATGCAAGCCAATCATTGATGGTTACGAACAACAATGCTCGTAGATTAAAGATCTATTGTCTATCCTCATCCCACACATGTACACCTTCTTCCCTCCAGAGCTGTAAAAGGTCATCAACTAACAGCCTTAGGTACACATCAATGTCGTTGCCGGGTTGTTTTGAGCCTTGGATAAGCGCCGGCATCATAATGAACTTCTGCTTCATGCACAGCCTGTTGGAGGTATGCCCTAGAGGCAATCATAGAGATGATGATATTCCATTTGTATCCATAATTTGTATGCTGTGTTCATTGAATATCCATTGAAGGCTACTTGAATTGATTTGCAATTATGTGAATTGTATGTGAAACTCTTTACTTGTATGGTTATTCTAAACTTGTCCCTAGTCGGAGTTCATGTGAGGACACACATGAATATTAGACTAGCGCATGTATTAGTTGATGACTATGTTTCACAAGTCATGGACATGGAGATGTTGAACTAATAATGTGGACACATGTGGAGACATGTGTTAGGACTGACCCAACACGAGAAGTAGTTCTCTCTTTAAACAACATATACGCTTTGTCCTTAGACTTGAGATTGTCGCATGTATTCTAGATGTGGATCGACCTACTTAGGGGCTATCAAACGCTACGCTGTAACAGGGTAGTTATAAAGGTAGCTTTCGGGTTTGTCAAGAAGCATGCTATGAGACATGGTCAATCAAGATGGGATTTGCCCCTCTCTGATTGAGAGTGATATCTCTGGGCCCCTCGAGTGATCGGATCCGAAAATGCATGGCCATGCTACGTACGGTTAAGAGTTAACCTACAAAGGGATTCCGAATCACAGGATCGAGAAAGAGCGGTCGGCTTGAAGCTAGACCAAATATCGTGAGGCAAAGGGAATAGCATGTATATTATGTTGTGATGGTTTGTCTGATATGATCTTCGTGTGCGTATAGGAGTTGGCACGTCTTGCTAGAGGCCGCTACCGACTATTGGGCCAAGTAGGAGTACTCGGGCCATGTCTATACGTATCCGAACACATAGGGTCACACACTTAAGGGGCTGGAAGCCCAATTCGGATCTGATCCGAGTTGGATTAGGTTTAGAAGTACTAATGGGCCTCGGACCTAGAGGCCTGTTAGGAACCTCTATAAATAGAGGGGTGGGGGCGCCCTAGGGTTTACACCTTTTGGCGAAACACATCTGCCGTGCCTCCCACGCCCTCGCCTATTGCAACTCGCAGATCTAGCAGTCTGGCTTGCGACGCTTCCTCCCTGCACGTGTGGATACCTTGGAGGTGTTGCGCCTGCAGCACTTGGACGAGCCGCCGATGAGCCACGATGAGCCGACGACGAGTCGCGGCACGAGGGCGATCTTGCTGCACGTGGACGAGCTGCTGAGGAGCTGCTGGACGTGATCGACTACGCACGACTACGTTGATCGACTACGTACGACTACGTGATCGTCTTCACTGCATCGACGCATATCTACATCTTCCGCACCAGTAGTGCGTCGAGTGGTAATCCCGTGATCCTTATACGACAGTATTTCCTGGTTATACGCGGTAGAAATTTTGATTTGCGCTAGCGTAGCCTACCTCGTATCCCAACAGTGGTATCAGAGCCGTAGCTGCTTAGTTTTGGATTTGGGATGTGTGCATATGGAGATATGCGAGTTTTCTGTTTGATCTATGTCCTGGTTTCGTGCCCTTGCTGCAATGGTAGTGTAACGACATACTCCTAGCGGTCGGTTTCCGCCATCGGAGTTAAGTGATACACGTAAATCCAGTTGCAGTGAGCGAAGATCAATATGATTGGTCGAATCGAGATCCAGGGTCATACGCCAGGCGCATTAGATGTGCAATAGTAGATGGGATCTACTGCCGGGGTCGGGATTTTGCCGTATGCGTATGCTTCGGTAAATCAGCCGTAACTTTTCGGTACGATCTCGGATCGGGGCGATTTTTATACGAAAATTGATCTACAGAAAAAGTTACACATGAATTTCAACCGCTTTGCCGTTTTCGGCGAAATTAGATTTCCCAAATTCGGCTTGGAAGATGGAGTTTCGGGCCTCCGAAGTTTGGAACGTTAGGACGCCTAACTCTGTTTTGCAGGATGTATGTATCTTGTGATCAGTATGGCCCCCTTGTGTATGTGATGCATGTGTGTAACTCATTCGTGACCTGCGTGTCGCGCGTACGGCAACACGGCAGGAGCCATATGTGTTGTCACTTTATTGTATTTAATGGTCTGCGTACCAATCTGTGATGATCCAAGCAACTATGTAATCTTCATTACTAGATTCTTTTCTAGCTATTAGGCGTAATAGCATGCTCTAGTTCTTGGAGGACTCATCACCAGGAGGATGGCGCACATGGAACATGGAGATGGAGATCACCATGGTGAACAGGTTCTATGGAGATGGAGATCACCATATGAAAATGGGCCATACTGTGTCACAAGCTGTGTGAATGCTATTCTGTTTATGTTTTACTTTCTGCATGCTGTGATGTTAGAAGTAGAACGATCCCTCACAAAGTTTAAGTTAGTATGCCCTCCCAACTAAAACTTGCACCGTCCCATGTCTTGTACAGTTAGTGGCGGGTCTATGATATTAGGGTGCCACTAGTTTTCCTTGACTAGACGGGTTTGTGTCGGACACTTACACGCATAAGGGTTGGTTTGCTTAACGAGGTCATCTTAACGGTTAAGGACCTTGGGGCATAAAGGTTGGGCGCCGAGACATAGAGATGTCACCCAACAACAGGAGTCATATGTGATATGATTAGCAAAAGTTGCTTACCGATCTACCTCGTTTGCTAGCGGTGATGCTAAAGCTCACTAGTAGACTTGTTAGTTGTGGATCCTGAATCACTAAGTTTCAATAGAGGGATATTGATTTTAGTGGGAGTAGATTCTGTTAAAATAGTTTAATGTAATTTGCTCTATCATGGATACGTTTGTCTTAGTGTATTTTGCATTACTTTTGTTGTAGATTAAATGGCACCTAGCAACACCACCGCATCGTTTGCTTTGCGTTCGGTCCTTGAGAAGGACAAATTGAATGGAACAAACTACTCGGATTGGATCCGTAACCTGAGAATTGTTCTCAGGGCTGAGAAAAAGGAAGATGTTCTAGACACCCCACTACCACCAGTACCTGCTGATGATGCATCTGCTGCCGTTAAGGCTGCTTACAAGAAGGCATTTGATGCTAATCTTGAGGTAAGCTGCCTTATGCTTGCTTGCATGGAACCCGAGCTGCAGATGCAGTTCGAAACAAATCATGAGGCACACGATATGATCGTGGCACTCAAGGACATGTTCCAGACACAGGCTAGGACCGAAAGGTTCAATGTGTCTAAAGCCTTTCTGGAGTGCAAGTTAGCAGAAGGCGCAGCAGTAGGACCACATGTAATCAAGATGGTTGGTTACACTCAGCGATTGGAGAAGCTGGGCTTCCCAATGGGCAAAGAGTTGGCCACTGACTTCATTCTTTCATCTCTTCCGCCTAGCTATGGGAACTTCATCTCGAACTACCATATGCATGGGACGGAGAAGGGTCTGAATGAACTGTGTGGTATGCTCAAGACAGCAGAGGTAGACATTAAGAAAAGCGCTAGTACCAGCCATGTGATGGCTGTACAGAACAAGCCTACCTTCAAGAAGAAGGGCAATTCTTGGAAGAAGAAGGGTAAGGCTGGAGTGTCCAAGCCAAACCCAGCGCCCAAGGCTAAAGCTGGACCTGCTCCAGATAAAGAGTGCTTTTACTGTCATGAACTTGGTCACTGGAAGAGAAACTGCAAGCAGTACCTAGCTTTGTTGAAGAATGGCGGAAGTAAGAGTACTTCTACCTCAGGTACGCTTGTTGTTAATGTTATAGACAACATATTTCTCGCTGATACAATTATTAATTCTTGGGTATTTGATACCGGATCGGTTGCTCATATTTGCAATTCGATGCAGGGAATGATAAGAAGTAGAAGCGTGGAAAGAGGAGAAGTTGATTTCCGCGTGGGCAATAATGCAAGAGTTGCTCCGTTGACCGTCGGGACGATGCAACTCCACCTCCCGTCAGGATTTATTATGGAGTTGAATAATTGTTATTTTGTTCCTAGTTTAAGTCGAAACATTTTGTCTCCTTCATGTTTGATGAAGGATGGTTATTCATTTGCGAGTGAAAACAATGGTTGTGTGATCTCTAAGAATAATATGTTTATGGCTTTTGCACCCATTGTGAATGGATTATTTGTTTTAAATCTTGATGGTTCACCTGTCTGTAATGTAAGTGCTAAAAGGCCTCGGCCTAATGATTTGAGTCCTACCTACTTGTGGCATTGTCGTTTGGGTCATATAAGTGAAAAGCGCATGAAGAAGCTCCATTCTGATGGACTTCTAACTTCGTTTGATTTTGAATCATACGAGACATGTGAGGCTTGCTTGCTAGGCAAGATGACCAAGACGCCTTTCACAGGATTTCCTGAGAGAGTAGTAGACTTGTTGGAACTCGTACATAGTGATGTATGAGGACCAATGAGCACGACGGCTAGAGGAGGATTCCAATACTTCATAACTTTCACAGATGATTTTAGTAGATATGGCTATGTCTACTTGATGAGGCACAAGTCTGAAACCTTTGAAAAGTTCAAGGAATTTCAGAATGAAGTTGAAAATCAGCGTGGCAAGAAAATTAAGGCCTTACGATCTAATCGTGGAGGTGAGTATTTGAGCTACGAGTTTAGCAATCATCTAAAGAGTTGCGGAATTGTTCCACAACTTACGCCGCCTGGAACACCTCAGAGAAATGGTGTGTCCGAGCGACGTAATCGAACTTTGTTAGACATGGTTCGATCAATGATGAGCCAGTCGAACCTACCGTTGTCATTTTGGGGATACGCTCTAGAAACAGCAGCTTTCACACTTAATAGGGTACCATCTAAATCCGTAGTTAAGACACCATATGAGATATGGACTGGAAAGGTTCCTAGTTTGTCTTTTCTAAAGATTTGGGGATGTGAAGTGTTTGTCAAGCGACTTCAGTCGGACAAGATCACACCCAAGTCGGATAAGTGCATTTTCGTGGGATATCCAAAGGAAACTTTGGGATATTATTTCTACAACCGATCAGAAGGCAAAGTGTTTGTCGCTCGGAATGGGGTTTTCCTAGAGAAAGAGTTTCTCAAAGGAGAAAAGAGTGGAAAGACAGTGCATCTTGAAGAAGTTCAAGATGAGCCAATCGGGCAAGAATCAATGAGTGATGCTAACGTAGCAGAACAAGTTGAGATACCCATGGCAAGAGAAGCACCGCCACAACCACGAAGGTCAGCAAGGCTCCGCGAAATGCGAGAAATATTATTGTTGGACAATGATGAGCCTGCGACATATGCAGAAGCAATGATGGACCCAGACTCCGAAAAATGGCAGAGTGCCATGCAATCCGAAATAGAGTCCATGGGAGACAATCAAGTTTGGAACTTGGTTGACCCGCCTGATGGTGTTAAATCCATAGAGTGCAAGTGGATCTATAAGAAGAAAAAGGACATGGATGGAAATGTTCACATCTATAAAGCACGACTTGTCGCAAAAGGTTTTCGACAAGTTCAAGGAGTTGACTACGATGAGACCTTCTCGCCCGTAGTGATGCTTAAGTCCATTCGGATTATTCTAGCTATAGCTGCGTATTTCGATTATGAGATATGGCAGATGGATGTCAAGACAGCTTTCCTGAATGGAAACCTAGCTGAGGACGTGTATATGATACAGCCCGAGGGTTTTGTCGATCCGAAAAATGCTGGAAAGGTATGCAAGCTTCAGAGATCCATTTATGGATTGAAGCAAGCATCTAGGAGTTGGAACATTCGTTTTGATGAAGTGGTCAAAGGGTTTGACTTCACCAAGAACGAAGAAGAGTCTTGTGTTTACAAGAAGGTTAGTGGGAGCTCTGTAGTATTTCTAATCTTATATGTGGATGACATATTACTGATTGGAAATAACATTCCTATGCTTGAGTCCGTAAAGACTTCACTAAAAAATAGTTTTTCGATGAAGGACTTAGGGGAAGCGGCATATATTCTGGGCATTAAGATCTATAGAGATAGATCGAGAAGGCTTATAGGTTTAAGCCAAGATACTTACATTGACAAAGTGTTGAAGCGGTTCAGCATGGAAGAGGCAAAGAAAGGGTTCTTGCCTATGTCACATGGCATACATCTCAGCAAGACTCAGTGTCCTTCGACTGCTGATGAGCGGGATCGCATGAGTAGAGTGCCATACGCCTCGGCTATTGGATCTATCATGTATGCAATGATAAGTACCCGCCCAGATGTTTCATATGCGCTAAGTATGACAAGCAGACACCAATCTGATCCAGGTGAGAGTCACTGGACAGCGGTGAAAAACATTCTTAAGTACTTGAGAAGGACTAAAGATATGTTCCTCGTCTATGGAGGTTTATATGTTTGGATAAGGAATTTCCTCATTGAGCTTGGATAAGGCTTGGATAAGTACCCGCCCAGATGTTTCTTAAGGCTTATATGTTTGGATAAGGAATTTCCTCATTGAGCTTGGTGTGTTCCCGAATGCGTCCAGCCCATTGAATCTCTTCTGTGATAACAATGGTGCAATTGCGCAAGCAAAGGAGCCAAGGAACCACCAGAAGAACAAACACGTAATGCGGCGATTTCATCTCATTCGAGACTTCGTTAACCGGGGTGAGATCAAGATATGCAAAATACACACGGATCTGAACATTTCTGATCCGTTGACAAAACCACTCCCGCAGGCTAAGCATGATGCGCATGTAAGAGCTATGGGTATTAGGTACCTTCTAGATTGACTCTAGTGCAAGTGGGAGACTGTTGGAGGTATGCCCTAGAGGCAATCATAGAGATGATGATATTCCATTTGTATCCATGATTTGTATGCTGTGTTCATTGAATATCCATTGAAGGCTACTTGAATTGATTTGCAATTATGTGAATTGTATGTGAAACTCTTTACTTGTATGGTTATTCTAAACTTGTCCCTAGTCGGAGTTCATGTGAGGACACACATGAATATTAGACTAGCACATGTATTAGTTGATGACTATGTTTCACAAGTCATGGACATGGAGATGTTGAACTAATAATGTGGACACATGTGGAGACATGTGTTAGGACTGACCCAACACGAGAAGTAGTTCTCTCTTTAAACAACATATACGCTTTGTCCTTAGACTTGAGATTGTCGCATGTATTCTAGATGTGGATCGACCTACTTAGGGGCTATCAAACGCTACGCCGTAACAGGGTAGTTATAAAGGTAGCTTTCGGGTTTGTCAAGAAGCATGCTATGAGACATGGTCAATCAAGATGGGATTTGCCCCTCTCTGATTGAGAGTGATATCTCTGGGCCCCTCGAGTGATCGGATCCGAAAATGCATGGCCATGCTACGTACGGTTAAGAGTTAACCTACAAAGGGATTCCGAATCACAGGATCGAGAAAGAGCGGTCGGCTTGAAGCTAGACCAAATATCGTGAGGCAAAGGGAATAGCATGTATATTATGTTGTGATGGTTCGTCTGATATGATCTTCGTGTGCGTATAGGAGTTGGCACGTCTTGCTAGAGGCCGCTACCGACTATTGGGCCGAGTAGGAGTACTCGGGCCATGTCTATACGTATCCGAACCCATAGGGTCACACACTTAAGGGGCTGGAAGCCCAATTCGGATCTGATCCGAGTTGGATTAGGTTTAGGAGTACTAATGGGCCTCGGATCCAGAGGCCCATCAGGAACCTCTATAAATAGAGGGGTGGGGGCGCCCTAGGGTTTACACCTTTTTGGCGAAACACACCTGCCGCGCCTCCCACGCCCTCGCCTATTGCAACTCGCGGATCTAGCAATCCGGCTTGCGACTCTTCCTCCCTGCACGTGTGGATACCTTGGAGGTGTTGCGCCTGCAGCACTTGGACGAGCCATCGACGAGCCGCCGACGAGCCACGACGAGTCGACGACGAGCCGCGGTACCGGAGGCGATCTTGCTGCACGTGGACGAGCTGCTGAGGAGCTGCTGGACGTGATCGACTACGCACGACTACGTTGATCGACTACGTATGACTACGTGATCGTCTTCACTGCATCGACGCATATCTACATCTTCCGCACCAGTAGTGCGTCGAGTGGTAATCCCGTGATCCTTATACGGCAGTTCTTCCTGGTTATACGCGGTAGAAATTTTGATTTGCGCTAGCGTAGCCTACCTCGTATCCCAACATAGCCAAGGAGGAAGGTTGAACATACAAAGGGTCACAGGCCAAGTACTATGGCCACTACTCAACTCACCGAATAGATTGAATCCATCAGTACTTAAACCAAACCTTATGTTCCTTGCTTCACTTTCAAAGTGCAGGAATGTTCTATCAATTGATCTCCACTGTGCCCCATCTGCAGGGTGTCTCAGCATCTCATCTTTCTTACGGTCTTCTTTGTGCCATCGCATCAACTTAGCATTTGCCTTATTCCTGAACAAGCGCTTCAAGCGTGGTATTATAGGGAAATACCACATCACCTTCGCGGGAACTCTCTTATTGGGAGACTGCCCCTCGACATCACCAGGATCATCTCGCCTGATCTTATACCGCAGGGCTTCGCAGACGGGACAAGCATCCAATTTCTCATATTCATCACCATGATAGAGGATACAGTCATTAGGGCATGCGTGTATCTTCTAAACATCCAATCCGAGAGGGAAAATAATCTATTTAGCTTCATATGTTGTGGACGGTAATTCATTATTCTCGGGGAGAATCTTCTTGACAATGTTCAACATCCCCTGAAATACCTTATCGGACACACCATTTTTTGCCTTCCATTGCACAAATTCTAGTGTCGTACCTAGTTTTTTATGGCCCTGCTGGCAACCTAGGCACAATAATTTTTGGTGATCATCTATCATGCACTGCAACTTTGCTACTTTCTTCTCAGTTTCGCAATCTCTGTATGCATCTCGTATCACCTGACCAAGGTCATCAGTAGGGCCATTTTCTGCAAACTCATCTTCATCAGCCTCGCCCATTGTAGTACCTGCAAAAGCTTGGCCTGCAACCCAGTCCGGAATGGTGTCCTCTTCCTCCTCCTCCTCGCCATCTTCCATTACGACCCCTAGTTCACCGTGCTTGGTCCAAACCAAATAGTTAGGCATGAAACCGTATTTAAACAAGTGACTATGAATAGTCCCCCAGGAATCCTTTGAATACTCCTTCTTGTTATTGCATTGGAAGCATGGATAACATACGAACCCATTCTCTGGCTTGTTCATTTTGGCCACTTCGAGAAAATAATGCAAGCCATCAATAAACACCTTGCTCCGCCTGTCTGCATTATACATCCATTGCCGGTCCATCTGCATCGTATTACGCATGAAAATGGATTACACGTGAAAATTGATTAAAGATCCAAACAACATGGTACAATACAACAACATGAAGATCCAAATACACATATTTAAATTAAAGTTCCAAACAACATGATACAATACAACAAGCCATCCATTGGTTATTATCTAGGAGGACTTTAAGCATCCTTGGACGATGAAGACGAAGGTTCCGCTAACCCAGCCTCATCCTTAGGTTTATTTGTGCCGCCTGAAACGGTAGTACTAAGTGGACATGGAACACCCGGGACTGAGGGTGGAGCATAACGACCACCAAAAGGAGGTTCCTGACCCGCGGCAACAGCTTCTTCATGACGTTGCTGCAAATAATGAAGCATTGCTTTTTCCAGCACGCTCTTTTTCTTCGGCTTATGCTGAGGGCCAACTATGATTTTCCCCTTGCCGAAATAGGAACCACGATCGCCCCCACCATTGCCACTTCCTCCAGTAGCAGAAGCCATCTATGTACAAAAATTATTACCATAACAATGCATAAGTTGTTGAACTTGAAGACTATGATCATCTCGCGAGCATGTCCTTAACTGGGCGGCACCGCACTTCGTCATGAAAGAGGTTCAATTCTACGGAAAAGGGGACACGGTCACGATGTCCGTATCCACTCTTTCTCGTAGAATCGAACCTCCTTCTTGACATACGTTGCTGCTCGGCGGAGAACATCCTCGGAGAGATGAACACGGTATGCAAGTTCAACAAGTATGGATTTGAAAAATCATATTGAATTTGATAAGATAAACCGTCTAGACAAGGTAGCATCATTCTTAAACCACTGCAAGAATGCATACTATATATGACACATCAATCTCCCTCACATTCTACCTCAAAATACCTCTCCATTTTCTACTTCATCACATTCTAGCAAATAATCTTTCCATCTCCAAAGTATAAATCAAAGCATAACACGAGGATAAAGTAGCAAACCTTCACAACACTTGTCTTGGCTGAGTCAAATTCCCACGAAAATGAGGGAAAAAACTTCGGGCAGCACCTCCCTTGCTTCGGCACCACCGGAGAGTAGGTGAAGCTCAGCTCTCTGTCAATGTGCTGGACTAGCTCGGGCTGGAGGAGGAAGAAAGTCCTCTGTCTCGGGATATAATGGGGGATGAGTTTTTATCCCGGTTAAAAACTCCAACCGAGACAAAAGGGAACACCTTTTGTCCCAGTTGACCCTTTTATCCCGGTTGGAGGCTCCAACCGGGATACAATGGTACCGCCACCGACGCGCCCCAGCTAGCCATTGCAACCGGGACTAAAGGGGGGCCTTTAGTCCCGGTTGCAATTACCAACCGAGACTAACCCCCGCCCCCTCTCCATTTTTGCCTACCGTGGCGCACCCCCTTTTGTCCCGGCCAACTTTAAATCGGGACAAAAGGGGCGCATCGAAAGCCAATTCTCTACTAGTGTAGCTGAAAAGATGTAACATCAGGAACATTTGTGATATGTTCCTCAACCACTGATCATCGAAAGGCAAAAGAAATTAAAGGGAGAGCTTTGGGAGGGGAGAGCTTGAGAGCTCAATGGTGTTCTCAGGAGGCCCTCGCTACAGCTACTTAAAGCGTGCGGAGAGCAGTGTTACACCCATGCTATCTAGACTTGGTCTATGGATGGTGGGGCCAGGCTGGTAGCGTGTGAAGGAGAGATACAAGAGGGAGTCACATGAGAGGGGAGGCGCAAATCAGAAAATCAGAAATCGAATCAAAAATTGAATCGGGAGTTTTCCCCTTTCCTGGTCATCCTTGGTGGCAACCGTCTCATGTCTAGGCGATCCCACCAGGGCCACGGGAGAATTTATCTGGTAAGATCTTGTTATCCTCCTCATGTCCCGATCCTCACCGCCGGTGGCCTCGGGGTTGTGACAATTGGTATTCAGAGCTAGCTTTTCTCAACATGGGTCTTGTGTGTTGGGAACTTGGGATACATCGGATTGGGGTTTCGTTCATCACTTTCTATCCTTCGCCTTTCCTCAGTTTTGCTTGATCTTGCCTGACTGCATATGTTGCCATGTGTGCTATCCCCTAGTACCGGAACAGACCAACTGTCGCACTAGCTCTCAAGTATCAATCCACAAAACCCTACTGACCCATTAAGTGTCTACTCCAAAGTCTCTGGTCCATTCCATCACGTAGCCATTTGCTACCCAAGTTAAACCCCCAAATATCATCCCAACCTAGTCGTTATAATACCCAACCAAAACCCTAATCTTTAACCCCATTTAGACGTAGTGCCGCCCATCCAAATCTCAAATTATCGTCCAAACCTAGCCGTCATGCTGCTTGTCCAAAACCCTAGGAAATCCGTTCATAATTTTTTAGAATGAGCACATCCATTTGGATGCACCGTTCTCGGAAAAGGACATATGGGACACAATCAAAGAACTGCCAAATGAACGAGCACCTGGGCCAGATGGATTCACATCTGAATTTTACAGAGCAGCCTGGCCAATTATCAAGGCTGACATAATAGCCGCCTTCAACGCGTTTCATAGGAGAACATGTGCACAATTTGGTCACCTCAATACAGCGCTGATCACCCTCATACCCAAACGGCAAGACGCCACCTCGCCGGCGGACTACAGACCCATAAGTCTGGTGCACAGCTTTGCTAAGCTGGTGGCCAAGTTGCTGTCTAACAGACTGGCACCAGAACTGCATAGACTTGTGGATGTTAACCAAAGTGCATTTGTGAAAAACCGCTCCATACATGAAAATTTCAAATTCGTAGAACTGGCGGCCAAGACTTTGTACAAGAAGAGGAAACCAAGCCTCCTAATCAAATTGGACATATCAAAAGCATTTGATACAGTATGCTGGCCATTCCTGATACAGGTGCTCCAGGCGAGGGGGTTTGGAGAAAAATGGCGGGACTAGATCTCTATACTCTTGTCCACGGCATCGACAAAAGTTTTCTTAAATGGCACACCGGGAAGAATAATTCATAATGCACGTGGGGTACGACAGGGCGATCCCCTATCCCCCATGCTATTCATTCTCGTGATGGATGTGCTGCATAGGCTCCTCAGGTATGCCGTTCAGCAAGGAGTTCTTTCTCCACCGGCTGACAGGGGCATCCACCATCAATGCTCTCTATACGCCGATGATGTTGTAATCTTTGCAGCACCAACAGCTCAGGACATGATAACGATCAAGGAGATCCTCAACTTCTTCGGTTGTGCATCTGGGTTCGAAATCAACTTCCAGAAGAGTGTCATTGCACCGATATCGTGTTCTGAAGCATAGATCAATAGGGTCACGAGTCTTTTCCCTACACAAGTTACTAACTTCCCAATACAATACCTGGGACTGCCGCTTTCAGTCACAAGGTTGAGGAGGGCGCATTTCCAATACCTGATTGACAAGGTGGCTAGCAAGATACCAACCTGGAAAGCACATTTGATGAACAAAGGTGGCAGACTAACTATGGTAAAAGCGGTAATGACAGCAGTTTGCACCCACACCATTCTCTCCTTAGATGTGCCAGATTGGGTCCTCCAACAGATTGACAAGAGAAGAAAAAGGCTTCCTCTGGGTTGGGAAAGAAAATGCAAAAGGGGGAACCTGCGCTGTTGCATGGCCAATTGCCTGCAGACTGTTCAACTTGGGCGGTCTAGGTATTACAGACCTTAAAGTTGCATCTATGGCACTCAAATTACGCTGGCTGTGGTTCAAGAGAACAGATGATGCTCGACCATGGAAATACCTCTTTGCAGGATTTGACAAAGATGATGCTCTACGCAAGATGTTCCAATTGTCCATACAGGTTCAACTGGGAGATGGGCACCGGGCACTCTTCTGGAGCGACCCCTGGCTCAATGATCTCTCACCATGTACACTGGCTGCAGACCTTTGCCTCATGGTGACACCGCGAGTAAGAAGAGAAAGAACTGTCGCCGAGGCTCTCACCGATAAAAGATGGATACAGGATGTTGTCGGACGAGCTACAGTAAAGGCATTATCCCAATATGTACATCTTTGGCATGCCCTTACCAACATCCAGTTGCAGCCAGGCATAGAGGATCGTGTGACTTGGCATTGGGAGAGCTCCGGCGTCTACTCTGCGAGCTCCGCATACCAAGCTTACTTCGTTGCATCGATGAATTGGCCAGAATACAAGTTCATATGGGGACCTGGGCTCCCCTAAAGGTCAAGTTCTTTACCTGGCTGGCAGTTCGGAATCGACTCTGGACGGTAGAATGGCGCAAATGGCATGGCCTGCAAAACTCAGATGGGTGCGCCTTAT
Source organism: Setaria viridis (assembly GCF_005286985.2). Taxonomy (NCBI): domain Eukaryota; kingdom Viridiplantae; phylum Streptophyta; class Magnoliopsida; order Poales; family Poaceae; genus Setaria; species Setaria viridis. The sequence goes on along the minus strand of NC_048263.2, from coordinate 12,595,793 downwards.
GTGGCCAGATGTCCGAATCCACCACTCATCTATTTTGTGCAGTGTAGCTACACCCAACAGATTTGGGCTCGATTAGACCTGCAGCTCAACTTTCCAATAATACTAACGGCAGGACATACATCTTTGCTTGAATGGTAGCCACTGAAAAGAAGCAGGCTGCCAAGACAAAGGGCCAAGGGACTTGATTCCACCGTTATGATGTGCTCATGGGCGGTATGGAAAGAGAGAAACAACAGGACATTTGACACGGCCAGGGAGAGATCACCACAGGAACTGCTCATTGCCATACACGAAGAAGCGGCAAATTGGCTGGCTGCAGGTGCCAGATGCTTGGCGACGACTGGATGGACCTTCGGCTCCACCGCCGATGGCGTCTAGATCCTAGGAAACGGTTTAGAATGGCTACACCGCCCGATAAATATTGGATGTGGAGGTTTCCTAATGTAATTGACTATTTCTAAAAACCCGTGTGCGTGAGCCCGGTGATGGCCCGTGTTGTAAGAAAATACTATTTCCTTTCCTTTTAATTGAATGATACGCAGCTCTCCTGCGTATTCTAGAAAAAAAAGAAATATGCAGGCATGTGGCACCTGGGGCAAACCGCAGGTAGCAGGTGCCAAGGTAGGAGGTAGCGGCCTGTGGCTTCTTCCACGAGCGTTGGATTGTTCACCAGTGCCCGTCGTGCACGACGTGCACGACCCTGCGCTCGTGGACATTGGCATCAAAGGTGCTCTGATTCAGGGCGAAGTAGACCAAGTTGGGGTCCGACGGCGACGGGCACACGGCGGCGAGAATGGGGAACCCTCCGCTGCAGCCCGATACAAACACGCTGAAAAAAATATTGGTACACCTGGAGGAACAAATTGTACAAATTTATAGAAAAATGATTCGAGCAAATAAATTGTTGACATAGAAGAAATCTTATAACTGATAAAAATAAATAACTAAAACACAAATTATAATCCGTTAAAAGGAAGAAACATGAATAAGACAAGGAGCAAAAAGGAAAAACATACCAAAGGAAATAAAGATAAAAATAAACAGAAGAGCCCAAAGAAACATAAAATATAAACAACAGGATTATATGGATAAAAATAGAAATATAAAAATAAATATAAAAGGAGGAAGGAAAAGAAATAGGAAAAAAATAGAAGAAAAGAAAGAAAAAAAATTATATAAGCTAGGTAAAAAATTAGGTAAAGACTAGTTTTAGGCCGGTCGTATTTTTTTTCCAGAACGGCCGGCTCTATGCATCGGAGGCTCACATGTGGTGACTTTTCACCCCTCCTCGCCTCAGCGCCACTAGAAACACTAGCCCGTTTGCTTCTGCTCCCCGTTCTCTCTCTTCCGCCGATTAGATTCATGGCCTTCACTGCCAGATCCACGTCATGGAGCCCTCGCCATCGCGGAATGCTCCGCCCAGCTCGGACTGTAAGTTGCAGTGGTAGTGGCCACTGCATTTGCTCATCCTCGCTGTTGTCGCCCTCATGCTCCGCCTCCTCTACGGGACCTTCCTCGCCGTCTCCGCCGGCATCAATTCTTGCTTGGTGCTAGGGGATGGGGCATGAAGACTTATTTCTTGTATGTTTAGATGATAGTTCCTTTATGGTTGAAAATGCGTGATGATGCTGTTCTTTTTGAGATGGTGTGCTGAGATGCCCCATGCTGTTTTTTTTTGGGTCTAGTGTTTGTGTTCACTGGTAGAGAATTGGCCTTTAGTCCCGGTTGGTAGGGTGCATATCTCTCGGATATCCATCCGGGATAAACCAACCGGGACAAAAGGGGGGGGGGTCTTTACTCCCGGGTCTTTTAACCGGGAGTAAAGGTCCCCCTTTAGTCCCGGTTGGTAAAAGCAACCGGGACTAAAGGGGTCCCCTTTAGTCCCGGCTGGATTCCAACCGGGACTAAATGGCGCCCTGCATGGCACTGCCTGACGCCTGAATTTTTCATGCATGCATCACGTATACGTAGTACCGCGGCCCTTTTAATTTGTTAACCTTGTAGTTGAGATTTTTTTAGAACGAAATCAACTAGTATTTAAACGAATGGGATTTGTAATTATACAATTACTATATATATACACAATCCTTATACACAATTCATATACACAATTCAACTAGCTTAGTACAAATCGATCATAATTAGCGCGTATTATATATACAAATAAATCAAAGTATCTTCCTACAATATTCCCGTCGTGGTGTTGCTGATCGGAGTGTCTAATTGTCGTCCATCATAATAAAATTCTCCTTTTGGATTTACCACCTCGTCCATTATGAATCCAATGAGACCTTCACATATTGCCGCTACTCTTTCTTCCTTCAAGAGTCCTTGTTGAATATTTAACATCTATAATTTGGAAATTTGTGAATGTTACATGAACAAATACATATAAGGAGCTAGAAAATAATTAACTAGTAATATATTTATTTTACGTACTTTAAAGTTGTGCGGCGTCATCTTCGGTCCCTTGGGTCCCAAAAAACTGTGCATGTGCTCACAGATGTAGTAGCCACATAGATTATTCCCGGGTTCCTGTCTTAAGCACTTCAGTGCGGAAAAAAATAAGTTATGAAATATTCGTGTTATACAATGTAATAAATGTGCAGACTGCATACGTACCGGGAAGTCTGTCTTCCATGTAAGATTTTCTTTGAATGGACTTTTGTGTGTCCTTATGAATTGTTTCCATGCGCTGCGGATTAGAATAATGAATGACATAGTGTAACAGGGATAAAATTTAGGAAATAAATTTTTGCATAGAGATAAAGGTCCAGAATTATTACAAGCCTAGCATGTCTTGCAATTCTTGGTAGTCCACCGGATCTTTCCTTAACGAATCAAAGACAGTGACGTGGCTTCTTTCAGGCTCAATTATAATAAGGATCCAGTGGAAGCTGCGTGCGTAAAATGTTCATGCATATTAGAGCTAACTAACATGTAGAGATAAGGAAAAAGACATCGAAAGTAGACGGTATACACACACTTACTTGAAGTTGTATGGAAGTAGTATGAAATCCTTGAATGTTTGTTTGTGTAGGAAATTGTATATTTCCGCAAAGGTTTTTTCTGGCGCTAATTGTATCTGTTGTTGGTTAACTACAGATGGATCCATGAAGCCTATATGTAGGTACGCATCTCGGCGGCATGTCTGAATTAGCATCCTACATGAAATGGAAGATGAAGTTAGTACGGTGACGCACGCCAAAATTTACATGTAGAGATAAACGGACACTTACAGAATCCAAGCGCTAATCAGAGAGACGTCCAGGGCATCATGATGGTACACTTCGTATATATCCTTGAAGTCTAGCCACAGCACTTTCTCCCCTTCACCGTGAAAATCTATCGGTTTTACCTTCATGCCGATCATCTCCCTCGAGTCGGCGAATGCCATCATGTACCATTGATGGAATTCGTACATCTTTGTTGATTGCTTCCGTACCAATGAAGGCTTTACTAGAGGTTTGCCTAGCTCATAAGGCCACTTCAGCTCAGGGGGCGGTGCAGTTGGCGTCTCAACTTGCCCTATGCATTCATCAAGTCCCAGACCTGTTTCTTCCATGAACTTCAATACATTTGCTTGTTGATCCAAGGGCATTGCTTTTACCCGTTGAGCATCTTTTTTTGATAAATGGCTGAGGTCGGGGACTGGACCGCTGGAGGATGATTTTCCTTTCCTTTTATCCTTTTCATCAGCCTTTACTAGAGCCCGTTCATAGTTTGACAAGAGTGGTATCCTTTTCTTGGCTCCTTCTTCCATCCTGATAAAAAAGTTTAAATCTCGCTGACTTACTGGCGGTGGCTCCATCTCCCTTGCCTTTTTTAATTCGGCTTGTTTCTTGAACCACTCACTGGCCTCTCGTTGGATTTCTGCCCACTGTTCTTCATGAGACATTGCCTCCCAGCGTTCCTTACGAGTCACTTCAGGCTCCTTTGTTTTCTTGTTTCTCTGTCTTTGCTTGGGAGGCGGTGCTCGTGACTTCTTTAGTGGTGCTGCAGGTTCCTTCAAAGGGGCCGCTCTTGGTGCCGGCGACAGTGATCGGGGAGGGGTGTTGTTATTGTCGTCGTTGCTCCCAGCACCAGGATATGGTGGAGAAGGAGACCTTGATATAGATGGAAGGGACGGTCCTGGAGCAGGAGATGCCGGTCTCGAGGTATGAGGAGAAGGTCGCTGCTGGGGATCTACGGGGAGCGGTCTTGAGGTCTGAGGAGATGGCTCCGTGCTGGGAATAATGATGTAGTGTTTCTTCCATAGAATGATCCCATGAAGCGCATCTGCCAATGTCTTTTCCCCGTCGCCTCCCGGGAAGTCGAGCTCTAGACCTTCATACTGGGGATCAACTATTTGCTCGACGCAGACGCTGGCGTAGCCTGTTGGAATGTCCATGCCATGACTGCTCTGCCCTGCCAGGGTTGCTAACGCACTCCCGTATGCTACCTGTACATATAGCAGAAGTAAACAAGTTGAACTCCGATCTCGAGGCCTGGATCAATTGACAAGATTGCATAAATATTATGTATAAGTATACCTTAATAGTGAGGTTGCCGACCGGTGCATGCAACTCACATGAGGTCCGTTGCGTGATGGCATCCACGGGGAACCGTTGCTCCTCCACGGGTAACCTGGGCGTCTGCGCATCGGGGACCCCTGTAGAAGCACAACTGCTCCCGAGGCGTTGAGAAGGGCTGGCGGTGTTATGATTCGGCAGTGCTCCAGATTGGGCCAACTCCGCAACTGCGTCGGCCACCCGCCGATTGATTTCATCCATCATTCTTTGTTCTAGCATATGCCGCCAGCTCTCCTCGATCTGTTCCTTTCTTCGCTTCCGGCTTCTGTAAGAGGCGCTGTCGCCTCGGAAAGCGAACTTCCACGGAACTACCCCGAACCCTCGGCAACGTCCTGGGTGCTCTGGATTACCGAGGGCCAATGTGACCTCATCATTTTCTCGGTCCACCTTCAACCTCCCAGCCTTGGAATCTTCAATGTTCTTCATGAGATGTTCGGCCTTCTCACGTATTGTGTCATTGAAAATCAACGTCCCATCCTCTTGGCTTAGGGAGCCTCCATGAGCGTAGTACCAATTTTTTGATCGTTCGGGCCATTCAATAGTTGCAGGTACGATTCCTCATTCGATCAGATCTTGTTCCATCTTCCTCCACTTGGGAATTGTTGAGCCATACCCACCTCGCCCCAAATGATGGTGGTAGCCCTTCTGACTAGCATTTGCTGTGTTGGTCGTGATCTTTTTCACACCTTCTTCACTCCTCTTGTATTCAACAAATGCATCCCAGTGGTCCCTCAACTTTGGCCACGCGTTGAAGTCTGGAGTTTTGCCCTTCTTGATGTAGTGGGTGTCCAGCATCTTCTTGAATGTCTGGAATTGAGTAGCCATCTTCTTAAGCGTCCACGCTTTGACATCCTTCTCGCTATATCCTTCGGGGAATGTGAAATGTCTCTTCACGTCTTCCCACAGCATATTCTTTTCTGTCTCTGGAAGGACGTACGGATTATCGCTTCTGCCCTTCCATTCTCTAATGCTGATAGGCACGTTGTCCCGGACGATTGCCCCGATTTGACTAACGTACTTCTTTGCTACTTTCTCGGGAGCAACCGGCCTGCCCTCTTCTGTAACTTCGGTGATGACAAGCCTCCCTTCCATCACCTTTGTACGACCTCGGGTCTTCTGCCCTTGTGTCGATCCGGAGGGCTAACAATTCAAGATTCGTTAATTAGTACGTAGTAGTAATGGTGGCGTGAAACAATACAAGAATCGTTATATATACCTCGCCGGAACCTTCCGCCACGGCAAGTTGTTGCTGCGGCTGTTGCTCTTCATTCCCATCGGCGGACATGTTGAGGAACATGTCCGCCTGGGTGCCCTCTTCATCCGTGTATGATAGTGGAACGTTGTCGCCACTACCATCACCAGCGATTATCTGCTCCATGATATACCTTGCGGTATCATTGTCTGCCATTTCAACTATTGATGGAAACATACATGGAATCATACATGACAGTCATAGAAATCGCCTTACTACAAATTTGTACAAAGTCCTACAAAGTCTGGAATCATACATGTATATAATGAAATCATAAAATAACATGAATCGTACAAAGTCCAGAAAATTTATACAAATTTCTATGAATTTTGACGAATTTCTACAAATTTCTACAAATTTCTATGAATTTCTATGAATTTCTACAAATTTCTACAAATTTCTACAAATTTCTACGAATTTCTACGAATTTCTACGAATTTCTACGAATTTCTACGAATTTCTACGAATTTGTATGAATTTCTACAAATTTCTACGAATTTCTATGAATTTCTACAAATTTCTACGAATTTTGACGAATTTCTACGAATTTTGACGAATTTCTACGAATTTGTAACAATATCCACGTGCGGTGCCTAGGTTGTGATGGCGGCGATCAGGGCGGCGGAGGCGGGACGGCGGCGGTCACGGCGGCGATACAGCGGAGGCGGGGACGGTTCACCGGAACCACGGGCGGTGACGGGACGGAGGAGGCGGTGACGGTACGGCGGAGGTGGGGACGGTTCACCGGAACTAGGTTTTGACGGGCGGCGGGACGGCGGCGATCACGGCGACGGGACGGCGGAGGGACGGCGGTGCATCCTACGAATTTCTAACTTCATTTTCTCTGTATCAACTCTAACTTAACAAACTAACTAGAAATCTAACTTAACAAACTAACTAGAAATCTAACTTAACAAACTAACTAGAAATCTAAAAATCTAACTTAACAAAATTAGAAATCTAAAAATCTAACTTAACAAAATTAGAAATCTATCTAAAAATAAAACTTAATTTTCTAACTTAAAAAGAAAACCCTCCCGGCGGCGCTGCCGGCCGGCGCGGCAGCGAACCTCTCGCGCGCGGGGCAGCGGCCGGGGCGGCGGGACGGCGGCGGCCGGGGCGGCGAGTTCGGCAGCTGCCGAGGCGACGAGGACGACGGCGGCCGAGGCGACGATGATGACGGCGGCGTAGGCGGGACGGCGACGAGACGGCGACGAGGGGCGACGAGGATGGAGCCGGCGACGAGGATGTGGAGCCGGTGGCCGGAGGCGACGAGGTGGCCGGGGGCCGGGCGCGTCGACGGACGAGGAGGGGATCGAGGCGGGCCGGCCGGGGGACGACGACGGCGCAATGGGGGACGTCGACGGCGCAATGGGGGACGACGGCGGCGGCGGCCGGTGAGGGAGGCGGACGGGCGGCGACGGCGGAGAACGCGCGGGACTTAGCGAAAATTTGGCTAAGTGTGTAACTGGCGGGGGGTAGAAGGGAGTACAGTGCCTTTTAACCCCCCCCCCCTTTTATCCCGGTTCGTAATGGCACCCGGGACAAAAGGGCCTTTTGTCCCGGGTCCCGTCACCAACCGGGATAAAAGGGGGGGGGGGCCTTTTATCCCGGTTGGTGACGGGACCCGGGATAAAAGGGTACGTTCGGGTGGGAGACGAAACGTACCCTTTTATCCCGGTTGCCGTTTGCAACCGGGATAAAAGGGGGGCCTTTTTTCCCGGTTGCTGTTAGCACCCGAGACAAAAGGTCTTTTTTCCTATTTTTCTTCTCCTGCCTGTTTTTTGGAAATGGATTTTATTTTACCTTTTCACTGCATTTCAGGATGAAAAACAAAACCTTCACAGATTTTGTACATGCAAAAATATATTTAATTAACGAGTAAATTGACAATAAGTATGAATTAATCATTAATTCTATACCAGTTCATTTAGCCTGTAAAATATTTATTTTACTGCATTGCTGTGATCAAGAAATTATTCAATTAAATTATTTCAATGCGCAGAAAAATCCATGTTAGTATGTGGTTAACAATGTTCATGTTTATCTAAAAAATCTTCACCTACCAAATTTAATAACACATGAAATCATACATAGGGTAAATTACAAATTGTATCAATTAATACACAAAGGTCATGTATATTTAACGCATTACAATACAACGTTGTAAAATTTCTTCTTCACGAAAGTTCCTTGATCATGATCGCGGCGTAAGTACGGAGCCTCTTCTTTGGATAGCAGGATGCTTGGATCAACTTCAATGGCGAATGGAGGCATGCCATCAAACTGATCATAATCATCTGATTGGTCTGTTTTATCCTCGACTCCCACGATTTTTCTTTTACCTAGAAGAACTATGTGGCACTTTGGCTCCCATGTCTCTTCTGGATTCCTCTTGGGTTTGCTGCACATGTCCTTCACATAGAACACCTGATGCACATCACTGGCAAGTACGAATGGGTCATCACTGTATCCAGTCTTGCTCAGATCTACTATTGTCATTCCGTACTGATCTTTGGTGACGGCAGTTAGCTTCACACAATTGCAAAGAAATAGAGGGATGTACAGCGGTCCGTATTCGAGTTCCCATATCTCCTGTATGAAACCATAATACGACTCCTTGCTATTATTTCTGTCCATGGCATCTATGCGGACACCACTATTCTGGTTCGTGCTTTTCTGGTCCTGAGCTCTCGTGTAAATGTGTAACCATTTATCTCATAGCCTTGGAATTTGACGATTGTGGTAGCAGGTCCCCTGGCTAACCAGGCAAGCTGTGGGTGAATCTCAGAGTTACCCATAAGTTGTTGGCGCAACCAGGAGGGAAAAGTTTCCATGTGATAACGGGTAAGCCAAGCATCAGATTTGGTCGGGTTTTTGGAAGCTACCATCTGCCTGTGCTGCTCGATATACGGAGACACAAAGGATGACTGTTGTAGAACAGTGTAGTGTGCCTTGTCGAACAAATCAGTATCATTGCTCAAACTTGATTTCCTTCCAAGGGTGCCCATTCCTCGGAGCCTCCCCTCGTGGCGTGAAGTTGGAACCCCAATCGAGTCAATTGAATCAATAAAATCAACACAAAACTCGATCACCTCCTCTGTTCCATATCCCTTGGCGATGCTTCCTTCTGGACGGGGCACGATTAAGAACATAGTTTTTTAGGACTGCCATGAACCTCTCGAAAGGCCACATATTGTGCAGGTATACAGGTCCGAGAATACCAATCTCTTTTACTAGGTGAACCAGTAAGTGCGTCATAATATTGAAGAAGGATGGTGGAAATAACAACTCAAAACTGACAAGACATTGCACCACATCGTTCTGTAGCTTTGATAGCTTGGATGGATCGATTGCCTTCTGCGAAATCGCATTGAGAAACGCGCATAGCTTTACGAGCGGCAACCGGACATTTTCTGGTAGAACACCCCTCAGTGCAACCGGAAGCAACTGGGTCATCAACATGTGGCAGTCATGAGCCTTGAGATTTGTAAACTTCTTTTGTTTCATATTTATTATTCCCTTTATATTCGAGTAGTACCCAGACGGGACCTTCATACTATTCAAGCATTCAAACATGCTATCCTTCTCTTCCTTGCTGAGAGTGTAACTGGCAGGACGTAAGTAGTGCTGTCCATTATCTCTCTTTTCCGGATGTAGGTCATCTCGTTGCCCCATGGCTTTCAGGTCCTGTCGTGCTTCCAATGTATCTTTTGAGGTTCCATAAACACCCATGAAGCCTAGCACGTTCACGCAAAGATTCTTCGTCAGGTGCATCACGTCTATTGCGTTGCGAACCTCTAGGATTTCCCAATAAGGTAGCTCCCAAAATATTGACTTTTTCTTCCACATGGGTGCATGTCCGTTATCGTCGTTCGGAACAGGTTGGCTACCAAGTCCCTTTCCGAAGACTACATATACATCCTTCATCATCTCGAACACACGCTTTCCATTACGGTGTGCAGGTTTTTTACGATGGTCTGGCGCCCCTTTGAAATGCATCCCGCTCTTTCTCAGCTGGTGGTGAGCAGGGAGAAATCGACGATGACCCATATAGACGACCTTCTTACAGTGCTTCAAGTACATGCTGTCTGTGTCGTCTAAACAGTGGGTGCATGCCCGATATCCCTTATTTGTCTGTCCTGAAAGGTTACTCAATGCAGGCCAATCGTTAATGGTTACGAACAACAGTGCTCGTAGATTAAAGATCTCTTGTCAATCCTCATCCCACACACGTACACCTTCTTCCTTCCAGAGCTGTAAAAGGTCATCAACCAACGGCCTTAGGTACACGTCAATGTCGTTGCCGGGTTGTTTTGGGCCTTGGATAAGCGCCGGCATCATAATGAACTTCCGCTTCATGCACAGCCAAGGAGGAAGGTTGAACATACAAAGGGTCATAGGCTAAGTACTATGGCCACTACTCAACTCACCGAATGGATTGAATCCATCAGTGCTTAAACCAAACCATATGTTCCTTGCTTCACTTTCAAAGTCTGAGAATGTTCTATCAATTGATCTCCACTGTGCCCCATCTGCGGGGTGTCTCAGCATCTCATCTTCCTTACGGTCTTCTTTGTGCCATCGCATCAACTTAGCATTCGCCTTGTTCCTGAACAAGCGCTTCAAGCGTGGTATTATAGGGAAATACCACATCACCTTCGCGGGAACTCTTTTCTTGGGAGACTGCCCCTCGACATCACCAGGATCATCTCGCCTGATCTTATACCGCAGGGCTTCGCAGACGAGACAAGCATCCAATTTCTCGTATTCATCACCACGATAGAGGATACAGTCATTAGGGCATGCGTGTATCTTCTGAACATCCAATCCGAGAGGGCAAATAATCTGTTTAGCTTCATATGTTGTGGACGGTAATTCATTATTCTCGGGGAGAATCTTCTTGACAATGTTCAACATCCCCTGAAATGCCTTATCGGACACACCATTTTTTGTCTTCCATTGCACAAATTCTAGTGTCGTACCTTGTTTTTTATGGCCCTACTGGCAACCTGGGTACAACAATTTTTGGTGATCATCTATCATGCGCTGCAACTTTGCTGCTTCCTTCTCAATTTCGCAATCTCTGTATGCATCTCGTATCACCTGACCAAGGTCATCAGTAGGGTCATTTTCTGCAAACTCATCTTCATCAGCCTCGCCCATTGTAGTACCTGCAAAAGCTTGGCCTGCAACCCAGTCCGGAATGGTGTCGTCTTCCTCCTCCTCCTCGCCATCTTCCATTACAACCCCTAGTTCACCGTGCTTGGTCCAAACCAAATAGTTAGGCATGAAACCGTATTTAAACAAGTGGTTGTGAATAGTCCCCCAGGAATCCTTTGAATACTCCTTCCTGTTATTGCATTGGAAGCATGAACAACATACGAACCCATTCTCTGGCTTGTTCGCTTTTGCCACTTCGAGAAAATAATGCAAGCCATCAATAAACGCCTTGCTCCGCCTGTCTGCATTATACATCCATTGCCGATCCATCTGCATCGTATTACGCATGAAAATGGATTACACTTGACAATGGATTACGCGTGAAAATCGATTAAAGATCCAAACAACATGGTACAATACAACAACATGAAGATCCAAATACACATATTTAAATTAAAGTCCCAAACAACATGATACAATACAACAAGCCATCCACTGGTTATTATCAAGGAGGACTTTAAGCATCCTTGGACGGTGAAGACGAAGGTTCCGCTGACCCAACCTCATCCTTAGGTTTATTTGTGCCGCCTGAAACGGTAGTACTAAGTGGACGTGAAACACCCGGGACTGAGGGTGGAGCATAACGACCACCAAAAGGAGGTTCCTGACCCGCGGCAACAGCTTCTTCATGACGTTGCTGCAAAAAACGAAGCATTGCTTTTTCCAGCGCGCTCTTTTTCTTCGGCTTATGCTGAGGGCCAACTATGATTGGAACCTTGCCATAATAGGAACCACGATCGCCCCCACCATCGCCACTTCCTCCAGTAGCAGAAGCCATCTATGTACAAAAATTATTATCTTAACACTGCATAAGTTGTTCAACTTGAAGACCGTGATCATCTCGCGAGGATGTCCTCAACTGGGCGGCACCGGTATTCGTCATGAAAGAGGTTAGATGCTACGGAAAAGGGGACACGGTCACGATGTCCGTATCCACTCTTTCTCGTAGAATCGAACCTCCTTCTTGACATACGTTGCTGCTCGGCGGAAAACATCCTCGGAGAGATGAACACGGTATGCAAGTTCAACAAGTAGCAGAAGTCATCTATGTACAAAAATTCTTTCCTTACCACTACAGAAGTTGTTCAACTTGAAAACCGTGTTCATTTCGCGAGGATGTCCTCAGCTGGGCGGCACCGCACTTCGTCATGAAAGAGGTTAGATGCTACGGAAAAGGGGACACGGTCACGATGTCCGTATCCACTCTTTCTCGTAGAATCGAACCTCCTTCTTGACATACATTGCTACTCGGCGGAGAACATCGTAGCAGAAATGAACACGGTATGCAAGTTCAACAAGTAGCAGAAGTCATCTATGTACAAAAATTCTTTCATTACCACTACAGAAGTTGTTCAACTTGAAGACCGTGTTCATTTCGTGAGGATGTCCTCAGCTGGGCGGCACCGCACTTCGTCATGAAAGAGGTTAGATGCTACGGAAAAGGGGACACGGTCACGATGTCCGTATCCACTCTTTCTCGTAGAATCGAACCTCCTTCTTGACATACGTTGCTGCTCGGCGGAGAACATTCTCGCCGAAATGATTTAAAAAACTATATTGAATTTGATAAGATAAACCGTCTAGACAAGGTAGCATCATTTTTAAACCACTGCAATAATGCATACTATATATGACACATCAATCTCCCTCACATTCTAGCTCAAAATACCTCTCCATTTTTCTACTTCATCATCACATTGTAGCAAATAATCTTTCCATCTCCAAAGCATAAATCAAAGCATAACACGAGGATGAAGTAGCAAACCTTCGCAACACTTGTGTTGGCTGAGTCAAATTTCCACGAAAATGAGGGAAAAAACTTCGGGCAGCACCTCCCTTGCTTTGGCACCACCGGAGAGTAGGTGAAGCTCAGCTCTCTATCAATGTGCTGGACTGGCTCGGGCTGGAGGAAGAAGAAAGTCTCTGTCTCATATAGTGGGGGATGAGTTTTTATCCCGGTTAAAAACTCCAACCGGGACAAAAGGTAACACCTTTTGTCCCGGTTGGAAGTTTAGTCCCGGTTATCCCGGTTAAAAACTCCAACCGAGACAAAAGGGGACACCCTTTTATCCCGGTTGGAGGCACCAACCGGCCCGGTTGGTGCCTCCAACCGGGATAAAAGGGTCCCGCCACCGACGCCCCCCAGCTAGCCGTTGCAACCGGGACTAAAGGGGGGCCTTTAGTCCCGGTTGCAATTACCAACCGGGAGTAATGCTCCCCTCCAATTTTTCCTACCCCGGCGCACCCCCTTTTGTCCCGGGCCAACTTTAAACCGGGACAAAAGGGGTCGTATCGAAAGCCAATTCTCTACTAGTGGTTCTAATAAGATACGTGTTGTTGCCTGATTTTTCGTTGCCTGAACTACACCTGACGTTGAATGATTCCTGATGAATATTTGTGTTTGATTCTGAATTTCTTTGCGTGAAAATCAAATTTGCTGCACAGAGAATTTAATGATGTTTATACAATATTGATTAGTTTTGGCAAATCAGGTCGGTGGTGCCAGGAAAATGTGCGCCGGGCCTAGGTGAGTTGGCAGCACCATAGAAAAAGGCACGAGAGGAGAAAATAATGCGAGAAAACAAGCTTACTAGAATAGGAAAGTGTGGAAACCGGTGTGGATAAGCTTTCCTGTAATGGCACGGTGCAAGCTAATAACACGGCCGACCGTAAATTAGTTGCCTCCAAAAAAATTATAGGAGGCTTCGAGGAATTCGTAAAAGGATAAAAAGGAAAGAAAAAGAAAAAAAGAAAGTAAATAACATTAATATGTCCACATGATTAACAAGTTAAAAAGGAAAAATCCAAAAGAAACAAAGAAAAGGAAAAAGAAAAAAAGAAAGCAAAACGAGAAGAAAGGAAAGAAAATTATTCACCGCGTCTAGCGGCAGTGGCCCGGTGCGGTGAGAAACAGAGAAGGCTCCTGAACTGGTGAGAGCCTTCTCCAATCTCCAGTTACCGGCCCACCTGGAATTCCCAAAGCCGTCGCCGCACGGAATGGAAATCGAGAGGCCGCCGCGTCCCCCGCTCCCGCCGCCGCCGCCTGTCGCCGCCGCGATGGCCGCCGCGGCGGCCATTTCCTCTGTTCTCGGCGACGACGACCTCCTGCGGGAGATCCTCCTCCGCCTCGGCCTCCCCACCAGCCTCCTCCGCGCCGCCCTCGTCTGCCGGCGCTGGCTCAGCCACGCCTCCGATCCGGCCTTCCTCCGCCGATTCCACGACCTCCACCCGCTGCGCCTCCTCGGCGCCTACCTCTCCACCTCCGCCGGCCCCAACCCGCGCCTGCGGTTCCTCCCGATCCGCCCGGTCCCGGAGCTCGCCGGCGCCGCCCGCCGCGCCGGCGGCTTCTTCGACGCCTTCAAGGGCTCCGCCGCGTCCATCTACGACAGCCGCGGCGACCGCCTCCTCGTCACCACCTTCGACGACCGCAACGACTCCACGCACCAGGTCTGCAGCCCGCTGTCCCCCGCGGGGGACACGACCGTGGTCCCGCCGCCCCCACCGCCGCCGCCGATCCAGCTCGCCAACGACGACGAGTGCGTCATCTACCAGTACTGTGAGTTCCTCCCCGACGATGGTGACGGCGGCTCCTACTTCTGCGTGGTGATGGGGTACAGCGAGCTGCAGACCAACGTGTACCTGTACGAGTTGCAGGACATGAATTGGGTTGTCAGAGCCTCAGCGGCGGCGCAGCTCGCTTTATCGCCACGGAGATCGAGGGTTATGCTCTTCAGTAATGAGAAATTCTACATTTTGTCCGCAACCAACAAGATTCTTGTGTGCGATTTTCCATCCTCGAGTATCTCATTCATGGAGCTCCCCAGTGGGGTGGAGAACAAGCACGGTGGTTGCATCATGCTGTCCCGGGGAGACGGTTCTGGAATTTATCTCATGCATGTTAAAGAATCTCAGCTTCAAATCTTCCACTGCAGGAAGGACAGCGATAATCCAGGCAATTGGGTCCTAGTGGATTATATTTGTTTGCGTCAGGTGTGCGCTAATCTGGATATCGCAACTTGGCCTTCTGTGGGTGGACATACTGCTAGTGTTAAGATATGCGCTGTTGGGGACAATGCCAGGTTTGTGTTCTTGGAGATGTTTGGCACTGTTGTTTTCTTGGATATTAGAAGCAGGCAGGCAGTGAAGGTGTATGAGCTGACACCAGAGGATAAGGAGTTGGTTAGTGTCCGTCCGTTATTGCTGATGTGGCATCCTGTCTTCCCTCTGATGAAGAACGGATGTAACCAAAAGGAGTTGTGCACGGTTTGTCTCTTATTCCCTGTATAGCAATGCTGTCTCTTATCCAATCTATGATGTTTATCATTGTGCTTTCTGTTACTGGTAATCCCTTCTTTGGTTATGACATTTTTGATCTGCTTTGTTGGCTCGGCTGTTCTGTTGTCTAGTTGACAGTGTAAATTGAGCTTATCAGTGGTAGAAATATTGGTTTGAATCAGTGCAGCAAAATAGCTTGGATGCAAAGATGATCGCCAAGGGTGCAGTGTTGGTTACTTTAACTTCTGTTAGTTATTCTCACCCATCATGGTGTTATAAAACCATGCAACGGCATACTGAGTAGGTGGAAGCAAGATTACTTATTCAGTTTTGTGGCCAGACTAGTTAAGACATAATTGTGCTGCTTGTTGCAGCAGTTGTTCTGTTTTCTTAAAGGAAGTTGTGTATGTAGCATAATGATTGCAAGTTATGATATTAGGCCTTGTGCTTTGTCTTAGTCCTTCTATGGTTTATGCTATTTTCTGATCCTCTTAGTTGGCTTGGCTGCTCTTTACAATGCAAGTTAAACATGTCTGTCGTAGAATTGTTGGTTTGAACCAACGCAACACAATTGCTCAGATGCAGAAAAAATTGGCAGAGCTCCAGTGTTTGTGACTCTGCTAACTTCTGTTAGTGACTAAATTATATAACCATGCAACGCTGTACGTGTTGGTGGAAAGCAAGATTACTGACATTGTTTTTTGGTTGGGCTAGCAAAGACACAAATGTGTTGCTCGTTGCAGCATTTGTTGTAGTTTTGTTTTTTTTTTGAAAGGAACTTGTGTATTTGTGTCGCTCGTTGCAGCATTTGTTGTAGTTTTGTTTTTTTTTTGAAAGGAACTTGTGGCTGGAAAATTAAGACTGTACTTTCCTGTTTTGGTGCTAATAGGAGATTTTACTTGCCGATATAGGAGTCATGTTATGCATGTCACTTTATTGATGTAAAAGAAATGAGACATTTGACTTATTGACAGACACAAAGATGGAAATTGAAATGGCAATTCAATTAACTTTTTAGAGACCTCTTAATTCCAATTTTTATTTTTTAGATCACATATTTAGTACTATTTTATATTATTGTTTCTGTTAACGTTAAGCGAAGAAGATGAGATATAACAATTTAGTATATGCCTGCACATTAACTGCTTTTGCTGAAAGTTTTCAGGTTAGCAACTGTTCCCTTCAGTACACTGCTTATGTATGACCCCTATTTTTTTACCCTGCAGGCTTAGAGTGCAGCTTGAAAGGAGACAGACTTCCAAGGCTAAAAACTGCAGGCCCAATGATTGAGAAGCATAACAAGATCGCTGGTGGGCCAAACTCGTAAGAGCAAGGCTAATAATTTAGCCTGCTGTTGGCTAAATACAAGTGCCATGTCATATATAGCCAATAATTCAGCCACCTCATATAATGGCTTGGCTACTAGGTTGGCTAAAAGGATGGTTGCACTATAGATGAAAGTATTTAATGTTTGCATGTGCACATCATCAGCTGTGGTTAGATCTTTGTGGCCATTCTTCAATACAAATAAGCTCATGCATCCATCCACTACACATATTGAAATGGAATGCAACTGTAACGATTCAGATATCTATTTCATACATGATGATTCTTTTTTTTTTGGGATAATTTCATACATGATGATTCAGAGATGCAGTTCATGCACCTACAAATTCAGAGATGCAGTTCATACTTGCATCTACGGATTCAGAGATGCAGCACTTCACCCATAAAAACAAACTACGGAGATGCAGTACATAACATTGGATTGAGCCCTTCACTTCCTTTGGAGTTTGGTGCTCAGCTGCCGAACACGGTTCAATCAGATCGAGTTAGAGCTGCAGGCAAGTTGGATAGGTGACGCAAAAAATTGGGACCGGAAATCAAATAAATCAATAACAAAATCAAACAGCCTGATGCGATATGGCGCGGGAGAGCACAGCAGAACTCAATTTGGAGGGAGGTGTGGGCGATTTGGCAGGCGGTGGAGGCCATTTGCAGGGGGCGGCGGGGCGACACAGGGGATCGGAGCAAGGAAGGAAGCCGCGGCTGTTGCGCTCGCGACGGGCTGGAAGCGGGCGATGTTTTCTTGGGTAGCGCGATTCAGCCGGGCGACTCGTGAACAGCCCGCTTCCTTCTCTCTCTTCTCTTCTCACCACTCCAGCTAGGATTCTGATGACATGGAACATGTTACAGCCTGCTGACTGGGACTCATAATACTTGCTCTAATGAAGATTGTGGTGAACTCGAATGAGAAAATAAAATAAAATAAAGGGAAGGCTAGTTCGAGGAAATGGGGGAGCATGACAACTTCGAATAAAAAATAGTTGCCGTATTACTTGTGTACTCCCTCCATCCTAATCTGTGGAACATTTTGATTTTCCTAAGTTCGTAGTTTTTACTATCCAGCTATAGGTATACGCTACCTACAATTTGAGACGGAGGGAGTAAATTAGTTGCTGCATGTAAATAGGAGTATTAGATATAGAATGTTCAGTTATCTAACCTCTACATCATTGTTTATTTGACATGGTATGTTTTTGCTTTCTCCAGAAAAGCTCGTGTTTGGCCCGGCAGCCAAAGGCGCATGACAGCTTCCACTGCCAACTTTCGGGATACAACATATTCACGATTCACTGTTGTATTGTGCTGCTCCTGGAGGCGCTCGTTGGCGTCTTCACACTCCTTTAGATCCTGTCGCAGTTTCACCTATCTACTCTTTGAAGATACTCGGCCAACAAAATTTACATCAGTGCATTAACAATGAAGACAGATGGTCTTGCAGATCACCCAAACTTACTCGCCAGCTCCGAGCTGATAACCTCTTTTTCTGCAACGAGGCTAGCCTCACGGCGCACGCTAGCATCCTCGCTTTCCTTCAAAGTCTGCCTCAACCTTGCAATTTGTACCAAGGAATTTGCAACACAAACTGATTAACACCTAAGACTGAAAAAAACTACAGCTTATCAAGACAAGTCGGGGCATCACACCTTTCATCATTGCATCGTGAGCCGCCACCTCAATGTCATGGTGAGCTTGCACACTTTGCAAAGCCTTCTTTGCCTGCTCGAGCTCGACCTCCAACTCCGATGCCTTCTCACGAAAGCAGTCACAATGGTAGACCATATCTATTCTTTTCTGGGCACGCTCAGCCAATCCCTATTCAAGCTCATACAATCAAGAACTCCACAGACGAAAAGAAGACCTACCGCAGATACAAAAGCTGATCGGCATACTTACGCGAAGATACTCCGTGATCTTGACCCCGACCTCCTGTAGCTCAGCAAGAGTTTCCCTATCCTTCTGATCGTCCTCCTCAGCTTTGGCGTCAGTATAGGAAACGGCGTTAAAACCATGCGATTGGTGCGCAGGCGGCACATCATGCCGAGGTAGATCATCCCGTTGGCAGTTGGCCTCAATCCCCTCCTCAGCCTCGTCCTCCAGCACCATGTTGCTACGCATAGCCTGCCCGACCTCAGCATCGTTGGGCCGCATCCTCAGCCTCGACGTCCCCTTGGAATTCATCATCCACCCCGGTGGCTTCCTCCTCCTCGGCCGCATTGCCGAGCTCGACGTCTTTCCTACCACCTTGGGTAACGTCTTCAATCTTGACATCGCCCTGGGTTGGGACCTCGACATGTTGAGCCGCATCCTCCACCTCCGATTCCCTCACTACACTGGGGTCAGCCATGTTATCTTTGACGGCCTCAGCGCCGACCTCACCATGTCGCGTAATGCGACTTGGCGCGACTTCTTCCCACTGGCCGTTGCCGCCCATCCTGACCTCGGTGGTCGGCACCTGTTCAGTGGCACGACCACTGGTGGCGTCAGCCTGAGAGGAACACCTGTTCAACAAGGTGCTGCTATCATCCGACCGCAACCCATACCTGCTTTGACATCATAGCAAAAGAAACCAAAACAACAAATTAGATCGCCACAATTTTAGAGATCACAAGAAGATAAGAATAACTTACAGATTGCCCTTCCTCAGGTGCATTTTCGATCGCAACTCTCGCGGAGGAGCAGGAGCATCGCCACTGGAGCCGCTCCGCTTCTTCTGCTTTAGCGCCTCCTTTAGAACCACATTAGCTACGACAGCCGCTGCGAGCTCTGGCCCATCCTCATGTGCAGCCGAGCTAGCCGTGCCGGCCCCTACCTCGCCACCCAACTTGGAGGCAACAACAGAAGTCGGCACAACCTTCTTCCGGCCAGCTAACTTTTTCTTCTTCCCGACCAGTTCTGAGGCCTTTGAGAGGGGTCGCTTGCGAGCTGCCTGTCATGTCTCCCAACTTGCACCTTGATCTCCGCCATCAGTAGGCCCTAGAGACGGGTCCGACTCAAACGTGAGGCTCAGTTGCAGTGCAACCGGTACATCGACAAGCATGACCTTGGGTGGCGCTGCCTGAGCTTCACCCGGCAATGGTAGAGTGTATAAATACACGTAGGCATGACTCCATAAATTCAAGCAAGACTTCAAATCAGAAAAATGAAAACTCCAAAGAACATTTTATCAGAGCACAAATAAACGCAGATTCACCATGTTGGTCGGTGGATTCTTCAGTGAAAAAGGCTTTGGGAGCAGTCACATTGCCAAACTTGCTCTTCAATAATCCCAACAACCGATGGTAAATCTCATCAACATCCACGGGCCATTGAATTCCTGTGTCGGATTTGCAACCCCCGAGTACTCGTACGATGGATGTACTTGGTTTTTGATGGGTTGAATGGCTCGACAGTAGAAATTGATCCCGATCACCATGGGCGGCAGTCCTTGAGCCTTTAGGTCAACAATCTTCACCAGAAGCTCATTCACTTGTACCTACTCGGCATCGGTGGGCTGGTCCTGCCACGCAGAATTGGACATAGGACCAAAATTGAAACGTGGTGGCAACTCAAGCTTCTGGTTGGCAATTAGGAACCACTCGGTGTGCCACCCCTTGTACAATTCCTTCAGGTGGAGATCAAAGTACTCACGCATCCTCTTTGGGCTCAAA
The DNA here is from genome assembly GCF_005286985.2 of Setaria viridis. Lineage (NCBI taxonomy): Eukaryota > Viridiplantae > Streptophyta > Magnoliopsida > Poales > Poaceae > Setaria > Setaria viridis. Next base: position 12,575,478 of record NC_048263.2, on the reverse strand, counting down.
CAAAATCCAGCACCACCTATGACCCTGTCTTTCTTGTTCTTGGTTTTCATGGGCTTGAGTTGATACATATATCGCCAAAGATTGAAATGGGGGGGGGGGGGGAATACCCAGATACACCTCGCACAAGTGGATAAAAATAGCAACATCCAAGATTAAGTTAGGGTTAAGATGCACTAACTCAATCTTGTAATAGTGAAGGAGCCCATGGAAGAAATATCTAGTCGGGACCATGAAACCGCATTCGAAGAATGGGGCGAACACCTTAGCCTGCTCCGTGTCCTCGGTTGGAAAATCTTGGCCGTCGGTGGTACGCCAGTCCAGCAGCTCCCGCGGGCCAAGGAGCCCATGGTCAACGAGGTCTTGAATCTTCTCGTGTATCATCACGCTCTTCATCCACACGGAGGCAGGATCTGGGGCATTGCGCTTCGCCATTGCCTTGCGAGCTTGCAGAGTGGATTCAAAATGCACAAGGGTTTTGCTACGCATAAAGGTTGCGCAACAAGCAAGGGTAGAGGAGGCACAACAACCTAAACAGGGGCGGTAGCGCGAACGTAGAAGAAGGCTTGTGGATGCGGCGGTGCAACCTAGGACTTGATCTCGGTGGCGGAGCGCTCGGCGGTGCAACCTAGGACTTGATCTCGGTGGCGGAGAGGTTTGAGTGGTCTAGACGATGGCATAGTGAGAGAATGAAGATGAAGAATGACAACGGTCACACAACACCCTCGCCTTTAAAGGAGATGATGGCGTTATTCATGGACAGAAACCACGGGCCTTCTGTTGACACCGCGTAAACATGTCGGTGCCCTAATCCTACTCGACGCGCCTCCGCGACCCTTGCCAGTCCTCTCGCCGGGGGCTGGGCACACAAACCTATTCGGCGCACCTCCGTGGCCTTTGCCAGTCCTCTCCTCGGGGGTTGGGTGCCCTAATCCTGCTCGGTGCACCACCGCGACCTTTGCCAGTCCTCTCCTCGGGGGCTGGGCACCCATATCCTGCTCGGCGCACCTCCGTGGCCTTTGCCAGTCCTCTCCTCAGGGGCAGAGCACCCTAATCCTGCTCGACTTGCCTCCGTGTCCTTTGCTAGTCCTCTGCTCATGCGCAGGGCACCCTAATCCTTCTCAACGCACCTCCGCGGCCTTTGCCAGTCCTCTCCTTAGGGGCAGGGCACCCTAATCCTACTCGGCGTGCCTCTGCGGCCTTTGCCAGTCCTCTCCTCGGGGGTAGGGCATCCTAATCCTACTCGGCACACCCCCACGGCCTTTGCTAGTCCTCTCCATAGCGGCTGGGCACCCAAACCTACTCGACGCACCTCCGCGGTCTTTGTCAGTCCTCTCCTTGGGGTTTGGGCACCCGAATCCTACCCGGCGCGCCTTCGTAGCCTTTGCCAATCCTCTCCTCAGGGGCAGGGTGTCCTAATTCTTCTTGACGTGCCTCTGTGGCCTTTGCTAGTCCTCTTCCCAAGGGCTGGGCACCCAAACCTACTCGGTGTGCCTCTGTGGCCGTTGCCAGTCCTCTCCTCGGGGGCTAGGCACCCTAATCCTACTCGACGCACCTTCATGGCCTTTGCCAGTCCTCTCCTTGGGGGCTAGGTGCCCTAATCCTACATAGCGCGCCTCCATGACCTTTGCCGGTCCTCTCCTCAAGGGCTGAGCGCCCTAATTCTACTCGATGCGCCTTCGCGGCCTGTGCCAGTTCTCTCCTCGGGGCCTGGGCACCCTAATCCTCGACGCGCTTCCGCGGCTTCTACCAATCCTCTCCTTGGGGCTGCACACCCTAAACCTCCTCGATGCGCCTCTGCAGCTTTGCCAGTCCTCTCCTCAGGGGCTGGGCGCCCTAATCCTGCTCGGTGCACCTTCGCATCCTTGCTAGTCCTTTCCTCGGGGGCTGGGTGCCCTAATCTTACTTGGCGCACCTTTGCAGCCTTTGCCAGTCCTCTCCTCATGGGCTGGGCGCCCTAATCCTACTTGGCACACCTCCACGGCCCTTGTCAGTTCTTTCCCTGGGTGTTGGGCGCCCAAACCTACTTGGTGGGCCTCCTAGGCCCTTACCAGTCCTTTCTTCAAGGCTGGGCACCCAAACCTACTCAGCGTGCCTTTGCGGCCTTTGCTAGTCCTCTCCTCGGGGCTGGGTGCCCTAATCCTATTCGGCGCACCTCCTAGGCCCTTGCTAGTCCTCTCCCCGGGGTCTAGGCACCCAATTCTACTCGGTGCACCTCTGTGGCCCTCAACAGCATTCTCCTCCGAAGCTAGGCACCCAAATCCTACTCAGCTAACCACCACAGTGCAAACAACCCAACGAACAAAACATCAACATCCCAATAACAAGATGCCTCCACTGCGCAACAGTCACGGGAAACATATATGAATATAAGCTTTCATTGAGCTAAAATAAAAAATCCCAGGCTTTTACAATATCACAAAGCATGGGTAAACAGCTCCGGAACTGCCGTAACCCCAGGATAAGCAGCTTCAGCGTAGAAGAAGAAAAAAGTGCAATACAAGGCCTTCCTCAGCGGTGTCCTGGACAAAGTCCGGAGCACACGATGCACCTTCCTCACGAGGATTCTTTTAGCATCAAGACCTCCTGACTCGATCAAAAAGATTGTTGAGGAAAGGAGCACCTGGGCATTCTTCATGAGAATTCTTCTAGCATCAGGAATTTTACTGGACGCTACCCCTATCAAACACTACAAGCTTCAAACCAACAAGCACTATAACTCGAGCCATGAACATCCATGATGCAGAGGCAGCCCTATTTATAGCAAAACTGGCTACCCTCCAAGACGCTACAGTAAGCACCCATGAACGCATGACAGGGCCCCCTGCGCACCAACGTGCCCATACAACATTCACGTGATGCCCGGCCTTATCGACAGGACATTGATGAACAATTCCCCCATGAGGCCCTCCTGGAAAAACAACACTCCCACGCACATGGTCCAGCAACAAAAGAATCCTAGTACTACAATGTGACAAAAAAAGAACCTTGTGCAAGTACTCTCCCATCGCCCCACTGGTTAAACAGCAGCTTTCCCATGAAGAAGGAATTTGTTGTCATTTACCAATTATTGCTACAATGTCTACCCCTAGGATATTTCGGTCGGCAAGCCTCCACAACTGTGCAAAGACCTAGAGAGCTACTCCAAAAGGATAAAACTCTCTCATTCAACCATTGCACCCATTATACTAATCGCTTCAATGCTCGGGGGCTACTCCTACGGAGTGCGTCTTGCGACGCCCTCCGCACCCGTCGCTCTGACCTGCTGGACGTCAGCATCCATCAACTCGGGGCTCATCTTTCCTTCATGCGTTGGCCCTGCGTTTGCTCAGATTTTCTTTCTTTTTGAGCATTGCGTAGCCTCTCCACTACCATGATGCCATCATAGCTTTAGCCAACCTGAATTCAAGCTTCGCTATGACGGCCTTAAGTCCCTGTTCGCCTACACATCACTTGGGGACTTGAGGGATATGGGTACCCCATAGGTCCCCACCGACTAGGATGCTGGCTGGACCTGACAACTAGGCCCAGCCGACTAGGGTGTGTGGGCCAAGGGCATGAAGTTACTTGGAGTGCACGACAAAGCACCTAGACTTTCCAAATCTACCTGGATATTATGGGATCCGTATTGTAATCCAACTTAGAATACCTTCCATGAAAATACCAAGTAGATTAGATCTAAACCGACTTATAACTCTTGGTCGTCGAACTATATAAGGCGGCCAAGAGTGCCCTCCTGGGGCATCGAATCATTGAGCAATACAATCCACCAACATACAGGACATAGGGTATTACTCTTTTGAGGCCCGAACCTATCTAAAACCCTTGTGTCCCCTTCGTGTTCTCATGATCACCATCGAGTTCTTGGTTTCGTGACTGCCCTCGCCTACAAATTAACCACTTGGGTAACCCCCAGGTGGACTGCTAGGCTCATAACTCTGATAGAGAGATCATACAAAAAGGAGTTTTCATTTCATCCACCACATCCATACACGTGCACATCTTGATCTAATTGTATGACTTGTTTTTCTCCTTGGATCCAATTTTTGACTTTACAATATATGTGATACAAGTATACCTTATCCTTCATACCGTACCTTGAGCTCCTCATATAGCCATCACTAGAAGTAGGATGAAGAAAGGAAAGTCGAATGCCTTGGTGAGGACATATACACATTGAGCGATATGAGAGAATCAAATGAGGAGCTAAGCAAGGTTTGTTTTGAAAACGTATTGAAAAATCCCAAGCTATTTGACATGAGGAGTAGAAGTGATTTGATTCAAGACCGTTCCATGCCTCAACTAACCAAGATGGTATGATGGACACATCAAAGTTCACAAGTGCAAGATATGGTTTGGAATATCTCTTATGCTCGCTTCATACCTTTGGAAGTCATGTTTCACCTTAGTCCTTTCTCCTTCAGTCGAGGACGAGCAAAGGCTAAGTGTGGGGGTGTTGTTGACTGCTCTTAAGCACCAAATCTAGACTGTCAACTCCTGCATAAACACATAAAAGATAAGCATCAACATTAGTGGTAGGAGTTATTACTAACAAATTCCACAAGTGTTGGTGAATATTTGTATGTAGTTCCATTAAGGGAGAAAACACACCTCAAAGAGGAAGGAAACATACTCTCAACCAATCAGGAGCAAGCACACGGATTGGAGGGCCCACATCAGGGGTTAAACCATCTAAACTTATTGCCAATCATCCTATACCCACTGGGGGACACACCTAGCAGTGTCTCGGACGAAAGGCGGCACGAGGGGAGCCAACCAGGGATTTGCTGAACCCCCAGTTCGGTCGAACCACTCTGGTGGCCCCTCGAGCCCACCTTCCACGTGTCGGCTACTCATGGCATCCCAAAGGTGGTTATGATCGCTTCGCTGTGAAGTTACCGTCTCAGAAAATGCTAGGTGGCACAATGAGAGGAGTTGGAGGGGAATATTCCCTTAGGATGCTTGGAGCATCTCTACTCTCCCAAGGCACCTCCACTCTATAAATAGTAGAAGGGGGCCTCATTGAGGACACACCATCGACACCACTCAAGAAGAGTTTAGAGCTTCATTGCAAAGGCAGAGTGCTATAGTTTGCTACGACACGGTTGACATAGTTAGACTGCAGTAGTAATTAGTAGCATAGACGTGGTGTCTAGGCTAAGAGTTATCCTTCATTTGCTTTATATCCCACAGGTTGCTAGAGGTAGGCCATATGTGGTGACAGCCCTATTGGTCCTTTGTAATCCAACACGTTCGGATATAGTGTAGAGCCATTAGCCGGAGGCGCCAAACTAATTCATGGTAAGCCAGTGCCCGCAGCGAGTTTATGACCTGAGAGATTGACCTTTGACTCACCTATAGAACTATCTTTAGGAATCCTCTCTACCCTCGCCACCTGTCTTGGTGTGTCCTTGGACTGACTATACTAGGAGTTAGTACACACACATTCCCCTAGATTCGATACCATTGGAATACTCTGAGGTGAAAGCTACAACGGTATCCATGTGCTTGTGGATTTATTCGCATTCGTTAAATATACCAACAACGCGCCAGCGTGGAGGGCCGGTTGCGCTACATGCAATGGTTTAGGAGAAAACAAATTTACATGTTGACTAAGTTTTCTGACAAGGTTATGGCATTAGTCAATTAGACTTTTTTTTAGCCTTCTAGATGGAAGAATAGTAAGGGAAACTGTTGTTGTAGATTATACTTTTCCGTAGTTACCGGTGAAGTTTAAGAATTTTCGGATAAGCCAATTAATTACTTTTAAAATGTGAACAGTACCATCAGAGGTTCTTAGTGCTATCTTCAGCAGATAATTAGAGGCCTTTAATTACCTAATGAAATTATGCTTTGTTCACAATAATTATAGTAACTTTCTATTTGTATACCTATGATAGAAAATAGAAATATTAAAAAGAAACACTACCGTTCATATTGATTTTATGTGAATTGTGTTGTGTTGCCCACTTTTGTTCATATGTTGGGGTGGGACACTGGCATTGCTTTGGTACTGCTTGTACATGTTTGTCTATAAGTACTCTTGCAGAAATGTGGTTTATATAAATAGGTAAGCGGTATTATGGTATTTTCCCTCATTCGTATGTGTTCATTTTCACATCACTAGAATTATGCTGATGTTTCCTAGACACTACTTGCAGCGATATGGCATTGCATAGTGTTCCATGGAGGGGTACAATTACGATGCACACTCTTACTGTGTTCTATAGAGGGCTAATGGTGCAGAAGAGAGTGCCATTGACTTAAGTATTGCGTTGCACTCACTACAAGAAATGTCTTGATCTATGACGAAAATTTTATGACACATTTGTTCTCATCATAGATCTATGACATTTCTGAATGAAAACGTCATAAAGTTTGACATTCGAGCAAATTTACTGACAAAGTTATGGAACATCATAAAATATGTCACTGTAGCCAAAAAGAAATCGTTACTCGCTGTTAAATGGTGATTTTGTGATGATATTAGGTCCACAAAAATATCATAAACCAACCAGGATCCCACATGTAAGTTTAAACTGATAAATAGGATGGTAAAATAAAAAGGAAAACATGCTCCTCCAGTGGGTCGAACCTGTTCCCGATCGAATGGGAAGTCTTTACACAAACCGGGTCCCACATGTAAGTTTCGATTGAGTTGGTGGCAGAAGTTTTGGTAAGTTATGTTAGTCTGAGATGAAAAAAGGAAAGGAAAATAAAACAGAAATAGTGTCGATAGCAAGGCTCGAACCTTTGACATCTTGAATGTGTTGAGACAGCACTACCACTAAGACATGAACTATGTATTTTTTTTCGAAAGGACACATTTGATATATTTTGGTTCTAATAAATGTGGTCCACATGCCAGTTGCAGGCCCAAGCCTGGCGTATATTTCTTATTTCTTGACACGGCATACATTACTGCAAGAGACTCGCTGGCACCGCGCTCCTATTGGCTGTGGCAAAGACTAGAGCTAGCATTGGTGCGCATATCTGCAACCGCCCGCGGTGGGAATGGTGAATCCTAGTGGGCCTAACGGCGAAGGGAGGATGAGGAGGAGCTCCGATCAGGTTAGTCCCCTATTTTGTCCTACTACTTTCCCCTATCGTCCTAGGGAATGGGTTTTCTGGATTTAGGGATATGGGTTGAAGATACTAGATTCCAAATTTGTCGTACCCTTAGATTTGCATTCTGATTGGTGATAGAAGTTGGTAGGCTATAGTTTATGAAGTAATTCTCCATCCTGATCTTAAGAGTATATGCTAGAGAATCAAAGAGAATCAATTTCAGCCACAAAATTACTTCTCTCAGAGAATCACTCCCATAGGTGCATAGAAAAAATCATGTATCTGGAAAAGCCAAAATGAGTGTGTTGACGCCAGATTTTGACACGTGTAAAATCGGTGTTAGGAGAAGAAAAGATCGGAAGATGCGGTGAGATACAAGGGTGATGATTGGAAATTGGCCGATTGCTGCTACAGTCAAGGATTGGCCAATAGATGCTACAGTCGAGGATCGGCCGATTGATCCTTGGAGTTCCGCCTCGCCCGACCCCTGAGGCTTGGGATCGGACGCGCCCGACCCTCCAAGGGAGGATCTCCGCCTCGCCCGACCCCTGAGGCTCGGGGTCAGACGTGCCCGACCCCTCCAAAGGAGGATCTCCGCCTCGTCCGACCTTAGTGCCCAGGGTCGGGATAAGTCTGAGCCCTTGATGTGTGGGTCCTGATCGGTTACCCCCTTGCTAAAGAGGTGATCGGCCGATTAGGAGGCTAAGAATAGTTGGGCCGATGTGGGCTTAAAAAGGATTATGAAGATGAAGAGGGGGTCAGCCCATGAAGCGCGTAAACATAGTACGAATCATACTTGTAAATATTTGTTTTCTGTTTAGATTTGGGGATAGAGTTCCAGTCGGATAAGAAGTTTTTCTGTTTAAATTTAGAGATAGAATTCTAGTCGGATAAGAAGTCGTTTGTACGGGGCTATAAATAGCCACCCTTATGGATCTGTAACAAGACAATCAACTCAATACAACAAACTACTTTTTCCTCATACTTACTTTCAAGCAGGCGACTTCGCCAACACTTTTTCTTCTTTTTCACAAGTTCGTACGGGTTGGCGGGGTTGCATCAACTTGACCTCCGGCTGATCTTGTAAGTTCCGTTTATCGAGTAATTTCTAAGCTTTAACTTCGGGCGCATCGCTGTCGTTTTGTTTAGATTTATTCACTAGTTATCGATATTCACTAGAATTCTAGGTTTTACCTATTGTTCTAGTTTTATCACCAGTTATCCAGCTTGGAATTAGAACCTTCGGCTTTATTATATCTTGTTACTTAATTTACCATTTTCCATATAGCCGATCGGATCTGTTCCTAGTGTTGCTACCTTAGCGTTGTTTAGATTGCTCTAGTAGTTTTCTTTACAAACGTTATCTGGTAATCGGTTGCTTCATAGCCGATTTCCTTCATTACCGCAAATCGGCCGATTCGCTGATAAGCTTTCTTGAGATCGGAACTTTAGCCGATCGCAACCCCTGGGAACTGATACGTTTATTTCCTTGCCAATCAACAGGTCAGATTGGCTGGCACGCCGCGCGAACTGCACCAGGGCGATCACCCGAACAGGAGCTAAGCAGATTCTCCCGGGTCGTGTGTCCGACGCTGGGAATTCGATCAGTGATTTCTAGCGCCAACACACTTTTGGCACGCCCGGTGGGACAAATACAACCGCCACCATGTCGAAAGCTGCTGAAGTCTCCGAAGATAACGTCATCGAAGTGACAGAGGCAGATCTCAGGGACGACCAGAAGGAAGAGCTGGAGAGGCAGACGGCATACTACCGGAAGGCATGCCTGCAGTCCTTCAGTCGCACCAGAAGTGGGGAAACTATCAAGAAGACTCCGTTTTCAACTCCCCGCCAGATCACAATCACCGAGGACTTGGACAAGATGTCCGAAATGGTTCAGCAATCCGTTTATCAAGCTTTCATCGATCAATCCCCGGTGCTTGCGAATACGGTGTACAATGCCGTCATCAGCTCCTTGGCTAGCGGAGTATCTCAAGGGTACAAGGGACCGACATATGCACCGCCAATTTCACCAAACAAAAGTTATCCGAATTCGGCTTCTCAGCCGATCCAATTTCCAGTTGGGGGTTCAGGTGCTTCCTCATCATCAATCCCTATGGGGTTTACTGGCACACAACACCTCTAGCCACATCCCGTTCAGCTGTCCTCTGCGCAGTTTCCTCCGGTTAATCCAGCGCCTTGGGGGGCACCATCAGCGACGGCCGTTCAGGATCAATCGGCCAATCAGGGAAGTCCCCAATTCCAGGCGTCTTTCCAGGTAGCCACTCGACCAACTATGCCGCCGTACCAGCCTGTCGCACCGGAGATGAGCAAAGCAGCAGAGCTCGTACTATATGATGAAACGAGTGGCTCATTCAAACAGCCGACCCTGAATACACAGCCGGCTATAACACATCAAATGCCACATACTTTCACTCAGCATCAAGTCATCCCGCCGCCGATATACCAGCACGTACCAGTCCCTCAGCCGACGGTTTACCAGCAACAGCCGGATTGGTCGGCACGTATAGCAGAGCTGATTCAGGAACAATTCGGCTTGAAGTCGAAGGTGCAGACTTACACCTACAGGACACCGTACCCGTCTACGTACGACTTACTGCCGTTTCCCTATTGGTATAAAGTTCCTGACTTCACCAAGTTTTCGGGGATGGACGACACCTCAACCGTAGAACATGTGAACAGATTCATCATCCAATGCGGAGAGGCAACGGCGCAAGATGCTCTACGGGTGCGGCTTTTCTCGTCGTCCTTGTCTGGTTCGGCCTTCCAGTGGTTCACAACCTTACCGCCCAACTCGATAATTACATGGGCCGATCTGGAGAGGCAGTTTCATAAATACTTCTACGCCGGGGTACATGAGATGAAACTGTCCGATTTGACCGGCCTCAGGCAGAGAAGCGACGAGCCGATATCCTCATATGTGCAGAGGTTTCGGGAAATCAGGAACAAATGCTATTCTCTAGCTCTGACTGATGCACAGCTGGCTGATATAGCCTTTCAAGGTCTCCTGCCTCACATCAAAGAAAAGTACGCCTCACAGGAGTTTGAGAGCTTGAGCCAAATCGTCCACCGATTGTCTGGTCAAGAGGTACGTTTTTCTGATCCACGAAGGAACTTCCAGAAGAAGGTGGCATACTTAGAAGAGGTTGAGGCCGAAGAAGATGCAGAAGTCGGTCTTGCAGAATGGGTTAAAGGGAAGAAGCCGATATCATGTCCGTTCGGCAAGAGGGAGCCAGAAACGTTCGGATTTGACACATCAAAGGCCGATAAAATCTTCGACCTCCTACTCCAGGAAGGAAAGATTAAGCTCTCGCCATACCATACTATCCCTTCTGCCGAACAGCTAAAGAAGATGAAATATTGCAAGTGGCACAACGCTACCTCCCATGACACTAATGAGTGCAAAATCTTCCGGCAGCAGATACAGACGGCCATTGAGCAGGGCAGACTTAAATTTGAAGTGCCAACAAAACCAGCCAAGCTGATGAAGATCGATTAGCACCCCTTCCCCACCAACATGGTTGACACAGGAAAGAACTCGCTCCAAACCAAGGTGCTGACATCCGAATCGGCTAAAAAGAGTGGCGCCGTAGACCCCAGAAATCAAGCGGCGCCTAAAGACGTCAAGGGGAAGCGACGGATGGAGGACGACGATGGCGGATCAGGAGAACCACGCATTACTTCCCAATTCCTGCTCAACAAATATCAGCGGCAACATGAACGCTCAAGATCCCGGGAAGAAGCAATGCGGCGACATGAAGATCACTGGAAATGCCCGTTCTTCATCCACTGTTGGGAAAGCAACCTCAGGTTACCTTCGGCCGATAATTGCCCAGAGTGCAACGGCCCGTATCGTAACAATCGGCCGTTCAGCAGGTCTCGCTCCAGAGATGGGAGACCAGAGCCAATCAGCAAGAACTGGCGCGACCAAGACGATCGGCGCCCTCCAGTACGTGATTGGCTGGGGGGCAGAAGTGACCGATATGACTGGTCGGAAGATAGGCGCGATGATGGGCCGGGGGGCAGATTCGATCCACATGATCAGCCAAAAAACAGGGTCAACGTCCACAGGCGACTTGAAGAAATGGCCGATGCTCGGACGTCGGACGAGAACCCTTTAGGACACGGACAAGAGTGGGAACGTGCTAGACCACGAACCAAACTAGTGAACCCCAGGTGGTGCCCCGATGGATTGACCAAGTCTCAAAAACGAAGAATCCAGCGGCTCCGCCAGTGGGAACAGCAGGAGGAAGAACAACAGTACACGACGGACAAGAGGGAAGGTAGGTCTCAGGTATGGCGCCCCAAAAGAAATGACAAAGGAGGCGACGAATCGGCAGGCGACGAATCGGCAGCCGACATCGGCATGGTTTTCATACTGCCGATGGAGTTTATGACTCCTGCTGACCGACAGGACATATCGGCAATAGAAGAACAAATGGCGCAATTGGCTTTGGAGCCAATGAAAGCCACATTCAAGAAGCCCGAAGACGACAAACGGCAACACTTGAAAGCGTTGTTTCTTAAAGGGCATGTCAACGGCCGACCCCTCACCAGATTACTGGTAGACAGAGGAGCTGCAGTCAACATCATGCCATACGCCGTGCTCCGGAAGCTTGGGAAGGGTGATGATGACCTGACCAAGACAGATATGATGCTCAAGGACTTCAAGGGCAACGTATCCCCCGCTCGCGGCGCCCTCTGCGTCAACCTCACCATCGGCAGTAACACCCTTCCTACTACTTTCTTTATTATTAATGGCAAGGGGCCCTACAACATGCTACTCGGCCGAGACTGGATACATGCAAATTGCTGCATCCCATCGACAATGCATCAATGCCTCGTACAATGGGTCGGCGACAACATCGAAGTGGTCACCGCCGATTCTGCATACAGCATCGTGGCAGCCGACACGCAGTAGTGGAGCTGCGAAACCGTCAGGTGCATATCCGGGAGAGTATGGGATACTGACTTCTTGAAGGTGTCCGATTTTGGCCTACAGTCGATCCGAGCAGTCGGCTCCGAAGACTCAGATTAAATGGATCAGTTCGCCCGAGAAGATGGGAAGCTGGGACACGGGTTCACGTCAGCCGATTCATTAGAAATGATAGACTTAGGCGATGGCACCAAACCAAGGCCGACATATATTAGTGCAAATTTAGACCCGGAATACAAATGTAAACTGACAAGTTTGTTAAGAGAATTTAATTATTGCTTTGCTTGGGAGTATCATGAGATGCCCGGATTAGACCGATCTATTGTTGAACATCAGCTACCCATAAGACTAGGATATCAGCCATATCAACAGCCTGCACGGCGGTGCAATCCTAAAATCCTACCAGATATAAAAGCCGAAATAACGCGGCTAATCGAAGCAAAATTTATTCGGCAATGCCGTTATGCCGAGTGGATCTCCAACATTGTACCAGTATACAAGAAGAACGAAAAGCTACGCGTGTGCATCGATTTCAGGAACCTTAATCAGGCCACACCAATGGACGGATACCCCATGCCGACGGCCGATGTGCTGATAGATGCCGCCGCGGGACACAAGGTTATTAGTTTCATGGATGGAAACGCTGGGTACAATCAGATACTTATGGCCGAAGAAGACATACCCAAAACGGCCTTCAGATGCCCAGGTCACCTTGGTTTATTCGAGTGGGTGGTAATGACTTTCGGATTAAAAAACACCGGCGCTACGTATCAGAGAGCCATGAACTACATATTTCACAAACTCATCGGCATACTGGTAGAAATCTACATCGACGACGTCGTAGTCAAGTCAAAAGGACACGAGGAGCATCTGGCCGATTTGCAAAAAGTGTTGCAGTGCACTAAGAAACATGGGCTGAAGATGAACCCGAATAAGTGTGCCTTCGGCGTATCCGCCGGACAATTCTTAGGATTCATGGTGCACGAGCGAGGAATAGAAATCAATTAGAAGACCATAACGGCCATCAACAAAGTCGTGGCCCCGCAGAATAAAACTGAGATGCAATCTCTAATCGGCAAGGTGAATTTCATCAGAAGATTCATATCTAATCTGTCTGGGCGAATCCAAGCTTTCACACCACTATTAAAGTTGAAGCCCGACCAGGAGTTCATATGGGGGGAAGAGCAACGTAAGGCACTGGAAGATATCAAGCAGTACTTGGTCTCACCACCAGTTTTGGTTCCTCCTCAAACTGGTAAGCCATTTAAACTATATTTATCAGCCGATGAATGAGCTATTGGGTCGGCTCTGGTCCAGGAGTTCGAAGGAAAGGAACGGGTAATTTATTATGTCAGTAGAAGACTTCTGGACGCCGAAACAAGGTATCCTTCATTGGAACGGTTATGCCTATGCCTTTACTTCTCATGTACCAAACTCAGGCACTATTTGCTATCGGCGGAATGTGTGGTCGTGTGCAAAGACGACGTGGTAAAATACATGCTGTCACTGCCGATTTTGAAAGGACGAATCGGCAAATGGATCTTGGCTTTGTCAGAGTTTGACCTTCGATATGAATCGGCAAAAGCCATCAAGGGTCAGGTCATGGCCGACTTCATCGCCCAACACTGCGGACTAGAGGCTACCTTCGTGGAACCGGTACCTTGGACTTTATATTTTGATGGATTGTCTGTAGGGATACGAGGTAGGCTACGCTAGCGCAAATCAAAATTTCTACCGCATATAACCAGGAAGAACTGCCGTATAAGGATCACGGGATTACCACTCGACGCACTACTGGTGCGGAAGATGTAGATATGCGTCGATGCAGTGAAGACGATCACGTAGTCGTACGTAGCCGATCAACGTAGTCGTACGTAGTCGATCACGTCACGTCCAGCAGCTCCTCAGCAGCTCGTCCACGTGCAGCAAGATCGCCTCCGGTGCCGCGGCTCGTCGTCGGCTCGTCGTGGCTCGTCGGCGGCTCGTCGACGGCTCGTCCAAGTGCTGCAGGCGCAACACCTCCAAGGTATCCACACGTGCAGGGAGGAAGCGTCGCAAGTCGGACTGCTAGATCCGCGAGTTGCAACAGGCGAGGGCGTGGGAGGCGCGGCAGGTGTGTTTCGCCAAAAGGTGTAAACCCTAGGGCGCCCCCACCCCTCTATTTATAGAGGTTCCTGACGGGCCTCTGGATCCGAGGCCCATTAGTACTTCTAAACCTAATCCAACTCGGATCTGATCCGAATTGGGCTTCTAGCCCCTTAAGTGTGTGACCCTATGGGTTCGGATACGTATAGACATGGCCCGAGTACTCCTACTCGGCCCAATAGTCGGTAGCGGCCTCTAGCAAGACGTGCCAACTCCTATACGCACACGAAGATCATATCAGACGAACCATCACAACATAATATACATGCTATTCCCTTTGCCTCACGATATTTGGTCTAGCTTCAAGCCGACCGCTCTTTCTCGATCCTGTGATTCGGAATCCCTTTGTAGGTTAACTCTTAACCGTACGTAGCATGGCCATGCATTTTCGGATCCGATCACTCGAGGGGCCCAGAGATATCACTCTCAATCAGAGAGGGGCAAATCCCATCTTGATTGACCATGTCTCATAGCATGCTTCTTGACAAACCCGAAAGCTACCTTTATAACTACCCTGTTACGGCGTAGCATTTGATAGCCCCTAAGTAGGTCGATCCACATCTACAATACATGCGACAATCTCAGGTCTAAGGACAAAGCGTATATGTTGTTTAAAGAGAGAACTACTTCTCGTGTTGGGTCAGTCCTAGCACATGTCTCCACATGTGTCCACATTATTAGTTCAACATCTCCATGTCCATGACTTGTGAAACATTGTCATCAACTAATACATGTGCTAGTCTAATATTCATGTGTGTTCTCACATGAACTCCGACTAGGGACAACTTTAGAATAACCATACAAGTAAAGAGTTTCACATACAATTCACATAATTGCAAATCAATTCAAGTAGACTTCAATGGATATTCAATGAACACAACATACAAATCATGGATACAAATGGAATATCATCATCTCTATGATTGCCTCTAGGGCATACCTCCAACATTGTCATGTGGGGTCGGATCAGGAATCGGCATCATCCTCATATCGCCTCGGGGGGCAAGCTATGATATTTCTCTGTCGATAGAAGCGACCGCCACTAACAATCAAGCAGAGTACCGAGCTGTACTGAAGGGATTACAATTGCTAAGAGAAGTCAAGGCCGATTCTGTCGAAATTTTTGGAGATTCCATGCTTATTGTGGATCAATTAACAGGGAAGTCCGAATGCAAGGACGATGTATTGAGGATTTATTACGAAGATTGCCTGCAGCTTTTGAAAGAGTTCAAATCGGCAGTAATCGAACACATCCCAAGGAATCACAACGAGGATGCCAACAAGCTCGCCCAACACGCATCTGGGTATCGGCCGATTCAAGGCGCTATGGCTCTAGAGCTCGCGGCCGATGACTGGCGAAAAGAAATTGCCGATTACCTGAAAGATCCATCTAAGAAAGTGGATCGGCGGGTGCGTTTCCATGCTACCAAATACGTACTACTGGAAGACGACTTGTTCTACCGAACAATTGACGGCATCCTACTCAAGTGTCTGGGAACGGAGGAGGCTAAGACTCTGATGGGAGAAATCCATGAAGGAGTGTGTGGAGCCCACCAGTCGGCACATAAGATGAAATGGATGATCAGGAATAATGGGTATTACTGGCCAACGATCCTCGATGATTGCTTCGAATATTATAAGGGATGCCAGGATTCTAAGAAATTCGGGAATGTCCAACGTGCACCCGCGTCGGCCATGAATCCCATTATCAAACCATGGTCGTTCAGAGGATGGGGAATAGACCTCATCGGCCAAATTTATCCTCCATCAAGCAAAGGGCACAAGTTCATTCTGGTGGCCACTGATTATTTCACCAAATGGGTGGAGGCAATTCCATTAAGGGCCGTAACATCGGCTGCCATGGTTGACTTCATAAGAGACCATATCGTCTACCGCTTCGGCATTCCCCAGACTATCACAACCGATCAAGGGACGATGTTTACGTCAGGAGAATTCGAGGAGTTCACGGCCGATATGGGAATCAAATTGTTAAATTCCTCTCCGTATTATGCCCAAGCTAACGGCCAGGCCGAGTCCTCCAACAAAGGGATAATAAAGTTAATCAAGAGGAAGATAGAGGAGCAGCCGAAAAAATGGCATCTATATCTAACTGAAGCCCTATGGGCATACAGGATGGCTTACCATGGGGCCACCAAGTTGTCCCCTTACCAGTTGGTGTACGGTCACGATGTAGTACTACCGTGGGAAATAAGGGCGGGGTCGAGACGCGCTTCGCTCCAGGACCAGTTAACGGCCGATGACTACTCCTCGCTCATGAAAAGGGAACTTGATGACGTGGCTGGCCAACGATTGAGAGCTTTGATAAGCATCGAGGAAAACAAGAAGAAAGTGGCCAGGTGGTATGATAAGAAGGTCAAAGTCAAACAATTCTCTCCAGGGGACCTGGTTTGGAAGTTAGTGTTGCCGATTGGGTCAAAAGATCCTAAATTCGGTAAGTGGTCCCCTACATGGGAAGGGCCATATAAAATCGGCAGATGTGCTCCAGGAAACGCTTATATTCTGGAAACAATCGAAGGAGAAGAGTTTACCAGGGCTCTGAACGGAAGATACTTGAAAAGGTACTACCCTAGTATATGGGTCGGAGCATAAAGGATCGACCACGATAAACAACACACAGCCGATACAAAAGGAGTCGTCTAGAGAAAACACGTAATCATCCAAATCGGCCGATATATTTCATTCGGTACGGACGGTGGGTTACACGGCCGACAAGGTACAAGTCGCCCTTAGAACAAAAAAAATAATTAATCACGCTTTTTCTTACGCTCTCTCTCAGCCCGACCTAGTTCTATCAGAAGACGGATGTACTCTTCTTCTACCTCTTTCACCGTAGCCTCCGCTTCGACTTGACGAGGGAGAGGGTGGCTCCGGTCCCTTGCCCGGCGGGTGTTGCCATCCAGAAAATCCCAGATCCGTCGGATGTCAGCACGGACGTGCTCTCGGAGTTCATCCCGATGAGCCCTGATTAAGTTCTTGTCTTCTTGCGACAATGGTTTGTCAGAGTGCATGAGTTCGATGGCTCATTCGGGTTCAGGGCTAAGGCGCCATGGCTGTGGAAAGTAACGATCAAAAAGGTGATTCCCTTCAGAAGATCTAAACTAAGAAAAAAGGATGAAGGCAAAACTTTCACCTGATTAACAGAGGAAGAGGAAGAGGATGAAGAAGACATGACTGAAAGGCGCACCGACGAAAGCGGGATGGGAAGATGAAGCCGAGCTAGATTGGTACTCTCGGAACGGGGGCCTAGGCTGGCATTTATAAGAAAGGGAGGCGTGGATGTTTGGTAAGACGCGTCCCATCGGAAGTTAAAAAGGTAATAAATAAAAGGGGGCGCCGCGAAGGACGGTCAAAGGGGGGTATTAAATGTTTGTACAAGACTTGCCAGTACTTTTACAGACCACTCAAAAGGGCATCGATAGCCGCGATCGCTCGGCGCCGGATCTGATCGGCAGAGTCCAGGACGCGTTGGTCATCTTCTGCCGATCCGGGGTCTTCTGACGTATTGCGGTGGAGTTTGAGGGCTTCGTGAGCCAGGTGCTGCCTCTCCCGTTTCAGATCGGCGATGACAGAGGGAAGTTCCCGGAGCCTCTTCTCTTCGGTGTCTATCGCCTTGGTCACTTGCTCCATCTCCTTGGCAAGTTCCACCCTTCGGCGTTTGAGGCGATCTATCGTGCCGACGATCCCCAGGCGAGAGTCCTCCAGAAAGTGAATCTGTTGATGCACCTCTTGAGCTTGACGCTTGTATGTGTCTTCTTCTTCACGAGTCTTGGTCAACTTGGCACAATCGGCCATGTGGCGCAGGGCCCTAAAGACCGGAATCCTCATTGACTCGATATATGCGGCCGACGCCAAGGCCTCTTCTGCTTCTTCTGGTACTCGCCCGCTGACGTCACCAAAAAGTTGCCGAATCGGCGAGGCGTCTTCTACCAATCGGCTGATGTCCTCTTGAAGAAGGGATTGGATGCTTGCAAGTTTGGCACGGACGTCATCAGGAACAGAGCTCAAGGTGACCTGGCGAGAGGCGACTTCCTCGTCATCGGAGAATGCGACCGCAAACGAGAAAAGGCTGTTGTTAGGAGTGTCTTATTCCTGGAAAATAACAAGACAAGAAGAGGGACAAGTCAGCCGATGATGGTAGCAAATCGGCCAAGTAAGGAGAAGAAGTCTCTTACCTCCTTAAAACGAATTTCTTCAAGTTGCGGTCGGGAGGCTGTTATCCTCGATTCAGGGGCTGGTTCCATTGATTCATCATGAGTAGAAGACTCCACCGTGATTGGTGCTGTGCTCGGGCCGGCTTCCTGAAAGATGACCGATTGGGTTGCTGCCGATTGTTGCAAGTCCACAGGAGGGATTTGCGCAGTCTAAAATAAGATGGGTCAGTATGAGGATGGCAATCGGCAGGATGAGACAACAAGTTTACCTGCATAGCTTCCACCAGTAACGATGCAGCGGCCGCTCCAGCTTGCGTGATGACTTGAGTATCTACTTCTCCAGCAGCTGGAAGGGGCAATGCGGCCAAAGTTTCTGCCGATGTGATCAGAGGAGGGTCGGCCGATTCTATACGAGTTCGTACTCGGCGACTGGTCTTATTGGTAACCTTCTTCCGCGCCTGCTTCGATCGGCCGGTGATCACATCCACGGAAGGGGCATCATAGCCAATAAGAGGGAAAATGGTGTAGGGGTGATGATCCTCTATCGGCCGACCACTTCGACTGTGTGTTGGGGGAACACGGTTTTCAGACTGGAATAACAGCAAGATGTTAGTGTACATATTTAAATGCATTAACAAAGGAATGAAGATCGGTTAGGGGAAAATACCTCGGCGTTCGGATCGATGTTGGCTTGATCCAAGAGGTTGCAGTACGTTGATGTGGAGGCGCAGAACAGGTACTGTTTCTATTCGGCCCACCATAACTTGAATTGTTGGATGGCAAAGGGAGCTACTATCCAGTCATTCAGATCTATGGTGCTAGAGTCTGGTATCCGATCTCGCAGCCGACTGTATCGAGGCCCTTGGTGAGCTCATCTCTGAACTTTGCTCGACCGATGAAGTATGCCTGAATCGGCAGTTGACCCATGCCGAATTGCCGTGCTACAACAGAAGGATTGTAGAATTCATATGTAGGGGCATCTTTTCCTGAGAAGAAGTTGGCCGGTAAGATCCCTGGTTTAATTAACTCATCTGTTAGATCTTCGTCGAATCGACCGGTGGTTGAGTCAAAACAAGGAGGGAGTTCGAAGATTGAGTCATCTCTCCGATAAGGGAACCAGATGGTTACATCTTCATTAAAGCCGTTGTAGAAGCACCGGAAGTATTCGGCCACCTTGGTCGCAGAATATGAGCAACCAGAGAAGGCCGATGCCGCTTCGCCAAAGGACATACACCGGCGTTGGACAGTAAGGTTCTCTTCCGATTCGACGCTGGCGAAAGTCATATTTTCCACTCGCTGCTGAGAGATCTCGCTCATATACAAGTTCAGCCACAAGTTAATGAACCACCAGGGCCCACCTGGGTTTCCAATCGGTTCCCTTTGGGATAGCTTGATACCGATTTGATGAAGCATGTGGTAGATTGCTCCTAGTAAGTGCTTTCCGAGAGGAACCGAAGTCCCTATTGATAGTGCTTCGGCCAGAGCTTGGGTATTGGTAGATGGACCAGCTGCTCTCCCACAGAAGAAGTGCTTCTCTAGCCACATCATCAGGAAGGCCGTATACTCTCTGTTCTCGACAGATCCGGCCCTTTTGTTGCATCTAATGAAGCCTTTCCACCCACCGATTCCCCTTGTGTCCAGCCGATGTGATGTTGCGGCTATAAGGCGGAAAGGAGTGTCCGGGGAAGTGATGTCCAGGCCGGTCAGCAAGACTACATCGGCCAATGTGGGGGTCATGGGTCCGTGTCCAAACAAGAATGCGTTGAGAGCATCAGACCAAAAGTAAGAAGCTGCCATCACTAACAGCTCATTCCGTTCCATTTGGGACAAGGATAGGTCGATGCATTGGCCAATTTTGAGCTCGTCCCATTGGAGCTTCTTGGAGGCGGCTATCCACTGGTACCATTCCCTCCAACCAAGAGTTTCATTCGGCCAAGACCTAAAAGTACCCAACCAGTGATCTAAGTCCATGGTTGATTGCTTGAAGGGAATCCTATGGGTTTCCAAGTTGATCAGGTCGGTTGGATATGGGTTCCCCATGGGTCCGAGGCAGATAAGGCTGAGGCTTTCTGTAAAGCGAATGGTGGTGCGATGCCTAACTGCCTAAAAAGGAAAAGGGGGTGCGAGGTTAAGAAATAGATCTAAGGTAAATGCACTACTGATAAAGGAAGGTTTCGGTAATTACCTTCGGGATGAAGCTCCTCGTAATCGGCGGAGTCGCCGGTGCAGCTGCAGATGATGAAGCCGCCAATGGGATCTCGGATGAGGCTTCAGCTTTCGCCAATGGAGCTCCTTCTTCCGTCAATGGAGTCGCCACTGTCGCTACTGGAATCTCCACCGAAGGCGCCATTTCTGGAGCTTCGCGCGTTTGTGAGGTGCCTGAAGGTGCCGCCATTGGAATGTAGGAGAGAATGCGAAGGGAAGGGGACACTGGAGAATTGGAGGATTGAGGAAAGTGTTGGAGGAAGAAGAAAGCCTGTGCGCTGGAGAAGAAGGACGTGAGCTCGTAAAGTGTACAGGATGTGCTGATATTTAAAGAAGGTCTGAGAAGGGGTAAAAGTGGAATTTTTACCGCGCCGGCGTTTCGAGTTTTTTGGGAGTAGTGGTTGTCGTGGGCGCCCGTTTCGAAAAAATTGCAATCATCAGGTTGGAGACCGCAAAACCGAAGGATGTTTTCATGGCGTCTGTTTCGGATGGGAAGTTGAAAAGAATTTCAAAGTAAAGACTATGTTTTACTCCAAAACTGGGGGGCATGTGTTGACGCCAGATTTTGACACGTGTAAAATCGGCGTTAGGAGAAGAAAAGATCGGAAGATGCGGTGAGATACAAGGGCGATGATTGGGAATTGGCCGATTGCTGCTACAGTCAAGGATCGGCCAATAGATGCTACAGTCGAGGATCGGCCGATTGATCCTTGGAGTTCCACCTCGCCCGACCCCTGAGGCTTGGGATCGGACGCGCCCGACCCTCCAAGGGAGGATCTCCGCCTCGCCCGACCCCTGAGGCTCGGGGTCGGACGTGCCCGACCCCTCCAAAGGAGGATCTCCGCCTCGTCCGACCTTAGTGCCCAGGGTCGGGATAAGTCTGAGCCCTTGACGTGTGGGTCCTGATCGGTTACCCCCTTGCTAAAGAGGTGATCGGCCGATTAGGAGGCTAAGAATAGTTGGGCCGATGTGGGCTTAAAAAGGATTATGAAGATGAAGAGGGGGTCAGCCCATGAAGCGCGTAAAGATAGTACGAATCGTACTTGTAAATATTCGTTTTCTGTTTAGATTTGGGGATAGAGTTCCAGTCGAATAAGAAGTTTTTCTGTTTAAATTTAGAGATAGAATTCTAGTCGGATAAGAAGTCGTTTGTACGCGGCTATAAATAGCCACCCTTATGGATCTGTAACAAGACAATCAACTCAATACAACAAACTACTTTTTTCTCGTACTTACTTTCAAGCTGGCGACTTCGCCAACACTTTTTCTTCTTTTTCACGAGTTCGTACGGGTTGGCGGGGCTGCATCAACTTGACCTCCGGCTGATCGCTGTCGTTTCGTTTAGATTTATTCACTAGTTATCGATATTCACTAGAATTCTAGGTTTTACCTGTTGTTTTAGTTTTATCACCAGTTATCCAGCTTGGAATTAGAACCTTCGGCTTTATTATATCTTGTTACTTAATTTACCGTTTTCCATATAGCCGATCGGATCTGTTCCTAGTGTTGCTACCTTAGCGTTGTTTAGATTGCTCTAGTAGTTTTCTTTACAAACGTTATCTGGTAATCGGTTGCTTCATAGCCGATTTCCTTCATTACCGCAAATCGGCCGATTCGCTGATAAGCTTTCCTGAGATCGGAACTTTAGCCGATCGCAACCCCTGGGAACTGATACGTTTATTTCCTTGCCAATCAACAGGTCAGATTGGCTGGCACGCCGCGCGAACCGCACCAGGGCGATCACCCGAACAGGAGCTAAGCAGATTCTCCCGGGTCGTGTGTCCGACGCTGGGAATTCGATCAGTGATTTCTAGCGTCAACAGAGTGACAATTTGAAAAATAGGGAGTAGTTTATAATTTGATAGGTTTGTGTATTTTATTAGCTTCCATAGGTGCTTGGAGTCACTAATAGCTATAGCTCACTTGTAACGACCTTAGTTAATCAGCTGAGTTAATCTCAAGACTCATCCCAAATCTGCAGTTTCCATTGGTCCGACTCCTAAAAACCGAACAAAATCGCACCGACTCAGCAAGCAGCAGCTCTTCTCTAAGTCCCGAAACCAGTGTTCCTCCAAATCTTAGAGCTGTGGGAGAGCCAGAGACTGGATGGTGGACCCACAACCAGATTCCCCGGATCTCTCGAGTCAAACATGCTAGAGCCAGCGCGCGCTCCGCTTCAGAACCTCTCCGCCGCGTGCCTCGACCTCCCTGACGAGCGCCGCCTCGCCCAGTCACCGGCCGCGACAAGATAGATCAGCGCGCCCCCTTCCCAATCGTGCATGGAAGCCCCTGCAGCCCTTTCTGCCTCGCCTCGTCTCGCTCGCACCCTCGCCAGCCGTGCCAAGGCGCCCTGTCGCCGCCGCGACAGAGGATTGCCGCTGCCGCGCCAGACCGCCTCGCATCCCGCACCCATCACCTTGCCCAGATCCCCAGCCGCGCGCCCCGATGCCTTCCGGCTTTTCCGTTCCCCCTACAGTCGCGCCACCCACGTGAGCGCTACATGATGATACCGCCCTCGCCAATCATGGCTCTGGCAGAGATAGCTCCTTTTTCCGCCTTGCCAGTAACGCGCCCCGGCAAGCCACTGTTCCGCGCTCCCTCGTGCCACCGCTCGCCTTGTCACCTCGCCTGCTGTGACCTCGCTTGCAGTGCCTTCCTTCCTGTCACACGCCAGTCAAGTCACCGCCCACAATCTGCCACTTGACGCGACCAGACCCTGCTCGCCTTCGCCAACTCTTAATCCCGACAAAACCGCGCCTGCGACGGCCTTGTCTCCGGCGCCCAATGACCAAAGACCCTGTCCCCGAAGCTCTGCTTCGCCGGTCAATGGAGGCGCCGTCCAATCGCTGCCAAGGCAGAGCACTCCATCCTTTTCAACCCGATCTTCGCACTGCTCAAACTCTCTCTCTTCCGCGGAGCTATAAAAAGGAGTACGAGAGCCCCTACTGGAGTTTCCTTCACTATCACTGCTTCGCCGCACCATACTCTACTCGCACTTGAGCACTGCCGCTTAAGCTCTTGAGGAAGTTCCCCTCTTCGCTCAAACCCGCTTCTCCACAACCCACCAGCCGCATGTTCCTCCGCACAGTGCTAGAGCTTGCTTGTGTCCACAAGAAGCACAGCCGCCGCCGGAGCACCATCGGACCACGCCACCACCCAAACCTTTGCACCTTTCACCGCTCTGCCTGAGCCTGTTCCTTCCTGACCCCAAGACTTCACCAGTAGGCCTAAAGGTAAGCTGCTGACCTTTCCGGTCCGCCCGATCCCTTTTTTCATCTCGCCCGACCCTGTCTGTTTCGCCAACCCTTATCCGCCTCGCCCGAGGGCTCGGTTGTATCTTTTTCTTTGACCTGAGGGTATCTGTGTAAAATTTTGGGGACTTCTCTGTGTTAAGTTTGAGGACCCCGGTATAGTTATTCCTTAAGTCTAAGGGTCAGATCATAAGTTTCTCCCTATCCGACCCTTTTATCCTGTTCTCCACCAACTGAAGTTGGACTCCCCCACCTTTCCGTAGCTTTGCTACAAGTGTCTGAGCTAAAACATGCAAGTGTTGTTGAAATAACCGTCTAAATGTTTAACCCCTGCATTGCACTTCCGTGTAGAGCTAAATCTCGCCGACGGCACATACGACCTGCATCCAGCGCCAGAAGACAGAGCAGTAGTTGAGCCGCCGACCGCAGGAGCTGAAGCAGAACCCGCAGAGGACCAGTTTGCCTCCACCCCGCTCGAAGGCAAGCCCCGGAGCATGAACCCAACTTTCTAAAATTGCACATGGCTTCCTTCGTATGTATGTGCATTTACGTTATAGGAGTTGTGTGAAACCATAGATGCATGACTTAGTTCCTTGATCTGAACACTAGTCTGTTAGGTCCGAGTAGTTGCAATGCTTAACAGGGCTCGGTAAAAGTCGAGTGATTTCCTGTCACTCGCGAGTTATAGGAGTTGTTTGTTCTCCTTCTGGTTACATTTGTAAGGACGGTGGACGGGGAAGGGTCTGGTAACTTTTTGATGGTCGGTGGATCACCCCGTCTGTTTACTGGAATCTGTTTAAGGTCCGACAGTGGTGGTGTTCGTGATCAAGTGTTTGAAAGTACTAATATCATACCCATTATGGTATGGGGAAGCCTAGTACCTGATTGAACCTGGACGTGAGCGGTTCGATCCACTGTTTCTAGAACAGAGTTTCCCCTGCGGCTGCATGTGGTGGCAAGTGTGGTTGTAGAATGGCAGAGGCCGGTCTGCGGAACATTGCACCAAGGGAAGTGGGCCCGACACGGGTCAGGGGATTGATGGGGACGGCCGACACAGGAAGCGACCCTCGGTGGTGCACGGATGTCGTCAGGTTAGGTTTGCCATGCATGGTTAAGGAACTCGAATAGATTCGTCTGCCTCTCACAGTTTGAGACTGCTTGATCGCAATGCTACACTAAGTAAAGATGGAACATGATGATGATATGAACTTGACGTTGAGCTATATGTACATTATCTTTGGATTTGTGTTTGCTTAGCATAAGTAGCAAAAGTAGGCTGGTTAATGAACTTAGAACCGGAGCTAAAACATTGAAAGTAAGGACCTACTATAGTTGCTTTTGGCAAACAAAACCCCACAGCCAAAGAACCTTGCATGTCTAGAAGTGGTGGAGTAGTTTTCCCACCGGTCGGGTAAATCTTGTTGAGCTTAGTAGCTCAGCCTTGTTTGTGGCATCTCTTTCAGGTGAAGTTGAAGTTTCCGAGTGTGCTGCTGTTGGCACTTGGCCGCTCCAGCTTCCTCCTAGGTGGACGGTTGAGTGGGATCCCTCCTCGGACGGCGAGGAAAGGGATCATTGATGTCCTGATCGACCTCATCAGGGACATCCGACCCCGGCGCTAGCTTCTGCTATTTTATCTTTCAGCTGCTTTTGAACCTTTTAAAACTCTGATTTCGAACCAGTGTGTAATAAATTGATGGACTAATTATTTGATCTGTTGTATTCTCTGGAACCACTCACCTTCGTGTGAGCTATGCTAACTCGGTCCTGTCTAAGTGGTTTAATCGGATGAAATCCGACGGATCATCGAGTTAACTTGATGAAAGCATGAGGTTCGCGTGTTAGGGTTTTCTGCAGGTACACTAACCACGTTCGCTTAGGGAACGATGCTAGAAACTGACTAGCTAGTATGGGGAGCAACGTACTTGTTGCCTAGCCACCGGCACTAACAGCGTAAGACCAAAGCTTTTGGCAGTTATTTTGGTTGAGAGGACGATGTAGGTCGTGCATGCATCATGAACTAAAATCTGTGAAATCACCTCCCTAAAACAACCTTGCCCTGGTTTAAGGCTCTTCTTCGCTTTAAGGATTTCTAGCTACCTTCTCAGTTTGCGCTATGGCTAAAAATCCGAGTGCTTTTCCCTGCCCGACCTATTCTCTTTGGGGTTTCTGTCTCACGCTTTTTTCGATTCTTGGTTCCAGATGGCTGCTCCTGGGCATATGTTTCGTGGCGCTGATGGCATTTCCCACTCCACGTGCCTACACTTCGAGGGCTTTCCTGCAATTTTGTGGGATACCTTGAGTGGTTTGGGTACCAGTCACCGCCTCTTTACGCGGGACGGGAGTATCAGGAGCACGGAGTGCAGCGGTGCAATATGCAAGTGGTTGTACCTCCACCCTCTGTACAGCCCGAGTGGCCCCAGCTCGAGGTCTCGACCTACAGTCACGCCCTTGAGGACACCTGGGAGTCAGCTGCCCTGGAGGCTCTCACCCAGTTTTGCCGGCTACACCCGCTTGAGGTCCTTTTGGACCCGATCGGTTTGTTTCCCACCAGGGATTAGCTGGACCCGGCTTGGCTTGACCGCGTCAACAACATGGAGGTGTTGGCAGCCTCACATTCGTTGGTCACCCTCTCTACCACAACAAGGTGCATGTCAGCTTTGGACCGGCTGATTGAACTTCAAGGACGGGCTATGGCTGTCTTGGGTCGGATAGCTGTAGACACCTAGGGGCATCTCAACACCGCCAAGAGAGACTTGGTGGAACAGTCGTATCAGCTTATCCAGAGGAGCATACAGGTCTCTGACATGCAGGCCAGGATTTCCGAGCTCGAGGAAGAAGTGACGGACATGGAGCATGATATGATTCAGCTTGTCGAAGAAAAGATGGAGGTTGAGATAGAGCTCGCGGTTGCTAATGCACACTTGGACGAGCACCACGCTGAGCTCGATGCCATCCATGCCTTGGAAATGCAGCTGGATGAGCAAGTGGCCCCGGAGGAGGAGGAAGACCCCGAGGAGGTAGTGGGAGTCTCCAGCATGGACATTGAGGATGGCGACGCCCCTTCTCCGACGCATAGTGTTCCCTCAGTGGGCAACCTAGATAACTTTTAGGTTGAAGGCTGTAGGGAGCTAATCTTTTGTTGTACTCCTCGGCAACCTAAGTTTTGTAGCAATGTAATAGGTTAGCCTTGAGTTGAGTACTCCTTCTGTGTTAGAGGACCGGCAATGAAATGATCTTGGTAAAATCCGTTCCTTTTAGGACACGCCTTCGATGCCAAAGTTGTGTGAGTTTTTGTGCCGTAACTGCCCGCAGGTTTCCGTTCCTTTGGGTCTGTCCAAAGCATGGCCGACCCAGGGTCACGAGGTCGGATGCGCTCGACCCCTCGCTGCAGGTCTCCACCTCCTCGACCCCTTGTTGCACGGTTTCGTTTTGCCCGACCCGAGCACTTAAGGTTGGACATAGTGGAACCCATGGGATAAGGTTTTGACTCGCCTGAGGTTGAGTGCAGACCAGCCGATGAGAACACGGATCTTGTGGACCCTACTGAGTATGGATCAAAACACCTTTCCGATCGGTTAGCAAAGTAAAGTGACCGTGCAGAACCGAGCTAGTTGCTAACTGGGATGGCAAGGAGAGGTGTACACCTCCTTAATAAGGATATGTTGTTGTGTTGCACTATCAGCAAGTGTCGCATTTGAGGATTCAACACATACATTCCCGCATGATTGGAATACTTCTGGGATTATGGAACTAATGGAACGTTGACTCTTGCAGATGGCGCACCGCACCTGATCCGGCTCCGTGCCCAGTGGCAGTGAGCAGAGGTAGGACCCTCCCCTGCCTCCGCCCCCACCTTCACAGGAAGCCATCTTGGCGGCTCAAACTGAGCTGCTGAGACACATTGCCCAAGGGCAACAGCAACAGCCCCATGGAGGGAGGGCTTATCAGTAACCTCAGGTTGCTCGCTATGAAGACTTTTTGGGCACGCAGCCCCCGACCTTCCACAAGATAGAGGACCCTCTCGATGTCGACGCATGGGTTCGCACAATCGAATCAAAATTTGAACTCCTCACCGCCCCGTGCCCGACTAGAACAAGGCCCGGTTCGCAGCTCAACAACTGCGTGGTTCCGCCCGACTTTGGTGGGACCACTACCACGCCATGTTGCCAGCCGACCATGTTGTCAGCTGGAATGAGTTCAAGACCGCTTTCAGAGGGCACCATATTCTAGAAGGTCTCCTAGAGCGTAAACTCAATGAGTTCCTAGCTCTAACCTAGGGAAGCCGCGATGTTCTGCACTACGCGCAAGCTTTCAACGACCTGTGCCGCTACGCAGGCTATCACGTGGATACCGACGAAAAGAAGAGGGATAGGTTCCGCAGACACTTAAGCCTGGAGCTCAAGGAGAGGTTGAACTCTATCAAGGTGGATACCTATAATGAGCTAGTGAATCTGGCCATCTCTCAAGAAGACTGTATGCAGGCCCTCAAGGCCGACCAGAAGCGGAAGGCCTCAATGGCATTGCCGAGCCCGCTCGGTCGAAGATTCAGAATGGTTCCCCCTCAGGCGCCCTATAGGCCACAATAGTTGGGACGATGGGTTGCTCGCCCTCTACCACCAGCGGCACCACGTTTCCCCGGTTTCCACCCGCAGGCACCCCGGCCGACCTTATCACCGCCGCCGCGCCCTGTGAACGGTAACCGCTACTTCACCTGCGGCAATGAAGGGCACTTTGCCAAGGACTGTCCCAGAAACAAGAATCAGCGGCCCAGCCAAAACCCCACAGCCAACAGGGGAAGAAAGCCCAAGGTGCAGGTTCACCAGGGTTGGCTCAACTACACCAGCCTAACCGAGCTCCCCGAAGGTGCGCCGATGATGACGGGTACCTTCCTTGTCCATAATCAAACTGTTGTTGTTTTGTTTGATTGAGGAGCATCCCATAGCTTCATCGGGAATAAGACTGGTGAGAGATGTAAGCTGAGTGTTGGTCAGACAAAAGGGTCATATATGATCTCCACCCCGGGAGGGAAAATAGCTTCAGACAAGATAGTTAACTTTGTGCCTATCCAGTTAGGCCAGATTCTTTTTAGGGAAAACCTCATCATCCTTGACCTAGAAGGAATAGATATCATCTTGGGGATGGATTGGATGACCCAACACCAGGTGGTGCTGGGCGTATCTACCCGAGCTCTCCACATAAACTCACCTTTGCATGGCAACTCTACCCTACACTTGACCCACCCTGAGTACGCAAATCTTTGTGCGTATCCTGTAACAGAAGCTCAGATAGAAGACCTTCCTGTTGTCCGTGAGTACCCCGATGTGTTTCCAGATGACTTGCCCAGCATGCTGCTAGATAGGGATATCGAGTTTGTCATTGAACTACAGCCAGGCACCACCCCAATATCAAAAAGACCCTATCAGATGCCACCCGCCGAGCTGGCCGAGTTGAAAACCCAATTGCATGATCTGTTAGAGAAAGGCTTTATCCGACCCAGCACTTCACCCTGGGGTTGCCCAGCCCTGTTTGTGAAGAAGAAGGATGAAAGTCTATGCATGTGTGTGGACTACCGACCCCTCAATGCGGTGACCATCAAGAACAAGTATCCCCTTCCCCGCATTGATGTTCTGTTTGACCAGTTAGCTGGAGCTAGAGTGTTCTCCAAGATTGATCTTCGTTCCGGTTATCACTAAATCAAAATCCGACCCTGTGACATTCCCAAAACTGCTTTCTCCACAAGATATGGACTCTACGAGTACCTGGTTATATCCTTTGGACTCACCAATGCACCCGCTTATTTCATGTATCTCATGAATTTGGTGTTCATGCCCGAGCTGGACAAGTTCGTGGTGGTGTTCATTGATGATATTCTGGTATACTCAAAGAACGAAGAACAACATGCCGAGCATCTTCATGTGGTTCTTCAGCGGTTGAGGGATCATCAGCTTTATTCCAAGTTCTCCAAGTGTGAATTCTGGTTGGAGAGTGTCAAGTTCTTGGGACACACAATCTCTCGGAATGGCATAGCAGTGGACCCCAGCAAGGTACAGGAGGTCATACACTGGAAGCCACCCACTTCGGTTTAGCGAATCTGCAGCTTTCTTGGACTAGCAGGCTACTATCAGTGTTTCATTCCAGATTTCTCAAAGATAGCTAAGCCGATGACCGAGCTACTGAAAAAGGAAGCCAAGTTTGTGTGGAGCCACAAGTGTGAAGAAGCTTTCCACACCTTGAAAAACTTGCTGACTTCTGCCCCAGTTTTAGCTCAACCCGACCCTTCCAGGCCATTTGACGTGTACTGTGACGCCTCTGGCACTAGACTTGGGTGTGTTCTTATGCAAGACAACCGAGTTATTGCCTATGCCTCGTGGGCGTTGCGACCACATGAGCTGAACTATCCGACCCATGATCTTGAGTTAGCAGCAGTGATTCATGCCTTAAAGATATAGAGACACTATCTGATGGGCATCCACTGCAACATCTACACCGATCACAAGAGCCTCAAGTACATCTTCACTCAAGCTGACCTCAACATGCGCCAAAGAAGATGGTTGGAGTTGATCAAGGATTATGATTTGGAAGTACATTATCACCCCAGCAAGGCCAACGTAGTAGTAGATGCTCTCAGTCGCAAGAACCATTGCAATTGCTTGTTGGTAATCAACTTCACAGAAACTCTGTGTCATGAGATGGGAAAACTTAGTTTGGAGATTGTTTCCCATGGAACCCTCGGTCATATTTCCCTTGAGTCTACTTTGAAGGACCAAATTGGGAGGGCACAGTTAGAGGATGAGGAAATAAAGCGAATTAAAAGGAAGATTTCATGGAAGGATGAAGGGTACAAGCAATTCCGACAGGATGAGAATGGGAGAGTGTACTATAGGAACGGACTTGTTGTCCCATCCGAACCCACTCTTAAGAAGCAACTCCTAGATGAAGCTCATCTCTCCAAGTTCTCCATCCATCCTGGCAGCAACAAGATGTACCATGATCTCCGTCAAAATTTTTGGTGGAGTGGAATGAAGCCAGAAATTGCACGCTACGTCTCGGAATGTGACACCTGCCAGCGTGTCAAGGCCAGCCATTTGAAGGTAGCAGGTACCCTGCAACCGCTACCTATCCCAACCTGGAAATGGGAGGACATCAGCATGGACTTCATTGTTGGACTGCCCCCTACATCTAAGCAACAGAACCATTTGGGTTATGGTGGACCGCCTCACCAAATTTGCCCACTTTCTTCCTGTTCATACCACCTACCCGGCCAAGAAATATGCAGAGCTGTATCTTGACCGCATTGTTTCTCTGCATCGTGTCCCTAGGACGATCATATCTGATCGAGGTGTTCAGTTTGTAGCATGTTTTTGGGAACAGCTACAAGCATCACTTGGCACCAAGCTCATTCGTAGCTCGACCTATCACCCGCAAACCGATGGTCAGACCGAGAGAGTAAATCAAATCCTTGAAGACATGCTACGAGCTTGTGTTATCCATTATGACAAGAATTGGGATAAGTGCTTACCATTGGCAGAATTCTCCTATAACAACAGCTACCAGACTAGCTTGAAGATGGCACCATTTGAAGCCTTATATGGTCGGAGATGTCGGACACCATTGAGTTGGTCACAAGTTGGAGAAAGAGAAACCTACGGTCCTGATCTAGTAGTAGAAGCCGAAGCACAAGTTAAGGTGATTCAAGCAAATCTCAAGGCAGCCCAATCTCGACAAAAGAGTTACTCCGACAAGAGAAGGAGACCCCTGCGGTTTAACCTTGGTGATCACGTATATCTTCGAGTCTCCCTGACCAAAGGAGTGCAACGGTTTGGAGTAAAACGAAAATTGGCTCCCCGTTACATTGTCCCTTATGAGATTGTAGAAATTTGTGGACCCGTTGCTTACCGGATCCAACTACCAGAACAACTTGCGGCCATTCATGATGTTTTCCATATATCCCAACTGAAGAAATGTGTCCAAGTCCCAACTGAGGTCTTGGAACAGGAGCAACTTCAAATCGAGCCTAACCTGACTTACGTTGAGTACCCAGCCAGAGTCCTCGACTGTAAGGAAAGACACACCCGACGGCAAGAAGTGAAAATGTACAAGATACTATGGAACAACCACACGGAGGAGGAAGCAACCTGGGAAACAGAGGAGTATCTGAACTAGCACTTCAAAGGTTTTCTTTTCAGGCAAGAAGGTAAGAACCGTACACGCCCACTGGTTGCCCTTACACCCAAATCTCGTTCTTTTTAAGGGGGGTAAGCTGTAACAACCTTGGTTAATCAGCCGAGTTAATCTCAAGACTAATCCCAAATCTGCAGTTTCCATCGGTCCGACCCCTAAAAACCCAACAAAATTGCACCGACTCAGCAAGCAGCAGCTCTTCTCTAAGTCCCGAAACCAGTGTTCCTCCCAATCTTAGAGCTATGGGAGAGCCAGAGACTGGATGGTGGACCCACAACCAGATTCCTCGGATCTCTTGAGTCAAACGCACCAGAGCCAGCGCGCTCGCCGCTTCAGAGCCTCTCCGCCGCGTGGCTCGACCTCCCTGACGAGCGCCGCCTCGCCCGGTCGCCGGCCGCGACAAGATAGATCAGCGCGCCCCCTTCCCAATCGCGCGCTGAAGCCCCTGCAGCCCTTTCTGCCTTGCCTCATCTTGCTCGCACCCTCGCTGGCCGTGCCAAGGCGCCCTGTCACCACCGCAACAGAGGATTGCCACTGCCGCGCCAGATCACCTCGCATCCCGCACCCATCACCTCGCCTGGATCCTCAGCCGCGCGCCCTGATGCCTTCTGGCATTTTCGTTCCCCCTACAGTCACGTCGCCCACACGCGCGCTACACGACGATACCGTCCTCGCCAATCACAGCTCTAGCAGAGACAACTCCTTTTTCCGCCTCACCAGTAACGCGCCCCGGCAAGCCGCTGTTTCGCGCTCGCTCGTGCCGCCGCTCACCCTGTCACCTCGCCGGCTGCGACCTCGCTTGCAGTGCCTTCCTTCCTGTCACACGCCAGTCAAGTCGCCGCCCACAATCCGCCGCTTGACGCGACTAGACCCTGCTCGCCTTCGCCAACTGTTAATCCCGACAAAACCGCGCCTGCGCCGGCCTTGTCTCCGGCGCCCAATGACCAAAGATCCTGTCCCCGAAGCTCTGCTTCGCCGGCCAATGGAGATGCCGCCCAATCGCCGCCAAGACAGAGCACTCCATCCTTTTCAACCCAATCTTCGCGCTGCTCAAACTCTCTCTCTTCCGCGCAGCTATGAAAAGGAGTACCAGAGCCCCTACTGGAGTTTCCTACGCCATCGCTGCTTCGCCGCACCATACTCTGCTCACACTTGAGCACTACCGCTTAAGCTCTCGAGGAAGTTCCCCTCTCTACTCAAACCCGCTTCTCCCCAACCCACCAGCCACCTGTTCCTGCGCACGGTGCTAGAGCTTTTTTGTGTCCACAAGAAGCCCCGCCCCCGCCGGAGCACCACCGGACCACGCCGCCGCCCAAACCTTAACACCTTTCACCGCTCCGCCTGAGCCTGTTCCTTCTCGACCCCAAGACTTCACCAGTAGGCCTAAAAGCAAGCTGCTGACCTTTCCGATCCGCCTGACCCCTTTTTTTGTCTCGCCCGACCCTGTCTATTTCGCCGACCCTTATTCGCCTGGCCCGAGGGCTCAGCTATATCTTTTTCTTTGACCTAAGGGTATCTGTGTAAAATTTGGGGGACTTCTTTGTGTTAAGTCTGAGGACCCTGGTACAGTTATTCCTTAAGTCTAAGGGTCAGATCATAAGTTTCTCCCAATCCGACTCTTTTATCCTGTTCTCCACCAACTGAAGTTGGACCCCCCACCTTTCCGTAGCTTTCCTACAAGTTTCTGAGCTAAAACGTGCAAGTGTTGTTGAAATAACCGTCTAAATGTTTAACCCCTGCATTGCACTTCCGTGTAGAGCTAAATCTCGCCGACAGCACATACGAGTTGCATCCAATGCCAGAAGACAGAGCAGTAGCTGAGCCGCCGACCGCAGGAGCTGATGTAGAACCCGCAGAGGACTAGTTTGCCTCCACCCCGCTCGAAGGCATGCCCCGGAGCATGAACCCAACTTTCTAAACTTGCAGATGCCTTCCTTCGTATGTATGTGCATTTATGTTATAGGAGTTGTGTGAAACCATAGATGCATGACTTAGTTCCTTGATCTGAACACTAGTCTGTTAGGTCCGAGTAGTTGCAATGCTTAATAGGGCTCGGTAAAAGTCGAGTGATTTCCTATCACTCGCGAGTTATAGGAGTTGTTTCTTCTCCTTCTGGTTACAACTGTAAGGACGGTGGACAGGGCAGGGCCTGGTAACTTTTTGATGGTCGGTGGATCACCCCGTCTGTTTACTGGAATCTGTTTAAGGTTCGACAGTGGTGGTGTTCGTGATCAAGTGTTTGAAAGTACTAATCTCGTACCCATTATGGGATGGGGAAGCCTAGTACCTGATTGAACCTGGACATGAGCGGTTCGATCCAGTGTCTCTGGAATAGGGTTTCCCCTGTGGCCACATGTGGTGGCAAGTGTGGTCGGAAAATGGCAGAGGCCGGTCTGCGGAACATTGCACCAAGGGAAGTGGGCCTGACACGGGTCAGGGGATTGATGGGGACGGCCGACACAGGAAGCGACCCTCGGTGGTGCGTAGATGTCATGAGGTTAGGTTCGCCATGCATGGTTAAGGAACTCGAATCGATTCGTCTGCCTCTCATAGTTTGAGACTGCTTGATCGCTATGCTACACTGAGTAAA
The DNA here is from genome assembly GCF_005286985.2 of Setaria viridis. NCBI lineage: Eukaryota > Viridiplantae > Streptophyta > Magnoliopsida > Poales > Poaceae > Setaria > Setaria viridis. The sequence continues at coordinate 12,540,915 of NC_048263.2, read as the reverse complement.
GATGGAACATGATGATGATATGAACTTGATGTTGAGCTATATGTACATTATGTTTGGATCTGTGTTTACTTAGCATATGTAGCAAAAGTAGGCTGGTTAATGAACTTACAACCGGAGATAAAACATTGAAAGTAAGGACCTACTATAGTTGCTTTTAGCAAACAAAACCCCACAGCCAAAGAGCCTTGCATGTCTAGAAGTGGTGGAGTAGTTTTCCACCGGTCGGGTATGTTTTGTTGAGCTTAGTAGCTCAGCCTTGTTTGTGGCATCTCTTTTAGGTGAAGTTGAAGTATCCGAGTGTGCTGTTGTTGGCACTTGGCCGCCCCAGCTTCCTCTTGGGTGGACGGTTGAGTGGGATCCCTCCTCGGACAGCGAGGAAAGGGATCATTGATGTCCTAATCGGCCTCATCAGGGACATCCGACCCCGTGCGCTAGCTTCCGCTATTTTATCTTTCAGCTACTTTTGAACCTTGTAAAACTCTGATTTCAAACCAGTGTGTAATAAATCGATGGACTAATTATTTGATTTATTGTATTCTCTAGAACCACTCACCTTCGTGTGAGTTATGCTAACTCGGTCCTGTCTAAGTGGTTTAATCGGATGAAATCCGACAGATCGTCAGTTAACTTGATTAAAGCATGAGGGTCGCGTGTTAGGCGACTTAACCTTGCTTTAGCTAAGTTAATCTGAGGTGTTCCGCCATATCACTGCTACCTAATCATGATGTTATCGTTGTGGATCCTAAAAACAAGTGCAAGCACGGGTTGCCTTTCTATGTGAGGTATAATCTGACATTTGACAACCCTGAGCACTGGTATGCATGCTACTGTGCGGTAAACAATAACTTATTTCAATTCTAATAAACCTTGCTTCTACTTTTGATGTTAGTGTTGTAAATGGCGAATTGTATAAACATAATCAGTGTCTGCAGAATAAAAGGATGAAATGCGCGTCGTTTAGGTGGGTTGATCCTAAATGGGATGCTAGGATTAAAGGTGTTCTGGTGAAGCTGATGAAGAGGAAGGAAAAAGCTGAAGAGAAAGCAAGGTCGTGGGGAGAAGCATGGAAAATTGCTAAGAAGGAGGCCAATGACAACCTATGAGTTGCACTTGATGAAGCGATACTTTGGGGAGGGAACCATTTCCCTTATGAACACGAGGAAGAAAATGAGAAACGATGCATTGTTGAAGAAAATGGAAAACCCTTACAGCGATTACAATGCAAGGAAGTGGAAGGAAGAATACGCAAAGACTAGCATGGAGCTTGAAGAGACTGCCACTAAGCTTTAGAAGGTGAAGGGACACCTGGAACAGGCCACCAATGTGGTGAAGAGGGTCAAGCAATCGATGCTGTAGGCCAAAAATAGAAGGAAACTCATCAGGGATGATTAAAGGCATAATATCACTCATTAGGCCAAATTATCATGAATGGCTATAACATGCCATCTTATGAAACTTGTTGCTACTATGATGTTTGCTACTTGTTGCTCCTGTGAACTTTAGAGTGATGAATGGCTATAAAATGCCATCTTATGATACTTGTGGCTGCTATGATGTTTGCTGCTTGTTGCTGCTGTCAACTTTGTAGTGATGAATGGCTATGACATGCCATCTGATTATGCCGCTTTGGTTTAATCTACTTTCAGTTTGATTCTAGCATATTTACCATTCAGAATTCAGATACATTGCATAATTGAGGAACACTAATAATATAGATATTGGTAGTATATATACAACTGCGTTACATGTGTTACAAAATAAAAGACCTAATCTACTCATAGCCACGCAACAGCCATGTTCCTTGCGACCAAATCCAGTTCCCAGGAACTTGTGTAATACAGATTGCAAGATCATTTGTTGACGCTTACCACATTTCTCATTCCCTGCTAGTAGAGCTAGTATTGCTCCTTTTCATCATGCCGATCCGTTCTTAGGAAGTAGTTGTGATTTTCCTTCAGGTTAGGCAAGCCACAAATGGCATGCTCTTGTACAACAATGCACTTGCTAGGTCCAAACAGAATGATCTTATTCTAGAACTCTGGAGCTACCTCCTAGGGAATAGGCTTCCAAATGTCATCGACGAATGAACGCAGAGTAAATTCCACCACCTCAATATCTCTCTCGTTGATGTCCCAGGTCCAAGTGCTATGCATCCTCTCCTACCAAACAAAAAAGAACAATCGGTCTTGACCTTGGAGTAGAGAAGAGTTGTTCACATCAAGAACCCATGATAACCAGAGTCCAATGGCTTGAGGTGTTGGAAGATGAAGCCCCAAGTAGATCCGCATGTGTTTAGAAGAACTGCGCTAGAAATCTTCCGAAGGTATGGTAGTCCAGTCGGATTTGCTTCCCAAATGCTAGATGCAAATGGGCAATGACCCTAGCGATGGAGAAGGTTTCAGGGGCTAAAAGTTAGTTATCACAAGAAATGACTCTGTGCTAGTATGTGTTTCCAAGCCCAAGGTACAAGCATGGAAAGCAACCATATGACACCATGTTGGAAGTTGAGGAAGGATAATGTGCTCCCGAGGAGTCAAAGGATTCAACACGAGCGTGGAGCTCCTTTCTCTGCCATCAACAATGACTAGGCATCCACATCCGCTGCAACCAATCAAACTAGTCCTTTTCCTAGCTAATGCTGGAAAGGAGACCTCCAAAAGCCGGTGATCTATGACATATGCGAATGTCACTGCTCTAGATTCATCAATATCTTCGGATTTCAGAATCCAAGGGTTAAACAGGCATGCCTACTTGAACGAGCGCAGTTCCAACTCTTACAAACTGGTTTGAACCTGATGAAATCTCTTGCATCACTAATCTTATAGGCAATGCTCACAACAAGATCTGGCATAAGATTTGCCTAGTAAGGAACCATGATTGATGAGAGATTGAGTGGATAGCTAAAGAAGAAGGTAGAGGAAGAACAATGGAGGACTCATAATAGACAGAGAAGGGGGAAGTTATGGACGAGGTAGAGGTTGCAGTTCCAAGAAAGACAAATGATGAGGGAGTAGAAGCGATTGCCGAAGGTCCGGTGTATTGATGTTTTATAGAAAGGACCTTCTTGAGTAACAACTGCATCTGTCTGTTTGTGTACACCGGATCATCTTGTTTAACTACTATTTACCTAACTGGAATTTCCTATATAATGATGATATTTAGCTATTCATGGGCACAATTATCACTTGTTTAAATGCTATGGCTTGTATGCCTTGGAAACAAAAGCCAATGAAACTTTGCATTGTGTGAAACAGTTAGTTTCTATAAAATAAATATTATCACAAAATGAAATTAATTTATTAGAAATAGTGCGATGATGTGGCACCCACGGAGAGATTGGAGGACTGCTTTAGTGGAGGGATGGCCTCATCCATGTTTATTTTATTACAGTATTACTCCGTTCTCTTGCCTTGTCAAGTAAGCTACTTGTTCATTCCTGCAACCACCAAAAAACCCCAGTCTGGAAGCGCACCTCTTCCTCTCCTCATGGAGCCATCATCTCCTAGAGAAACGGCGTATGGCCTATCCTTTGATGAAGAGGAGAAAGCTTTAGAGCTGACGGATTTGGAGCCGAGCAATTTGTTGTCTCCTAGAGCGACGATGGGCACATCCTATGATGATTCGCAGTATGTGGAACAAATGGAAATCATTGATCAGGTGCCTCTTCAATGTCGCACCATCCACAAGTTAGCCAGAGGTGGCCGTGGTTAGGGGCGTGGAAGCACCACCACCCACCAGGGCACCACCATCCCCAAGCGCGAGGTTCGAGGAGGCACAAAGGGACCGCCACCATCCTCGTCAGTCGGCGGCAGTCGATCTCTACCATCCTCGATGAGAGGCGGCCATGGACCTCCATCATGGTCCTTGACTGGCCGCCATGGAGCAGCGCCAATGGCCGCAGATGGCGGCAATGGAGGGATGGCCTCATCCACGGGCGGCGGCCAAGGAGGTTCATCATCTTCCACGGGCGGTGGCAACAGAGGGATGGCCTCATCGGTGGGCAGCTATATCAAGGCCCCGATTGCACCATCGACCAAGAAGCGGTGCCTCGATTAGTGTTACCTGGTACTAGTAGAAGAAGAAGTAGTAGGAGTAGTAGCAGCAGCAGCAGTAGAAGAAGAAGAAGCAGTGGTAATAGTAGTAACAATCTGTTATCATCTTGGATCTAGATCCCAAGTATATCCCACTGTGATACGGTTTTATCTTCGATCTTGATCCCATTGTGATGTGGTTTCCTCTTTTTATCTAGATCTAGTTGCTACTGTTTCCTTTTGCTAGTAAGATGGGTTTAATTAAGTAGCATTATTATTGGTAACACTTTCATCCGGTCAGTTCAAAAATGTAGCAACGGACTTTCCTACTTCATTCGGTCAGTTCAAAAATAGAGCAATAGAGCAAAAGGACCTATTGCTTGCTTTATCATCCAGTCTATTAGAAATTAGGGAAACAGACTTCCCCCCTTAGAACAAATGTGTCTTAGAATATAGGTGACATGACCATTTTTATTACAAACAACACACTCCAAGTACAAACGACACAAATGCATACATAGCAATAGATCCACTATCGATACAAGTACAACGACACACTCTAACAAAGGAATGAAGGATACTTAGGCATACATCCACTGTTGGTACAATGACACACTCTAATGAACAAAGCACGACAACACATAGGCATAGAAGTGGTGCACTGACGACATACTACTACCATCACGGGGTCATGGCAACCCCGCGGCAGCACGAAATTCAGCAAAATGGCCATCTTGGTAGAGATACTCTTCTAAAGCATGCTGTGCTGCGAACTGGGCTTTGTTCTTGACTGGGCATGGTGCAGTGAGGAGCAAGAATTTGGACTCAATGGTATGAATCCAGGTGTCTGCATTTAGAGGATCCTCCATCTTATGGAAGAGCAGGGGTTACGTGCCCAAGAAATCCTCAAATCTCGCAACATGAGTGTGGCGGAACACCTCGAATTAACTTAGCTAAAGCACATTTAAGTCGCCTGACATGCGATCATATGCTTTAATCAAGTTAACTCGATGATCCGTCGGATTTCATCCGATAAAACCACTTATATAGGACTGAGTTAGCATAGCTCACACGAAGGTGAGTGGTTCTAGAGAATACAATAGATCATCCAAGTTAAACAAGTTCAACAATTTATTTCAACACTGGTTCGAAAATCAGAGTTTTACAAGTTCATGAGCAGCGGAAAAGGTAAAATAGAATGGTGGAAGCTAGCGTCGGGTCGGATGTCCCTGATGAGGCCGATCAGGACATCAATGGTCCCTCTCCTCGCCGTCCGAGGAGGGATCCCACTCGACCGTTCACCCAGGAGGAAGCTGGGGCGGCCAAGTGCCAACAGCAGCACACTCAGGAGCTTCAACTTCACCTGAAAGAGATGCCACAAGAAAGGCTGAGCTACTAAGCTCAACAAGACTTAACTGACCGGTGGGAAAAACTACTCCACCAACTTGTAGACATGCAAGGCTCTTTGGCTGAGGGGTTTGTTTTGCCAAAAGCGGCTACAATAGGTCCTTACTTTCAATATTTTAGCTCTGATGCTAAGATTGTTAACCAGCCTACATTGGCACTTATGCTAAACAAACATAGTTCCAAATAATATATATATCAAGCATCAAGTTCATATCATCATCATGTTCCATCTTTACTCAGTGTAGCATAGCGATCAAGCAGTCTCAAACTGTAAGAGGCAGACGAATCGATTCGGGTTTCTTAACCATGCATGGCAAACCTAATCTCATGACATCCGTGCACCACCGAGGGTCGCTTCCTGTGTCGGCCGTCCCCATCAATCCCCTGACCCGTGTCGGGCCCACTTCGCTTGGTGCAATGTTCCACAGACCCGGCCTCTGCCGTTCTGTGACCACACTTGCCACCACATGCGGCCATAGGGGAAATTCTGTTCCAGAGACAGTGGATCGAACCGCTCACGACCAGGTTCAATCAGGTACTAGGCTTCCCCATCTCATACTAGGTATGAGATTAGTACTTTGAAACACTTGATCACGAACACCACCACTTTCAGACCTTAACCAGATTCAAGTAGACAGATGGGGCGATCCACCGACCACCAAAAAGAGTTCACAAGGCCCTGCCCCGTCCAATGTCCTTATAGTTGTAACAAAAAGGAGAACAAGCAACTCCTATAACTCACGAGTGATAGGGAATCATTCGTCTTTTACCGAGTCCTGTTAAGCATTTGCAACTACTCGGACTTATCATGCTAGTATTCAGATCAAGGGAACTGAGTCATGCATCTATGGTTTCAAACAACTCCTATAACGTAAATGCACATGCATACAAGTGAAGGCATGCGCAAGTTTAGAAAGATTGGGTTATGCTCCGGGGCTTGCCTTCGAGTGGGGCGGAGGCAAACTGGTCTTCTACGGGTTCTGCTTCAGCTCCTGCGGTCGGCGGCTCAACTACTGTTCTGCCTTCTGGCACCGGATGCAGCTCGTATGTGCCGTCAGCGAGGTTTAGCTCTACATGGAAATGCAAATGCAGGTTTAAACATTTAGATAGTTAATTTAACAACACTTGCAAGCTTTAGCTCAGAAACTTGTAGCAAAGCTACAGGAAAGGTGTGGAAGTCCAAACTTTAGTTGATAGAGAACAAGAAAAAAGGATCGAATTGGGAGAAACTTATGATCTGACCTCAGACCTAAGGAATAACTATATCGCGGTCCTCAGACTTAACATAGAGAAGTCCCCAAAATTTTACACAGATACCCTCAGGTCAAAGAAAAGATACAGCCGAGCCCTCGAGCGAGGCGGACAAGGGTCGACGAAACAGACAGGGTTGGGTGAGACGGAAAAAGGGGTCGGGCGAACCGGAAAGGGGTCGGTAGCTTACCTTTAGGCCAACGGGTGAAGTCTTGGGGTTGGGAAGGAACAGACTCAGGCGGAAGGACTTGACGTGCTAAGGCTTGGGTGGCGGCGGGGTCTGGCGGTGCTTCAGCGGCGGTGGTGCTTCTTGTGGATGACAATTAAGCTCTAGCACCGGGCGGAGAAAACAGGCGACTGGTGGGTTCGGAAAAGCGGGTGTTGGGCGGAGAGGGGAAGTTCCTCAAGAGCTTATGCGACAGCGCTTGAGTGCGAACAGAGGAAGGTGTGGTGAGGCAACGATGGCGAAGGGAACTCCGGTAGAGGCTGTGGTACTCCCTTTTATAGCTGCGCGGAAGAGAAAGAGTTCGAGCGGCGCGAAGAGGATGGAGTGCTCTATCGTGGCAGTGATTGGTCGACGTCTCCATTGACCGGCGAAGCGGAGCTTCGGGGATAGGATCTTATGGTCATTGCGCACTGAAGAAAGAGCTTATGCAGGCGCGGTTTTGCCGGAAGGGAAGATTGGCGAGGCGAGCGCGGGTCTGGTCGCGTCAAGCGGCGGATTGGGGGCGGCAGCTCGGCTAGAGTGCGGTAGGAAGGAAAGAAGGAACACTACAGGCGAGGTGACAGGGCGATTGGCGACGCGAGCAGGCGTAGATCAGCGGCTTTGCCGGGGCATGCTACTAGCGAGGCGGAAAAAAAGGAGCTGTTTTTGCCGGAGCCGTGGTTGGCGAGGGCGGTATCGTCGCAGGGTGCGTGCGTGGGCAGCGCAACTGAGGGGGCGACAGAAAAGTCGGAAGGCATCGGGGCGCACGGCCGGGGATCCGGGTGAGATGATGAGCGCGGGAGGTGAGGCGGTCTGGCGCGGCAGTGGCCAATCCTCTATCCCAGCGGCGACAGGGCGCCTGGTGCAGCCGACGAGGTTGCGGGCGAGACGAGACTAGGCGGAAAGGGCTGCAGGGGGCTTCCGCGCGCGATTGGGAAGAAGGCGCGCTGATCTATCTTTTCGCGGCCGGCGACTGGGCGAAGCGGCGCTCGTCGGGGAGGTTGAGCCACACGGCGGCGGGACTCTGAAGCAGGGCAAACGCTGGCTCTGGCGCGTTTGACCCGAGAGATCCGTGGGATCTGGTTTTGGGTCCATCTTCCAGTCTCTGGCTCTCCCACAACTCCAAGATTTGGAGGAACACTAGTTTCGGGACTTAGAGAAGAGCTGCTGTTTGCTGGGTTGGTGCTATTTTGTTGGGTTTCAAGGGTCGGGCTAATGGAAACTACAGATTTGGGATTTGTCTTGAGATTAACTCGGCTGATTAAACCTGGGTCGTTACAGCCTACCCACCTTAAAAAGAATCTCATCCCGAGATTCGGGTGTAAGGGCAACTAATGTGGGTGTGCGGTTCTTACCTCCTTGGCTGAAAAGAAAGCCTCTGAAGTGCTTATTTAGATATTCTTCTATTTCCCATGTTGCTTCATCCTCTGTGTGGTTACTCCATAGAATCTTGTACATTTTCACCACTTGTCGTCGAGTGTGCCTCTCCTTACGGTTGAGGACTTTGGTCGGGTACTCGACATAGGTTAGGTCGGGCTCGATTTGAAGTTGCTCCTGTTCCAAGATCTCAGTTGGGACTTGGAAACATTTCTTCAGCTGGGAAACATGGAAAACATCATGAATGGCCGAAAGCTATTCTAGTTGTTGGATCAGCCAATGTAACGGGGACCCAATTTCCCTTTTACTCCAAACCGTTGCACTCCTTTGGTCGGGGAGACACGAAGATATACATGATCACCAATGTTAAACTACAGGGGTCTCCTCCTTTTGTCGGAGTAACCCAAATGGAATCATGCCACTGAGATGTAGGGGGCAGTCCAACAATGAAATCCATGCTGATGTCTTCCCATTTCCAGGATGGGATAGGTAGCGGTTGCAAGGTACCTACTACCTTCAAATGGCTGGCCTTGACACGTTGACATGTGTCACATTCCGAGACATAGCGTGAGATTTCTGGCTTCATTCCACTCCACCAAAAAGTTTGACGGAGGTCATGATACATCTTATTGCTGCCAAGATGGATTGAGAACTTTGAGAGATGGGCTTCATCTAGGATTTGCTTCTTAAGAGCGGGGTCGTATGGGACAACAATTCTGTTCTCATAGTACACTCTCCCATTTTCATTCTGTCGAAAATGTTTGTACCCTTCATCCTTCCGTGCAATTTTCCTCTTAATTAGCTTTAATTCCTCATCCTCCAACTGTGCCAACCCAATTTGGTCCTCCAAAGCAGACTCAAGGGAAATATGACCGAGGGTTCCATGGGAAATAATTTCCAAGCTAAGTTTTCCCATCTCATGACACAGGGTTTCTGTGAAGTTGGTTGCCGACAGGCAATTGCAATGGGTCTTGCGGCTAAGAGCATCTGCTACCACGTTGGCTTTGTCGGGGTGGTAATGTACTTCCAAATCATAATCCTTGATCAATTCCAACCACCTTCTTTGGCGCATGTTGAGGTCGGCTTGAGTGAAGATGTACTTGAGGCTCTTGTCATCGGTGTAGATGTTGCAGTGGGTGCCCATCAAATAGTGTCTCCATATCTTTAAAGCATGAATCACTGCTGCCAATTGAAGATCATGGGTCGGGTAGTTCAGCTCATGAGGTCGTAACGCCCGTGAGGCATAGGCAATGACTCGGTTGTCTTGCATAAGAACACACCCAAGTCCAGTGCCAGAGGCATCACAGTATACGTCAAACGGCCTAGAAGGGTCGGGTTGAGCTAAAACTGGGGCAGATGTCAGCAAATGTTTCAAGGTGTGGAAAGCTTCTGCGCATTTGTTGCTCCACACAAACTCGACTTCCTTTTTCAGTAGCTCGGTCATCAGCTTAGCTATCTTGGAGAAATCCGGAATGAAACGCCGATAATAGCCTGCTAATCCAAGAAAACTGCGGATCTGATGAACCGAAGTGGGCGGCTTCTAGTCCATGACCTCTTGAACTTTGCTTGGGTCTACTGCTATGCCATTCCGAGAGATAGTGTGTCCCAAGAACTTGACACTATCTAACCAGAATTCAAACTTGGAGAACTTGGCATAAAGCTGATGATCTCTCAACCGTTGAAGAACCAGATGAAGATGATTGGCATGTTCTTCTTCGTTCTTCGAGTACACTAGGATATCATCAATGAACACCACTACGAACTTGTCCAACTCGGGCATGAACACCGAATTCATGAGATACATGAAGTAAGCGGGCGCATTGGTGAGTCCAAAAGACATAACCAGGTACTTGTAGAGTCCATATCTTGTGGAGAAGGTAGTTTTGGGGATGTCACAGGGTCTGATCTTAATTTGGTGATAACCGGAACGAAGATTGATCTTGGAGAACACTCTAGCTCCAGCTAACTGGTCAAACAGAACATCAATGCGGGGAAGTGGATACTTGTTCTTGACATTCACCGCATTGAGGGGTCGGTAGTCCACACACATGCATAGACTCCCATCCTTCTTCTTCACAAACAGGGCTGGGCAACCCCAAGGTGAAGTGCTGGGTCGGATAAAGCCTTTCTCCAACAACTCATGTAGTTGGGTCTTCAACTCAGCCAACTCGGCGGGTGGCATCTGATAAGGTCCTTTGGAGATAGGGGTGGTGCCGGGGATCAACTCTATCGGACGGCATGCCCGGCAAAACATCGGCAAACACGTCGGGGTACTCACAGACTACAGGGATGTCCTTCAGTCGGGTTTCCATTGCGGGATATGCACAAGAATTTACATCTTCTTGGTGAGGCAATTGGACGACAAAGGGGCCTTGGTGGGGTGAGTTGACGTGGATAGCTCGGGCTGGAATATCTAACACAACCTGGTGCCTAGTCATCCAATCCATTCCTAGGATGACATCAATTCCCTCCAGATCGAGAATAACAAGATTCTCCTTAAAAAGGTTTCAGCCTAGCTAGATAGGCACATTAACACTCATCCTATCAGATGTGATTACCCCACCCGGGGTGGATATCCTAAAAGATCCTCTTGTTTGGCATTCCTTTATCCCATGTTTGTCACTAGTCTTTCTTCTAATAAAACTATGTGAGGCTCCTGAGTCAAACAAAACTAAAGCTGAAAGACTGTGAATAAGAAAGGTACCCGTCATTATCGGTGCACCTTCAGGAAGCTCTGCTGCGGTGGTGAAGTTCAGCCGACCTTGGCGAACTTGCATCTTGGGCCTCTTCCCTTTATTGAGCATCACATTGCTCTGCCCCGGGCGCTGATTCTGATTCCTGGGGCAGTCCTTGGCGAAATGCCCCACATTGCCACAGGTGAAGCAGCGGTTACCAATTGCTGGGCGCGGTGGCGGCGGTAGGGTCGGCCGCGGTGCCTGAGGTTGATAACCCGGGAAACGAAGTGCTGCCGAGGGTGGGGGTCGGGCAACCCATCTTCCCGGCTGCTGGGGTCGGCTGGGTGCCTGTGGTGGAACCATTCTGAAACGTTGTGTAGGTGGGCTGGGCGTTGGCAATGGAGCCTTCCTCTTCCTCTCAGCTGCCAGAGCCTTAATGTAGTCCTCTTGTGAGATGGCCAAGTTGACCAACTTGTTGTACGTATTCACCCTTATCGGGTTTAACCTTTCCCTGAGCTCCAAGCTTAGCCCTCTGCGGAACCTATCCTGCTTCTTCTCATCTGTGTCCGCGTGGTATCCAGCATACCAGCACAGATCATTGAAGGCCTGCGCATAGTGCAGGACATCTCGATTTGCCTGGGTAAGGGCCAGGAACTTGTTGAGCTTACATTCTAGGAGACCTTCAGGGATATGATGGCTCCTGAACGCTGTCTTAAACTCTTCCCAGCTGACGACGTGGTCGGCCGGCTGCATGGTGTGGTAGTGATCCCACCAAAGGAGGGCAGAACCACGCAGGTGCTGCACGGCGAATCGAGCCTTGTTCTCCTCCAGGCAATGGGCGGTGAGGAGGGAGAACTTGGATTCGATGGCACGAATCTAGGCATCGGCGTCGAGCGGGTCTTCTGTCTTCTGGAACAAAGGGGGTTGCGTGCTCAAGAAGTCCTCGTAACGAGCAACTTGGGGTTGTTCATGGGCTCTCCCCCCATAGGGCTGCTGTTGTTGTCCTTGTACAATGTGCCTTAGCAGCTCAGTTTGAGCCACTAGGAGGGCTTCCAGCAAAGGTGGGGGCAGAGGCGGAGGTAGATCCTGCCTCTGCTCGCTACCGCTGGGCACCGAGCCAGATCGGGTGCGATGTGCCATCTGCAAGAGTCAACGTTCCATTAATTCCATAACCTCAGAAGTATTCCAATCATGTGGGAATGCATATGTTAAATCCGCAATTGAGACTCTTGCCGATACTGAAACACAACAACATTTCTTATTAAGGAGATACACACTTCCTCTAGCCCTCTTAGTTAGCAACTATCTTAGTTCTGCACACAACTTCGGACGAACCATAACCATATTCCAGGAGTTCCACTATATCTGACCTTAGGCCATGGGGTCAGGCAAGGTGGAGAACTGCCTCGAGGAGTCGAGCGCATCCGACCTTGCGACTCGGGGTCGGCCAAGCTTTGGACAGACCCACCGAAAGGGGTGTGTGGTTACAGCAAAAACTCCCACAACTTGGCATCCAAGGCGTGTCGCAAAAAGAGTCAAAGGTCAAGTTAAGGTCTGATTTCACTGAGGTCATTGCATTGTTGTTCCCCAAAACACAGGAGAAAACTCAACTCAAGGCTAACCTATTACATCACTATCCAAAACTTAGGTTGCCGAGGAGTACAACAAAAGATTAGATTCCTACAGCTCTCAATCTATGAGGGTACACTGTGAGTCGAAGAAGAGGCGTCGTCATCCTCAATGTCCATGCTGGATGCTCCCATTACTTCCTCGGGATCTTCTTGTTCATCCAGCTGCATCTCAAGGGCATGTATAGCATCAAGCTCAGCGTGGTGCTCGTCCAGATGAGCATTAGCAACTGCTAGCTCCATCCCGACCTCCATCTTCTCTTCGGAAAGCTTGATCATGCCATCCACCAGGTCCGTCACTTCTCCCTCGAGCTCGGAGATTCGGTCTTGCATGTCATGGATCTGTATGCCTCTCTGGATGAGTTGATATGTTTGTCCCACCAAGTCTCTCTTGGCGGCATTGAAAAGCCCTTGGGTGTCTATGGCTATCCGAGCCAAGATAGCCATCGCTCGGCCTTGGAGTTCAATCAGCCGATACAAGGCTGACATGCATCTGGTGGTGGTGGAGATGGTAACCAGTGAATGGGAGGTTGCCAACACTTCCATGTTGTTGACGCGATCGAGCCACGCCGGGTCTAGCCGATCCCTAGAGGGGAACAAGCCGATTGGGTCCAAAGTGACCTCCAGCGGGTGTAGTCGACAGAACTGGGTGAGGATCTGCAGAGCAGCTGATTCCCACGTATCCTCCAGAGCGTGCCTGCAAGTCGGGACTTCGAGCTGGGGCCACTCGGGCTGCACAGGGGGGGAGGTACCACCACCTGCACATTGCACCTCTGTACTCCGTGCTCCTGGTACATCCGTCCCACGTACAAAGGCGGGGACTGATACCCAAACAACTTAAGGTATCCCACAGAATAGCAGGAAAACCCTCAAAGTGTAGGCACATAGAGTGGGAAATGCCATCAGCATCGTACAGCACGTGTCCGGGAGCAGCCATCTAGAACCAAAAACCGAACCGACATGAGATAGAAACTCTAAGAAGAAGAACAAGTCGGGCAGAAAAAGTACTTGGATTTGACCAAAGCACAAGCTGGAAGGAAGCTAGAAATCCTTAAACCGAAGAAGGGCTTTAGCCAAGGCAAGGTTGCTTTAGAGAGGTGGGTTCACAGATTTCAATTCATGCCGCATGCATAGCCTACTTCGTCCTCTCAACCAAAACAACTGCCAAAACTTTGGTCTTACGCAGTCAGTGCCGGTGGCAAGGCAACCAGTACGTCTCTCCCTATAATATATAGTCGGGTTCTAGTAGCGTCTCCTAAGCGAACGCGGTTAGTGTACCTGCAGAAAACACCACCACATGAACCTTTCGTGCCAGCACCCACGAAAGCATCCTCGAGCATTACCGTTCACTATAGAAACGGTACCCATGCGTTTAAGGCTGCATGGACAGCGCAACAACCATGGAAATAGGTCCCCTTTGAATGGAACCGTATAACCCTTCGCATACTCGAGATGCGGAATCAGTGCACGTATAATAGACGTGGGCAAACAACCGTGATGATAGGCTCGTTGGAATCGAACCATACCATCCTTCGTATGAATTTACACACAGGACCTGCACACGTGTGATAGACGTGGCGAAACAACCACGACGACAGGGTCCCTTGAATAGAACTCCCTATCAACCCTCGCATACTCATGATGCGGAACTCGGCACACGTATGATACACGTGGCGAAGTGCTGGGGGTTAGCAAGATAACCAATAAGTAATAGCCACCTAAAATAACCCCAAAATCCCCTAAGGCCTCTCGTCCTAAGGTCATCCTTATCGGTCGTACAAAATTTCTTGCAAAGTTTACTTCAAAAAGAAAGTGTTTAGGACCTATTGTGTTCTCTGTGCTAAACCTGGCTCTGGTACCAGCTGTGGTGGAACCACCTCGTATTACCTTGATTAAAGCCTGGTTAAGTCGCTTGACACGCGACACTTATGCCTTATCAAGTTAACTCGAAGTGCCGTCAGATTTCCTCCGATTTAACCACTTATAGGACCAAGTTAGCAAAACTCACACGAAGGTGAGTGGTTCTAGAGAATACAACAGATCCATTGAGTTAAACAAGTTTGACAATTTAGTTCAACATCAAAACGAAAATCAGAGTTTTACAAGATTCAAAAGCAGCGGAAAAGTAAATTAGCGGAAGCTAGCGCCAGGGTCAGATGTCCCTGAGGAGGCCGATCAGGACATCAGTGATCCCTTTCCTCACCGTCCGAGGAGGGATCCCACTCAACCATCCAACCCGGAGGGAGCTAGGGCGGCCAAGTGCCAATGGGAGCAAACTCAGGAGCTACAACTTCACCTAAAAAGAGAGCCACAAACAAGGCTGAGCTGCTAAGCTCAACAAGACTTAACCGACCGGTGGTAAAACTACTCCACCACGTCTAGACATGCAAGGCTCTTTGGCTGAGGGATTTATTTGCCACAAGCGACTATGTTAGATCCTTGCTTTCAAGTTTTAGCTCAAATTCTAAGTTCATTAACTAGTCTACGTTGGCATCTTACTCTAAACGAACATAGATCCAACTTTATGTATATAAGCTCATCATCAAGACCATGTCATCATCAGACTTTTTCATTACTCAGTGTAGCATAGCGATCAAGCAGTCTCAAACTGTGAGAGGCAGATGAATCGATTCGAGTTTCTTAACCATGCATGGTGAACCTAATCTCACGATATCCGCGCACCACAAGGGTCGCTTCCTGTGTCGGCCATCCCCATTAATTCCAAGGCACGTGTCAGGTCTAAACTTTCCTTAGCATGCAATGCTCCACAGTCCTGGCCTCTACCGTACTGTGACCGCACTTGCACCCACATGATGCACCATGGGAACCTCGTTCCAGGGACAGCAGGGGTATAAGCCACGCCCTAGTTCAATCAGGTACTAGGCTTCCCCATCCCATACTAGGTATGAGATTAGTCCTTTCAAACACTTGATCACGAACACCACCACTGTCGGGCCTTAACAGATTCCGTACACAGACGGGGTGATCAACCGACCACCAAAAGAGTTAACAAAAACCCAGCCCCGTCCATCATCCTTATAGTTGTAACAGAAGGAGAACAACCAACTCCTATAACTCGCGAGTGACAAGAAATCACTCGACTTTTACCGCTTCCTATTTAAGCATAGAAACTACTCGGCCCAACAACTAGTGTTCAAATTAAAGGAACTATGTCATGCATCTAAGGTTGCAAACAACTCCTATACGTAAATGCACAAACATGAGAAAGAAGGCATGCGCAAGTTTGGGAAACTTTGGGGTTCATGCTCCGGGGCTTGCCTTCAAGCGGAGGGGAGGGAAGTGGGTCTTCAGCTGGTGGGGCGACTTCGGCTTCTGGAACTGGTAGCTCAGCTACAGCTCCGTCTTCTGGCATCGGGTGTAGCTCGTAGACGTCGTCAGCAAGACGAAACTCTACACGAATGCAATGCAGGAGTTAGTGTTTAGACGGTTATTTCAACAGCAACACTTGCAAGTCTTAGCCTAGAAACTTGTAGCAAGGCTACGGAAAAAGTGTGGGGGTTCAGGCTTCAGTGGATAGAGAACAAGACCAAGGGTCGGATTGGAAGAAACTTATGATCTGACCTTTAAACCTTAAGGGATAACTATGTTTGGGGTCCTCAGATCTATTACAGAGAAGTTCCCGAAATCTTACACAGATACCCTCGGGTCAAGGAAAAAGATACAGCCGAGCCCTCAGGCGAGGCAGATAAGGGTTAGCTAACAGTAAGGGTCGGGCGAGACAGAAAAAGGGGTCAGGTGAACCGATGAGGGGTCGGTAGCTTACCTTCGGTTTATAGGTGAACCTTTAGGGTTGGGAAGGAGTAGACTTGGGCGGAAGGTCTTAAGCACTAAGGCTTGGATGGCGGCAATGTCCGGCGGTGCTTCAGCGGTGGCGGAGCTTCTTGTGAGCAACAAGAAAGCTCTAGCACAGCGCGGAGGAGCAGGTGGCTGGGTGGATTGGGAGGGGCGGGTGTTGAGCAGATATGAGAGTTCCTCAAGAACTTAGGTGGCGGCGCTCGAGCACAAAACAGAGGAACAAGGCGGCGAGGCAACGATGGCGAAGGGAACTTCAGTTGGGCTCTGGAATTCCCTTTTATAGCTGTGCAGAAGAGAGAGGGAGTTGGAGTAGCACGAAGATCGGAAGAAAAGGATGGAGTGCGCTGCCATGGCGGTGATTGAGCGGCGATGGGTGGCGGAACAGGACTTCGGAGATAGCATCCTCGGCTATTGGGCACGGGAGACAAGGCAGCGCAGGCGCGATTTTGCCGGGGTTGAGGTTTGGCGGAGGCGGGCGTCGTCGTGCGGCGGATCTGATTGGTGTGACAGGGAGAACGGCGCTACAAGCGAGGTTGCGACAGGTGAAAAGACAGGCGGACTGCGGCTGCGCGGGCGAGCGCGACTGTTTAGAGGCGGCGGAAAAGCCGGAAGGCATTGGGCCTTGCAGCCAGGGATCCGGTGAGATGATGATGGGCGCGAGCTGCGAGGCAATTTTGACATAGCAGGCAGCAAAGCTCTGCCACAGAGGCGTCAGAGCACCAAGGTGCGGCCGGCGAGGGCGCGAGCGAGATGAGGCGCTGCAGAAAGGGTTGTAGAGGGGCTTCCACTGCGATTGGGGAGGAGGGTGCGAGAATCCATCCTGTCACGGCTGGTGACTGGGCGAAGCGGCGGGCGTCGAAGAAGTTGAGCCACGCGGCGGGGGAGCTCTGAAGCGGTGCAGGCCGCTCGAGTGCGTCTACCTTGGGAGATCCAGAGAAAAGATCGCGGGTCCACCTGTCAATCTCGGTTTCTCCTCTGCTCCAGATTGAAAGGGACATTGTTGTTGAGACTTAGAAGGAACTGGCAGGGTGAGTTGGAGTCTTCAGGGGTCGGGACCGGGAACTGGAGTGGAGCACTCCTGCTCGGGAAGAGCTGAGACAGAGGAATTTTGGGACCCGGATCAAGATTAACTCGAAAGATTTAAC
The DNA here is from genome assembly GCF_005286985.2 of Setaria viridis. Classification (NCBI taxonomy): domain Eukaryota; kingdom Viridiplantae; phylum Streptophyta; class Magnoliopsida; order Poales; family Poaceae; genus Setaria; species Setaria viridis. The sequence goes on along the minus strand of NC_048263.2, from coordinate 12,523,380 downwards.
CGGGGTCGCTACAACTTCGTCACCACAGGAGAGGGAATCAATATGATTCCTCTTCCTGTCCAACCCACTCGCCCCGTCACCCCCGGCTCCGCCGTTGGGACGATCGGGAGTTGCCGGGCGCGCACCACAGGGCCCTCTTTGAAAGAGCGGCCCTTTGGTCTACTCAACACCGCAGCGACTTATGGTCGTTCCCTAGCATGATCCATGATTGCGCCACCCATGGATGACGAGTTCATGGGCATGACAGAGTACGCATCGGTGGTTGTCTTACCTCTCCTTGCGGAGAGGCCGGAAACGGCCTCCAACGCTGGCTCCGCCAACAGAAGCTACCACCCCTCGCGTGAGTGCTGCGTGGCCAATGCACACTCCGCGAGGGCCAGCGACGATGACGACGAAGGGGAGTAGCATACTCCTCCACCCAACTCCATAGCCTCAGCCGAAGCACACACCAGGATCCCGACATAGCCCCAACTGCCGAAGGAGCGCGCGGTGCTCGAACAGGAGATTGAGCACCACCGCAATGAGGGCGGAGCGCGCCATCGGGCCTGCAACGTCCACCGGCGCAACTGCGGGGACCAAAATCATCCCCAACTCCTCGCACGCGCCAGCCAGAACATTGCCACCGCGGCAGTCCTACTCTGATGACTCCCCGAGCCGACCACGCCCGAGAAGCGATAGGCCCACCAAGAGGTACGCGACCAGCTTGAGTGTGAAGCAATCCAGCAGGCAGAGAGCTCCATGTCCCGGCAACGCGGACACGACCCCAGCAGGGTCACGCCCTCCGCACCTCTTGAGAGGCATGGAGGGTCTATCTACCAACCTTCCTCCCGCGGGGGAAACCGGGCCTCGCCCATTCGACGGACTCCACCATGTGCGGGCGGTGGAGCCCTATCCATCCACCAACGCGTCAGTCCTATCCTTGAAGCATGCGACACCTTGGACGCACAGGGACAGGGAGGACAGAGCCGATCGCGGCTACCACATACGCCGTGGTGGCCGCTACGATAGCGGAGAAGACCGGAGCCCGAGCCCCAACCCAGCGGGGCCCAAGGCTTTCTCTGCGCGGATCCTCAACGCGCTGTTCCCGGCGTGCTTCAGGCATCCTTCCAACATCACCAAATACTTTGGGGAGATGAACCTCGGACTTTGGCTCAGCGACTACCGGCTTGCCTGTCAGGCCGGTGGGGCGGATGATGACATGTTCATCATCCGCAACCTCCCTCTATTCCGAGCCAACTCGGCGCGGGCATGGCTAGAACACCTTCTATCAGGTCAGATCCAAAACTGGAATGACCTGAAGGAGGTCGTCGTGGGAAACTTCCAAGGCACGTACATGTGCCCTGGAAACTCCTGGGACCTCCGGAGTTGCCACCAGGGGTCGGATTAGACTCTCCGAGAGTACATCTGGCGCTTCTCCAGGAAGTGCACCGAGCTCTCCAACATTGCTGATGCCGATGTCATCGGAGCCTTCTTGGCAGGGACCTCCTGTAGGCCTCTGGTCCACAAACTGGGATACATGGGCCCACGGACCACCGAGGAGCTCCTCAACATCACCACCAACTTCACCTCGGGCAAGGAGGCCATCAGGGCGATATTCGATCGCTCCAAGGGCAAGGAAATGTGGGAGGAGGATGCCGACGAAGGCACCTCCAACCGCTAGAAGAAGAAGAAGAACAAGCAGCGGTGCGAGGACCCCCTCGTGGCCGTTGCCGAACGCAAGAGTGGACGGCCCCCGAGGGCACCCCAGGCCATTTCGACAAGCTGCTCGAGGGACCGTGCCGGAACCACAAGTTCCCCATCAAGCACGCGTACAAAGACTGCAACCTCATGAAGAGGTTCTTTGTCGGCAACTCCATGAAGGGCGATTGGAGAAGGAAGCCTGAGGAGGAGGGGAGGAATGCCAGAGAGAAGGAGGACGGCTTCCTGAACATCGACGGCTACTTCATGATCTTCAGCGGACCGGCGGCCTATGACTCCGGGCGCCGCTAGAAGCTGGAACGCCGTGAGGTCTACGCGGCCGACCCTACCACCCCAGTCTTCCTCAACTGGTCAAGGTCCGCCATAACCTTTGACCGTTCCGATCACCTGGAACACGTCCCACAGCTGGGGTGCTACCCTCTCATCATCGATCCCGTTGTCGGCACGAAGCGCCTCACCAAGGTACTGATGGATGGAGGCAGCAGCCTCAACATCCTCTATGCCAAAACCCTCGACACCATGGGGATCGACCGATCCTGTTTCCGCCCTAGCGAAGCACCCTTCCACAGCATCATGCTGGGGAGGCGGGCAATGCCCCTCGGGCAAATCGACTTACCCGTCACCTTTGGGAATCCTTCCAACTTAAAGAAGGAGACCCTTACGTTCGAGGTGGTAGGTTTCCGCGGAACCTACCATGCCATCCTAGGATGACCATGCTACACCAAGTTCATGACCATCCCCAACTACACCTACCTCAAGCTCAAGATGTCGGGACCCAACGAGGTCATCACTGTCGGCAGGTCCTTCTAGAAGGCCTACGAGTGCAACGTCGAGTGCTGCGAATATGCCTCGGCTATCACTACCTCGGAGGACCGCGTGGTCCAGCTCACGGAGGACGCCAAGGACTCGCTCGACTCCAAATGATCCTCCAGCTCCTTCGAAGCCACGAAGGGCGTGAAGGAGATCCCTCTTAGCTTCGACAGTTCTGACGGCAGGGTGGTGCGCATAGGAGCCACCCTATCCCCCAAATAGGAAAGCGCGCTCGTCGACTTCATCTGTGCAAACAGCGACGCTTTTGCGTGGAATTCCTTAGATATGCTAGGCATCCCGAGGGAAGTCGCCAAGCACTCCTTGAACATCAAGGCCGGATCCAAACCGGTGAAGCAAGGACTGCGCCGCTTCGACGAGGAGAGGCGCGGGACCATTGGCGAGGAGCTTCAGAAGCTTTTGGCGGCCGGGTTCATCAAGGCAGTGTACCACCCCGAGTGGTTAGCCAACCCTGTTCTTATATGAAAAAAGAATGGGAAATGGAGAATGTGTGTTGATTATACAAGTCTCAACAAAGCGTGCCCGAAGGATCCCTTTCCTTTGCCACGCATAGATGAGATAGTAGACTTAACCTCGGGGTGCGAAACCCTCAGCTTCCTCGATGTGTACTCCGGCTACCATCAAATCATGATGAAGGAGTCCGACCAGCTCGTGACCTCTTTCATCACCCCCTTCGGATCATTCTACTACGTCACGATGCTATTCGGCCTCAAAAACGTGGGGGCTACATACTAGCGATGTGTGCTCAAGTGTTTTGGGGACCTCATCGGGTGAACCGTTGAGGCCTACGTGGACGACATCGTGGTCAAATCCAAGCTTGGCGACCAGCTCATCCCCGACCTTGAGATGGCCTTTGAGAGGCTAAGAAACAAGCACATCAAACTCAACCCCGAGAAATGCATTTTCTGGGTCCCGAGGGGCATGCTGCTTGGCTTCATCGTCTCCGAGCGTGGCATCGAAGCCAATCCAGAGAAGATATCGGCCATCACCAGCATGGGACCGATCCGAAACCTAAAGGGAGTACAGTGCATCATAGGATGCCTTGCGGCCCTAAGCCGCTTCTTCTCGCACCTTGGTGAATGAGGACTCCCCCTCTACTGACTCCTGAAAAAGACCGACCGCTTCGCGTGGACCACCGAGGCTCAGGAGGCACTTGACCGGCTCAAGCAAATCCTGACAAAGGCCCCGATCCTGGTCCCGCCGACCGACAAGGAACCACTCCTGCTCTACATCGCGGCTACCACACAGATGGTAAGCGCTGCCCTGGTGGTGGAGCGAGAGGAGGAAAGACATACCCTCAAGGTGCAGCGTGCAGTGTACTTTATTAGCGAGGTCTTGTCCGACTGCAAGACCTGTTACCCCCAAATCCAAAAACTCTTGTACGCGGTCCTCATCACGAAGAGGAAACTGCGCCACTACTTCAGCTCTCACCCTGTGACAGTCATATCATCCTTCCCCCTCGGCGAGGTCATCCAAAACCAGGACGCGATGGGAAGAATTGCGAAGTGGGTACTCGAGCTCATGGACCAAGGCATCACCTATGCCTCCCAAACAGCCATTAAGTCCCAATTGCTCGCCGACTTCATCGCAGAATGGACGAAGGTCCATACACCATCGGCGCCGGTGGAGAAGGAGTACTGGACGATGTACTTCGATAGGTCACTGATGAAAACTGGTGCCGGAGCAGGCCTGGTCTTCATCTCCTCCCTCGGCGTGCGCTTAAGGTATATGGTCCGCCTCCATTTTCCCGCATCTAACAATGTCGAAGAATATGAGGCTCTCATCAATTGGCTCCGCATCACCATCGAGCTGGGCATCCAACGGCTTGACATCAGAGGCAACTCGCAGCTAGTCGTCGACCAAGTCATGAAGGAGTCAAGCTGTCACGACCCCAAGATGATGGCGTACTGCCATGCAGCCCGCCAGCTCGAGGACAAATTCGACGGTCTCGAGCTCTACCACATCGCAAGACGTTTCAACGAGGCAGCCGATGAACTGGCAAAGGCAGCATCCGGCCAAAGGCCAGTCCCCGCTGGCATCTTTTTCAGTAAGTTGCATAAGCCCTCAGTCTGCTATGAAGAACCGGGAGAGGTCGGCAACGAGCCACCTATCCTGGACCCGGATGCCGACCCCTCCAACCATGAGGTTATGGAGATCGATGCAGACCTGGCAGAAGGGGCCGACCCTCTGCCTGACTGGAGAACTCCATACCTCGACTACCTCATCCGCGAGTCACTCCCTACGGACAAGATGGAAGCACGAAGGATTGCCCGTCGCACCAAGTCCTTCATCATCATCGACCAAGAGCTCTACAAGCGAAGCCATACTGGGATCCTACAACGCTGCATCCCCTTCGAGCAAGGAAGTTCGCTGCTCTAGGACATCCACGCGGGGGCCTGTGGTCACCATGCCGCACCAAGAACCCTCGTCGGGAATGCTTTCCGACAAGGCTTCTACTGGCCGACGGCAGTCGCCGATGCCACCCGCGTGGTACGCCCCTGCGAGGGATGCCAATTCTACGCCCGACAGACTCATCTGCCTACCCAAGCACTCCAGACCATCCCCATCACGTGGCCCTTCACAGTCTGGGGTCTGGACCTTGTCGGGCCCTTCAAGAAAGCACCCGGGGGCTTCACCCACCTACTCGTCGCTGTCGACAAATTGACGAAGTGGATCGAGGCTCGACCGATCGCACAGATCAAATCCGAGCAAGTGGTGCAATTCTTCACCGACATCACTCATCACTTCGGAATCCCCAACACCATCATCACGGATAACGGCATGCAGTTCACTGGGAATTTTTTTTTCAGTTTCTGCGACGATCACCACATTTGTGTGGACTGGTTGGCCATGGCACATCCCCGTACGAACAGAAAAGTTGAGCAGGCCAATGGCATGATACTCCGGAGTCTCAAGCCATGGATCTTCAACCGCCTCAACAAGTTCAGTGGCCGATGGGTTGCAGAACTCCCCATGGTCCTATGGAGTCTGAGGATGACCCCCAGCAGGGCAACCGGCTTCACCCCATTCTTCATGGTCTATGGGTCCGAGGCAATCCTCCCCACTGACTTGGAGTATGGGTCACCGAGGGTCAGAGCATATGACGAATGAGGGAACCAAACATCCATCACGGACGCGCAAGACTAGCTGGACGAAGCACGAGACGTGGCCCTGATACACTCGGCCAAGTACTAGCAAGCCTTGCGATGGTACCACAGCCGTAAGGTACGGGGTCGGGCTTTCAATGTCGGCGACTTAGTGCTCCGCCTTGTTCAGAGCAACCAGGGTCGGCACAAGCTGACCCCACTGTAAGAAGGTCCGTTTGTCGTTGCACAAGTACTGCGACCAAGCACGTAACAAACTAGCGACCCCCGATGGGCAAATTCTCACCAACGCTTGGAACATCGAATAGCTAAGTCGCTTCTACCCCTAGTCGTCATTTCTAAAGTTATGTATGAACTTCTACTACTTGTTTGTGGAAAAATCTGTTTTGGGTCGCTTTCGCTAAAGTTTTCTTCCAAGCTTAGGGATATCCGACCTTGGCGCTCGCCCAGGGTCGAATATCCCTCAGGGCCCGTCAAGGGCTCTAGCCTAAGACACTTAGCGTCTTCTCAAAACACTGCTTTTTTCCAAACCGACCCTCTTCCTAAATGTTTGGGCTTGGGAGGAGAAGAGTGTGCGAATGATGCTCGGGCAAGACCGATCAGACTGCGAGAAACCTACGCATCTGGCAGCTACGGTGCATTTGCTCATCGGCGCTTCCCGACCCGTCCGACTCGCATTCTGATCTTTCCAAACCCAAAAACATAGAAAGAGGATCAAAAACTTTTTTCGAAAAATTGCATAAACAAAAAGGCCACTCCGGCCAATGCAAAAGCAAGTTTAGAGTTACTTAATTCTTTACAAGTTTTTGGGGCACCTCTGCCCGATACAGATTTTCTTCAAGGACGCTCAGGCGGGACGGCCTCCTCCTCCAAGACCTGCGCCAAGGCCTCCACGGGAGCAGCCACCGACGTGTTGACCTTGTCCAGCTCAGCTTCAGTATCGCCGGAGGCCTAGCCCTCGCTCATCAGCTGGAAGTTGAGGCCGGCATAGTGAGAGCTGAAGACGCCAAAGGCCCGCTTCACGCCGATGCGGAGCGCATCCCGAGCAACCTCGCACTCCCACTGGTACGTCCCGAGGACACAAGCCGCTAGCGAACTCGTCCCCTCCTCCTAGACGACTCCGAGGTCTTCGCAGACCATGCCAATGGCGCTCCGCAGGTTGGTGAGCTCGATGTGCTCCTCCTCAGCGGTGGCTCTCAACCGAGCAAGGTCACCGTCAAGGCCTACCCAAACCACAAAAATGAATTAGAACCAGCGTTGCGCACTGGGAAAGACAAGAGAAAAAGGATGACGAAGTCCTTACCATCAGCACGGGCTCGCTGCTCGCGTTCCCAGACAAGCCCTTGGGACACCGCGGCCTGAAGCCCCTGCACTTGCCCTCGGAGCTGGCTGACCTCTTCCACAAGATTGGCCGCCACCTGCTTAGCCTCGAGCTTCTGACCTGCCTCGAGGTCGTGCTCCTGTCGAGCCACGTCACGCTTTTGGTAGGCCACGTCGCACTCCTGCCAAGCCGCATGGCGCTCGCGCCGGATGCGCTCGACGGTTTTCTGAAGGGCTTCGTGCTCCTGCTTGACCCGGGCGAGCTCCTTGGCGTCTTGGCGGTCCTTCTCGGTGGTGACTCAAAGCTTGTCCTCCGCCCTCCTGGCGCCCACCTGCGCCTCCTTCTCCTGCGCACGCAGGTGAACCAGCATCTCACCAAGGGCGGCGGCAGCCTGCTGGGCAGCGGTGAGCTATCCAGTTAGCTCATTGTTCCACCGCGCCTCCTCGAAAAGGTGTTCCCAGACCCCCCTTCACTTTGGAGGAACTTGGACTTCCTCCGGCTGCAGTCCCTGAGGGTCTGCAGGACGATTTGCACTTGAAACTCGTTTGGAGAAGAAGGAGCAGAGAAGGGAAAAATGACCGCCGAGAAGAACACCATACCTAACCGGCAGGGGCGACAACATCGCACAGCCTTCCCACCACAGAGGACAGGGCGGCATGAACATCATCGAGCCCACCCTGCACCTCCAGCCACCTCTCCTGTTCCCCGACATCACCAAGGATGAAGAGGGGGTTCTCCGGGTCTCCACAGGGGGCCCAACGCATGGTCGGTCCTCCCCACGCGTTGGGATCATGTCCAGATCTAACAATAGCACGGGAGGACTCCCCAACCAACGTCGGCAGCTCCTTGACCGATGCCGATGGCCCCATGGGGCAGGTGCCGCCGTCTCCACCTCCACCGCTGGAGTAGACGCCGCCGTCACCTCCTCCACCGTGTGGCGGATCCACTTCGGATTAACTTGATTAAACAGGGTTAAGTCGCCTAACATGCGACACCCATGCCTAAGCCAAGTTAACGCGAAGTGCCGTCGGATTTCATCCGATTAACCACGTGAACAGGATCGAGTTAGCAAACTCACACGAAGGTGAGTGGTTCCAGAGAATACAACAAGTCCACCGAGTTGAACAACTTAACCATTTAGTTCGGCCAGAAAAACAAATCAGAGTTTTACAAGGTTCCAAAAGAAAACAACAGAAGGTAAAATAGCAAGCGGAAGCTAAACGCAGGGGTCGGACGTCCTTGGTGAGGCCAGCCAAGACGTCAGTGATCCCTTTCCTCGCCGTCCGATGAGGGATCCCACTCGACCGTCCAACCCGGAGGGAGCTGGGGTGGCCAAGTGCCAGCGGAAGAAGGCTCGGGAGCAGCAACTTCACCTGAAAAACAGGAGCCACAACAAGGCTGAGCTACTAAGCTCAACAAGACTTAACCGACAGGAGTAACCACTCCACAAAAACTAGACATGCCAGGCTCTTTGGCTGAGGGGGTTTGTTTGCCAAGAAGCACTAAGTAAAACCCTATTTTCAAGTTTTAGCTCCGGTTCTAAGTTCATTATCCGGTCTAAGTTTTGCAACCTATTCTAAGCAATCATAAAACCAACCAAAGGTATATATATAACATCATCAAGACCATGTCATCATTATATTTCTTTCTTACTCAGGGTAGCATAGCGATCAAGCAGTCTCAAACTGTGAGAGGCAGACGAATCGATTCGAGTTCTTTAACCATGCATGGTGAACCTAACCTCACGACATCCGTGCACCCAGAGGTCGCTTCCTGTGTCGACCTTCCCCATCAATCCCCTAACCCGTGTCGGGCCCATTTCCTTTGGTGCAAGGTTCCACAGACCCAGCCTCTGCCGTTCTGTGACCACGCTTGCCACCACGTGCGACAACTAGCAGGGGAAACTCCGTTCCAAGAACAATGGGGCGACCGCTCACATCTAGGTTCAATCCGGTACTAGGCTTCCTCATCCCATACTAAGTATGAGGTTAGTACTTTCAAACACTTGATCACGAACACCACCACTGTCGGGCCTTAGCAAGTTTCATAGAAAGACGGGGCGATCAACCGACCACCAAAGAGTTACCCAAAACCCTGCCTCGTCCATCGTCCTTACAGTTGTGACAGGAGGAAGACAACCAACTCCTACAACTCGCGAGTGACAGGAAATCACTCGACTTTTACCGCTTCCTATTTAAGCAAAGCAGCTACTCGGTCCAACAGCTAGTGTTCAGATCATGGGAGCTAAGTCATGCATCTAGGGTTCCAACCAACTCCTATACGTAAATGCACAAGCATGTTTAAGGAAGGCATGCGCAAGTTTGAAAAACATAGGGGATTCATGCATCCGGGGCTTGCCTTCAAGCGAGAAAGGAGGAAGCTGCTCTTCTGCTTGGGCGGCTTCGGCTTCTGGGGGCAGGAGCTCGGCTACACCGTCGTCTTCTGACGCCGGGTGCAGCTCGTAGTAGCCGTCGGCGAGACGCAGCTCTACATGAAAAGCAATGCAAGAGTTAGCATTTTAGATGGTTATTTCAACAGCAACACTTGCAAGTCTGAACCCAGAAACTTGCGACAAGTAACAGGAGGGTGGGGAGGTTCAAAGGAGTGGGTGGAGATCAAGAGGTAAGGGTCGGAGGAAGGAAACTTAGGATCTGACCCTTAATCTAGAGGATTTGGTGTGCTAGGGGTCCTCAGACTCAACGCTGAAAGGTCCCCAAGTTTTACACATATACCCTCAGGTCAAGGAAAAAAAGATACAGCCAAGTCCTCGGGCGAGGCGGAGAAGGGTCGGCGGAACAGACAAGGTCGGGCGAGACGGAACCGGGGTCGGGCGGATAAAAGGGGTCGGGCGAAGTGGACAAGGGTCGGCAGAACAGACAGGGTCGGGTGAGACGGAAAAGGGGTTGGACGAACAGAAGGGTCGGACGAGGCGGAAAAGGGGTTGACAGCTTACCTTCATCTTACAAGGAAAGCTTGGGGTCGGGAAGAAGCAGACTTGGGCGGAGGGACTAAGGCTTTGAACAGCGACGAGGCCCGGCGGTGCTCCGGTGGCGGCGGTGCTTCTTGTGGATCACAAGTAAGCTCTTACGCAGCACGGAGGAGCAAGCTGCTGGGTGGATTGGGGAAAATGGTGTGGAGCGGAGAGGAGAATCCCTCAGGGACTTAGTGTGGTGGCGCTGGGAGCTCGAACAGGGAGCAAGAGGAATGGCGGAAGGGTAGCAATGGCGAAGGGGACTCCGGCGGGGCTCGCGCATTCCCTTTTATACCGGCGCTGGAGTGAGAAGGGGAGCGGCGCGAAGGCCGGGGAGGAAGCAATGGAGTGCTCTGCCCGGGCGGCGATTGAGCGACAAGGGCGGTGGAGCAGGACTTCGGGGATGACGCCGGTGGTCATTGGGCTCTGGCGTCAGGGCGGCGCAGGCGCGGGTTTGCCGGTGGTTAAGATTTGGCGGAGGCGGGCGTCGTCGTGCGGTGGAGCTGATGGAAGTCACCAGGATAACGGCGCTAGGAACGAGGGCGCACAGGTGAGAAGACAGGCGGCTGCGGGTGCGCGGGCGAGCGCAGAGCAATAGATTGTCGGGCGGCCTCTGACAGGGCGGGAAAAGGAGCTGTCGCTGCCGTGGTCGGGGTTGGCGGAGGGGGAATCGTCGGGTAGCGAAGACCAAGCGGCGCGACTGTGGCGAGGTGACGGAAAAGACGGGCGACATCGGGCTCTGCGGCCGGGATCTAGCGATGTGATGATGGGCGCGGGCGGCGAGGTGCTGCAGAAAGGTTGCAGAGGGGCTTCCGTTGCGATTGGGGAGGAGGGCGCGAGAATCAATTTGGTCGCGGGCCGAAGACGAGGCCGAGCGGCGGACGTCGGAGGAGTTGAGCCACGTGGCGGGGGAACTCTGAAGCGAGCATGCAACTCGAGTGCGCCTGTCACGGGGGATCTGGGAGAAAAGATCTTGTGGGCCCACCGGTCATATTAAAGGGAGGTGTTGGGGGATGACTCAGAAAGATCCGGCGGTGAGTTGGGGTCGACGGGGTTGGAACTGGAGGCCAGCGGAGAGGGGTCGGGTCTCAGGGGTCGGGACCGGTCGGGAGGTTGAACACTTAAGCTTGGAAAACTAAGACAGGTGATCAGAGGCTCGGATTAAGATTAACTCGGAAGATTTCGGGGTCGGTCGTCATAGCCTACCCCTCTTAAAAAGAATCTCGTCCCGAGATTCAGGTGTAAGAGTAAGGTGTACCGTTCTTACCTCCTTGACGAGACAGAAAACCTGGGAAGTGCTTGTTCAAATACTCGTCTGTTTCCCATGTTGCTTCATCTTCTGTGTGGTTGTTCCATAAGATCTTGTACATTTTAACCACGTGGCGCCGGGTATGCCTCTCCTTCTGGTCAAGAACTCTGTCTGGGTACTCGGCGTAGGTTAGGTCGGGCTCGATCTGAAGCTGCTCTTGCTCTAAGATCTCGGTTGGAACTTGGACACATTTCTTCAGTTGAGACACATGGAAGACATCGTGTATGGCCGATAGCTGTTCTGGGAGTTGGATCCGGTAAGCAATGGGTCCACAGATCTCCACAATCTCATAAGGGCCAATGTAGCGGGGAGCCAACTTTCCTTTCACTCCAAACCGTAGCACTCCTTTGGTCGGGGAGACTCGAAGATACACATGATCACCAATGTCAAACTGCAGGGGTCTTCTTCGTCTGTCGGAGTAGCTCTTCTGTCGAGATTGGGCAGCCTTGAGATTTGCTTGAATTACCTTCACTTGCTCTTTGGCTTCTACCACTAAGTCAGGACCATAGGTTTGTCTTTCTCCAGTTTGTGACCAATTCAAAGGTGTCCGACATCTCCGGCCATATAAGGCTTCAAATGGTTCCATCTTCAAACTGGCCTGGTAGCTATTGTTGTAGGAAAACTCCGCCAAGGGCAAGCACTTGTCCCAATTCTTGTCATAGTGGATGACACAAGCTCTTAACATGTCTTCCAGGATTTGATTGACTCTTTCGGTTTGACCATCGGTTTGAGGATGATAGGTTGAACTACGGATGAGCTTGGTGCCCATGGATGCTTGTAGCTGTTCCCAAAAGCGTGCCACAAACTGAATTCCTCGATCAGAGATGATGGTCTTAGGTACACCGTGTAGGGAAACTATGCGGTCGAGGTACAACTCTGCATACTGTTTGACTGTGTGGGTGGTGCGGACAGGAAGGAAGTGGGCGGTCTTGGTCAGACGATCCACTATAACCCAGATGGAGTCATGTCGCTGTGATCTAAGGGGCAGTCCAACTATGAAGTCCATGCTGATGTCTTCCCATTTCCAAGAGGGAATAGGTAGGGGCTGCAGGGTACCCGCTACCTTTAGATGGCTGGCTTTGACACGTTGACAGGTGTCACATTCTGAAACATACCGGGCAATTTCCGGCTTCATTCCACTCCACCAAAAGGTTTGACGGAGATCATGGTACATCTTATTGCTGCTAGGATGGATTGAGAACTTGGAGAGATGAGCTTCATCTAGGATCTGCTTCTTAAGGTTGGGGTCGGATGGTACAACCAGTCGGTTTCCATAATATACGTTTCCAGTTTCGTCCTGCCAAAACTGCTTATATCCTTCATCTTTCAAGGAGATCTTCTTGGTGATCCACTTTACTTCCTCATCCTCCATTTGTGCTGACCTTATTTGGTCTTCTAAAACAGACTCAAGAGCTATGTGGCCGAGGGTTCCATGGGGAACAATTTCCAGACTAAGTTTTCCCATCTCGTGACACAAAGTCTCGGTGAAGGTTGTTGCCGACAAGCAGTTGCAAAAGGTCTTGCGACTAAGAGCATCGGCCACCACATTGGCCTTGCCGGGATGATAGTGAACTTCCAAATCATAGTCTTTTATCAACTCTAACCATCTCCGTTGGCGCATGTTGAGGTCGGCTTGAGTGAAGATGTACTTGAGAATCTTGTGGTCGGTGTAGATGTTGCAGTGGGTGCCCATCAGGTAGTGTCTCCATATTTTTAAGGCATGAATCACTGCTGCCAACTCAAGATCATGGGTCAGGTAGTTCAGCTCATGAGGTCGTAACGCCCGTGAGGCATAGGCAATGACTCGATTGTCTTGCATAAGAACACACCCAAGTCCAGTGCCAGAGGCGTCACAGTACACGTCAAACGGCCTAGAGGGGTCGGGTTGGGCCAAAACTGGGGCTGTGGTCAGCAAGTGCTTCAGGGTCTTGAATGCTTCTTCACACTTGTCGTTCCACACGAATCTGACCTCCTTCTTCAGCAGTTCTGTCATCTGCTTAGCTATCTTGGAGAAATCCGGTATGAAACACCGATAGTAGCCTGCCAGTCCAAGGAAACTTCTGATCTGGTGCACTGAGGCAGGAGGCTTCCAGTCCATGACTTCCTGTACCTTGCTGGGGTCGATGGCTATGCCATCCTTGGAGATAGAGTGTCCTAAAAACTTGACACTATCTAACCAGAACTCACACTTGGAGAACTTGGCATAGAGTTGATGATCTCTCAGCCATTGGAGAACTACGCGAAGATGGTTGGCATGTTCTTCTTCGCTCTTCGAGTACACGAGGATATCATCAATGAACACCACCACAAACTTGTCCAGCTCGGGCATGAATACCGAGTTCATGAGGTACATGAAATAGGCGGGTGCATTGGTGAGTCCAAAGGACATGACTAGGTACTCGTAGAGTCCATATCTTGTGGAGAAGGCTGTTTTGGGTATCTCGCAGGGTCGGATCTTGATTTGGTGATAACCCGAACGAAGATCGATCTTGGAGAACACTTTTGCTCCAGCTAACTGATCAAACAAGACATTGATGCGTGGCAGTGGGTACTTGTTCTTGACAGTCACCGCATTGAGGGGTCGGTAGTCCACACACATGCGTAAACTCCCATCCTTCTTCTTCACAAACAGGGCGGGGCAACCCCAAGGTGATGTGCTGGGTCGGATGAAGCCTTTCTCCAACAGATCATGCAACTGGGTCTTCAACTCGGCCAACTCGGCAGGCGGCATCCGATAGGGTCTCTTGGATATCGGAGCGGTGCCGGGGATCAACTCTATGGAAAACTCCACATCTCTATCAGGTGGCATGCCAGGAAAGTCTTCTGGGAACACATCCGGGTACTCACAGACAACAGGGAGGCTTTCTAGCCGGGCTTCCGATAGAGGGTATGCACAAGGAAGTGCGGATTTGGGATGTTTCAAGGATAGGGTAGAACTGCCATGAAAGGGTGAGTTGATGTGGAGAATTCGGGTAGCTGTATCTAGAACCACTTGGTGTCTGGTCATCCAATCCATCCTGAGGATGATATCCATTCCTTCCAGGTCAAGGATGATAAGATTCTCCTTAAACAGAGTTTGGCCTAGCTGGAGAGGTACAAGAGGAATGATCTGATCCGAGGCTATCTTCCCTCCCGGAGTGGCGATCACATATGATCCTTTAGTGGGACCGACACTCAGCTCACATCCTTCTCTAGTCTTACTCCCGATGAAGCTATGGGAGGCTCCCGAATCAAACAGCACAACAACAGCTTGATTTAAGACAAAGAAAGTACCCGTCATCACTAGCGCACCTTCGGGGAGTTCGGTCAAGCTGGTGTAGTTGAGCCGTCCTTGTCGAACTTGCACCTTGGGCCTTCTTCCTCTGTTCGCAATGGGGTTCTGGCCATGCTGCTGATTTCTGTTCCTGGGGCAGTCCTTAGCAAAGTGCCCTTCATTGCCGCAGGTGAAGCAGCGGTTACCAGTTGCAGGGCGGGGTGGTGCTGGTGGGGTCGGTCGGGGCGCCTGTGGTTGGAAGCCGGGAAAACGGGGCGCTGTTGCTGATGGGGGTCGGGCAATCCACCTTCCCGACTACTGGGGTCGGCTGGGCGCTTGTGGAGGAACCATCCTGAACCTTCGAGTTGGCTGGCTCGGAAATGCCACGGAGGCCTTCCTCTTCTGGTTGGCTTTGAGAGCCTGCATGCAATCCTCTTGTGAGATGGCCAGGTTGACCAACTCGTTGTAGGTATCCACCTTGATGGGGTTCAACCTCTCTCTGAGCTCCAAACTTAGTCCTCGGCGGAATCTGTCCCGCTTCTTCTCGTCTGTGTCCGCATGATAGCCGGCATAACGGCACAAGTCATTGAAAGCTTGGGCGTAGTGCAGTACATCTCGGGTTCCCTGGGTAAGAGCCAGGAACTTGTTGAGCTTGCGCTCCAGGAGACCTTCCAGGATGTGATGCGCTCTAAACGCGGTCTTGAACTCGTTCTAGTTGACCACATGGCCAGCCGGCAACATAGCATGGTAGTGGTCCCACCAGAGCCGGGCGGAACCACGCAGCTGCTGAGCTGCGAACCGGGCCTTGTTATGGTTGGGGCACGGGGCGGTGAGGAGCTCGAACTTGGATTCAATCGTACGAACCCAGGCGTCGGCGTCGAGCGGTTCTTTTGTCTTTTGAAACAAAGGGGGCTGTGTCCCCAAGAAGTCCTCATACCGAGCAACATGAGGTTGCTGCTAAGCTCTTCCGCCATGGGGCTGCTGCTGTTGTCCTTGTACAAGATGCCTCAGCAGCTCGGTTTGAGCCGCTAGGATTGCCTCTAGTGGAGACGAGGGTGGGGGTGGGGGAAGATCTTATCTTTGCTCACTGCTGCCGGGCACAGAACCAGATCTGGTGCGATGCGCCATCTGCAAGAGTTAACGTTCCATTAAATTCATAATCTTAAAAGTACTCCAACAGATGGAACGCATAAGTTAAATTTCTCCGATGCAACTCCTGCTGATAAAGTAACACACATCCTAATAAGGGAGATACACTCTTCTCATTGCCATGTTAGTTAGCATCTATCTTAGCTGTGTTGTGGTGGAACCACCTCGGATTAGCTTGATTAAACAGGGTTAAGCCACCTAACATGCGACACTCCTGCCTAACTCAAGCTAACACGAAGTGCCATCGGATTTCATCCGATTTAACCACTTAAACAGGATCGAGTCTAGCAAACCCACACAAAGGTGAGCGGTTACAGAGAATACAACAAGTCCAGTGAGTTAAGCAAGTCTTACTCCATTAGTTCAGCCAAAAAAAATTAACATCAGAGTTTTACAGAGCTCAAAGAAAACGACAGAGAAACACTAGCGGAAGACTTCGTCAGGGTCGGATGTCCGGGCGAGGCCAGCCGGAACATCACTGAGTCCTCTCCTCACCGTCCGAGGAGGGGTCCCACTCGACCGTCCAGCCTGGCGGGAGCTGGGGCAGCCAAGCACCAACCAGAGAGGGGTCGGATGCGGCCACTTCACCTGAAAACAGAAGCCACAACAAGGCTGAGCTACTAAGCTCAACAAGACTTAACCGATAGGAGTAAGGACTACTCCTCCTACTAGACATGCAAGGCTTCTTGGCTGAGGGGTTTGTTTGCCAAAAGCACTAAGTATAACCTCTTTTCAAGTTTTAGCTCCGGTTCTAAGTTGATTAACCGATCTAGGTTTTGCCAACTATTCTAAGAAACCGTAGAGCCAAACAAGATGTGTAGATATAACAAACAACATTGCCATCATCAGATTCCTCAATTACTCAGGGTGACATAGCGATCAAGCAATCTCAGACTGTGAGAGGCAGATGAATCGATTCGAGTTCTTTAACCATGCATGGTGAACCTAGCCTCACGACATCCGCGCACCCGGAGGTCGCTTCCTGTGTCGGCCTTCCCCATCAATCCCCTAACCCGTGTCGGGCCCATTTCCTTTGGTGCAAGGTTCCACAGAACCGGCCTCTGCCGTCCTGTGACCACACATTGCCACCACGTGCGACAACCAGCAGGGGAAACTCCGTTCCAAGAACAATGGGGCGACCGCTCACGTCTAGGTTCAATCCGGTACTAGGCTTCCTCATCCCATACTAAGTATGAGGCTAGTACTTTCAAACACTTGATCACGAACACCACCACTGTCGGGCCTTAGCAAATTTTCATAGACAGACGGGGCTAACATCCATCCACCAAAGAGTTACCCAAACCCTGCCCCGTCCATCGTCCTTATAGTTATAACAGGAAAGTAAACATGCAACTCCTATAACTCGCGAGTGACAGGAAATCACTCGGTTTTTACCGTTTTCCTAGTTAAGCAATGCAGCTACTCGGTCCAACAGCTAGTGTTCAGATCATGGGGATAACTCAGGCATGCATCTAGGGTTTCAAACAACTCCTATACGTAAATGCATAGGCATGATGCAGAAGGCATGCGCAAGTCTGGTAAAACACGTAGGACTTTGATGCAACCGGGGCTTGCCTTCAAGCAAGGAGGACGGGAACTGCTCGGCTCCGGGAGCGACTTCGACTTCGGAGGGCAGGAACTCGGCTACAGCTTCTTCTTCGGGCGCCGGGTGAAGCTCGTAGAAACCGTCGGCGAGGTGCAGCTCTACACGAATGCAATGCAAGGGTTAGCTCAGACAGTTAGTTCAACAGCAACACTGGCTCGCCTGAGCCCAGAAACTCGCGACAAAGAGCAGGAGGCGATGGTGGTTCGAGAGCTGTTGCTAACCAAAAGGTAAGGGTGGAAAAAGAACTAGTGGTCTGATCCTTGAACTAGAGGACGTGAGAAACCCGGGGTCCTTAGACGCAAGCGCTGAAGGTTTCCCAAGTTTTACACATACACCCTCGAGTTGAAGAAAAAGATCACAGCCAAGCCCTCGGGCGAGGCGGATAAGGGTCGGCCGAACAGACGGGGTCGGACGAGACGGAACTGGGGTCGGGCGGATAGGAGGGGTCGGGCGAGGTGGACTGGGGGTCGGCAACTCACCTTCTTCCTGAAAGGAAAGCTTGGGGTCGGGAAGAAGCAGACTTGGGCGGAGGAACTAAGGCTTCGAGCAAGGGCTAAGACTGGCAATGCTCCGGCGGCGGCGCTGCTTCTTGCGGAACACAAGAGAGCTCTTACGCAGCACGGGGAGCAAGCTGCTGGGTGACTTGGAGAAAACTGAGAGAATCTGAGAGCAGAGCTCCTCAGGACTTGGTGTATGGCGCTAGGAGCTTGAGCAGGTAGCGAGAGAAGCTAAGGGCAACAAGAGCGGAGGGAACTCCGGCGGCGGGGGCATTCCTTTTATAGCTGCTGAGGTAAAGGAACGGAAACGGCGCGGAGAGAGAGAAGTGGAGCGGCGCGAAGGCCGGGGAGAAGCAATGGAGTGCTCTGTCGTGGCGGCGATTGAGCAAAGAGGGCGGTGCTGCAGAACTCCGGGGGTGACGCTAGCGATCATTGCGTTCTGCCGTCAGGGCGGCGTAGGGGCGAGTAGACTGGTGGTTGGGATTTGGCGGAGAGCGGGCGTCGTCGTGCGGAAGAGGTGATAGAAGCGACCGGTTAAACGGCGCTAGGATCGAGGGCGCACAGCTGAGAAGATAGGCGAACGCGAGCACGGGGGAGAGCGCGGAACAACAGATTGTCGG
This sequence comes from Setaria viridis, assembly GCF_005286985.2. Lineage (NCBI taxonomy): Eukaryota > Viridiplantae > Streptophyta > Magnoliopsida > Poales > Poaceae > Setaria > Setaria viridis. The sequence continues at coordinate 12,505,024 of NC_048263.2, read as the reverse complement.
GCGGCTTCTGACAGAGCGGGGAAAGGAACTGTCGCGGCCGCGGTCGGGGTTGGCGGTAGAGGAATCGTCGTGTAGCGACGACCGGGCGGCGCAACTGTGGCTGAAGGGACGGAAAAGACGGGTGACATCGGTCTCCGGGGCCGGGATCTGGTAGCGTGATGATGGGTGCGGGAGGCGAGGCTCTGCAGAAAGGGGTGCAGAGGGCTTCCGCTGCTATTGGGGAAAAGGGGCGCGGGAACCCACTCTGCTGCTTGCCTGAGACAAAACTGAGCGGTGGCGTCGGAGAAAACGAGCCACGCGGCAAGGAAACTCTGGGGGCGGCCATGCAACTCGAGTGCGGCTGTCGCGGGGGATCTGGAAAAGATCTCGCGGGTCCACCTGTGGATAGATCTGATGGGGGAGGGAGTTCAGCAGGATCTGACGGTGAACTGAGCTCGCCGGGGTCGGGAGAGGAGCGAAGCAGGCAAGGGTCGGATCTCAGGGGTCGGGACCGGCAGAAAACTGGGCACTTAGGTGCGGTCAAGCCAAACAGCTGACTAAGGTTAAGGGATGGGATTAAGCCTAACTGGGAAGGCTTAGGGGTCGGTCGTTACAGCCTACCCCCCTTAAAAGAATCTCGTCCCGAGATTCAGAGATCAAAAGGGTGTGCTGTTCTTACCTCCTTGATGGGACAGAAAACCTGGAAAACGCTTGTTCAGATATTCGTCCGTTTCCCATGTTGCTTCGTCTTCGGTGTGTTTTCTCCAAAGGATCTTGTACATCTTTACCACTTGGCGTCGTGTGTGCCTTTCCTTTTGGTCAAGAACTCGATCTGGGTACTCGGCGTAGGTCAGGTCGGGCTCTACCTGAAGCTGTGCTTGTTCTAAGATCTCTGTTGGAACTCGGACACATTTCTTCAGTTGAGACACATGAAAAACATCATGTATTGCCGACAGCTGCTCTGGGAGTTGGATCCGGTAAGCAACGGGTCCACATATCTCCACAATCTCATAAGGGCCAACATAGCGAGGCGCTAACTTGCCTTTTATTCCAAACCGTTGCACTCCTTTGGTCGGGGAGACTCGAAGATACACATGATCACCAAGGTCGAACTGCAGGGGTCTTCTTCGCTGGTCGGAGTAACTCTTTTGTCGAGATTGGGCAGCTGTGAGATTCGCTTGAATTACCTTCACTTGCTCTTCGGCTTCTGCCACTAAGTCAGGGCCATAGACCTGCCTTTCTCCTGGTTGGGACCAGTTCAAGGGTGTCCTGCATCTCCTGCCATACAGGGCCTCAAATGGTGCCATCTTCAAACTGGCCTGATAGCTGTTATTGTAGGAGAATTCCGCTAAGGGCAAACATTTGTCCCAGTTTTTATCCTAGTGGATAACACAGGCTCTTAACATATCTTCAAGAATCTGGTTGACTCTCTCGGTTTGGCCATCGGTCTGAGGATGATATGTCGAGCTTCGGATGAGCTTGGTGCCCATAGATGCTTCTAGTTGTTCCCAAAAACGTGCCACAAACTGAACTCCTCTATCCGAGACGATAGTCTTGGGTACACCATGTAAGGAAACGATACGGTCGAGGTACAACTCTGCATATTGCTTGACTGTGTAGGTGGTACGAACAGGTAGGAAGTGTGCCGTCTTGGTCAGACGATCCACGATAACCCAGATGGAATCATACCGTTGAGTTGTAACGGGTAATCCAACTATGAAGTCCATGCTGATGTCTTCCCATTTCCAAGAGGGAATAGGTAGCGGCTGCAAGGTTCCTGCTACCTTCAAATGACTGGCCTTGACACGTTGACAGGTGTCACATTCTGAAACATAACGAGCTATCTCTGGTTTCATTCCACTCCACCAAAAGGTTTGACGAAGATCATAGTACATCTTATTGCTACCAGGATGGATCGAGAACTTGGAGAGATGAGCTTCATCTAGGATTTGCTTCCTTAACTCGGGGTCGGCGGGCACTACTAGTCTGTTTCCATAATACACACCTCCCGTTTCGTCCTGACGGAATTGCTTATATCCTTCATCTTTTACTGAGATCTTGCTGATGATCCGTTTTATTTCTTCATCCTTAACTTGTGCTGACCGAATTTGGTCCTCCAAAACTGAGTTAAGGATGATGTGACCAAGGGTTCCATGAGGAACAATCTCCAAACTTAGCTTTCCCATCTCGTGACACAGGGTTTTGGTGAAGGCTGTCGACAACAAGCAGTTGCAATGGGGTTTGCGACTGAGGGCATTGGCTACCACATTGGCCTTGCCAGGATGATAGTGCACTTCCAACTCGTAATCCTTTAGCAACTCTAGCCATCTTCTCTGACGCATGTTGAGGTCGGCTTGAGTGAAGATGTACTTGAGGCTCTTGTGGTCGGTGTAGATGTTGCAGTGAGATCCCATTAGATAGTGCCTCCATATCTTTAAGGCATGTATCACTGCTGCCAACTCAAGGTCATGTGTCGGGTAGTTTAGCTCATGAGGTCGTAACGCACGTGAGGCATAGGCAATGACTCGTCTGTCTTGCATAAGAACACATCCGAGTCCAGTGCCAGAGGCGTCACAGTATACGTCATACGGCCTAGAGGGGTCGGGTTGAGCCAAAACTGGGGCGGTGGTTAGCAAGTGCTTCAGGGTCTTGAAGGCTTTTTCACACTTGACGTCCCACACAAACTTGGCCTCTTTCTTTAGGAACTCAGTCATCGGCTTAGCTATCTTGGAGAAATCCGGTATAAAACGCCGATAGTAACCTGCAAGTCCAAGGAAACTCCTGATCTGGTGTATTGAGGTAGGAGACTTCCATTCCATGACTTCTTGCACCTTGCTGGGATCCACGGCGATACCATCCTTAGAGATAGTGTGTCCAAGAAACTTGACACTATCTAACCAAAACTCACACTTGGAGAACTTAGCATAAAGCTGGTGATCTCTCAGACGTTGGAGAACTATGTGAAGATGGTCGGCATGCTCTTTCTCGTCCTTCGAGTACACTAGGATATCATCAATGAACACCACTACAAACTTGTCCAGCTCGGGCATGAACACCGAGTTCATAAGATACATGAAATAGGCGGGTGCATTGGTGAGTCCAAAGGACATGACTAGGTACTCGTACAGTCCATATCTGGTAGAGAAAGCTATCTTGGGTATGTCACAGGGTCGAATCTTGATTTGGTGATAACCAGAACGAAGATCGATCTTGGAGAACACTTTTGCTCCAGATAATTGATCGAACAAGACATCAATGCGTGGCAGCGGGTACTTATTCTTGATTGTTACCGCATTGAGGGGTCGGTAATCCACACACATCCGTAAACTGCCGTCTTTCTTCTTCACAAACAGGGCGGGGCAACCCCAAGATGATGTACTGGGTCGAATGAAACCTTTTTCCAACAGATCATGCAACTGGGTTTTCAACACAGCTAACTCAGCGGGTGGCATCCGATAGGGTCTCTTAGATATCGGAGCTGTGCCAGGAATCAACTTTATGGAAAACTCCACTTCTCTATCAGGTGGCATACCCGGCAAATCTTCTGGAAACACATCAGGGTACTCACAGATAACAGGGAGGTCTTCTAGACGGGCTCCCAAGAGAGGGTAAGCACAAGGAGTCGAAGACTCAGGATGGGTTAAAGATAGGGTAGAACTGCCATGAGAGGGCGAGCTGATGTAAAGAGATCGGGCTGAGGTATCTAGAACAACATGATGTCGGGCCATCCAGTCCATACCAAGGATGACATCTATGCCTTTCAGGTCAAGGATGATAAGGTTTTCCTTGAAGAGGGTGGGGCCTACCTGGAGAGGTGCAAGAATAACGACCTGATCCGACGTTATCCTTCCTCCAGGAGTGGCGATCACATAGGGTTCCTTAGTGTGACCGACACTTAGCCCACATCTTTCCCTTGCCTTATTCCCGATAAAGCTATGAGAAGCTCCCGAATCAAACAACACAACAACAGTTTGATTTAAAACAAGGAAAGCACCCGTCATTACTGACGCACCTTCGGGAAGTTCGGTCAAGCTGGTGTAGTTGAGTCGGCCTTGTCGGACTTGCACCTTGGGCCTTCTTCCTCTGGCTGCCATGGGGTTCTGACCTTGTTGCTGATTCTTGTTCCTGGGGCAGTCCTTTGCGAAGTGTCCTTCATTGTCGCAGGTAAAACACCGATTACTGGCTGTCGGGCGAAGCGGCGTTAGCAGGGTCGGCCGGGGCACTTGCGGTTGGAAGCCTGGAAAACGAGGTGTTGTTGCCGGCGGGGGTCGGGCGATCCATTTCCCTGACTGCTGGGGTCAGCCAGGGGTTTGTGGAGGAACCATCCGGAACCTTCGAGTCGGGGGACTCGGAAATGCCACAGAGGCCTTCCGCTTCTGGTCGGCCTTGAGAGCTTGCATGCAGTCCTCCTGAGAGATGGCCAGGTTGACCAACTCGTTGTAGGTGTCCACCCTGATGGGGTTCAGCCTCTCCCTGAGCTCGAAGCTCAGTCCTTGGCGGAATCGGTCCCGCTTCTTCTCATCGGTGTCCGCATGATAACCAGCATAGCGGCATAGGTCATTGAAAGCTTGGGCGTAATGCAGCACATCCCAAGTTCCTTGAGTGAGGGCCAGAAACTCGTGGAGCTTACGCTCCAGGAGACCTTCGGGAATGTGATGCGCTCTGAACGCCGTCTTGAACTCGTTCCAACTGACCATGTGGCCAGCAGGCAGCATGGCATGGTAGTGGTCCCACCAAAGTCGTGCGGAGCCACGCAGCTGCTGAGCTGCAAACCGCGCCTTGTTGTTGTCGGGGCATGGAGCGGTAAGGAGCTCGAACTTGGATTCGATCGTACGAACCCATGCATCAGCGTCGAGCGGTTCTTGTGTCTTTTGGAACAGCGGGGGCTGTGTCCCCAGAAAGTCCTCGTACCGCGCGACATGCGGCTGCTGCTGTGCTCTTCCACCATGTGGCTGCTGGTGTTGTCCTTGCACCAGATGCCTTAGCAGCTCGGTTTGAGTTGCTAGGATGGCCTCCAATGGCGACGGGGGCGGGGGCGGGGGAAGATCCTGTCGCTGATCACTACCACTGGGCATAGTTCCAGACCTCGTGCGGTGCGCCATCTGCAAGAGTTAACGCCCCATTAATTCTCATATCCTTAGGTGCACTCCAACAAATGGGAACGTATGAATTAATTCCTTTAATGTGACTCTTGCCAATGGTGCATCACACGTCCGCATAGAGGAAGCACATTCCTCCCATTTTCAGCATAGATAACCTCTACTTATCCTGGTACTCCACTTCCGGCACACATGCCACATACAGACTCCGAGAATCTGATCCACGCAAACCAAGGGGTCGGACACAGTCCATACTTGAAAGGGTCAGACGAGGCGGAGACTGCCTCAAGGGCCGGCGCACTCTGACTCGCAAACTAGGGTCGACCAACTGAACAGGCTCCCCGAAAACAGCATAGGGTTACAGCGCACTTACTCAACCCAGCATCCACACCATACGAAAAGGAGAAACTATGCACCGGGGTTAACTTTATGCACAACGATGTTTCAACACAGAGAGTACTCAACTCAAGGCTAACCTATTACAGCTTTTCCAAAAACTAGGCTGCCGAGGAGTACAACAAAAAGAAAGAAGGTTCCCTGAGAACCCTTAAGCTACCACTGGACACTATGAGTCGGAGAAGGGGCGCCATCTTCTTCTATGTCCATGCTGGACGCTCCCTCATCTTCCTCAGGGTCCTCCTGAGCTTCGTGCTGCATGTTGAGGGCATGCATATCCTCGAGCTCGGCTTGGTGCTCCTCTAGATGGGCATTGGCGACTGCTAGCTCCATTTCTACCTCCATCTTTTCCTCCGAGAGTTCTATCATGCCGTCCATGAGGTCGGCAACTTCTCCTTCTAGCTCGGAGATTCTATCTTGCATATCGTGGATCTGGATACCACGTTGGATCAGCTGGTAGGTTTGGCCTACCAGGTCTCTTCTTGCTGCCTGGAGGTAACCGTAGGTATCGGCAGCCGTACAGGCGAAGAGAGTCATAGCTCTTCCCTGGAGCTCTATCAACCTGTAGAGGGCAGCCATGCAACGGACGTTGGTGGAGATGGTGACCATAGCACAGGTGGTGGCCAGCACCTCAAGGTTTCCGATGCGGTCCAGCCAGGCCGGGTCCAGCCGACTCCTGACGGGAAAAAGACCGATCGGATCCAGCGTGATCTCCACCGGGTGCAACTGACAGAACTGGGTGAGCAACTGAAGGGCAGCAGACTCCCACGTATCTTCCGGAGAAAGACCATAGGCTATTATGCCCAGGGAGGGCCAGTCGGGCCGCACAAGGGGAGGTGGCACCAACGCCTGCACCTGGCATGTCTGAATGCCCTGTTCCATATACAACCGCCCGGCATACAATGGCGGGGACTGATACCCAAACCATTTCAGCGTATCCCACAATATCGCGGGAAAACCCTCGAAATGCAGGCACGTTGACTGGAAAGTACCGTCCGCTCCAAAAACAACATGCCCGGGAACAGCCATCTGGAACCAAGAAAACCGGAAACACGTGAGATAGATCCAAGGATCAGGGGTCGGAGAGAAAAGCAGACAGGTTTCACCGAGAGCAACTAAGAGAAACTAGAAATCCTTAGATCAAAAGAACTCTTTCGGACAGGGTTGCTGCTGAGAAAAAGGGACCGCATGACGCATGGACGGCCTACCGTACTCTTAACCAAAACAACTGCCCGAACTTTGGGTCTTACGCGGTCAGCGCCGGTGACAAGGCAACAATACGTCTCTCCCTATAATATCTAGTCGGTTCTAGCGACGTCTTAACGAGCGCGGTTAGCAACCTGCAGAAGAACACCACACACGAACCTTTCGTGCCAGCACCCACGAAAGCGTCCCCAAACATTACCGCTCACTATAGGAACGGCACCCATGCGTTTAAGGCTGCATGGACAGCACTCAACCGTGGAAATAGGCTCCCTTGAATGGAACCATATAACCCTTCGCATACTCGTGATGCGGGATCAGCACACGTATGATAGACGTGGCGAAACAACCGTGCCGATAGGCTCGTTGGAATCGAGCCGTACCAACCTTCGTATGGAACACATACGGAACCTGCGCACGTGTAATAGATGTGGGCGAAAACAACCGTGAAGATAGGGTCCTTTGAATGGAGCTACCTATCAACCCTCGCATACTCGCGATGCAGAACTCGGCACACGTATGATAAACGTGGCGAAGTGCTGGAGGGGTTAGCAACATAACCAAGTACTTATTAGTCACCTGAAACAACCCCAAAATCCCCTAGGGCCTCTCGCACTAAGTCATCCTTAACGACCGTACGAGATTTTCAAAAGTTTCTTGCAATTTTTATCCTTTCAAAGAAGTGTTTAGGGCTCATTGGGTTCTCTGAATGCTAAACACGGCTCTGATACCAGCTGTGGCGGAACCACCTCGGATTAGCTTGATTAAACAGGGTTAAGCCGCCTAACATGCGACACTCCTGCCTAACTCGAGCTAACACGAAGTGCCGTCGGATTTCATCCGATTTAACCACTTAAACAGGATCGAGTCTAGCAAACCCACACGAAGGTGAGCGGTTACAGAGAATACAACAAGTCCAGTGAGTTAAGCAAGTCTTACTCCATTAGTTCGGCCAAAAAAAATTAACATCAGAGTTTTACAGAGCTCAAAGAAAACGACAGAGAAACACTAGCGGAAGACTTCGTCAGGGTCGGATGTCCGGGCGAGGCCAGCCGGAACATCACTGAGTCCTCTCCTCGCCGTCCGAGGAGGGGTCCCACTCGACCGTCCAGCCTGGCGGGAGCTGGGGCAGCCAAGCACCAACCAGAGAGGGGTCGGACGCGGCAACTTCACCTGAAAACAGAAGCCACAACAAGGCTGAGCTACTAAGCTCAACAAGACTTAACCGATAGGAGTAAGGACTACTCCTCCTACTAGACATGCAAGGCTTCTTGGCTGAGGGGTTTGTTTGCCAAAAGCACTAAGTATAACCTCTTTTCAAGTGTTAGCTCCGGTTCTAAGTTGATTAACCGATCTAGGTTTTGCCAACTATTCTAAGAAACCGTAGAGCCAAACAAGATGTGTAGATATAACAAACAACATTGCCATCATCAGATTCCTCAATTACTCAGGGTGACATAGCGATCAAGCAATCTCAGACTGTGAGAGGCAGACGAATCGATTCGAGTTCTTTAACCATGCATGGTGAACCTAGCCTCACGACATCCGCGCACCCGGAGGTCGCTTCCTGTGTCGGCCTTCCCCATCAATCCCCTAACCCGTGTCAGGCCCATTTCCTTTGGTGCAAGGTTCCACAGAACCGGCCTCTGCCGTCCTGTGACCACACATTGCCACCACGTGCGACAACCAGCAGGGGAAACTCCGTTCCAAGAACAATGGGGCGACCGCTCACGTCTAGGTTCAATCCGGTACTAGGCTTCCTCATCCCATACTAAGTATGAGGCTAGTACTTTCAAACACTTGATCACGAACACCACCACTATCGGGCCTTAGCAAATTTTCATAGACAGACGGGGCTAACATCCATCCACCAAAGAGTTACCCAAACCCTGCCCCGTCCATCGTCCTTATAGTTATAACAGGAAAGTAAACATGCAACTCCTATAACTCGCGAGTGACAGGAAATCACTCGGCTTTTACCGTTTTCCTAGTTAAGCAATGCAGCTACTCGGTCCAACAGCTAGTGTTCAGATCATGGGGATAACTCAGGCATGCATCTAGGGTTTCAAACAACTCCTATACGTAAATGCACAGGCATGATGCAGAAGGCATGCGCAAGTCTGGTAAAACACGTAGGACTCTGATGCAACCGGGGCTTGCCTTCAAGCAAGGAGGATGGGAACTGCTCGGCTCCGGGAGCGACTTCGACTTCGGAGGGCAGGAACTCGGCTACAGCTTCTTCTTCGGGCGCCGGGTGAAGCTCGTAGAAACCGTCGGCGAGGTGCAGCTCTACACGAATGCAATGCAAGGGTTAGCTCAGACAGTTAGTTCAACAGCAACACTGGCTTGCCTGAGCCCAGAAACTCGCGACAAAGAGCAGGAGGCGATGGTGGTTCGAGAGCTGATGCTAACCAAAAGGTAAGGGTGGAAAAAGAACTAGTGGTCTGATCCTTGAACTAGAGGACGTGAGAAACCCGGGGTCCTTAGACGCAAGCGCTGAAGGTTTCCCAAGTTTTACACATACACCCTCGAGTTGAAGAAAAAGATCACAGCCAAGCCCTCGGGCGAGGCGGATAAGGGTCGGCCGAACAGACGGGGTCGGATGAGACGGAACTGGGGTCGGGCGGATAGGAGGGGTCGGGCGAGGCGGACTGGGGGTCGGCAACTCACCTTCTTCCTGAAAGGAAAGCTTGGGGTCGGGAAGAAGCAGACTTGGGCGGAGGAACTAAGGCTTCGAGCAAGGGCTAAGACTGGCAATGCTCCGGCGGCGGCGCTGCTTCTTGCGGAACACAAGAGAGCTCTTACGCAGCACGGGGAGCAAGCTGCTGGGTGACTTGGAGAAAACTGAGAGAATCTGAGAGCAGAGCTCCTCAAGACTTGGTGTATGGCGCTAGGAGCTTGGGCAGGTAGCGAGAGAAGCTAAGGGCAACAAGAGCGGAGGGAACTCCGACGGCGGGGGCATTCCTTTTATAGCTGCTGAGGTAAAGGAACGGAAACGGCGCGGAGAGAGAGAAGGGGAGCGGCGCGAAGGCCGGGGAGAAGCAATGGAGTGCTCTGCCGTGGCGGCGATTGAGCAAAGAGGGCGGTGCTGCAGAACTCCGGGGGTGACGCTAGCGATCATTGCGTTCTGCCGTCAGGGCAGCGTAGGGGCGAGTAGACTGGTGGTTGGGATTTGGCGGAGAGCGGGCGTCGTCGTGCGGAAGAGGTGATAGAAGCGACCGGTTAAACGGCGCTAGGATCGAGGGCGCACAGCTGAGAAGACAGCCGAACGCGGGCGCGGGGGAGAGCGCGGAACAACAGATTGTCGGGCGGCTTCTGACAGAGCGGGGAAAGGAACTGTCGCGGCCGCGGTCGGGGTTGGCGGTAGAGGAATCGTCGTGTAGCGACGACCGGGCGGCGCAACTGTGGCTGAAGGGACGGAAAAGACGGGCGACATCGGTCTCCGGGGCCGGGATCTGGTAGCGTGATGATGGGCGCGTGAGGCGAGGCTCTGCAGAAAGGGGTGCAGAGGGCTTCCGCTGCTATTGGGGAAAAGGGGCGCGGGAACCCACTCTGCTGCTTGCCTGAGACAAAACTGAGCGGTGGCGTCGGAGAAAACGAGCCACGCGGCAAGGAAACTCTGGGGGCGGCCATGCAACCCGAGTGCGGCTGTCGCGGGGGATCTGGAAAAGATCTCGCGGGTCCACCTGTGGATAGATCTGATGGGGGAGGGAGTTCAGCAGGATCTGACGGTGAACTGAGCTCGCCGGGGTCGGGAGAGGAGCGAAGCAGGCAAGGGTCGGATCTCAGGGGTCGGGACCGGCGGAAAACTGGGCACTTAGGTGCGGTCAAGCCAAACAGCTGACTAAGGTTAAGGGATGGGATTAAGCCTAACTGGGAAGGCTTAGGGGTCGGTCGTTACATGTGTACTCGACTTCGGGCGAACCATACCCTACCCAGACTCCTGGAATTCCCTTACATCTGAACTTAAGCCAAGGGGTCGGGCTAGGCGATCATCCCGAGAAAAAGGGGTCGGCAACGATCCACACTAAAAAGGGGTCGGGCGAGGCGGAGACTGCCTCGAAAGGTCGGGCGAGGCGGAGAAATGCCTCGAGGGGTCGGCCGCATCCGATCTCACGAACCAGGGTCGGCCAAACTTGAACAGACCCACAGAAAACAACGTGTGTGGTCACTGCACAACTTACTTAGTCTAACATTCCAACACTTTGCCAAAGAGTTAAAGGTCAGACTCAGGATTTGATTTCATTGGGATCTTTTTTTTTACAGAGGTGTTCCAAACACAGGGAGTACTCGACTCAAGGCTAACCTATTACAGATCTTTCCAACAATTAGGCTGCCGAGGAGTACAACAAAAGAATGAGTTCCTTGCAACTCTTCATCTACAAATGAACACTATGAGTAGGAGAAGGGGCGCCATCCTCTTCAATGTCCATACTGGACGCTCCCTCAACCTCCTCGGGGTCCTCTTGAGCTTCTAGTTGCATATGGAGGGCGTGCATATCGTCAAGCTCGGCTTGATGCTCGTCCAGGTGAGTATTGGCAACCGCCAGCTCCATTTCCACTTCCATTTTCTCCTCTGATAGCTCGATCATGCCGTCCACCAGGTCGGATACTTCTCTTTCGAGCTCAGAAATTCTGTCTTGCATGTCATGGATCTGAACGCCTCGTTGGATAAGCTGATAGGTTTGGCCTACCAGGTCTCTTCTGGCGGCCTGGAGGTGTCCTTGGGCATCCACGGCGGTCCGAGCAAGAATGGTCATGGCTCTTCCTTGGAGCTCAATCATCCGATAGAGGGCTGTCATACACCGGATGTTGGTGGTGATGGTGACCATAGAGTAGGTGGTGGCCAGCACCTCGATATTTCCGACGCGGTCGAGCCACGCCGGATCCAGCCGGTTCCTGGCAGGGAACAGGCCAATGGGGTCTAGGGTGACCTCCAGTGGGTGTAACTGACAGAATCGAGTAAGGAGTTGAAGGGCGGCGGACTCCCAGGTGTCTTCTGGGGCAAGACCATATGCTGATATCCCGAACGAGGGCCAGTCGGGCCGCACAGGAGGAGGAGGTACTACCGCCTGTACGTTGCACGTCTGGATGCCTTGCTCCAGGTACAGTCGTCCCGCATACAACGGTGGGGACTGGTACCCGAACCATTTCAAGGTATCCCACAAGATCGCGGGGAAGCCCTCGAAGTGTAGACACGTTGAATGGAAGGTGCCATCCGCTCCAAACAAAACGTGTCCGGGGACGGCCATCTGGAACCAAGAAACCAAAACCACGTGAGATGGACTCCAAGGGTCAGGGGTCAGACAAAGAAAGCATCCAGATTTTAACTGAGAACAAGCTGGAAGAAACTAGAAATCCTTAGAACCGAAGAAGAGCTTCTTCGAGCAAGGTTGCTATTGAGGAGGGTGACTTAACAGATTTTAGTTTATGTCGCATGAACGGTCTACCTTGTTCTCAACCAAAACAACTGCCAAAACTTGGTCTTACGCAGTTAGTGCCGGTGGCAAGGCAACAAGTACGTCTCTCCCTATAATAGCTAGTCGGTTCTAGCAACGTCTCCTAAGCGAACGCGGTTAGTGTACCTGCAGAAAAACACCACCACAGACGAACCTTTCATGCCAGCACCCACGAAAGCGTTCCCAAACATTACCGCTCACTATAGGATCGACACCCATGCGTTTAAGGCTGCATGGACAGCTCTCAACCGTGGAAATAGGTTCCCTTTGAATGGAACCGTATAACCCTTCGCATACTCGTGATGCGGAATCAGCGCACGTATAATAGACGTGGCGAACAACCGTGCTGATAGGCTCATTGGAATCGAACCGTACCAACCTTCGTATGGATTACATACGGAACCTGCGCACGTATGATAGACGTGGGCGAAACAACCGCGACGATAGGGTCCTTTGAATAGAACTCCCTATCAACCCTCGCATACTCGTGATGCGGAACTCGGCACATGTATGATAAACATGGCGAAGTGCTGGAAGGGTTAGCAAGATAACCAGATAAAATATTAGCCACCTAAAACAACCCCAAAATCCCTTAGGGCTTCTCGCACTAAAGTCATCCTTAACGATCGTACGAGATTTTTCAAAGAGTTTCTTGCAACTTTTATCTTTTCAAAGAAGTGTGTGAGGGCTTGTTGTTTTCTCTGTGTTGCTAACCTGCTCTGGTACCAGCTGTGGCGGATCCACTTCGGATTAACTTGATTAAACAGGGTTAAGTCACCTAACATGCGACACCCATGCCTAAGCCAAGTTAACACAAAGAGCCGTCGGATTTCACCCGATTAACCACATGAACAGGATCGAGTTAGCAACCTCACACGAAGGTGAGTGGTTCCAGAGAATACAACAAGTCCACCGAGTTGAACAACTTAACCATTTAATTCGGCCAGAAAAACAAATCAGAGTTTTACAAGGTTCCAAAAGAAAACAACAGAAGGTAAAACAGCAAGCGGAAGCTAAACGCAGGGGTCGGACGTCCTTGGTGAGGCCAGCCAAGACGTCAGTGATCCCTTTCCTCGCTGTTCGAGGAGGGATCCCACTCGACCGTCCAACCCGGAGGGAGCTGGGACGGCCAAGTGCCAGCGGAAGAAGGCTCGGGAGCAGCAACTTCACCTGAAAAACAGGAGCCACAACAAGGCTGAGCTACTAAGCTCAACAAGACTTAACCGACAGGAGTAACAACTCCACAAAAACTAGACATGCAAGGCTCTTTGGCTGAGGGGGTTTGATTGCCAAGAAGCACTAAGTAAAACCCTATTTTCATGTTTTAGCTCCGGTTCTAAGTTCATTATCCGGTCTAAGTTTTGCAACCTATTCTAAGCAATCATAGAACCAACCAAAGGTATATATATAACATCATCAAGACCATGTCATCATTATATTTCTTTCTTACTCAGGGTAGCATAGCGATCAAGCAGTCTCAAACTGTGAGAGGCAGACGAATCGATTCGAGTTCTTTAACCATGCATGGTGAACCTAACCTCACGACATCCGCGCACCCGGAGGTCACTTCCTGTGTCGGCCTTCCCCATCAATCCCCTAACCCGTGTCGGGCCCATTTCCTTTGGTGCAAGGTTCCACAGACCCGGCCTCTGCCGTTCTATGACCACGCTTGCCACCACGTGCGACAACTAGCAGGGGAAACTCCGTTCCAAGAACAATGGGGCGACTGCTCACGTTTAGGTTCAATCCAGTACTAGGCTTCCTCATCCCATACTAAGTATGAGGTTAGTACTTTCAAACACTTGATCACGAACACCACCACTGTCGGGCCTTAGCAAGTTTCATAGACAGACGGGGCGATCAACCGACCACCAAAGAGTTACCCAAAACCCTGCCCCGTCCATCGTCCTTACAGTTGTGACAGGAGGAAGACAACCAACTCCTACAACTCGCGAGTGACAGGAAATCACTCGACTTTTACCGCTTCCTATTTAAGCAAAGCAGTTACTCGGTCCAACAGCTAGTGTTCAGATCATGAGAGCTAAGTCATGCATCTAGGGTTCCAACCAACTCCTATACGTAAATGCACAAGCATGTTTAAGGAAGGCATGCGCAAGTTTGGAAAACATAGGGGATTCATGCATCCGGGGCTTGCCTTCAAGCGAGAAAGGAGGAAGCTGCTCTTCTGCTTGGGCGGCTTCGGCTTCTGGGGGCAGGAGCTCGGCTACACCGTCGTCTTCTGGCACTGGGTGCAGCTCGTAGTAGCCGTCGGCGAGACGCAGCTCTACACGAAAAGCAATGCAAGAGTTAGCATTTTAGACGGTTATTTCAACAGCAACACTTGCAAGTCTGAGCCCAGAAACTTGCGACATGTAACAGGAGGGTGGGGAGGTTCAAAGGAGTGGGTGGAGATCAAGAGGTAAGGGTCGGAGGAAGGAAACTTAGGATCTGACCCTTAATCTAGAGGATTTGGTGTGCTAGGGGTCCTCAGACTCAACGCTGAAAGGTCCCCAAGTTTTACACATATACCCTTGGGTCAAGGAAAAAAGATACAGTCGAGTCCTCGGGCGAGGCGGAGAAGGGTCAGCGGAACAGACAGGGTCGGGCGGATAAGAGGGGTCGGGCGAAGCGGACAAGGGTCGGCAGAACAGACAGGGTCGGGCGAGACGGAAAAGGGGTCGGACAAACAGAAGGGTTGGACGAGGCGGAAAAGGGGTCGGCAGCTTACCTTCGTCTTACAAGGAAAGCTTGGGGTCGGGAAGAAGCAGACTTGGGCGGAGGGACTAAGGCTTTGAACAGCGGCGAGGCTCGGCGGTGCTCCGGCGGCGGCGGTGCTTCTTGTGGATCACAAGTAAGCTCTTACACAGCACGGAGGAGCAAGCTGCTGGGTGGATTGGGGAAAATGGTGTGGAGCGGAGAGGAGAGTCCCTCAGGAACTTAGTGTGGTGGCGCTGGGAGCTCGAACAGGGAGCAAGAGGAATGGCGGAAGGGTAGCGATGGCGAAGGGGACTCCGGTGGGGCTCACACATTCCCTTTTATAGCGGCGCTGGAGTGAGAAGGGGAGCGGCGCGAAGGCCGGGGAGGAAGCAATGGAGTGCTCTGCCCAGGTGGTGATTGAGCGACGAGGGCGGTGGAGCAGGACTTCGGGGATGACGCCAGCGGTCATTGGGCTCTGGCGTCAGGGCGGCGCAGGCGCGGGTTTGCCGGTGGTTGAGATTTGGCGGAGGTGGGCGTCGTCGTGCGGTGGAGCTGATGGAAGTGACCAGGATAATGGCACTAGGAACGAGGGCGCACAGGTGAGAAGACAGGCGGCTGCGGGTGCGCGGGCGAGCACGGAGCAACAGATTGTCGAGCGGCCTCTGACAGGGCGGGAAAAGGAGTTGTCGCTGCCGTGGTCGGGGTTGGCGGAGGGGGAATCGTCGGGTAGCGAAGACCAGGCGGCGCGACTGTGGCGAGGTGATGGAAAAGACGGGCGACATCGGGCTCTGCGGCCGGGATCTGGCGATGTGATGATGGGCGCGGGCCGCGAGGTGCTGTAGAAAGGTTGCAGAGGGGCTTCCGCTGCGATTGGGGAGGAGGGCGCGAGAATCCATTTGGTCGCGGGCCGAAGACGAGGCGGAGCGGCGGACGTCAGAGGAGTTGAGCCACGCGGCGGGGGAACTTTGAAGCGAGCATGCAACTCGAGTGCGCCTGTCGCGGGGGATCTGGGAGAAAAGATCTCGTGGGCCCACCGGTCAGATTAAAGGGAGGTGTTGGGGGATGACTCAGAAAGATCCGGCGGTGAGTTGGGGTCGGCGGGGTCGAAACTGGAGGCCAGTGGAGAGGGGTCGGGTCTCAGGGGTCGGGACCGGTCGGGAGGTTGAACACTTAGGCTTGGAAAACTAAGATAGGTGATCAGGGGCTCGGATTAAGATTACCTCGGAAGATTTTGGGGTCGGTCGTCACACACCGCCTCTGTCTCAACCCCCGGGACAAGCGCCGCCGTCTCCACCTCCGCCACCGGAGTAGATGCCGTCGTCGCCTTCCCCACCATTCCTTCCTTCGCCGCATCATCAATGAATATCACATCGATGGACGGAGGAAGCCTGGGCAGCGTCCTCTCCCGCCGAGTTAGCTGTAGGGACGGAAGAAGAAGAAGGATGGGCACCTACTCTACACTCGACCCCAGCGTCCTCTCCTCGGTCGCCGCCTCAGACGCTGCCTCCACGCGGGGCGCCACGACCTCGCCAACAGTGCCGCTACTTGCCTCCGGCAGAGGCCTGATTGGTCTCACAGAGGCGGCCAACAACCTGAGCACTTTCTTCGGCGCCAGCGGCGGGATGACACCACGCGTAACACTGCAAGATGACAACAACTCATCAACGCAAGATTGACTCAACACCAAAAAGGGAAAAGGCACACGAGGGTCCTCCACTTACCTCGCCGTGGTACGGGGACGGCGAGCGTGCTTCAACTCCGGTGCGCCAAAGCCCGATGCCGACCCTAGGATGTTGGATAGCGGCCGCTTGCTGGTATCCCTCTGCTCGTGTGACACAGGCAGAGGAACGGGGGTCGGCCCAGCCGACTCCTAAGACACGACCCTCACCGACTCCTGGGGCACGACTTCCAGGTCCCTCGGGGTCCAGCCCTAGACGGCTGACCCGCCTGGCACACCCTCCGCGGCCGATTGAGGGGGCGGCTCCTGGATGACAAGCGAGCCTGGCGCAAAGGCCGGGACATAGTCCTCAACAGCAAGCTGCTCCCCGACCACGTCACTCTCAGGCTCTTCCGCCATCAACCGGTCAAGCCAGTCGGTCCCTTCCTCGTCGTCATCGTCATCCTCATCATCATCATCGTCGTCGTCATCATCTTCATCCGTCGTCGCGCTTGGGCCCCTCCGCTGCCTTCGGAAGCCCGTCGCGGCTTTCTTCTTCTTCCTTGCCGCCTCCTTGTCCTTCCTCCTCTTCTGTGCTTCGGCGGCGAGGTGGTTCCACGTCCTCTGCTCTGTGTCCTCTGGCAACGGTGGCTAGGAGCGTACGGCAAGGTTTAAATTGCCCTGCAGATTTAAAAACCCCGCGTCAAGACAACAAACTAAGGAAATGTAGGAAAAATGAACGAGAATGCGAGTTTCTCACCAGCTCGACGAAGCCCTCATCAGGACGCATCGGAGGGTGCCCTAGCACTGGGAACATGACATCCTTGTCGCCCAACGCCTCCCGGATGCGCTGCTCGATCTCGGCATCAGCAATCCCCTCCGTCGAGAGGACGGTGCCATCGGTTGGCATGCCAGGAACCATCTCGTCGAGCGAGCAGGCCCGCAGCATCAACGGTGCCACCCTCCGGGCGTGATACGCCCCGATGACCCCGACCCTGGTCAGGCCATGGTTCTTCAGACGGTTGATGTCATGGAGGAGGTTCCGGATCTGCTTCTTCTCCTTCTCGATAGGGCCATAAGACCACGTCACCAACGCTTCCTTGATAGTGCGGCCGGTGTACTCCGGCAAGGGGATGTCGGCACGATTGTTCACGTAGAACCACTGCTGATGCCACCCCTTGTGGGAGGACGCGGTCTTCATCGACATGTACTCCCTGGCCCAGTTGCCACGGAGGTGGATACCGGCACACCCCACCGGCACTGAAATCTGCCGTGTCTGGTTTCCCCTCCTCTCGGTCCTCTGATAAAGAGTAACCGTGAAGAAGTACCTCCAGAAGGAGAAGTTGGGCTCGATCCCCAAGTATCCCTCACACAGCACGACAAACGCCGCGATGTGCTGGATGCCGTTGGGGTTGAGGTGTTGCAGCTCGATGCTGTAGTAGTGCAGCAGCTCCCGGAAGAAGCAGCTTGGGGGAATCGTGAACCCCCTCTCATGGAAGTGTGTGAAAGAGACCACGTACCCATCCTCCGGGTGTGGCTTGGACTCATTCCCAGGAAACCGCCACTCGTTCGCGGTGGTCCTATCCCGAAGAAGACCCTTCTTCATGAGGCCGGTCGCGCGCGTGGTGTTGAGGCTTGACGGAGACCACAAATCCACCACCGGGAAGGGGGAAGGTTCGTCGGCAGCAGCGAAAGAACGACTGCTCCGGCTCGAAAGGAGACAAAGAGTAGGCAAGGAGGCGAGAAAGCTGAAGGCAAGCGCGGGGCGAAACCAGCATGGAAAGCTCTTTCACTTTATAAGGGGCGCGTGACAGATGAGAGACGAATCGATCGCATTTATTGCGATTTCAGGTACATCCCATCAGTCCCGTCTTTTTTCGGAAACCGTGCACACGATCCCGTTCTAACCGTAGGGAACTCCACGCCTCCTCGCCCCACGCGCCTGGCATTATCTACCGCTTCGCATCCTAGAGGCCATGCGCACAAACGTCACCCACAAGCAGCCCAAGGCCCGCTTCAGGTAAAAAAGGGATACAGAGCTGAAAATGCTCTTACGGCCTAGTATGGTCCAGGGGTTCAAAGGCTGGCCCTCCCAAGGGTTCGACAGCCACCCCAAGACACTTCCCGAGCAAGGGGTGAGATGGGACGGGTCCGCTAGCGGCCTCTATCTTGGCGAACGAAAGCTAAGGGCATCCCGACCTCACATTCGAGTCCCGACTGGCTATTAAGTTCATGGTTTTTCCTCGGAGAAAGGCAATGAGACCCCGGATCAGGTCGAACGGATCCGGGAACTATATGAACTGGCCATCCGGAACCAGGAGTATGCCACTAGCTTGGCCCAAGCCGGATGCCCCCCCCCTAACGGGGACCGGGACTCCACTCGAACTGACCCGTTAGCAGCTCACCGAGCACCATGGTTCGTCCGACGAGGATAACATGTCACGGCTCAACCCCTCCATCCAACCGAACGGATGCTTAAGGGGCAACGATTAAAAGACGATCCGACCTCTCGATCGGTCTCCTGCAGCACGCGGCGGCTCGGGGGCTGGAACCGCAAAGAAACGGCCACTCAGGTGGTCATGTTCAGTCATCAGGCAGGAGTGATAAGCGGGACGATGGGAATCTGCCCAAAACTCCCCGATCAGGCCAACAGCGAAACGTTTTCCTGACCAAACCTAGCTACGGGTTTGACAAAGACTCCAGACAAACACTCTGCCTAGAGCCAATCACAGCCTCTGGAGGAGCACCTCACTCCACCAGAGGCTCAGCGGCTACTATCGGGGACAAATATTAATGACCTCCTTACACTCGCTAATCAAACAGTCGTAAGGGCCAGGGCCCACACCCGGCACCCGTAATCTCCACCGACCAAAACACACCCTGGAGGTACCTCGCTCCGCCTCGCCCGATCCTAGGCACAAGGGGTCGGACGCACCCGACCCCTCGAAGAAAGTTTCCACCTCGCCCGACCCCTTAAAGCAAGTTTCTGCCTTGCCCGACCCCGGGCGAAAAGGGTCGGACGCACCCGACCCCTCGAAGCAAGTTTCTGCCTCGCTCGAAGGCATGTGCAGGCCATCAAAGGGTGGTACAGGTCTTGTGGGTCCCCCGATCTCGCCAAAACATAACTGATGGGACACGCATGCTCCAGGATATGGTTTTGACACATGGAGAGGCGCCCACATTCTTCCACGTGACCTTTCAGAATGATGGGCTGCACATTGCTACCACGATAGCACGGGACTATGACTGCATCACCTTATCCCTCTGCGACACCTGTCATAGGGCACTCATCGCCCATACCGTCTAAATGAAGGAGGGCAAACCGCCTGGTTTCCTGTGCAGCCTGGCAAGAAGTGCACATCAAACCGCACCGCCCTGTTAGAACATATGGCTACAATGGTCGGCCGCCTCCTGCCACTTGCACAGCTACGGTGGCCGGTCATCACCACCAACTTGCGCGGCTAGAGTGGTCAGCCGCCATATGCGACTCGCGTGCTCGGCTACAGTGCCCGACTGCCGAATCATCGATGGGACCCAACGGCGACCGCCCTTTCCAAGTAGCAGTACCAACAAGATGCAGAGACAAGAAAGGAAGACGACCGCCCTTTCCCAGTAGCAGTACCAACAAGACGCAGAGACAAGAAAGGAAGATGACCGCCCTTTCCCAGTAGCAGTACCAACAAGACGCAGAGACAAGAAAGGAAGACGGCGTCTCCAGTAGCTCCTCCCGCTCTCTTGTTTTACCTTTTTACCTTTTTACCTTTCTTACTCCCGGCTCATTTTGTAACCCTTGTGTCCTCCTTACATTATAAAAGGGGGACCAGGGGGCCCGAGGGAAGCCCCCGGACAATGGAACAACACCAAGCGCACACAACAGCTCTCGTAGAATCCTAGCGCTCTAGACACTTTGAGCATCGGCAAACACTCACAAAGACCTAGGAACCAGCTTCCCTCTCTCACCCTTTTGTAGCCCCTACAGCAAACTTGGTACAAGTAACATGAGAAGCCACCCACACTGGACGTAGGGCTATTCCTACCCGAACCAGTCTAATCCTCGTGTCCTCCCGTACAACCATCCGAGCCTAACGCGTAGAGAAAACAAATCTACTAAGCTGGTAGTCTCGACCCGCGATTCTTGACACCGACAATATCTCTTCTTTCTGATGCCCCTTATTTCTCATCTTTGGTCAGTAGCTAGGAAATTTCATGCGTGACAGCTTTTGTATTACACTCGCTGATGGAAACAGAAGGTAACAAGGGTGAAAAATTAGTTTCATGCTTTGCTGTCCGGGCTGTTTTCCAGCAAGCTGAGCGGTGAAGTTTTTGTTCTAACTCGAGTTTGACAGATCCGAAGGAGCTGAAATTTTAGGAGTAGTTAGAACACAAGGTTTTGCACAACTTTGATATTTAAGTCTCAGCTCGAAAGTGATAAGAAACAAGGTTAAAACTGAGAATAAACAGCTGCTGAATTTCTGCCAAGATTTCAAGGTTACATCGCTTGACATGACAAAAGCAAGTCCGTGCTCGCATAACAAGTTTGTGACACAAAAGGTACTCAACTCAAGGCTAACCTATTACATCACCATCCAAAATATAGGTTGCCGAGGAGTAAAACAAAAGAAGCCTACTCAAGTCTAGACAACACGTCTAAAACTCGTCAAGGTTGTTAACCGAGTCGATGCTAATCATGGGGGAGTGAGCAGCTCCACTCGGTGGTGGTGGTGCAATGCCCTCAAAGTCCATGCTCAAGTAGCCCTCGATCTCCTCGAGATCCTCCTCCTCCTCCATGGGCTCGGCCTATGCCTGCTGTGCATGTAGTGCATCCAACTCTGCGTGATGCTCAGCTAAATGCTCGTTGGCATCGGCTAGCTCCATGTTGATATCATAAAACTCATATGCTAATAGCTCCATATTGTCCATCTCCTCCCGTAAATCTAAAATCTGAGTCTCCATGTCTGCTACCTAAATATCCTTCTGCACAAGCTCAAGGGACAAATCCACCACCTCACCCTGTACTGCAGTGAGGGTAACCTGGGTGGCCTATGCGAAGCTGGTCAGCGTGGCTATCGCTCTGCCTCGGAGATTATTCAGCCGGTACAGTGCATATGATGCACCTAGCTGAAGTAACAATCATCTGCTGAGGCTGTAAGAAACCCATAAGATCTATGTTGTCCATCCTATCAATCCAATTGGCGTCTCTTGGGTCCCTAGCTGGAAATAGACCAATCGGGTCTAGTACGATCTCAATTGGGTGCTGACGGCAGAAAAGCGTCAACCCCTCAAGTGCTGCAGTCTCCCATGTGTCCTCCAAAGTATGCCCAACGACCACTGTCTCCAAACGTGACCACTGGGGCTGCTCGGCACGCTGCTCCTGGGCACTCCGTGGTCCTCGTACTCTCGGCCGGAGTACTGCGGAGGTCGAGTGTACCCAAAAGAGTGTAGTGTGTCCCACAGAATAGAGAGAAAGCCCTCCCAGTGCAGGCACTCGGAGTGCACGGTGCCATTCATGTCAACCACGACATAAACGGGATCGGCCATCTGGAAAACAAGGGAACGATATGTGAGAATGGAAGCAATACTTATAAATCAAAAACAGATTTCTGACAAGTTAGAGGAAACCTCATAACTCAGCAAGTATTCATCCAAAATTCCCAAATTTTACCAGATGGTTCTTTATGTAATTTGTAACAAGTTTGGTATTCAAAGGGTGAGCTAAAACAGATTCTATAAAGGTGATTTACTCAGGATTTTACCAGGTGGTCTGTGCTGGAATTTTCAAAAACAGTGCCGTGCAAAACTGAACATAACTCTCAAACCAGTGATCCAATTCAGCTAAACTTTTACCACAATGTTCTCCGCTCAGTTCTTAAGAACTTTGGTTTAAGGGTACCTAACAGAAAAAGTCCTTAAGGTTGTCGAAAATTAAGACTTCCAACAGGTGTGCAAAATGTGTTTTCAGCCAATAGGGGGTTATAGTTCTAGACATATCTCCCAACCTACTTGGTCAAATTTTACGAAATTTTACCAGCAGCTTGTTTAAAAAATTTTACACAACTTTCTTATATAAAGTATCTGGAGCAAACGCAAGTAAATAGCCCGAAATATTTTAACAAGACCGGAGTCGCTGAACGAGGTAGCTAGAAAATCCTTAGCACGTACAAGATTTCTTTAGACGAATACATGCGCAAGTTTGGTTTTCATCTTTTAAGTTGTGATTTTTATTCATGATGCATGCATGTCCTATTCGACCGTACAACCAAAAATAATTATCAAACAGTTTTGAACTTACTTGGTTAGTGCCGGTGGCAAGGCAACATTTACGGATTTCACTATAATATCTAGTCGAAATTTTCTACTCGCCATTACTTACGGAATCGCGGTTAGTGTACCTGCAGAAAATTTCAAACCGGAACCTTTCATGCTAGCACATCACGAAAGCGTCCATAATTATTACTGTTCACTGTAGGAACAACACCCGTATGATTATCACTGCACGGGCAACGTTCATACGCTTTGAAGCGTATTCACATTTATCCAACCATTATGTGCCACCCTCATATTTGCATATGAGGTCGGCGGCATGTTACGGAATCGTCATACCCCTGCGTATGTGCTGGGAGTCAGTATAAATAACCAATAGTTAATTAGCTACCTAAAAACAACCCTAAAATTCCACTAGGCTTCTTATACTAAGTTCATCCTTAACAAACTTACGAATTTTTTAAACTAATTTCTTGCAAGTTTTATTTAGAAAAAGGTGTTTAGGGTCTGTTGTTATCTCTGATATGCTTTTTAGCTCAGATGCCAGCTGTTACCAGTGATAGCATCAGAAGCCAGCTCTGATACCAGCTATAGCATCAGAAGCTACCTCTGATACCAGCTATAGCGGAACCACCCAAATTAACTTGGCTAAAGTGTTCTTAACATCGCCTCATATGCGAACCACAATTTAATCAAGTCAATCTGGCAGTCTGTCAGGTTATACCCAATAAACCACTTGTTTTGGATCAATAGAAAAGCATCTCACATGAAAGCGAATTCAGAGATTACAACATTCCATCCAGATTAAACATAGTTCACGAATTTATTACAACATAAGTTCAAAATTCAAGTAGAGTTTGCACGACAGTGGAAGATAAAATTCAAGCGGAAACTAAACATCGGTACAACATATCACGGCAAAGCCAACCATGATATCAATAACCCATATCCTCACCGTCCGAGGAGTGATTCCACTCAACTGTCCAACCTGAAGGGAGTTGGGTAGGCCAAGTAAAGCTAGCAGCCAAGTCATTGCAATTGATATTACCTAAAAAGTAAACCACAAGCAAGACTGAGCAACTAATACTTAGCAAGACTGACCCGACAGGTGATTACTACTTCACCAACTTCTAGACATGCAGGCTTTTTGGCTTTTGCCAAAAGGGACTAATAGTTGATCCTTATTTTCAAGTTTTAGCATCAGGTTCTATATTCATTTACCATTCTAAGTAAGCACCTAATATAGTCAAGCAAGGTGATCAAGCAATTAAGTTCAAGCACCCAGATTATCATCATTATGTTCCACTTCTTACTCAGTGCAGCATAGCAATAAAGTAATCCCAAACTGTGAGAGGTAAATGATTTGAATCGAATTTATTAACCATGCATGGCAAACCTAACCTCACGACATCCGTGTACCACACCGGGTTCACTTCATCTGTCAGCCATCCCCATCAATCCCCAGGAATGTGTCAGGGCTAAAGTTCCCTTGGGCTACAAGGCTCCACAGTCTTGGACGACGTCGTACTATGATAGCACTTGCACCCACATGATGCACCAGGGGAACTACATTCCAGGGACAATAGGAGTATAAGCCACATCCTAGTTCAATCAGGTACTAGGTTTCCCCATCCCATACTAGGTATGAGATTAGTACTTTCAAACACTTGATCACGAACACCGACATGGTTCGACCTTAGCACAATTTCATTTAGATAGACAGGGAAATCTACCAACCACCAAAACAGTTCACAAAGCCCTGCCCCGCCCGTCGTTCTTATGGTTGTAACATAGGTCAATCACTCGACTTTTACCATGTCCTATTAAGCATGGCATCTACTGGACTTATCATGCTAGTGTTCAAATCATAGGTACTAAGTTCATGCAACTAAGTTTTCAAACAACGCCTAATAACTTAAATGCACAATTATAAGCATCAACATTATTTCACCACCCTAAGGTAGCAAACACTTAACTATTTTTATCTTGACTTACACAGAGAGTTTGTTGCTGAAATTTTAACACTGAGTTACATAGGTGCAACAGAGTCTTTGGTGAAGTTTTCATGATTTTTGGTGAAGGACATCTATTTTCCATATTTATCTATTATTTAATCTTGCATAAAAATAAAAGCATGTTTCAATAGGTTTCATCTAGTGTTCAGTATTTTTCTTAACAAGTGTATTTCACAAGTAATCTAACCCATGTAGTTTCATATTTTTCTCTGACCTATTCCAATACTTATGCAAAAACAAAGGTTCATCACTAGTTTTCAAATATAAATCTCAAACAGTGACTTAAACTTCTCAACTAGTCTCCAAACCCTTTTTCTAAGGTCAAGCTCACTGATACAAACCCATCAGAAGTGGTTTTGCCATGTTAGCATTTTTCTTTGATTTACTATGCATTTAAAGGCTTTAAGCAAGAAATAAATCATACAAAACATTATTTCTAACAGTAACATGTGCAAAGTTATTTTTCTGTGAAACTACATTACTCACTGAGTTCAACAAAGTTAGTTTGGTGTTTTTCTGATTGTTCTACAATTATTTGTGCATTTTCAAAGTTCAGCTCATTTTATTCCATTTAAACCAGATATAACTGTGATAGTTTTGCAGACAGACCCTTAGAGGTTTTAAACATTCACAAAAAAACCCTTAGTTTCTTACATCTAGGTCCCTGCACAAAACAAAAGCTCACAGAAAGGCCCCTATGGCGGCCGGCGGCGAGGTGGGTTGTGTTTTGGCGATCTAAGGCTTAATCGAGGGGGCCAAGGGACAGGGGATGTGCGGGTGCTCACCGTGAGGGAGTCCGGTGAAAATTGGGGTGCGGCGGTGGTTCGTCAGCGGTGAACGGGCATCGGGAAAAAACTACAGCGTAGTGGCGGAGCTTCACGTGTTCCGGTGCCGGTGGCGTAGCTGGCGGGCAATGGGCGGTGGGGAAAGCTGCGTGTGGGGCGCTGGGCTGCTATTGCGAGCGGCGGCGAGCGGCAACGCTACGCGGAGCGGGGCTTTCCATGGGGAGCTAGCGCAGCGGCGGGCGGAGTAGAGGAGCGGGCAGGGGGCGAGCGAGTGGGGGATGGGAGCTCCGGTGGGCATTCACCCCTTTTATAGGGCCGGGGAGATGCGGGGGAGCGAGGCAGAGCTATCATGCATGGAGGCATGGCTGGAGGGCAGCGGGGGAGAGAAAATGGGTGGCGTCATTGGCTGGTGGCCATGGTTGGCTGGGCGAAGGCGCGCGGATCCATGGGGATTTCCCAGCCATTGGCCAGGGCAGATTGCGAGCGCGCTAGAGTGGCTTTGCCGGGCGTGGGCATTGGTCAGCTGCGGCGCGAGTTGTCTTGTCAATGCAGAGATTGGGCAGAGGCGCGGAGCCGGTCGGCAGCGGCGACGTGGCGCGGTCCTGCGGGCGGAGGTGTCCGTGGGATAGGGTGGAGGGGATCGCGTGTCAGGGGTGGAGATAAGCGCGGCGTGGGATTGGGCAAGAGAGGCACCATTGGGTCTTGTTGTGGCCATAGTTGGTCGACGGTGAGCTCGCCGGTGGAGCGAGGCCACGCGGCGGCGGCACTCTGGTGCACGCAGCGCGCATGCTCTGGGCGAAGGGGTGGAACGTGCGAGCGTGCAAGGAGCCAACAATTTGTCGAGTTTTTCTTGAAAAATTTCAAATGAAATTGACATTTTCTCAAACTATGAAATGTAGTCCTAGTGTCATACTTCAAAAGTAAGAAAAGGAGTTGGTTCAAATTCGTTATAGATTTAGAGATACAAGGCCTCAAAGTTTGGTGGAACGTGGTTTCGTCAGACTTTGGCGAAAATTGCTGGTTTGGCCAACTTTGGGTTAGGATTTGAAGTGGTTCGGTTGAGATTTGATCCCAGGTCAAAAAAAGTGGAGTTGTAGTAGAATTTTAGTATCAAACTTTTTTAAAGGGTCTAGCACAAGTTTAGTTTCAACTTTGTGAGAAATTTGCACGCCAAGTTGATGTCTTTCACTGTTTTAGACTTAAACTGCTAAGCTTGAGAATTATGCTGAGTTTAGCCTAGGATTTGAGCAGGTTCTAGGTTGATTTAGTTCAAGCTCTAATTCTCAAACTTGTTCTTTAGAGTTTACTCTAAAACTTTTGTAAAAGCTCCAACTCAATTCCAGGTGTAGAATTCGAAATAAGAGGAGCTAAAGTACTCTACTCAGTCATATTTTCAGGACATAGAGACTTGGAGTATGAGTCTGATTTGCCTCTGAATTTAAATCTAATTTTTGAACCACTTCCTCTCCAAATCATCCAAAGTGCTAATAAGAAACGTTGTTGTAAAAGTAATGTTCTACAACTCTTAGATTGACAAAAATTCAAGTTGCTATATAAAATTTCAAGTTTTGAGTTGACACCAATTTAAGCTTCTTGAGGGCAATTTGGACTTTTCAAGTGCTAATTGAGGTTCTAATCTTCTTATTTAAGCTTAACCAAGTTTAACTTATCTAGAGTTGTCACAGACACAATGGCCATCCTTGACGCTCCCCTCCCACCGTCCCCGCCGGCCACCGTGACGGCGGGGAGAAGCAGCGACTGCGGCGTGACGAAGGCATCGCAGTGGAGGACTGGCCCAATGGAGCCCCGCATGCTCTGTAGCACCTACGAGGGTCATCGCTGGTCAGTCGTGGAGTGGTGAGGGAAGCCCCGTCACTGCCGCAAGAATACCGCGACCCCCGTCTTCCACCAGGCCCCGTCGCCATCCGAATCTAGTGTGCAGTGGGTGGAGTGCCCTAGAGGTCAAGCCAGCCATGCGTGGGTCCCGTGGCTGGCTGCTTAGCCACTGCTGTTAAGTGCGCCTGCCGCATCAACTGTCTTAGTGAGCGAGGGGGTCCTGCTGGACCCGTTCCTGCTCGATGGGCCGGCAACGCCCATGATCGTCGATGAACCATACTGGATGGCTCCATAATCCTATATACATCCCACCAAGAATAACAAGTGTCACTTTGGTTATGTTACCTTATGTTTATCTTTGCTATGCTGTTAATTTGTAACTTTAGATTTCGTTGGAACCCTAGCCATCTTTTCTACGCTGTTATCTTTTGTTTGTAAGATCAATAAACTGTTTCCTTTGGATGGAAGATCAATCCCCTACTTTCCTGCTCTGTTTAATGTTTCATTTAATTTGATTGTATTTCAAATAGTGCATCTATATTTTTAGAGGTTGAAAATCAATATGGGATGAATATTAACAAATAATGTAATCCTATTATGCTCTCTCTCAAAACCAAGGAAATCCTTGCTCCCCTTGCCAAAATTCATACCATTTTTCCTACAAAGGATCGAATATTTTGGTCTGTTTCCTTTTGGATAGAAGATCAATCCCCTATTTTCCTGCTCTATTTCCTCTCCCTCACCCTTTCCGAGAAAGGATAAAAAATTTAGTCCATCTTATTTACTTTTTAGATAACGGATCATACGTCTGTACACCTCGCCAAGAATAGCAAGTGTTACTTTGGTTATATTGCCTTGTATTTCTGAACATTGTGCCGATGATGTACTGTCAATCTTGCAAATCTCATTGATGATTTTATTTTTTTATTTCCAAGAGTGCCACATCAACAAATAAAAATGAAACCATGGATCAAAATTTTTTGTCCAGCCTATTTACTTTTCCAACAACGGAATTTCCTTCTAGATTCACCAAGCATCATAACCAATTGCATTCAGATCGAATATTTGATGCCACGGCCTCCAGCGGTTGCTGTATCAGTTCTTGTTCCCGCGCATTCTTCGAGGAGCCGGTTGCCATCCTCGAGAGACATAGTTGCCTAGCTTCCCAGGAAAGCTGGCGTAACTTCCAATGGAAGGTGAGGAACTACTTATTTAATCGCCATTTCCACCACCATTGGCATCATAGCCAGTTCCACTACCATCTCATCATCGACGTGTGCGCCTCACCACAGCAGCCCGGTTGACACCATGAAGCGATCCGTCTCCCCCTCGGCCCCCACCTCATTTGCCTCCCTGTCGCGCTGCCTCTCCCCACCGGCTCCCACTCGCGCATTGAGCGATCCTCTGGCGCCTCCTCATCATCGCGCTCCCATGGCGGGTTGTCACCATGCTACCGCTGTGCCGCCACCCGCAACTTCATGGCAACGCTATGGCGCTACGTCCACACAATGGGGTCGTCCTGCTACGGCATTGCTTCCACGTCAAGATCCCGCTCCGACGCCAGCGACCTCGGGTGGCCATTGCACTCGTCGTCGGGATCACGCTCCGATGCCACCAACCTCAACCCGCTGTCGCTTGCGAATGGTCAACGCGAAGCTGCTGAGGGCTCCCCGGCACGTTCCCAGCCTCCTTTGGCGATGGGGCTAGCTTCCTCCACCTCCGCACCCTCATCACCGCCTCGGAAGTTGACCTTGACGGTGACCCTTCGAGCTGATGCATTCAACTCCAACTCCAACTCCCAGACTGAGATGAACTCATCTAACGACCGTCACTGCAGTCCCTCCAATGCCGGTCCCACGTGGGGAACTCCTTAGACTAAGGTCGTCGTAAATTACTCTTTTGCATGTACATAGGTGTTCTTTTGGATAGAAGGATCAATGGACCGTTTTCTTTTGGATGGAAAGATCGATCCCCTGTTTTCCTGCTCTGTGAATCTAGTAGGGAAATCCCCTGTTTTCTAGTCCAAAGATCAATCCCCTATTTTCTTGCTCTGTTTGCTCTGTGATGGGACATCAGCAAGAATATGTTCATCTTCCTTGGTGCTTTGATTTTCCCTGGTCATGATGCATTGATGCTGCGTCATAGCCTGCCATGCCATGTCTTGTCATGTGATTTTTTTATTCTTATCCCACCGTACCGCATTGCGGCAAAAAAGTCAATGTTTCCCATTGAATGTTCATGAACAGACTCTCTTGTACTGTGTACTAGCAATAATGGCGATCTTGTACTATGTATTTAGAAACAAATGACTATCTTCCCTCATTAGTTTTTTTAGTGGTTGAAAATCAATATGTGATAAAAAGTTTAGTCCATCCTATTTACTTTTCTGACAACGGATCATACATCTATACCTCACCAAGAATTGCTATTTCTAATCATTGTGCCGATGATGTATTGTCACTTTGCCAATCAAATTGCATGATTTCATTTTGCTATTTGCAAAAGTTTTAAGCTTTTCCTAGGGAGATTAATTAGATCGTTTGTCTTTGCTATGCTGTTCTCCTACTCACATAGCTCGAGAGGCCAAGATGGATTGAATTTTATGTTTCATTTAATGTGATTGTAGTTGGAATAGTGCATTGGTTGTTTTTGAAGGATGAAAATCAATATGACATGAACATTAACAAATAATATAATCCTATTTGGCTCTCTCTCAAAATCTAGGAAATCCTTGCTCACCTTGCTAAAATTCAAACATTTTTCTAACAAAGGATCAAACATTTTGGTCCGTTCTATTCACTTATCCTCTAACGGATCATACGTCTGTACATATTTTTGCCAAAAATTGTAACAAATTCTAATTTGTACTTGAGGATTAACATGGCAACCATCCATGTTCCAGCGTTGTGTAATGTTACATCCTCCATGTCAACGCAGCCGGTCTTCCTTGGTTCTTGTGTAGGCATAGTTACTTGAAACCAATTTATGCTATTCCCTCATTTAATTCCCCATGGATCGTTCTCCTACTCGCATGCCCCTAGAAACCAAGATGGATTGAATTTTATGTTTCATTTAATGAGAATATAGTTGGAATAGTGCATCCATTTTTTGGGAGATTGAAAATCAATATGGGATGATTATTAACAAATAATGTGATGCTATTTGGCTATTTCTTAAAAGCAAGGAAATCCTTGCTCACCTTACCAAAATTTAGACCAAGCATCTTTTTCCCAATAAAGGATTGCAAATGATAGTCCGGCCTATTCAATTTTCCGAGAACAGATTATAAGTCTGACTGATGCTAATATAATGCATAAGAAGAATATACAAATCTTTCTTGCATGGATTACAGAAGGATTAAGGTAGCATAAAAGTTCACATAACATCTTCATGATTTATCTTGCAGTGAAAGAACTAACAGAAAATGACTAAGGTTGCATCTTCTCCTTCCGAGATGACTCCATTGCGTCGAGGTGGCATTGAACATCAGTCCTTAGCACCTCCAACGCCCTGACGAATACCGGCAGCTTGTCCGCCCAAGAGCTTCCACGTCCACCTCCCACTAGTTCTATTTCCCCGCACTCGTCTGAGGTAGGTGCGGAGGATGGAGTTGGCGGTTGGTGCTCCGTACACTTTGGGCTTGCCGGTGGGGGAGAACGCGACGACGATGATGTGGGTGCCGAACTCTTGGGAGAGGTCTTTTTCCATGAAGAAGTGTGTGTCCGTGCGCTCTGAGAAGCTTGTTTGGCTCTAAGCCATGCTAGTGGATTTGGGCATGAGGACGAGCAGCTCATCGAGCGGCGGAGGAGATTGGAAAGATGCGGGGAGGAAGAGAGCAGAGGCAGTGAACAACAGAGGATTTCTTTTGTGCCTTAAATAGGGAGCAAAGTATAGAGGACTATCAGCTTATATAAGAAGATACACAATGTAAGTTCGTCTGTTCTGAAATAGTTATGAACAAACCTTGATCGTTCTTATTAGATCGCATTCTTAAGCACACATACATGATACATCCCCACAAATCCACACTCGTACAGTGGCACAAGCGCGCGCACACACACAACAACGAAACCATACAAATTTTAAATACTAAACTGGTGTACTGTCGCCAGGCACCGACAGGCTAAAACCACATATCTTGACGATACAAAAAGAGTCATTTCTATTACATGAAAGTGTCACAACACGCAGATGCAATGCATCGCACACGAACAGGGTAATGAGGAGACAACGGACATGTTCATGGAGATGGATATGGCATAAGCTTATTCCAGCATACCTGCGGCAGCATGGAATACAGTAAAACGAGGTTCACCACAGAGATAGTCCTCCAATACAAGATGCCTAGCCCTCGAGTCCAGGATAACATGACCCGAGTGACCAATGCCAGAAGCATGCTCTAGGATGTCACAAATACGCCATGTCCGTGTTGGGATACGAGGTAGGCTACACTAGCGCAAAACAAAATTTTCTACCGCGTAAACCAGGAAAACTGCCGTATAAGGATCACGGGATTACCACTCGACGCACTACTGGTGCGGAAGATGTAGATTCACATCGATGCAGCGAAGTGGATCAGCGTAGTCATACGTAGTCGATCACGTCGACGTCCAGCAGCTCCTCAGTAGCTCGTCCACGTGTAGCAAGATCTCCCTCGTGCCGCAGCTCGTCGTGGCTCGTCGGCGGCTCGTCCAAGTGCTGCAGGCACAACACCTCCAAGGTATCCACACGTGCAGGGAGGAAGCGTCGCAAGCCGGACTGCTAGATCCGCGAGTTGCAACAGGCGAGGGCGTGGGAGGCGCGGCAGATGTGTTTCGCCAAAAAGGTGTCCACCCTTGGGCGCCCCCACCCCTCTATTTATAGAGGTTCCTAACGGGCCTCTGGGTCCGAGGCCCATTAGTACTTCTAAAACCTAATCCAACTCGGATCACATCCGAATTGGGCTTCCAGCCCCTTAAGTGTGTGACCCTATGGGTTCGGATACGTATAGACATGGCCCGAGTACTCCTACTCGGCCCAATAGTCGGTAGCAGCCTCTAGCAAGACGTGCCAACTCCTATACGCACACGAAGATCATATCAGACCAACCATCACAACATAATATACATGCTCTTCCCTTTGCCTGACGATATTTTGTCTAGCTTCAAGCCGACCACTCTTTCTCGATCCTGTGATTCGGAATCCCTT
The DNA here is from genome assembly GCF_005286985.2 of Setaria viridis. Lineage (NCBI taxonomy): Eukaryota > Viridiplantae > Streptophyta > Magnoliopsida > Poales > Poaceae > Setaria > Setaria viridis. Next base: position 12,472,450 of record NC_048263.2, on the reverse strand, counting down.
TGTAGGTTAACTCTTAACCGTACGTAGCATGGCCATGCATTTTTGGATCCGATCACTCAAGGGGCCCAGAGATATCACTCTCAATCAGAGAGGGGCAAATCCCATCTTGATTGACCATGTCTCATAGCATGCTTCTTGACAAACCCGAAAGCTATCTTTATAACTACCCTGTTACGGCGTAGCGTTTGATAGCCCCTAAGTAGGTCGATCCACATCTTGAATACATGCGACAATCTCAGGTCTAAGGACAAAGCGTATATGTTGTTTAAAGAGAGAACTACTTCTCGTGTTGGGTCAGTCCTAGCACATGTCTCCACATGTGCCCACATTATTAGTTCAACATCTCCATGTCCATGACTTGTGAAACATAGTCATCAACTAATACATGTGCTAGTCTAATATTCATGTGTGTCCTCACATGAACTCCGACTAGGGACAACTTTAGAATAACCATACATGTAAAGAGTTTCACACACAATTCACATAATTGCAAATCAATTCAAGTAGCCTTTAATGGATATTCAAGGAACACAATATAAATCATGGATGCAAATGGAATATCATCATCTCTATGATTGCCTTTAGGGCATACCTCCAACAGTCTCCCACTTGCACTAGAGTCAATCTAGAAGGTACCTAATACCCATAGCTCTTACATGCGCATCATGCTTAGCCTGCGGGAGTGGTTTTGTCATTAGATCAGAAATGTTCAGATCCGTGTGTATTTTTCATATCTTGATCTCACCCCGGTTAACGAAGTCTCGAATGAGATGAAATCGCCGCATTACGTGTTTGTTCTTCTGGTGGTTCCTTGGCTACTTTGCTTGCGCAATTGCCCCATTGTTATCACAGTAGAGATTCAATGGGTTGGACGCATTCGGAAACACACCAAGCTCAATGAGGAAATTCCTTATCCAAACACCCTCCTTCGCGGCTTCCGAAGCCGCGATGTACTCGGCTTCTGTCGTAGAATCGGCCACCGTCTCCTTCTTGGAACTCTTCTAACTAACAGCACCACCATTTAGCGTGAATACAAATCCTGATTATGACTTTGAATCATCTCTGTCGGTTTGGAAACTAGCATCGGTGTAACCTGTTACAATGAGCTCCTCCTCACCTCCATAGACGAGAAACATCAGCAGTCGAAGCATATGGCACTTATCATTGCATACATGATAGATCCAATAACCGAGGCATATGGCACTCTACACATGCGATCCCACTCATCAGCAGTCGAAGGACACTGAGTCTTGATGAGATGTATGCCATGTGACATAGGCAAGAACCCTTTCTTTGCCTCTTCCATGCTGAACCGCTTCAACACTTTGTCAATGTAAGTATCTTGGCTTAATCCTATAAGCCTTCTCGATCGATCTCTATAGATCTTAATGCCTAGAATATATGTCGCTTCCCCCAAGTCCTTCATCGAAAAACTATTTTTCAGTGAAGTCTTTACGGACTCAAGCATAGGAATGTTATTTCCAATCAGCAATATGTCATCCACATATAAGATTAGAAATACTACAGAGCTCCCACTAACCTTCTTGTAAACACAAGACTCTTCTTTGTTCTTGGTGAAGTCAAACCCTTTGACCACTTCATCAAAACGAATGTTTCAACTCCTAGATGCTTGCTTCAATCCATAAATGGATCTCTAAAGCTTGCATACCTTTCCAGCATATTTCGGATTGACAAAACCCTCAGGCTGTACATATACACGTCCTCAGCTAGGTTTCCATTCAGGAAAGCTGTCTTGACATCCATTTGCCATATCTCATAATCGAAATATGCAACTATAGCAAGAATAATCCGAATGGACTTAAGCATCACTACGGGCGAGAAGGTCTCGTCGTAGTCAACTCATTGAACTTGTTGAAAACCTTTTGCGACAAGTCATGCTTTATAGATATGAACATTTCCATCCATGTCCTTTTTCTTCTTATAGATCCACTTGCACTCTATGGCTTTAACACCATCAGGCGGGTCAACCAAGTTCCAAACTTGATTGTCTCCCATGGACTCTATTTCGGATTGCATGGCACTCTGCCATTTTTTGGAGTCTGGGTCCATCATTGCTTCTGCATATGTCGCAGACTCATCATTGTCCAACAATAATATTTCCTACATTTCGCGGAGCCTTGCCGACCTTCGTGGTTGTGGCGGTGCCATGGGTATCTCAACTTGTTCTGCTACGTTAGCATCACTCATTGATTCTTGCCCGATCGGTTCATCTTGAACTTCTTAAGATGCACTGTCTTTCCACTCTTTTCTCCTTTGAGAAACTCTTTCTCTAGGAAAACCCCATTCCGAGCGACAAACACTTTGCCCTCTGACCGGTTGTAGAAATAATATCCCAAAGTTTCCTTTGGATATCCCACGAAAATGCACTTATCCGACTTGGGTGTGATCTTGTCCGACTGAAGTCGCTTGACAATTACTTCACATCCCCAAATCTTTAGAAAAGACAAACTGGGAACCTTTCCAGTCCACATCTCATATGGTGTCTTAACTACGAATTTAAATGGTACCCTATTAAGTGTGAAAGCTGTTGTTTCTAGAGCGTATCCCCAAAATGACAACGGTAGGTCTGACTAGCTCATCAATGATCGAACCATGTCTAACAAAGTTCGATTACGTCGCTCGGATACACCGTTTCTCTGAGGTGTTCCAGGCGGCGTAAGTTGTGGAACAATTCCGCAACTCTTTAGATGATTGCTAAACTCGTGGCTCAAATACTCGCCTCCACGATCAGATCGTAAGGCCTTAATTTTCTTGCCACGCTGATTTTCAACTTCATTCTGAAATTCCTTGAACTTTTCAAAGGTTTCAGACTTGTGCCTCATCAAGTAGACATAGCCATATCTACTAAAATCATCAGTGAAAGTTATGAAGTATTGGAATCCTCCTCTAGCCGTCGTGCTCATTGGTCCGCATACATCACTATGTACGGGTTCCAACAAGTCTACTGCTTTCTCAGGAAATCCTGTGAAAGGCGTCTTGGTCATCTTGCCTAGCAAGCAAGCCTCACATGTCTCGTATGATTCAAAATCAAACGAAGTTAAAAGTCCATCAGAATGGAGCTTCTTCATGCGCTTTTCACTTATATGACCCAAACGACAATGCCACAAATAGATAGGACTCAAATCATTAGGCCGAGGCCTTTTAGCACTTACGTTACAGACAGGTGAACCATCAAGATTTAAAACAAATAATCCATTCATAATGGGTGCAAAAGCCATAAACATATCATTCTTAGAGATCACACAACCATTGTTTTCACTCGCAAATGAATAACCATCCTTCATCAACCATGAAGGAGACAAAATGTTTCGACTTAAACTAGGAACGAAATAACAATTATTCAACTCCATAAGAAATCCTGACGGGAGGTGGAATTGCATCGTCCCGACGGTCAACGCAGCAACTCTTGCATTATTGCCCACGCGGAAATCAACTTCTCCTCTTTCCACGCTTCTACTTCTTATCATTCCCTGCATCGAGTTGCAAATATGAGCAACCGGTCCGGTATCAAATACCCAAGAATTAATAATTGTATCAGCGAGAAAAATGTTGTCTATAACATTAACAACAAGCGTACCTGAGGTAGAAGTACTCTTACTTCTGCCATTCTTCAACGAAGCTAGGAACTGCTTGCAGTTTCTCTTCCAGTGACCAGGTTCGTGACAATAAAAGCACTCTTTATTTGGAGCAGGTCCAGCTTTAGCCTTGGGCGCTGGGTTTGGCTTGGACACTCCAGCCTTACCCTTCTTCTTCCAAGAATTGCCCTTCTTCTTGAAGGTAGGCTTGTTCTGTACAGCCATCACATGGTTGCTACTAGCGCTTTTCTTGATGTCAGCCTCTGCTGTTTTAAGTATGCCACATAGCTCATTCAGACCCTTCTCCGTCCCATGCATATGGTAGTTCGAGATAAAGTTCTCATAGCTGGGCGGAAGAGATGAAAGAATGAAATCAGTGGCCAACTCTTGGCCCAGTGGGAAGCCCAGCTTCTCCAACCAATGAGTGTAACCAACCATCTTGATTACGCGTGGTCCTACTGTTGCGCCTTCTGCTAGCTTGCTTTCCACAAAGGCCTTAGACACATTGAACCTTTCAGTCCTGGCCTGTGTTTGGAACATGTCTCTAAGCGCCACGATCATATCGTGCGCCTCATGGTTTATTTCGAACTGCATCTGCAGCTCGGGTTCCATGCAAGCAAGCATAAGGCAGCTTACTTCGAGGTTAGCATCACATGCTTTCTTGTAAGCATTCTTAGCAGCAGCAGGTGCATCATCAGCAGGTTCTTCTGGTAGTGGGTTGTCTAGAACATCTTCCTTTTTCTTAGCCCTGAGAACAATTCTCAGGTTACGAATCCAATCCGAGTAGTTTGTTCCATTCAACTTGTCCTTCTCAAGGACCGAATGCAAAGCAAACGGTGTAGTGCTGCTAGGTGCCATTTAATCTATAACAAAAGTAATGCAAAATACACTAAAACAAATGTATCCATGATAGAGCAAATCACATTAAACTATTTTAACAGAATCTACTCCCACTAAAATCAATATCCCTCTATTGATACTTAGTGATTCAGGATCCACAACTAACAAGTCTACTAGTGAGCTTTAGCATCACCGCTAGCAAACAAGGTAGATCGGTAAGCAACTTTTGCTAATCATATCACATATGACTCATGTTGTTGGGCGAGATCTCCATGTCTCGGCACTCAACCTTTATGCCCCAAGGTCCTTAACCGTTAAGTTAACCTTGTTAAGCAAACCAACCCTTATGCGTGTAAGTGTCCGACACAAACCTGTCTAATCAAGGAAAACTAGTGGCAGCCTAATTTCATAGACCCACCACTAGTTATACAAGACATGGGACAGTGCAAGTTTTAGTTGGGAGGGCATACTAACTTAAACTTTGTGAGGGATCGTTCTACTTCTAACATCACAACATGGAGAAAGTAAAACATAAACAGAATAGCATTCACACAGTTGTGACACAGTATGGCCCATTTTCTTATGGTGATCTCCATCTCCATAGAACCTGTTCACCATGGTGATCTCCATCTTCATGTTCCATGTGCGCCATCCTCCTGGTGATCAGTCCTCCAAGAACTAGAACATGCTATTACGCCTAATAGCTAGTAAAAAACTAGTAATGAAGATTACATAGTTGCTTGGATCAACACAGATTGGTACGCAGACCATTAAATACATTAAAGTGACAACACATATGGCTCCTACCGTGTTGCCGTACGCGCGACACGCAGGTCACGAATGAGTTACACACATGCATCACATACACAAAGGGGCTATACTGATCACAAGGTACATACATCCTGCAAAACAGAGTTAAGCGTCCTAACGTTCCAAACTTCGGAGGCCCGAAACTCAATCTTCCAAGCCAAATTTAGGAAATCTAATTTCACCAAAAACGGCAAAGCGGTTGAATTTCATGTGTAACTTTTTCTATAGATCAATTTTCATATAAAATTCGCCCTGATCCGAGATCGTACCGAAAAGTTACGGCTGATTTACCAAAGCATACGCACACGGCAAAATCCCAACCCCGGCAGTAGATCCCATCTACTATTGCACATCTCATGCGCCTGGCGTATGAACCTGGATTTTGATTCGACCAGTCACATTGATCTTCGCTCACAGCAACTGGAATTACGTGTATCATTTAACTCCGATGGCGGAAACCCGACAGGTAGGAGTATGTTGTTACACTACCATTGCAGAAAGAACACGAAACCAGGACATAGATCAAATTGAAAACTCGCATATCTCCATATGCACACATCCCAAATCCAAAACTAAACAGCTACAGCTCTGATACCACTGTTGGGATACGAGGTAGGCTACACTAGCGCAAAATAAAATTTTCTACCGCGTAAACCAGGAAAACTGCCGTATAAGGATCATGGGATTACCACTCGACGCACTACTGGTGCGGAAGATGTAGATTCGCGTCGATGCAGCGAAGTGGATCAGCGTAGTCGTACATAGTCGATCACGTCGACGTCCAGCAGCTCCTCAGCAGCTCATCCACATGCAGCATGATCTCCCTCGTGCCGTGGCTCATCGTCGACTTGTCGTGCCTCGTCGGCGGCTCGTTGTGGCTCGTCGGCGGCTCATCCAAGTGCTGCAGGCGCAACACCTCCACGGTATCCACACGTGCAGGGAGGAAGCGTCACAAGTCGGACTGCTAGATTCGTGAGTTGCAACAAGCGAGGGCGTGGGAGGCGCGGCAGATGTGTTTCGCCAAAAAGGTGTCCACCCTAGGGCGCCCCCACCCCTCTATTTATAGAGGTTCCTAACGGGCCTCTGGGTCCGAGGCCCATTAGTACTTCTAAAACCTAATCCAACTCGAATCACATCCAAATTGGGCTTCCAACCCCTTAAGTGTGTGACCCTATGGGTTCGGATACGTATAGACATGGCCCGAGTACTCCTACTCGACCCAATAGTCGGTAGCGGCCTCTAGCAAGACGTGCCAACTCCTATACGCACACGAAGATCATATCAGACCAACCATCACAACATAATATACATGCCAAATCCCATCTTGATTGACCATGTCTCATAGCATGCTTCTTGACAAACCCAAAAGCTATCTTTATAACTACCCTGTTACGGCGTAGCGTTTGATAGTCCCTAAGTAGGTCGATCCACATCTTGAATACATGCGACAATCTCAGGTCTAAGGACAAAGCGTATATGTTGTTTAAAGAGAGAACTACTTCTCGTGTTGGGTCAGTCCTAGCACATGTCTCCACATGTGCCCACATTATTAGTTCAACATCTACATATCCATGACTTGTGAAACATAGTCATCAACTAATACATGTGCTAGTCTAATATTCATGTGTGTCCTCACATGAACTCCGACTAGGGACAACTTTAGAATAACCATACATGTAAAGAGTTTCACACACAATTCACATAATTGCAAATCAATTCAAGTAGCCTTTAATGGATATTCAAGGAACACAATATAAATCATGGATGCAAATGGAATATCATCATCTCTATGATTGCCTCTAGGGCATACCTCCAATAGTCCGGTGGGCAAGAAACCAGTAAGGGCACACAAAGTGACCATTGCAAAGCACACGAGTGTAACTGTGGTCTAGTAGCCAAGCGAACACAGATTTCTTTAGCTCCTCTGTTTCATCCTCGTCCGCTTCTTCCATGTCGTACAGATCATATGGATCAATGAAGCCTGGCAGCTACAGAGGTGGCACAACATTGAAGTTGCCTGCTCCATTCGCTTGACCAGCCATCGTCCAACAAAACTAAAAATCATAAGCAATGACCACAAGCAATGATGGTAACCTATAAACAAGATGCGGAAGCTATGAGCTCACCTCTCATAGGGTGCAGAACTAAGTAGGTCCCTAGTACAACCACTAAACAATGTGTGTAAGATGAAGAGCTATGAGCAAAGGCCTTGGGGCACTCCTATTTATTGAAGCACAATGACCGATCAAGAATGCAGTGCACCTTCTCCTAGCTCATGCCTCACGGGATTACAGTAGCCATGAAAATACGTGGGATGCTTGGAATACGCAGGCCTACACTGATCAGGAATCCTGCCACAAGTATAGGGTGGAATGTGCAGGCTTTTGTTCATGGGTAGGCATGCGAAATATTCAGCAGCTACACGAGTGCGCTTTGGTCAGGATAAAAAGAAGGAAAATCCTGACATCCACATGAGTTAAAAAAAATAGACACGTAGGCATTATGGTTGGAGAAAGCAGTTGTTCCCCTTTGTGGTCAGTGACTGGAAATGCACCCAGGTTCACTGAAGCGTGGGCCTCTTCTAGATATTCATCTCCTGCCTATGTTGTATGCAAGATGAAACACACCTAGCTTCACTGACAAATGGGTCCGATAAGAGCACACAATCTTGTCGGTGACCCCGCAGCAATTGCAGCTTACCAAATTTTCATTTCACCAGGAACTTGAAAGCAGGATCTTCAAATTCTGTATTCCCACACCTCCCCCCAATAATAAAAATATGGCTACCGTAGTGCCCCTCAAAACTCCCACATTGTATTTCCAAAATCAGCACTCTTCTCTCTAATGGCTCTGAAATCCAGCTAGATCTATGGTCGCGGCTGACCTCGGCAGCCGCGGGGTACCTTAGCAGCGGCGGCAATCTCAATGTCCTTGCAGCAGCTGCGCCCATGCTTGCGCAACTGAGCAGTTGAGCGAGGACGTTGTGCAAGCACCGGCTGCCCCGTCCAACAATGTGCCACTACATCTTCGAGCTCCACAAGTGAGAATCTCATTTCTTTTCTCTGTAGTCCCCTCCAATTTTCTAGATCTACATCTGCTTCATCGGAGAGCACTCTGCTCATGTTTATTTTTGTCTGAAGCGGAGCCTAGTTGTGCCTAGTTGTGGCCACGACACCTATGCTGCTGGAGTATTTCATTAGTGAAAAGTAAATTTCTCCATGTATTGTGTTAGATTTGAGATCCTTTTCTTACTTGGCTGTAACATCCGTAAAAATCAACAACTTAAATCACCTGCTAAAATTTGTTTTCAATCTTTTTACTGTTGAGCTCCCGAAAATCCCGTCTTCCCGACGATTTCACCATCTCGACACCCAAAGCCAACAACTACCATTTTTATCCTCTTCGCAAATTCCGCCACGTTGCCGGTTGACAAATCGCCATGCGTGCTCCGACCATTTTCCCGCAATCACCACCAACTCTCCCTTTCTTTTTTTCTCTTTTTTCCCTATCCTTTTTTTTTCTCTTTTCTTTTTCCTCCTTCTCTTTCTTCCTTTCTTTCTTCTTCCTTCCTCCTTTCTTCTTTCTTCGTCCTGGCCGCATGTGCCTACTCTCCTCCCTGGCCGGCGCCTACCTGCCCAGCACCGGCCCCCCTACCACACACTGCGCTGCCTAGCCTTCCTACCGCGCACGCGCCCGAGCCCCCTGGCGGTCGGCATGCTGACCACCCTCCAGTGACCGACCCCACCCCACTACACCGCCGGCAGCCCCTACCCGCGCCTCACGGAGCTTGCCGGCCCCCACATCGCTGGTCGTTCGTCTTTTCCTCCTCCACGCCGCTATAAAAGGGGCCTTGACGCCCGGAGCCTCGGCACCACCTCGCCCTCTCCCCCCATACCACCAGTGCCACCACCCCCTACGCCCAAGCGCCACCCCACGCGCCGCCCTCGTCGGAGCTCCGCTCGAGCCGCCCCCTCTATCCACCATTGGCCCCCTCACTTCCCCTCGTCGATTCGCCAAGGTGAGGGCCATAATGGAGTCCCCACTGCCTCCTCTACCTTCCCCCACTAGCAAGCCTAGGCCGGCTGGACCCCACCAGTTTCCCCTCCTCTCTCCTCTCCAAGTAACGGTTCAGAGAAAGAAGAAGAAAACCCCCTTCAATTTCGATCTAACCCCCAGCTCTTCTCTATTCGCAAAATAGCCCTCCCACCTCTCTCAAACTCTTTTCACAGATCAGCGCTTCCACCTCCCACAAGTATTTACAAACAAGTCCCTGGTTCTCACAGTTTAGTCCTAAAACTTGTTTTAAGCCCCTAATACACGGTTATCTCATCATTTCATGTGCCAAACTTCCCAGATTAATCCCAAATTCGACCACGGCATCCTCCAAGATACTTCTGCCGAGTCATCTCCAAATTTTATGAAAATACTCATTCCTTCTCTTTTCCTTTTGCATTCTCTATTCGAGCTGAATGAGTAAAATCTTATTTTTCTTTTATTTATTGTGTACCCGAGGAGGAGCACAAGGAGGAGTTGGACCGTGAGCCCGAGCTCGAGGACTAGCACCGCAAGCTAGATCTCCCGACCAACTACGAGGACGGCAAGTTCAATATCACCCTTTGATGCATATTTATCCTAGTTTTTCAAACACAACCTATTGGCCTATTTTATAAAATTGCATATTATTTTACTACTGAAACACGGTTGGATAGCCACCCCTTGTTTGCTATGAACATTCCTTGATTGTCCTATAATTATCTCTAAATATGATTTGCTCTATTTGGATGATAATTACTGCTAGAATGCTTAGGACCTTGTTACTCAATTCAATCATGACTGCAATGGTTTATTTAAAGAATAAATGTGTGAGTGTTTTCAAATAAGAAAAATGGGTTTTTGGAAATAAAGAAAAGGAATGCTTAGATGAGATGGATGGGTATTTCTTGTGTCAGATGCCAACAAGTTGGGCTTGTAACTTTGTGTTTGAGCAAGGTTGGGAGATATCCATCTTGTCACAGTTAAGGATCGAGTTGATGTACCATCTTGCCTAACCCAATATCATGCAACCACTTGACCGTTTGTGTGGGCGGTGTCTTAGCATAAATCCCACTAGCTGGTCTGTTAGCCATCAGGAGAGCTGGTGAGCAATGGGAGACCATGGAGAAGGACTAAAAATTGTGTGAACTTAGATCCCAGTTAAGACCTCGTTGGAAGGTCGTTAACCCCTTGGTTGCTTCCGTGTTGGCTAGTCAGTCTTAGCTAAGGTGGGTAATGGCTCTGATAGGATCTGCACCGATACTAAAGTGATCGTGTTGCGGTACCCTCCTTGTGGGTAAAGTGTACAACCTCTGCAGAGATAAAACCTATCCGGGTAGCCGTGTCCACGGCATTGGACGATTTACGGCTTGGACACATAACTAGTGTTTGGGTGATGGATGATTTTCATGGTGTGAGTTGGATTTGGAAGTGTCCGGCAGTTGTGCCATGAGCTACCGTGGACGGGGAGTCCGGTAGCATGAAAACTTGGATCCTTTGTGTAGGCTCAACCCCACCTAATGACTTGGTTACTAAAGGAAATGTTTTGTGAAAACCTCCTTTTGAAAATGAACCCTTGCATGTTTTGCAAAACCTAGCTTTATGGCAAATAAACCTGACCCTTATCCTTGATATATCCTGTGCATAATCTTGATTGTATCCCCTTCCGTGGACGGGTTGGACTTGTTGAGTACTTTTGTACTCACCCTTGTTTTGTGGCTTCAGAGGAAGACCCGGACTTCGTCGTCAAGGACTTTGAGTAGAAGGTTGCTTCCACACCCCACGCTGCCTGTGGTATTGGCCTTTGCAGAATGCTTCTGCTGTCGTTTGACTGTAGCTTGGCTCGCTGCTGTTGTCTATTTACTTATCATTTCATTGTCGCGCCCGCTCCCTCGGGAGTTGTATGATCTATGATCCATTTGTTGAATAAATGTGTGAACAGCCTCCTGGGACTGATATTTGTATCATATTTAGTCTCCGCTGATGTGGGGACACTTCACTGGCCACTCTAGATCTATCTACAACGCCGACATCTGCATTTCTATGGTCATGGTACATTATGTTCCTTATATCTAAGACAACTGACCAAATACTTATTGTGCAGGGCCTAGTATCACGTTCCTACATTACTAAAATTCAATCACATGTCGTGGTATGTAACTAAACAAGTGATTATCAAGCTCTTGTATTCTTTACTTTATTCAGTTGCTTTGTTTAAGATTGAAGTATAAGTTTTGCTCCTTTCATTTGTAGGCTGAAATGTTGAAAACAATTCTTGGGGTTGCAGTATCAAATTCTAGTCCTCATGATTTGCAGTCAAGTCCCTTCCTTGATTATGTGGCTGTGCAGCCAGCCTCAGCTACAAGCTCAAGATCTGAAGTTATTTTGGGAGGGCTACAAGAAGCTGCAGAACTAAGATAACAAGTTGCTGAACAGGAGCAAATGTTGAGCGACTTGAAGATGAAGGCACAAGCTTCAGATGCAGCAATGAAAATGCAATCTAAGGAGATTGAGAGTTTGAAGAATGCAGTAAGAGAAACTGAGTACCTCCTTCATCAACTACTAAACTTCAGAGGGTAAGGTCAATGTGTTTCTTAGGAATCTGCTCATGTCCTCCCAGCTACTTGTGCTGGTTTATGAGTATTGTGGTTTGTGCTTAATGTGTTTCTACACCAGCTTTGTTCTTGGTCAAAGAGATATCATGTGTAGTTGTTTGTGATCTATTATGGACAATATGCTTGTGCTTGTTCTTTGGTCATAGATAATAATGTGTGGTATGTAAAGATTAATTGTGCTATCAATTACCGAATTGATTTGTATATAATATTAAATTAGGTTATATTTTAATTAAGCGCTAATTGGGCTACAGCCGAAAATAACTGGACCCAAAATTTCATGAGCTCGCCCCTTGGTCCATTATTTCATGGGCCTAAACAAAAGTTATGATGTCAGCAATTATTCGGCTAAATCCATTAAGAATTGGGCCTAAACAAAGTTATGACGTCAGTATATATTGTGCTTGATCCAACAAGAATTTGACCTAAACCAAGTTATGATGTCAGCAATTATTGGGCTCAGTCCAAGAAGAATTGGTCTTAAATCAATCTATGATGACAGGAATTATTGGGCTCGGCATAACAAGTTGGGCCTAAATCAATCTATGACGACAACAATTATTGGGCTCGGTCCAACAAGAATTGGGCCTAATTCAATCTATGATGAAATAGTTTCTCACAACCGTCATGCCACATCCGACAGTGGTCCGACGTGCCATGCTACGTAGGAGCCAGTTTATGATGATATGTCGGATGAATTTTCATTCGGCATTATCTTAGTGATGCAATGAAATAAGGAACTTCACTAGTCGCAATTTATGCTCGACTAATGACAAAGGATTTTCATCACTCCCACTTTATAAATCACAGCTTATGACGCAAAAAATGCATTTATGACACTTTTTGGTTCGTTACTAGTCGGAAGATTGCTTGTAATGATTTGAAGAGCACTCAACTCTTGAACACTATTTTGCCTTGTCAAGTTTCAAAAGAAACATTTGTTACTCTTGGAGGCTTGCATCCCAGATGGTTAGGCAACACCTGGAAGCTCCCAAGGTGCGGAGAGCACCAGGAAAGTTTGTGCAGGACTTGCTTCACCTCTACAAGGAAAGTAGCTATATAGTGAAGTGAGAAAGTGGTTGAAAAAGACCCAACTCGGTAGAAGGGAGTTGGAAAAGACTCGTATCTTAATGTCACACCCGGTTTTAAAGGCAAAACTAGATGAATAAATTATATGTGTGTCAGGATCAAGTTTCACACATGCAACGACTTTAGTAAATACCATAAATAGTGCCAAAACGTAAAGAGAGAGTATTAAATGTATTACATGACCGAAAGTCTTTAATTCAAATAGCAAAATGAATCTTTATTCTAGCAGCAGAACTCCAAAGATGACGATGACTCCACAGGCAGTTGACTGGTGGCACACATACGCCTATAACTCTTCAAAGTCTTCAGGAACCTCCTCAAAGTTGACTTGGTCTGAGTAGTGGTTTTAGCAAGAGTGATTACACTTAGGGTTGGTACTCAGCAAGCATTGGGGAAATGTGTAGTGTAAGGCTATTCAAGAATAAACTATGGTTTAATAGCATTTCAACATTTTAATTGGTTGGTCAAGTTTTATTAGCAATTACTAAGTATAAGTTTATACCACCCACCTTAAGCATGAACAAAAATAAAGATAATAGCAATAATTAACATTAATTTAATTCAACTTCCAATAAATTACTCATGTGAGGGTCTAGACCGCTCTTGACCATGAGCACGACTGTTATAACAGTTTTACACTTGGTAGAGGTTGTACACATTCATCGTAAGTCGCGTAAAAGTTCAAAAGAACTTTAGACCCAACCATGCTATGCGGGCCAGTCATAATACCACAATTTTGAGGTGTGATTTCATAGGGATGCTACGGGGCCTTTTACAAAGATTCTCTAGTAAGGATAGCGCTAAGGTTTCATGATCACCGCAATGCGTAAACCTCTCTCAAACTATGAAGCTACCATAGAGCAGATCAGTCTAAAGGTCGGGCTCTACACCAACTACTATTTCCCCCTCTTGCCCCTTTCGGGTAAAGCTACCGCAAACTACAGTTTCTAATTAATTAGCCAAGACCAGAGCCATATAGTTCCTGTGGTTGTACTGTTTTCCTGGGTGGTTCTCCATGTTCCAATTAACCATGGTGATCTTGTATTAATGGAAGGTATACCATAAATAAAACAAGTTTAATCATTGGTTCATTAATACCAGCATACCCAGTTAGAGCAACTAAGCAAGAACTACAGTAAACCTAGGTTGATCAAGGTGTAGGGATAAAAATAGGCACATCTTAAATAGAACCTATCATGTTTATATACTTAAGGTGCATATCATATGTATATTGAACATAAAAGTAAAGGTTGCATAGGATCAAATTGTGATCAAGCACATGGCTTGCCTTCCTAAACTTGCTCTTGCTGCTCAAAGTCTTCAAAGCCTTGCTCTTTGAATCCCTTGAACTGTGATCCTTTTATGCGCATCAAACAAGTACATGCAAGCAAATAAAGGACTAAAATAATAAAATATTACATCAAACAGTAGCAACAGAGCAAAACTGGACCATAAAACTAATCTATGTGTCAGCACAAACTCATAGGCGCAAGAATAGCTTAAAACAGATTTGAAACGCTAAAGATATGAGCTAAACTAGGTTCAGGAGCTTAACTGCAAGAAAACTAAACTTGCAGGGGCTAAACTTAAAGAAACTGAGGGCTAAAACCTAACTAAACATATAAACAGAAGGTCTAATGCGTAAAAGAGCAGATCTAGGATGGCGGGTGATATTTTATAAAAGAGTAGGGGCTAAAACAGAAGAAAAAAGACTTAGATTTAAATATGGTAGGATTTAGATGCAAAAACTAGAAAAGATGGGGGCTCTTAAGGAAAAAGTGCACAACTGACTCGGTGTTGACCGGTACGCTGACCGGTTGACTCCGGTCAAATTGGATCGGATCCGTCGGTTAGCAATCGGACGGCTGGCGGTAGACGGGCAACGCTCGGCGATGGAGATGGCGGCACACGATGCCGGAGCAAGGCTGTCTCACTGGAGCAGGCTCAATCTCGACCTAGAAGTCTCAGATTATGATGCAGTGAGGCCCTGAATGCAGCTGGAAGGCTTGTGAACGCATCAAGGGTGTTGAGGGCCTCGCGGTGAAGACAGGGCGCGGCTTGGCATGGCGGTGGCAACTCCGACGAGCTCATGCACATGGAAGAAGGCACGGGGGCGTACGGGATCTCACGGGTAGCTTCCTCACCTCCTCACGGTGCTTCGGGCGATGATCCGGTCATCGGGAAGGCGGCGGCGGTGGAGATTGAGCGCGGCGGGCACGAGCTAGGGTTGCAGGCGCGAGGGCGGCTTTGGATCTTGAGGTCGTAGGGTTTGAGGTTTGGTGAGGGTAGATGCGAAGGCGACGGTGGGTTTTATAGGCCCGAGGTAGGCGTCCTTGGCATGCGGGCCCAAGACTGGAGGCGGGCGCAGAGGCGACCAGGACTTGAGCTCAAGTCCGACTTGGTGAGGGCAAGGGGAGGGGGATGACGGGTGGGGACCACCCGTCAACGAGACATGGGCGGGGCCGGTGCGAGAGCGGGCTGGCGTGGAGGAGGCGCTGTTGGACCAGCCTACTGGGCTGGCTCCTGCGGTGCTGTTGTTGTGGAGCCGGGCCGAAAGGAGAAACGGGCCAAAAGAGAGAGGAAGAAAAAGGAAGAAAAGAAAAAGACTTCCTATTTTTGAAATGGGGCAAACAAATGAATTCAAATACAAATTTGAATTTAAACAACCAAAATCAATGCACCAGCACGAATGCAACAATAAACTCCTATGATTCATTGACATTTTAAAAGAAATTTAAATGCCTAATAATTTAACTACAACCTTAGAAAACCTTAAATCCTTAAAAACAAGCAATTAATTTCTAGAAAATTCTAACAAATTTTATTAAGTTGCAAAAGCTTACACTTAATGAGATCCTCATATATAGGATTCGCCTTAGGTGAATCTGAACTTCGATGAAATAAATCCTTGTGTCTCTTTGCTAGTTTGCTCATTGCTTGTATTCATTGTTGTACTAGTGAATTTGGTTGATCTACTCAGGTGTTTTTATTTATGAAAAACAGGAACTTTTTTAGCCTGTGGATAAACACCCCTGAGCTTACCCGCCCAATTTGGTTTAATCTTTGGCTCATTTGCTACACATTGATTTAGGGATCACTCTGCCCGAGTAAAAATGGGAGGTTCCGGTTTTTAGCGGAGTAAGTGTTAAATTTCAGGTTATGCATATTCACCCTTCTCTAGGCAACATCTACGTCCTTTCACCCATCACCGCTACTTGACACGAATCCGTCTCGCCATCTCCACCACCCGGCTTTAGTGGTGCCCACACTGCCTCCACTCCGCCACGTCTCTCCTACCTTAACTGCCGGTCGGCAAGCTGCACTGGAGCTCATCTATTCCCACGACCACAGGTAAAGCCCAACACCAAGCCTCCAAACCCAAACCCTAAATCCTCCTCTCCAATTTTATTCAATTAGAAATTAAGGTGATTGACCATAATGCCAAATTTCAATCGTTTTGACAATGATTAAATCTCTATTTTGTAACTGTTTGTACAAACCCCTTTGGCGCAGTGTATGTATGTGGTTTATAATTGATAGTGCCAGCGTTACCTACTCATACATCTATAATTTTTAATGGACGAAGTATATCATTTTAGCTTCATCCTAAGTGTAATTTGTCAAATTTTGAGCAAACTTATAAAAACTATGTTTTATAAAAATATGTTTACGGTCTAGTAAAATTAGTTTGTTTAATATTTATACATTCTTTTATTCTGGGAAAAGATAAAAAAAGTTAATTTAAGACAAAGCTAAAAAAATTTACAATTTGAATAGACGGAAGAGAAACGAGCAGAAAAGTAGTAAAAACCAAACATAAGTTGTAAAATTTCTCAAATTCCGGCACTGAAAAGTCGTTAAGGCTGAAGAGTCGACAAATTGGACCATTCATCAAACGGCTTTTCCCACATTTTTTTTTCTGCATCTTTCTTTTTCTGTTTTCCAAATTCTCGTTTTGAGGGACACCCTGCCCTCGGATGGCAATCTGACGGATGCTGACGCGGACACATGGATGCAGCTGGTCCACATGCATGGGATGTGATCAGTAACCTACTTATCGTATACTGCTGTGCCGTGTCGATGCCGATACGTACCTCTCGCAGCTCAAAAGTCCGCAACACAGCCGCACTTCCTCTCTGCTCCACCCGACCAAGCCGGTGTGGCGCTGCAGGCCCTTGGAGGTGTTGGCAGGAAGGGGTTGTCGTCCACGGGGAGCTGGAGAAGATGAAGCGCGGCACGGGGAAGCTGGCTAGCCAAACTTGGTGAAGACGGAGCGCCGAGCTCGAGGAAGGAGAGGCACCTACCGTCTACCGTGGTACATTGAACCTGGACAGGCTCTCCAGTTAGCGCTAAACAGAGAAAGAGTTGCATCTTTTCCCAATTCGGCTACTAATATTGTTGTCTCTCTGCCTTTCAGATTTTGTATCAGGTAGAAATTGCTCAGAGAACAAGATTCTCTGTGCACTGTGGTTCTCTCCAACAGTTCAGAGACACGGAGCTATGATTGAGTGGTGTTCCATTATATATCGGAATCCTGAAGATTTGTCATATCTAGGACATCAAAGGTTCTTCTTTATCATACGTACAAAATGATGAACATGCAATATTTTAACAAGTCGATGGCTCTTCTATTACTGCTTGGCTTCTGCTTTCCACTGACCATCCTTGCCCAGCTCCCTTCTGCTGCTCAATCGAATGTTTGGAATATTTCGAATATTCTAAGTAGTAATATATCCATGGACGACAAAGGAAACACTCATCTTATGCTCCCCATTCTTAACGATAGCAGAATCTCATATACAAGTTATTTTGGCTTCTATACCACAGATGGTCATTCGTTCATTCTCGCTGTAGTGTTTTTGGGACCCCAATCTCCAGTCATCTGGTCTGCTAACCCTGACAATCCTGTAAGCCATGATGCCATCTTGAACTTCACAGGAGAAGGGGATTTGCTCCTCCACGATGGTGATGGCACCACGATCTGGTCCACAGCTACATCGAACAAGTCAGTTGCAAACATGAGCCTTGCTTCAGGAAACCTTGTGCTTTTTGATGAGAATAATTCCGCAGTCTGGCAGTCGTTTGACCACCCAACAGATACTTTGGTCATGGGCCAATCACTATGTAGGGGAATGAACCTCAGTGCCAAACCCACAAACACAAAATGGCCATCTTCCAAGGTTTATCTATCGGCAGAGTGGAATGGGCTGCAGTACTCCTTCGAACCAGCAGCATACACACAGTTGTTCCAAACTGAAAGTGGGTTACAACTACGTTTGACACAAACTACTCCAATATCAACTTCTACACCATCAACTTGTTATGCATTTGTTAATGGCAGCCTTGGATTCCCAGAGAAGATCTTCACACTACCATCAGCAAGTTCATTGCAATTCATGAGGTTAGAATCTGACGGGCATTTGAGGCTATACGAGCTGAAGGAGCCAAGCAAAGCACGGATGTTGTTTGATGTATTGAGCATGGTCATGGACTTCTGTGATTACCCATTGGCCTGTGGTGATTACGGTGTTTGTAATAATGGACAATGTTCTTGTCCTAGTTTCAGCCATTTTAGGTTCCAAAATGATCGGCTTCCAGGTTCTGGGTGCATACCCGTATCAAACATTTCCTGCAACCATGCACATGAGCACCAGCTGATACCACTCAATGATGTTTCTTACTTCAGTTACAGTCTGTTCTTGTCAAAAGCCATTTCAGGTTCTTCACAAACTGTCTGCATGCAATCATGTTTATTGGATTGCTCTTGCAAGGTAGTGCTTTTTCAGAATTATGGTCCTGGTGGTGATGGTGGTTACTGCTTGCTGTTATCGGAGCAAAAGCTAATTTTATTTGCAGAAGATTCAACAGATCGCTTTTCAGCGTTTGTCAAGATACAAGGTAATCGCTCAGATAAAAGGAGGATGATTATTATTGTTACCTCCACAGTCACAAGCTTGTCTCTAACATGGATATTGGTTTCTGCTGTTATATGGAAAAAGTTCAAGAATGACCAGGACCAACTCTTAGATAGCATACCTGGGACACCAAAGCGTTTCTCCTTTAATGAGTTGAAGGTGGCTACTAGCCAGTTCTCAGTGAAGCTTGGCTGTGGTGGATTTGGATCTGTCTTCCAAGGCAGGATAGGCAACGAAACTATTGCTGTTAAACGTTTGGAGGGTGTCGAGCAAGGAATGGAAGAGTTCTTAGCAGAGGTCAAGACTATTGGCACAATCCATCACCTTAACCTTGTCAGGTTGGTAGGATTTTGTGCAGAGAGATCACATAAGCTCCTTGTCTATGAATACATGTCCAATGGCTCATTGGATAAATGGATTTTTGACACAAGTCCAGTATTCAGTCTTTCTTGGAAAACAAGACGTAACATCATCATGGCTATTGCTAGGGGATTGTCGTACCTCCATGAAGAATGCAAGGAAAAGATTGCACATTTAGACATCAAGCCCCAAAATATTCTCGTGGACGAAAATTTTAATGCAAAGCTCTCAGATTTCGGACTTTCAAAAATGATAAATAGGGACCAGAGCAAAGTGATGACTCGAATGCGAGGAACGCGTGGATATCTAGCACCTGAGTGGCTGGGCTCAAAAATCACCGAGAAGGCAGACATCTACAGCTTTGGGATCGTGATGATCGAAATGATCTGTGGTCGACGGAACTTGGATGAATCTCAGCCCGAGCAGGGCATCCATTTGATAACCCTGCTTCAAGAAAAGGCTAGGTCTGGTCAGCTGTCTGATTTGGTGGACAGTAGCAGTAATGACATGAAATTCCATGTGGAGGAAGTTATGGAAACGATGAAGCTTGCCATGTGGTGCTTGCAGGTTGATAGCAGCAGAAGGCCCTTGATGTCAACAGTCGCCAAGGTGTTGGAAGGCGAGATGAATATGGACGCCACACCTGATTGCATTTTTGTGGCTAGTTTTGGATCAAGCAATCCCGATGTAGCGGGATCAACTTCTTCCTATGTGCCTTCTGAGTCACATTTATCAGCGCCTAGGTGATACAACTATTGTTTACCTCTGCTTGTTAGCTGCTCGTTTTCGTTTAATGCATGTCTTAATATCTGTTCTCTTCCATATGAATGCGGCACATACCCACAACAGCAGGCGATCATTTTCTTGCTTTATAAAGGGAAATAGCAATTTAAACTCTGTAATGTGTACTCCCTCCATTCCAAATTATAAGTTATTCCAAGAATCTTGGAGAGTCAAAGCATCTCAAGTTTGACCAAAATTATAGAGAAAAATATAAAGATTTATGACATCAAATAGATATACTATGAAAATATAATTGATAAAGAATCTAATGATACTTAGTTGACATCATAAATATTATTATATTATTGTATAAATTTGGTCAAATTTATGATACTTTGACTCTCCAAGATTCTTGGAATGACTTATAATTTGGAGCGGAGAGGGTAGCATATATATTGTGAGCAAGTTGGACATGGATGACGAGCTATTTCTGAACTCATATCCCCTATTAGGAGCATACTGATTATTTTTTTTTTTGAGGAAACAGGAGGGGTTGCCCCCTACTGATTATATATATACTGATAAAATAAAAGTACAAGGTGGTGAAAGCTCTAAGAGCAGTTTCATGAAACAAAAAAACCAGAAAGAAAATGAAGCAAAGAACAAGCACACTGATTATGTGACAGAAGTTACATGTGTTTCTTCCTAATGGTGTACTCTAGTTTTCGGGCTTGCCAACACGGCATTTACCAGTTTGACGTGAGCTTCGGAGTGTTAAGGACACACTATAAAGCTTTGTTTGCTCAAATTCTGTCCATAAGCTTTGGCCGTTGGGAATGGGTAGTGATTAGCACGAAGAACAAATATTTTCTTGTTGTGCCGGCTTATTAGCGACGTCGTAATCCTGAAATGAAAAATTAGCGACTTCGACGTGCAAAGCTTGTGCGTGTTGCTAGGCTCAGTTCAGTGTGCAGATGCGTTTGCAGCTACAATAACCACCACAATCGAGGCCATGATTGCGTAGAGTCCTATGTGAGACATTCAATAAAGCCATAATTATATTCAAAGTGTTAAGTTTATATGTGCGCAATTAATATATCTGTATTTTTTTCCTTTACCTATTTTGTAATGGCAGGACAAACAAATTTCATAAAACAATAACTGTCTCGGATATAAAAGAATGTGCAAATGTTTTATATGCAATACTACACACGGTCCTACAAGGAGGTCTTGAGACATGCAAATTTTTTTAAGGGCAAACTGTGGGAGGTTTCTCACAGCACTTCATTTTCATATATAAAGACGCGAATATTTGCATGGCATCATATACAAACCGGGGGGGTGGGGGGGTTAAATGTTAAATTACAAGAAAGTCTACGATCTTCTCTAGCATGGAGGACATTTAGTAAAACTTGCTCCTTGGATCTCATGACCCAAAGATGGTGACTTGGGTGAGCATTATCAAAGATCACTGCTTTGAGCAATTTCCAGACCTCCCAAGCTGCTATGATGAAAGTCTCCATGAAGAATGGCCCATTAAAAGTTTGCTACCTTGACATGATTCTGTCATGGATATCAGGCATCAACGGCAGAGTTAAATTGATTGAGATCCAACACTCGCGCAAAAAGGACATTCGAAAAGAGACACCTCTCTCTGCCCCCGAGTCGCCCCCGTGGGCGACATGGGCGGCGCCTTCGCCGCTGTTGCCAACCCCCCTTTCCTACCCCTCGAGCTCACCTCGCCGCTGCTGGAGGGGGCGCCGGAAGCCCGTGCGGCCCCCAAGGACAGCGGTGGTGGGGAAATCTGCCCGGTGCGGGCCCATTTTTGCCAGCGCGGGACGGCGCAAGGGCCTTGGTCGGACGGTGCGCCGAAGCGACGGCAGCCCGGATCTAGCCTCGCCGCGGTCGGATCTGGCTTCCCTGCCCCTAGATCCGCCACCCCCGCCCCATTCCGGCAAGTGACGAGTGGCAACGCTACGGCGGTGGTGCACCGGGCTATGGATGGCGGGCTCATGGCGACGAGCTGGGCATGAGCAGGACCTGCAGACGACCGTGTGGGAGCCCTGCAGTGAGCTTTGTGGGGAGTTGGCGTCGTCCGTCGTCTTCCATGGCGATGGGCAGCGAGCGGGTGAGGATGCGGCAGCGCAGGGGGCACGTGGTGATGGAGGTAGGAGGAGGCCGCCGCCGAGGTGAAGAGGGAGGTGGAGGAGGAGCCGTGCCGGACGAGACGGATGCGGTCCGCGGGCGGTTTAGGAAGGAGGAGAAGGAGAAGGGAGGAGGAAGAGGAGATGGAGGAGGAGGAAGAGGAGAGAAGGAGGAGGGAGGAGGAGGAGATGGAGGAGGAGCGGCCAAGGCAGGGAGGCGAGGAAAGCGTGGCAGCAGGCGCAGGGTGAGCACGGCCGTGGCGAGGCAGCATAACCGTGCGCCTATGGCCCAGGAGGCGTCAGGTCGCGTGCGGCGGCGGCCCGTGCGCGGTGAGGGGCTACTCATGGCGGCGGCCAGATGTGGTGCGAGGAGGTGGTGGCCTTGTGCTGGTTTCAAGCGGTGGGCGGCTGCTCTGCTGCAGTGGAGCGAAAGCATGGAGAGGATGTGCCTACGAAGTTCTCAGTTGCGCCGTGGTGGCGTCGTGGCAATGGCTGGCGCTGTTGCTTCCAGCGACGCCGTGGTGGCGTAGCTGCCTGCAGTTGCACAAGTGCACGTCAGCGACACCGTGGGGGTGTGGTTGACTGCGCTGGCCCCCTCTCTGCTCCAGGGTGCTTCATTGCCGGGTCGGGTTAGTGTGGCAGCGGGCGAAAGCCTTGCGACGGTGACGCCTTTAGGCGCCATGCTCCTCCTTGGAGGCATCGGCATGCTTCCTGCTCTCCTACCGGTGGGATCTCCTCATCGCGAAAACCATGCTCCAGTCGGAGCAGCGATGACGATGTCCTAGGATGTTGTTTCTCTCGTTGGAGATATCGCTTCGGAGGATTCCTCGACAGCGGCTGGTGTCTGCTCTTTTTGAGTGGCCATTGGGTTGTTGGCCATGGTGTCAGCGGTCTAGCGGCAGTTAGTGGTGGCTACTCGTGAGTTGGCTTCATGGTTTGCAGCAGGATGTGGTGGCTAATCTTGCTTGGCAAGGTTAGCCCAGTGCAGAACAACTTCGTGAGAAGGCACAAGCAGCTATGATGGAGCGATGGCTACACGACTTGCAGCAGTTCGTGATGACCAACCCTACATGGCAGCGGTTGATCCGGTGCGAATCAGCGTCGGTTACGACAGCGCAAGTGCTGACCTACGGGTCCTTGGCTTCATCAGGCGGTTGGTGCTGCTTGTTTGGTGTGATAGTGGATCCATGGTGGTGGTAGGGCCGTTACCATGGTGGCGAGCATTGAGGGGCTACCACGTAGCGAGGGTAGGTTGTGGCTCGTGTCGATGTCCCAATCCGACCGGGTAGAGTGTGCTGGGGATGAGTTGACCTCAGTACGTATTGATGTCCCAATCCAACAGGCCGATATGTTGTTGAGTTGAGTTGAGTGCGATGGCGTGGTGCGGCATGTGTTGATGACCCAATCCAACTTGCCGGTGTTTGTGTGTTTCTTTTTTTTCTTTTGTTGTTTCGCCGAGTCTGAGCTTCATCTTCTTTTTTAATATAATCGGCAGCTCTCCTGCCTGGTTCGTTTAAAAAAAATAAAAAGGACATTCGAAGAACAGGTGGCTCTGATGGCTCTGATTTCAGTTCAAGGGACTGAGCAATTTAAGGGATAGTTTCCCTAAGCAAATATCAATTCTCTTACAACTAAAAAGCCTACGAGTGGGACAAAATCTTCGTAGGTCGTCGGAGACACCTACGGTTTCTTTGTCTCGCCAAAACTTATTTTTAGCCATCCATTGTCTGCTCACCCTCCGCAGTGCTGCACCTATTTTCCCCGCCCATCACCCTCCCACCCGATCCCTTCTCCACCGCCCGGTCTAGGCTTGCATCACACGCCGCACGCGGCAGCCCCCTCTGTCAGCGCCCCGACACACTTCCCCGGCACCCGTTTTTCTTTCGCGAGATCCCTGCACCCCTTCCGCCCCCGTCCGCCCACCGCTCCATTCCCCATGATCCGCCCCATCTCATCCTCCTTTCTCATATGCAGTGCCTCCCGTCCTCCCCTTGCGCCGCCGCGGTGGCACCGCCAGTCCTTATTTTAAAGCACATCAGTTGTGTGTGCAATTCGTTCATTACAATCCTCATCCAGTACTCATGAATCGACGGACATCTAGATACATGGTACACTGGATTTTTTTTTGCTTAGACGGACCGGCGCTTATCAAACACCGGTAGGAGTAGGGAAACAAACTTACCCGCTCTTATCAAACTCTGTTAGGCATAGATAATTATACCTGCCGGCAATGATTAGATCCGATACGAATATGAGTTGTCCAATTTTCCACCAACATACAATAAAGTATTTGTGCCGGTTTCAACACCGTAACGAATACATATCTCCATTCGCATCGGCTTCATGGTGCTGGTCCATTCAATCGCATTGGCACAAATGAGGTTTTCGCATAGTTGGCCCATATGACGAGCGCTGCAATACTGATATTTGCCATTTTTTGCTTAGTGACTTCCTCTAAAAATTGTCTTTTTCCTATCTTGTTAATTAAATTGAGTTTTTCAATGAACATTTGTCGAGGGATATATAATGCCCATCTCTATATAAATTTATAAAACGTTGCATATTCACGGAAATCATAATTTATGGGTATCATGATTTAAAATCTTGGTGGTTGGATTTACGTGTCTTCAGCACTAAACTATAGGACGGTGTTGACGGCTATTAGCACGTCAATTTGTGAATCGCAAGTGCACGAATAAGTTGTACCTCTTTCCTCAGAGTACTCCCTCAAGGTTTATCAATCCGTGAAACTTATAGCATAAGATCTATTTTAACTTGTCTTGTTAGTATGGACTTAGTGTTAATGGGTGATTCAGATCTAATCTACTAATAAATAACAGATAGAGCAGAGATAACCAATCTAGAGCAAACTAGACTATGTATATGTTGTAATTCTGAGCATGGATAGCAAAGCAACACATATATGATCTTAATTAAATATATCTTTAAATCTACACCTCCGGTCCGGCTTCTGAAACCCCCTATCTTACAAAAGAAAGATCCCGTCCCCTCTATAAGCATATGTAGATTAAAGGCACGATCGAAAGAACATGTTATACTCATCGGTAGATTAGGCATGCAAATCCGGTCACCAGGACCACAAGAACATCCTAAACAATCGATCATCGATTAATAGATTGAAAGAAAATAAACTTGCTAAAGCATAAAACCATCAAAGGAGATATCTATATTGCTAAGAATATAAACACATCTATTACTTCACCATGCATGATTGTACATCACAAGATCACCATTAGGATCCTACCTTGATCTTGATGACTTCTAGCTCCAGAACTCCAGCGTGATCTTCCTCGCAGGGTGATCACACCGGCAGAGGCTCACCTATGCTAACCCCTGACAACTGCATGGCCCTCGGCTCTCCTAAGTGGTGTCCCTCAAACTCCTTTTGCTTCTTTGCTGCTTCATGTCGAGTACGTCATCTTCGGTGATGAGGTTCGGTGGATTTTGGGGTACTTATAGTCCTGAGGGCGCATGGCAAAAATTGGAAGGTGAGGGAACGAAGGAATCCCCCAGGCTGATCGGCCTGGGAGGGTCCACGCCAATCGGCTTGGGCCTTCCTTTTGGATCCTCGCATCCTCCTTCGTCTCCAAGTCTGCCTCGATGCTCAGGAGTCTTATTTTCACTTGCATGTGGTCCTGGCACGTCGGTTGCTTTGAGATAAGATTGATCTTCAATGACTTTCCAAATCTCCACTTGATTTTTTCTGATTCCTCTTTGATCCCGAAGTTATACTTGCCATATCTTCGCAAACTTAGCCCTTAAGCCATCTTGGAGAAGTGCTTGCCAAAGATGGCCACCAGAGGGCGCTAGAGGACCCTAGGCCGATCGGCCTAAGCCCTTCCTAGGCACTTTTGTCTTCGTCTTCGTCTAGTTCATTGCTCGTTCAGTGCTTTATCCAAAAATATGCTTTTAGGTCTGCAAAAATAGAATATCCTCCAACATATGTTGCATATGTGAAAATGACCGGTTTATTAGGTGTAAAATTCCTAAAAGTCTGAAATATTAAATTGAGTGAGTTTTAAAAATTTAAAACATTTGTTTGAAATGTGTGCTCATTTGAAATTGGATGTCAAATTCTCTTCTTATCTCGAATTCCCTAATAAATTAACCTTGAGATTAATTTCAAAACTTGTGTGCTAGTTTGATTTGGCTCTTTTTGGATTTTATTTGACTTTCAAAGTTGAGTGTGTTTGAATTTTGAATCTAATTCAAAATTTAAACTAAATATACAAATCGAACCTAAAACTAACCTAACATCTAACCAAACCAGGCCGACCAACAACCAACTGGCACGGCTTGCTAACCTAACTCTCTCGCCAGCGGCCTAGCTAGCCAGCCCACCGAACCGGCCCAGCCAGCCCGTTAGGCCATCGCACCCTCTCTCCCTCTCCTTTCCCTCACCGCCAAGCGGGACCCACCTATCATCCGGACCTATTGCCCCTTCTTCCACCTCGCACCGTACGTCTCATGCGCGTGGCACATGCGGAGGGGTGATAGGATGGGCTCGCTGCGCTAGCGTGCACTACCGTAGCCGCGCGTGCGCCCGTGACCCTTCCAGTGCCTTCCGTCGTGGGGAAAACCTCGCTTTGCCCTCGCCCCCATGCCGTTAACCCTAGCTCTATGCCGTTGGATGGCCGCCACGCCACTCTCGGCCGCGCTCGCCGAGGATGGACAGCAGTGCGTGCTTGCACCCTACGCCCCATTGCCCTAGCCCCAGCTGTGGGCTAGAAATAGCTCCGACCGGCAACCTCTTCCACCCATCCAAGCTCCGGGGCTTCTCTCGAACTGCGCCACCACCAGCCCAGCAGAAGAGAGGGGAAGTGAAGAGAAGAGGGGGGAGGAAGAGAAGGGAGATCAAGGAGGAGTTCGTGTTGGAGGCGTTGCCGCTGTCCCGGAGTCGCCGTGCCGTGTCAGGAAGGGGACAGCCAGAGCCGGAGCCGGAGCCGCCCGACGCCGTCGCTGCCACCAGAAGGTAGTTGTACCGAGAAGGAGCCGCCAACACCACCGTACCGCGAGCCTTCACTAAGCTGGCAACACCGTCACCTCCACCCCACCGTGAGCCGCTGCCCTCTTCTCTCCTTTCTTTAGCGCCTCTGACCAGCCTTCGAGCCGCCGCCCAGCCTCCCTTGCTTGAACGGCCACCGAGCCGTAGACGCCGCTTGTCAGCGTTGTTGTGTCGCCAGCCTTCGTGCCGTGCCTCTTGTGCAGGTGCCGCCTCTACCCTCTCGCGCAGCCATGCCCTTGTTATGTTCCTGGGATTCCAGGATGCCGCGTGCGATGGTTGGCTATGCCATGGTCCTGGGTTACCCCGTGATCGCGCGCGTGCAGCCCGCGAGCTCGTGCTGCCCCACCGGGGCCAAAGGCTCACTTTTGGCCGGGCTGCTACGTCGCCTTGCCACACCGCCTACCTTGCGTTGTGCCATGCACCACTCGCCACATCCCGCGCTGCCTGGAGCTCCGCTGTGCGCTTGCCCACATCGCGCTGCGACATCACGTCGTGTCGCGACGTCATGGGTGCGGTCAACGTCCGCCCGCGTCGCAACATCGTGCCTCCGCTGCTTCGTGCCATAGCCAACCAGCGCACGCCACACACTCAGCCTCACGAATGTGGCGCATAGGATCCGGCCGGCACATCGGATCCTGCCTAACCCTGTGCGATCACATGTGCGCTACGTGGCACGGCCACGTCGCCTAGGATGACCACGTGGCGCTGACGTGTCTGGGGTCGGGCCCACTCGTGGGGCCCACTAACTGATAATGGGGCCCACTAACCAGTGGGGCCCTCTAACTAACCCGTGGGGCCCAGTTGAACGCTGACCCGATCAACGTTGATGTCATGCTAACGTCAGCCGACACATGGCACCCTCCCGTGCTACCACGTCGCGCAACCACAAGCTGAAACGTGTCGTCCTAATTAATAAATTTCTGAAATTAATTAAATAATTAAATAATCCATTAATCTTTTAAAATTCATAACTAATTTATTTGAACTCAGAAAAATATGAATCAGTTGCATTAAATTTGTAAAATCGAGCCCATGCTGTTTGTAGCTAGTTTGGTGTTATTTGGATCTTATAAATTTAGCTTTCTTAAAATTTTTGCTTAGATGTTTTGCCGATAAATTTACATTGCATTGTATCTCGTTCTGTTCAGACTCGAGCTACGACCTGAAGGACTCTCAAGACCCCGATTACACTAAAGAGGACCTCAACGATAGCGGACAAGGTGTCATATCACTCCTAATCATATAGGTCCTAGGCATGCTTAGTTGCGAGCGCTTTATTGATGATGCTTGGATGATGATTGACTGCATAGCCTGTGTTTCTAGCCATGCCTTAATAATTGTATATCTTACCTACCTGTGGGCTAGCTACATACCCCTGTTGACGCAAAAAATTGGACGGTGACCTTCACATACTAACACACGAAAGGCTTGGGAGATTTGCTTTACTCCAGTGCAGGTCCTGTAGATCGGCGCGCGTGGTGTGTGCGGGTGTGCCAGTCAGTTTGACCATTCAA
Source organism: Setaria viridis (assembly GCF_005286985.2). Lineage (NCBI taxonomy): Eukaryota > Viridiplantae > Streptophyta > Magnoliopsida > Poales > Poaceae > Setaria > Setaria viridis. The sequence continues at coordinate 12,443,786 of NC_048263.2, read as the reverse complement.
CTGACAAGGTGGAGATAATCCTTTCGAAGTTGGAGGCAACCGGCCGATCAGGCCGATATGATCCTGGCACCAGTAGTAATAATGATTTACCAAAATAAAGCGTAATGAATAAATATATCGGCTATGAAGCCAATTCCAGTACCTTGATGAGCGTGTGTGGTTTATTGGCTATCCAGCCCGATTCAACATAATTTAGTAATAACCGTCGGCTAGAAAGCTGATAGGAAACAGAGCGCCATTGAGCTCTTGCTCCATCATAGCTAGAGCCACAAGCCAATGAGATCTAAACCAACGTTACCACCAATATTTTTAGGTGAAACCACAGTGATTCGCCCGGTAGTTGCAGCCTAGAAACACTTAGCAGGACATCAATCTAAACCCCACCAGCCGATGAATCTAATCACAATGGAACTCAATTCCGACGACACTCGAGGGGTAGCCAAGATTAAGATGCAATAGGCTATTAAACGATCTATCATCTATGATGATGCGATCTAAAGCTAATTAAAGGAAATTAGATGGCAAGACGATAGAACAGATAAATATCAGCTGATGTAAGCTTAATCAGGGCAGAATAACTGTGATTCTACCACATCTAGCAGGAGATCGAATGATGCAGCTTTATAGGATATGATAAAACCGATAACTGGTGAATACCGTGGATCGAGACAGAAACGATGTGTCGTAAGTCGAAGATCCGAGATACTCAATAACTTGTAGGTAAGAACTAGATCCAACGATAGCGATGCGCCCGGATGTTGAAGTCTTGAATACCTGGTGATGGGAACTTGCAGCTCGCCGGAGATCGAAACCGATGCAGCCCCGCTTGCTAGAAAGAACTCACCGGATAAAATCTACATTACTCCTACTCCTAATGCGATGGCATGAAGTCGAAAAAGTAGATATGTTGTATTGAACTTGCCTAACACTAATATCTAAACAAAAGGAATTATTTAAGATACACAGACTCCAATTTCCCTTCTTGCAGAGTCACGTTCCATGAAAATCCCTCGCCGACACCAGCCTTCTTATCCAATAGATATTGTAATTCCATCGGCTCCATCAGCTTCAGAATCGGACCTGCCATCTTCTATTTTTATTCTGATTGGTCCTTTCCTTATGATGGCATCAGGCATGTGTTGTCTTCCAATACGTTCCTTTCAAGGCCATGCATAGTCCATATGTGGCAACTACTCTTCACACATGTGCGCACATCTTAGGCATGCACTTTCCTTATATTAATTATCTCTCCCTGCTTAGCTTTACTAGCCTTTCCTCCTTGATAATCTAGTGAAGCCGATTGGACTCCATGCCTTCTTGTACGAATATCGAGCATTGCAGTCTCAAGCATGAGGGCGATTAATCTCCTTTCATCTCTAGATCATTCTCGACCATGATTTACCTTACAGCTTTGACCACCATCTGCATGCACGCGTATCCCAGCAGCCGACTGTCTTGTACTCTGGATTATCTGGATTTTATTGGTCAAAATCCTGTGTCAACAACCCCTAGCTAGTCCACCTTACTTATATCCATATACATGCTTTTAAGTTATGGATGTACATAATGCCATGGATTTGGGGATGGGATTCCTTGTATACTCTCCCGTGTGTTTTGGGTGAGTGTGATCCCTTGACGTGTTTTTGTGGAAGTGAGCCACGGTTGGTACTAAGGAGTGCCTTGCTAGGAGAGAGCATTCTGGTCTCTCTCCACCCTCCGTGCCTAGGGCGGGTACCTTGTTTGATACTGAGGAGCAAGTGGCGTACTTGTACATTGCAGGTACTTTGACACATACTTTGTGGAGTTGAGTGCTTGCTCTTGGCCCCTAAGGACCGAGTCAGCTTAAATGTTTCTTTGGACTATATACGTGCCTACCGTTCGCCTTGTTATGGGCGGGGCTCGGTTCGAGAGTAGTGGTGGTTAGTGCTCAGTCTGTAGGCGGATTGAAGGATTAGTGTAAGGAGTTCGAGGAGTTGACTTGCTCCGACCAGACTACACCTCAGCATGGTTAGGTTTCATAGCTTCAAGGTCTTCGACTGGTGACGGCGTGCACTGCAGTCGAAGACACTACCAAGCTCGAGGAAACAGGAGAGTGCTAGCCACCTACTAGGGCTTCGGCCGTTAGGTGGGGTCTGGACGACTAGCTACCGTTCAGGCTCCATCTGGGTGGGTATAGATGTACAACCTCTGCAAAGTGTATAAACTATAGCTATAGTCCGTGTCCACTGGTCTGGACAATTCTCTGATCTGTTACTCTGATTAGACATTATTACTATTCTACTTTCTCTTTTTGAGATAGGCTTTCCATTTTTGAGATAGGCCGGTGTTTGGGTGCTCTCACATCACCTAGTGTGTTTGGGTGCTGGATTCTTAGGTGAAAGATCTGGTGGTTTGTGATGACTTCCATGATATGAGCTGTTGAACTCAAAGATGGTATTGCTTTGATGCTTCCTTGATTGCTGCTACTGCTGCTGCATAAACCTCTACAACCATATATAGGTTTATCAATGCATATAGTATTATTCCAGCATTTCCTTGGCTTGTTGCTATTGGGAGTTGACATGGCCTACTCACTTCTCAGGTAGATGGTGGCTTTCAGGGTTGGAGCCCGACTATGACTTCGACAACGATGGATGGGAAGACTAGGGATGGTCCCTTGCTCAAGTCACCTCTGGAGATGTTGTTCGCCATAGCTCATGTTTCCGCTGCGTAGATATTTTACCTTTCTTGATTCAATCTTGATGGACTTGTACCGGCATGTGCCGAAGAGATGTACTCCATATTATGATATTATTACTCTGTTGCTACTCTATATTTCTGTGTTGATATAGATTTGTAGTATCTGAGATAGGGATTCACACGTGGTAGCCTTCCTAGGACTATCACGGAGGTGTGTAGGCTTGAATGCTCTGAAATGGGTGTTCAGGTTGTTTCATTAGGTGTGATCAATAATTTAGATATTAAATTCATGTTATTATTGAAGATAAACAGAGAAAAAAGTGTGGTAATAATCAGCGTCAACAATCCCCCATGCTCTCATAGGATTTTTCAATAGAAATCAGCATTGCCTTTTGGTGTTCAATCCTGCACTTGATCACACCCAACAAAACACAATGCTCTCATAGGATTTTTCAATTAATACTTAAGTTGTAACCAGCCTTCTCTAATATGGAGAGCAGATATCATTTAAGCATATTGCACAGTAAATTAATTCTTTTACTCTCAATATTAAACAAACCTCAGAAGATTTTCAATAAAACTCTTTAAAAAAAACTAAACCGAGATCGATAATTTAAACTTCATTGCAATTGCTCATGTTCTCTCAGCTCATCAAGTCTCTCAAACCTATTATAGAACTTTTCCAACCTGTCACCACTCATAATTACGTAACGCTTTATCTGGATCTTTAAAAAGGTTAGTCCTAGCAAAAATATTATAATCAGGATATTATCAAAACAAGAAGGACTTCTAATGGATCTTACTAAGACTTGTCAAAAAGATCATTGGAAATAATTGCTTATGCAGAGGTAGAGAATGAACACACACATTTAGATGGTGGACATGTGCAAGGGTAAAGAGTGATTGCGAGACACAGATGAAGTTCTCGTAATCGGATTGCACATGGTTGGAAAATGAGTATGGAATAATCCTTAATCTTGAAAGCATTTGGGATCTTTGCGAACCTCAAAGAACTGAGGAGTACTTTATTTCTCCTTTTCTTTTCCTCATTTATTTTTTTCTTTGTCTTTCTTTCTTTTTCCTTTTTCTTTCTTTCTTGTTTGCTCCTAAAAACTTTTTGCAACATATTACTTACTCAGTAGTAGTCAGAGATAATGCGATGACTCTCCCCATGCTTAGACGATACTCGTCCTCGAGCATGAAAAGGAAGAAAGATAAATTGCTGATGTAAGTACCAAACTCTTCAATCTTCTGGAAAAAAATATTTTATTCCCCAGAGCCAACAGAGGGAGGAACACCCTAGGCCGATCGGCCAAAGGGTGCGCAGGCCAATCGGCCTGGCCCCTTCTGACCTCTGTTTCCTTCATGTTTTATTCCACACACTGGTGGTTGCCTCCAGATCTTGATTTTCTTGAAAAGGTACTGAACAATCTTCCGAATCTTCTTCGAAATAATTTCCATACTCATATTAGGTTGTGGTCAAGGAGGTAGTCACAAAAATAATATATTTGGGTTTAGGTTTGGATGCCCAGTGACGTTTGCGAGATTTCTAGTGTAGAAATTCACAATGCATGGACATAACACAAAAAGGAATGACCAGTTTCTAAGTCTCATACCACGGAAGTAGATCCTAAATCAATTCACCCAAAATAAATTTTGCAATCTAAAGCTCATCACAATATAAATATTTGGCTTTAGATGGGTAGAGAAATTGCAAGAAGTATTATTGATAAGGTCAACATGAGTTGTAACCAAAAATAAAACAGCCTTTGAACTATTTAAAAGAGAGAGCAATAAACAAATATATGGGTCCAAATTATCATAACCTCCACAAAAAGATAAGCTGATATTTATATCAATTTCAATTCATTTTAGAGAGAGCATTAGTTCAATGGTGCAATAACCAAGTACAAAAATTAAACAAAGTAGCAACGATCATCATCTTTCAACATGATATGAACTTAAACCATCACAATAAATCACATATATGAGGTTTAGGTGATGCATATTTTATTTAAGCATGACATGCTGAAATAAACACACAAACTGAAAATAAATAGAAAACAAAATAGAAAAGTAAAATAGAAAATACTACGCACACCCAACACACAGGCTGAAATAAATAAAGAAAAGAAAAGAAAACTCAAACCACACGTGTGCGTATTTATTTGGTCCCTCTAGTCTTTAATCCAGGTCATCTTACGGTGGCTCATAATGTGGCTCTCCTTGCTAATGGTGCTCGTGATATCCTTGCTCGTAGTGCTCCTAGCTCCACCTTGATACTGATCTGGGGGCACAATTCCCATCATGCCGAACTAATAGGCGATGCTTGTGTTTCCATCTTCAATCCTGTTGGCGGCTTGCCTCACAGTATTTGCATCTTGTAAGTTTCTTTGTATATACGTGCCTATGATGCGCACACTTCTCTGTGGCTATGATAGGTGGTTCAGCTGAGCAAATAGCGAAACATATGGCAAACATCCCTAAAAAGGAGGTGGTATGTAACCATGAAAAGCATACTGTAGCGGCGGTGGTGGATATGCCGGATGCTGAAATTTCGATCGTGGTTGATACGCTGGCGGCTGAAAGTGTGGTGGAAATGGGCCATGCGCCCATGCTTCTGCCGGAGCCTCTGGCCATTGCTCCTGCCGCCATCCTTCAGGAAGTCCCTCATAGCTTGGTGCATTTTGAAACTTCGTCTGCCAATAGCTTGAGCTAGGTGGTAGTGGTGGTACTTCTGGAGCTACTTGCGAGGATGAGCCTTCTTCAATTCTTTGCCCTCGTTTTCCTTTCTTCGCTAGGAATAATACTCCCTCTTCTAGCTAGTCAGTTTTGCCCACATGATAAATTCCAATTCTTCTATCAGGCAGTTTAAAATTGGTGACCCCAACTGTATAGCAATTCTCTTCATCGTTGCCAATTAAATGTGCATTCTTCACGGTCTTGGCATCGATGCTTTCAGCTTTTATAACCCATGCAGGGAGCCTTTCAATCTCTAGCTTAAAATGTGCTATCATAGTGAGCTAGCAACCTGACCCAACAACTCTAGTTCTAGATATTGCTTCAAAGAGCCATCGTTTGATCATCATATAGGAGGGGTCAATGACTTTGTTCTTCACAACTGCACAATAAAGTAAGTCCATCCCTAGGTTAGTAATTTTTGTCTCCTTCATCCTCCCAGAGACACGATGACACATCCAAAAATGAAATATTTGTAGGATGGAATTGCAAATATTTTTCCTTTGTCGATTATCCTCCTTGGAAATTCTCTTCCAAAATTCCTTCAGATCTTCTTCTTCTACTTATCCAAGTTCTGAGGCCTATGGATTGAAACCCAGAATATCAGTGATGCTACCATAAATGATAATCTTTTCTTCATCTCTTATTCTGAAGGATATAAGCATGGAACTTACTCGGTACCTTCCTCATTCAACCTCATGACTTTAGTCATGAACATCTCGACGGCCATATTCTTTTGCACACTAACTGGACCGTTGAGAGGAAATTGCATCCAACCAATATTGCTTAGAGGCTTGTAGATATTATTGTGAAAACCAATCTTCTGAAGAAAGTCTTCATCGAAATCATGGTTGGCAACAAGCCTTCCTTCAATATTCTTGAGCCTCTCCTCTTCCTTCTTGCTATTTATTGTGAAGCTGTAAATTGACATGTTCTCAGCGTAGCCATTCTGAGAGTGAGTTGCTCTCCTTGAAGGTTGCGGCACATCTTCGGGAATTCCACGCGGTTCACCAAACCACATGGAAGAGCTTCTAGTGTTCATCCCACCGAGCAGCATGCAGTTGCTGCGTGTCGCCTCCATGTCAATGTCGCCACCTCTTGGTGACTCGGAGACCAAGTACCACCGCGAAGCGCTCGATGTAAATGAAGCTTTGACCAATGATCGTGACTTACTTGACTTCCCGAAAAGTCTTCCAATTCTACATCTCTGCACACTTCAAAATAACACTTCGTCGGGGTTTCTTGCCGATGAGGAATTGCACAAGAGCAAGAACTAGGTAGAGGTGCTTGCTGAAATTTTTATTTGCTGGAACTTTTGTGTATGAGTGTAGTTTTGAAACTTTTAGAGGCTATCCAGAGGTGTTCTTAGTTAAAAATATGATGAACAAATATGAGAGTAGCTTACCTACCAAAGGGGGGCATGGGAGGACTTAAAAAGACCTCAAGTCGATCGGCCTGAGGCGCACCAGGCCGATTGGCCTGGTGTCTTTCTAGCACCTTTCCTCCTCATCTTTCTTCACATGGCCACTTGCTCATTATTGTACCAAAAATTCAGGTCTTCACGTGAAGGGTGCCTCCAAATCAATCTCCTCCACTCCTTTGTGTTGTCACTTTGCTGAAAATCAGGCACCTATGCGTCATAGCCTTGTTGTTTTCTCAATTTCACTCAATACCTTGTCCTTTGAGCTGCAACAAACAAGCATGGCAGTCCACTCCTTGTTTATTTATGCATGTGTGCTAGGTGGGAGTGCCTCTTGATCATTCCCGTACTCTCAAATCAAGTCATTAGCGTTAGTGAAGCACATAAACCCTTCCAAATCATGTTTAGATGCTTAATCCTCCTGTAATTTCAAAAATTAAAAATTAACTCAGAGCTAGCAATGAGTTCAAATATATTTTAGAGGAGTTTTGAAGCATCAAAAACATTTTTAAGTCCAAAGGATTTCCGACTACATTAATTTTGGTTGCACTAGTATCGTTCATTCCTATGAATTGAGATGAAGCAATTTCGATTTCAACTACGAGGTAATGGGTTTGGGTTCTATTTTTGGCCAAGAGTGAGAGAGGAATTTTGAATGAAATAAATTATAGATGGTCAAGAAAAATTCTAATTCTAGGAAAACCGATGAGTTTTTCAAGTTTTAAGAAAACCATAATCCTATGGGTTACGCAAGTCCTAGCATGCGTCAAAATTTATAAAGTAAAAATAATGCGGGCTCTACTCGTGTCTTTATCATGAAAACAAGCCAGGCTAAACATCATGGTGAAGATAAAAAGTCTGATAGGATGTGGATATTTAATTCTGGTTTTTCAAGAAAAATCAAATAAAAACTAGGATGGCTCATGTCATTGGTTTATGAAAAAGAGAGAAATAGAAAATGATTAAGCGAATAAAACTCCAAAAATTGTTCTGACTAAAGGTTCCACTTATTAAATGTTCACCCGGTATTATATAGCAAACTCTGCGACTTACTTACTTGAAATTCAAATGACTTCAGGGTTGTCCTCCCAGTAGCTTATTCTTGACCCGATGATCAGGTTGCCTCCTAGAAAGCACTTCGTTCATAGTCTATAGCTAGACTCTTCAATTCTTCACTTCGGACCAGCGCTTGGTGTCGGCGCTGCAGTCTCCGGCACCCACTTCTTCACCATCTTTGGATTCAATGCAGGCACATGCTTCGCTATATTTTTGGTCTTCGCAGGTTGGCGTTATTCATTCTTCTGGACAATAGCAACTTGCATTGGCTTCTTTTCTTCTTCCTTCTTATTCTTCTCCTCCTGTTTGACACGATGATGTGGCGATATTACTTGCTATAAATCATGTTGCATACCTCAAAGCGTGGGTGAAACTTGAATGCGCTCGTAGTGCCATTAATATCAAACTTGATCTCGTCCTTCCCAACATCTATGTTTGCTCTTGCGGTCTTCAGGAATGGCCTTCTTAGAATGAGTGGGGATTTAGCTCCTTCTCCCATCTCTAGTATCACAAAGTCAACAGGGACAAAGTGATTCCCATTCTTCATAGGTACATCTTCAGCAATGCCTTCAGGATATCGAACAGAATTGTCTACTAACTCCAGGCACATAGCAGTTGGTTTCCGGCATCACACTCACACTTGCGCCAAGATCACATAATGCTCTTTCAAACAACAATGTTCTAAATGAACACAGGATGGTTGGACATCCCGGGTCTCTTTTCTTCTCAGGAGCTTGATTAGCGATCACAACAATGCACTCTTCTGTAATCTTGATGTGATCTGTAGTGAACTGCAGGGATCTCTCACTTGTTCAACAATATATATCTTTGAAGTAGTGAGTGTAGGTTGGAACTTGTAGAGCATCGAGCAGTGGCATATTGATGTTCAACCTGCGCACAACTTCAACAAATTTTTCAAATTGTTCATCAGTTTTACCTAGATGATGGCGTGGCCTTCCTGGCAGAATCTAGGTGTCATCTTGATCAACCATCTCAAACTCTAGCTCTTCCATTTCAATCTCTAGAGTTGGTGTAGGTGACTTCTCCTTTGAAGTCATCTCTGCTTCGGCAGTTGGTTTAGACTTTCTAGCTCTTGTCGGACATTCTAGATCTTCTGTTTCTTTGTCTCAGCAAGTCTGAATAGCTTTAGCTGACTCTAGATTCCTCGGTTGTCCCGGCAGTTTTCCTTCATTGCTGGTAAAATGCCCAGCTAACTGTGTAACTTGAGTTTCTAATATCTTCATCATGTTTATCACTTGGTGGTTCGAGCTTCTAACCATTGTTACCTTAATCAATATTTTACAAAATCTTGTCCATAGCCTTGAACTTAGTGACAGTGTCCTTCTTAATCTTGCTTTGCTCCTCCATGAACTCCTTCAGCTGAATGCGTAGAGGCATTGTGTTCTGGATGGATGAGCTTGCATTTAATTGTGGTCTATCCTGTCCATATCGATAGTTGGATGGTGGAAACCACTCTTCCACCTTTTCCAGTCTCCTCATCAGTGAGTCGATCTTCCCTTCGAGTAGTTGATCATTCCTCACTTGCAACACACCTTGAGAATTTCCAGTTGGTTGAACTAGGACAAGGCACCCAGATGATGTCCATGCATCGTTGTCTGCAACTTTCTTGAATAACATGAAGGCTTGAGTTGGGGTGAGGTCAATAATTGATCACCCAGATGATACGTCAATGATTACCATTGATGCTGGCATTAGTCCTTGATAGAACTTCTAGACTAAATCCTCCCTCATGAATTTATGATGTGGAACTGCACGGACATAGTCATTAAAGTGTTGATAAGCTTCAGCAATAGTTATAGAAGCATACTGAGCAAAAGTAGCTATTTTGCTCCTCAAATTCTGAGTCTTGGCTGGCGAATTATATTCTGCTATAAAGGCCTTCAACAACTCATCCCAATTCTAAATAGTTGTTGTAGGTAGATCATAAAACCATTGAAGTGCTCTTCCAAGTAGAGATTAGGGAAACAACCTTGCCCTTAGTTGATTCTGGTTAACTCCATCCACGTCGAAGGTGTTGCATAACTGCGTGAATGCTTGTAAATGAAGATTAGCATCCTCCTTGCCAATGAAAGGTGAACTTTGCACCATCCTCTGTGTTGAAGTTTGGATTGCGAATGGTTGCCACCCAACTCATGGATAGGTAAATTGATGATGTTTGGGATGCACAGCTTCCCAATAGTACACTCTGGCTCAGGTTGATCTCCCATTGCAGGTGCTTCCAGTACAACTGCCATAACTGGCTCCTCTCCTGGACTTGCTGGTGGTGTTGACTTTGGAGTAGATGATGATGTCCCCGACACTTCCAATTTGTCCTTGACAGCTGAAGCTTCGATCTCCAACTTCCTTGCTTTTTCTAGTCGTATCATTTGCCTTTAAAGTTTTTCTGGATCATCCACAAATGTTTTTGGTTTGTTGGAGACGTAGCCATCCATCTCCTATTAGCGTTAGTGAAAGCAAAACACATATATACAAGAACTAGATCAGAAATTTTGATTGAGGTTGAAAAAAACAAAAAAAGATTAAAAATAGAAGACTAAAAAATCATGAACAAAAAATCATAATTACATATGCATAGTTAAACTTAGAACTTGACCATAAGTTCCCTAGCAACAGCGCGAGAAAATCTTGTTGACAACTGTTAGCACGCCAATTCATGAACCACAAGTGCACAAATCAATTGTAGCTCTTCCCTCAGAGTATTCCTCCAAGATTTATCAATCCGTGGAACTTATAGCACAAGATCTATTTTAATTAGCATTGTTAGCATGGACATAGTGTTGATGGGTGATTGAGATCTAATCTACTAAGCATGTACAGATAGATAATAGATAGAGCAGAGATAACCAATCTAGAGCAACTTAGACTATGCATATGTTGTAATTCTGAGCATGGATAGCAAAACAATACATATATAATCTTAGTAAAAAGCATCTTTAAATCTACACCTCCGGTCTGGCTCCCGAAACCCCCTATCTTAAACAAGAAAGAACCCGTCATGATCCCCTCTAGCAGCATAGGTAGATTAAAGGCATGATCAAAAGAACTTGTTATACTCAGTAGATCAGGTATGCAAATTCGGTCACCATAACCACAAGAACTGTTGGGATACGAGGTAGGCTACACTAGCGCAAAACAAAATTTTTCTGCTGTGTAAACCAGGAAAACTGCTGTATAAGGATCACGGGATTACCACTCGACACACTGATGCGGAAGATGTAGATTCGCGTCGATGCAGCGAAGTCGATCAGCGTAGTCGTACGTAGTCGATCACGTCGACGTCCAGCAGCTCCTCGGCAGCTCGTCCACGTGTAGCAAGATCGCCCTCGTGCCGCGGCTTGTCGTCGGCTCGTCGGTGGCTCGTCGTGGCTCGGTCGCGGCTCGTCGTAGCTCGTCGGTGGCTCGTCCAAGTGCTGCAGGCGTAGCACCTCCAAGGTATCCACACGTGCAGGGAGGAAGCGTCGCCAGCCGGACTACTAGGTCCGCGAGTTGCAACAGGCGAGGGTGTGGGAGGCGCGCGACAGATGAGTTTCGCCAAAAGGTGTAAACCCTAGGGCGCCCCCACCCCTGTATTTATAGAGGTTCCTAAGGGGCCTCTGGGTCCGAGGCCCATTAGTACTTCTAAAACCTAATCCAACTTGGATCACATCCGAATTGGGCTTCCAGCCCCTTAAGTGTGTGACCCTATGGGTTCGGAAACGTATAGACATGGCCCGAGTACTCCTACTCGGCCCAATAGTCGGTAGCGACCTCTAGCAAGACGTTCCAACTCCTATACGCACACAAAGATCATATCAGACGAACCATCACAACATTATATACATGCTATTCCCTTTGCCTCACGATATTTGGTCTAGCTTCAAGCCGACGGCTCTTTCTCGATCCTATGATTCGGAATCCTTTGTAGGTTAACTCTTAACCGTACGTAGCATGGCCATGCATTTTCGGATCCGATCACTCGAGGGGCCTAGAGATATCACTCTCAATCAGAGAGGGGCAAATCCCATCTTGATTGACCATGTCTCATAGCATGCTTCTTGAGAAACCCGAAAGCTACCTTTATAACTACCCTGTTACGGCGTAGCGTTTGATAGCCCCTAAGTAAGTCGATCCACATCTTGAGTACATGCGACAATCTCAGGTCTAAGGACAAAGCGTATATGTTGTGTAAAGAGAGAACTATTTCTCGTGTTGGGTCAGTCCTAGCACATGTCTCCACATGTGCCCACATTATTAGTTCAACATCTCCATGTCCATGACTTGTGAAACATAGTCATCAACTAATACATGTGCTAGTCTAATATTCATGTGTGTCCTCACATGAACTCCGACTAGGGACAACTTTAGAATAACTATACAAGTAAAGAGTTTCACATACAATTCACATAATTGTAAATCAATTCAAGTAGCCTTTAATGGATATTCAAGGAACACAATATAAATCATGGATACAAATGGAATATCATCATCTCTACGATTGCCTCTAGGGCGGACCTCCAACAGTCTCCCACTTGCACTAGAGTCAATCTAGAAAGTACCTAATACCCATAGCTCTTACATGCGCATCATGCTTAGCCTGCGAGAGTGGTTTTGTCAACGGATCAGAAATGTTCAGATCTGTGTGTATTTTGCATATCTTGATCTCACCCCGATTAACGAAGTCTCGAATGAGATGAAATCGCCGCATTACGTGTTTGTTCTTTAGGTGGTTCCTTGGCTCCTTTGCTTGCGCAATTGCCCCATTGTTATCACAGTAGAGATTCAATGGGCTCGACGCATTCGGAAACACACCAAGCTCAATGAGGAAATTCCTTATCCAAACACCCTCCTTCGCGGCTTCCGAAGCCGCGATGTACTCGGCTTTGTCGTAGAATCGGCCACCGTCTCCTACTTGGAACTCTTCCAACTAACAGCACCACCATTTAGCGTGAACACAAATCCTGATTATGACTTTGAATCATCTCTGTCGGTTTGGAAACTAGCATCGGTGTAACCTGTTACAATGAGCTCCTCCTCACCTCCATAGACGAGAAACATCAGCAGTCGAAGCATATGGCACTTATCATTGCATACATGATAGATCCAATAACCGAGGCATATGGCACTCTACACATGCGATCCCACTCATCAGCAGTCGAAGGACACTGAGTCTTGATGAGATGTATGCCATGTGACATAGGCAAGAACCCTTTCTTTGCCTCTTCCATGCTGAATCGCTTCAACACTTTGTCAATGTAAGTATCTTGGCTTAATCCTATAAGCCTTCTCGATCGATCTCTATAGATCTTAATGCCTAGAATATATGTCGCTTCCCCCAAGTCCTTCATCGAAAAACTATTTTTCAGTGAAGTCTTTACGGACTCAAGCATAGGAATGTTATTTCCAATCAGCAATATGTCATCCACATATAAGATTAGAAATACTACAGAGCTCCCACTAACCTTCTTGTAAACACAAGACTCTTCTTCGTTCTTGGTGAAGTCAAACCATTTGACCACTTCATCAAAACGAATGTTTCAACTCCTAGATGCTTGCTTCAATCCATAAATGGATCTCTGAAGCTTGCATACATTTTCAGCATATTTCGGATCGACAAAACCCTTAGGGTGTATCATATACACATCCTCAGCTAGGTTTCCATTCAGGAAAGCTGTCTTGGCATCCATCTGCCATATCTTATAATCGAAATATGCAACTATAGCTAGAATAATCGCATCACTACGGGCGAGAAGGTCTCGTCGTAGTCAACTCATTGAACTTGTTGAAAACCTTTTGTGACAAGTCGTGCTTTATAGATGTGAACATTTCCATCCATGTCCTTTTTCTTCTTATAGATCCACTTGCACTCTATGGCTTTAACACCATCAGGCGGGTCAACCAAGTTCCAAACTTGATTGTCTCCCATGGACTCTATTTCGGATTGCATGGCACTCTACCATTTTTTGGAGTCTGGGTCCATCATTGCTTCTGCATATGTCGCAAACTCATCATTGTCCAACAATAATATTTCCCGCATTTCGCGGAGCCTTGCCGACAAACTGGGAACCTTTCCAGTCCACATCTCATATGGTGTCTTAACTATGGATTTAGATGGTACCCTATTAAGTGTGAAAGCTGTTGTTTCTAGAGCGTATCCCCAAAATGACAACGGTAGGTCCGACTGGCTCATCATTGACGAACCATGTCTAACAAAGTTCGATTATGTCACTCGGATACACCGTTTCTCTGAGGTGTTCTAGGCGGCGTAAGTTATGGAACAATTCCGAAACTCTTTAGATGATTGCTAAACTCGTGGCTCAAATACTCGCCTCCACGATCTGATCGTAAGGCCTTAATTTTCTTGCCACGCTGATTTTCAACTTCATTCTGAAATTCCTTGAACTTTTCAAGGGTTTCAGACTTGTGCATCATCAAGTAGACATATCCATATCTACTAAAATCATCAGTGAAAGATATGAAGTATTGGAATCCTCCTCTAGCCGTCGTGCTCATTGGTCCGCATACATCGCTATGTACGAGTTCCAACAAGTCTACTGCTCTCTCAGGAAAACCTGTGAAAGGCGTCTTGGTCATCTTGCCTAGCAAGCAAGCCTCACATGTCTCGTATGATTCAAAATCAAACGAAGTTAGAAGTCCATCAGAATGGAGCTTCTTCATGCGTTTTTCACTTATATGACCCAAACGACAATGCCACAAGTTGGTAGGACTCAAATCATTAGGCTGAGGCCTTTTAGCACTTACGTTACAGACAGGTGAACCATCAAGATCTAAAACAAACAATCCATTCACAATGGATGCAAAAGCCATAAACATATCATTCTTAGAGATCACACAACCATTGTTTTCACTGACAAATGAATAACCATCCTTCACCAAGCATGAAGGAGACAAAATGTTTCGACTTAAACTAGGAACGAAATAACAATTATTCAACTCCATCATAAATCCTGACGGGATGTGGAGTTGCATCGTCCCGATGGTCAACGCAGCAACTCTTGCATTATTGCCCACACGAAAATCAACTTCTCCTCTTTCCACGCTTCTACTTCTTATCATTCCTTGCATCGAATTGCAAATATGAGCAACCGATCCGGTATCAAATACCCAAGAATTAATAATTGTATCAGCGAGAAATATGTTGTCTATAACATTAATAACAAGCGTACCTGAGGTGGAAGTACTCTTACTTCCGCCATTCTTCAACGAAGCTAGGTACTACTTGCAATTTCTCTTCCAGTGACCAAGTTCATGATAGTAAAAGCACTCTTTGTCTGGAGTAGGTCCAAGTCCAGCTTTAACCTTGGGCGCGGGTTTGGCTTGGACGTTCCAGCCTTGCCCTTCTTCTTCCAAGAATTGCCCTTCTTCTTAAAGCTAGGCTTGTTCTGTATAGCCATCACATGGCTGCTACTAGCAATTTTCTTGATGTCAGCCTCTGCTGTTTTAAGCATGCCACAAAGCTCATTCAGACCCTTCTCCGTCCTATGCATATGGTAGTTCGAGATGAAGTTCCCATAGCTAGGCGGAAGAGATGAAAGAATGAAATCAGTGGCCAACTCTTGGCCCAGTGGAAAAAGCCCATCTTCTCCAACCGTTGAGTGTAACCAACCATCTTGATTACGTGTGGTCCTACTGTTGTGCCTTCTGCTAGCTTGCTCTCCACAAAGGCCTTAGACACATTGAACCTTTCAGTCCTGGCCTGTGTTTGGAACATGTCTCTAAGCGCCATGATCATATCGTGTGCCTCATGGTTTGTTTCGAACTGCATCTGCAGCTCGGGTTCCATGCAAGCAAGCATAAGGTAGCTTACTTCGAGGTTAGCATCACATGCTTTCTTGTAAGCATTCTTAGCAGCAGCAGGTGCATCATCAGCAGATTCTTCTAGTAGTGGGTTGTCTAGAACATCTTCCTTTTTCTCAGCCCTGAGAACAATTCTCAGGTTACGGATCCAATCCGAGTAGTTTGTTCCATTCAACTTGTCCTTCTCAAGGACCGAACGCAAAGCAAACGGTGTAGTGCTGCTAGGTGCCATTTAATCTACAATAAAAGTAATGCAAAATACACTAAGACAAACGTATCCATGATAGAGCAAATCACATTAAACTATTTTAACAGAATCTACTCCCACTAAAATCAATATCCCTCTATTGATACTTAGTGATTCAGGATCCACAACTAACAAGTCTACTAGTGAGCTTTAGCATCACTGCTAGCAAACAAGGTAGATCGGTAAGCAACTTCTTGCTAATCATATCACATATGACTCCTATTGTTGGGTGACATCTCCATGTCTCGACGCCCAACCTTTATGCCCCAAGGTCCTTAACCGTTAAGATAACCTTGTTAAGCAAACCAACCCTTATGCGTGTAAGTGTCCGACACAAACCCGTCTAGTCAAGGAAAACTAGTGGCACCCTAATTTCATAGACCCACCACTAATTGTACAAGACATGGGACGGTGCAAGTTTTAGTTGGGAGGGCATACTAACTTAAACTTTATGAGGGATCGTTCTACTACTAACATCACAGCATGCAGAAAGTAAAACATAAACAGAATAGCATTCATACAGTTGTGACACAGTATGGCCCGTTTTCTTATGGTGATCTCCACCTCCACAGAACCTGTTCACCATGGTGATCTCCATCTCCATGTTCCATGTGCGCCATCCTCCTGGTGATGAGTCCTCCAAGAACTAGAACATGCTATTACGCCTAATAGCTAGTAAAGAAGCTAGTAATGAAGATTACATGGTTGCTTGGATCATCACAGATTGGTACGCAGACCATTAAATACATTAAAGTGACAACACATATGGCTCCAGCCGTGTTGCCGTACGCGCAACACGCAGGTCACGAATGAGTTACACACATGCATTACATACACAAAGGGGCCATACTGATCATAAGATACATACATCCTGCAAAACTAAGTTAGGCGTTCTAACGATCCAAACTTCGGAGGCCCGAATTTCATGTGTAACTTTTTCAATAGATCAATTTTCATATAAAATTCGCCCCGAAAAGTTACGGCTGATTTACCGAAGCACACGCACACAGAAAAATCCAGACCTGGTAGTAGATCCAATCTACTATTGCACATCTCATGCGCCTGGCGTATGAACCTGAATTTCGATTCGACCAATCACATTGATCTTCGCTCACTGCAACTGGCATTACGTGTATCACTTAACTCCGATGGCGGAAATCCGACCGGTAGGAGTATGTCGTTACACAACCATTGCAGCAAGAACACGAAACCAGGACATAGATCAAACTGAAAACTCGCATATCTCCATATGCACACATCCTGAATCCAAAACTAAACAGCTACGGCTCTGATACTACTGTTGGGATACGAGGTAGGCTACACTAGCGCAAAACAAAATTTTTCTACTGTGTAAACCAGGAAAACTGTCGTATAAGGATCACGGGATTACCACTCGATGCACTAATGTGGAAGATGTAGATTCGCGTCGATGCAGCAAAGTCAATCAGCGTAGTCGTACGTAGTCGATCACGTCGACGTCCAGCAGCTCGTCCACGTGCAGCAAGATCGCCCTCGTGCCGCGGCTCGTCATCGGCTCGTTGGCGGCTCGTCGTGGCTCGTTGGCGGCTCGTCGTAGCTCGTCGGTGGCTCGTCCAAGTGATGCAGGCGTAGCACCTCCAAGGTAATCACACGTGCAGAGAGGAAGCGTCGCAAGCTGGACTGCTAGGTCCGCAAGTTGCAACAGGCGAGGGTGTGGGAGGCGCGCGGCAGATGAGTTTCGCCAAAAGGTGTAAACCCTAGGGTGCCCCCACCCCTCTATTTATAGAGGTTCCTAACGGGCCTCTAGGTCCGAGGCCCATTAGTACTTCTAAAACCTAATCCAACTTGGATCACATCCAAATTGGGCTTCCAGCCACTTAAGTGTGTGACCCTATGGGTTTGGATACGTATAGACATGGCCCGAGTACTCCTACTCGGCCCAATAGTCGGTAGCAGCCTCTAGCAAGACGTGCCAACTCCTATATGCACACGAAGATCATATCAGACGAACCATCACAACATTATATACATGCTATTCCCTTTGCCTCACGATATTTGGTCTAGCTTCAAGCCGACCGCTCTTTCTCGATCCTATGATTCGGAATCCCTTTGTAGGTTAACTCTTAACCGTACGTAGCATGGCCATGCATTTTCGGATCCGATCACTCGAGGGGCCCAGAGATATCACTCTCAATCAGAGAGGGGCAAATCCCATCTTGATTGACCATGTCTCATAGCATGCTTCTTGACAAACCCGAAAGCTACCTTTATAACTACCTTGTTACGGCGTAGCGTTTGATAGCCCCTAAGTAAGTTGATCCACATCTTGAGTACATGCGACAATCTCAGGTCTAAGGATAAAGCGTATATGTTGTGTAAAGAGAGAACTATTTCTCGTGTTGGGTCAGTCCTAGCACATGTCTCCACATGTGCCCACATTATTAGTTCAACATCTCCATGTCCATGACTTGTGAAACATAGTCATCAACTAATACATGTGCTAGTCTAATATTCATGTGTGTCCTCACATGAACTCCGACTAGGGACAACTTTAGAATAACTATACAAGTAAAGAGTTTCACATACAATTCACATAATTGCAAATCAATTCAAGTAGTCTTTAATGGATATTCAAGGAACATAATATAAATTATGGATACAAATGGAATATCATCATATCTACGATTGCCTCTAGGGCAGACCAACAACAAGAACATCCTAAGCAATCTATCATCGATTAATAGATTTAAAAGTAAGCGAACCCGATAAAGCATAAAAACATAAAAGGACATATCTAGGTTGCTAAGAACATGAACACATCTATTACTTCACCATGAATGATTGTACATCACAAGATCGCCACCGGGATCCTTCCTTTTGGTCCCTTGCATCCTGCTTCGTCTCCAAGTCTCCCTTGATGCTTAGGAGTCTTATTTTCACTTGCATGTGGGCCTAGCACGTCAGTTGCTTCGGGATGAGATTGATCTTCAATGACTTTTGAAATCTCCGCTTAACCTTCTTTGATTCCTCTTTGATCCCGAAGTGATCCTTGCCATATCTTCGCAAACTTAGCCCTTAAATAATCTTGGAGGAGTGCTTGCCAAAGATGGTCACTAGAGGGTGCCAGAGGATCCTAGGCCTAGGGCGATCGGCGTAAGCTCTTCCAGGGCCCGTTGGCCTTCGTCTTCGTCTGTTTCGTTACTCATTCAGTGATTTATCCAAAAATATGCTTTTAGGTCAAATTTCCTGAAAAACAGAATATCCTCCAAAATATGTTGGATATGTGAAAATGACCGGTTTATTAGGTGTGATCAATAAGTATTAAATTCATGTCATTATTAAATATAAAAGGGGGTAAAAGTGTGTCAATAACGAGCGTCAATAGACGGTTGCCATCTTTGCTTTATTTTAAATTAACTATAGCAGGAGCACCTCGTCTAAAATGTATGATGTGGTCTAAAATGTTAAATCATAATTTTAAGTTTGATCTTAAATCCATGGAAAGTTGCATTTTGCATTTGCAACTGAATTTAGCACATTTAATAGAGATACTCAATCAATCTGGAGACATCTAAAGGAACAAACCTAGGCCTCACTTAGGACTCAGGCCACAGCCAGAACAGGCCCATTGGAGTCTTGCGGCTAATTGAAAAATAAGGATTTTTTGCTTTTACATTTCTTTTTGTAATTTTGCAGAAATAAATAGTCGAACAAAAAATTTGCAAAAATAGACCTATGTTACCGGACCAAACGACGGTGGCATCTTACCGCCGGCTGAAACGGCAGTAAGTGCCTTACCGCCCCCCATCCGGCAGGCCGTCCACGGGTTCCAATGGCGCGAGTTTCAAGGAGCTTTCGCCATTTCATCTGGTGATAAGGGCGCCCCGCCAGTTCAAATGGCGTAAGCCAGCCCTTACCGCCGGATGAGCCAGCGGGGCGCTCCTTATATAAACGGCGTGTAGCCGCCCCTAGGCTCCCACCAATGCTAGAGCAGACCGAGCGAGCTAGGAAGGGAGGGAGGGGGACCGATGGGAGGGAGGGAGAGGACGAGGAAGGGAGGGAGGGAGGGAAAGGAAGGAAGGAAGGAAGGAAGGAAGGAAGGGGGAGGGAGGGAGAGAGGAGGGAAGGGGAGATTGAAGCTTCGATCGTCACTTTATTTCAGGTATTTTTTTAAATCTCGTAGTTTAGTTAATGTAGATTGTGTAGTGGATAGATGTAGTACTAGATAGTCTAGTAGTTAGTTTAGTGATCTGAGACTTAGGAAAATATAGCGGATTTTAGACATAGGAAAATGTAGCTGAGTCAGTATAGCGGATTTAGTTTAGGTATTTAGTTGACAGTAAATTTAGTTTGTTGATTTATGTAGATTAAATTTAGATGAATATTATTGGTATTGGTAGGGTTATATTTTGTTTAGGTATTGACAATGTAGTTGTTATAGGGGTAGTTGGAATTATTAGACTTAGTGAGAACCTTTGTGGTTGTCACATATATTTTCACGAGTAAATGCCTATGATAAATGTTTTTCGTAAGGTTGGTTTACTCTTAAATAGTTGTTAGTGTCAATGATAGAATTAAATGAAGGTGTTGTTCTAGTTAATTGATTTAAGTTATTGAGAGAAATTTGGACCGCTCGTTTTGTGTATGTTGGCAGGCATGTCGGATAGTTTATATTTCAAAGTGTTCTATGATCTGGGGAAGGTTAGATATGGTCCAGACGGGGTAGATTTGAGTGGTTTTCAGTATTTCTGCAAGTATTTACCAAGAGCAAGAGAGAGAACTTGGGGGCATATGCAGGTGGCTTTGTAAGGATTTTGGTGTTGATAGAGATCAAGTGGATGTGTCTGTGAGGGCTATAGAGAAGAGATAGCCCGACATAAACTTTTAGGATTTGCTCCCACTTGAAGGAACCCCAAGCTACCGGGTTTATGTGAATGCATGCACAAGGCACGGTTTACCGCTCATATGGTATGTTCAACTGTTCACGAAGGCTGGATCTAGCAATCAGATGGTAGAAGAAGTGGGAGGTGTTGAAGTTGAAGCCAAGGAAGATGTGGAGAGTACTGATGGGGCAAATGAAGAAGTTGACCATGATGGGGCAGAAGGGGGAGATGCAGAGGATGATATTATAGCCCATGAGCCTAATGGGGAGGCTGATGAGGGGGAAGAAATTGTTGAGTTAGTTGAGCAGGTGGAGAGGGAAGGAGAGGAGGCCAATGGTGCCATGGATGATGACTTGTCAGATGAGGAAGATGCTTATCCTGTTCCACGAAACTGGTCAACTTATGACCATTCCGCCCTGCAGGTCAATGTAAGGGAAAATATCCCTTGGAAGTATAGGGAGAATGAGGTTTGCGTGGGTGCTTTGTACCCTAGTGGGGATGAGGTGAAGAAAGTTGTGAAGAGATGGTCCACTTTATCTTTGCAATGTCAATTCAGGGTGGAGAAGAGCAACCTAATGGCATATGATGTCCGTTGTGTGAGAAATGATTTCCAGTTTAGGGTGCACGCATACAAGGGGAAGTGGAAGGATTACTGGGAGGTGACTAGAGTGGTTGAGCACCAAAGCTTGCTGGATGAATTGGAAGGAACATATCGCAACCTCGCTACTGATTTTGTTGCTCAATACATATATTCTCAGATAGTGGAGAATCCCAGCTTTGAGCCCAAGTCCATTGTTTGTGCCATAGAGGAGAAGTTCAAGTACAAGATTAGCTATAGCAAAGCTTACCGAGCAAAGCAGAAGGCACTAGAGATGAAGTGGGGTACATTCGAAACATCATATGACAACCTCCCTGTCCTGTTGCACACCATATGGCCAAGGAACCCAGGAAGCTTCTACGATGTGAAAGCCTATCCATATGCTCAGTTTCCAAGCAAACAGGTGCTACAACGGTCATTCCTAGCCTTGGGTCCTTGTGTTGAGGCTTTTCAGTGATGTCGACCAGTCATTTGCATTGATGGCACATTTCTAACTAGAAGGTATAAAGGAACAATATTGATAGCTATTGAGTCCGACAACAACAATCAGGTGTTGCCACTTGCGATCGCATTTGTGGAGGAGTCTGGAGAAAGCTGGTATTGGTTTCTGAAGAGGGTGAAGAACATGATTGTGAAGGATGTGGAGGGGGTTTGTCTCATTCATGATTGGCACAAAGGCATTCTACAAGCAATTGAAGACCTACAGAATGGAAGTGTGGAGCGTTTCAGGGTGACAATATAGCCGGACTTGAAGAGTAGGTGGTGCATGAGGCATATGGGTGCAAACTTCCATAGGCAATTCAAGAACAAGACCGTTATGACAATGTTCAAGCGTCCATGCAACTAGAATCAGGAGAGGAAATTCAACCTGCTGTGGAAGAAACTTGACGACCTTACAAAGAAACAATGCGAAGACCTAGCCAAGAGGCCGGTCAACAGTGAGGCCGACCACCCTGTGTCTCTGGAGGATGTCAGGCTCAATGGTCCGAATGCCAAGCGAAGATGGGAAGGTTCATCAAGAGCTTCTCATAGTGGATTGAGCATGAGCTGAAGGAAAAGTGGGCATTACTCTTTGATGAGGGAGGTGCTCATTGGGGTATAATGACTACAAACCTAACTGAGGTTTACAACTAGGTCCTACGTGGTGTTCGGGGACCGCCCCTCGTTGGTATCGTGGAATTCTTCCTGTACCGCACCATGAAGTACTTCAAGGAAAGGTACCAGTTGGCTGATAACTCAGTGCGCGACCAGCATAAAATATATGGGTACAAGATGACAGAGTACATGGAGGAGGCGATTAAGAAGGCTCATTGGCATCGTGTCAATGAAGTGGGAGTAGTGGAACACCAGTTCGAGGTTGTTTGCAAGGACAAAGCTCGAATGGGCAGGAGGCACGAGAAGCACCCACTTCCTGTTACATCAGCAGTCCTAGCCACCATTCACAGGTACGCCCCACCCTTTCATTCTTCTTGCAATAAAGATTTTTCGTTTATCTAACCCGCTGGATGATGGTTATATTAGGGCTACCCGGTAGGGTGGTAGTGGGCCTGGGGCCTAGTGGGCTCCGAGGATGGTTCAGTGGGTTGAGATGTAGACAACCGCTTTAGACGAGGTGGTGCACAAGGACTGTGCGCACGATGACAACGCATTCGCAGTGTACCTTCGGTGGTTCTTGCTGAGGACCAGGACGCGGGTGACGTACATTTCGAGGCAGCCACCGACGGAGACCGCGCCTATGATGCAGACGTACTCGCGCTCGAGGGACATCAACTTTGACATTGTGGTAAGCTTCTGCATTATGTCTGTTACTCAACTTGCATCATGTCGTGTGGCTAACTTGAACCCTGTCCTCTTACCAAAAGTACAATGTTATTACAGAGGTCACCACTGAGTTGAAGTACGACGTCGAGCACTTCCAGCAGTTGTTTGTGGAGCAGCACGAGACGCTATACAGGAGGGCCTTGGGTGCCTGCAATAGGTTCCTCAGGGCCATCAGCTGTCGTGGCGGTCGCGCGAACGTCGTGCTTCCACCACGGGCTGCCTACCCCCGTTCATCCTCTCTAGCTCCTACTCACCAGGCGGGTACATCGTCTCAGCCACCCATTCGTCCGTCGTACCCCAACCCCTGTACTGCACCACAGGCACATGCACCCTCCCAGGTACGAGCGGCGAGGCCGTCCTGGGCCACACCAGCACCACCACCATTTTGGCATGCCCCTGCCAGCCCATCCACTGTTCCGCAATACCTGACCCTGACAGGTATGTGAACGTTATTTTGTTGTATACTATTGACAAAATGTTGTCCAATTAACCTTACTAACTAATAATTTCTGAACACAACCCCGCATATGTACGGAGCTTACAGTGGAGTGGGGCCCTCTTCTGCTGCACCAGGTAGAGCTACGCCACTATAGTGCATGATGAATACATGTATTCTATTCCATTTTAAATACGCAATGAAACTAACAATACCATTTCCTTAGTTGAATAACAGGGTTCGCAGACCGCGGAGGGGCTTCAGAGGACTCCATCAAGGAGGAGGGACAGAGGTCTAGCGTCCATGCTTGGGTGGACGAAATGTTGAGACTCGAGCCTGATGTAATTAGTGCTTCACAGTTGCGTGACACTTCGGAGCCTTCTACACAGGGCGCGACCCAGGACTTCGTGACACCACCTGCGGCCGCAGCAAGATGTTCGCCTCGCGAGGTTGCCCAATGGGAGCCCTTGATGTACGACCAATTCAAGACCAGAGCTGTGCAGCGAGCAGCGAGGCGTGGTTGTGGTCGCGGTGAGGCTCCTTTCAAGCGAGGTCGCATCTAGTGCGTAGGATCTCCTTTATCTTTTGTAGGCCGGTGCAGACTATATATCATGTGTACGATTGTATAGAGTACGATGTGTGGTCATCCGCAAACTACTTTATGTAGGCCGGGAGTTAAATCATTTTCAGTTATTTCGTTCAATCACTCTACCTCTCTCAAATTACGAATTTACATATTTTACTTTCAAAAATATCATAATAAAATAAAGGAACAATATTTAAAACAGAGGTAGCCTCAAATTACAAAGTTAAATATTGCAATGGAACTACATAATTTACTTTCATAAATGTCCTAATAAAAAATGAAGGAAAAATAATTAAAATGGAATTATAGCCGGTTCAAACGGCTATTGGTAGTTATAGCCATTTCAACCGGCTATAGCATCCCCAACCCGACTGCAGGCACCAAGCGCCGCCTGAAACAGCGGTAGGCCGCCTACCGCCGTACGAAACGGCGGTACGTGCCTTACCGCCGTTTCAGCCGGCGAAACAAGGCTGTACATGGCAGTTGGCACCCTTCCGCCCGTTTCAACCGGCGAAAGGATCATTTGGTCCGGCGACATAGATCTATTTTTGCAAATTTTTAGTTCAACTATTTATTTATGCAAAATCGTCAAAAAAATATAATTTTTTTTTTTGAAAAATAAGGAAATTGATTCTTGCAAATAGCTAGCCCCAAGACTTGGGCTATAACTTGAGTTACACCCATGCTATAGGCCACCTTTTAATATATCAAGAATGTCATAATATAAAAGTAGACAACCAACCAACATGTGCCTTATAGGTACAATGAAATGCAATTGAATCCTACCAAACTTATTGAACATACAAATTATGTTTTGTATTTATTATTAGGGTTATTTAATTACTATACTAAACTACAACATGCATTTTTGGGACTAGGATGAGCTTCTCCTTGCGATGCACCGTCAACCTAAACATCTCCGTCATATCAATGCATCCCATCCCAGGTGGCACCTCCCAGTTGAAACGGTACATGAGATTAGCTACCATGATCTCAAGGGTCGAGATCGAAAAGTTCGTCCCCGGGCAGATCCTTCGTCCAGCCCCAAACGGCAGGAACTTAAAGTCATTCCCCTTGAAGTTGATGTCCACATCACTGCCCATGCCGATAAATCTCTCCGGTTTGAACTGCTCAGCATCCTCCCATACACTCTTGTCCCTGCCAAGAGCCCAAGCATTAACAAGGATGGGTATTTTAGCTGGGATCATGTAGCCGTCAACGTGAACATCGGTCATGGAGTAGTGGGGTGCAAGGAGGGGCGCCGGGGGATGCAGCCGAAGCGTCTCGTTGATAACAGCCTTGAGGTATGGCAGGCCGGAGAGATCGTCTTCGGTCACCATCTGCTGTCCCTCAGGGACGCATTTCCTTATCTCAGCTTGTAAGGTTGACATGACGCGCGGATTTCTCAAGAGCTCGGCCATGACAAATTCTAGGACGATGTATGATGTGTCAGTGCCTCCAAAAAATATGTCCTGCAACGGAGATCAGTAAGTTAATTCATTAGATGCTTTTGCATTGACCAATATGGTGTATGGACAAGGATGGCTACTCTTTCTTGCCTTTAGATCCCTAGTGTGTTATTATATAGTTAATGGTAAACAAGCGTCCGTCAGTTTTTGTTGTGTGTCCAGATTCTGGATGGACGGACAAGTATTAATTTATAGAAAGGGAGATACTGTTCCTCGGTAGCCTGAGAGAATTTCTTATCACTTGCTCCCTCCGATATTGACATGGAAGCCAAGGTGATAGCAAGCTTGACTAATGTTCCTTTTTCCCGAACCACTAATGATGTTTGTAAACATAATGCACAATATCCCCAAAAAAATAATATTGTGAAAAAAATTTATGTTTGGTTTAGTAGCAATGAGCTTATACACGAATCAATTATATAATATTCCATAAAGAAATTAGCTGATGCGTACTCTAAAAAAACTTATATTCTGTGGATCGGAGATAATAGTCATCAAATGCATACTCTAAAAATTTATTTTTAAGTAGAAACATAGTGAATCATATGCGACTTATATGGATCGGTGGAGTCGATGTACAGTTTTACACCATTGATTGGTGCCTGTGAAGTGATGGAAATGGAAAGTATAATCGTTGCTGTGAGTGGTTGGTATAAATTTCAATGCACCAAACAATAGTTACAAACTAGATAATTCCTTGTATAAAATTTATGAGTTTATGTGCTTGTTTGTGTGTCCTGCAAATTATAAGTAGTCAATATACATGGATATGCATGCAGGTTGATCGAGAACATGGTCCATGAGGAGTTTCTTACAATGAGCATCGCCTTCAGGTGGTCTCTGGTGAGGCCGTACTCATGCTGATGAGAGAGGAGAACCTCAATGAAGTCAGGCTCCTGCTGCTGCACCAGCTTGCCTTCGTGATCATCGATCACCATGTCCAGAAGCTCATCCCATCTCCTCCTCACCTTGTCGGCCCTGGCGCATATGGCTCTCCTGAAGACGCCGAACCGGAGCAACCACGGGAAGTAATCCTCCGCGTTGAAGCCGCCGATGAGGCCGGCCGTGGCGTTGAGGAGCTCGCGGAAGAGCCTGGCCCGGCCGCCGACCTTAAAGAACCTTCCCGACACCGCGCGACACATGATGTCGGTGGTGAAGGCGTAGAGCAGCTCGCTCATGTCCACGGCCCGGCCCGCCGCCGCCGCGTCGCCGACCTTGGCCATCGCCAGCCGCACCTCCTCCTCGCGGCCGGCCCGGTAGGACTGCACCTTCCGGACGGTGAGCAGGTGCGTGGTAAGCAGCTTCTTCGCCTGTCGCCAGTGCTCGCCGTACACGGCGAAGGCGACGTCGAGGGAGCCGTTGAGGAGCGCGCGGGCGGAGGTGGACGGCGGCCGCGAGGCGAGGCGGTGGTCGTGCGTGCGCATGACGGCCTCGGCGGCGCGCGGGGAGGAGACAACGAGCGTGGGCACGGAGCCGAGGCGCACGAGCAGGAGGCCGTCGTGGCCGTACCTGGCGTCGAGGCCGCGGAGGGCGACGTGCGGAAGGAAGCCGACGAGGTGGAGGTGCCCGATCACCGGCAGTGCCGGGGGCGAAGGTGGGAGGCGGCGACCATGATCATGATCAATATCACTACCAACAGCCGCCGATTGCTGCTGCTGCTTGTTCTTTGGTCTCCTAGCACGCTGCTTCGTCGCGAGGTGAAGCAGCGCGAGGAAGGCTAGGAAGAACACGAGGAACAGCATCGCCGCCATTGGAGGCGTCTCGTCGAGCAGGTTCATGACGATCTGCTGCTGGTGGCGTGCTGGTAGATTGCGCAGTGCCGCTACAATGGCCGTGCATGCTGCGTGTATTTATAGCTAACGTGCCGGAGGGGATGGAGGGAAGCATATCCGCGTTTTCATCCTGGTAATGGAATCAGGAGAACCATATGTTCTACCACCAGAGTGACCATGTGGCGAATCAAAAGGATTAATTACATCTAGCTTCTTTGGAACCGCCAGAGAAGAGTTTGCGTTATTGCCTAGTTAAATCCAGCAAGAGGCCGTCGACGCATTGTAGTGTCAGGTCTCATGTATGTACCGTCATTTGTGACGATGCCATCTGCACGCCGATTGCACTGTAATTTCTTTCTTTACGTACTACAGAAAAAAAATGAAAAGCTAGTTTAGTATATGACTACAGTCCATGCACTTCTCTCTCCGTTCGAAAATATAAAACATTTAGTCTTATTCTAAGTAAAACTTTGCTAACACTGATCAAGTTTGTTGAAAAATATATCGATATCTATACCATAATTTTATTAGTTTTTATTAAATTCATCGTGAAATATGCCCTCGTATTTACTCCTCACAAAAAATGATTTGATATTTATTATATTTCTTTGATATTGTATATGTTAAATTATTTTCTGTAGAATTGGTCAAAATTAGAATACAAATTTTTAACTTTGTTTGAACATATATTGACTGACTACTAGTCACATTTCTTTTATGCATATGTGTTGGCGCTAGAAATCGACCGATCGAATTTCCAGCGTCGGACACACGACCCGGGAGAATCTGCTTAGCTCCTGTTCGGGTGATCGCCCTGCTGCAGTTCGCGCGGCGTGCCAGCCAATCCGACCTGTTGATTGGCAAGGAAAGAAACGTGTCAGATCCCAGAGGTTGCGATCGGCTAAGGTTCCGATCTCGAGAAAGCTTATCAGCGAATCGGCCGATTTGCCGTAATAAAGAAATCGGCTATGATGCAGCCGATTACCGGGCAGCGTTAATAAAGAAAACTGCTGCAGTAATCTAAACAACGCTACAGTAACAACACTAGGAACAGATCTAATCGGCTATGCGTGGAATAAATAGATCAAATGACGAAATACAAGAAAAGCCGAAATTGCCGATTCCTAGCTGGATAACTAGTGATAAAACCAGAACAACAGGTAAGACCTAAAATTCTAGTAAATATCGATAACTGATGAATAAATCTAAACGAAACGACAACGATGCGCCCGAAGTTAAAGCTTAGAAATTATTCGATAAGCGGAACTTACAAGATCGGCCGGAGGTCAAGTTGATGCAGCCCCGCCAACCCGTACGAACTCGTGAAAAGAGAAAAGTATTGGCGAAGTCGCCGGTTTGAAAGTAAGTATGAGGAAGTAGTAGTTTGTTGTATTGAGTTGATGATGATTACAGATCTACAAGGGTGGCTATTTATAGCCCGTTACAAATGACTTCTTATCCGATTAGAACTCTATCCCTAAATTTAAACAGAAAACGAATATTTACAAGTACGATTCGTACTAGGTCGACTATCGCACTCTTCATGGGCTGATTCCCTCTTCATCTTCGTAATCCTCTTTAGGCCCACACCGGCCCAATTATTCCAGCCTCCTAATCGGCCGATTTCTATTCACCTCATCGGCAAGGGACAATCGATTAGGACCCATGTGTAGAGGGCTCAGACTACTCCGACCCTAGGACCTAAGGTCAGGCGAGGCGGAGATCCTCCCTTGGAGGGTCGGGCGCATCCGATCCCAGACCTCAGGGGTCGGGCGAGGCGGAGCTCCAAATGAAACTCCCGGCTGGAGGGAATGGTACCAACGGATAGCCGCCTCTAAGAAGGTCCAATGGGACGAGCTCAAAATCGGCCAGTGCATCGATCTATCCTTGTCCCAAATGGAACGGAACGAGCCATTAGTGATGGCAGCTTCTTACTTCTGGTCCGATGCTCTCAATGCATTACTTTTTGGACACGGACCCATGACCCCCACTCTGGCTGATGTAGTCTTGCTGACCGGCCTGGACATTTCCTCCCCGGACACCCCTTTTCGCCTTTTAGCCACAACATCTCATCGGCTGGACACAAGGGGAATCGGTGGATGGAATGGTTTCATCAGATGCAACAGAAGGGCCGGATCGGTCGAGAACAGAGAGCACACGGCCTTCCTGATGATGTGGCTGGAGAAACACTTCTTCTGTGGGAGAGCAGCTGGTCCGTCCACCAACACTCAAGCTCTGGCCGAGGCATTATCGGCAGGGACTTCCGTTCCCCTCGGAAAGCACCTACTGGGAGCAGCCTACCACATGCTTCACCAAATCGGCGTAAAATTATCCCAAGGGGAGCCGATTGGAAACCCTGGTGGACCCTGGTGGTTTATCAACTTATGGCTTAACCTGTACATGAGCAAGATTTCTCAGCAGCGAGTAGAGCACATGACGTTCCCCAACATTGAATCGGCAGAGAATCCCACTGTCCGACGCCGATGTACATCCTTCGGTGAAGCGGCATCAGCCTTCTCCGGTTGCTCGTACTCTGCTACCAAGGTGGCCGAGTACTTCCAGTGTTTTTATAATGGCTTTAGTGAAGATGCAACTGTCTGGTTTCCTTATCAGAGGGATGACCCAATCTTTGAGCTCCCTTCTTGCTTTGACTCGACTACTGGCCGATTCGACGAAGACCTCACAGACAAATTAATCAAACCGGGAATCTTACCGGCCAACTTCTTCTCGGGGAAGGATGCCCCTACGTATGAGTTCTACAACCCCTCCGTTGCAACACGACAATTCGGCATGGGTCAATTGCCGATTCAGGCATACTTCACCGGCCGAGCAAAGTTCAGAGATGAACTCACCAAGGGCCTTGACTATAATCGGCTGCAAGATCGGATCCCAGACTCCAGTACCATAGACCTGAATGAATGGATAGTAGCCCCCTTCGCCGTTCAACCATTCAAGCTATGGTGGGCCGAATGGAAACAGTACATGTTCTGCACTTCTGCATCGACATACTGCAACCTTCTTGATCTAGCCAACATCGACCCGAATGCCGAGGTATTTCTTCCTCGCCGATTTTCATTCCCTATTAATGTTGTTAAACGTATATACTAACTCTTGCTGTTGACTCAGTCTGAGAACCGCGTTCCCCCAAAACGCAGCCGGAGTGGCCGGCCGATAGAGGACCGTTATCCATATACCACCTTCCCCCTTATCGGCTATCATGCTCCTTCCGTGGACGTTATTGCCGGTCGAGCGAAGCAGTCGCAGAAGAAGGTTGTCAAGAAGACCAGTCGCCAAGTACGAGCTCGTATAGAATCGGCCGATCCTCCTATGATTACATCGGCAGAAACTTCGGTCGCACCGCCCCTTCCAACTGCTGGAGAAGTCGACATTCAAGTTGCCACAGAAGCCGGAGCAGCCGCTGCGTCATTACTGGTAGAGGCCATGCAGGTAAACTTGTGATCCGATCTTTCTGACCGCCATCTCTTATACTCACTCTTCTTATATTAGACTGCACAAATCACCCTCGTGGACCCCCAGCAATCGGCAGTAGCCCAAGCGGTCGACGAAACGCCAGCATTTCCATCTACCGAGGTATACCATCCTTCAGCCCATTCTTCTAGTATTTGGATGATGCTCTTATTAAATTTTGATACAGGTTACCAGTACATCAAGCGCCCCACCTAATCAACCATTGGTCATCCTTCGAGAAGCTGGCCCAAGCAAAGTGCCAATTATTGTAGAATCTTCTTCTTCTGACGAACCAGTGGCACCAGCCCCTGAGTCGAGGGTAACGGTCTCTCAAACGCAGCTTGAAGAAATCCGTTTTAAGGAGGTAAGAGATTTCCCACCCTTAACCGGCCGATTTGCTATCACCATCGGCTGACTTGTCTTCTTTTTTATTTACGATTTTCCAGGAACAGGACACCCCCCAACAATAGCCTTTTCTCGTTCGCGGTCACCCTCTCCGATGACGAGGAAGTCACTTCCCGTTAGGTCACTTTGAGTTCCGTTCTTGACGACGTCCGTGCCAAGCTCGAGAGCATACGATCCCTTCTTCAAGAGGACATCGGCCGATTAGTAGAAGATGCCTCGCCGATTCGGCAGCTTTTTGGTGAAGTCAGCGGGCGAGTACCAGAAGAAGCGGAAGAAGCCTTGGCGCCGGCCGCATATATCGAGTCAATGAGGATTCCGGTCTTTAGGGCCCTGTGTCACATGGCCGATCGCGCCAAGTTGAGCAAGACTCGTGAAGAAGAAGACACGTACAAGCGTCAAGCTCAAGAGGTGCATCAACGGATCCACTTTCTAGAGGACTCTCGCCCGGGAATCGTCGGCACGATAGATTGCCTCAAACGCTGAAGAGCAGAGCTTGCCAAGGAGATGGAGCAGGTGACCAAAGCAATAAACGCCGAAGAGAAGAGGCTTCAGGAACTTCCTTCCGTCATCGCCGATCTGAAATGGGAGAGGCAGCACCTGGCTCACGAAGCTCTCAAACTCCACCGCCACATGTCAGAAGTCCCTGGATCGGCGGAGGATGATCAACGGGTCCTAGATTCGGCCGATCAGATCCGGCGTCGAGCGATTGCGGCTATCAACGCCCTTCTGGGCGACCTGTAAAAGCACTGGTAGTCTTGTACGAACATTAATACCTCCTTTGACCGTCCTTTGCGGTGCCCCCTTATTTATTACCCTTTTTACTTCTGATGGGACGCGTCTTACCAAACACCCACGCCTTCTCTTCTTATAAACACCGGCCTAGGCCCCCGTTTTGAGAGTACCCGTCTAGCTCGGCTTCATCTTTCCTGACTTGTTCTCGTCGGTGCGCTTTTCAGTCATGTCTTCTTCATCCTCTTCCTTTTCCTCTGTTAATCAGGTAAAAGATTTGCCTTCATTCTCTTTCTCAGTTTAATTCCTCTGAAGAGAATCACATCTTCGGCGGCCATATGTATATTGTTGCTTTTCCCAGCCGCGGCGCCTTAGTCCTGAGCTCGAACGAGCCATCGGACTCGTGTACTCCGACGAACCATTGTCACAAGAAGACAAGGATTTAATCAGGGCCCATCGTGATGAACTCAAAGAGCACGTCCCTGCTGACATCCGACGGATCTGGGGCTTCCTTGACGGCAACGACCACCGGCGACCTCAAGCCGACAGAAGTCACACGCTTCCTCGCCAAATCATCCTTGAAGATGTAGCAGCAGGAACATCACGTCCGGTAATGGACCGGAGTCATCCTCTCCCCCGTCAAGTTGAAGCGGAGGCCGCGATGAAAGAGATAGAAGAACAGCACATCCGTCTTCTGATAGAACTAGGTCGGGTTGAGAGAGAGCTTAAGAAGAGGCGTGGTTAATTATTTTTTGTTCTAAGGGCGACTTATACCGTGTCGGCCGTGTAACCCATCGTCCGTACCGAATAATATATCGGCCGATTTGGACGATTATGTTTTTTCTTTAGACGATTCTTTTTGTATCGGCTGTGTGTTTGTTTGTCATGATTGATCCTTATGCTCCGACCCATATACTAGGGTAGTACCTTTTCAAGTATCTTCCGTTCAAAGCCCTAGTAAACTCTTCTCCTTCGATCGTTTCCAGAATATAAGCGTTTCCTAGAGCACATCTGCCGATTTTATATGGCCCTTCCCACGTAGGGGACCACTTACCGAATTTAGGATCTTTTGACCCGATCGGCAACACTAACTTCCATACCAGGTCTCCCGGAGAGAATTGCTTGACTTTGACCTTCTTATCATACCATCTGGCCACTTTCTTCTTGTTTTCTTCAATACTTATCAAAGCTCTCAATCGTTGGCCAGCCAAGTCATCAAGTTCCCTTTTCATGAGTGAGGAGTAGTCATTGGTCGCCAACTGGTCCTGGAGCGAAGTGTGTCTCGATCCCGTCCTCAATTCCCATGGTAGCACTGCTTCGTGACCGTACACCAACTGATAAGGGGACATCTTGGTGGCCCCGTGGCAAGCCATCCTGTATGCCCATAGGGCTTCGGTCAAACATAAATGCCATTTTTTTGGCTGTTCTTCTATCTTCCTCTTGATTAACTTAATTATCCCTTTATTGGAAGATTCGGTCTGGCCATTAGCTTGGGCGTAGTACAGAGAGGAGTTTAACAATTTGATTCCCATATCGGCCGTGAATTCTTTGAATTCTCCTGACGTAAACATCGTTCCTTGATCGGACGTGATAGTCTGGGGAATGCCGAAACGGTAGACGATATGGTCCCTTACAAAGTCAACCATAGCGGCCGATGTTACGGCCTTTAGCGGAATCGCCTCCACCCATTTGGTGAAATAATCTGTGGCCACCAGAATGAACTTGTGCCCTTTGCTTGACGGAGGATATATTTGGCCGATGAGGTCTATTCCCCAACCTCTGAACGGCTTGATAATGGGATTCATGACCGATGCGGGCGCATGTTGGATATTCCCGTATTTCTGACAATCCAGGCATCCTTTATAATATTTGAAGCAATCTTCGAGGATCGTCGGCCAGTAGTACCCATTATTCCTAATCATCCATTTCATCTTATGTGCCGACTGGTGGGCTCCACACACTCCTTCGTGGATTTCTCCCATCAGAGTCTTAGCCTCCTCCGTTCCTAGACACTTGAGTAGGACGCCATCAATTGTTCGGTAGAACAAGTCATCTTCCAGTAACACATATTTGGTAGCATGAAATCGTACCCGCCGATCCACTTTCTTAGATGGATCTTTCAGGTAATTGGCGATCTCTTTTCGCCAGTCATTGGCCGCGAGGTCTAGAGCCATAGCGCCTTGGATCGACCGATACACAGATGCATGTTGGGCGAGCTTGTTGGCATCCTCTTTGTGATTCCTTGGGATGTGCTCAATAACTGCAGACTTGAATTCTTTCAGAAGCTGCAGGCAATCTTCGTAATAAATCCTCAACACATCGTCCTTGCATTCGGACCTCCCTGTTAATTGATCCACGATAAGCATGGAATCCCCAAAAATTTTGACAGAGTTAGCCTTGACTTCCCTTAATAATTGTAACCCTTCAGCACAGCTCGGTATTCTGCTTGATTGTTAGTGGCGGATGCTTCTATCGACAGAGAGAAATCATAGCTTGCCCCCCGAGGCGATATGAGGACGATGCCGATTCCTGATCCGGCCCCACCCTTGACTTCCCTTAATAATTGTAACCCCTTCAACACAGCTCGGTATTCTGCTTGATTGTTAGTGGCGGATGCTTCTATCGGCAGAGAGAAATCATAGCTTGCCCCCCGAGGCGATATGAGGACGATGCCGATTCCTGATCCGGCCCCACATGATGATCCATCAAAGTATAAGGTCCAAGGTACTGGTTCCACGAAGGTAGCCTCTGGTCCACAGTGCTGGGCAACGAAATCGGCCATGACCTGACCCTTAACGGCTTTTGCCGATTAATATCGAAGTTCAAACTCCGACAAAGCTAAAATCCATTTTCCGATTCGTCCTTTCAAAATCGGCAATGATAGCATGTATTTTACCACGTCGTCTTTGCATACGACCACACATTCTGCCGATAGCAAATAGTGCCTGAGTTTGGTGCATGAGAAGTAAAGGCATAGGCACAACCTCTCTACTGGAGGATACCTTGTCTCGGCGTCCAGAAGTCTTCTACTGACATAATAAATTACCCGTTCCTTTCCCTCGAACTCCTGGACTAGAGCTGACCCGATAGCTCGTTCATCGGCTGATAAATATAGTTTAAACGGCTTACTAGTTTGAGGTGGGACCAATACTGGTGGTGAGACCAAGTACTGCTTGATATCTCCTAATGCCTTGCGTTGCTCTTCTCCCCATATGAACTCCTGGTCGGGCTTCAACTTTAATAATGGTGTGAAGGCTTGGATCCGCCCAGACAGATTAGATATGAATCTCCTGATGAAATTCACCTTGCCGATTAGAGATTGCAACTCAGTTTTATTCTACGGGGCCACGACTTTATTGATGGCCGCTATGGTCTTCTGGTTGATTTCTATTCCCCGTTCATGCACCATGAATCCTAAGAATTGTCCGGCGGACACACCGAAGGCACACTTATTCGGGTTCATCTTCAGCCCATGTTTCTACGTGCATTCCAGTACTTGTCGCAAATCGGCCAAGTGCTCTTGGTGTCCTTTTGATTTGACTACGACGTCGTCGATGTAAATTTCTACTAGTATGCCGATAAGTTTGTGAAATATGTAATTCATGGCTCTCTGATACGTAGCGCCGGCGTTCTTCAAACCGAAAGTCATTACCACCCACTCGAATAAACCAAGGTGACCCGGGCATCTGAAGGCCGTTTTGGATAAGTCCTCTTCGGCCATTAGTATCTGATTGTACCCAGCGTTTCCATCCATGAAACTAATAACCTTGTGTCCTGCGGCGGCATCTATCAGCACATCGGCCGTCGGCATGGGGTATCCGTCCATTGGTGTGGCCTGATTGAGGTTCCTGAAATCGACGCATATGCGTAGCTTTCCGTTCTTCTTGTATACTGGTACAATGTTGGAGATCCATTCGGCATAACGGCATTGCCGAATAAATTTCGCTTCAATTAGCCGCGTTATTTCGGCCTTTATGTCTGGTAGGATTTTAGGATTACACCGCCGTGCAGGCTGTTGATACGGCCGATACCCCGGCTTTAGGGGTAACCGATGCTCAACAATAGATTGGTCTAATCCGGGCATCTCATGGTATTCCCAAGCAAAGCAATCCTTAAATTCTCTTAATAAATTTGTCAATTTGCATTTGTATTCCGAATCCAAATTTGCACTAATATATGTCGGCCTTGGTTTGGTGCCATCACCTAAGTCTATCATTTCTAATGAATCGGCCAACGTGAATCCGTGTCCCAGCTTCCCATCTTCTCGGGCAAACTGATCCATTTAGTCTGAGTCTTCGGAGCCGACTGCACGGATCGGCCCCAGGCCAAAATCGGACACCTTCAAGAAATCAGTGTCCCATATTCTCCCGAATATGCACTTGACGTTCTCGCAGCTCCACTGCTGCGTGTCGGCTGCCGCGACGCTGTATGCGGAATCAGCGGTAACCACCTCGATATTGTCGCCGACCCATTGCACGAGGCATTGATGCATTGTAGACGGGATACAACAATTTGCATGTATCCAGTCTCGGCCGAGTAGCATGTTGTAGGACCCTCTGCCATTAATAATAAAGAAAGTAGTAGGAAGGGTCTTACTGCCGATGGTGAGGTCGACGCAGAGTGCGCCGCGGGCGGGGGACACGTTGCCTTCGAAGTCTTTGAGCATCATATCTGTCCTGGTTAGGTCGTCATCACTCTTCCCTAGCTTCCGGAACATGGCGTACGGCATGATGTTAACCGCAGCTCCTCCATCTACTAGCAATCTGGTGATGGGCCGGTCGTTGACATGCCCTTTAAGGAACAATGTCTTCAGGTGTTGTCGTTTGTCATCTTCGGGCTTCTCGAATGTGGCTGTCATTGGCTCCAAAGCCAATTGTGCCATCTGCTCTTCTATTGCCGACATGTTCTGTCGGTCGGCAGGAGTCATGAATTCCATCGGCAGTATGAAAACCATGCCGATGTCGGCTGCCGATTCGTCGCCTCCTCTGTCGTTTCTTTTGGGGCGCCAGACCTGAGACCTGCCGTTCTTCTCGTCCGCCGTATGCCGTTGCTCTTCCTCCTGCTGTTCCCACTGGCGGAGACGTTGGATTCTTCGTTTTTGAGACTTGGTCAATCCGTCGGGGCACCACCTAGGGTTCACTGGTTTGGTTCGTGGCCTGGCGCATTCCCATTCTGGTTCGCGTCCTAAGGGGTTTTCGTCTAACACCCGAGCATCGGCCATCTCTTCGAGTCGGTCGTGAACGCTGACCTTGTTTTCTAGCTGATTGTGACGATCGAATCTGCCCCCCGGCCTATCGTTCTGCTCGCGCCTGTCTTCCGGCCGGTCGTATCGGTCACTTCTGCCCCCCAGCCGATCACGTACCGGAGGGCGCCGGTCTTCTTGGTCGCGCCAGTTCCTGTTGATCAGCTCTGATTTCCCATCTCTGGAGCGAGACCTTCTGAACGGCCGATTGTTACGATACGGGCCGTTGCACTCAGGGCAATTATCGGCCGATGGCAACCTGAGGTTGCCTTCCCAACAGTGGATGAAGAACGGACATCGCCAGTGATCTTCATGTCGCCGCATCGCCTCTTCCCGGGATCTCGAGCGTTCATGTTGCCGCTGATACTTATTGAGCAGAAATTGGGAAGTAATGGGCTTACGTGGTTCTCCCATTCCGCCATCATCATCTTCCATCCGCTGTTTTCCCTTGACATCTTCGGGTGTTGCTTGATTCCTGGGGTCCACGGTGCAGCTTTGCTTAGCCGATTCGGATGTCAGTACCTTGGTTTGGAGCGAATTCCTCCCCGTATCAACCATGTTGGTGGGGAAGGGGTGCTGGTCGATCTTCATCGGCTTGCTCGATGGCTGACTGTACCTGCTGCCGGAAGATTTTGCATTCGTTTGTATCATGGGAGGTAGCGTTATGCCACTTGCAATATTTCATCTTCTTCAGTTGTTCGGTAGAAGGAATCGTATGGTACGGCGAGAGCTTGATCTGTCCTTCCTGGAGGAGGAGGTCGAAGATTTTATCGGCCTTTGATGTGTCGAATCCAAACGTTTCCGGCTCCTTCTTTCCGAACGGACACGATATCGGCTTCTTCCCTTTAACCCATTCCGCAAGGCCGATTTCTGTGTCTTCTTCGGTTTCAACCTCTTCTAAGTATGCCACCTTATTCTGGAAGTTCCTCCGTGGATCGAAAGGGCGTACTTCTTGACCAGACAATCGGTGGATGATTTGGCTTAAGCTCTCAAACTCCTGCGAGGCGTATTTTTCTTTGATATGAGGTAGGAGACCTTGGAAGGCTATATCGGCCAATTGTGCATCAGTCAGGGCCAGGAAGTAGCACTTATTCCTGATCTCCCTGAACCTCTGTACATATGAGGATATCGGCTCGTCGCTTCTCTGCCTGAGGCTGGTTAAATCGGACAGCTTCATCTCATGTATCCCGGCGTAGAAATACTTGTGAAACTGTCTTTCCAAATCAGCCCAGGTAATTATCGAGTTGGGCGGTAATGTAGTGAACCACTGAAAGGCTGACCCAGACAGGGATGACGAGAAAAGGCGCACCCGTAGAGCATCCTGCGCCGCTGCTTCCCCGCATTGGATGATGAATCTGTTCACGTGTTCCACGGTTGAGGTATCGTCTAGTCCCGAAAACTTACTGAAATCAGGAACTTTATACCAATGGGGAAACGATAGTGAGTCGTATGTAGGCGGGTACGGTGTCCTGTATGTGTAGGTCTGCACCTTCGGTTTTAAGCCGAATTGTTCTTGAATCACCTCTGCTATGCGTGCCGACCAGTCCGGCTGTTGCTATTGCTATGCGTGCCGACGGGCTGGGGAACTAGTACGTGCTGGTATACTGGCGGCGGGATGACTTGATGATGAGTGAAAGCGTGCGGCGTCTAATGTGTCATAGCCGGCTGCATAGTCAGGGTCGGCTGTTTGAATGAGCCGCCTGCTTCATCATACAGTACGAGCGGTGCAACGCCCCGAAGTACTTCCGTTGATTCTGCCGCCCTGCTCATCTCCGGTGCGACAGGCTGATACTGCGGCATGATTGGCCTAGCGGCCGCCTGGAAAGATGCCTGGAGTTGAGGACTTCCATGGTTGGCCGGTTGATCCTGGGCGGTCGTCACTGATGGTGCCCCCCAAGGTGCTGGATTTAACGGAGGAAACTATGCGGAGGACAACTGAATACGACGCAGCTGGAGATATTGCGCGCCATTAAACCCCATAGGGATCGATGATGAGGAAGCGCCAGAACCTCCAACTGGAATTTGGGTCGGCTGAGAAGCCGAATAAGGTGTATTTGAATAACTCTTGTTTGGAGCCGTAATTGGCGGAGCATATGCCGGCCCCTGGTACCCTTGAGATACGCCGCTAGCTATGGAGCTGATGACGGCATTGTATACCGTAGTAGAAATCACCGGGGATTGATCGATGAAAGCTTGATAGACAGATTGTTGAACCATCTCGGACATCTTGTCCGAGTCCTCGGTGATTGTGATCTGGCGGGGAGTTGGAAACGGAGTCTTTTTGACAGTCTCTCCGCTCCTAGTGCGACTGAAGGACTGCAGACATGTCTTCCGGTAGTATGCCGTCTGCTTCTCTAATTCTTCCCTCTGGCCGTCCCTGAGGTCTGCTTCTGTCACTTCGATGACGTTATCTTCCGAGACTTCAGCAGCTTTCGACATAGTGGCGGTTGTATTTGTCCCACCAGGCGTGCCAAAAGTGTGTTGGCGCTAGAAATCGACCGATCGAATTCCCAGCGTCGGACACACGACCCGGGAGAATCTGCTTAGCTCCTGTTCGGGTGATCGCCCTGATGCGGTTCGCGCGGCGTGCCAGCCAATCTGACCTGTTGATTGGCAAGGAAAGAAACGTGTCAGATCCCAGAGGTTGTGATCGGCTAAGGTTCCGATCTCGAGAAAGCTTATCAGCGAATCGGCCGATTTGCCATAATAAAGAAATCGGCTATGATGCAGTCGATTACCGGGCAGCATTAATAAAGAAAACTGCTGGAGTAATCTAAACAACGCTACAGTAACAACACTAGGAACAGATCTAATCGGCTATGCGTGGAATAAATAGATCAAATGACGAAATACAAGAAAAGCCAAAGTTGCCGATTCCTAGCTGGATAACTAGTGATAAAACCAGAACAACAGGTAAGACCTAAAATTCTAGTAAATATCGATAACTGATGAATAAATCTAAATGAAACGATAGCGATGCGCCCGAAGTTAAAGCTTAGAAATTATTCGATAAGCGGAACTTACAAGATCGGCCGGAGGTCAAGTTGATGCAGCCCCGCCAACCCGTACGAACTCGTGAAAAGAGAAAAGTATTGGGGAAGTCGCCGGTTTGAAAGTAAGTACGAGGAAGTAGTAGTTTGTTGTATTGAGTTGATGATGATTACAGATCTACAAGGGTGGCTATTTATAGCCCGTTACAAACGACTTCTTATCCGATTAGAACTCTATCCCTAAATTTAAACAGAAAACGAATATTTACAAGTACGATTCGTACTAGGTCGACTATCGCACTCTTCATGGGCTGATTCCCTCTTCATCTTCATAATCCTCTTTAGGCCCACACCGGTCCAATTATTCCAGCCTCCTAATCGGCCGATTTCTATTCACCTCATCGGCAAGGGACAACCGATTAGGACCCATGTGTAGAGGGCTCAGACTACTCCGACCCTAGGACCTAAGGTCAGGCGAGGCAGAGATCCTCCCTTGGAGGGTCGGGCGCATCCAATCCCAGACCTCAGGGGTTGGGCGAGGCGGAGCTCCAAAGGTCAATCGGCCGATCCATAACTGTAGCACCAATCGGCCGATTTCCAACCGCCATCCCTGCATCTCGCTGTTTCTTCTGATTTCTTCTTTCCCTGACGCCGATTACACACGTGTCAAAATCTGGCGTCAACAATATGTTTTATTAAATTGCATTATCACGCAGTTTCGATATTTGAATATAGTATGACTAAATATATATATTAGTGATTAATTTCATAATAATCATTCAGTCCCTAAAATATCCCAACTGAACAGGAAAATCAGAGGACTTCTTGTGTTCAATTTTACCCCAAAACATACCGATTTCTAGCTAGGTATCCAATATAACCAAAACCAGGAAAATCAGGGGCTAGCCTAGTCATTAATTTCGTCAATCAAATCAAGACATGTCCAATCAGGTGCTTGCCCAACCATCATTATTAGACAAGTCTCAGTGCACAGTTTCATTGTACTATTACCAAGACTGGGAACTAGGTAACTGTGCCTGTTAAATGTCATGCGGATGGAACTCCTATCACATATGATGGAACTCTCCCTTCTGTCTCTTTATAAAGACCTTGCCAAGTTAGCAAAATTGCTGATGTGACATGAAATTTAATGCTCATGAAACTTTCCATGAAACTTCCACTGAAACTGACCTTCGCATCAATCAGAGCTAGCCTGGGTGCTTCTAATGATAGGCATGAAAGACTTTTTTTCGAATAACACAGTAGGGCATGAAAGATTTTTTCCTCTCTGTGTTAATTTATCCTAAAATTATCAGAATTCCTTATTATATTTAGGGACAGAGGAAACATTATAGCTTCAATGGTTTGTTAAAACAGTGGTCACGAGTTTGTTTTGGAACTGCTGATTTTGAAAACGCAGTTATTTGTGACACTAAGAAGAAAAAACGGAAGTAACATATTAATATTGGTCAGTGGCAATAAACTAAATAGGGGGCAGGACAACAGGATTATGACATGCATGCCAACACACCAAAGTTTTACGCTCTACCTCTGAAATATACGATTTATTAGGATTAAGAAAGTCAAGCTTCATAGAATTTATTTGACCAACAATTAGTGAAATTATAGACATACTTAGTACATATTCCGATCTCTCTGTTGCAAATTACTATTCATTATGATTTTTCTAAAAAATCCAAAATAAATAGTAATTTGGGATGGAAGGAGTAAAATCGTAAGATTCACATTTCAACATCTTTTAATATAAATTAATTTGTAGCATTAGCAATTAAGGGTAAATTGAAGAGTAATTGACATTATATTCAAGTATACTCTCAAAACATCAACACGCACGCTGCAAGCCCAGCTAGGTATATGAACAACGAAATCCGTTAGTACTTAGGACCCGGCCCGTTTGTATCCAAACAAGTCGTAATTTTGT
The DNA here is from genome assembly GCF_005286985.2 of Setaria viridis. Lineage (NCBI taxonomy): Eukaryota > Viridiplantae > Streptophyta > Magnoliopsida > Poales > Poaceae > Setaria > Setaria viridis. The sequence continues at coordinate 12,401,510 of NC_048263.2, read as the reverse complement.
CCACGCGTGCTCTCCTTTGAATTGATCTACGCAAGAAGAGCACATATTCGAGAAGCCAAGTTCAATGCGAGAGTCGTTTGCTATATACAAGATGTGTAAATGAGGAAATGGCATTTATACGAAGAAGTTTCTCGTCAAGTTAGCAGGTATGCAGGGATGACTATAAATTTTTCATCCTAAGAGAAAATTTTTTGCGTAGTACTCCTTCCGTCCTAAATTGTAGATCATTTGACATTTCTAAATTCATAACTTTTACTATTTATCTAGATATATACACTATATATAGGTACATAGCAAAAGCTATGAACCAAAAATATCAAAATGACTTATAATTTGGGATGGAGGAATTATTAAGTATACAAGTGTATAGCTCCATTAAATTAGCACGTGTGTCTCACGTGGTGGAAAGTCTGAAACTCTGACAACTCTAGCAGCCTGCCAGCTGCATTCTGCCTGCATTTAAGAAACCTTTGACTGGACGACGACTTTGATATGGACGTGCATGCTGCGCCGGTCAGCCGCTGCTCTCCAAGCGACCATGCATGCATATCGTCGCGGGCAGGCGGCGGTTCTGAGGCGGCGTTCTCTTGTCCGCGTCAGTGTGCGGGGTGCCGTGCAGTAGCGCGGGACATATGTTTTGACGCTCCGGAAACGTTGGTAATCGGAAGAAGGGGTACGACAGTCTAGCTAGGGTCGTTGGGGAACTCGTGCATTGTCGTAACCGGCCGGCCGGGGCAGACGGCCGGACAGCTTTGGCGCCGGTCGTGGAGTCTGTATACTAGTAGAAGATGTTGTGTTTGACTTTAATTTGAGGCTGGGGTGCACCAACGCATCATGCGTGAGTCCATGGTCCAAAACGGCACCGGTATCGATGTTCCATCCGCGCTGGTATGATACTGCAAATGGGGCTTTTCCCAGTAAAGTGGTGTCGGCAACGTGTACAAGAAAATTTTTGATCATCTCTGTTAGAGTTATGTCGAATATTGTGTACTATTTCGTTATGTTTGGATTTGAAGTTGTATTAGCGGTAGGGTGTAGAGTACGTGTTGGACTCTTGTAACCTGAATTCCTCGTAAATATAAGAGGATGACTGCTGTTGTAACCATGATGACATGGCGACAGACTCGTAGGGGGAAGCGGTGTATTGCCGGGACCCTAGAGCGACCGGTGTTGCAGTTTGGGGAGGAGTGCCCGTAGTTATGGCTCGGGAATGTAGACTTCGGCTAAACCTCGTCAACAAATATCGTGCCTCTGACGTCTATGATTTTAGATACATTATCTCGGTAGATGAATCATTGCTTCCGCACATTATTATTCTAACAATCTCCAAGAAGATTGGATACTACCGCTTTCACACTAGCGAAAGATGACACCTCGAAATGCACGCACAAACTTATATGCTCTCCTCCCATTAGAAGACGTCGATAAGCTCCATGGGCACGCCTGAAGTAGGTGGGATACAGGGCCGTACACTGGTCGGTGCAACATGGGCGCATGTTCAGGGCCGCCAAATCTCCATTTAGTACTAATTAACAAGCTTAATTAAACAGAAAAGAAAAAAAAAAGGCTGCACAAGTATGAAAGGCCCAGCATGTTGAAAGCCCACTAGACCACAATACACACGCATGAATTAGCCCCTGACGCTTCCTGATGTTGCCTGTTCGGCTTCTCTCGCTGCAAAATTGGATTATTCCCGCGCCTCTTTCTGTTGTTCATCGACGATAAGCGCTAGGGCTGCCCCGAGGCCGTCGCGTTTCCGGCTTTCCACGGTATGCAGCTACGTCCACGCTCACATTTTTAAACTTTATTAAGGCCCCCTTTTGCATTTTGTTCCGGGACCTCAATTTGTAGCTACGGCGCCCCTGGTGGGATAAGTCGGTGATCCTCTACCGTGTCAACAAACTCACCATCTCCATTACATATCAGTCAAGGAACTAGGTTGTCCTAATCAAATGTAGTTGACATTTTTAGTTCATTTGGTGAAGCAATGTGATTCAAATAATACTATGTTTGGTTGGTAATCCGATTATATGTACTATATTGGTTCAGTTTACTTAGCTTTTAATTTTTAATATGGATTTGAGTATTAGTGCCGGTGGAAGATAAAGCTGGTACAACAACTGCACCGACTGGGCTTACACCGACTGCAGGTGTTCGTACACTGGTGGAAAACGTACCTTTAGTCCCGGTTGGTAAGGGACATAGATTCCGAAAAAACAACCGGGACTAACTATTCGGGATAAAAGGGGATCCTTTAGTCCCAGATCATTCATCCGGGACTAAAGACACCTTTAGTCCTGGTTGGTTTTAACGATCAGGACTAAAAAGGTTGAAAAAAATAAAAAAAATGGGACCACCCTCCCGCCCACCGGCCGCTCACTCGCGCCCGCGCCGGCCACCCGCTCGCTGCTACCCGCCGTGCCGGAGCTGCCCACCCGCTTGCCCGCCTGGAAGAAAGGGAGAGCATAAGGAGGGAGAGAAGCTGCGTGCGCGAGATAAGAAAGGGAGAGGAGAAAATAAGGTAGAGAGAGTTGGGAGGTGTGTGTGAAAAGGCTCCAGTTAGGCGTTTAGACTCCTCCTCCTCTACCTGGATCTGCATGGAATCCTCCATGGATCAGAAGGCTGTGGTCAAGGCCGTGATCAAGATCGCGACATCTGCGGTGGCTACAATGCTGGCCAGGAAAGTCATCCTCCACTTCGTGATTTTAAACTGGTGTTCCCTTTGTACTGGCCTGGTGATGAAGCCTCTAATTGCTTTGAATAAAAGCAAAGATAATCTCCAGGACAAGACAAAATAATATTCTCAAATAATTTGTACTTGAAAAATATACAAAGTAGAGTGCTCTCTCCTTTGTGCGTCAGGCCAAATTGCACGTCTTCAATCCCAACTCCGTGAAGGACTCCTTGCTCTTTCAATCCCAATGCTAATGTGCATGAGAGGCGGACGGGAGAATCATTGCATGGATAGTAACATGCATCTTTATATTGCCGTGACAGCGACAAGGCGGCCCTGTTCGAAAGTAACTGCTGGTAGATTATTATAATAGATCTTCCTTTGGAGTCGCCAAGACAAGTATTTGCCTAGTTCAATCCACCAATGCAAGAGGTTGCACGCATTATAGCATCAGATCTTACGATATGTACCGGCATTTGTGACGTCTATCTGCACCGTAATTTCTTTTTTTTTTACACTTGTAATTATAGTCTAGTGACTAGCCATTGTAGTAACCGCTCCTTTAATGTGTTGGGCTATTATACCCCATCCACTCGCTCATTTGGAATTGTAGGAGTGTGCAAGAGCCCACTGAAGTGCAAGGCACACGTCAAGAACGCATCCATGCCACCAAGAGTACTAAAGTGTGATCATCCAAAGCAATTAGCACAAGCTTAGAAATTTTGTAATGCTAGCATAGGTCTAGAGTGAGAGAGTGCAAGGTGTTACTACTTTATGTGTGGTTCTAGCAGTGAACCAACCTTGTAAGATTGGTACGCCGGTACCTTGGTGCTTTGGTGGCTCATCATCATGTCTTCAACCGTCCAGCTTAGTGCAGAGCACCGACAACAACCATGTGCGGGGGATGAGGAGAGCCCTTCCTTCATGGAGAAGGTCCGAGGAGGAGACGCGTCAGGGTGAATGGAAGAGGAGTGTTGAGTCTTGCCTTTGTAGTAAGCTTCTCATCCAGTTTGACGAGAGCCTTTGTGGCGAGCTCAAAACCTTGATCGGGAGAGACTTAGTGATCGGGAGAGACTTAGTGATCAGGAGCATATCCTTGGTGGAGCTCCAATGTGGGCTAGAGGTGATATTTGCCTACCAATACCACGGAATAAATCATCATGCAGAGTTTGCATCATTCCTAATCCATTTATTTAAGTTACCATATTCCATACTTGCAACTTGAGTGCCTTTACTTTCTTAGAATAGTATGGTTCTAGGATTGACTCTAGCCTATAGGTTGCAAAACACTTTGGGTTTGGATGCAAACACCAGAAGAACTACAGTTACTCATTTAGATAGTATGTTATAGTTTATGCAACATAACGGAAGTCGTATACCTATGGTGTTTAGATTGCCAAATTCACGCTTCCCCTCTTAGGCTGTGTGAGCACCGATTCCTTTGAGATATACGATAGGACCCCAACAATGTGGGCGGGTACATGGGCGTGTGTGTAGTAGGTGAATGTGCGTTTGCACTAGTTGTTGGCTTACTTCGATAAATCTTGGCCAATAATAAACTATATTGATTTTGTGATAGCAGAATGATATCATTGGCTTCATATCGCCAAGCTCATGCTCATAATTTTTCGTTAACGTATTCGAAGAGAAATATTCACTAGTCAAAACTTAGTTTTGAATGCGTAATGTGGTCAAATCAGACCCTATATGTTTGATGTTTCCAACTGGAAGTAGTAGGAGGCAAACAAAAACATGGAAAATTCACCTCCTATTGGACCAAATGTTCCCTGGCAGCAAGATAACTAAAGTGGGGACTGGATTATGACACGCATGTCCTCGCTGCGCGCTAATTGAACTTTTAGTTTAACACCGGATGGAGAGGGCCGTGTCGCGCAGCTTGCATCTCTAGCTAGGTAGAGCATGCAAGACGAAATCTGTTTGTATGTCCACGCATACACGTCTATGAATTGATCTACGTTACCTGTATTTTTAGATGAAAGAATTTTATTCCGACCTCTACATAAGAGGCATGCATCAACATTCATTATTATAGTCTCAGCAGATGGCTAGCTGTGGTAGAGATACTATGCAAAAAGAAAGGATAACATTCAAATGTACCCTGTAAAAACTCCTTTTTGCTTATATTAATGGGTTATATAAGCTTTGTAACTAGCCCGAGGCAATGGACAGGTCATTGGTTAGTATACATGTGAAAACGGCATTATGTATATTCAGGAATAATGCATGTGCAGTTTTCTCTCTCTCTCGTATTCCGGGTTGCACAAATCTGGAAGCAGTACATTGAAGGATGATATTCTCTTTAGCTGATTTTGCAACTACTTTCCAAGCAGAAGTCAAACATTGTTATATCAGTACACCAAACTGGAATTGCCTTGGCCAAACTGGAAAGTGAGCATTTCTTTAGCTGTTTTGTGGAGCTGTCCAAGGAAACTGTACATTTTCTTGGTTGTTTTGTGTGAGCCGCCAAGGAAAGTGTGCATTTGATTGGAATTTTGGTTGAACCTCCAAGTAAATTTCACAATTTTTTGGCATTTTTGAGCCGCCCAACTAGATTGCGATGAAGAATACGTGAATAGTTCATCTTTCTCATTTTAATATGGAATTAAAACTTGTAACTTGTATTCTCCTTCATAAGAACTTCAAATTTGATGGTTCTTTTCTCTGAATTCTTCTAAGCTCACGATGTTTCATTTAGTGGCATTTGTTTGTACGTTAATTGCTATTTATTGGATCATGTGGTTTGAATTGAGAATTGCATAAAGTAAGAATTGTGGTGTTATAAAAGTTTATTATTAGTGTTTATTTGATACTGGACAATGATCTTTGGAGTTGTTTTGGGTGTCAGTGTACAGATCTATTTGTAAGAGTGTACAATGTCCAATTCAAGCTGTTATAGTCAATTATTAATACTGGTTGAGTAAATTTTATTGGATATGATTGGATGATATTAAATTTTATTGTAATTTTTTCATGGTGGTATTTGTTTCTTTGGCGTCAAGGAAATCACAAATTCCTTGGCAGGTAAGGGCAGCCAAGGAAACATATTAGCTTGGCGGGTGAGGCCGGCCAATGATTGTGATTTACTTGACAGCCGGTGGCTGCCAAGAAAACTAATTTGCTTGGTTGGAAATTTTTCTTGGCAACTTGGAGTTTTTGTTGTTGTCCTAGTTTTCCTGGCAGCCAAACCGCAAGGAAACAATTCTTGGCAGGTAAGGAAATATTGGCAGATTTTGCTTGGCAGATTTCCTTGCCTCTCTGAATTCCCTTAGATCTTTATTCTTGGCAGATTTTGGTTGTTACTTATTTTGGTACATTCCTTAGCGGTTTCACCGCCAAGGCGATTCGTATTACTAGCAAGTGTGAAGAAGTTTCTTGTCAAGTAGTGTTAAGGACGCATGCAGCAGGGTACAACTACAACCAGCACGTGCGGCTTCACGTCATGGAAAGTTTTACTCTCGAGATGGAAAAAAATTATGTGCAGCCGGGCTGTAAACTGTGCCTCTGCCTGCCTTCTGTTTGCATTTAAAAAACGTTTTAACTTGGAAAAAGTCTGAATTACTACCCTCAACTATGGCCGAAGTTTATATAACCCTCTAAATTATAAAACCGTTTATTTAACCCCTTAAGTTTTAAAAACGAGTTCATTTTCCACTTTTGGCACCCAACTAAATCGGTTTGATAATGTGAACAGTGATTTTGTTTTTGTTGAGAACTAGTAGAGTGCACGTACGGCACGCACGTGTTTTTAAAAATTTTACATCTATAAAACTCCCAAAATAATAATTGATGCTGGCACTACAGCACCATGCATGGGAGCTAGCCCAACCTGAACCACGAAAGCACCAGCATACCTGCTACTTTGATCCATTTTCCCTTGCCCAAGAATGTGCACGAGCTGCAGGCTGCTTGTTAGGAGCCCGTGCATAGATGCACAGCATTATTCCTACACATGCATGCAGGGGCGGATCCAAAACGGGACTGCACCCGGGCTAAGTTGCTGAATCACAGCCAAAACAGTCTAATCTTGCCTCATAAACCTCCTTTTGTTAGGCTAAATACCACATATGTTAAAGGAACTACATGGGCTCGCCCCAGGCTGCAGCCCGGGCCCTAGATCCGCCCCTGCATGCATGTAGTAAACATGAAGCAAAAAAAGACAACAATTTATTTCAAAGAAAATTCGACCTTCTAACAGAACTGCATATCTATACTATATGTGTTGTATATTTGTGTGAAAATAAAAATACTACTAGATTTTAGGACTAATGCCACAGAAATCTTTGCAACTACACCAAATTAGTTACATTAGATGGGTGTTATTGCAACTATTCTGTAATTTGGTTGCAAAACATTGATGCTCTCGCCACCATCAAAATCCTGGTTGTGAATAGATGATCTTTTTGCAACAGTTAGGTTTCGGTTGTCATAAAGTTGTTTTCGTTGCAATATGAAAGTGTTATTGCCACCAAGTTTAGAGTCATTGGGATTGGTAACCAATATTGCCACGAATATTTTGTGTTGCAATACATGTGGCTATATTGCAACCAAATACATAAGTGGTTGCAAGTAAGAAGATACTATTGCCACAAAAAGTTTCTATTGGTAATGGTGGTTTAGTTTGTTGTAATTCATGTGGCTATATTGCAACCAAATACTAAGTAGTTGCATGAAAGTGAGAGACCAAGTTGAGATGTGCCTTGGTCTATTTGTGATGAGTGATTGATTGGATGATTTGAGGCTTTACCGGTTGAGTCCATATTCCATATGCACTTGATTATGCTAACGGCTAATCGGAGGTGTGAGTTGTATTGCGGTGTTTGTATAAAACATATCTTGTGTGTTGTGTCTCTTGGTTTGTGATGTGCAGGTGTAGGATGCGACATGGCGGTCGATGGCATGACGTGAAGGTCAAGCGAAAGGTTCATGCCGATGTACTAGGGCTGTGAAAGGTGGACATGAGTAGGCTTGGACTAAGGGACCCGAGGAGTTCGGGTAGAGTCATGGGCGATCCACATGGTGCATGAAAGAGCAAGAGTACACAGATGGTGATGGAGACGGCGTCGGTTGAGTCAAGCAGGATGGAGGCAAGTCGAGTAGGCGGCCGGGGAGCCGGGAGTGAAAGACTTGGAGGCGTCAAAGGCTTGGCAGAGGCCGGACACGTGTCGACATCGGTGAGTCACGCCTTGCGGGGCGTGCAAGAGGGTTTGACCAGTTTGGCCTCAAAATTGGGGATGAGTCACGCCTGCGGGGTGTGCAAGAGGGTTTGACCGGCTTGGCCTCAAAACCGGGGGACGAGTCCAGTGCGGCTGGACAGTGTTGAGTTGGAGGATGCGTGGCACTATCACAACGCTTGCGTCAAGGCGAAGCTAGGTCGTGAAGGCGTCGGATCTGTCTGATGAACGAAGAAAAAGTTGGACGGTTTTGCCCCTAGGGGGTTTGGAGTTGTATGCTTCATGTAAGGGCAACTTGGGAAATAGCCAAGTGTCTATATATATGAGAGATGGTTGGTTGGGACAGCCATCATTTTTGGTTGTATTGGTGGGGGTTTTCTCATTTTGTTGGCGAGAGCCTTTGGGGTGAGAGGGAGAGAGGAGGGATCTTTGTGTTGATCTTTTTGCCATCCTAGCTTGGATTGTGCTTCGGAGTAGCTTATAACCAGACATGGTGAAGTAAACCAAGAATCAATTTCGTACTCAATTGCTTCTCCTTCTCAATATCTGAAATTTATCTTTTTCCCTATTTTTGGAATATTTTTGGGTGAATTTTTGGATTTCGTGATTGGTAGCGATTTGGGGTGCTTTTCTTGGATCAAATCGGTGCTAGGACATGTGCAAGAACATCTAGGATGATCCCGTAGCAAATCCATGCACAAGTACCTTAGATTTTGGGATTTTTCGAAAATCCCATTTCTTGTATCCTTCCCAAATCCATGGAATCCTGTGACTAATTCATGGGCTTTTTGACTTGAGCCTTTGGGAATACCTTTGGTATGTTGTTGTGAGTCTATGGTTCAAATTTCATGATTTTTGGAGGTCATTTGATCGAGTTTCGGATTTTTCCACCTTCCTCACGAAGGCTGATTTTTTGAATTCCGGAATATTCCGGAAATTTCCAAAGTTCCAGAATTTTCCAAAGGTTTTTCCAGAAATTTTCGAAAGTCCGGAATTTTTCGATGGTTTTTCCGGAATTTTCCGAGCTTAGGTGTTGGTTTTCAAAGTTCTTCTTCCGACACTTGGTTGGACTCTTTCTTGCTTCTGCTAGTCTCAAATTGGGTTCCTAGCATCATTCCTAGGTCCATTAGCTCGTGCATAGCTATGTGGATTTGATTTTGCTAGAAAAGAGATTTGTAGATTAGTTTGGGATTTTAGCCTAGGTTCGTTGAGAAAATTTGAATCAGCTCCGATTCAGCCCTCCTCTGGTCGTCTTTTCGGTCCTTCAATTGGTATCAGAGCTTGGTTGAGGATCACACAACCTTAATCGGCTTTGTGATCCACGGGATGATAAGGTAAAGGGCATTTCTTCTTGCGGATTTGGTTTTTAAGAATTGAGCTTGCTTTCAGCTAATCCTAACCGGTGCTTTGAGCTGTGGCATCAAGCTCTTCTTCTTGTGTTTCATTGTCCTCAGGTAGGAGGAGTTCAGAGATTGAGTTGGAACCAGAAGTGGAGGCGGTGATGGATCTCCTCGAGAACTACCAGGATGGTGATCTCATGAAGGGTGAGTTCTACTGCGAGCTAAGAGACATCAGCCAAGGCACCCTTGCAAAATGCATCATAGTTCTATGTAATCGTGTTGATGATTGTGAAGATGAGAATGAGAGAAACATAGAGCTTTCCGATGCTTTGCGTAGGAAGAATGAGAAGATGAAATGTTCTCTTGCTAGGTTGAAATGTGGAATTGCTCATTGGAAGTCATGTGCTTTAAATCCTTGCAATTCTTGTGATGCATTGCTTAGAAAGAATGATGAATTCAACTCTTCTCTTGATTGCTTGAAATCTGAGAAAGACATGTTGAAATCCAATACCTCTATGCCATGTAATTCATGTGTTGTTTTGAATAATGATTTTGATAAGGCTAGAGATAAAATCACTTTGTTGAAGTTAAATGCTTCTTTGCCCTGTGTTTCATGTGAGTCTTTACTTGCTGAAGTTAATGAATTAAAATTGACTCACACCACATGTGTAGATCAACTTGAGCCTGCTAGGGCTGAAATTTGTGAAATGAAGTCTATGCCTTGTAGCATGTGCTCTTTGGTTCTTGATGATGATGCTTGCCTTACTTCTTGTGATAATCATGATATCGTGCTTGATGTGAATGATGATGTTTGTTCATGTGGTATTATTTGCACATCAGGCATTAAATTAAAAAAATGAAGTTTTGGCTTTGAAGCAAATGCGCGATGATATGAATGCCAAGTTTGTTGAGTACAAGGAGATGAGTGCCAACCTTGAAAAAGAAAATGAACTCTTGCGTACCACATATGCTAAGTGCATTGAAAAGGAAATGGATAATTTGAGAAATGCTTCATGTGGTACTTGTGATCGCCTCAAATATGAAAATGAGGTTTTGGTCACAAGATGCAAGAGTATTTGTGCTAAGTCTTTTGATTCTCGCAATTCTTGTCACTCCGATGTTGGTGTTTCCAAAATTGCTTCTTCTCAATCGGAGTTGGATTCTTTTGTTGAGCGTGAGTCTTTGGATGGTAGTACTTTTGCTAGTGCTTTGGATAGCTCTTTTATAGCTACTCCTAAGCTTGTTGCTTCTTCCGGTATTGCCCAAGACAATTCAAGTGGCAAAGGGTGCTTCTCATATTTTTGGAACCCATACTCCCAAACCGAAGTTCCATTGCACCTTTTGTAAGAAAGATGGGCATACTGTTGAGTTTTGCTTTCGTCGTGTCAAGCACGAGCGACATGTGCATGCCAAAGCTTTTAGGAAGCCACGTAGCCTTTCCTACGGCACATGTGAACCTAATGTGGGCACCAGAGGCGTACAATGAAGATGCTAATAAGCTCGCCCAGCATGCTTCTTGTTATCGGCCGATTATCGGCGTTATGGCCTAGGAACTGGCAACCGATGACTAGAGAAAGGAAATCGCCGGTTACCTAAAGGACCCATCCAAAAGGGTTGATCGGCAGATACATTCTCAGGCAACAAAATACATATTGCTTGAGGACAATTTGTACTATTAGATGATTGATGGGATCTTGCTCAAGTGCCTTGGCGTTAAAGAGGCGAAAAATCTAACGGGGGAGATCTATGAAGGAGTATGTGGAGCTCATCAATCGGCCTTCGAGATGAAATGGATGATCAGAAACAATGGCTACTACTGGCTGACGATACTTGAAGACTTCTTTAAGTATTATAAAGGTTGTCAAGATTGTCAAAAATTCGGCAACATGCAACAAGCCCCAGCATCGACTATGAACCCAATAATAAAGCCGTGGCCATTCAGGGGTCAGGGAATTGATCTCATCGACAAGATTTATCCGCCGTCAAGCAAAGGCCATAAGTTTATACTTGTGACCATTGATTATTTCACCAAGTGGGTTGAAGCGATTCCCTTGAAGACTATGACGTCGGCCAACATGATCGAATTCATGAAGGAACACATCATCTATCAGTTCGGCATCCCTCAGACTATTACGACCGATCAGGGAACGATGTTTACCTCAGGAGAGTTTGAAGAATTCACCACTAGCATGGGGATTAAATTGTTAAATTCTTCTCCATATTAAGCTCAGGCCAATGGTCAGGCCGAGTCATCCAACAAGGGGATCATCAAACTGATTAAAAGGAAGATTGAGGAACAACCAAAACGGTGGCATACGACACTAAATGAGTCCTTGTGGGCTTATCGGATGGCTTGTCATGGTGCCACCAAGGTGTCCCCTTACCAGTTGGTGTACGGTCATGAAGTTGTCTTACCTTGGGAGTTGAAGACTGGATCTAGACGCATGTCGCTCCAAGACCAGCTATCGGCCGATGATTATTCTACCCTGATAGGGGAGTCGGATGACTTGGCGGGTCATCGGCTAAGGGCTTTGATCAGTATTGAGGAGAATAAGAAGAGAGACGCTAGATGGTATGACAAAAAGGTCAAGGTCAAAGAGTTCTCCCAGGGAGATCTGGTCTGGAAGCTAGTCTTGCCGATCGGGTCTAGAGATCCCAAGTTTGGTAAATAGTCGCCTACTTGGGAGGGATCGTATCGGATCAGTCAATGTGCTCCAGGAAACACATACATATTGGAAACTCTTGAGAGAGAGGAATTTACAAGGGCCCTGAATGGAAAATACTTAAAGAGATACTACCCCAGTATATGGGTAGGCGCCTAGCCGATGACATGACACTTCGGACCCATATGGCTGATGTGTACAGATTCGTGCTCACACAGCCGATAGCAATAAAAGGAATCGGCTTGGAGGGTATAAAGATAACTACTCGTTTCCAAAGGATTTCTTCTGCTTGGGTTGGCACAGGCACCGTTTTCATCGGGAGGTCTTGTGGGAGCAATTTATCAGATGAAGTCTTGATGACGATTGGCTCTCCAGGGATGGCCGATTACGCGTTGGGACTAGCTACCTAAGAAGCAGAAGCGTCAAGTGAATACGGGGTATATTAAATCAAGATGGCATCCATCTCTTTACCTCGGGAGCCTATACAGCCGATGACGGCTCGAAGGGGATGGTCGATGTGTCCAGGGTGACCAGTATAAAGATCGGCCAATATTAGTAAAGTCTAAAAAGGAGGAGAAGTGCGCTCGGAAGAGGAAAAGGTGCACTAGAGAGCCGGGTGAAAAGGTGGAAGAAGATGGTGAAAAAGGGTGAATACTTATAGGATCGCTCGAAGGAAGGGTAAAAATGGGATTTTGTCTACACCGTCTGCGCGGATTTCGAATAGGGTCGTTGCCTGCAAGCGCTCTGTTCGGAGAAGGTAATCATCAGGGAGGAGATTTCGGAGGCAGAGGATATTTTGTTGCATATTCTGTTGCATCTCTTCCGGAAGAAGGAATCGGAGTTGAGGTAATTTCGGAGCAAAAGATATGTTTCACTCTGAAACTGGGGGGTATGTGTTGATGCCAATTTTTGACACGTGACGGGTCGGCGTCAAAAGGAAAGGCAAGTGGCCAATGCGATTGATAAAAGTAGCGGCTAGTGCATCGGCCGATGAGGTTGTAGTGGTGCGTCCGATCGGCTGATGAAGATAACAGGGTTCAGCCGATGGGAAGCCAAGGTGGCTTGGCCGATGTGGTAAAGTGGGCCTAAATGGGCCAAGGTGGTGGCCAGAAAGGTGGATATAGGGTTAGCCCGTAGAGGCTTGGATGGTGTCCGACTCCAGTGCGACTCGTATCTGTATGTAGATTTTTGTTTCTTTAAATTAGAGATAGAGTTGAGTCGTAATCGACTAGGAACTGTCTTGTAACAGGGTATAAAATGACGCCTCACGAGGTTTGTAAGATGGACACATCAAAATCAATACAAATCTATTTTTTCATGCAACTTTACTTTCAAGTCGGCGACTTCGCCAAGCTCTTTTCTTTTTCACGAGTTCATGCGAGTTGGCAGGACTGCCTCAACTTGATCTCCGGCCAATTTGTAAGTTTTGCATTTCGAGTAACATCTAAGCTTTGACTTCGGGCGCATCGCTATCGTCTCGCTTAGATTTATTCACCAGTTATCGAATTATTTGCTAGAATTATAGGTTTTGCCTGTTATTTTAGCTTTTATCACAAGTTATCCAGCTTGGAGCACGTCCGATCGGCTTTTACTTTGTTTTTTCATCAATTTACTGTACTATAGCCGGTTAGATCTATTTCAAGTGTTGTCCTTGTAGCATTGTTAGGTTGCTCCTGTAGTTTCCTTTATAATTCGCTACGTGATTATCGGCTGATCTTAGTCGATCGTCCTCATACTCTATCGGCCACCCCGCCGGTACATCTTTAGAGCAGATCGGAACACCAGCCGATCGACTCTCGATATCTGACACGTGTTCTTCCTTGTCAATCAAGAGGTTAGATTGACTGGCACGCCGTGTGAACTGCACCAGGGCGATAACCCGAGCAGGAGTTGAGCAGATTCACCAACTGCAAACTCCAGATACCTCCATCTGACATCTGCATAGCTCTTCTATCGGCTCTAAGCAGCCAACAAGTTCTGACGGATCTCACATACCTTATCATGAGTCTGTTGTACCCAATCCGGACCAACAAAAGATCTCTCACCAACGGCGTCCCAACACAGTGGAGAGATACACCTGCAGTTGTACAATGCTTCATATGGATCCATCTTGATGCTAGCCTAATAACTATTATTATAAGCAAACTCTACAAATGGCAAGTGATTCTCCTAACTTCCCTTCCAAGAGAGCACACAGGAACGCAATAAGTCCTCCAAGGTCTAAATGGTACGCTCTGACTGGCCGTTTGCCTGAGGGTGAAAAGCGGTGCTAAGATCCAATCCAGTATCCAAATCACTATGCAAACTCGTCCAAAAAGTAGATACAAATTTGGAATCATGATAAGAAACAATGGACTTAGGCACACCATGCAACCTCACGACTTCCTTGTTATACAATGGAATCAAATCCGAAGCAGAATTAATGGTCTTCATGGAAAGAAAATGCACAACCTTTGTGAGTCTATCAATCACAACCCAAATAGCTTCTTTACCTCTAGGGGAATGAGGTAATCCAACCACAAAATCCATGGTAATGTTCTCCCATTTCCACGTAGGGGTCTCCAATGGCTTTAGTAACCCTGCACGCATTTGATGCTCAACCTTTACTTTCTAACAAATACCACAAGAAGCCACATACTTAGCAATATCAACCTTCATCCGCTTCCACCAAAAACTCTGCTTCAAATCTTGATACATCTTTGTCTCACCTAGATGCACTATATATGGAGTACAATGAGCTTCCCATAAATCTCCATCCTTACTACAACTTTCTGTGGCACACAAAGATGACCTCTGAAATAAATAGTACCATCCTCCTCTACACTAAACTTACAAGGTTTCCCTGCCTCAGTATGCTTACGAACATCATGAAGCAAGCAATCCTGCAATTGTGCCACACGTACTCGCTCATACAATGCAACTAAATCAACAACTGAGTCTCCTCACGGCAACACTAGCATAGCACAGAGAAATACCAATGTTGTCCAATTCAACAATCAAAGGCATACAAATCTTAGGAACACCAGTTCTCCTGCTAAGCGCATCTGCAACAACATTCACCTTGCCAGGGTGATACTTAGTCAAATTATAATCCTTAATCAACTCAAGCCATCTTCTCTATCTCAAGTCAACTAATTCTGAATGAGAATACACTTCGGTTCGATTACCCACAAAGATGTCACATGATTTTTCATAGAGATAATGCCTCTAAATCTCCAATGCCAAAATCCACTACAGCGGACTCTAGATCTTGGGTAGGACAAATTTCTTTCCTATTTCTTCAAATATCATAAGGCATGGGCCATTGCTTTCCCAACTTGGATGAGCTCACAATTAAGACCAAATGAGAGGTATCTACATATGCAACAAAAGCACTTGCTACTTTGAGGAAAAACAAAAATATAGGCACTAATCACATTCAACTTTAGAGTGTGAAAATTGGACTCATGATCATCTACTTAAGAGGAACCTCCTTATTAGACTAATCTATCTATGGCTGGCATGAGCTGAAAATGTCATGCCCAGTACTATTGAAAAAGGTGGAGAACTCGATGCTATAGTTTCTAATGTAATTCTTGGTCACAAAGAACCTCCACTTGTAACTAGTTCGGTAGGCCTTGAGCACATTATTGCCAAACTTTGGTAACATCTTCTATAAGACAATTCACCACTTATAACTTTGATCACAAAAGACCAACCACCCCCAAAGAGATCAAAACTACACTGTAATAAAGCATGAGTGCAAAACATCTCCAAAACACACCAATCACTACATGCACCAAGCTCTGGGGAGATTTTCTTCAAAACCCAAGTCTTGACTTCTTGAAAAACATGGCTGAATGATCAGACTTCCTTCACACTTTTCCAAAACCGAATTCAACTACAAATCTCAAAGTACTCCACAAGATAGTATCAGAGAGATGCCAAAAGCTCATCATCAGGTTTGTAATAAGAACTAGGAATATATTCACGAGGAGAGGGAGGAGACTCTGGAGGTGTATTTGCTTGTTCAGATTTGAAAGAAGAGCTGCTTGCTTGGTTGGTTGACCGGTGGAGAAGAAGAGAGCAAGTTGCTGGCTTGCATAAGATTGGAAAGCAGCGAGAGGTATTTTGCTACAGCTGCTAGTTTGCTTGTTGTCCTCCATGGATGCTGTTCGGTGTGAATCGAAGAGGGAGGTAGCTGCAGCCACGCTGCTTTGCTCGAGTAAGGAAGGGGAGAGGGAAATCAAGTGGGAGAGAGAGGGACTTGCTTGTGCTTGGAGCGGAAGAAGCAAAAGGAGATGGATCCATGTGTTGTTGCTAGTTTCTTGTGGTGGATTCGGCCGGGGAGGAGGCAGGGACGGGGCGTGACCACACAGTACGGGTAGAGGCCAGGTGTCATTTTGCAGTGCCACAGGTGGGTTAGAGCTTGGCCGCCGCCGCAGCTCGCCACGGTGGGGCGGAGCTCAGCCTCCAACAGATTTCACCGGCAGCTGGCAATTAGCTGAGCCCGCACGTTGATTCCGTCATGGTTCGTGGAGTACAGCGAGGGGGTGCCTGACACGAATGCGCCCGGAGCGGGGAAACGCCGGAACACAGGGCTTCGCTCCCTCTCGTTATCGGCTAGGTCACGTGGATGGAGTGGTGGCTGACGTGGACGCCAACGTGGATCAAAACCACCCTGGAGTGGGATGGGGGTCGCGTATCTGGTTTGCTTACTTGCTTAGTTTAGGAGCGTTAGTTAGATGGTTTCGTAGTTTGGGGTTGAATTCTAGACTCGTTGCAGAGATGAGGAAGGTAATATGGATTTCTTCCAAACAGAAACTTAGTCCTCCTTGAACACAGAAACAAAAACTTCCATGTCTTGCACAAACCTAAATAGAACCAAACACAAGAAAGAATTTACACAGGAATGAAATCCAGCATGGTAACTCAAAGGTCAACACAACTATAGTAGATAACAAGCCGACCCCCTCCTATGGCACGAAATCGCGCTGGCACATAAGCATGGTTTAGGAACCGGATATCCCTGGTTTCGGCAAATGGACTCCGTCGAGGTAAAAAAAAACTTTAGGTTGTTCTAGCACCGGCAGGCCAGCAAGACACTTCCTTACACTTAGTTTAAGAGGTTGTCTTTAAAAATGGTTTGCAATACATATACTCGAGGGACTTCCTCATGCTGTTAGTACTGAAATCTCTTATTTGCTAATCATATTGTGATGCACAGCCCCAATGGGCGCTGACCCTAGCCCTGAGTTGCAAAGCAGACATTGGTGAAGAACTGATCTCCGATCCTTGGACAAAAGTTTCCGACGATTTTTGACCCAGAACTAAAAAGGCATTAGCCCCGGGTCCAACAGCCACAGCCAACAGGAGCTCTTTAGTCCCGATTGGTAACAACAACCGAGATAACAACCGGGACTAAAGGGCGATGGGACTAAAGAACCCCCTTTAGTCCCGATTGTAACGGTCATCATCAACCGAGGGAATCTGATGGGCATTTAGTCCTGGTTGGTACCACCGACCGAGACTAAAGATTTAGTCCCGATTGGTTGGTGTGCATTAGTCCCGGTTGGTGTTACCAACCGAGACTAAATGCCCACCCTACAAAATGCAACGTCTTCCTCCCCGAGCCCGAGCCACTCATTGATCGAGAGCTCGGGCTCTTTCTTCTTCATGGCGACCAGGCAAGCTTAGGGGAGGTGTTGCCCGATTTTTTTGCGATTTCGTGGGGGTTTCACTCATCCAAAGTTTTGTAAAGGTTAGCTACTTCATCCTCCCTTCTTTCATTGTTAATATACTTTGTTTTATGCTTTAGAGATAGAGAAATTTCAGATTTTTAGAATGAGGGAGAATGGAGAGATGTTTTATTTATATATGCATTTGAGCTACAATTTTTTTATAGTTTGCATGTTATGCTTCGTATTAGTTAAATAACTTGATCAATATTACTTAGGAAAGAAATAGAGTAAATATGTTTATAATATTTGATCCTTGCAAACATGAGATAAATAAATTATAGATCAAAGAAAAAGAATTTTGTCCTTCATAAGTTACTAATATATTATGTCAGATTTTAAAAACAAAGTGTTGTCGAATTAATATGGATACTACTGCTAGAGGGAGTGGTGATGGTGGGGTAATCCTAGTTTCTCTCGCGGCAAGGGAAAACTCCAATTGACCCTCATGACAAGCCGAAGAAGAAAGGAGCGTTGGAGAGAGCAATGTTTCGATATTTACAAAGATGTCATGAAGATGCATTGGGAAAAAAATCAGGATTAAAGATAGGAACTTTTAGTCACAGTTGAAAATTGAGCTCTTTGCGGACTAAAGTCAGGTTTTCCGGCAATGAGATGAGCGATCATTGGATGTGGATATGAAGATTGGACCGAATGTAGAGCAAGTGTGAGTGTGACAAAGATCCAAAGGTCTGTTTTTAAAAAAAAACTCGAAACCAGACTTAAGTGCTCTCGATTACGATTCACATTAGTTTAGGTTTTGTACTGTGTATAGAAAAATGACCCACTTTCTAACTTTAGATGTCATACAACTACTCGGACTAATGTGCAGCTGTGTTCTCTCTGCTACTACTGACTAGAAACGTAGAGGCTGACAACATGTTATTGCTACTGTTAGAGTATATTAGGCAACTCCGGATATAGTTATAGTTAGTTTAGGATTGATTGTAATCCTGGAATAACCTTCCTTATCTCTAGGAGAGGCTACTTTCCCAACGAGCCATGTACTCCTATATAATCATCCTAAAGGTCTCAAGCAATATATCCCACATATTATACATAATCTTTCATGGTATCACGAGTCTAGGTTACAAACCCTATGTCTCCAGTTTCCGCTGCCATCGCGCCGCCCCCGGGGAGATCAATCTCCGCCGGGGGCAGCGCCCTCGTAGGATGCGTGGCCGATTCCTCTGATCCGCCGTGCCGATCGTGGTCAAGAAGCAAGCAGATCTAGGCCACGACAGCCCCCGGCGGCAACCGGTGCGCCTTCAGTCTGCGCCCCCGCGGCAGCCCTCGTGGCGACGGGCGCTCCTCCAGGCCGCAGCGGGCGCCCCACTAGGCGCATCCTGGCGCCACCCCCGACCGCTCCGACCGGCGACCACCCCTGACCGCCCCGGTGGCGGTGGGCGCCCCTCCAGGCCGCAGCAGCACCCGGCGGCGGCGGGCACCCCTCCAAGCGCAACCTGGCGCCGTCCCCAGCCGCCCCGGCGGCGGCGGGCGCCTCTCCAGGCTGCAGCGTCACCTGGCGGCGGCGAGCGCCCTCCGACGAGCACCCGACCGCGCAAGCGAGCGCTCCGACTGTGACAGCGAGCACCCGACCGCAACGACGAGCGCCCGACGGCGCGGTCGAACGCCCCAACCGCGCGGGCCAGCGCCCTGACTAGTGTATCCAGCTACCCCGACCGCTCCGTCGGCACCTCCGACCAGCGCATCCAACCGCTCTGACCAGCAAGGTCCCCGACTGCCCCGGCGGCGGCGGGCGCCCCTCCAGGTCGCAGCGGCACCCGGTGGCGGCACACCCTCCGACGAGCGCCCGACCGTGACGGTGAGCGCCCGACCGCGCGGGCAAGTGCCCCGATTGGTGCATCCAGCTGCCCCGACCGCTCCCGACCGCTCCGTTGGCACCTCCGACCGGCGCATCCGACCGCTCCGACCAGCGCGGTCGGAGGTCAGACCGGTTCTCCGTGGGCCTCTTCCTGCTGCTGCTGTTTTTCTTTTTCCCGATCAGAGATCGAGTTGCGTCGCCCTGCCGTCCCGTCGCTGATTCATCGTTGATACTCCCGACGACGAGGTTGTCATTGCACCCTTCAGGCTGCAGCGGCACCGCTCGTGATCAAGCCATCCTCATCGGCGACGCCACCTTTTTTTTAAGCTGGTGGCGCCACCCATGCTGCTAGTCCTCGTCATACTGGCTCTCGGTTCAAGTCGCACCTATTGCCGCACACTCGCGGACACCGCCGCCGATGCTGCTGAAGGAAGGTGCAATTGCGCTCTTGAGCTGCATCATCTACCATCACGCTCAGCTCATCGTTCTACTGACCCTGTCGACAAGAAGCTGCTACTTTTGTGTATTCGAGCACCTTCATTGACGTTTCGGACCCGTGCCCTCTTCCATGGCTTCGATCACGTCCACCTCAACCTCGGCTACTTCGGCACTAAGGGGCTACCATCTGCTTAACAAGCATTTTCGGCTCCCATTCCGGCCACAACATCTGCGACGCATCAACGGTTGCAACTGCAGGGGGAAGTCATCTCTTCGGCTTATTCTCCAGTCTTATCATCTGCGTGCTCCCGTTGTGACTAGGGGGGGTGTTAGAGTATATTAGGCAACTCCGAATATGGTTAGTTTAGGATTGATTGTAATCCCGGGATAACTCTAGGAGAGGCTACTTGCTCTCCAAACCATGTACTCCTATATAATCAGCCCAAAAGACTCCAGCAATATATCCCACACATCATGCATAATGTTTCAGTTACATGTACACTACTCCCGGTGTTCCGGGCGCGCCAACAAGTCATCAGGCACCGCCGGGCCATGAACTGCGCGCGCGCCACATCCTTGATCTCCTTGAGGTACTGTAACGCCCGTAAAAATACACCCAGTTAAATCACTCGTTAAAAATGCTTTCCAAAATTTTTCCGACCGCCGAGCTCCGTCAAATATTTTCCCTTCCGTCGGACCCGCCGTCCTGGCCCCGGCTCATCAACTCTCTTTTTCCGCTCCCCGTAATTTTCGCCGCGTGCCCGTCAAGTCCATCACCGCGCGCAGTCGAATCCCGCAATTTTCGCCATCTTTTTCCCCTCCCTTTTCTCCCTTCTCTTCCTTCTTTCTTTTTCCTCCTCTTTCTTTCCCTTCTCCTTTTTCCTTCCCTTTCTTCCTCCTCTCCCTTCCTCTTTCTTCTCTCTCTCCTTTATTTCTCCCTGCCACTCCTCCACTTGCGCCTGGCACCTGGCGCCCCACCCACGCCGGCACGCGCGCCGAGGCGCGCACGCGCACTGGGCCGCGCCGCGTCGGGCCGCGCGCCCGCGCCGCGCCACGTCGCCCGTGCCACGCCCACTCGCGCCTTGGCATCTAGCGCTTGGCCCGGTGCATCGCGTCGTGTCGCCGGTCGCCACTCCTGTGCCCTCGTCGACCACGCCGCCACGCCGTCCACGAGCTTCACCACCCCGGCACGCCACCGGCCAAAGGTCCGGCCGCCATCATTACCTCGGCTTTCGCCCGGCCGTGCGCCGCCTATAAAAAGGGGGGAGCCAAGCCTTGCACCTCCACACCTTCACCACGAGCACCTTGCCTTCCTCCACCTCCACCACCAGAACGCTGACGGCCATCCCTTCCTCCACCTCCTGTTGTCTCCAGGAAGAAGAAAGGGGTAAATCCCTCTCCTCGCGATCCAACCCACCAGTTTCCCTGATTCGCGAACAAGTCCTCCCACCATTCCAAAAATAATTACAGACAGGCCCCTGCTCTCGCGGTTCAATCCTAAACCTCTTTTTAAAGCCCCTAATACTCCTTTAACCCGTCATTTCATGCGCCAAATTTCCTCCAATCAATCCCAAATTCGACCACGGCCTCCTCTCATATATTTCCGCCGAGGCATATCAAAATTTCATGAAAATACCCTTCCTACCTATTTTCCGTTCATATTTCCTGTTCGGAGCTCAACGGGTAAAATCTTTTTCCTTTTTATTTATTGTGTGCTCGTTTGTGTGTGCCGTAGATCGCGGAGTACCCGAGGAGGAGCGCGAGGAGGAGTTCGACCGCGAGCCCGAGCCCGAGGACCAGTACCGCGAGCAGGAGCTCCTGGAAGGCTTTGAGAACGGCAAGTCCAATCTCACCCTTTGATGCATATTTAATACCCAGTTTTTCAGACACAACCTATTGGCCTGTTTTAGAAAATGCATATTGTTTTATCGCAAGACATGGTTGGATAGCCACCCCTTGATTGTTATGATTATTCCTTGTTGTCCCATATTTATCTCTAAATATGAGTTGCTCTGTTTAGATGATAAATACTGCTAGAATGCTTAGGAACTCATTATCCAAATGCAATCATGACTACACCTGTTTATTCGGAAAATGAATGTGTGAGTATGTTTAACTGAGGAGTTGGGTTTTCGGGTGTAAAGAGAGGTGGTGGATGAGATGGATGGGTGTTTTTTGTGTGGAATGCTGGGTTGTTGGGCTCGTACCTTAGTGGTTGAGCAGAGTGGGAGGTATCCATCTTGAAATGGCTAAGGACCGAGTTGATGTGTCATCCTGCCTAATTCCATCATCGTGCAACCACTCGACCGTTGTATGGGCAACGGCTTAGCATAAACCCCACTAGCTAAACTGCTAGGCTTCAGGTGTGCTGGTGAGCAGCGGGAGCCCTTGGAAAAGGACTAAGCTCTTGGTGACTTAGGTCCCGGTTTCGGCCCCGTGGATGGGTTGCTAACCCCTTGGGTGCTTCCGTTTGACTAGTCAGTGTTGGCTAAGGTGGGTAATGGCTTTGTTAGGATCCGTACCGTCACTAAGGTGATCGCGATACGGTACCCTACTTGTGGGAAAAGTGTACAACCTCTGCAGAGTTAAAACCTATCCGGGTAGCCGTGTCCACGGCATTGGACGAGTTACGGCTCGGTCACACAACTAGTTTTTGGGGATGACTGGTATTTTACTGTGTGCGTAGGTGTGTAGAATTTTGGAAGTGTCCGGCAGTCGTGCCATGCGCTACGGCGGACGGGGAGTCCGGTAGCGATAAAACTTGGATCCTTTGTGTAGGATCAACCCCACTTGATATATCGTTTACTAAAATGTTTCCATGAAACTTCTTTGAAATGAAACCCTGCATGTGTCTAAAATTCAGCTTTACTGCAAATAAACCATAGCTTTATCCTTGATTATTCATATGCATATTCTTGTTGTATCCCCCTCCGTGGATGGGGTTGGGCTTGCTGAGTACTTTTGTACTCACCCTTGTGTTGTTACTTCAGAGGAGGATCCGGACTTCGTCGCCGAGGACTTCAAGTAGGAGGTTGCGTCTGCACCCAACGCTGCCTGCGATGTTGGCCCTTTTGCAGGATGCTTCCGCTGACGCTTAGTTCCGATTGCAGCCCGGAGTCCGACTGGACTGCAACTTGGATTTGTATTGTTATCGCTTTAGTCTTGCTTTGGGTATGGCTTGCCCACCCGCTCCTTCGGGAGTTGTACGGTTTCTGAACTATCTGTTGAATAAATGTGTTATCAGCCTCCTGGGACTGACAAATTGGATCACATTTAGTCTCTGCTTATGTGGGGATGCTTCAGGTGGTATCAGAGCCATCGTTGGCTGTAGGACGTAACCATTAGGACCGGAAAAGCCTTTTTGACCAAATTAAATGATTTACAAAATTTCTTGCTACCCCTGCTCATTTGCAAAACTCACCCCGATTCTTTCCAGATGGCTGAAGAAGGATGGACCAACAGCCACTGCCTGGAGGAGCCCGGTTTTCCCAAGTTGCTGTTCGACTACATGGACCGCCTCGGGATTTACGAGCGTCCGGAGTACTCCAGCCGGGAGTATGAAGACCGTGGGACTCTCCGGTGCGAGATGACCATCTTTGTGGGCAGGAGCAGCCGCTTCCCCGACATTCAACCTTGGAATGTGTCTGCCACTGGTTTCCGGTGGAAAGACACTTACCAGGTGGCAGCTCAGAAAGCCCTGCGTTACCTGTGCCAAATTTACGAGAGGCACATCGGACGCACACCGATGAGGTTCTACCCGCCTGTCAAGAAGAACCGCCCGGTTTGGCTGGCCCGGGTGAGGACTTTGGAAGGACGTGGACAGCACGAGGATGACCCCACCGTGCTCCATATGGCTGCCTATCTCCTCACTTTGGATGAACTCTGCGATGAGCAGGCCGCCCATCTGAAGCAGCAGATCCGCAGAGCCGAGGATGCTGAGGTTATGGTGAGGAGGCTCCAGGTGAGATTGGCAGCAGCTGAAGCCCAAGCCGCGGCCGCCCAAAGCAATGAGGCCCTCGCCATCGAGGCCCTCAAAGAGGCCGAGGACCGGCACGCACGGGCACTAAAGGAAGTCCACCACTCGAACCGCACGAGGAGGAAAATGCGGGTCGTGGAGCACGACGAGGCCCCAGTATTGGATGGAGTCCCTGTTGCCCAGGGGTCTGGAAAGCGGAAGAGCCCCGATGCCCCACCAGCACCACCGCCTTCGGAAAGGGACTCTGAGGTGGCCAATGGTGAAGCCTCGGAACCCCCTCCCGCAGGTGGGACCCTAAGAGACGAGGTGCTGGCCCTCCTTATTCCGCCAGAAGACCACTCCGCGCAGTGTGCAGATTCATCCCGCGAGTAGAGTGCCCCACCCAGAGTTGTACTCCAGAAGCTGTCCCGAATCTAGAATTGTACCCCCCCAGTGTGTTGTTGTACCGGTCGTGTAGCACGTGTTTTGGCCCTACCCCAAGTGTTGTAACCGCCCCGGCAAACTAATAAAATCATTTGTGCTTGTTGTTTGTTAGTCTGTGTGCTTGTCGACAGGAGGTGGATTTTGTCTCTTCGAAAATTCGAATTAATTAACTAAACATCACCTTAATATCCAAATCCAAGTCTCATGAAAGTTCACTCAATCTGCAGATGCCTCCCAAGCGTGCCACCAGGACCTCCCCGAGTCAGGCACGTGCCACTCCTAGTGCAGAAAGGCAGCAGGAAAGGCAGGGACCCCCACCAGTAGTGCACCATGAGGAGCAAGAGGTGAATCAGCCCGAGGGCAGGGGGAGAGTCAAGTGGGAGCATAGGAGCCACCGCCCCCACCGATCATTGATTTGGTACAAGTCATGAACAACCAGACCCTTCTGCTGGAAGCCTTGGCCAATGCCATCACTCGCCAAAGGCCCCGCGGACAGGGTATGAATGAGAAACTGACAAACTTCCTCCGCACCAAGCCACCCACTTTTGGCGGGTCCATCAACCCCCTGGACGCAGATGACTGGTTGCGGGTCATTCAGAGGAAGCTGGAGCCATTCGGCTATGAGAGCAGGGACAAGGTTCTCCTGGCTGCACATCAGCTCACTGGGACTGCTTTAGCTTGGTGGGAGAACTACTGCATAGCTGCCCAGGATGCCTCCACTATCACCTGGGATAAGTTTGTGACAGAGTTCCGCCGCTATCACATTCCTGCGGCTACCATGAAGCGCAAGGCGGATGAATTCCGTGAACTGCGCCAAGGCAACAAGTCCGTGGAAGAGTACACCTATCAGTTCATGGAGTTGGCCCGCTATGCTCCAGAAGAAGTAGACAAGGATGAGAAGAAGCAAGACATGTTCAAGAAGGGCTTGAGCGTAGAACTGAGGACCCTGCTTCCTCCTCAGATCTACCCTGACTTCAACACCCTGATGAACATGGCCATTCTGACTGAGAGAGCCAAGGCAGATGAAAGGAGGGACAACAAGCACCGGTTCCTGGACAGCAAGGCCCACCAGCAGGACAGGTTCCAGAAACCAAGGAGCTTTGGTCACCCCATGCCCAGGTCCCAAGCTCCCATGCAGTACCGGACCCAGTCTCAAGCCTCCGATTCCCATCAGACTAATGCCCCATTCAGAAGCCAGAACCCTGTCAAGGCCTCACAGAACAGCGCCAGTCAAGTCACCAACAACGGCAGGGCATGCTTCAACTGCCGTGAGCCAGGGCACTTCATTGCCAACTGCCCCTACGCCAACAAGCCAGCTGCATCAGCCTTCTCCAACGCAGTGACTGGGCCAAGGGCAGCAGTGTCAGGAGCCAATCGTGTTCCCGTCCGCAGCAACAACCCCGGCAACAACAACAACAGCCAGTAGATGAGGCAGCCCCAGCAGTCGTTTGGACGAGCCCGCGTCAACCACATCAGCGCGCAAGAGGCTCAGGAAGCTCAGGGCGTTGTACTCGGTGAGTTTCTAGTCAGCTCAGTTTTGGCAACAGTACTCTTCGATTCTGGAGCATCACATTCATTTATATCATCAAGCTTTGTGGATAAGCACCACATACCTACAGTACTACTAAAGGTACCCCTAATAACCCGGACGCCTGGAGCCAACATCCAGTGTCGACTAGGTTGTTCTCGGGTAAGGATCAATTTAAGTGGGGTAGAATTCCTAGCAGATTTGGTAGTACTTAAGTCTAAGGGAATAGATGTGATCCTTGGAATGGATTGGCTAAGCCTACATGATGGACACATAGGATGTGCTGATAAGGTAGTGCGCCTAATTAACCAGGATGGCGTGCAAGTGACCTGCCACACCCGGGGAAGTGGGCCCGACCCAATGGTTTTTAGCATGGAAGCCAAGGCCATAGAAGGAGTCCCGGTAGTGAGTGAATACCCGGATGTTTTTCCTGAAGAACTACCTGGAATGCCCCCGGACAGGGATATAGAGTTTGTGATCGACCTTATCCCTGGAACCTCCCCTATAGCCAAGAGGCCCTATAGAATGGCAGCATCTGAGTTAGCAGAGCTGAAGAAACAGTTAGGTGAACTGCAGCAGAGTGGCTTTATCATACCTAGCTCATCCCCGTGGGGAGCCCCAGTGCTCTTTGTCAAGAAGAAAGACGGAAGCATGAGGATGTGCGTGGATTATCGCGCACTAAATGAGGTCACCATCAAGAATAAATAGCCCCTTCCCAGAATAGATGGCCTATTTGACCAGTTAAAAGGAGCCAAGTATTTCTCCAAAATAGATTTGAGATCAGGGTATCACCAGCTTAAGATTAAGGAAAGTGATATCCCGAAGACAGCTTTTGTTACCCGATATGGCCAGTTTGAATTCACAGTGATGTCCTTTGGACTGACCAATGCCCCTGCTTATTTCATGAATCTCATGAACAAGGTGTTTATGGAGGAGTTAGACAAGTTTGTCGTGGTCTTTATCGACGACATACTTATTTACTCCAAGAGTGTCCAAGAGCATGAGCAACATCTGCGAGTAGTACTGGAGAAATTGAGAGCCCACCGACTTTATGCTAAATTCAGTAAATGTGAATTTTGGCTAGAGAAGGTGGCATTTCTTGGTCACATTTTGACCGCAGAAGGAGTAGCAGTTGACCCCGAGAAGGTGGAAGCCGTCTCCAACTGGCAGCAGCCCACCAATGTTAGTGAAATCAGGAGTTTTCTTGGTTTAGCTGGGTATTATCGGAGGTTTATTGAAGGATTCTCTAAGATAGCCCGACCTATGACAGAGCTACTCAGGAAGGACAAGAAATTCAATTGGACTAAATCATGTGAGAGGAGTTTTCAGGAACTGAAAAGAAGATTAACGACCGCCCCAGTGTTAACCCTACCGGATATCCAGCGGGACTTCGTCATTTATTGTGATGCTTCCCGACAAGGGTTAGGGTGTGTCCTGATGCAGGATGGGAAGGTAGTAGCATATGCCTCCCGTCAACTTAAGCCCCATGAACAAAATTACCCCACCCATGATTTGGAATTTGCAGCCGTAGTGCATGCCCTCAAGATCTGGAGGCACTACTTGATCGGGAACAAGTGTGAGATTTACACTGACCACAAGAGCCTAAAATATATCTTCACCCAACCCGATCTGAATTTAAGGCAAAGAAGATGGTTAGAGTTGGTCAAGGATTATAACCTAGAAATTCACTACCACCCCGGTAAGGCCAATGTGGTAGTGGATGCATTAAGCAGGAAATCCTATGGGCAGATCGGACCTAAGGACCCCCACCTACAAGAGGAAATGGCCCGATTAAATGTGCACACCGTTCCTCAGAATACCAGCCGCAAGCTAAGTGTTCAGCCCACCCTGGAAGAAAGAATCCGAGAGGCCCAAGGCTCGGACCCGGAACTAGTGAAGATTCGCAGGCAAACCGGAGACAATAAAGCCCCAGACTTCAGAGTGGATGAAAAGGGAACCCTGTGGTACAAGGATAGGATTTGTGTGCCCAAGGAAGGTGAATTCCGACAGATCATCATGGATGAGGCCCATAACTCAGCCTATTCCATCCACCCGGGATCCACCAAGATGTACATGGACTTAAAGCAGAAGTACTGGTGGAATGGGATGAAAGCGGACATAGCCCAGTTCGTCGCTCATTGCGATATTTGCCAAAGAATTAAGGCCGAACATCAGAAGCCGGCAGGTTTACTGCAACCACTACCCATTCCAGTCTGGAAATGGGACGAGATTGGCATGGATTTTGTAGTGGGATTGCCCAAGACCCAAAAAGGGAATGACTCCATATGGGTGATAGTGGACCGACTCACTAAAGTTGCCCACTACTTACCCGTACGGACCACCTATGGCGGAGAAAAGCTAGCTCGGCTCTATGTGGACAACATAGTGAAGTTGCATGGTGTACCTAGCAGAATTGTTTCGGATAGAGGGACCCAATTCACCTCTAGATTCTGGACGAGTCTTCATGAGGCTATGGGCACCAAACTGGACTTTAGTTCTGCTTATCACCCCCAGACCGATGGCCAAATAGAGAGAGTAAATCAGATCATGGAAGACATGTTGAGGGCATGTGTCCTTACTTATGGCAAGGACTGGGAGCAGAGTCTACCATATGCAGAGTTCTCATATAACAACAGTTACCAAGCCAGCTTAGGCATGTCACCGTTTGAGGCTCTCTATGGGAGAAAGTGCAGGACCCCGTTGATGTCGTCGGAAGTGGGAGAGCGCACCCTGGTAGGACCTGCCTTTATTAAGGAAGCAGAAGAGCGAGTAGCTGAAATACGAGAGAAGTTGAAAGCAGCACAGTCTAGGCAGAAGAGCTACTCAGATAAAAGGAGACGAGAGTTGATTTTCAGTGAGGGGGACTTCGTGTACCTTAAGGTCTCTCCGATTCGAGGTACCCGAAGGTTCCAAGTGCAAGGAAAGCTGGCCCCTCGGTATATCGGACCATACAAGGTGCTAAAAAGAGTTGGAGCGGTAGCCTACCGTATTCAGTTGCCCGAAGAAATGTCGGACATCCACCCGGTATTTCATGTGTCCCAGCTAAGAAAATGCCTGAGAGTACCAGAAGAGCAAGTACCGGTGGAAACCATAGATTTGCAGAAGGATCTGCGATATCAGGAGGTACCCGTCAAGATTCTGGACACCGTCACCAGAAGGACAAGGAATTCAGTAGTGCGGATTTGCAGAGTCCAATGGAGTAGGCATGGTGAAGAAGAAGCCACTTGGGAACGCGAGGATGCGTTAAAGAAGGAATTTCCCCATCTATTCAGGATTCAGCAGAATCTCGAGGACGAGATTCAATTTAAGTGGGGTAGGTTTGTAACGCCCGTAAAAATACACCCAGTTAAATCACTCGTTAAAAATGCTTTCCAAAATTTTTCTGACCGCCGAGCTCCGTCAAATCTTTTCCCTTCCGTCGGACCCGCCGTCCTGGCCCCGGCTCGTCAACTCTCTTTTTCCGCTCCCCGTAATTTTCGCCGCGTGCCCGTCAAGTCCATCACTGCGCGCAGTCGAATCCCGCAATTTTTGCCATCTTTTTCCCCTCCCTTTTCTCCCTTCTCTTCCTTCTTTCTTTTTCCTCCTCTTTCTTTCCCTTCTCCTTTTTCCTTCCCTTTCTTCCTCCTCTCCCTTCCTCTTTCTTCTCTCTCTCCTTTATTTCTCCCTGCCACTCCTCCACTTGCGCCTGGCGCCTGGCGCCCCACCCACGCCGGCACGCGCGCCGAGGCGCGCACGCGCGCTGGGCCGCGCGCCCGCCGCGCTCGCCGCGCCGCGCCCGCTCGTGCCTTGGCGTCTAGCGCTTGGCCCGGTGCGTCGCGTCGTGTCGCCGGTCGCCGCTCCTGTGCCCTCATCGACCACGCCGCCACGCCGTCCACGAGCTTCACCACCCCGGCACGCCACCGGCCAAAGGTCCGGCCGCCATCATTACCTCGGCTTTCGCCCGCCCGTGCGCCGCCTATAAAACGGGGGGAGTCGAGCCTTGCACCTCCACACCTTCACCACGAGCACCTTGCCTTCCTCCACCTCCACCACCAGAACGCCGACGACCATCCCTTCCTCCACCTCCTGTTGTCTCCAGGAAGAAGAAAGGGGTAAATCCCTCTCCTCGCGATCCAACCCACCAGTTTCCCTGATTCGCGAACAAGTCCTCCCACCATTCCAAAAATAATTACAGACAGGCCCCTGCTCTCGCGGTTCAATCCTAAACCTCTTTTTAAAGCCCCTAATACTCCTTTAACCCGTCATTTCATGCGCCAAATTTCCTCCAATCAATCCCAACTTCGACCACGGCCTCCTCTCATATATTTCTGCCGAGGCATATCAAAATTTCATGAAAATACCCTTCCTACCTATTTTCCGTTCATATTTCCTGTTCGGAGCTCAACGGGTAAAATCTTTTTCCTTTTTATTTATTGTGTGCTCGTTTGTGTGTGCCGTAGATCGCGGAGTACCCGAGGAGGAGCGCGAGGAGGAGTTCGACCGCGAGCCCGAGCCCGAGGACCAGTACCGCGAGCAGGAGCTCCTGGAAGGCTTTGAGAACGGCAAGTCCAATCTCACCCTTTGATGCATATTTAATACCCAGTTTTTCAGACACAACCTATTGGCCTGTTTTAGAAAATGCATATTGTTTTATCGCAAGACATGGTTGGATAGCCACCCCTTGATTGTTATGATTATTCCTTGTTATCCCATATTTATCTCTAAATATGAGTTGCTCTGTTTAGATGATAAATACTGCTAGAATGCTTAGGAACTCATTATCCAAATGCAATCATGACTACACCTGTTTATTCGGAAAATGAATGTGTGAGTATGTTTAACTGAGGAGTTGGGTTTTTGGGTGTAAAGAGAGGTGGTGGATGAGATGGATGGGTGTTTTTTGTGTGGAATGCTGGGTTGTTGGGCTCGTACCTTAGTGGTTGAGCAGAGTGGGAGGTATCCATCTTGAAATGGCTAAGGACCGAGTTGATGTGTCATCCTGCCTAATTCCATCATCGTGCAACCACTCGACCGTTGTATGGGCAACGGCTTAGCATAAACCCCACTAGCTAAACTGCTAGGCTTCAGGTGTGCTGGTGAGCAGCGGGAGCCCTTGGAAAAGGACTAAGCTCTTGGTGACTTAGGTCCCGGTTTCGGCCCCGTGGATGGGTTGCTAACCCCTTGGGTGCTTCCGTGTTGACTAGTCAGTGTTGGCTAAGGTGGGTAATGACTTTGTTAGGATCCGTACCGTCACTAAGGTGATCGCGATACGGTACCCTACTTTTGGGAAAAGTGTACAACCTCTGCAAAGTTAAAACCTATCCGGGTAGCCGTGTCCACGGCATTGGACGAGTTACGGCTTGGTCACACAACTAGTTTTTGGGGATGACTGGTATTTTACTGTGTGCGTAGGTGTGTAGAATTTTGGAAGTGTCCGGCAGTAGTGCCGTGCGCTACGGCGGACGGGGAGTCCGGTAGCGATAAAACTTGGATCCTTTGTGTAGGATCAACCCCACTTGATATATCGTTTACTAAAATGTTTTCATGAAACTTCTTTGAAATGAAACCCTGCATGTGTCTAAAATTCAGCTTTACTGCAAATAAACCATAGCTTTATCCTTGATTATTCATATGCATATTCTTGTTGTATCCCCCTCCGTGGATGGGGTTGGGCTTGCTGAGTACTTTTGTACTCACCCTTGTGTTGTTACTTCAGAGGAGGATCCGGACTTCGTCACCGAGGACTTCGAGTAGGAGGTTGCGTCTGCACCCAACGCTGCCTGCGGTGTTGGCCCTTTTGCAGGATGCTTCCGCTGACGCTTAGTTCCGATTGCAACCCGGAGTCCGACTGGACTGCAACTTGGATTTGTATTGTTATCGCTTTAGTCTTGCTTTGGGTGTGGCTTGCCCGCCCGCTCCTTCGGGAGTTGTACGGTTTCTGAACTATCTGTTGAATAAATGTGTTATCAGCCTCCTGGGACTGATAAATTGGATCACATTTAGTCTCTGCTTATGTGGGGACGCTTCAGGTACCGCCACAGCGGCAGGCGGCCCTCCTGCAGCTCCCAGTCCAGAGCCTCCTCGGCCGCCTCGCTCTCCGCCGCCCCGCTGCTCGGCTGCGACGGCGTCCATCAGCTCCCCCTCTCTGATCGAGAACCTCTGTAGCTCCAGCTCCAGGTGATCCCTATCGTCCTGCACCGCCCGAAGCACCCTCTGCGTGTCCGTGTCGCCGTCGAGGCGCCTGACGTCCCGGATGGCGCACGCCGAGTCTATGGCGACCTCTTCCACGGCGTCCTGTCTCAGCTCCTCCGGCGCCGGTGGCTGATCGTCGTGAAGCCTGACGAGGACGTCCAAAGACTGCACGAGGCCGACGAGGTCCGAGTCCGGCCACCGCCAGTGCCGGAGGTAGGGCGCCGTCATGGCGCCGGAACCGTCGACGTAGGATGGGCGTTTCATCATCCCAGCGCTAGCAGAAGGCGGCACGAAGAAGACGAGCGGGGAGACGTGCGGGTAGGCCTTGACGAGCCACACGGACACCTCCGCGCCGGTGGCTGAGAGCGCGGCGGCGGCGTTGACGAGGATGACGTCGCGGCCTTCGTCATGGGTGAAGGGCGACAGCGTGGCCTCGAAGGCGGACGGGAACACCGCGGCGAGGGAGAGGAGGTGGTGCTCGATCTCGCGGCAGGCCGCCTGCGGGTACGGCAGGTAGGTGTGCCCGTCGAGGCCGAGCGAGATCGCCACCATGGACGGTTTTTTGTACGTACAAGCCCTGCGCGATGGATCACGGGCTCACGGCTCGACGACGCTCCGTGCATTAATTACGATCGATGCATGTCATTGGATTCTTGTACTGCTCGTTCTGTTGTTGTGCCCTTATCTATGATTCCGTCTCGGATTGTGTGAAAAATCTGAAAAGAGGCCGTCAAGCCTGCCGAGAAGTGTCAGGTTTGTTTCTGCCGCCACATCAGGAATTCTGGATATCCCGGGATCTCAAGCAGCCGCAATATATCTCATTCTTCCAAGATCACGAATTGGCCACTTCCATTCGAGCCGAGACCACGTCCAATCCACTTGGATTCGACGTCTCGGTCATTGCCGGCGGCCGCCTCAAAGGTTCTGGGTGACGACGATCTCCTCGGAGAGATCCTCATCCACCTCATCTTCCCCAGCAGCCTCGTTCGCGCCGCCCTAGTCTACCGGCGCTGGCTCCGAGTCACCTCCGAGCCGGCCTTCCTCCGCCGCTCCTCACCCTCCACCCGCCACACCTCCTGGGTTTCTATGCCGAGCACGCAAGCCCCAGTTCCCCAAGTTCGTGCCAATGCCTCACTAGTAGAGAATTGGCTTTCGATGCGCCCCCTTTTATCCCGGTTTAAAGTTGGCCCAGGATAAAAGGGGGTGCGCCACGGTAGGCAACAATGGAGGGGAGAGTTAGTCCCGATTGGTAATTGCAACCGGGACTAAAGGGGCGGTTGCAACGGCTAGTGGAGGGCTGTCGGTGGCGGCACCCTTTTATCCCGGTTGGAGCTTCCAACCGGGACTAAACTTTCAACCGGGACAAAAAGGAACACCTTTTGTACCGGTTGGAGTTTTTAACCGGGATAAAAACTCATCCCCATTAAATACGGCCAAGACAGAGGACTTTCTTCCTCCTCCAGCCCGAGCCAGTCCAGCACATTGACAGAGAGAGCTGAGCTTCACCTACTCTCCGGTGGTGCCGAAGCAAGGGAGGTGCTGCCCGAAGTTTTTTCCCTCATTTTCGTGGGAATTTCACTCGGCCAACACAAGTGTTGTGAAGGTTTGCTACTTCATCCTCGTGTTATGCTTTGATTTATACTTTGGAGATGGAAAGATTATTTGCTAGAATGTGATGATGAAGTAGAAAAATGGAGAGGTATTTTGAGCTAGAATGTGAGGGAGATTGATGTGTCATATATATAGTATGCATTATTGCAGTGGTTTAAGAATGATGCTACCTTGTCTAGACGGTTTATCTTATCAAATTCAATATGGTTTTTCAAATCCATACTTGTTGAACTTGCATACCGTGTTCATCTCTGCGATTATGTTCTCCGCCGAGCAGCAACGTATGTCAAGAAGGAGGTTCGATTCTACAAGAAAGAGTGGATACGGACATCGTGACCGTGTCCCCTTTTCCGTAGCATCTAACCTCTTTCATGACGAAGTGCCGTGCCGCCCAGTTGAGGACATGCTCGCGAGATGATCACGGTCTTCAAGTTTAACAACTTCTGCAGTGGTAAGGAAAGAATTTTTGTACATAGATGACTTCTGCTACTTGTTGAACTTATAAAATTCAATAAGGTTTTCAAATCCATACTTATTGAACTTGCATACCGTGTTCATCTCTCCGAGGATGTTCTCCGCCGAGCAGCAACGTATGTCAAGAAGGACGTTCGATTCTACGAGAAAGAGTGGATACGGACATCGTGACCGTGTCCCCTTTTCTGTAGCATCTAACCTCTTTCATGAAGAAGTGCGGTGCCGCCCAGTTGAGGACATGCTCGCGAGATGATCACGGTCTTCAAGTTCAACAACTTATGCAGTGTTAAGGTAATAATTTTTGTACATAGATGGCTTCTGCTACTGGAGGAAGTGGCGATGGTGGGGGCGATCGTGGTTCCTATTTCGGCAAGGGGAAAATCATAGTTGGCCCTCAGCATAAGCCGAAGAAAAAGAGCGCGCTGGAAAAAGCAATGCTTCGTTATTTGCAGCAACGTCATGAAGAAGTTGTTACCGCGGGTCAGGAACCTCCTTTTGGTGGCTGTTATGCTCCACCCTCAGTCCCGGGTGTTTCACGTCCACTTAGTACTACCGTTTCAGGCGGCACAAATAAACCTAAGGATGAGGTTGGGTCAGCGGAACCTTCGTCTTCACCGTCCAAGGATGCTTAAAGTCCTCCTAGATAATAACCAATGGATGGTTTGTTGTATTGTATCATGTTGTTTGGGACTTTAATTTAAATATGTGTATTTGGATCTTCATGTTGTTGTATTGTACCATGTTGTTTGGATCTTTAATCAATTTTCACGCGTAATCCACTGTCAAGTGTAATCCATTTTTATGCGTAATACGATGCAGATGGACCGGCAATGGATGTATAATGCAGACAGGCGGAGCAAGGCGTTTATTGATGGCTTGCATTATTTTCTCGAAGTGGCCAAAGCGAACAAGCCAGAGAATGGGTTCGTATGTTGTCCATGCTTCCAATGCAATAACAAGAAGGAGTATTCAAAGAATTCCTAGGGGACTATTCACAGTCACTTGTTTAAATACGGTTTCATGCCTAACTATTTGGTTTGGACCAAGCACGGTGAACTAGGGGTCATAATGCAAGATGGCGAGGAGGAGGAGGAAGATGACACCATTCCGGACTGGGTTGCAGGCCAAGCTTTTGCAGGTACTACAATGGACGAGGCTGATGAAGATGAGTTTGCAGAAAATGACCCTACTGATGACCTTGGTCAGGTGATACGAGATGCATACAGAGATTGCGAAACTGAGAAGGAAGCAGCAAAGTTGCAGCACATGATAGATGATCACCAAAAATTGTTGTACCCAGGTTGCCAGCAAGGCCATAAAAAACTAGGTACGACACTAGAATTTGTGCAATGGAAGGCAAAAAATGGTGTGTCCGATAAGGCATTTTAGGAGATGTTGAACATTGTCAAGAAGATTCTCCCCGAGAATAATGAATTACCGTCCACAACATATGAAGCTAAACAGATTATTTGCCCTCTCGGATTGGATGTTCAGAAGATACACGCATGCCGTAATGGTTGTATCCTCTATCGTGGTGATGAATACGAGAAATTGGATGCTTGTCCCGTCTGCGAAGCCCTGCGGTATAAGATCAGGCGAGATGATCCTGGTGATGTCGAGGGGCAGTCTCCCAAGAAGAGAGTTCCCACGAAGATGATGTGGTATTTCCCTATAATACCACGCTTGAAACACTTGTTCAGGAACAAGGCGAATGCTAAGTTGATGCGATGGCACAAAGAAGACCGTAAGGAAGATGAGATGCTGAGACACCCTGCAGATGGGGCACAGTGGAGATCAATTGATAGAACATTCCCGGACTTTGAAAGTGAAGCAAGGAACATAAGGTTTGGTTTAAGTACTGATGGATTCAATCCATTCGGTGAGTTGAGTAGTGGCCATAATACTTGGCCTGTGACCCTTTGTATGTTCAACCTTCCTCCATGGTTGTGCATGAAGCAGAAGTTCATTATGATGCCGGCGTTTATCCAAGGCCCAAAACAACCCAGCAACGACATTGATGTGTACCTAAGGCTATTGGTTCATGACCTTTTACAGCTCTGGAAGGAAGAAGGTGTACGTGTGTGGGATGAGGATAGACAAGAGATCTTTAATCTACGAGCATTGTTGTTCGTAACCATCAATGATTGGCCTGCATTGAGTAACCTTTCATGAAAGACAAATAAGGGATATCGGGCATGCACCCACTGTTTAGACAACACAGACAGCATGTACTTGAAGCATTGTAAGAAGGTCGTCTATATGGGTCATCGTCGATTTCTCCCTGTTCACCACCAGCTTAGAAAGAGCGGGATGCATTTCAAAGGGGCGCCAGACCATCGTAAAAAACCTGCACACCGTAATGGAAAGCGTGTCTTCGAGATGATGAAGGATGTAAATGTAGTCTTTGGAAAGGGACTTGGTAGCCAACCTATTCCGAACGACGATAACGAACATGCACCCATGTGGAAGAAAAAGTCAATATTTTGGGAGCTACCTTATTGGGAAATCCTAGAGGTTCGCAATGCAATAGACGTGATGCACCTGACAAAGAATCTTTGCGTGAACGTGCTAGGCTTCATGGGTGTTTATGGAACCTAAAAAGATACATTGGAAGCACGACAGGACCTGAAAGCCATAGGGCAACGAGATGACCTACATCTGGAAAAGAGAGATAATGGACAGCACTACTTATGTCCTGCCAGTTACACTCTCAGCAAGGAAGAGAAGGATAGCATGTTTGAATGCTTGAATAGTATGAAGGTACCATCTGGGTACTCCTCGAATATAAAGGGAATAATAAATATGAAACAAAAGAAGTTTACAAATCTCAAGGCTCATGACTGCCACATGTTGATGACCCAGTTGCTTCCGGTTGCACTAAGGGGTGTTCTACCAGAAAATGTTCGGTTGCCGCTCGTAAAGTTATTCACGTTTCTCAATGCGATTTCGCAGAAGGCAATCGATCCATCCAAGCTATCAAAGCTACAGAACGATGTGGTGCAATGTCTTGTCAGTTTTGAGTTGTTATTTCCACCATCCTTCAATATTATGACGCACTTACTAGTTCACCTAGTAAAAGAGATTGGTATTCTCGGACCTGTATACCTGCACAATATGTGGCCTTTCAAGAGGTTCATGGCAGTCCTAAAAAACTATGTTCTTAATTGTGCCCGTCCAGAAGGAAGCATCGCCAAGGGATATGGAACAGAGGAGGTGATCGAGTTTTGTGTTGATTTTATTGATTCAATTGACTCGATTGGGGTTCCAACTTCACGCCACGAGGGGAGGCTCCGAGGAATAGGCACCCTTGGAACGAAATCAAGTTTGAGCAATGATACTGATTTGTTCGACAAGGCACACTACACTGTTCTACAACAGTCATCCTTTGTGTCTCCGTATATCGAGCAGCACAGGCAGATGGTAGCTTCCAAAAACCCGACCAAATCCGATGCTTGGCTTACCCATCATCACATGGAAACTTTTCCCTCCTGGTTGCGCCAACAACTTATGGGTAACTCTAAGATTCACCCACAGCTTGCCTGGTTAGCCAGGGGACCTGCTAGCACAATCGTCAAATTCCAAGGCTATGAGATAAATGGTTACACATTTTACACGAGAGCCCAGGACCAGAAAAGCACGAACCAGAATAGTGGTGTCCGCATAGATGCCATGGACAGAAATAATAGCAAAGAGTCGTATTATGGTTTCATACAGGAGATATGGGAACTCGAATACGGACCGCTGTACATCCCTCTATTTCTTTGCAATTGGGTGAAGCTAACTGCCGTAACCAAAGATCAGTACGGAATGACAATAGTAGATCTGAGCAAGACTGGATACAGTGATGACCCATTCGTACTTGCCAATGATGTGCATCAGGTGTTCTATGTGAAGGACATGTGTAGCAAACCCAAGAGGAATCCAGAAGAGACATGGGAGCCAAAGTGCCACATAGTTCTTCCAGGTAAAAGAAAAATCGTGGGAGTCGAGGATAAAACAGACCAATCAGATGATTATGATCAGTTTGATGGCATGCCTCCATTCGCCGTTGAAGTTGATCCAAGCATCCTGCTATCCAAAGAAGAGGCTCCGTACTTACGCTACGATCATGATCAAGGAACTTTCGTGAAGAAGAAATTTTACAACGTTGTATTGTAATGCGCTAAATTTACATGACCTTTGTGTATTAATTGATACAATTTTTAATTTACCCTATGTATGATTTCATGTGTTCTTAAATTTGTTAGGTGAAGATTTTTTAGATAAACATGAACAATGTTAACCACATACATACATGGATTTTTCTGCGCATTGAAATTATTTAATTGAATAATTTCTTGATCACAGCGATGCAGTAAAATAAATATTTCAGAGGCTAAATGAACTGGTATAGAATTAATGACTAAATCATACTTATTGTCAATTTACTCGTTATTTAAATATATTTTTGCATGTACAAAATATGTGAAGGTTTTGTTTTTCATCCTGAAATGCAGTGAAAAGATAAAATAAAATCCATTTCAAAAAAACAGGCGGGAGAAGAAAACTAGGAAAAAGACCTTTTGTCTCGGGTGCCAACAGCAACCGGGACAAAAGGCCCCCCTTTTATCCCGGCTGCAAACGGCAACTAGGATAAAAGGGTACTTTTCGTCTCCCGCCTGGACGTACCCTTTTATCCCGGTTGCCAACTGCAACCGGGATAAAAGGCCCCCCTTTTATCCCGGTTGGTGGTGGAACCCGGGATAAAAGGGTAGGCTCCCAACCCCACCTGGCGGATGCACCCTTTTGTCCCGGGTCCCGTCACAAACCGGGATAAAAGGGGGGCCTTTTATCCCGGTTCGTAATGGCACCCGGGACAAAAGGCCCTTTAGTCCCGGGTGCCATTACGAACCGGGATAAAAGGGGGGTTAAAAGGCACTGTACTCCCTTCTACCCCCACGCCAGTTACACTTAGCAAAATTTTTGCCAAGTCCCGCGCGTTCTGCTCCGTCGCCGCCCGTCCGCCTCCCTCGCCGGCCGCCGCCTCGTCATCCCCCATTACCCCGGTTGTCGTCGTCCCGCCGCCGACCGCGCCCAGACATCCTCCTCCTCCAACGCCCCGGCCGGCCCGCCTCGATCCTCCTCGTCCGTCGCGCCCGGCCCCTAACTCGTCGCCGCTGGCCACCAGAGCTCCATCGCGGGCCTCGTCGCCGCCTCCATCCTCGTCACCGCCTCGTCGTCCTGCCATCCCGCGCGCCTTGGCTCCGTCGTCATCGCCTCGGCCGCCGTCCTCGCCGCACCGGCCGCCGCCGTCCCGCCGACCCGGCCACCTCGTCGCCCCGGCCACCGTCGACGACCGCGCGCGAGAGGTCCGCCGCGCCGGCCGGCACTGGCGCCGGGAGGGCCCTTTTTTAAGTTAGAAAATTAAGTTAGATTTTTGTATATGTGTTTAAGTTAGATTTTTAAGTTAGATTTTTTTTAAGTTAGATTTTTGTATATGTGTCCCCTCCGCCGTCCCGCCGCCGTGACCGCCGCCGTCACAACCTAGTAGGCACCGCCCGTGGTTCCGGGGAATCGTCCCTGCCTCCGCCGTACCACCGCCCTGACCGCCGTCGTCACAACCTAGGCACCGCCCGTGGTTCCGGGGAACCGTCCCCGCCTCCGCCGTACCGCCACCCTAACCGCCGCCCTGACCGCCGCCATCACAACCTAGGCACCGCATGTGGTTATTGCTAGAAATTCGTAAAAATTCATGTTATTGCTAGAAATTCGTAAAAATTCATGTTATTGCTAGAAATTCGTAAAAATTCATGTTATTGCTAGAAATTCGTCACAAAGTACTACTAATTTGTAGAAATTTGTATAAATATTCTGGACTTTGTAGGATTCATGTTATTTTATGCTTTCATTATATAAATATAAGTAAGGCGATTTCTATGACTGTCATGTATGATTCCATGTATGTTTCAATCAATAGTTGAAATGGCAGACGATGAGACCGCAAGATATATCATGGAGCAGATAATCGCTGGTGATGGTAGTGGCGACAACGTTCCACTATCGTACACGGATGAAGAGGGCACCCAGGTGGACATGTTCCTCAACATGTCCGCCGATGGGAATGAAGAGCAACAGCCGTAGCAACACCTTGATGTGGCGGAAGGTTCCGGTGAGGTATATATAACGATTCTTGTATTGTTTCACGCCACCATTACTACTACGTACTAATTGACGAATCTTGAACTGTTAGCCCTCCGGATCGACGCAAGGGCAGAAGACCCGAGGTCGTACAAAGGTGATGGAAGGGAGGCTTGTCATCACGGAAGTGACAGAAGAGGGCAGGCCGGTTGCTCCCGAAAAAGTAGCAAAGAAGTACGTGAGTCAGATGGGGGCAATAGTCCGGGACAACATGCCTATCAGCATCAGAAAATGGAAGGGCAGAAGCACTAATCCGTACGCCCTCCCGGAGATAGAAAAGAATATGTTGTGGGAAGACGTGAAGAGACATTTCACATTCCCCGAAGGATATATTGAGAAGGATGTCAAAGCGTGGACGCTTAAGAAGATGGCTACACAATTCCATACATTCAAGAAGATGCTGGATACCCACTACTTTAAGAAGGGCCGAACTCCAGACTTCAACGCGTGGCCAAAGTTGAGGGACCACTGGGATGCATTTGTTGAATATAAGAGGAGTGAAGATGGTGTGAAAAAGATCATGACCAACACAATAAATGCTAGTCAGAAGGGCTACCACCATCATCTGGGGCGAGATGGGTATGGCTCAACAATTCCCAAGTGGAGGAAGATGGAACAAGATCTGA
The DNA here is from genome assembly GCF_005286985.2 of Setaria viridis. Classification (NCBI taxonomy): domain Eukaryota; kingdom Viridiplantae; phylum Streptophyta; class Magnoliopsida; order Poales; family Poaceae; genus Setaria; species Setaria viridis. The sequence goes on along the minus strand of NC_048263.2, from coordinate 12,360,675 downwards.
TCGAACGGGGAATCGTACCTGCAACTATTGAATGGCCTGAACGATCAAAAAATTGGTACTACGCTCATGGAGGCTCCCTGAGTCAAGAGGATAGGACGTTGATTTTTAATGACACAATACGTGAGAAGGCCGAACATCTTGTGAAGAACATTGAAGATTCTAAGGCTGGGAGGTTGAAGGTGGATCGAGAAAATGATGAGCTCACATTGGCCCTCGGTAATCCGGAGCACCCAGGACGTTGCCGAGGGTTCGGGGTGGTTCCGTGGAAGTTTGCTTTCCGAGGCGACAGCGCCTCGTATAGAAGCCGGAAGCGAAGAAAGGAACAGATCGAGGAGAGCTGGTGGCAGATGCTAGAATCTAAAGGCGGGCACAAGAACAAAGAATGATGGATGAAATCAATCGTCGGGTGGCCCACGCAGTTGCGGAGTTGGCCCAATCACGCCTCTTGAGCAGTTGTGCTTCTACAGGGGTCCCCGATGCGTAGACGCCCAGGTTACCCGTGGAGGAGCAACGGTTCCACATGGATGCCATCACACAACGGACCTCATGTGAGCTGCATGCACCGGTCGGCAACCTCACTATTAAGGTATACTTATACATAATATTTATGCAATCTTGTCAATTGATCCAGGCCTCGAGATCGGAGTTCAACTTGTTTACTTCTGCTATATGTACAGGTAGCGTACGGGAGTGCGTTAGCAACCCTGGCGGGGCAGAGCAGTCATGGCATGAAGATTCCACCTGGCTACGCCAGCGTCCGCGTAGAGCAAATAGTTGATAGCCAGTATGAAGGTCTAGAGCTCGACCTCCCGGGAGGCGACGGGAAAAAGACATTGGCAGATGCGCTTCATGGGATCATTCTATGGCGAAAATGCTACATCATTATTCCCGGCACGGAGCCATCTCCTCAGAGCTCAAGACCGCTCCCCGTAGATCCCCAGCAGCGACCTTCTCCTCATACCTCGAGACCGTCATCTCCTGCTCCAGGACCGTTCCTTCCATCTATATCAAGGTCTCCATCTCCACCACATCCTGGTGCTGGGAGCGATGACGACAATAACAACACCCCTCCCCGATCACCGTCGCTGGCACCAAGAGTGGCCCCCTTGAAGGAACCTGCACCACCACTAAAGAAGTCACGAGCACCGCCTCCCAAGCAAAGACAGAGAAAGAAGAAAACAAAGGAGCCTGAAGTGACTCGAGGGAGATGCTCGGCCTGAAGGTAAAACCGATAGATTTTCACGGCGAAGGGGAGAAAGTGCTGTGGCTAGACTTCAAGAATATATACGAAGTGTACCATCATGATGCCCTGGACGTCTCTCTGATCAGCGCTTGAGTTCTGTAAGTGTCCGTTTATCTCTACATGTAAATTTTGGCGTGCGTCACCGTACTAACTTCGTCTTCCATTTCATGTAGGATGATAATTCAGACATGCCGCCGAGAGGCGTACCTACATATAGGCTTCATGGATCCATCTGTAGTTAACCAACAACAGATACAATTAGCGCCGGAAAAAACCTTGGTGGAAGTATACAATTTCCTAGACAAACAAACATTTAAGGATTTCATACTACTTCCATACAACTTCAAGTAAGTGTGTGTATACCGTCTACTTTCGATGTCTTTTTCCTTATCTCTACATGTTAGTTAGCTCTAATATGCATGAACATTTTACGCACGCAGCTTCCACTGGATCCTTATTATAATTGAGCCTGAAAGAAGCCATGTCACTGTCTTCGATTCGTTGAGGAAAGATCCGATGGAGTACCAAGAAGTGCAAGACATGCTAGGCTTGTAATAATTCTGAACCTTTATCTCTATGCAAAAGTTTATTTCCTAAATTTTATCCCTGTTACACTATATCATTCATTATTCTAATCCGCAGCGTATGGAAACAATTCATAAGGACACACAAAGGTCCATTCAAAGAAAAACTTACATGGAACACAGACTTCCCGGTACGTATGAAGTCTGCACATTTATTACATTGTATAACACGAATATTTCATAACTTATTTTTTCCGCACTGAAGTGCTTAAGACAGGAACCCGGGAATAATCTATGTGGCTACTACATCTGTGAGCACATGCACAGTTTTATGGGACCCAATGGACTGAAGATGACGCCGCACAACTTTAAAGTACGTAAAATAAAACTATTACTAGTTAATTATTTTCTAGCTCCTTATATGTATTTGTTCGTGTAACATTCACAAATTTCCAAATTATAGATGTTAAATATTCAACAAGAACTCTTGAAGGAAGAAAGAGTAGCGGCAATATGTGAAGGTCTCATTGAATTCCTAATAGGATTCCTAATGGACGAGGTGGTAGATCCAAAAGGAGAATTTTATTACGATGGACGACAATTAGACACTCCGATCAGCAACACCACGACGGGAAGATTGTAGATAGATACTTTGATTTATTTGTATATATAATACGCGCTAATTATGATCGATTTGTACTAAGCTAGTTGAATTGTGTATATGAATTGTGTATAAGAATTGTGTATATATATAGTAATTGTATAATTACAAATCCCATTCGTTTAAATACTAGTTGATTTCGTTCTAAAAAAATCTCAACTACTAAAGGTTAACAAAAGGGCCGCGGTACTACGTACGTGATGCATGCATGAAAAATTCAGGCGCCATGCAGTGCCATGCAGACGCCATTTAGTCTCGGTTGGAATCCAGTCGGGACTAAAGGGTAACCCTTTACTCCCGGTTGGGAAATCCAACCGGGACTAAAGGGGCACCCTTTAGTCCCGGTCGCTTTTACCAACCGGGACTAAAGGGCCTGTCCCGCGCCTGGCGTGGCAGGCCCTTTAGTCCCGGTTGGTGACACCTTCCGGGACTAAAGGGGACCTTTACTCCCGGTTAAAAGACCCGGGACTAAAGACCCCCTTTTATCCCGGTTGGTTTATCCTGAATGGATTTTCGAGAGATATGCACCCTACCAACCGGGACTAAAGGTCAATTCTCTACTAGTGCCTGACACACCGTCAGAGCTCGCCAGCGCGGCCTTTGACGAGGCCTGCGTATCGGGCACATCGGTGATGTCCATCTTAAATTGCGTGGACGGCCGCCTCCTCGTCAGACTCTACAGCCCAGGCCGCAGAGACGCCGTGCTCAGCCCACTGCACCAGGCAGAGCCGCCGTCATCCTCCCGCCGCCGCCGTCCACGAATACCTTCGACGGCACGACATGGCTCAACAGGTGCCTGCCTGATGGTGGCGTAGCCGCCTGCGCCGTCTGGTGTTACTGGGAGCAGAATAAGTGGATCATGCAGATACACGAGCTACAAGATGATGGTGCTTGGCACAACCTCGCCTCGCCACCGGTACAGCTCCCGGCGGCCTGTCACACTCACCTTATTCACATTCTTCCCATGGACGGCAAGATCTTTTTGGTTTCCTCGGCGAGTAACGTCGCCGCATTGCGCTCGGCCTCCTCAGCGCCATCATATATGCAAACCATTGCATTCCCGGATGTGCTGGAGTTAACTGGAGCTGGAATAAACTACACGCTGACACCAATGGTAAACCGTTCCAATGCCACGTTTTGTATGATCCACGTAAAAGATCTTCAGATTCACATTTGGCTCCACAATCTGGATGGCGGCAAATGGATGCTAGAGGAAACCATCTGCTTGCGCACGATTTGTGCTAATTCTGGGGTGACGATTTCAGTTGCTCAGGATGGGCTTACTACCACCGGTGGTGCTGTTAAACTTCATGGAATTGAACACGGTGCCAAGTCCGCGTTCATACAGGTGGGTGATGATGTCCTCTACGTCCACACGAAGAGCAGAGTCGTGGAGAAAGTGTATAGCATAATACCAGGTGATGGATACTTGACTAACCTTGTTCCCTTTATGATGATCCAGTCTCCTGTCTTCCCCGCGAGTAAGGAAATCAGTGATTGAATGGAATGATCCTGTAAGGATTGCCTGGATGTAGAATAACCTCTGGTTTATTTAAACTTTCAAATGTTTTGCAAGGCGCCTTATGCTAGACTCTAGTTTCACGTATCATGATTCTGCATAATGATTCCTCTTTTTTCCTGAAATTGCATTGTGATTCTTTGTTTCTGGTTATGAATGTAGTTTTTCCATGATTGTTTGATTGATACGCGAACAAACACAATATATATTTCTTCATGTGCTTTAGTAGCTGCTTCATAACTTCTGATTAATGTGTTTGTTGACATAACTGAAGTAGTAAGGCTATTCTCAATGGGAGTTTCATTCTCATTTAATAATTCGACACATGAGCAATTCTGATGACATGGCATGTTAAATATGAAGAGAGAGAGGGAAGGAGTTTCATCAGGATGAAATTCTGTATATATTGTTTCCAAGACTACGAAACCTGATGAAACTAGAATTGAGGATTAGAGAGTTTCATCTCATCTCATCCACATCCAATCACATGCCTCGCAATTACATGGTATGTCTAGCCTATGAAACCGCGAAATGAAACTCTGCATTGAGAGACCTCTTGTTTTTTTCATCTACTCAAATCTCTTTTGATGGCATATCACTTTTGGAAACCGTGATATAAAACTCCACATCGGGAATAGCCTAATAAGTTGGTGAATGGTTTGCCTTTTTCATTTTTATTGCCAGTAGTGAACTGTAATTTGCTAGGATTAGCCGACGTGGTCGTATAGCTGGAGATAGGCCAGGATGAATTTTGGCGGGTGGAAGAGGAACGTTCAGTTTTGTAGACTAGACGAGCAAGAAGCTGATCATGTTGGCGAAATTGATTCCACACTGATCATTGTATCCCCAAGATGAGAAAAAGCTTCATTACCTTAGTCCGATCACGTACGGCGTTGTCCAAACATTCACTACCACCGTCTCTTTAATTGTTACTAGAGTTATCTGATTGCAGCTGTTTTATGGGTCCATCATTAGATGAAAACTTTCCTTTTGTAAACATGAGATCCTTTACTGTAACTTTGATGTACAATTTTACACTAACAAACTTGAGAGGCTTAAACCTTACATATACATAGATAGACAATAAGGTTATATATGTATGAGCACGTGCCAAAGCTGGTTACAAAAGCTTGGTTCTAACTTTTCACCAAAAAAACAAAGAACAATGGTATCAACTGTTCCATTCACATCATGCAGTGTGCAAGCTGCTTACATCCAACACGGAACGAAAACACTACCGGAATGTCCAAGTTTGCCGTGTGTCCACGGCGAAGCCAAAAAACACTCGGCAAAGTCTTTGCCGAGTGTTACACTCGGCAAACAGTGTACACAGTGTTGACAAAAGTTTCTTTACCGAGTGTTTTTTATCGGACACTCGGCAAAGACTTTGCCGAGTGCTAAAACCAATGCCGAGAGAGAAGATGGTCATGGCGCGTTTGCCGAGTGTCTAACGGCATAGGAACTTGGCAAACATGCCTTGTTTGCAGAGTGTCTGGGTCAGGACACTCGGCAAACATGACTCGTTTGCCTAGTGTTTTTCCGTAGATAGTGGGCAAACAAGGCCTCTTTGCCGAGTGTCGCAGCCCAGACACTCGGCAAACGCTACAGTTCTTGCCCAGAAAGTAGTAGTTGTCAGTCAATCTCCTAGTAGAACTGGACGCCTCCCCAATTAACGAAGGCCGGTTGCGCTCCGGCGTCCATGTCGCCGAAGCCTGACGCGCCACCGAATCCATCGAGAGTAATCCCCATCGGTGCCACGAACTCCTGTTGGCCCTCGTCTCCTCCACACAGATACTGGTGCTCTAACTCTGCCATGCCGGCGCTTTCCTGAACCATCGGCATCATGACGTGCTCGGGCACTAGCTGCTCTGTTGCTGCATCGGCGGCCGACGCTGCCAAAGGAATTCCCTGCAAGTCATCGCGGCAAAGTTCAGGAACCCACTCCGAGATGCCTTCGCCGGTAAAAGCAGCCTGCGGCGCGGGTCCTGAAGTGCACCCGACGCCGGAGTCTTGATCGGCCGTCGTCGTCGTCGATCCAGCAGAACCAGAACTCGACGAACCACCGGCGGTGGCGGTGGCGGCGACGCGCGCACGCTTCATCATCGGCGCGGATTCGCTCTGGCCGTCGACGGCGCTGCCCGGCATGCGCTTGCGGTTCTTGCCGTGCCCGGTGAAGGACACGTGGCAGATCTTGACGGACGGGAAGGACGAGTCGGTGAGGACGTACTCGTGCATCACCCACCCCACGCTGCCGCCGCGGCCCATGTGCAGGTTGAGGTTATGCATACTCCAGTGTACCTTCTCGCCGGCGGTGACGCGCTTGTCGTCGGGGACATGGCGCTTCTGCGACACCCACTTCCCGCCGCCGCCGCAGCCGCGCTCCTGGCGCGCACCGGGCTTCCTCGCCTCGCCGTCAGCGCTGCCGCGCACGAAGAAGTAGGCCTCATCGTCACCGCCGCGGCCGTGGCGCTCGAGGAGGTCCCAGGGCAGCGTGATGCCCGCCGCGTCGTCGTCGATGATGGTGACGCCGGGGAACGGGGCCGGCTCGCCGCGGGCGCGTGGGAGGAGGTAGAACTCGACGAGCTCGTCGTCGTCGGGGCGGAATTGGACGCCCGGCGGGAGCCCAAGGATCTCCGGCACCGACGATGACATGGATGACATGGTGCGGTGGTTTCTGCTTGTTCTTGGAGCGAGAGAACGATCGGAGGGGACAGGAATAATCTAGCGAGTGCTAGTGGCTGCGCTTTGATCACGATGGGAAGATGGAGGGAAGAGAAGGCACTGTGTGGTTTTTTTATCTTGCCGATGCCCTGCCATGCGGTCGGTTTGACTCGTCTCCGGGTTTTCGAATTCCGAGCCGGTCGATGAAACATAGCCGGAAACGGAAACTAGACACCGTTCCGTTTGTGTCCGATCGTCAGCGGCTTCGCGCTCGGAAAAAGCGCAACGGACTCCGAAACCTCCCGATCGGATTGCCGCCCTCACCAGAACCCGAGCGGCCAGCAAAATCATCCAACCGCATCTGCCTGCGGATCCGCCACCCGGCGGCAGCGTGTTGGCCGGCGGATAGGGTCGATGACAGGCGGCTGACTGGCTGAGAGATTCCTCACAGTCACGGCGAGGACGATGACATGGAAAGGAATGAACGAGCGCCGTGGTGGCACGGTGCGGTGCGGCCATGCCGCCTTAGAAGCAACGCCATAGCGTGCAGGTGACCGCCGGCACATTAACCATCGCCTGCCGCGGCCGTAGCTCACAAGGTAGGCGTTCGTTTAGGATCCGGTGAGGGGCAGAGCCGCTGAGGCGTGCAGCGCGTATGGAGCATAAGATACCGGGGAGCTGGTTGCGTTTGCTTGATTGCTGTGTTTGTGGCTGCAGAACTTATGAACCTTGAAGATCAAGCAGATGTGTGGAAAACAAGAAAGGTACCTGGCTAATCTATCAGTTCTTGACTTCTGGTGTGCTCTGTACAAAGTACAAACACGTACAATTTCCACCGATCGATTGCTATATGTTTTCCTTTCGAGTGCTGTGTACAATCAGTTCGGCAGATTATGGTTACCCACCTCTTAAATTTTGTAGGTTGGTTAGGTATGGAATAATTTGGTTCAGATCCCTACCTATGCTGCGCCTCCAGTTTTGTGTTCTTCCTGGTATGTCGGTATCGCACTTTGTACCAAGCTACATGCTACCCAAGCATCCTGATTTGCACAAATTCCTAAATTTGTGGATATGAAAACATGTAGTTCAGCTATGACTATGAGAATCAGATCATGTGCAACTGTACTGCAATGGTACGTGAAACTTTGCTGCCATCAAATGGACTTCAAACCATGATTTGCGCATATGCCAATCTAAGCCATGCTGCTGCTGCTTCTAATGCTCTTGGATTATCTCCACTTTTAAGATAACCATTCTTAATCAAGTTCTGTCACTTTTTTCTGTACGTAGAAAAATAGACGAAATAAAAAAAAATCCATGTCAAGGAGAAGGATAGAAGCAACGCAAAAGTAGCTCACTAGAAGCATCATTCACATTGGTTCAACTAGGTAGTGCTCTTCTGCTTATACAAATTCCCTTGTGATTCATTTATCCTGTTAGAAGAATGGTGAAATGGTGAAGAAGCTAGCAACAACTGATAAAACTGGAGCTGAAACGAATCAAAATCGACAGAAGGGGTCCGACACAACGGTAATTCAGTTGTTGACTTTTCGTGCATTGCAAACATTACTTGGACAGCAAAAGTGAAAAAAGGCATTACCAACATAAGCAACATAAAGCGTAGTTTTGTCAGATTCCAAAGCATCACTGTAAGGGATGCTGATACATCATGACACGGCAGTTCCTCAAAAAGGTTCACTTTGAATGGAACAACGATACGAGAGTGCACAGTCAAAACTTAACATTAGAAGAAATGTACAAGGAACTTATTTGGTCAACTGTACAAGAACTGAATATCGGAAAATGAACCCACAGTTTTTGCTGATCTAGGTAGCTACACATTTCGTATTATTTGCTGACAATTGTACACTAATACCCAACATTGATTTCATTCATATCATTTTTATCCGTCTATACAAGAACAACTCAGCTGCTTCTGTTACCACTGGTTTGGAAATGCTTCCCTGTAGCTCATATCTTCATTATGAGAAGCCTCTCTTATTGTCGCATCTGTGGCTCGAGTGTTCAGAAGCCTCTCTGCAATTCTATCCTTGCTGGTAACTTTCTTCTTCAGCATTGATGCCAGCGTTGGTGCTTTTGCCTTACCTCGGCGACCCCGTCGACCCCATGATTCTGGAGGCTGCTCATAGGCTGCTGCAGAGTAGGAAGTTGAAGCAATAGCTGCCTCCCGCAGAACGTCTTCATTGTGCTGACGGATTCTCTGGCGTTGTGCTCTTTCCCGGGCCTTATGATCCATATCTCTTTTCCGGACATTTTTAATTGCCTGTCTTGCCAGCTCTACAGTAACGTTACCTAGATCATGAGTTCCAGCAATATTTCCATAGTCATTACTTATGTCTGTCATTCTTGAAGAAGAGGCCTCCTCCATATAATCACCATCTCTGTTTCCATTCAGCTCATTTGAGTTTCCTCTTATATCACAGTGCTCAACAGGATCTACTTCAGCACCAAAACTACCGCTGTGCTGCTCAAATGGATTTCCTTCAGCATCACGTGGGACAATTGATCCATGAAAAGGACAGACCTTAAGATCCCTTCTCTGGCAAAGCCCTCCTTTCTTTAGTGGGGCATGACATGGTAGGATCTCAACTGGGGCTTCTCTATAAACTGAGCTATGAACATTCAACTCTGCAATTTTTGCTGCAGGTATAACGGCATCATTATCCACCCTTCCCCAATGACTCTCGAGCTCAAGCCCTCTCTGGTTTACATGTGCATCCCCGCTGGAGCCCCAACGATCCAAGACAGAGCTCCATTGCACCACAGGGGCTTCAGCAAAGAGCTTTGATTTCTCTGGGTCAAGATTCCTAGTTCCATTACCAGCAACTGGCGCCTTGCCAATATCAGATTTCACTCCACCCACCACCTTCTTTCCCTTTCCGGTGTCCCGGCTGGTGCTTGCAACATCTACACTGCTCTGGACTTTGGCAGGACTAGGGGCCTCTATGTTTCCCTCCACCCAAAACTCATCATCCTCTTCCTCTTGGTCACCCTTCCTCCTACGAACATTGTCAAGGTCGAGTCCAAGCTCACTGCACTGATCTCTCACTGCCCGTATCTCATTCTTAACATCAATGAACTCCTTCAGTGCAGAATCTCTGAACCGGTTATCTTGAAGATTGACCCTTACAAGAACAGATATCCACTCCTGGACAGTTACCAGATGCTTTGACACAAGCAGCCGGTACGCTTCCCTCAGGGCATCAAAAACTGCTTCGTTCTCCTGAGTCTCAGGCAACCACTCCCCAGCCATCAATGAAGCCATTCTAATACTCCGCATTGACAGGGATGCAATCTCCTGCTCTGCATCATCATCATCATTCACATAGCCCTCAAATTTTTCATATTCAGCACGGATGATCTCCAACCCATTGCGAATCTCATCCATCGTGGACCGGATTTCAGCCTTGATTGAAGCGAGGCTTTGACGCAATTGCTCAACCTTGGCGGTCAGGATCTCCTGCGTGCGTGCCTCGCGGGCTGCTCGAGCCTCAACGGTGGCCCGTAGGCCCGGGAACTGGACGCGGGCGGACACCTTGAGGTACTCGACGGCCAGGCGGAGCTGGCGGTAGTGCGCGCCGAAGAGGTGGTGCCAGCGCTCGAGTGCTTGGACGGCGGCCTTCCGGAGGAGCCCCGCCGAGGCGGCCGGCGGCGGGAGCGGGTGCGCCCGACGGAACCCTACGGCGAGCGGGAGGAAGCCGTCGAGCGCGTCGGTCAGGAGGGAGCGGAAGAGCTTGGAGCGCATGAAGAGCTCGTCGGCGACGCTGAAGGCAAGAAGCCGCACCTGCGCGGGATGGGGAATCAGCGCGTTAGGGTTGGGGAGAATTGGGGGCAGATTGGTACGGGGGGAGAGATTAGAGAGAGAGATGGGGGAGAAGGCTTACGCACGTGGGAGTGGGGCTTGGACATGAGGGAGAGGAGGAGGTGGAAGGCGTCGCGGATGGCGCCGTCGGAGGCGCGGGCCGAGGACTTGATGGCGCGGAGGAGGACCGGGTCGACGGCGGGCGCGGTGGTGGAGGTGGCGCGCTCGATGAGGGACGCCATGGAGGACTCCGCCGCCGCGGCAGCGGAGGAGGAGGGGTTCGAGCCCATCTCTGCTTCGGCCGCCGGAGTGCGGTGGCCGGCGAAGGAGGAGGAGACTGTCGATCGCGGCATGGCGGCGATTCGCGGGGACAGGAGGGATCGTGCGGTGGATGCGACTCGTGGGCGGCGGTGGAGCCGTGATGTTGGACCGGGTTTTCATCTCGCTGGAGTGTGGGCCCGAACCAGCCTTTTGTCGGTTCAGTCGAAGAAGTTAGCTACTCTGTTCCAACAACCCGAATAAGGAACCGTTTGGTTCCTTCGCTTATTTTTAAGCAAGTATCACATCAATGTTTAAATACTAATTAGGAGTATTAAACGTAGCCTATTTACAAAATCCATTACATAAGTGGAGGCTAAACAGCGAGATGAACCTATTAAGCCTAATCAATCCATCATTAGCAAATGTTTACTGTAGCAACGCATTGGCAAATCATGGACTAATTAGGCTTAATAGATTCGTCTCGCCGTTTAGCCTCCACTTATGTAATCGGTTTTGTAAATAGTCTACGTTTAATACTCCTAATTAGTATCTAAACATTCGATGTGACGGGTGCTTAAAAATAAGCAAACGAACCAAATCAGGCCTAAGGGGGCGATTGGTTACAGCTAGTTATTTTTAGCACATGTTACCTCAAATATTTTGATACTAATTATGAGTATTAAATGTACGATATTTATAAAATCCATTATACAGATGGAGGCTAAACGGCGAGATGAATCTATTAAGTCTAATTAGTCCATGATTTGACAATATGCTGCTACAGTAAACATTTGCTAATTATGGATTAATTAGGCTTAATAGATTTGTCTTGCCGTTTAGCCTGTGCAATTAGTTATAATTAACTCATATTTAGTCCTCCTAATTAGCCTCCGAATATTTGATGTGACAGGAATTAAACTTTAGCTCGAGGAACCAAACGCCTCCTAAGGCTACGTTTGTTTCACATTATAATCCATGTAGATTATATATTCTAGATTATGGGTTACGAGTACTATAATAAAAAGAATATTTAAGGACTACCACGGGATCACAAATAATCTCAAATAAATTATTATTGGGTAGCTTGCTTCAGATTATTTGTGGTCTTCAAGTGGTCTCTATTATCCTTGATCATAATCCAGCTTATATAATCTTGGGACAAACAAATAGGGCCTAAGAAAATGTAAGGACCAATTCAACCGTAAATAAACATCTCACCTTAAATTAACTACTCCCTCCATTTTAAAATGTAGGTTGTTTTGATTTTTCTAGTATATAGATTCGGCTATGTATCTAGACATAATCCTATATTTAGGAGCATAGAAAAATCTTTGTATCTAAAAAAGTTAAAACGATCTATATTTTAGAATAAAGTGAGTATAAATAAATATATGTAGCCTATTCAAAATGTTGTATCAGAGTCGTCGAATCGGTTATAAGAAAATATTGAAGCGTATATCACATGTGGAAAAGTTCCAAGTGAGGTGGGAGGAGCACGTCAAAAATAAATATCTATTACCGTACAATGTTGAGTTAGCATATTTAGAACGTTGACATAGGATTTACGAATTGTTGAATCAAGTGTAAGATATTCGTGGAGAAAGATTGATGGGTTGCAATGGTTATACTAGATGGGCTTAACGGGTTTTAAAGTCATGTTTAACTAGCTTCCGCAAGCAACATAGGAGCCTTGAGCATTTCCCAACCAGGCCCGCGGGTCCAATCCAAGCTGGCTAGATTTTAGTCTACCCATGCTTCTATGTGAAAACAATGTCTGAAATATCAGGCCGATTCAAATCCAGATAATTTATTTTATTTACTTTTTAAAAATGTAAAGCTCGAGCCAATTCAACAACGTCCATGGAAGTCCATGGAATAATCGTAGGCAACTAGACATAACATTTAGCTAAAATGAATTGAGCTTTTCCTTCGACCCAACCTAGCCCGCAAAATACTTAGGTCTACTTCTAAGAAACCTACTGAGTAGAGAACAAAAGGGAAGGGAGTCTCAGTTTACTTGCCCGCGCTCCAACTCAATCATGTATTTGTTCTTTATCTATTTTTGTTTTGGGTCCTTTTGTCAAAAACATATAGTATATGCATTTTTCCTTAGTTAATATCTTTTATGAAGGGAAATAGTTGTATCAAATGAGCTATAAGATGCCAAGTTTATCATTCAATATGGTTATATGTGTGGGATCTTATTCCGACACGATGTATAACATGCCCCAATGTTAAAATTGGTAACGTAATTGCAACGTCGAGGCTATGTAATGTACTTTACTATCACGGAAGTGTATGAACGTTGAGGGCTCAGAGCTTTTGTTAACGTTCTAATGGTACAGAACAGACATCCGAAATCTTAAAAAAAAATTGGACGCTCCGACATATGTTGGAATAGTTAAGTATCGTTGTTGCAATTATTATTTCTACATGTTTCACAATGAATGTTGCACGAAACATAGTGTTTATGTTGCGACGGGAATTTTCTATCCCAGAGTTGAACGACGTAGTCATTTTTACATATTATTTTTCATATTGCAAACAGTGACAACTGATATTACACTAGGTAATTTTTAATATTTCATCGGAGCGTTCGATGGGAAATTTTCCATCGGACGTCCGGTTGCCGTTTAATCTTTGGTCCAAGGGCGAGCTATTGAGAAATGGTCTCTTAGACTTTATGCAACATGGATTTAAACCTACCTTATCAGCAAATCTGCCGATGTTCAGAAATGACAGACCGTATTTGAAAGGGGGAAATGTCTTTCAGAGTAGATTTTTATTCTCAATTTCTCTTGAAATATAATATCAATTGCTAAATACTCAATATCATCTTAAAATGACTTTGAGTATAAATATATTGATGCAAATTGTACGCACTGAATGTGCTTATAATTTAACTAATTATTGATGAAACTTTGTAATGTTTACTTTTTCCTTATCAAAATATGACTATCATTTCTGAACAGAGGAAGTAGTAACATGTGGGCCTCTGACCTTGTGTAATGTAACTATCCTTTTTATTTATAAATGAAAAAAATAGTAAGGGCATCTCCTGCTTTTCACCTCAAAAAAGATGGTAATGAGAGAGGAAATAAAGAAAATGCGATAGCTAGACACCACATATCATACTAGTTGCCTTCTGTGTAAAGTTTAGATAATTTGGTATAGGCCCCCTTGGCTGAGTTTTTAGCAGCTTCGGCTTCTCCCAGCAAGTACTGCCACTGTAGCGATCACTGTGAACGGGGATCCGGTGAATCCACTATTTTGGTTCCCACCGGCTCCTGGGAGCCGTTTGCTACAGTTCTCCGACATGATACGGTGATAGGAGGGAGCGGGAGCTGTTGAGAGCTATGCCAAAGGGGCTCATAGTTTAAAGATCATGAGAGGTTTCTAGCCAACTGATTTTGCGATGGTTTGAGTGAAAAACGATTTTGCGATGGTTTGAGTGAAAAACGATTTTGCTAAGGATGAGCCTTCTCTGCAGTCCTGTAGAGGACCACTTTCCCTAAGTAAGTCCCATTCTGTAGGGATTTTAGATTGTGTATCTCATTATGAACAAGTGAATTCCTACTAAAACGATGTTTTGGCAAGTGATTCAAATTAGAAACCAAATAAACGTTTATATTTTTCACACTACGAGGGAGGCAAAATGTGGTCTAACTGATTATGATGGGCATCCTTCACATTTCGATCATCATCCTCTCTTCAGAATAAGAAACTAGCCAAGTAACTTTATCACAAAAGGTGATTCTGCTTCATTCATAAAAAAATATTTTCACGTCTAGAAAAATCTGAAACTACCAAATAGGACTGCAACAACACAAAATGATGCGAGTTTACTAATAACAAAAAAAAAGTATTGAAAATTTTCGTGTGGTTTTTTCAAGCATGTGGAACTATCAAGAATGTATAAATATTTGTTTTCCTATAATAACAAAAGGGCATGTTCCTTCGCAAAGTTAGGATATTGTACACAATGTAAATATTCTGTTGAAAAGTTTGATTCTAATGCAAAATGGTTAATATGTAGAATCCGAATAAGTAATTGCGGAGATTCGTGCTGGAACGTCCACTTTGCTTTTTTTCTTTTGAAAGAGATCACTCTGCTTATATTGAAAGCAATAAAGTTTCGAGTACAAATGTAACTGGGGACACCAGTTTTAGAAAAAAACTTAACAAAAAGAAACCGAAGCGCTAGACAGTTGCAGTTCAAATAAATATATATGCCTACAGAACGGGGCTTGGAGCGTAGGATTTCAGCCAATTTTTCATCTTCTCCACTAGCTCGAAATTCTTGCTTGGTCATCAGATTTCAACAGCACTCGCTATTTCTACACAAAAGAGATGCAAGAGTATATGATATCCAGGGGATTAGTAGGAAATTAGTAGGAAAACTCGTCTGTGGCCATCTTGGCCACGCAAGACCTGCATACGAGAATAAACTAAAGGGGTGTTTGGGAACACGCTAAACTTTAGCACCAGTCATATTGGATGTTTGAATGCTAATTAGGAGTATTAAATATAGGCTAATTATAAAACTAATTGCACAGATGGAGTCTAATTCGCGAGATGAATCTATTAAGCCTAATTAGCCTTTGTTTACTTCCCTCCAAACTCCCAACTTTGACACTATGCAAAAAGAAGATTCCCCATCACATCAAACTTGCGGTACATGCATGGAGTACTAAATGTAGACGAAATCAAAAATTAATTGCACAGTTTTGTTGTACTTTGCGAGACGAATCTTTTGAGCCTAATTAGTCAATTTTTGGACAATAATTCACAAATACAAACGAAACGCTATAGTGTCGCATTTATGGCAAAATGCCAATTTTGCAACTCCCAACTTGGAAAGTAAACAAGGCCTTAGTACATGATTTGACAATGTGGTGCTACAGTAACCATTTGCTAATGATGGATTAATTAGGCTTAATAGATTCGTCTCGCGAATTAGCACAGGGGTTCTACAATTAGTTTTATAATTAGCTCATGTTTAGTCCTCCTAATTAGCATTTGAACATCCGATGTGACATTGCTAAAGTTTAGCACCAGGTATCCAAACACCCCCTAAGGCGCTTAGGGACACCATAGCTTCCCATTTTTTAATTAAGGAAAATATCCGATTTTAAACATTCATATGTGAATGTCTACTATCATAAAGAAACAAATCTGGCCACATAGCCGAAGATACACGGTACTTAGACTCGAAGTCTCAAACTGAGAAGGACATAAAACAAGAAAGAAAGAAAAGCTAGAAAGACTAAGGTTCAAACTTCTTCTATGCCCTTACTTCAACCTTGCTTTGGTCATTGTGCAGTAACAAACACCTTACATCCGATGTCTTCTTAGAAACTTTTGATGTACATGATAAACCATGATCCCAAAATGCCTGTAGCAGCAACCAGCAGCAACCAACAGAGCTTTCAAGATGACGCTTCCATAGGAAGGTACCGGCATCACTAGGGCCACCGTCGTCCAACCAACAGGGTCAAAATTTTTACTTGGAAAGCTTGTCGGAGAGGAGGAAGAGGGGCAATAAATGACGGTTCCCTCACCAGCTCAAGAAATCGGAAACTCATCCCAACTGAACATATCACCATGCAAACCTCGCCAAGGGACATTTAAAGAAAATGTGATCCACGTTCTCCTGATTACCACAAAGACAACAACACAAACTGCTCTTCCAACCTTGTTTTTTAAGAAATACAAGTACGTGTCCCTTAATTAATTAAGCGTACCTACCATTCATCCATGGCTCTGAGCCTCTGACAGACAACTAACCCATCATCAGTTCCTATCTTTATCTTCTCGCGCTAATAATCTGATGACCCCAGTTTAATATTTTTTTGAGACGGACCCAAGCTTAAAATACTAGCACCACTCCTACCCGTCAATCGTCAGGCACTCATGCTAGCCCCGAAGCCGCCCCCACGGAAAGGGATAGGAACTACCAGCCCCACAAGCAAGAAACACCGGCGCCCCACTCGTCGAAGGTGGGCGAGACCCTCCCTGGCTTTGCGTCCCAAAAATCCACAGATATTTCCCCTCCGGTGGGGTGCTTCCATTCGCGATTCATCCCATCCCATTCCATTCCGGAGACCCTTACCTCCCTCCCCCGCACGAAACCCCCACTCCATGTCAGCCGCCGTCCGCTCCCGCGCCGCGGCGGCCGCACTCTCCGCCGCGCGCCGCATCCACGCGGGCCGCGCTGCGGAGCAGAAGCAGCAGGGCAGCGGCGTCCCGGGCGCGCTCCGCCGGCCGTGGACCCTCTTCCGGCGCCAGCAGCAGCAGAGCCATCTCCCCCGCGCCGCCGCCGCCGCTCCTCCCGCCCTGGACGCCGTCGCCGACCGCGGGGCCGGTGGCTCGGACGGCGGGGAGCCGCCGGAGATCTGGCGCCAGCCCGGGGAGGCCCCCGGCGAGCGCGCGGGCGCTGCGGCAGCCGTGGGGAGGATCGATTTGGTTAGGGTTGCGGGCCCCGGTGGGGAAGGGTTTGATGGCAAGGACGGGGCCGGGGAAACCGGGGGCTGGGGCGGCTCCAACCTGGGCCGACGGTTCCCCACGCCCAAGGAGATTTGCCGTGGCCTCGATAAGTTTGTCATCGGCCAGCAGCGGGCCAAGAAGGTGAAGCTTTCTCATACAAACTATTAGGAAATTTCGCGCCTGTTTTTTTTATCCAATTTGAGCCATCTACTACCTAGTACGTCCGATGCATGTGCTTGACCATTAATCTCTCGGAAATTCGTTTTGTATAATTTGCTACAAACATAGTCATTTGAAAGTATTTGGCATGACTAATCCACCAAAAACATTTCCATGTAAAAAATGGTAAATACTTCTGTGTGTATTAATGGTCAAAGTTTCTAAAGTTTGACTTGCATGTATCTGTTTGAGAACAGAGGGAGTATTATGCAATATGGATCACCAAATAGGCAAATAGGCAGTGAGTTGTTAATAAACTGTTTGTTCTTATGACATTTAGTGATAGTGAAACTCGGGTAATTTTCAGACTGTTTTATGAGTTCGTTTTCCTCTCTCTAAACGCAGGTGTTGTCTGTAGCAGTTTATAATCACTATAAAAGGATATATTGCGAGTCACTCTCCAGCAGGTAGGTATTGTACAAGCGTCAGGTTTCCAAGAGTTGGTGTGTAGCATGAGGTGGTTAATTGGACAGAACATGTGGGCTGCAGATCTGCTGGGAATTGTAGCGAAAGCGATTCTTGCATGAGCGACACTGACATGGTAGAGCTTGAGAAAAGCAACATCCTTGTCATGGGTCCGACGGGCTCGGGTACATGCTCTGACCCTTGAGTATCTTAATGTTGTATTTTGCCATCGTCTTGTACTGTTCATAAATGGAGACTGCATTGAAATTGGTCTCTACTTAAAAGTTAAAATTTAACTATACTGTTCAAGTGTTCATGCAGCCATGCTAACACTGTTTACTGGATAGTCAGTTGTAGATTTGTACAAACATCCATGTCTAAAACAAGCAACTATTGGGTGGTTATTATAACACTGCCTATTAGCCATGCAATCATGTATGTAATGTAAAGTGATATGCTATGTGTGGTAGAATTCCCAAGCATATCAAGTAATACATTTGATATTTTCTGAACATGATGTCTCATTTATTTGAATGTGAAACTGAGATTTCATCTTCTTAATCTCTTTTTTCTTGCAACTGGTACATTCTGTTTGGCTGAAACAAATATTCAGAGTATCCCTATTGAGCTTGAGCTTATCTCTATGTTTCATGTTAAGTACTGTATGCAATCATAATCTTGTGGTCCTTCTGTTACGAATGTTTTACTTATTATTCTAAAATCTTTCCCAAAGTCAGGGAAAACATTGCTGGCAAAAACACTAGCAAGATTTGTGAACGTGCCCTTTGTTATAGCTGATGCAACAACTCTCACTCAGGTATGCTGAATTATGTTTATCAGTTCATTCACTTTGATCTTGCAATTACTCTAGTACAAGTATTTTGATCCTGCTACAATTTAAATAGCACATTATTAGAATTTTACTATTCTTAAGTTTCAGCTTGTTATCCTGTTTTGGCTGAAGCGACTAATATCCTGATATTCCAAACCATTGTGTATGCTCTTGTGAAGGTTTTTCTGTTCAGTTCATATTTTTATGATTTGTGGTCTAGTCTAGTTCCTTTTCCCACTGCAGTGTTGGAGTAAATTGTTTGTTCTACTGTTGATACTATTATTGCTATCTTTAAAAAAACCTATTATTGCTGTTTTTTTCCCTTCAACTGCTGATATTTTCATGGAGTAGATATTATGGCACAACATAGATTTTTTTAACTCCCTTTTCTTGCTTAAAATTCTTGAGTGCAGTCTGTAATGACTAATAAGTGTAATGCTTTACTTTGAGAATGTTGGTCTTGCCCCAGCTTGATACAACTGCTTGGGTTGCTGCTCTGAAGTTCAGCTTAGTTTGACTGTATTTTTTTTTTCATTTTTGTAGGCTGGATATGTTGGTGAGGATGTTGAATCTATTTTATATAAGCTCCTAGCGGTACAACTCAACTCTCTGTTTATATGGTCCTTTCATTTTATTTTATCTGCATTGTGGTTGTTAACATGGAAAACAATCTGTTCTTCCTGTTTTGGTCTTGAAAGCTTTTTTGTATGCTAATAATAATTGAGTTCTAGAAGATTTAAGTACCTATCAGAACTAGAAGATGTGTTCTCAAGGGGAAATTAGCGAAGGCATTTATTTTAGGTAGCTTATAGCCAGCATAAGTCATTGCAAAGCTGAGCTCATATGCTGTTATGGGTGTTGGACCAGCCCTCCATGGGGATTAAGATGGTCAATTCCCTCCCTCATGTGAAGATATGATTAGACGAAGTTAGAGATTGTTCTCTTCTAGTTATGGTTTGTTGGGAGTAGATTAGATACCTTAGGAGTCAAGTAAACCTTTCTATGTATCAGTCAAAGGCAAGCATGAACCAATGATCTAGTTATTCCTTCAATGTTCGTCCCTCTCAGCTGTGATCTAGTCTTTCAGCCCTAGTACTAGCAGCCAATGCCACATGGCCATCCTCTTGTGTGCAATATGTGAGGATCCTAAAATATATGAACTTTACATTTGTTTCCAAGCTAGGAAGACTTTAGGATACAAACAAAAATAGAAGTGAAGTCTGACTTATTTTTGTCGACCTAAGCTTGCCTAACTATCCTCTAATAGCTTAATTAACGTTATCAATAGTAGCTGAATGAAGTTATAAGAAGTATTTTGACTTATCATTCTTTCTTGGGCATGACCTGAATAGTTTACTAATTATGTTAGGAAAATAGGACAAAAGTTCATATTTTGTTTTCCAGTGCTGCTGCTAGACTTTTTACCTTTCTCTTTTGCACCTTAGGCTGCTGATTTTGACGTAGCTGCTGCTCAGCAAGGG
The DNA here is from genome assembly GCF_005286985.2 of Setaria viridis. Lineage (NCBI taxonomy): Eukaryota > Viridiplantae > Streptophyta > Magnoliopsida > Poales > Poaceae > Setaria > Setaria viridis. Next base: position 12,340,560 of record NC_048263.2, on the reverse strand, counting down.
ATTGTATATATTGACGAAGTTGATAAAATAACAAAGAAGGTTTGCTCTTTGAATTATAAGTTCATTTATGCATTCGTCATATATCTTACCTTTTTTTATCTTTTTTACATTTCGGATTGTAATGCTTCGCAGGCTGAAAGCATCAATCTTAGCAGAGATGTTTCCGGTGAAGGTGTGCAACAAGCACTGTTAAAAATGCTTGAGGGAACGGTACATTTGTCAACCTTTGATATAAGTTCTTTGATTATTTATTATTTTGCGCTTCTCTTTTCGGAGAGATATTTTTTCGCAGTTTCTCAATATAGAGTCAACATCCAATGGATTGCCAGCCACATTAACATTGTTCTGTGCATAAATTGTGATATCTGGTCCATTGCAAAAACATTTGTCTGCTTTTAATCCTATATTGAGCATCAAGCTATATAGTATTTATACCATCTAGAACTCATTAACTTCCCATTTCCAGCATGTAAGGGTTCCGGTATATGAATTTGTGACTTTTACAAAACACCGTGTTTCCAGCAAGTAAATCATTTGTTTATGAGCAGTGCAAAACGAACTGCAAATGTTGGATCATTATTAATATTAACTGATTAAAGAATAATTAACAGTAGTGCATTTAAGGAATTTGAGAGGGCATCCTTTTTAGCAGACGACAGATTTGTTAAGTTCCATGTTTCACTGCTGAAATTAGCTGTTCAAAACTTCAAATTCCTTTTTATTCTTTTTCCAAAGTTGTTAGGTTTGTAAGATTTTCCAGGTCCAATTTGTGATAGCGTCTTTTATTTTCAGAATGATATATATATATATATATATATATATATATATATATATATATGGCAAAATAATTTCTTACTTGCCTTCTTACAATTTATGTTTGTGCTGTCAAGATAGGTTGTTAGTGTTCCTGAGAAAGGCGCCAGAAGGCATCCAAGGGGTGACAATATCCAGGTATCCTTTTATATGATTTCGTTGTTGTTGGTATTTATCAGAAGTCAGGGTAATACTAGTATACTTCTTTATGGTTCCCTGCATCTGCTATGAGGATGAATATTCTCTGGCTCAGAATAATAGTGATCATTTCTGTGGTGCAAAAACATTTGGATGGTCTTATATTGTTGTTCTTATCACATGTGTAACCTGGGATCCAAAGCAGGGCATGCCTGATTTTTAGGATTACCTTTCCCCCTGAAAGCTAAAATAGGTATTTAGTGTTTTTATAAAAAAAATTATGACAGTGAAGATGATGGAACATATGAGAACAATAGAGCATTAGAATTTGACATTTAATAATATTGCTGTTATGTCTTCTGATATTGATAATAGCATATCCGTTCGAGGTTTTGTTTAGTATTTTTCATGTCCTTTTCATCTACAACATTACTTATGATCTCTGGTCAACTTTAAAAAAGATTAGAAGACTTGAAGACTGAATTTTTTCCATGCCCCTTCTACTTTTATTAACATATTAAACAGAACCATTTTTTTAATCCTAATGTACCTGTGATCTGTGAGCCAAAAGGCATATTTATTACTTGTTTTCATCAGTGTTCATTCAATAGCTAAACCAGCAAAAGTAAAACATTCAGACTGCTGTTCATTTGTCTTGCACTGCAGATTGATACAAAAAACATTCTCTTCATTTGTGGTGGTGCTTTTGTGGGCTTGGAGAAAACTATTTCGGAAAGGTTGTAGACATGGTCTTTTATGTTTTACAGTTGTGATATCACAAGGTTTGAATTTTCATGTTTCCCCTATAATTTTTTCTAGGAGACACGATTCTTCAATTGGTTTCCGGGCACAGGTTCGTTCAAATATGCGAACTGGTGGTGTCATAAATGCTGAAATCACATCTTCTCTACTCGAATCAGTGAGTAAAATTAAGGAACTAGTTCCATTTAGTATGCTCTACTGGCCGTTGGCCCCTTTCCAAGTAGTACAAATATAATTTTCTGTTCTGCTTTCACTCTAGACTCTGTAGTCTTTTAAACTATTCGGATGGCATTTCTGCAGGTTGAAAGTGGTGATCTCATTGCATATGGATTAATTCCAGAGTTTGTTGGTAGATTTCCAATTCTTGTTAGTCTATCCTCCCTCAGCGAAGATCAACTTGTTGAGGTAATTTTGTCATTCCTTTCTCACTTGCATGTAACAGGCCCATCTTCATTTTAGTATGGTTCTTTAGACAAGCCCCTATGTTTTGTTTGTTGCCCCGATTTCAATGCATCTGCGTTCTGTTTTGCCTTTATCACTGAGCATTTTTAATGAAGTAATTTATGCAGAGTTGATCAGTTGCATGGCTGAATTTATTCTTAGATTTGTGCCAGATGTGTCATAATCTGGAACATAAATCAGAATTGGCATGCATGCCACTTTTATTTTCCGGGTACTATGCAGAGGCCTTCTGTGATTACAGGCTAGTTTTAGCTATTATACATTGACTGTTACTTGTTACTTTGTTAGTTAGAGCCTGGTTGTCTTGTGACCACTGACCAGGAAGCATATGGATTTCCTTTTTTAAAAAATAACCATTTTGTACGACCATTATCCATTACACACTATCATCTTAAAGGCATGCTTCTGCATATCATGAAGTTTTGCAAAATGCAAATGTTATCTTCACATATTTGCTAAACACCCTTTGTTCCAAGGTAGAACTGTAGAAGGCTTATATTTAATTTCATAGCTAATACAGCTGTGCTTCTCTCTGTAGGTTCTCACAGAGCCAAAGAATGCCCTTGGCAGGCAGTATACAAAGTTGTTTGAAATGAATGATGTGAGGATTTGTTTGAGACCCTGCTGCCTAACTTCTGTAATATTACCCCTTAATGCCTGTGTATTTATCTTGTGTTGTTACTTTAGGTCAAATTGCATTTTACGGAGAAGGCTTTGCGTCTTATTGCCAAAAGAGCAATAGTGAAGAATACTGGTGCTCGAGGTTTAAGGTCCATATTAGAAAGTATATTGACCGAAGCAATGTATGAGGTATATACTCTTTCGCTTCCCACCACAGCAATACTGACGTCCATTAATTGGGTTGGTACAACCTTTTTAGAATATTTGACGCAGCACCTTTCCAGACAGGCAATGCTTTGAGTACATATGACTTTGTAATTTTGTTCTAGCTTTTGTGGAACTGTCTCTTGAGGACTGCACCATAAAAACGGTGAAAAACTAAGAGCCTCTAACAATGCTGGTGGGTCATACAGAGCTATTACCAACAATGAACCTAAGGCTCTTTTCGAGAAAACAAACCTAAGGACCGACATGCGTAACCATACATATTACTATGGCGTAAAATCAGTTCTTGTCATTTTTCTTGATGCTAAATTGCCGCTATCCAATTAGGTACAGGGCTTAGTGGTAAACTATCAAATTAGACACCACATATTCACTGTGTATAGGGAAATTGGTGTATCCTTGCATTGAATTATATTCTTGGTGGTTGGATTGTAACATCGTGATGTTCAATTAGCTGAGAATATGTTGTTCCGTTGTACCATGAGTCCTGTTTTCCACTGCTCTAAAAAAATAATTTTCTAACAGATCCCAGAGACACGAACTGGACAAGACAAAATAGATGCTGTGGTTGTTGAAGAGTCTGTTGGATCTGCAAATCAACATGGAATCGGAGCAAAGATTCTTTGTGGTGAAGGAGCATTGGAGCTCTATCTGGCCAAGCATGATAATAAAGAATCAATGGTATTTGTTGTTTTCGTTAATTTCACAGCAATTGACTGCATCGTATGGTTGAAAGAAACTGAAAAGCCTGGCCATCTTACCAATTGGTTGTTAGGCATTTGGTGTTTTACAGCTGACTTCAGAGATTTTGACATAAGTTCATGTCTTACTATTTTCAATGATAGTCTAGAGGCATGTTGGACATTTTGGAGGCAGAGCATCTCCATAATCACTTCAAATATTAAGGAATGCCCATATCTGTGTTTCATTGGTCATGAAATACCTTTATGCATAGGGGTAGGAATGTGCATTGATACATGCAAAGAACAAAGTGGTTACTGTGCATGACAATTAGTGAAGTGACCAGGCATTGGGTGAAGGATGATTAACATGAATTTGTTTGTGTTGATCAAAACTACTCAGGTTTTAGCACTCCACGACCAATTGTTGCTTGATTGGTTTGCTATTCTTATGCTGCTTGTTATTTTTGCAGCATCAACAGCTGGAGAAATCGAATGGGGAATCTGAGATCGATGCAGAAGCCCCCTCTAGAGTGGCCAGCATGTAGGGTTCCTGACAACAGTAATTATGTATATAAATAACGGCCTTGTAATTGTAGCCAATTCAAATGTAAAGCCATGCTCATGAATTCATCATGTATAAGGTCGGCTCTGGGGTTGTAGTTTGTTATGTCGAATTGGTAACTGGAGCTTGATCCTTGAGACTTTACGTTCAAGAAAAGTAATGGGGATAGCTTAGCTTCTTTTGCCTGGCCCAGGCGCCCAGCATATGCATATCATGTTGCAGGTCTTCTAGGTTGGACAAACCTGGCTGCCCCTACCCAGTGCCCACCTGGGTTTCTCAATTCCTCCTACACGCAATGGACGATAGCAATGCCCTTTTCCGATTTTTATGTTGTGCCTCGTGCGACACCAGTTTGTACTGTGAGTGTTTCCGTGTTTCTGTATGGTTCATGTATTTTGTGTGTTTTTACGTCCACCGTATTTGTATATAGTTCGCGTAACTGTGCTCTTTGAATTATACTGTGCCGCACGGTCCTGACGAGGGATCCTGAGTAAGGCCGGCGTTGCTCCGGCTCCTCCTAAACGTGAAGTCGTTGGAGGAGTCAATTTTTTTCTTCTCCAGCTTCTCAGTAGAAAAAGGGCTCGACTCCTCTAGTGCTCTATGTGTGGAGTTGTTTTTGGCTTTTCTGGACAAATCGGAGCACTACCAAAGGGCTCTAGGTTTCTGCAGCACGAGTTTGTTCCAGAGTGTTATTGTAAGCGTGTTATAGTGTTAGTGCAGGACAAAAAGATTAAGCAAACATCCCAGTAGCTTAATTACGTATTTCTGCACCATTGTAAGTACACAAATCTTGATAGTTACTCCAAGAAAATGTTTTCCTTGAAGCACAGCTGCACATGTCATCGAAAATTGAGAACACGTTACTTTATTTCATGAGATATAGTCCAATCTACTAGCATTTAAAGGACATAATTCGTCAAGTCCCAAGAATAGTGTGAACCTCACATGGCCCCCGTGGCAAAAACGAATCTTTAAATGGTATACAGCGACGACCTTGAATCCTCGATCCATCGAAATGATCCACATCTAGCAATACAAGGCTTACTTTTTTACATTTTATTACATTAGCTCCCTTCAAATATAACCGAAGTTTGGATAACCTCCTAAAGTATTTATTGGTTCAGTTTACCCCACAAACTATGCCATTAGATTCAATTTACTCTTAATATAATTTATCTTTTTGTGTTTCTCCATGCACAAGTGGAGTCTTAAATTCAAAATTTACAAGATGATAGCAGACATAATAAGATATGTTAGAAAAATATATCATGAATCTTTTATCATTATTTTGATAAGTATGATATTTAATAATAAAATTTATTCTTGAGATAAAAAATATATAAAAATAATGATAAAAATTCATAAAGTAATTTTTAATATAGATTATGATGTCCACCACCACCATGCAAATTCTCAAATTAAAATTCAACTTGTGTATGGAGAAACAAAAAGGAGGGGTAAGTTAATAACATAGTTTAGGGGTAAATTGAACCAAAATATAGTTTAGGGGTTACCTAGACTTTCACTGTACTTGAAGGAGTAATTTGAACTTTTTTTCTTACATTAATAAAGGAGCGTAGGAAGTAATATGTTGGAAGCTCTTGAGCTTGCTGTAAATTAAAAAATTTATACCGCCACCCTATAGTAAGTCGTGCTCGCTCGCTAGAGTTCTTGACATTGCCCTCGTCAGAAGCTGCTCTGTCCTACTAGGGAGCTGTACCGCCACCAACGGTACACAAACTCGCGGAAGCGGACCCGATTGGATAGTTTACACATAACTCGATCTCACTCATCACCACTCACGAACGTCGATTGACAGAAATGATTGAAGATGAGTAATGAAACCAACCAGATTTCCGTGTGAGAAATCCAACTTCATGTATCCTCCTAGATCAGTAGCTATTATACAGTTCACATTCATACTACGATAACAGTACAATTTTATTTATTAGATCTCAGAATGTGAGAGTACAATTTGGTACATACCCCTTGCGTTAAACCACATGAATAAAACCAACGCAACGGTAGCTAGCTTCTGGAAGCATCTCATCTTCATGATCATCTCCATAGGCAATCTTGAGCATAGCACTTCAACCCTCAGTCGTACCAACCGTCGTGGTTGTTGTCGAAATCAGACTCGTAACCTGCAACGAGCTGTCCCCAAGGATTGGGACATGTTCACATCATCATCCGTATGCAAGCTTTAAGTAGCTTAATACTACTGGTCAAAAATGTAGTCAAGGAATAGGCTCGGGTTTCCTATGCAGCAGCAAGCATAAATAATAAAATTCCATATCCATCATCCCAATCTCTCGACACATCGGGTACCACCTGCCTCGATAAGGTCCCTATCACCATCAACCTATCTTCGTACTAGGGTCGAGGCGAAGACTCTCTCGCTTCGCCTCACAACAACTACAACCGGATCCTAAAGGGAAAGTGAGCAACTTCCCCTCTTCCTGACTGCAGTTGCGGCTCACAACACAAAAGTAGCTATAAGGGGAAGGTAGAGATATCCCAAAACAATGGAGAGTCGTCGCGACATAGGGTTGTCCATGACCGAGGATGCGGCTATACGTATAGTTTTAACTTTATAGCGTGTGTACACCTGTACCCATCTCGGAGTGAGACAACCGGGGATTAGCCGATTGAACATCACTTTGAGCGAAGAACCTGGGAGTTACGGTACCATCCTGCATCCGGGCTCGGATACGATCCCCCGCAGTGGACCACCCCGGAACCGTAAAGCACTCTCACCGGGGCCAATCGCGGGCAAAAGCAAATAAGGGGGCAAAAGGTCAGCACCACTCCCCCTACACTGATACTCTATCATATGATAGGTATGGTACAGCACTTGCCAGTCTCGAATCGGGCCTAGACCCACAATTCGGTGAGTGGCATGCACGTTTAACATATTGCCGTGAAGCATGACGACCCACTCGGTTTCAGACCGAGGCGAGCTCCTAACTCCCAAAAGCGTATCCACAACGTGGTCCGCAACGACACCCATAATAGGTATCAACACCAACTCCTATGCTCCTCAGCTGTGTACTCGCAACAAGTACCAAACAGGGAACGTCCAAGAACGGACCCTAAGCCCCCGATCCGAAGATTGGGTTGTGTAAAGCTCACCCCTGCCAAGTATCTAAAAACACCTTCTCCTGCCGGTTTTAACCCCACACACACCAAGAATCCTAATCACAATATCCCATACACATGCAAGCATCGCACATCACGTATATATGTAGCATAGTAGTAGGTCCAACAAGGATATAAGGTATAAAGAAGGTTATGCAGGGTTTATCATCATCATGCGAGGAAATAAAGCGCTAGCATACTAATTCAGCAATGCCTAATGGATATTCAAATCGAATAGGCGTGAACCTAAGTAGTCTTCCTCCTCGTACTAGTCCTTGAATGGCTCTGGCTCCGGATTCAGCTCCGAGTCTCCGGCAGCTCCTAATTATGCAATTACCATAATTACCGGATATCTAGTTGCAAAGTAAATCCAAAATAGACCTAAGAAGAACCAAACAAGAACAAAGCCTAGTCTAACGCGTGCTGCATGATTTTAGAGAAATTATAAAACTAGTTTCATAATTTTTGGAATTAGAATGACTCAGTTATGACTTTTTGAATTTGAAAATATTTTTCGGTATTTTGATATGATAGGCGAAAATAGGAAACAAAGAAGTTAGCTGTTATCTGGCCGTAGGTCAACTGCAATCTGGATGCAAACTGCCACTAAGGTTCACAGGTAGCTTTGGAAGGTTTTTAGGTCGGTGGCTTATACTGTCGTGGGGTGTTTCTGGTGTCTGTGGTAAAAACCGAAAGTTCCGACTTTGGAAAATCGAAAGTTGCGATTTGGGGTAACCGGATGTTTCGATTTTTAGCTCACTTAGGGAGGTCTCCCGAGAAGAACTTTGGATGCTCTGGACAGATCAAAACCGGATGTTCCGGTTTGGGAACTGGAAGCTCCAATTTTCTACGGGTAGATCTCTCCCCTTGGGGGGATCTCCTGGGAAAGACCTTGGGATGGTCTTGGGAAGTTAGGGTTCACTATTCATGGGTTTGGAGTTTGCTTGGTTGGGTTCAACCGTGACGGGCTTTTCGTACAGTAATCAAGGAGTATATACTCAATCGAGGATGTTTAGGCTACCCTAAGCTAACGTCCATGTCTAGGGCCACATGCTACGGTCAAGTATGGCTCTGATACTAATTGTAATGAATCGGATTTCCGTAAGGAGAAATCCGACTTCCTGTATCTTCGTGGTAATCCCCAGATCAGTAGCTATCACATATAGAACTCATTTCAGTATAAATATCACATCCATACCATGATAATAGTACAATTTAATTTATTAGATCCCAGAATGTGAGAGTACAATTTGGTACATGCCCCTTGGGCTAAACCACATGAATAAAACCAACGCAGCGGTAGCTAGCTTCTGGAAGCATCTCCATCTTCACGATCATCTCCACAAGCATTCTTGAGCATAGCACTTCAACCCTCAGTCATACCAACAATCGTGGTTGTTGTCGAAATTGGTGTGGCAGAACTGCCTAAATTAGACTAGCTTAAGTGTGCTAACGATCATCTTAATGGTTAATCTGGTCACACGCACTTAAAACGGTGTAATCCGACAGTCTGTCGGGTCAAGCCCGATTCAACCACTGAATACCTCGATCGAAACAACATGCAACAAGTCTCACATAAAGATGAGCGCAAATGATACAACATGGTATTTTAGTTTACAAATATAGAGTTCCCATCTTAATTCACAAACCGAGTTCAAAATTCATAACAGATTACAAGCCAGAGTTCTTAAATAAAATACAGTGGAAGTCTAAATGATAGAGCGCGAATAAAGATAAATGACGACATGAGTAGCCTGCCAACATGTCATCCAATACGAGACCACCTCAAGGCAAGGTCGGAGACCACTCAACTGACCACCCTTCAGGTAAAGGACGGCCATTCCAAGGTTGACCAGCAACCAACTCTATCATTTCTTCACTAAGACCTGAAAGTAAACAACAAAACAAGATTGAGTATATTAATACTCAACAAGACTTACTAATTATAGTATATACTTAGCAGACTCCTAATATGAAAAGCTTTTGGCTGAGGGGTTTGTTTTGCCAAAAAGTAACTAAGAGTGCATCATTACTTTCAAGTTTTAGCATCCAATTTAAAGTTGAGCTAACCATTCTTCATGAGCAACATTTTCAAAACTTTTCAGTGTGGAAAAGCAATTCATTAGATAACAACATCAACATCATTTTGCATTTCCTTTCATTCTACTTCTTACTACATGTGACACGATGATCAAGGTTCTCTTAACTAAGAGCGGTGGCGAATCAATTCGATTTATTAACCTTGCAAGGTGGACTTATACACACGGCATATGCATGCCCTGTCGAACTGCATAGGGCAAATGGTTCCCTTAAAGAGTAATGGTAGTTGCGAACTCCTGCGACCCTTGAGTGCTAATCCCCACCGGTACCTCCCCAGACCAGCCGTGAGTTACTAACTAGCACACGAATAGGAAACAAGACCAACTCAATCTACAATCGCGCCATAAGGTACTAGGTTTTACCAGTTTCAACTACCTCTTACTTCCAGCATGTGTATAGTACAGTTCAAACTCGATCAACAGGGCCACAACGAACGGAACTTAATCGACACAGACGGAGCGCAACCAACAACACTAACTTCAACTTCATTTCTATCTCCGCCTGGTCTCCAACTTTTTTTCATCAGTGATTCATTCTCAAGTAACTTGCCATAGATATCGAAAGGTCCTATGTCTCGCAAGCGACGGGCAATCACTCGACTTTTACTATTCTTAATTAAGCATGGCACTTCTATCAACCTACACATACTAGTATTTGAACTTGGGAGTCCTAGGGATCATGCAACTAAGGTTCCATTCAACTCCTAGGAACTTAATGCATAAAGTAAACACTTATTTAAGGTAATTGGATAGTTTTGAAATTAGGGGTCATGCTCCAGGGCTTCCTCCCAAGTGGTAGAGTTAGAGTCAACTAAGCCTTGGGCCCTTCCACCTTGGGTCGGGTCTTTGGACTTCTGTTGTTGATCCTTTCTCCTTGTTCACCCACGATATGGTACACCACATCCTCAGCTACGGAATCTACATGTATGCCATGATGCAATGCAAGTGAGTGAATAAATTGTAAACACAACAATGCAACTTCAAGTTTTTTGCAACAACTCAATTATACATCAAGTTAAATTTGCAGCAACTCAATCATACAACATTTAAAGACCAAAGAAGAGCATACAAGTATATCATTATCTACACAAGGAAACACTAGAGTTTTCATGTGAGACATACCATTATCAAACTAAGCTAATAACATTTCAGTAACTTTGGTTGCAGCATGGCATGAATACCAGGATCTAAATAAGTGATTTGGCATGTCATGATGGCAACAAGATCTATGTAAAACATGCTTATGAGTGAAACTATAGCAATAACATACTAGAGGTCAAATAAATGACATATACAAGTAACCATATAGATTCTGCTAGCAAATTTTTTAGGGATGAACATGCTATTGATAAATAGCGTAAAAATAATTTATTAGCTCCCAATTTCAATATCAATAATTTAAAGTATTTTTTCAATAATTTAAACTAGTTTACAACAAGAATAATTATTCAGGAAGCATTCTGTGTTATACGAACATGAACCATTTAAAGGAGCTCACTAATCACATAAACTCATAAGTGTAAAAAAAATTTCAGCATGATTGGACTACCACAAAATTTATTAAAAATTAAATATTGTAAAACTGCAGATCTGAAGAATGAATTATAACTAGAGTTCTATAAGTAATTTGGTGCTACAAACTTCCCAGAATAGCTATAAATACTAAAGTACATTACTGAGAATTTATGAGGAGTTTCAGAGCACTAGAGCTATTTATTCCAATTTAAGGAGGTTAAACAACATGCATTTTATTGAGCAACAAAAAGATAGACTTCCCATGAACAAGTATTTTTTCTAAGTAGAACTGAGAATCAGGAAATTGACCAAAATTAGTTTGCATTTTTACCATTTTTATACAATTTTATACACCTTTCTAAAGTTACCACGAATTTAAAAGAGAAAACAACCAAAACAACCTTACACCGAGGTCCCTACAAAGTTTCTCTTCGAACAAAACTACCCTTCCTTTTACGAATTGGCCCTTAACTCTAAACCTTACCCCCTGAAACGAATTCCACCTAACACTTAACTCCAGCATATTTCCAGAACAACCCCTAATCTTCTATTCTTCTCTCACCCACACCCTTCGCCCCTTCTTCCACCTCTGGCTCACGCCCGAGCGCACGGTGAGCGCCAACGGCGTGCCGGCGCCGACGTGGGGGCTCCGCCTCCCTCACCAAAAACTACCCCTAGGGCTTGCCCAAACCCTAGCACATCTTCTCCCCCCTATTTTCTCCTCAAAACCTAATCCTACTCTTGCCCGCGACTAGGGCCGGCGCACACATGGTGGCGCCCTCAGGAACACGCGTGGAAACTTGATGGTGATGACTAACTGGTGAGGGCTTGAGGATCAGGAGCTCACCGGAGTTCTATTTGTATGGTTGGTTCGGCAGGAGGAGGCCGGGAAGGTGGAGCTCGGCGGTGGGGTGGAGCTTAAGCGGGTGGCAGCAATGGTGGGTACGGGGACTTCAATCCTCGATGCTAGAGGCCATGGCACACGGCAAAGAGAGGTGGAGGAGGTACCTGGGAGGGTGAGGTAGCTGTGGGCGGTGGTGATTTGAAAATGGCAGAGGGGAGTGGGTAGATTTGGTTGGCGGACAGGAGTGGTTGCTCGGCTCAGTTTGCTATGTCCAGAGGAAAAAGAAAGGAAGAAAAGGAGGGAGATGAGGGAGGAGACTGGTGGTCAAGGGAGGATAAGGCCGGGGCTAGGCGTCCATCTATGCCAAGCAGTGGGCAAGGACGTCGAGGATGAGCTCAAGCAGTGGCGAGCACCAAGCAAGGAGGGACGGGTATGCGCTCGCGCGACCGGAGTTTAGCAGCGCCTTGACCGGCATGCGCGGTCGCGGCATGGGCGGAGCGTGGGTGCGGTACGACGAGGGATGGACAGTGGCATGGCGAGGTGGAGGAGACGGTGCTTGGAGGGGGTGGTCGTTGATGTGATGCTAGCGGACTGTGGCCGACGCCAATGACGAGGACAACCAGACGGTGGCGACACGGCGTACACGAACTGAACCATTCAGTTCATGAAGAAGCCAAGGGAGTCACGAGTTTGGATACAAGTTTCTTGCGGTTTCAAATAGAATCGTTCAAATCGTCTAAACTAAAAGTGCTAGCTGAAACATAGAGCTACAACATTTGTAAAAGCTCATAGGAGGTTTAGTGCATAGATTAGGAGATCGCTGAGCCAAGAGCAGTGGATTTCATGCAATGCTGAAATTCATAGATGTGTCACTCTATTGCATTTACACGAGTTTGACCTATTTAAAAAAATACTTTGCTCTTTGAAACCTGCGTGCTGATCATGACACAAGTGTAGGCTGACGATAGGGATACAAAGTGTAGTATGAATTTTTGACATGTTCGTGAGTCAAGAATGATGTATTTGAGATTTTAACTATATTTGAGCAAAATTTTAGACTCCTCATATTTATACTTTTAATTCATATTTAGCTATAAACAATAACATAAACACCGTAACAAGCACATTTTAAAAGATAAAACATAGCCACATGTGCTTGCATGCTAACAAAATGATTAGATGCATTTATTTGTTTAATTTTATTGTTAGTGACTGCAATTAACACCAGGGGTGTCACAGTTAGACTCGTAACATGCAAACTCACGAGCTGTCCCCAAGTATTGGGACAGTTTCACGTCACCATCCGTATGCAATCTTTAAGTGGGCTAATGCTAGTGGTCAAAAATGTAGTCAAGGAATAGGCTCAAGTTTCCTATGCAGCATCAAGCATAAAGAATAAAACTCCATATCCATCATCCCAATCTCTCAACACATCGGGTACCACCTACCTTGATAGGGTCCCTATCACCATCATCCTATCTCCATACTAGGGTCGAGACGAAGACTCCCTCTCTTCGCCTCTCAACAACTACAGCCGGATCCTAAAGGGAAAAGGAGCAACTTCCCTCTTCCCGACTGCAGTTGCGGCTCACAACACACAAGTAGCTATAAGGGGAAGTTAGAGATATCCTAAAATAATGGAGAGTCGTCATGACACAGGGTTGTCCATGACCGAGGATGTGGCTATACATATAGTTTTAACTCTGCAGAGTGTGTACACCTGGATCCATCTCGGAGTGAGACAACTGGGGATCAACCGATTGAACATCACCCTACCGAGCGAAGAACCTGGGAGTTATGATACCATCCTGCATCCGGGCTTGGATGCGATCCCCCGTAGTGGACCACCCTGGAACTGTGAAGCACTCCTACCAGGGCCAATTAGGGGCAAAAGCAAATCAAGGGGCAAAAGGTCAGCACCACTCCCTCCTACACTGATACTCTATCCTACGGCAGGTATGGTACCGCACTTGCCAGTCTCGACCCGGGCGTAGACCCATAATTCGATGAGTGGCATGCACATTTAACATATTCCCGTGAAGCACGGCGACCCACTCGGTTTCAGAACAGGGCGAGCTCCTAACTCCCAAAAGCGTATCCACAACGTGGTCCGCAATGACACCCATAATAGGTATCATCACCAACTCCTATGCTCCTCAGCTGTGTACTCACAACAAATACCAAACAGGGAACGTCTGAGAATGGACCCCAAGCCCCCAATCCGAAGATTGGGTTGTGTAAGGCTCACCCCCGTCAAGTATCCCAAAAACACCTTCTCCTGCCATTTTTAACCCCACACACACCAAGAATCTTAATCACAATATCCCATACACATGCAAGCATCACACATCGCGTATATATGTAGCATAGTAGTAGGTCAAACAAGGATATAAGGCATAAAGAAGGCTATGAAAGTTTTATCATCATCGTGCGAGAAAATAAAACACTAGCATACTATTTCAGCAATGCCTAATGGGTATTCAAATTGAATGGGCATGAACCTGAGTAGTCTTTCTCCTCGTAGTAGTCCTCGAATGGATCCGGCTCCGGGTTCAACTCTAAGTCTCCGGCAGCTCCTAATTACGCAATTACCATAATTACCGGATGTCTAGTTGCAAAGTAAATCCAAAAGAGACCCAAGAAGAACCAAACAAGAACAAAGCCTAGTCTAACGTATGATTTTAGAGAAATTATGAAACTGGTTTTATAATTTTTGGAATTAGAATGTCTCAGTTATGACTTTTTGAAGTTGAAAACATTTTTTGGTATTTTGATATGATAGGCGAAAATAGGAAACAAAGAAGTTAGCTGTTATCGGGCCGTAGGTCAGCTACAATCTGGATGCAAACTGCTACTAAGGTTCACAGGTAGCTTTGGAAGGTTTTTAGGTCGGTGGCTAGGGTGTCGTGGGGTGTTTCTGGTTTCTGGGGTAAAAACTGGAAGTTCTGACTTTAGAAAACCGGAAGTTGCGATTTGGGGTAACCGGATGTTCCAGTTTTTAGCTCACTTAGAGAGGTCTCACGGGAAGAACTCTGGACACTCTGGACAGATCAATAGCGGATGTTCCGGTTTAGGAACTGAAAGTTCCGGTTTTCTATGGGTAGATCTCTCCCCTTGGGGAGATCTCCTCGGAAAGACCTTGGGATGGTCCTGGGAAGTTAGGGTTCACCATTGATGGGTTTGGGGTTTGCTTGGTTGGGTTCCTCTCATGTTTCTAGAGCTACTGCTGGTTGACAGATCAGAACCGGAAGTTCCAGTTTTGCTACAGGTTCGCCCGTGATGGGCTTTGCGTCCGCGAGCTCGAGATTCAAGTCTCAGTTGCGATGGAGGTTCGTCTAGGCAAGCGGAAATCGTGGTGCTCACCTGGTGGGCCTGCTGGTGAGGGGAAGGTGGCGCGGTGATGAGGTGAGGCGGTGACGGTGGTCCGACGGGCAGCGGCGGTCTCGGTGGTCCGACGGGTAGCAGGGGTCTCCTTCTTCTCCGATGTCCTCTCCCCGCCCCCCTACGTCCCCTCCTTCCTCCCCTTCTTCTCCAAACGATGGCAGGTGAAGGGGAAAAATCCAATTTCGGTGGTGACCAAGAGTGGTTGGTGTGGGGCTATAACAAGCGGCAGCCAGGGTTTTAGGCTGCTATGGACGGTGGAGGATGTGGTCAGGCGGCGTGGCATGCATCTGCAGGGGCCAGTGCAAAAAGGGGCGGGCGCGGCCGGTGTCCTGCGTGGCGTGCACGTCACTGTCACGCTCATGCCGCGCGCGTGACTACCGTGGGAAGGAAGATGTACAGTGGCGCAAGTGGCTGACATGTGGGCCCCAGCGGTCAGCGGCTACGGTGTGGAGGCGGTCTAGGTAAAAAACCGGAGGTTTTGATTTTGGAAAACCGGAAGTTCCGGATTTTGCACCGGCCTTAGGTTGGGTTGTTAGTTAGGTGGGGTGGTGGGGTTAGCTAGGTTGGTTTGGGTCTAGGTTAGGTTTAGTTAGCTATTCAAATACAAATCCCACCCAAACAAATCCAAATAAATTTCAAATGAACTCCAAATATTCACACTAGCACATAATGCACCTTAGCGATTCAATTTAGTTTATAATTTAATTCTAAAAATTTTGGGAAAGGTTCAATGAAGACAATCTTATAGTTCGGAACAAATTCACACCACATCACAAGATTTTTGAAACCCACATTTTTGCAAATTCAAAAATCTCATAAAAATACGGGATGTTACAAGTATGTACGTAGAAAATAAGGTTGTAGATCAAGTACTTTTGTTAGGTTTTATGGGTGGAGCTGTTAATGGCAATGATGCCATGTGGGTTTTGCTATGAGCGGCGGACTTAAGGAGGGTCTAGGAGGGCACATGCTCGCACTAGCTTCTGGGTTTCTCGACCCTGTTTCGAGAAGATATGAAAGCTCATGCATTAGGAAAAAAACCACACTTAACTATTAGATCAGATCCATTGGTATAACCATTTTGAACCGAGTCCACTACTATTCGATGGTGCTAATATCTATGGCTAAGTCTCTAGTTATATATGTCTCTGATCCCCTTCGTCCACATAAAAAACGATTTTGTCATTTTGAATCGCTGTCTTTGGTCCCTTTGGTCCGCATAAAAAGTGACTGTCTTTTCAGGTGCCGACTATGGCATGTTCGAATGTTCGTCAATAGAGTGCTAGAGTTGTTGTGGCTAGTCTGTTCTTTTTGGTTTCCAATGTAGTGTGTTTACCTACTAGTTTAAATTTAAATTCCCATATTTTACCAAGAAATAAAAGACACTTGACGTCATATCCCTCGAGGGTCTTGTTAATCTATTATTGCAAATTTTTCTTCATTCTTCATCGTATATCCGGCATATAGACTTTACACGTATCATTTAAAAATACATGACATTTATGACAAACTAAACACCTTCACCAAAATAGTATATCCACACGACTTGGCAAATGCAGAAACATGTTTTTTCATAAATAAAGCATCATGAGGATGAACTCACCCAATTTGGCATGAAGCATGATATCCATGTGATGGATTTTCTCTGATCAAATACTGTCGATTTAATGAGGATGGCTGATTGTTGGAGTTCATATGTAATAGAGTCGG
Source organism: Setaria viridis (assembly GCF_005286985.2). NCBI lineage: Eukaryota > Viridiplantae > Streptophyta > Magnoliopsida > Poales > Poaceae > Setaria > Setaria viridis. The sequence continues at coordinate 12,323,604 of NC_048263.2, read as the reverse complement.
AGGAAATTTCATCAATCCCTAATATATGGTGTTGGATTGGCCCATATAATCAACACGCAAAATTAAACATAAGCGGCGAAGGAGAGAGGTTGGACTTGAGTGACAAAACAAGAGAAACAAAAAAGAAATCGCAGATAACCAATATTCGCTAGACATGCCCATACTGCACTAGAAATTCCTGGCCTTGTCCCCGAGCCCAACCCACGACGGCAGCGCAAATTCCTGAGACCACATGTGTGCCCCCCCGCCGGTTGTCTGTCCCCGGCGGCGGCCAGCCCACGCCCGCTGTCCTCCTCCGTCCGCCGGGCGACAAGTTCAAATTTGAACGTGCACCGCACCCACCTGCTCCGCTCTCTCTGTCAGCAATAAAACCACCCCCCCAAAAAAACGCAGCAAAAGCGTGTACCCCACCCGCAGCATAATAGCGCCATCAAGTGCCCCCACCATCACGCCACCCGCCGCAACCCCCGACCCCACACACATTCCTCTCCCCCTTCCCTTCCCCTCCCATTTCTTCCCAATTCCCTTCGCCGTCAGGACTCATCGCCTCCCCTGCTCCTCTCCTCCCCTCCCTCGCAGCCCGCGCCGCGCCCGGTGGAGTTCCGAGTCCTCGGAGGGCGGAGCAGCTTGTTCTCGAACTTGCCGAGCCCACCCGAGGAGGGGGAGAGAGAGGGAGGGAGGGAGGGGGACGGACCCAGACCCAGGGCCCGGCAAGATTCGGCTCGATCTGCGGCGGGCCATGGAGCTGGACAGCATCGAGTGCGTGTCCTACTCCGACGGCATGGAGGACGACGACGACGCCGCGGCCGTCACGTCCGCCCAGCTCCCACGCCCCTTCCTCAAGTCCGCCTCCTCCGCTGGCAGCGCCGCCGCCGCGGCCGTCAACGTGGTCGTCGTCTCCGACCGGGCCGGGGGCCCGGTGCCGGGCGGGACGGGAGCGGGGCCGCTCGTCATTTCGCCGGCCACGGGCGTGCACGAGCTGCTCGAGTGCCCCGTCTGCACCAACTCCATGTACCCGCCCATCCACCAGGTCCGCCCCGATTCGTTTCTTGCCTTCCTTTTCGGATCTTGGCTTGTTGGTCTACCGGGTTTGCAATTGCGTGATCTGGTGGTGCTTGCCGCAATATAGGATCTTGGTTGCTTGTGAGCTTAATCCCCCGCAATCTTTCTTCCATAAGGCATAGCGTAATCGGTACATTTGACTCGTGGGAATAACTTTTGCTTCACCAACTAGTGCAAATGCTTGGCCATGCGCCCTGCTGATGCTGTGCTTCCTGCAGACAGTGTAGATTACTTTGAAATTGCAGTTTTGATGCAGCTTACATATATGAATGTTGGCATACACAAGTTTAGTTTCCTTCCCTATTTGCTCATGGACTGTGTTTAGTTGTTACTCCGAAGTCTAGTCTGGAATCAAATCAGGCACTGCATTGAGCAGTATCTCATTGCAGTGAATTTATGCTTGTGTCTGCAATCAGAATGTGCGGTAGAGCATTAACAGATAAGGACTTCTTTAGCATTCTCCTGCTACATCTCTCTCTGATTCTCTTAACTTTTTGGACCTGATTCATTGTATTAGATGCTTGGTAGTGGAATCTAACACCAGGGAGCGAGAATGAGGGTTAGGCCAGATGTTTATGGGGTGTTGTGTTGTTTTGAACACGACGTTTATGCCCTTCTACATCAAATAACAAAGGCCACATGGCCTGTTCTTCTAATTCATTTCGGCTTTTAAGGATGTGCTTGCATGCTTTCATGCCGATGTACAAGGGTAAGGTAAGGATTGGGGACTAGAACTGACCTTTAGTTTAATTTGAGCAATTGTTCTTTGTTTACTGTTAGGTATTTTGATTTTCTCTAAGCTTAAAAATTCCATGCTGGAGTACAGCTAGTTCTCAACCCTCCAACACATCCAATCTTCTCTTTTCCTGAACTGAACATTTTGTAACCAACTATTCTTCAAAATAATCGCTTCTTCCACATCTACATAGTTTTTAAGAACTAATCTTGATATATCGATCAGGTTCTATGGATGTGCATACTTTTCTGAATAGCACACCACGGACCAATCAAGTTTTTGTTTTTTCATCGACACAAATAAGATGGCATCAATTCAACCATGGATGCTCCAATGCTGCTATGTTTGTGTCTGAATTGACCAGTCAAAATGTTGATAATAGGTTTCTGTTGCTTGATGAGTTATGGCATTTTCTTCTATAGTACAGTTTGTTGTCTATGCATCTGTTTACACAGTGCAGATATTGTTCCTGAGCTCTATATATGTTAATTTCATCCATTTGAGAGTGACTAACAACAACAACAACAACATAGCCTTTCAGTCCCAAGCAAGTTGGGGTAGGCTAGAGTTGAAACCCAACAAGAGCCACAAATCAGGGTTCGGACACATGAATAGCTGTTTTCCAAGCACTTCTATCCAGGGCTAAATCTTTGGGTATATTCCATCCCTTCAAATTTCCTTTTATTGCCTCTTCCCATGTCAATTTTGGTCTTCCTCTGTCTCTCTTCACATTACTGTTACGCCTTAGGGTTCCACTACGCACCGGTGCCTTCGGAGGCCTTTGTTGGACATGTCCAAACCATCTCAACCGAAGTTGGATAAGCTTTTCTTCAATTGGTGCTACCCCTAGCCTATTACGTATATCCTTATTCCGGACTCGATCCCTTCTCGTATGACCTCAAATCCAACGCAACATACGCATTTCCGTAACACTTATCTGCTGGACATGTCGTCTTTTTGTAGGCCAACATTCTGCACCATACAACATTGCAGGTCTAATTGCCGTCCTATAAAACTTGCTTTTTAGCTTCAATGGTACCCTCTTGTCATATAAAATTCCTTATGCTTGGCACCACTTCATCCACCCCGCTTTGATTCTATGACTAACATCATCATCAATATCCCCATCTCGTTGTAGCATTGATCCCAAATATCGAAATGTATCCTTCAGTAGTGCCAAAGTCACATCTCATTTATTCCCTCTTCATTTGAGAGTGACTAAAAGAAAAAAAAACACTTATGTACTTGCTAAACATAATCTGGCATATAACAAGTATCAGACTGCTGTAGTATCATGCCTTTTCCTTTTTATTTGGCAACTAATTAGATTCCTTTTGTTCCTTTTCTTTTCTTGCACTCATTTTTTTTCTTGTGCAATCTTTGGTTGGTTCCTACTCATAGGAGATAGGACTGCAAATTTCTGTCTCTCTCTCTCTCTCTCTCTCTCTCTCTCAAGCTGACTATAATGACAGTGATAATTTGGAAATTGGTTGACAGCATGACAAATAACCCAAAAGGTTTCTCATATCATGTGTATAAAAAATTAGGGTCTACATATGTAAAAAAGCTACTTAGTTGTATATTGAAGTAAAAGCATTGAGGTCATGTGCTTTCGTCACTGCTAGTTATCTTGCTTGGAGCCTTTAAAATTCTCAAGTCAAGAAATTTGTTCTCTACACAAGTGAAAGTTCAAAACTAAGTACGTACCAAATGTTAGCATGACTTTCCTGTTTCGTTTTGTACTTTTTTCTCTATCTTTAAACTTTTTCATCCAAGTACATTGAATAATATGTTTCTTCACATAACTAAGTTTCAATTCTTCCCATTCTCTTTTCAAGAATCAACATAACTAGTAGCTTATAAACGACTAATATTTTCCCTATGTTACAGTGCCAAAATGGTCATACTCTGTGCTCCACCTGCAAAACTCGGGTGCACAACCGGTGCCCAACCTGTCGACAGGAGCTTGGTGACATCAGGTGTCTGGCATTAGAAAAAGTGGCCGAATCACTTGAACTGCCTTGCAAATACTACTCTCTTGGTTGTCCAGAAGTCTTCCCATACTACAGCAAACTCAAGCATGAATCACAGTGCAATTTTAGGCCATACAACTGCCCATATGCAGGTTCTGAATGCTCAGTTGTAGGGGATATTCCTTTTCTTGTCGCGCATCTACGAGATGATCATAAAGTTGACATGCACTCTGGGTGTACTTTTAATCACCGCTATGTCAAGTCCAACCCAAGAGAGGTTGAAAACGCAACCTGGATGTTAACTGTAAGTACCCACATTATTTTCTTTGTCTCTTGATTGCCTTCTTTTATCAGCCTATATCGCATTCAGTGATCTGAACATTCCTTATTGGAAATGCTTAAGTTGTAACACAAGAACAAGTTTTTTTTTAAAATTCTGAAGAGATAAAAAGTTATGCTTTCTGAAGTGATAAAAAGTTATGCTTTATCTGTGTTTGAATCAAGTGATATTAGTCTGATACTATCTTCTCTGTTTCTAGGTTTTTCATTGTTTTGGGCAGTACTTTTGCTTGCACTTTGAGGCCTTCCAGCTTGGAATGGCACCGGTATACATGGCTTTCCTCCGTTTTATGGGAGATGAAAATGATGCTAGGAACTACAGCTATAGCCTTGAGGTCGGGGCAAATGGCAGGAAGATGATATGGGAGGGCACTCCCCGCAGCATCCGTGACAGCCACCGGAAGGTTAGGGACAGCCATGATGGCCTAATAATTCAGCGAAACATGGCTCTCTTCTTCTCAGGTGGGGATAGGAAAGAGTTGAAACTGCGTGTCACAGGTCGTATCTGGAAGGAACAACAGAATCCAGACTCAGGAGCCTGTATTCCCAATCTATTCAGCTGAATCCAGTAACAAGGATGGATCCAGGTGTATATTGATACGGCCATTTGCTTGTGTGTGTTTGTCTGTGATTTGTGTTTTGTCACTGTCATTGTCCTGCCAAGCTGCCATTGTGGCCTGCCCTAAATTAGTTAGGGCTTATTGTTGGCACAATCATGAAATTGCTGAGTGCCGCCTGTTGTGCGCTGTGACTAAGCTCTCATGAATCACATGATAAGTGTTTTTCTCGATCCATTGGTATCCTGTGTCATTTTGAGATGAAGACTGCAGCTTTCTGCTGCAATGTTTGTTTCACTGTATTCTTTGTGTCTGGAAATAAACTGTTGAACATTAACTGGGGTATCTCTTAGACTCTTACAAAGTTCTGTTGCCTTTTAACTTTCCTATTAAGGTCTGCATGTTGGTGCCGGGACATGATCAGGTCTCAAGAAACCATTGTAATTATTGCTAGTGGGGACAAGGTGAGGAGCAGAAGCGGCTGACAGGGAAGGTGTAGTGTTTGGCTTGAGAGGGGCAATTCTGTTTGCAGGGTTATTGTAGTTAAGACTAGGGAAACGCAACCTCAATTGTAAAGCATTATTGTCTGTGGAAATAGCATTTTTAGAAGCTGTTTTTTTTTTTTGCATAGTTTGTTTCTACATCAGTAGAGGCCTGGGAAAGAACTAGGAGAGCAAGTGACTGTCGTGCCATATTTGTATCGTTTTGTTTCATAAGAGCACATTATAAGGTGTTTGCCATCTAAACCTCTGTTGCTCAACCCAGGACACTCCCCTTGTGCCGGAAAGGAAGAGCGCTTATATGCACCAAGTCGAGGAACTCGTTGCGCCGACGGATGAAATGCAGCGGCTCACCATCTGACCGATCGGTGTGTGGCAGTTGAGCTGATGGACAAGAGGCCGGCCAGGGCAAAAACAATAGCCGTTAATTGGGAGCTGACGCTTTCAAGTACAAAAAATGAATTGATCAGGATCTGATGCTGTCAAGCAGGAAGCCATTGCCAGTCAATTACAAGGGGACTTGCAGCAGCGGGAGGTGAGAGTTTTCGTGCTGAAACCAACCAGAAGCCCATAATTCTCACAAGAACCTCGCATGCTGCATCGATCACTCTTCGTAGCAGTGTAGCACCATGATGCGGCCTGAGGATGGATGCAGCAGTGTAGCACTACGGAGGCGAAGCTGAAATCACTAGTGTATAACAACATTTCTTGCAGCAGTACATAGCTTTTAAGGTTTGTCAGCGGAGACAGCGAAGACTTCCCGATCTAGTGATGTAGAGCTTCCGTCGTCACCCTCGCCGTAAGGGTTTGGGGTTAGGGTGAAGCGAGGTACCTAGAACTCGCCGCAGTCTGGAAACTAGGTGGGTCGTCAGATTGGATTTGAAAAGACTGCACGAGTTTTTTGGAAAACACGGCAGCCGAGTTCTTGATGCCAAAAGGAGCACGGGGAGAGCCCTACGCTGACCTTCCGGGGTGGAGTGCCGCCTTGGAGAGGTTGATGCACTCAGCAATGGTGTTGCTGATGCGATCTAGCCCGTGATTAGATCAGAGGGTGTGGGTGGGCGGGTTACCGCGAGGATGCGCGGGATCCTCTTTGAGAGAGAGAGAGAGAGAGAGATCGCCGACCTGCTGGGCATGTGGCATGATGATCCTTGGGTGAAGACCTTGCTCTATCGATGTAGGTCCGACGGATGCCAAGCTGGTAGCGGACACCGAGTCAGCGATGGAGGCGACGGAGTCGGAGTCCACCGGCATGCTCCCAAAGTGGAGTTGGAGGGAAGTCCTTCATGCTCTTGGGGAAGAGTACGGTGTTTGGATGGAAGGAGCGACAATGTGTTTTGATAATGTTATCGCATCAATAACTCTGATTTTCCTGTGCCACTAGTATTTTCTAGCTAGATATGATTGCCCTTTTGCATAGAAATAAGTTGTATCCATCCGAGTTCATATAAAAAACTATAAATCTCCAAACACTTAGATTTTATTTCTAGTATTCCTAAATCAATTAGATTTCACCAAGGGAGATGAGAAATCTTATTCCTAGTATTTCTCGTCTAGCAAATGAATTAGAATTGATTTCTCCCGTGAATTGAAATACTTAGAAATTACCGAGAAATTTTATGATGTTGTCATTTATTGTTACAAAATTCATCAAATAGTTTAATCAACTATAGAAATGTGCAAACCACTGTAAATATTTTTGTACTCAATTATTGTATAAGTGTTTCATTCTATTTTTGCTGTCATTTTCGAGCAGTGCTTCATTTTATTTTTGTTGTCAATTCTTTTTATTTTTTTTTGTTTCTGCAGTATATGAATTACCTAAAAATTGTTGGAAAAGCTTATTAATTGTACATGTTACATATATGTCATTCTTATTATAAGTGTTTAATTCTTTTTGTTTATTGTTACAAATTGTTATTTTTTAGTCATTTATTTATTGTTACAAATTGTCATTTATTTATCCATGTTACGTACTAGAAAAAGCTTTCTTTAGTCATTTATTTATTGTTACAAATTGTATAAGTGTTTAATTCTTTTTGTAGTCACCCTTTTATATTGTACTAGTTACAATGGAACGATCAGAGGATGAGCATGACGTACAAACGGCACAGGAGCTCATATTTCAGATGATTGCTGAAGGCGGCAATCAACCAAATGAAGAGATCGATCACAGCCAGGCTGACATCTACCTCAACATGGCTGGTGATGGCAATGAGGAGCAAACAATTGCCGAGGGAGGCAATGAGGAGCAACCAGTTGCCGAGGGAAGCAATGATGGGCAACAAGGCAAGGTATATCAAGTATTATATGTAAACATTATTTGAATTCTCTTCTTATCAAAAGAAACATCATCACGCAACATTCCAATCATGCAACATTTCAATTGTCGTTTTTCAGCGATCTGGATCGAGCAGCAGGCGTCAAAAGAAACGAGGCAAGAACAAGAAGTTAGAGGGCTGTAACATCATCACAGAAATTGCTGAAGATGGTGAACCGATTGTTGCTGCCAATGCTAAGACAAAGTTGGTGAATCATATTGGGTTCCTTGTCAGAGATAATATCCCAATCAGCTTTCAGAATTGGAAAAAACCTGACAACGTCCCGGTTGCCACAAACCTGGTCCTTTACGTACCTGACCTAGAGAAGGCTATGTGATGGCAACAAGTAAAAGAAAACTTCACGTTCGAAGATGTAGATGAAGACAAATTGAAAGAATAGGGCTTAAAGAAGGTTGCAATTGCGTTTTAGATGTACAAGCAAAACTTGAACAAAGAGTACATAAAGAAGGGGCTTACACCTGATTTCAATAAGCACCCAAAGTTAAGGGATCACTGGGATTCCTTTGTACAGTTCAAGGAGTCAGACAAGAGCCAGTCATCAACTCAAACCAATACCAGCAATGCCCAGAAGAAGCAATATTTCTATCATCTTGGGATAGGAGGTTACAAGTCGGGGGTCATGAAATGGCAAAGGATGGAAGATGACCTAATTGCTAGGGCAATAGTACCATATACTCTCGAATGGCTTGAGCGAGCAAAGAATTGGTTTTATTCTCATGGCGGCAAGCTCAATCCCGAAGATGGATCAATTGTATTCGGCAATGAAATAAGAGAAGCGGCTACGTGACTTGATGACTTAGTAAAGAATACGGTCGATGGATCCTTCGTGCCTGATCAAGAGAGGGATCAGTCGACAATGGCACTTGGAAATTCCGAACACCCTGGACAATGCCGAGGCAAAGGAGTCATTCCGTGTAAGTTTGCCTTTCGTGAGCACATTGAATCATATAGAAGTCGCCAAAGAAGCAAGACCGACCAAGCATGACAGCTGTGAGAGCTGCAAGAACAAGTAGCAACATTAGAGGAAAGAATGAAGGAAATAATAGACCGGCGAGTGGCGCAAGCTCTAAGCAAACAAGCCAGTGAACAAGCAGCTATTGCAGCATCAGGACCACATGTCGACGTAAGCCTGACTCAGCGTTGAAGCAGTGTCGCTTCCATGGAGGACCCAGTTGGAGGATCCACTAAGATACTTGAGGAACGCCACCCCGTGGATGACACCACTGGGAGAGCCCCTTGTGAGCTTGTTACTCCTGTGAAAAACAAGCTCATAGTGGTGGCTTATGGTGTGGCTGAGCAACCGACGCAAGGTCAAACACTACATGACTTGGAGATTCTAGCTCGTAGTTATGCCAAAGTTGGAGTGGACTGAGTGGCTGACGGTTGGGATGACCTGGAACTTGAGATCCTTGGAGGTGTCGGGGAAAAGAATCTAGGAGAAGCTATCCATGGTTCGATTCTATAGCTCAAGCGCTACATAAGAATTACGCAGCCGAATCCCCTGACCTTGGGATCATCTCCTCAAAGCTCAAGGGCAAGATCACCTACGCCATCTGCCAGGGCACCCTCTCTGCTACCAGCAGGTCTCCTAGTATAAGTCCAGTACCAGAAAGGGATCCAAGCATGAGTCCACCTCCCCCTCCTATGAAGAAGCGTTCAGTTCCTCGTCCACCTCCTAAGAAGAAGGAGAAGAAGTAGAAGGAGAAGCAACCAGTTGAGAAATTACCATATGATATGACAAATAAGGAACTGAAGGAAGTAGTGGAAGCTGAGTACAAAGCATGGAGTGAGGCTCGAAAAGAAGCATGGAGGCAGAAACAGAATCAGGAGCCACCACTTGATAAGCGTAAACTTCGGTCTTTCATCAGAAGAATAGAGGCAGAGTAAAGGAAACAGCTAGAGAAACCTCCGCTAACTGGTTACAAAGGCAGATAACAAAGCAGGTAGCTAAGAAGAGGAAGAAAAGTGGGACAACTATTCCTCAACTTGGAACCCAATCTAGCCAATCGGTTGCCCCGCTTGTGGTGCTTTCTGAGTTTGAGAAGAACCTGCTGCAATTCAGTAAAGATACAAGTCTGATAGCAACACAATTTCGAGGGGAGGATCACATCCCAACGCACCCTGTGCCTACTAAATGGAAATATGAGTATGGTAAATTGCTCGTGTGGTCATAGTTGGTGAAACGTCTCCCAATGAAGATGTACAAGTTCACGAATGGTACATGGAGGCTACAACACAGGGTTCGGCCGTGATGGAAGTTCGAATTGGTGATGAACATTATTTCCATAAGGATGACAACATAAATGTTCTGCTGGAGGAACTATATATGCTATTCAATCAAGACGCACTAGACAAGTCACTGATCAGTTGCTGGGTCCTGTAAGTCTTTAGTACATTCCTCTAACTTCAAAATCCCCACTCTAGTCAATTTGCAATGTCTTAACTCTTATTCGATTTTGTATCATGCAGGATGGAGATTCAAACTTGTCGTAGGAACGGATACCATGACGTAGGCTTCATGGACCCCTAAGTTATACACCAGGGAAATCTAAGGGATAAACCAAATCGGACCTTGAAGAATATATTTACGTTCAAGCATTTTTACAAGAAGTACATATTACTACCATACAACTTCAAGTGAGCATGTTTCCTATCTCTTTCTTTTCCGAACTTGCAGTTAAATATAATACTAACTAGCTTTAATTTGGCTATACAGTTTTCATTGTATATTCCTTGTTATTGTGCCCGATATTGAGCTTCGTGTATGCCTTCGACTCTTTGAGTAAACCAAAAACAGAATATGCTGACATCATCATGCTGTGAACAAAGCCTGGGCTCGATTCCGTCGAACTCACACGGGTGAATTCAAGGAGGAACTTGTTTGGAAGACAGATTTCCTGGTATGTGTTGAATTCTCACATCTCGTGACACTTCCTTTAACACAACAAATATTTCATAACTTTTTTTCCATATATATAGTGTTCGAGACAGCTGTCGGGAACTAATTTATGTAGATACTACGTTTGTGACTGCATCCACGACTTTATGCGTCCGAACCGTATCACCGACCACAATTTAACCGTACGTATACAAAATTATCAACAATAAATTAGTCGTGTGTATATACTTCAAAAACCAATTCATGTGTATATACTTAGAAAAATTAGATCAAGTTTTTCAATTCATTTGCTTATACTTCAAAAACCAATCCATGTGTATATACTTAGAAAAATTAGATTAACTATTTCAATTCATATGCTTATACTTCAAAAACCAATCCATGTGTATATACTTAGAAAAATTAGATTAAGTATTTCAATTCATTTGCTTATACTTCAAAAACTAATCCATGTGGCTTTCAATTTATTTGCTTATACTTCAAAAACCAATCCATGTGTATATACTTAGAAAAATTAGATTAAGTATTTCAATTAATATACTTATACTTCAAAAACCAATGCATGTGTATATACTTAGAAAAATTAGATTAAGTATTTCAATTCATTTGCTTATACTTCAAAAACCAATCCATATGTATATACTTAGAAAAATTAGATTAAGTATTTCAATTCATATGCTTATACTTAAAAAAAAACCAATCCATGTGTATATACTTAAAAACATTTAGATTAAGTATTTTCATTTATTTGCGTATACTTTAAAAACTAATCCATGTGTACATACTTAGAGAAATTAGATTAAGTACTTTAGATCATTTGCTTATACTTCAAAAACCAATTCATGTGTACATACTAAGAAAAATTAGATTAAAATTTTCAATTCATTTGCTACTACTTCAAAAACCAATCCATGTGTATATACTTGGAAAAATTAGATTAAGTATTTTAATTCATATACTTATACTTCAAAAACCAATCCATGTATTTATACTTAGAAAAATTAGATTAAGTATTTCAATTCATTTGCTTATACCTCAAAAATTAATCCATGTGTATATACTTAGAAAAATTAGATTAACTATTTCAATTCATATGCTTATACTTCAAAAACCAATCCATGTGTATATACTTAGAAAAATTAGATTAAGTATTTCAATTCATTTGCTTATACTTCAAAAACCAATCCATGTGTACATACTTAGAGAAATTAGATTATGTACTTCAGATCATTTGTTTATATTTCAAAAACCAATCCATGTATATATACTTAGAAAAATTAGATTGAGTATTTCAATTCATTTGCTTATACTTCAAAAACCAATCCATGTGTATATCCTTAGGAAAATTAGATTAAGTATTTCTGATCATTTGCTTGTACTTCAAAAAAGTTTCAATTCTACAAACCCACTGTGCAAACCCATTGATCTACTATATATATAATAAACTTTGCCAATGACACAGATGATGTACAAGAAGGAAAAACTCCTTGAGACGGAAGTTTTTAGGGCAATACAAGAACAACTATGTGGATTTCTTCTGGACAAGGTCGTAAGGTCGTAAATCCTGCAGGGGAGTTTCATAATACCAAATCAAATCTACAGCACCGTAAGGACTCGGGTTCAGATTAGTAGATACGATATGTGTATGCACAATATGTCTATATATATGTGTAATATTATTCATATATGTGTATGCACAATATGTATATTGTATCTTAAACGTAATATTAAAGATAAATAGAACTTTATATATATTAGCGTATTAGAACTAGTATATGTAAAGGAAATAAGTATGAAATACGAATATAGAATAAAGAAACAAAAAATAAGGAAACAAAGAAAAAAATTAGTACGGTTGGGGATAGCAACCAGTACTAAAAGGTACCCTTTAGTACCGGTTATTTCAACTGGTACTAAATGACCCCCCTCTAGTGCCGGATTGCTAGTACCGGTTGCACAACCGGTACTAGAGGGGACTAGAGGTGGTTTTTCCAGTAGTGTAATTTCGTAGTCATCCTGAAAACATACACTACCCTTTATGACTAAATAATGTCCCATTATGGACTGACCCCAAGTCTATACTAGACTACTCTGAATCATGCAAAGATGCAACCAGTTTAACTTATAATCAGTAGGAGCACAGTTTCACAGCTATCCGAATAAAATTCGCCATTATAATATCCTAACGTAGCAATGATAGTCAAACCTTAAGATGCCGCCTCCTCACATGGCTTTTGCTTGAAAGTTAAGTCTAAGATATCAACTTCAATTCTAAATGCAATTTTGCTCCATTCAAATCACCATCCTAAGTGAAAAATTCAGTGGATTGCTTATGAAGTGATGTGAGGGAGACGCTGAGTACTAGTCGTTCAGTTTTTATCCAAGGTATGCTTAGTTAGGGAAAAGCAGATCTGGCAAAAGTTTCACCAGAAAGAAGCAATCCGTGCATGTTTTCGTTGCAAGAGGATATCGTAAGGACCCATTGGTCTCATTACATTGTAATATGGCGTGCAAGACAGATTTCATACATTTGTTTTTTTAATCACACAGCACAGAAGCAAACGCTCATATACACGCACGCACACTCATCCCTACGAACACACGCACATAACCCTACCCCTATGAGCATCTCCGGAAGACTGAACTGGAAAATTCTCGAGATTGACGAAGTCACCATCACCTACTATTGAATGAAGAGCGCCGATTAAATTCTGAAATAAATCCAAGAAAATGAAAGCATTAGTACCGAGTTGAGAATTCGAACCCTGGTGAGCAGATTCTACCACAAGTAACCTTGCATTAGTTGATACTGCATGAAAACCAGTATACTGTAGCTGCAAGACTACAAGTAGACACTAATTTGTCTTGGCATTTTAAACATACTTACACATCAACTGTAAACACACACTCTAGCTGTGTGCACACATTGTCAACCAAGCCTTGCTGCGCGGCACAGTCCAAGGAGAGCGAGGTGCATGTAATCCAAACTTACAATGTTGGCAGCTCACCGCTATGGAGGAGGTGTTCGTTCGTTGACCCTGTCGCATGGGTTTTATTGAGAATTGGTGGGCCTAGTACGTACTACTAATATGAGGACCTGGACTCGGAAAAACTCTCCTTGCTACAACAACAATAGTATTACAAGCGAAGAACCTATACCAGGGTACGGTGGCTAGTCTAACATTCACACTCTCCCTCGTACACTCTCACACACTCCACCTCTAGCATTACTACCATGCTCCTTCTACATTGCTCTCGTTCTTGCTTGGCTTGGCAAGGAAGCATGCATGGCACCCCTATTTATATGCATACAAGACCGACACCTGGAAAGATCATAACCATGCCATGCTACAAATATCTAGACCCTAGAAATTTCTTTTTAAATATTTCTATCTAGAGGATTCTGATTTTTACCATGGTAAAGAAGTTCTAAAACTTCTTGCCATGTCATGGTTATTGTAGAAAACTCTAGAAGCTTGTCTTGCTCTTCTTAATAGTATTAGTTTACCGCGACTTCAAAATTTTGAGCTTGTTGACTTCGGCTTTCATGGTAGACAGTGATGTGTGTGTGCTGGAAGCATTTGTGAACAAGAGGCTGAGCCATCCGGTTTACCATATGTTGCTTACCTCCCATCAACGTATGGAGTTGTTGCGCTTCGATCGGGATCGATTATAGTTCATGGAACGATCTCATTGATGACCCCACCATCATGACCTTATCTAGGATGAGGTGGTTCCTCGTACCAAACACCTGTTAATAGTTTAGCCTTCGGTGACTATTGAACACAACAAGTTAGGAAGGAAGGGATGTACTTTTTACTTATTGATGAAGGTATAACCCATACGCACCATCTGATTAGAGTTAAAAGAGTTACATATACATATGGTAAACCCAGGAGATCAACACGGCACCCACATATAGATGAACAAAACTTATAATTAATCATCGAGCACACGCAGAAAGATTGGACAAATATACTGATCACTTTCTCTGGACCAACTTCTTGAAGTTAATTGGCACGGTAAACTGGGATGTGGGCCATCATAAAATGCAGCTGCAGCCAGCTTGGCAGCCTGCTCCGTCATGTATTCCTCGTCCCAGAACCAGTATTCCGTACGGTTTTGACACGGCGGTTCCTGAAAGGCTGCTTGGGGATCGCAGGGCCTTTTACAGCACGCGATGCTAGTGTTCACAAAAACCCTGCACATAAAACAACAAACCATCTGGACGTGATTGGCATATACAAAAGGTATCTTATTGTGTCTTCCAAAAGTTATCTAAAACACCAGAGCCATCCATGTACTCCCTCCATTCTAAATTGTAGGTCGTTTTAATTTTTCTAGCACTACGGGAAAGCTTAACGTCGCCGAGTGTAATCACTTCGCCGAGTGCTTTTTTTCGGGCACTCGGCGAAGCACCGTTTTGCCGAGTGTAACATCAAAAACACACGGCAAAAATAAAACACTCGGCGAACGACCGGTTTGCCGAGTGCCACCCAAAAAACACTCGGCAAACACCCAGGAGGCACTCGGCAAACTTTGACACTCGGCAAACTGACGCCCACGTGACTTCCCCGTGCCGCCGGCGGCGCCAGTCCGTGACGGACGTTAGTCTTTGCCGAGTGTCAATGGAGGGCACTCGGCAAAGTCACTAGTTTGCCGAGTGTCATGATGGGACACTCGGCAAACTTTATAGTTTGCCGAGTGCTAGGGGGTACACTCGGCAAACTATAGGGTTTGCCGAGTGTCTTTTCACACACTCGGCAAACATAATTTTTTTTCCCCTCCTCCACCCTCCAAACTTTTTACACTCCACATGTATGGCATTTGGCACTGCATGGTAGAAGATGGACTATTTTTTGACCTGTTTGCTATATTTAATCAATTAATTTCATTTAGAGTAATTTTTTGATTTAAGTCAAATTTGAACTGCAGGTGGTTGGAATAATGGAATAATATGAGTGAAAAAATCATATTCATGTTAGTGAGTCTAAATTGAGGTCTCACCCAGAAAATGAAAAGAAATTTCGAACATTTTGCTAAGGAAACACGACTACGAATGTGTGGCCAAATGATTGTTTAATTCTCAAAAATACAAACGAAGTTTGAAAATCATGAGATTTTGCAAGATGCTATGATTTCGTATGCAGAGGCCGTGGTAAAAAATTGATAAGGTTTCGCACAAGTTTTGACATATGATGTTTAGAATTCGAAGCATCTCCGGAGAGGTTTCGTAGAAGTTCAAAGGATCCGGTAAGATTTTGAGATGAATCGATAAATGTAATTCTCATTGAGTCCAAATTTTTTTTATAGGCTATAGAGAACATAGATAGGTTCATGTCAAATTTTGGGAAATTTTCAGATCCGTTTGGTAATTTTTATTCATTAATTGCACGTATATGAATTTAATAGATATAAATTAAATATGAGCTATAAATCCATGAAATAATGGAACAATATTACTTAAAAAATGAAATACCCAATGTTTAGTGACTTTGACTAGGTTTTTGCAAACTTTACAATCTTTTAATTAATAAAACTAGTTTGGCATGAAATAATAGTACTCATTTGCCGAGTGTCAAGGGACGGCACTCGGCAAAGAGCCTATTTGCCGAGTGTCCAATTTGGGACACTCGGCAACCATAGCCGCGGTCCACCTGCCAGCCACTGCGAAATACGAATAAAAAAATTAAAAAAAAATGTTTGCCGAGTGCCCCTGATCTAGCACTCGGCAAAGGCTTTGCCGAGTGCTAGATCAAAGGCACTCGGCAAATCTGGCAGCACTTAGCCAACACTTAGCCACACGCCCGGCCACACACGCACGCACGCCAGCACTTAGCCACACGCCCGCGCCGCCGCCGCCGCCGCCGCCCGGCCCCCGCGCCCGCGCCGCCGCCGCCGCCGCCGCCCGGCCCCCCGCGCCCGCCCGCGCCGCCGCCGCCGCCGCCCGACCCCCCGCGCCCGCCCGCGCCGCCGCCGCCGCCGCCCGGGCGCCCCGCGCCGCCGCCGCCGCCGCCGCCCCGCCGCCGCCCGGGCCGGGATAAGGCCCCTGCCTCCCGCGCCGGCCCCCCGTGGCTGTCCTCGTCCGGGCGTCCGGCCGCCGCACCGTCCCCGGGCTGCCGCACCGTCCCCCGCCCGCCCCTCCGGTAAGTTCAAAATATTAGAGAATGCATGATAACATTGCAAAGAATAGAGGAAGTGTAGAAATTAGAAAATGTTGATTCTTCCTTGAATGGAAAAATATTAGAGAATAGATGAAGAATAGAGGAAGAATATTAGAGAATAGAGGAAGAATAGAGGAAGAATATTAGAGAATGCATGAATGGAAGAGAGGTGTGGTTGGTAATAGAGATGTGTGGTTGTGGTTGTGGTTGTTGGCCATCGTGCCAACTCTTTAGTGGGATTGTGGTTGTCGGCCATCGTGCCGTTTCTTATGTTGCAGGTTTTGGAAAGCTCCCCGTGCAGGGGAGATGCTGCCGAAATTTTGACTTAAACAATGCTTTGTTTCTTTTGTTGCAGGAGAGGCTTACAAGGACCGTCCTCGACTCGTCACTTTGCAGGATAGCAAGGTGAGGCATGCTACACCTCTATTTCCGTATAATGTTCGTATATCACGTAACCTAGTTAGGCGTCTCCCGTTCGAAAGAGATACGGTTGGAAATATGCAGATCTTTGCATATCTATAATCGTATCTGTTTCGAATTGTCCACGTTTTTTGGACAGCCCGAGGATGTGTAGGTGGGTTTAGTATCCATGGTCTACTCCGACCCGAGATAAAATTTCGGCAGCACCTCCCTGTTGTTCTCTAGATACACAATCTCCTATCATGGACGTGTATTTGGAGAACAGCGAGGAGGTGCTGCCGAAATTTTATCTCGGGTCGGAGTAGACCATGGATACTAAACCCACCTACACATCCTCGGGTGGGATTAGGACCTATCTTTACCTAGTAGACAATATAGGAACGTGTATATGCAATGTGAATTTTGTATTACTTATTTAAATGGTAGAGGATGGAGGATCGTCAGTGGATGTACACGGGTCGCACTAGTCAGAATACGTTGACCAATGAATGGCTTGACAATACGGATGCTTTCTTGGAACGGGCGTTTGCAAGTGTCAATGGAGCTCGATCGACTTGGTGTCCGTGCAGCAAATGTGGAAACATGTGTCGGCAAACCAAGCTGGAGATGGGCAAACATCTGGTGAAGAACGGATTTACGTCAGACTACACCAGGTGGATCTACCATGGTGAATCTGACCGTGGGAGAGAGGAGGTCTTGAGACAACGAATCGAGGAATTTGATGATGATGCCGGGGTGGGAGACATGTTAAATGACTTTCATGAAGCACACTTCGAAGAGGCACGTAGGGAGGAGGAGCCAGAGGCTACCGCTAAGGCTTATTACGAAATGTTGTCTGCGGCACAGCAACCCCTTCACGGCCATACCAAGGTTTCTCAGCTAGATGCCATTGCACGCCTAATGGCTGTGAAGTCTCAGTTTAGTTTGAGTCGAGACGCGTTTGATATTATGTTGACAGTTTTTGGAAGCCTGCTCCCGGTTGGTCACATCTTGCCAAAGAGCATGTATGAGGCACAGAAACTCCTTCGTGCACTTAAGATGCCATACGAGCATATACATGCTTGCCCGAAGGGATGCATCTTATTTAGGAAAGAGTATGCGGAAGCAAAATACTGTGTGAAGTGTGAATCGTCTAGATTTCTGGAGGTTGACTATGGTGACAGTCAGAAAAAGCAGCTCGCAATTCCTGTGAAGGTTCTACGGTATCTTCCTTTCATACCGAGGATCCAACGGCTTTTCATGACTGAAGAATCCGCGAAACAGATGACATGGCACAAAAATGGTCGTCGCTATAATCCAGAGAAGCTGGTACACCCATCCGATGCTGAAGCCTGGAGAAGCTTTGATGCGATTTATCCTGCAAAAGCTCTAGAGGCCCGTAACGTACGCGTTGCGTTGGCAACTGATGGGTTCAATCCCTATGGAATGGCGGCCGCCCCGTACACCTGTTGGCCCATTTTCGTTATCCCACTGAATCTCCCACCCGGCGTCCTATTTCAACGACATAATATATTCTTGTCGTTGATAATTCCAGAGCATCCGGGGAATAATATGAGTGTGTATATGGAGCCTCTGTTTGATGATTTGCTCCGTGCTTGGGAGGAAGGGGTATGGACCTATGACCGATCCACAAAGACAAACTTCAAGATGCATGTTTGGTACCAGTACTCACTGCATGACTTGCCGGCATATGGGATTTTCTCCGGATGGTGTGTTCACGGGAAGTTCCCATGCCAAGTATGTAAAGCATCTTTGAAGTTCATTTGGTTGTCGAAAGGGGGCAAATATTCCTCGTTCGACAAACATCGACAATTCCTCCCTCCTGACCATCCATTTAGACGAGACATGAAGAACTTTACCAAAGATGTTGTAGTTACAGCCCCCACACCGCCGATGATGACAGGGGCCGCAGTTCGTGCTCAGTTAGACGCTCTTGAGTTTAATAATGAAGAAGGTGGTTTTTTGGGATATGGCGAGCAACATGCTTGGACGCAGAAGTCGTGCTTGTGGAAGCTTCCATATTTTGATGATCTCCTTGTTCCACATAACATTGATGTAATGCACACGGAAAAAAATATCGCCGAGGCAATTTTTGGTACAATAATGGACATTCCTGACAAGACAAAGGATAACGTTAAGGCTAGAGTGGATCAAGCGACATTGTGCAACAGACCACAGCTAAACATGGCGCCTCCAAGAGCTGGCAAGTCGTGGAGGAAGCCTAAGGCCGATTTCGTTCTGACGAGGGCCCAAAGGAGGGAGGTTCTAGAATGGTTCCAAACATTAATGTTCCCTGATGGTTATGCAGCGAATTTGAAGAGGGGAGTGAATTTAGCAACTATGCGAATCAACGGGCTCAAGAGTCATGATTACCATATATGGCTTGAGCGCCTCCTTCCGGTGATGGTTCGAGGCTATGTCCCTGAGCATGTGTGGCAGGTGCTAGCGGAGTTGAGCAATTTCTTCCGCCAGCTTTGTGCGAAGGAGTTATCTCGTACCGTGGTTGCAGAAATGGAAACAATGGCGCCTGTGTTGCTCTGTAAGTTGGAGAAGATCTTTCCTCCAGGCTTCTTCAATCCAATGCAGCATATGATTCTACACCTCCCGTATGAAGCACGAATGGGGGGGCCTGTGCAGGGTCGTTGGTGCTACTCAATTGAGAGATGTCAAAAGGTTCTTCGAACTAAATGTAAGAATAAGTGCAAAATTGAAGCATCCATTGCAGAGGCATACATTCTGGAGGAGGTGTCAAACTTCACATCGAAATACTACGTTGACAACCTTCCTAGCGTGCATAATCCACCTCCTCGTTACAATGCTAGCGAAGATGAATTAAGCCTTAGCATTTTCCGAGGGCAACTCGGAAGTGCAAGTGGTGCGACCCGCAAGACCCTTAATCATGAAGAGTGGCGCTCTATCATGCTGTATGTGTTGACCAACCTATCTGAAGTGGAGCCGTACATGATGTAAGTCATCGACAAACTTGTTTCGCCGTATTAATGGTATCTCTTGTCTAAACGTATCTTTCTCGTTGGCATAGGCAATTTGATCGTCAATTCTGGCGTAAATCAAGGCAACCGGCCCCGCACGAAGCTGAGACTCTTCTTAAAGAGGGTGCGGGAAATGGAATGCCCGATTTCATTTCTTGGTTCAAACAGAAGGTACAATTTCATTTCCGCGAACATTCTCGTTCTCGTGCATACGATTAATATAACGAACCGCCCTGTTCGTACTTGCAGGGCCGAACCGATGCGTCTATGAATGTCGAGTTGAGACAGGTTGCCGATGGCTATGACTATAGGGTCAGGTCGTTTGCCGGTTATGACGTCAACGGATATAGGTTTCACACAACAAGGCACGAGCAGAGTCGGCCCAATCAAAGAACCACAAATACCGGAGTTTTCACGCCAGGCTCCGATGGGGTCGAGTACTACGGAAGAATTGAAGAAATATACGAACTCACTTTTCATGGGTGCAAACCTCTTAATCTAGTTATATTCAAATGCCATTGGTTTGATCCATCTGTCGTGAGACGGGCCCCTAACCTTGGGCTAGTCGAAATTCGACAGTCATCCAGGTTACCAGGAGACGATGTCTATATTGTGGCTCAACAGGCCATGCAAGTTTATTATTTGTCATACCCATGCCAAACCGACAGCCGTCTTAAGGGTTGGGATGTTGTGTACAAGGTATCGCCACACGGTAAACTACCTGTACCAAACAATGAAGATTACAATATAGACCCCGACACGTACGAAGGAGAGTTATTCCAAGAAGATGGGCTCGAAGGGAGTTTTGTGATAGATTTAACCGAAGCGATCGAAACGGAAGTAGACAACGAGAGGGTTGCTGCAGAGGACGGTGGAGACGAGGTTCAGAATGTGAAGGACTTAGAAATACTTCAACGATTACAGTTAGATAATGACAGTGATGACGACATTCCTTCTTCGGAGCACGAGCTTGACTATATCGACACGCGTGATAGTGATGATGAGACTTATGATCCAGCTAATCCCGATCATGATGATTATTTCTAATACATGTATGATTCGTAATAATTTAGCTATAATTTAATTATAATTTTCATATATTTGTAAATATGTTTTGTTTGCCTATGCTGACTCGTGTACTCTTTTTAATTGCAGGTCATTAAGCAATGGTGGGTGGTATCAGGAAGCTCACGTCGATTTGCGAGAGATTGGCCGCGGTAGGGACTGGTTCAGGGTCAGGGTCACGTTCAGGGAGCGGTCGAGGGAGGCGTCGAGGCAGGCCTCGACGTAGGGTTGAGGAGGAGGAGGAGGAGGAGGAGCAGGAGGTGGTCCAGAGGCCTCGAGGGAAGGGTAAAGCGGCGAGGCCCCCGTCGCCTGAACCTGAGGTGGAGGAGGAGGAGGAGGAGGAGGAGGAGGAGGAGGAGGTACCTTCCGCACACGCCTCTGGGGACGAGGAGGCGGAGGAGGAGGAGCAGCAGGAGCAGGAGGGGGACGGGGAGGCAGGGGATGCCCAAGCCAAGATATGGTTGCGAGGTCCCTCATCCCTCCCGAAGCGGCCGATACCTGAGCATTTACGCCCGCTCATTAAACCGGTTGGGATCAAGTAAGTAACTTTAAATATTCTTAATATTGTTCTTATGTTGAAAGTTACAAAAACTAATAATTCATATTAATTACTTGTGCAGGAGTTGGGTTAAGCTCAGCGGGGGTGACCACAACCGTAAGGCCAACGGGATCCTTGGCCTTTTGTGCAGGGTTCACTTCCCTGGCTTGGTGGTGTACGCCGGACAGCTGCAGCCGGCCTACACGTGGGACCACTACGTCGCCGCCCCCGACGTCCCAGATCGTCAACAGAGAAGATTCCCCAACATAGCGGAGCGGGTTAAGGCCGAGCTGTGGGTAAGTACTCCTCGTACTAAATTGCTCAATACATCAGCTACTTTCGACATTCTTGAAATAATAACTGTTTACGCGTGTATATGCAGGACTTCTATAGATGCCAGGAGGGGTTTGAGGCCAAGGCGAAGGCCGTCTGTGATGTAGCCGCCAAGAAGCTCGTGAGGGACATGCATTACGAGGCGCGCATCCAGGCCATCATAGAATTCAATGCTCAATACAATCGTACAAAGGTTAGAAAAGAGGAGGCAAGAACAATGAACATGACTAAGGACCAATTCATGAGGGTAAGTAAAGAACGTTGATGCTTACTATTCATGATTAATTAGGCTCATTTTCTTTTTCATACGTCACACGCTTGATGATGTAGGTGCCTCCGTGGTGGTGTCGTGCGCATATGCCGTGCTGGGAGAGGATGGTCGACGTGTGGTTGGAGCCCGGGTGGTTGGAGAACCACCTTTCTTGCCGGCAGCGGCGTTTGCAGATGCCGACTGCATCACACCATCAAGGCAGCCTAAGCCTTGATGAATATAGAGAAAAATGGGTACGCAACTTCAATTCTTTATTGTAACGTTCAGTTCTACGTAATTTTTAATGATTTTGTATTTTGCCGCAGTCGGCGTCACATGATGGCCGACCTTGCTCCCAGCTCAAGGCATGGGTCCTCTCCAAAAAGGGCAAGGCGACGGTCGATATAGATTTCAACCTAGACGACCCGTCCGAGGCGTACAGCCATCCTAGCATATACAGCCGCGTCAGCGAGTATACAAAGATGGCTAGGGAGGTTCACGGGCCAGACTTCGATCCGAGCTCCGAGGACATTGATGGAGAAATCGTGATGAGGGTGGGAGGAGGCAAGAAGCATGGCCGATATTGGATTGGCGACGGCGTCATCGACACGGCCTCTACTCCCACTCTCTCCCAGATCCGAGCTAGGAGCACGGACTCGAGCCCGGCGGTACGCCCACGACCCACCGCTGCACAGTTCCAGATGGAGGCTCTACAGGTTCTTTCTCTTCCATTCATCGTTCGTTTGTTGTTGTACTTTAGCTTTGCATTATAACATTGCAATAAATATATTGTAGGCCCAGGTGGAAGAATCAAGGAAGAAACAAGAGGAGATGGCGGCGCAGATGGAGGAAATGCGGCGGAGGATGGAGGAGGAAAACCGGATTAGGATGGAGCAGATGTTCCAGTACATGCAGAACTTTGCTACGAGCATGGGACAGACTTTGCCTCCGCCACCGCCGATGATGTTCCCTCCGCCTCAGCCACCCACGACTACTCCTGTGAGTCACTTGACACATTGTGCTTAAGATTCAATAGTTTAAATTTGACAACTTTAGATGTTATCTCAGAATGTCCTATCCTATGTGCAGAATCAATCGGCGGCTTCGAATAATGAAGATCAAGATTTTTCGCAGTGGTCTCCTTGGCCTCCACGGAAGTAGACTTGGTTGTGAACAATGTGGAAACTAAATTGTGACAAGAACTTGGATTTATGGATTATTTTCGTGCTTATGTTGAATTATGCCTGTGATGTTTATGAATTATGCCTGTGGTTGTGAATTATCCATGTGGTTGTTTATTATAAATGCCTATGATATGTGTACTGTGAATTGAGAGGGGTCCGTTATACGTGGCAAAATGTCGGAAAAGGGGGGGTTCTGGTCACTTTGCCGAGTGTTACACTCGGCAAAGAGGGGCCTTTGCCGAGTGCCTCGACCATAGCACTCGGCAAAGGGGCATTTCCCAGGTGTAGGAAAGGTCCTTTGCCGAGTGCTACGGTCAGGGCACTCGGCAAAGGGGGCCGGTTTGCCGAGTGCCCGGGACCCGGCACACGGCAAAAGGCGCCGGCTTCGCCGAGTGCCCGGGAGCCGGCACTCGGCAAAGAGACCATGTTTGCCGAGTGCCAGGCGACTGACACTCGGCAAACCCCCGGTCTTTGCCGAGTGCCAACACTCGGCAAAGACCCGGTGTTTGCCGAGTGCCTCCCGTTTGGCACTCGGCAAACCCCCCGTTACCCGACGTCGTCAGTCCGCAATTCGCCGAGTACATATTTTCGCCGAGTGTTTTTTGGCCGTCGGCAACATGTTTGCCGAGTGTCCGTGTTTTGACACTCGGCGAACTAGTCTTTGCCGACACAACATTTGCCGTGTGCTCTTTGCCGAGTGTTACACTCGGCAAAGGCTTTGCCGAGTGTTACACTCGGCAAAGGCTTTGCCGAGTGTTTTTAGGCCTTTGCCGAGTGCCCCAGGCACTCGGCAAAGGTTCTGTTTCCCGTAGTGTAGGTGCATAGTTTTTTCTATACACTTAGATATAGTGTATGTCTAGATGCATAATAATAACAATAAATGTAGAAAAGTTAAAACGGCCTGCAATTAGGAACGGGAAGAATATGTTTTACGTACCAGAGGCTTCCGGGTTTGCAAAGGTACCATTTGAGAAGCTGTAGAAGTCACCAATAGAGTAGCGGAGGCCATCTAGCTTGGAGCTGAGGCTGGCGAGGAGGCTCCTTAGCCCAATGTTGAACTCCACAGCAAGCTCGTTCAAGATCTGGTCACACCCTCCGGGGCCATAGTGGTGGTCACGCCGTCCCACTGCCTTTCGTCTCCCCTCCGGCGTGCACCCGATGGGTGGGATGTTGATGACTGCAAACTTCCATGCGCCATCATTGTACAGGGCCTCCATGCATGCTCCAAACGAGGTGACAAGCTTATCGACGTAGGCCTTGGCATTGAATTTCGGATGCTTTGTGAACATCGATAGATGGAATATGTCCTTGGTCCCGATGCTAACCAGGAAGAGGGACTTGAACAGCAGCTTGCGCAGTTGGTGCTCCCTAAGTTGGGGCACCATCTGGGCTCTAGTATCCGCAAAGTAGTCTAGTTGCGTTAGCAAAGGAATCCTCACTTCATCATCGTCCGCAGAAATCTGAAAATTGGAAAATATTGATGTGCCAATTTAGTATGAAAAAGACTATTATCAACATTTAAAGCAAGATCTGGGGATGATTGATTTTTGTTCTAAAACAAATTAACCACTGCCAGAGGGCTGGAGATTCCTGATGGCCGGAAACTGTCTGGGAAGGCCGAATAACAGTCAGGAATGTAATTAAACAATAAGTTTTTAACCATGAACTGTAAGGGGTATTCAGTTATAAGTATCTACAGTTTTTTATTTACTCGGTATGATTTGATTATGCTCCCCATCGATAACCATGGGAAATCGGCTAACAAGAGAAAGAGTGGGCTGAAGCAACCAGAATTAATGGTTGCATAGATTTTTGTGGGTTAATTATTTTGAGGTAAAGACGCTGAAGTCCTTATGTGGCTGAATAGGGCCACATTGCAAATCTGAAGCATCATCTGGAATTAATATATACTCCCTCCGTCCAAAATTATTAGTCATTTTCATTTTTCTAGATTCATTGATTTTGCTATCCACCTAGATATATTACATCTAGATGCATAGCAAGAATTATGAAACTAGAAAAGCCAAAATGACTAATAATTTGGGACGGAGAGAGTAGCAATGAATTTAATCTGATCAATTAGCTCTTTCCTCATTTGAATATGCTAAGAACTAACAACCGTGTGCTACGATCCATGCTTGTAGAGTAACTGATTTATCCTAATTGGTATAAACTAGAATTTAAAGCAAATGGACGGCTCACAACAGTTAGTGGTACTATAAAAAGATGGCCTTCAAATTTCAAGGGATTCAGCTGTGTAATTCAGTCAAGAAGAAAATGAACATCCAAGCTAGTCCCTCAAACATCAATCAGAACAAATTGATTGGAGTATTTAAACTGCAGAAAAGATGTACACTACATACCTTTTTTTCTAATTTATACAAACTTTGATTTAGGGAATCCTTTAACTGTAGAATAGCCTTGGATATGGAAGCCATCAAGTGCAATTCAGGATATGACTTTTTTTAGAGCAATTCAGGATATGACTTAATTTAGTTCACATGCTAGTTTTAAAGATCTGACATTTAATTTAGTTCGATTTTTCTTGAGAAATATATCAAACAGATATTTGCAAATTTTATTAATTGACAGGTTCACATGCTAGTTTTGAAGATCTGACAGGCAGGACCGAAGGACGTACATTTGGAAATTTGCAATCAAGAAAATAAGCGAGTGTAACATATTCCAAATGTGAGATATACACTATGGTTCCAAATCCGGGCACTTTCTGAAGCATAATTGACTCCAGTGAAACCCTTCACACTGATCGGCCTGCTGGTTAACGACAGGTAGGCCAGAGGGCTGATCTCCAGTCCCATAGCCTTTGCTGCATACATAGTCAAACACAATTGACACAGGAAAGATCTCATGTCATAGATGAAAATATGTTAATCCTTTCATTAGTGAACAACTTAATAATGTGATCAACCTCGAGGGACAGATATGACCAATAAGGCAGTAACTATATATATTCTTGTGTATAAGGTCCACAATCGAAACTTACTATTTACAGCTAGGATGCTCTATATTTAGCGACGCGGTATACATATATCATGAATAATAAGCTATGGCAAAGTGAATTACCAATAAAGTCAGCAATGTTGTATCCATTACTGAACCTTCCAGTAGGCTCAGAATTGGGGAAGTCGATGCCGTAGTAAGGGTAGAGGTTCGCCCCAATCATCCGTGTAGTTCAAGTAGTTATTGTTGCTGACATCAAGAGTGCCATCACCAAATATGAAGATAGCTGGCGGCACCTTCTGCTGTGATTTACAGCCTGTTGCAACAGCTGCACCAAACAGTTGGCAGCATATCACAAGGCAAAGAGACATACTAGTTATACTAGCCTTCATGACTGAGTGGCTCATCATCTCAGGATATAAGAGTGTATGTGCATGGGATGGGGTACCAGATACTTATAAGTACGCACGTAGAAGAACACAATTTCAGCTATTCTAGAATAATAGTAAGTCCATGGTCCTATTCTGATCTATAATCAAATTTAAATTTTTTATGCCACCTTGTCACATGGCTCTTCCTTGAATGTTAGTGCTAGGTAATCTCAATGTCAAGTCTTAGAGGCCAAGTTTGTCAACTCAAGATTTCTATAATTCTACGTTTATTAGTTCATGTAAAGCACATCGGGAAAGTAATTACATCAACTAGGAGTTGGTCTTGGAAGACAGAGCCCATAGTTTTGATGCATTTGGTCGTGTGGTCCCCTGCACTGCATGCATGGGATAGATCATAGATCCCCAACGTTGTATTGCTTCGAGCAAATTAGTTTAAAAATTATATTTACATATGTAACCTCTAACTATGCAACTTTTCTTTTCATAGATTCCAAATTATTGAAGTGAGTTTCTTAGATGGTTTCAACATCCTAATTTTCAGTCTGTACTCAACCTTGCATAAAAATAGAAGTGCTTAAACAATCATAGATGTGGCTAAGAAACTTATGTAATTACATGTCAATTTGGAGTGAATTTCCTACCATAATAAAAGTAAATAAACCCAAGATGTTTTGCCCAAGTCTTACTTGTGTTATTTGCCCATAGGAAAAGGAGAGCAGGTGCTCAGCAGTTGAGAGGGAGTACACTCTTCATTGTTGGAACGTTGGACAGTCTCATTTTGAACCAAGCAGAGTGTCTCGTCGTAGTCATGTCCCTTTTCATTTACCCTTGTTTCTCCTGGCTTTTGTTCCCTTGTACAATTTTCTTTACACATCTGAAAGTTTTCTATTTTAAGGGAAGTCTTCTTTGTGTTTCACCATTTGCTATTTGTATGTGGCAAATGTGCAGCAAAGGGACACTAACCTTTTGTTTCTAGTAGCACATCCTTATCAACCAACGCTAGAAATGGGCTTGGTGCACTGGAGCAAAAAACAATAAGTACAAATGCATTTCTAGTGGGGGTTTTCTAAAGGAAGTTCCACTAGAAATGAAGGGTATTTCTACTAGCTGTTCTCTTAAAGAATCACCACTTGGAACGAAGTCATAGTTAAGTATCTCCTCTCTAATTAGATTCAAGGTGATTAATATATAAATTTATTTTTTCCTTGAAAATTAATAGAAACTTGATTATAAGGTTTGTTCATGAAAATAATTTAATTATAATGTTTATGCAATAATCTACCTTTTTAGAATTTAAATGATTTTTCCCTATTTATTGGAATTTGAATACATGTGCTGTAAATGATCTTTAGATTACAAGAAAACACGTATGCAAGTACATTCATAAACTTCAATACAGATGCAAATTTGGAGGAAAAATCAAATGTCTGTATACTTGACACTCTATTTTCCTTAGTCACTTTAGAGTTTCTAAAATTAAATAATACCTGAATTTTCTTATAAAAAATTGAAGTTTAGTTGGGAACCAAAATACGTCCTCATAACATCCATGAAAAAGTTTCTTAGAGAAATTCAAATTGAGTAGCGATTTTCTTCATTAGTGTTCATTTCAAAGTACATGTTTATAGTCAATTCTCTCCTCTCTTGCAAGATTCAAGGTGGTCAATAGCTAACTTTATATTGTTTGCATAAGAATTTAATATAATCTTGATTTAGTATGTTTGTTCATGAAACTAATTTACTTATAATTTTTAAGGAATAATATACTTTTTTAGAATTTAAATGTATATCTCCCTTTTATTGAAACTACTTTGCATTTGAACTTCACGTGTTGTATAAAAATGATCTTTACATTACAAGAAAACATATATGCAAGTATATTCATAAATTTTAATACCACATGCAAATTTAGATGGAAAAATTCAAGTGTTCGCACACGTGAAATTCTAGCTAGTTTCCCTAGTATTTTTCCCCCTCTACCCAAATTCAAGGTGATCAATAGCTAACTTTACCTTTTTTATAAAAAATGAGTATAACCTTGATTGGTATGTTTGTTTATGTCAATAATTTAATTATAATGTTTTATACAATAATATAACATTTTGAGACTTTAATTGTATTTCTACTTAAACGCCACAAGAAATGGCATACGACCCGCCAATACAAATGTTTTATGTACTAGTGCATTGATATTTTTTATGTCTTTGAGTAAAAGCTGGACAGTCAAAGTGCCTCATGACAAACTTTTCCCTTCATAAGCAATGCTGGGAAACATACCTTTACTCCCTTAGATATTTGTGTTGACTTTGCTTTACGACTACTCGTCCCAGACAAGTAGTGCATGTTAAGAAACAAAAGTTGCTTGTCCATGGTCATATACTTAATTCTTTCAACAACTACATGGTGTAAGAACATTTCAATTGAAAGAAGTTCTGTTTGGAGATAAATAAGTTTTGTATCAAAGCCCCATAATGTTAATTTGTATATCCTTTCTTCAGATGTTGATGGTTTTGCTCAAGTAGAGTAGTGACGGGCTGAAGGTGGAACAAATTGTCTGGCAATCAAATGATGAACTGTTGCCATTTAAATGTGGTGTTAATTTTGTTAATTCTAGCCTTTGCTTGAAGTTTTATTGCTAATACTTGTGCTTCGCACAAAAGCCAAGTAACAAAGGGTGTTTACTAAGTGCATTATATAAAAATACAGATACTTAGCAAAAATAAAATACATTGTAATTTAGCGCAATAAATGGAAAATATCATACGCACTTGAGCTATTTGGCTATTACAGATAAACTCCAAATGATTATTTTTTGCTTGGTTTAAAGATGATGTTGCTTCAGCTACCGAGGTACATCTCTCGGTGACGTAGAGTCACCATGCAGCCTTCTTTCTTCTTTGGGGATCCATGTAAATTCTTTCCCTATTTTGTCACACCTTCCTCGTCTAATTTACCATTGTCAGAAAGCAGTCATGCCTTTCTTGGACTTCAAGCATTCACAAGAAATTTCATTAATTATTTCCTTCGCACACTCAACAATGCACGTTGCATGCGCACTCCAAAATAAGAAATCCTTTGTTGCTTGCTCTCCTCTCTTAGCGCTTGAGTGTATCATCCAATGCAAGCACATGAACTGACTTGGTCTTCTTGCTGCTGCAAGCAATCCTTAACAAATTAAGCAATCCTCGGAGCAAGCGCTCAGCAAGTCGCTAGTAGGAGCGACAAGCTCTGTATCCTCTCTAGTCTCTTCTAGCTCCCACGCTAATTCAACGTTGTGGTCACTACACATATTGTTGGGCTTGCTCTTATTCATGTGGATAGGACATACGTGGAGAGATAAAATCACTGTACAGGTTTACTAGCAAGAATTCCATAGGTGTACTAGCCACTACCCAGTTGACCTAAGGATAAAATACAATTTGAGTTGAAATGTTAGTATAGAATAGGCCCAATTAGCAAAAACTTTAGCCCAAGCATGTGCATTGCGAAAATAAGCCCAGCCCAATACAAGGGCTATAAATAAATATTTATGGTGCATTGTTATAGGTTGTTTCTATATAAATCGATCCCCTCTCTCATTCCAAATCGTCCCTAGCTCCTCAATTCCGCGTCCGCCGCCCCGCCAAGCCCCGTGGTAAAACCTTCATATCCTTCTGTTGCCCTATTCCCTGCTTGCGATGGTATCATATTTCGCTGATTTATTGCCTTTCTATTGTCACAGCTGTCGTTGTCCATTGATTAACAAGATTATGCCCAAATCTTTACCTATGCATAATTTTCCTTTTGGCTTGCCAGCATCATCCTTTAGATCTGTGGCTTGGACCCGCATCAAACTCGTGTTTAAGGGCACCACAAGGTAAATCGCGACATCTTAGACCGGCTCGTACAAGGTCGACCATTCGATTTGATGGGAATTCGTATATACTTCTCTGATGAGCAACGATACATCTCATATCCTATTGATTGCTAGGAGCCAATCGAGTGATAGATCTCTATGTCTTACTGCTTGTTCGACACCAATACAGTTATAGATCTGATATCTTATTAGTTGTGCGGAGCCAATAGAGTGATAGATCTCGTATATTATTGCTTGTCAGGGGTCAATAAGTGATAGATCCCGTATTCGATGGTGCCAATAAATTTAGTATTGTCGGATTTAGAAGCCCCGCGGTCCACTAGGGGTTACCCAAGTGGTTGATTTGTAGATAGGGTGGATTGCGAAATCAAGAATTCGAAGGTGATCGTGAGAACACGAGGGTTTAGACAGGTCCGGGCCTTCGGAGAGTAATAGCCTATGTCCTGTATTCTGGTGGTTTGTATTGCTTAAGAATTGAGATCGTTGGGTTGCCCTCGGGAGGCGCCCTTGGCCGCCTTATATAGGCTGACGATCTAGGGTTACAAGTCGGTTTGAATCTAATCTACTTGGTTGTTATATGAAAATCAATTTGAATCGGATTACAATACGTATCCCACAATATCCGGGCTGATTTGAATCATCCGGCCTCCTTAACTTGTGCTCCAAGTATGTTCATGTTCTTAGTCCGCACATTCTAATTGGGTGGGCCCACTCGTTAGGACTGGCCAGTATCCTGGTCGATGTGGATCCATGGGGTATCCATATCCCTCAAACCCCCGAGCGATGTGTAGGCGAACAGGAACCTATGGTCATCGCAACAAAGCTTGAAATGAAGTCGGTTGAAGCTACGATGGCGTCATAGTGACTGAGAGGTTGCAGAGTGCTCAAAAAAAGAAGAAAATCCGAGCAAACACAGAACCATACGCGCAGAGTGAAGTCTAGTGCCGAGTTGATGGATGTTGGGCATCCAGCAGGTCGAAGCGAAGGACATTGCGGCACTCCATAGGAGTAGCCCCCCAAGCATTGAAGCAATTAGTATAATAGGTCCAATGGTCAAAAAAGAAAAAATTGATTGCAAAAGTAGGTCCAAGTGCCTGAACACAAGGATAGGCGAAGCCACAGAGGCCCGCCAACCTGAAGTAGGCGCCCAGCCCCCTGGACGAGGATTGGCAAAGCCACGAAGGCACACTGACCTGAAATAGGCACCCAACCCCTGAGGACGAGGACTGGTGAAGCCGCGGAGGCACGCCGACCTGAAGTAGGTGCCCAGCCTTCGAGGACAAGGACTGGTGGAGCCACGGAGGCACGCCAACCTGAAATAGGTGCCCAGCCCCCGAGCGTGAGCGCAAGGGCTGGCAGAGCCATGGAGGTACATCGTCGAAAACATAACGAAAAACCACGAACTCCATCCGGCGCGTGCGCCACAATAACGGAAAACCCGCAGATTTCGTTGCTAGGGTTACGCCGTCACGTCCTTCAAAAGCCCAAGGGGCACAGATCTATTTTCATTTCCATCTGCCACACTCGCGTCGCTGCCGCAACAATCCATGGAGCACATCACCGCCGCATCCGTGTACCCTAGGCTGCACCGCTGCGCTTTCCAATCTGCTTGAGCGCATTTCGTTGCCACAACCCAAGCCACTGTGCCACCGTATGCGAACCAAAAGCCTCGCGGTTATTAGATCAAAATCTCAGGGAGTAGAAAATCGAGGAAATGGCCCAGGCAAAGATACTAGATCCATCCTCAATCTGGGTAAAGTTGGTGATGACGGAGGAGTGCATCCGGCGCTCATCGACCGGGGCCTCCTTGGGCCCATGGCGCTGCTGGATTCTAAGGCGACCACTAGGCAAGAGTTCCCCATTGAGGAAAAGACGGAGACGGTGGTGTTCGCATCATTTTTTAAGCGCAGATTCGGGATCCCTTGCGGGGACTTTTTCCGTGGATTGCTGCATTACTACAAGATCAAACTGGTACATCTCAATCCCAACTCAATTTTGGATATCGCTATCTTCATCCATCTGTGCGAGGCGTACTTGGGTATTCCCCCGCATTTTGATCTGTGGAAGTACTTATATCAACTGAAAGTTGTGTCGACCAAGGGGAAGCTAAGAGTGATTGGGGGATGTGGGTTTTCACTGTGGTTGAAGAGAGTGCA
Source organism: Setaria viridis (assembly GCF_005286985.2). NCBI lineage: Eukaryota > Viridiplantae > Streptophyta > Magnoliopsida > Poales > Poaceae > Setaria > Setaria viridis. Next base: position 12,290,887 of record NC_048263.2, on the reverse strand, counting down.
GGAGTACTTCGACCTCCAGTTGAAGGAATCCAACAAGGGCTAGCACAAGGAATGGTTCATGGTCACCAATCAGCAGCCTAAGCTCCCGCCGCGTACCGGATACGGGCCAGTTACCATGCCCGAGTGGTCGAACCAGCCGACCTCAGAGGAGCAGGTGCAGATGAAGCAGCTGCTGGAGAAGATCGCCGACTTGAAGGCGCATGGACTCATAGCCGGGGCTGTCAGTATCAATTTATATCGGAGATTGACGTAGCCGATCAAGACCAGGGTCTATCCAGCATATGAGTATACAAGGCCACTGGATCCAACCGGGAGGTCCAGCGAAAGGTAACCAAGGGAGAAGTCACCAACCAGGTTTCCGAGTTTTTTGGTGGCATCATCAAGAATAAGAGCTGCCACAAAGCATATTCCCTCAAGAAGTCGGTGCGCACAAAGATACTGAGCACTGCATAGAGACTACAATGCAGTCTTCAGCATGACCAATTGGTGATTGTAGGGCTGGAAGTGGAGCTAGAGGATCTGCGCAAGACAGCCAGCTATGTGATGGACAAGGTCCAACCGGAGACCGACTTGGCCGCACTGATGCCACTGCTCGATCACCTCAAAGTCCCGCCTGGTCGACTAAAGGAGTTGATGAAGGACACCGCGGTGGAGTGTGTCAAGAATGTCTTAGCAGTGTTGAAGACACACTTCCTGCAAATCCCCTTGGAGTGTGCTAGTGCAGGGGTCACGGCCGACTTCAATGCAGAGAATCTTCTAGAACTGGCCAACCAGTTTAATGATGTAGCAGAAAACATTGTTAATGATCTGGACCTATAAAATGAAACTTGTGGTGTATCAAACTGTATGATAAGACATGTGATATAATTAACGTATGCAGGAAGAAAGAGGATACCTCGCTTGGTGTATACGATAGGACAGCGTGTAGCTGAGGCTTGTAGCCGCTAAGTGCCTAGCCTTGCCTGACCAGCGTCCTGCTGAGAGCGGATCTCGAGCTTGTAGGAGGGGTGAACACAAGGTTGTCTAGGTTTCGCGAGCTAGAACTCCGACCACACGAGTTAGTCATATTACCTTGAGAGGGGGAGGAGAAGAATGCGAGACCTAGAGGTCGGTGCCTAGGGGAAGCCCCTAGGCTTGAGAGCAAGTGGTCTGTGAAATAGGTCGGACGGCCCCCGAGCGTCAGGAACAGCTCGAGCAAAGGAACAGTAAGGTAGTAGGTAACAAAGAACCTCAGATGTTTTATTCATTGAGTAAAAAGAGGAAAATAGAATACATACCTTTTAAGCCCTAAGGGTAGAAGTGTTGTAGGTGCTCAATGTTCTACGGATTGGGACACCTGAGCTGTCCGCCCATTGGAGTCGATAGGTGCCTGACTGGATGACTTCTTTGACGATGAAGGGGCCTTCCTAGGGAGCGTCCAGCTTGTGCATGTCCTTGGTGGACTAGATCCGATGAAGCACCAAATTGCCAATGTTGAAGGAGCATTCTCTAACATTCCAATCGAGGTAGCGTTGTATCTGATGCTCATGGCGTGCATGCTGGATGAGGGCCGCCACTTGATGCTCTTCGAGGCTATCAATGTCGACTCATCGACTTGTTTCTGCCTCACCTTCCTCATAGTACTAGATGCGTGGGGCGCCAAAGGCCACGTCGGATGGCAGGATGGACTCCAAGCCGTACACCATGAAGAAAGGAGTGTAGCCGGTAGCCCGACTTTTCTAGGTCCGTAGGCCCTAGATGACATAAGGTAGCTCACGTAGTCACTTGTTGGCATACTTGGACGCATCATCGAAGATGCAAGACTTGAAGGACTGGAGGACCATCCCATTCACATGTTCGACCTGTCCGTTGCAGCGCGGGTGTGTTACTGAGGAGTATTACACATCGATGAGGTTGTTCTAGCAAAAGTCATAGAACTTGGAGCTTGTGAACTGTTTTCCAAGGTCGGTGATGATCCTGTTTGGCACTCTAAAGTGGTGTGTAATTTCTTCCATGAACTGAGCAGCTTTAGCCAACTCGATGCTGGTGACAGCCTTGACCTCAATCCATTTGGTGAATTTGTCAACTGCCATGAAAATATGGGTGTAGCCGCCCGGAGTGGTCTTGAAAGGTTTGACCATATCCAGCCCCCAGCATACGAAGGGCTAGGATGGTGGGATGGTACGCAGGGTTTGGGCTGGCAGGTGTTGTTGCTTGGAGAAGAACTGATACCTTTTGCACCTTTGGACGAGCTCCTTTGTGTTGGTTACCGCTGTTAGCCAATAGAAGCCAGAGTGAAACGCCTTACCGACCAAAGTTCCTGAAGTAGCGTGGTTCTTGCATGTGCTCGAGTGGATCTCGTGAAGGAGGTCAATGCCTTTGCTGTGCAAAATGCGCTTCATCAAGATGCCTGTGGATGCGGCCTTTTTTAGAGTTCCTTTTCGATGACGAAGTAGTTTGCACTGCGTCGAGCCAATTTTTCGTGTTCTATCTTGTCCTCTTGCATCATCTAGTCGGTGATCAAGGCTATGAACAGGACGCGCCAGTCTTCTTCTGCCTCAATCATCATGATGTCAATGGGAGCTGGGTCGGCTGGAGCCTCAACGCTATCGTTGACCTGGTCCGGGTCCAGAATCTTGATGAAAGGTTTCTGAAGATCTTGTACGAAGACGCCGATCGGGACTTGTGCACGCTTGGAGCCGAGCTTGGACAGGACGTCGGCGGCGATGTTGTGTTCCCTAGGGACATGGTGGAACTCAAGACCATCGAAGTGGGCCTCAAGTTTGCAGATTTCCGTGCAGTAAGCATCCATGGTCTCCTTGGTGCAGTCCCAGTTCTTGTTGACTTGCTCGATGATGACCTTGGAGTCGCCGTACGCAAGGATGCGGTTGATCCCGAGGGAAACGGCAATGCGGAGTCCGTGGATGAGAGCCTCGTACTCGACGCCATTGTTGGTGGCCTTCTAGTGAATGTGGAGGACGTACTTGAGTTGCTCGCCTTTGGGGGATATGAAGAGGACCCTTACACCGGCTCCTTCGAGGTTGAGGGCGTCGTCAAAGTACATAGGCCAGTGCTCTGGCCTCTCCAGGGAGGACGGCTTCTGGATATCTGTCCACTCGGCCACGAAGTCAGCCAAGATCTGTGACTTGATCGCATGATATGGGCAGAGATCAAGGTCAAACTCGCCGAGCTCTACGTACCACTTGACAACTCGGCCATTGCATCCCTGTTCTGGAGGATTTCGCCGATTGGGTACGAGGATACTACCCGGATCTTGTGCACCTAGAAGTAATGGTGCAGCTTTCTGGATGATATCAGAACTGCGTGGAGCAATTTCTGAACCTGTGCGTAGTGAATCTTGGATTCGCCGAGGACCTCACTAACATAGTACACCGGTCGTTGCACCATGTGTGCATGGCCCGGCTCTTCGCGTTCCACAACTAGCACGGTGCTGACAATGTGCGTCGTTGCAGAGATGTAGAGTTGTAGCATTTCTTGGTCAGCTGGGGCCGTATGACGGGGGGGGGAGGGTGGGAGGGAGTGGTAAAGAAGGCTTTAAGCTCTTCGAGTGCCTTGCCAGCCTCGTCATCCTACTCGAACTTGTCCGCCTTTTTGAGTAGCTTGAAAAAGGGCAAACCCTTTTCGCCGAGTTTGCTGATGAAGTGGCTAAGGACCACCATCATGCTAGTAAGCTTCATGACATCTTTTTTGTTAGCTAGTTTCACCATGTTTCTAATTGCATCAACCTTGATGGGGTTGGCTTTGATGCCGTGCTGGCGGACCATGAAGGCTAGGAGCTTTCTAGATGGAACACCAAAGACACACTTGCCGGATTAAGTTTCCAGTGGTAGGCCCGAAGGCTGTTGAAGGTTTCTGTGAGGTCGGCAATGAAGCTCTCCTCATCCTTAGTCTTGACGACCACATCATCGATGTAGGCCATGACATTCTTGTGTAGCTATGTTGCGAGGCAACCCTGGATTGCCTTCTGGTAGGTGGCGCCAGTGTTTTTTAACCCAAAGGTCATAGTGCTGTAGCAGTAGATGCCGAAGGGTGTTATGAACGCCATCTTGTCTTGGTCGGCAGGATTGAGGGTGATCTAATGACAGCCCGAGTAGCAGTCGAGGAAGCACAGAAGGGTGCTCCCAGCCGTAGAGTCTATGACCTTGTCGATGAGTGGAAGAGGAAAGGGGTCCTTAGAGGAGTGCTTGTTGAGGTTCGTGTAATTGATACACATTCTCCATTCACCGGTTTTCTTTTCTACAAGGACTGGATTTGCTAACTAGTTGGGGTGCTTACATTCACGGATGAATCCGGCAACTAGGAGCTTATTGAGTTCTACCCTAATGGTCTTCTTGCGATCTTGGGCGAAGCGGCGAATCTTTTGCTTGACCAGTCTTGCTATCTTGCTCAAGTCCAAGGAGTGCTCAGCTAGCTCCCGCGGGACACCGGGCATATTGGATGGCTTCCATGCGAATATGTCCGAGTTGTCCTGGAGGAAACTTGTGAGCGCGAGCTCCTATTTGGCAGAGAGGTCGGACCCTATGAGGGCCATCTTGGTCGAGTCTTCCAGGCCAAGGATGATCTTCTTCACCTTGCGGTCAGGCTGTAGCGCTGTAAGCGTCAGCTCTATCTCTAGGATCGTGAGCCAGTCCTGGTTCACGTTCTAGGCCTCGGCGACCATGGCGGTGGCCTTGGTCGAGTACTCTAGGGCTTCAGCGAGCTGCACCGCCTCCGTGTCATATTTGTACGACGTCTCGACATTGTCGTAGGTGGAGAGGACCCCGTTTGGAGCCGGCATCTTGAGGATGAGGTAAGTGTGATGTGGGATCGCCATAAACCTAGCTAGCATGGGCCTTCCAAAGATGGCATGGTAGGAAGTCTTGAAGTTTGCCACCTCGAAGGTGAGGTGCTCTATACGGTAGTTGTCGGGCGTGCCAAAGGTGATTGGCAGAACAACTCGGCCAATAGGATAGGATCCTATGCTGGGCACGATGTTGTAGAAGGGGTCTTCACAAGGCTGGATCCACTCGAAATTGAAGTCCATGTGCTTCAGGGTTTCGGTGAAGATGATGTTGAGCTCGTTGCCGCTGTCAATCAACACTTTGGGGAGGAGAGCACGGTCTATGGTCAGGCAAACCACCAGTGGGTAGGTCTCAGGATCTGGCATGTGCACCCAATGATCTTCCATGGAGAAGGTTATGGGCATTTTTGACCAGCGCAGATACTGGTCTGGCCGTATGGAGACAAAGTGCACCTCTCGCTGGTGCAGCTTGTGCTTGCAGTTGCTGTAGAAGGCCTTGGGGCCGCCCAAAATTATGGTGACCTCACGGTTCGATTGCTGGAACTCCCCGTTCTAGTCGGTGCCAGGCCGGTGGGTGTCTCGGTTTGGCTGGTAGTGGCTCTCCCCTTTGTGCCGGTCATCGCGGTCATCGCATCGGCGGTTGTCATGGTCATCATGGTCATCGCGGCGGTGGTCGTCGCGATCGTCACGGCGGTGGTCACGGTCGTCATGGTAGCAGTCATCACGGTGACGGTCGCCATGGTGATCATAGTCATCGTGGTGGTGGTAGTCGCGACGGTTGTCGTCCCTGCGATAGTCGTTGCGGCGAGGTCGCTTGTACTCCATTGGGGTGCCAAGCTCTTTCTTGAGGACTGTGCAGTCCCGAAGATTATGATGTGCATCCTTATTGAAGGGGCACGGAGCGTTGAGGGTGTCGTCAAACTCTTCTCGGAGGAGAGTGATTGGCCTGGCGGGGTCGGCTTCCGCAGTGAGGACCTCGGGGGCCCTTTTTCGAAGTCGGGAGGATTCCGATCATGCTTGGTGTTCTTCAGGTCGGCTGGTCATGGCCATTGTTCTGACGATGCTTGCCGCCCTGGAACTTTACTTGCGCCGCCTCCTCTGTGTCGCACTGGGTGTTGACGAGTTGCATCATTTGCCCGACGGTCTTAGGAGCAGCCTCATACAGCTTGCAGAACATATTGCGGTTCATCAGGCCGGAGCAGAAGTACCCAATGTACAAAATAGCGGGCTATGAGATTTAGCGTAGAGCTGTGCTTACCCGCTATAGCTCCGCTATAGCCCGCTAATTAGTACAACACTGTTGTAGCGGCAGTTAGCATCAAATGCTATAGCGCCGCTATAGCCTCGCTATAGCCCGCTATTTCGTACATTGGAAGTACCAGATGATGTCGTGGTCCTAGACGCTGACCAGCCTGTTGCGTTTCTCAAAGAAGTGGTTCATGTACCCTCAGAGAGTTTCGTTCTTCCGCTGGTGGACCTGGCCAAGATTCTCTGTGTTACCAGGTCAGCTGTAGGTAGCCTAGTATTTCTGGGTGAAAGCCCTAGCGAGCTGACCCTAGGAGTTGATGCTACTCGGCGGGAGGTTCTCCAACCACAAGAGAGGGGCGGGACCCATCACCACCGGGAAGTAGGTTGCCATCTGGTCATAGGTGCCATTGGCGGCTTTCACCGTGGTGTTGTATGTTTTGAGCCAAGTGGTGGGGTCGGAGCTGTCATCATACTTTTCGTTGATGGACATCTTGAACGAGGCGGGCCACTCAACGGCCTTGAGGCGGGGAGTGAAGGCAGCGAAACCGTCGATCGCCATGTCATCGTCGTCCTCAAGGTTGTACATGACAGGTGGAGCCCTGGGTGTCCGCCGTTGTTGCACCTAGGCGGGATGTAGGTGCTTTCAGGGGCGCCGTACATGCGGTCGTAGTTGGCCCGGCGACGCATATCATCTTCTTGTCATTGGCGGTCCTCTCATTCCGAGTCACAGTTGTGTCCAAGAGCGCTGTAGTCGCAGTCGTACTCGGTGCGGCGGTGGAGCTCGGCCTCTTCCCTCTCTAGGTGACAGTTGTTGAGGTTTGCGCGTAGGTCACGGCGGTTGCATAGCTCTTCGTGGAGGTCACGTTGTCGACCTGGTCTACCATGGTCCTCGCCATCAGCTCTCCTGCCGCGGCGGTGGTTCTCGTGGTTGTCTCGTTGATGGGCGTCGTTGGCTGGTGGATTGGCAGGTTGCTCCACCTCTTCTTCACAGACAGGCTCTAGCCGACCTCCTGCGCAGTTACCGTGGTCACCTCGGCGGTGGCTGGATCTGCTATGCCCGGATCGGCTTCAAGAGTATCGGGTAGCTGTGGACTGGGAGTATGCTGACTGGCTGTAGGCCCACTCTTTGATCTGGGCGTTGGCACGATGCGGATACATGCCCGGATTCGCCGAAGTGGCTCCCAAGTTTGGAAGGTTTTCCAGGATAGCGAAGGTAGCCCTCAGGCTAGCCTGGGTGTGGTGATGACATTGTGGTCAGCCTCTTCGAGGTTGGCTTGTAGATTGCGGGTGCGCAGAGGGCGCCTGCGTCTACCCTGGGCACCGTCCTGGTCGGCGTTGTTACCATTGTTGGCACATGGATGGTCGGCGTTGGCGACAAGCGGTGGTCGACGCTACCACCTACCGCCTCCATTCGCGCATCAGCAGCAGGTTGTTGGCATTGTTGGGGGTCGGCTTGCTCCCATTGGCACTGTACTGCATGTTCCTGGTTCTTGGCGTTGTAGCCTACTTCCTGAGAAGAGGTTTTGCCATCCCTAGGTGGATCGTCAGCAGAGACCACGAAGGCTTCACGATCTGGCGTGGTGGAGCTGCTCTCATCGTCGCTTCCATAGGGGTTCGGAGTCAAGACGATGCGGGGGATCTGGAACTCGCCACAGTCCGGAAACTGGGTGGGTGCAGGTGGGTCTCCAAATTGGATCTGAAGGGACTACACGTGTTTCGCGGAAAACATGGCAGCTGAGTTCTTTAGACCAAAGGGGGCGAGGGAAGGACCTTGCGCCGACCTTGTTGAGCGTAGCGCCACCTCAGAGAGATTGATGCAATTAGCAATAGTGTTGCTGAAGCGATTTAGCCCTGCGATTAGGTCAGAGGGCGTGGGTGGGTGGGTTACTGCAAGGATGATAGGAATCCTCTCGGAGAGAGAGATCACCAACCTGCTAGACAAACAGCGTGATGATCCTCAGGTGAAGATCCTTGCTCCGTCGGAGTAGATCCGACGGATGCTGAGCTAGCGATGGATGCCGAGTCAACGGAAGACGTGGTGGAGTCAAAGTCCACCAGCATGCTCACGAAGTGGAGTTAGATCAGGTTGGCTTGGAAGTCCTTCATGCTCTCGGGGAAGATGATGTCAAGGCAAGATGCCATCGAGCTCGCTGGGGAAGATCTCACAATCCCCCCTACCTGGCTGTAACGACCGACCCCTAAGCCTTCCAGTTAGTCTTGATCTCCGCCCTTAACCTTAGTCAGCTGTTTTTGCTTGACCACACCTAAGTGCCCAGTTTTCCGCCTGGTCCCGACCCCTGGATCCGACCCCTTCCCACTTCGCTCCTCTCCCGACCCCGGTGAGCTCAGCCCACTGTCGGATTCTGCTGATCTTTCTCACCCGTCCGATCTATCCACCGGTGGACCCGCGAGACCTTTTCCAGATCCCCCGCGACAGCCGCACTCGAGTTGCATGGCCACCTCAGAGTCTTCCTGCCGCGTGGCTCGTCTTCTCCGACGCCTGCCGCTCAGTTTTGTCTCTGGCAAGCAACCGAGTGGGTTCCCGCGCCCCCTTTCCCCAATAGCAGCGGAAGCCCTCTGCACCCCTTTCTGCAAGGCCTCACCTCCCGCGCCCATCATCACGCCACCAGATCCCAGCCCCAGAGCCCGATGTCGCCCGTCCTTTCCGTCCCTTCAGCCACAGTTGCGCCGCCGGTCGCCGCTACACGACGATTCCTCCACCGCCAACCCCGACCGCGGCCGCGACAGTTCCTGTTTCCCCCGCTCTGTCAGAAGCCGCCCGACAATCTGTTGTTCCGCGCTCTCCCCCGCGCCCGCGTCCGCCTGTCTTCTCACCTGTGCGCCCTCGATTCTAGCGCCGTTAAACCGGTCGCTTCTATCACCTCTTCCGCACGACGACGCCCGCTTTCCGCCAAATCTCAACCACCAGTCTACCCGCTCCTACGCCGCCCTGACGGCAGAACGCCATGATTGCTGGCGTCACCCCCGGAGTTCTGCACCACCGCCCTCTTTGCTCAATCGCCGTCCCGGCAGAGCACTCCATTGCCTCTCCCCGGCCTTCGCGCCGCTTCCCTTCTCTCTCTCCGCGCCGTTCCTTTCCTCTGCTCCAGCAGCTATAAAAGGAATGCCCCGTCGCCGGAGTTCCCTCCGCTCTTGTTGCCTTCAGCCTTCTCTAGCTCCCTGCTCAAGCTCCTAGCGCCACCCACCCAACTCTTGAGGAGTTCTTCTCTCAGTTCTCCCTCAGTTTTCTCCAAGTCACCAGCAGCTTGCTCCTCCGTGCTGCGTACGAGCTTTCTTGTGATCCGCAAGAAGCAGCGCCGCCGCCGGAGCATTGCCAATCGTAGCCCTTGCTCGAAGCTTTAGCCCCTCCGCCCAAGTTCGCTTCTTTCCGACCCCAAGTTTTCCTTTCAGGAAGAAGGTGAGTTGCCGACCCCAGTCCGCCTCGCCCGACCCCTCCTATCCGCCTGACCCCAGTTCCGTCTCGTCCGACCCTGTCTGTTCCGCCGACCCTTATCCGCCTCGCCCGAGGGCTTGGCTGTGATCTTTTCTTCAACTCGAGGGTGTATGTGTAAAACTTGGGAACCCTTCAGCGCTTGCGTCTAAGGACCCCCAGTTTATCACATCCTCTAGTTCAGGGATCAGACCACTAGTCCCTTCCTACCCTTACCTTCTGATCATCATCAGCTCTCGAACCACCCTAACCTCCTGCTCTTTGTCGCGAGTTTCTGGGCTCAGGCGAGCCAGTGTTGCTGTTAAAATAACCGTCTAAGCTAACCCTTGCATTGCATTCGTGTAGAGCTGTACCTCGCCGACGGTTTCTACGAGCTTCACCCGACGCCAGAAGAAGAAGCTGTAGCCAAGCTCCTGTCCTCCGAAGCCGAAGTCGCCCCAGAAGTCGAGCAGTTCCCGTCCTCCTTGCTTGAAGGCAAGCCCCGGTTGCATGAAAGTCCTATGTGTTTTACCAGACTTGCGCATGCCTTCTGTAACATGCTTGTGCATTTACGTATAGGAGTTGCGTGAAACCCTAGATGCATGACTTAGTTGTCCTCATGATCTGAGCACTAGCTGTTGGACCGAGTAGCTGCATTGCTTAAATAGGAGACGGTAAAAGTCGAGTGATTTCCTGTCACTCGCGAGTTATAGGAGTTGCATGCTTACTCTCCTGTTATAATTATAAGGACGATGGACGGGGCAGGGTTTTGGTAACTTTTTGGTGGTCGGATGGTTGCCCCGTCTATCTATGAAATCTTGCTAAGGCCCGACAGTGGTGGTGTTCGTGATCAAGTGTTTGAAAGTACTAGCCTCATACTTAGTATGGGATGAGGAAGCCTAGTACCGGATCGAACCTAGACGTGAGCGGTCGCCCCATTGTTCTTGGAACGGAGTTTCCCCTGCTGGTTGTCGCACGTGGTGGCAAGCGTGGTCACAGGACGGCAGAGGCCGGGCTTGTGGAACCTTGCACCAAAGGAAATGGGCCCAACACGGGTTAGGGGATTGATGGGGAAGGCCGACACAGGAAGCGACCTCCGGGTGCGCGGATGTCGTGAGGCTAGGTTCACCATGCATGGTTAAAGAACTCGAATCGATTCGTCTGCCTCTCACAGTTTGAGATTGCTTGATCGCTATGTCACCCTAAGTAAATGAGGAATCTGATGATGGCAATGTTTGTTGTTATATCTTCACATCTTGTTTGGTTCTATGAATGTTTAGAATAGGTTGCACAACCTAGACGGGTAAATGAACCTAGAACCGGAGCTAAAACTTGAAAATAGGGTTACTTAGTGCTTTTGGCACCCAAACCCCTCAGCCAAGAAGCCTTGCATGTCTAGAAGGAGGAGTAGCCCTTACTCCTATCGGTTAAGTCTTGTTGAGCTTAGTAGCTCAGCCTTGTTGTGGCTCCTGTTTTTCAGGTGAAGTTGCTGCGTCCGACCCCTCTCTGGTTGGTGCTTGGCCGCCTCAGCTCCCGCCAGGCTAGACGGTCGAGTGGGACCCCTCCTCGGACGGCGAGGAGAGGACGCAGTGATGTCCTGGCTAGCCTCGTCCGGACATCCGACCCCGACGAAGTCTTCCGCTAGTGTTTTCTCTGTTGTTCTTCGAATCTTGTAAAACTCTGATGTTGGATTTTATGTCCGAACTAAAATGAGTAAAACTTGTTCAACTCAGTGGACTTGTTGTATTCTCTGTAACCGCTCACCTTCGTGTGGGTTTGCTGAACTCGATCCTGTTAAAGTGGTTAAATCGGATGAAATCCGACGGCACTTCGTATTAACTCGGTTTAGGCGGGAGTGTCGCATGTTAGGCGACTTAACCCTGCTTAATCTAGTTAATCCGAGGTGGTTCCGCCACACTGGCGCACTAACTGTCGGATTTAGTAGCCTGGCAATCCATTAGGGGGTTACCCAAGTGGTTGATTTTTAGGCAGTGTGGATTGCGAAACCAAGAACTCGAAGGTGATCGCGATAACACGAGGGTTTAGATAGGTTTGGACCTCCGGAGAGTAATACCCTACGTCCAGTATTCTGGTGGTTTGTATTACTTGAGAATTGAGATCGTTGGGTTGCCCTCGGGAGGTACCCTTGGCCACCTTATATAGGCTGACGACGTTAAAAGTCGGTTTAAATCTAATCTACTTAGTTGTTACATGGAAATCAATCTGAGTCAGATTACAATACGTATCCCATAATATTCGGACTGATTTGAATCGTCCGACCTCCTTGACTTGTACTCTAAGTACGTTCATGTCCTTGGCCCACACATTCTAATCGGTTGGGCCCACTCATCAGGACCGGCCAGTATCCTGATCGGTGTATCCCTTAGGTATCTTATTCATTTGTTTATGTAGATCTCATTTTTGAAAGCCAATAAATAACGTACCGGCTATCTAGCGTAAAAGATCTAGGTTTAATGAATCTACAAGGGTCGCTACCATATAGATTCTAGATCTAGCTAGATGAAGAAGCGGTGGCCTATTTTTCTTTAAAACCTAAGCTAATATTTGACTAGCACAGGTTCTCCAAAATAGAATATTATAATCTTTGCTTGCAGAGTCCAATGTGTATATGTCACATCTAATTTTTAATCGAAGGACACTAACTAACTAAGGGGGTGTTTGGTAGCAGAGGTCCTCCAAAAAAGATATTATAATGTTTGCTTGCAGATTCCAATGTGTATGTGTCACATCTAGTTTTTAATCAAAGGAAACTAATTAACTAAGGGGGTGTTTGGTTCCACAGACTAAAGTTTAGTTCCTGTCACATCAAACGTTTAAATACTAATTAGGAGTATTAAACATAGACTAATTACAAAACCAATTGCACAGATGGAGGCTAATTCACGAGACGAATCTATTAAGCCTAATTAGACCATGATTTAACAATGTGACGCTGCAGTAACTATGTGCTAATCATAAATTAATTAGGCTTAACAGATTCATCTCGCGAATTAGCCTCCATCTGTGCACATAGTTACTGTAGCATCACATTGTTAAATCATGATCTAATTAGGCTTAATAGATTCGTCTCGCGAATTAGCCTCCATCAATGTAATTGGTTTTATAATTAGCTCATTTTTAGTTCTTCTAATTAGTATATAAACATTCGATGTGACAGGAATTAAGTTCGTGTAACCAAACACCCCTAAACTACATGGGATATTTCGCTTAGATACTTAGACTTTCATAAATAGTGATATTGTCTTAAAAAGTACACTGCTTTTGATGTTGGTTTATCAGGGTAGCGTATTTTGTTGATGTGGTGATATAATTTTTACGAACTTATAAAAGCAAGGCTTCATTTTTTTTCTAGTATTATGTTATAAAAGCAAGAATTTATTTTTCTTCTATTATGGAAAACATTCTAGAATCCAAAACTGGATATGACCCACTGCGTGTCATTTTCAGTTTCTCGTTGCAAAACGTTACTGTTTCCTCTTCCTCCTTATGCTGATCCAAGCAGTGAAGGTCATCTTATTAAGGTGTCATCAACGCATGCACGATCCCTGTTCAGGCCAAAAGGTAATCAAGTTACCTGGAGCTGCTATTTGGAGACGAAGAATTTCATCTAACAATAGTATTTGCAGAAGGCATTCATTCCAGTTGATCACAAGCAATGGATGCGCAGGACAAAACCAGAAAACAAACTACTGGCTTGAATCTTGATAGCCAAACAAGACATGGTGAAAACAATGTGTCTTCTCTTCCTGCGTCAGGCGATCAGTTTTCTGTTACCCCAGGAAATATTGAGCAAGACTCCCAAGCTACACCGCTGAGTGAGCTTGCCATGAAGCAAATTGCACATGTCGTGGAGCTCCAGAAATCATATACTCGTGCATGCTTGGACCCTGACCAGATCACTGCTGGGTTACTCCTTCGCCAGTCTGTTCAAGATCTGAAGAATAACTATGGCCGTGACGTTATGGTGGAATACTACGGGGACAATCCAGAACATTCAGATACTTCTGTTCAAGATCTGAAGAATAACTATGGCCGTGACGTTATGGTGGAATACTACGGGGACAATCCAGAACATTCAGATACTTCGCTTCAGACAGCAGGCGCTTGAGGTGGCAACGCCACAAGAGATTGGTATGCTGTATGAGGAAATCATGCCTATCTTTCATACGGTTGCAGTTGATGTTTTCGCCAATCATGCACTCCAGAAGGTAAATCTTTATTCTCCAACTTCTACATATATGGGCCTTTTTTATATGTAACTTGAGTCTGTGAAGCACAAGCTACTATACATGCATACTAATTAATTAACCTTTTTTTTGTTTCTCTGTCAGCTTCTTGAGCATGGACCGCATTACTACCAAAGAGAGTTCACCAATCGTCTGATTGGGCATGTGTTAGCCCTAAGCCTTCATATGTATGGTTGCTGGGTGATCCAGAAGGTAAACTGGAAATGTTTAACGCAAGTTCAGAGTCAGAAATGTTTTATACTAGTTACATGTTTGTATTATGACTGTGTTCATGTATGTTCCTAACTTGTGCTTTATCTTCAGATAGATCTAGTACGTATTCTTATCTCCTAGTCAGCAGGCACCGAGTCTGACGGCCTTTTGCAACCAACTGTCGCTCGTCAGTTGGTTCACTACAATCAGTCTTCTGTCGTTTTCTTCTAACGAAAATAATCAGTTTGCTTTCTCGTTTTAGGCTTTTGAGGTAGGTGAACTGGACCAGAAGGTACAGATGGCAAAATACTGAGGTGTGTTCGTGACCCGCACGGAAACCATGTCATTCAAAAATGCATCCAGTGTGTGCCACCGAAGCATGTCCAGTTCATGTTCAGAAGCTTCTACGGCAAGACCAAGGCGCTGTCCATGGATCCCTACGGGTGCCACGTCATTCAGGTTGCTAATTCATTTGGTGGTGGGATTCTCATTTTGTTAGTAGGAGCATTTGGCGGGTGATAGAGGGAGAGAGATGAGAGAGATCTTTGATTTGATCTTTTTACCATCTAGCTATGATTGTGCTTGTAACCGGATATAGTGAAACAATCCAAAAATTAATTTCATGCTATCTTATTCCATCCTATTTGAATGAATGGATTTTCAGAGGTATCCTTAAGGATTTTTAATTCTTCACTTTTGGTTGCGATTTGGGTCAAATTTCTTTGGGCAAATCGGTGCCAGAACATGAGTGAGCAGTCTAGGGTGATCCCGTATGCAATCCGTCACTCACCACGGATTTCAAGTTTTTCCCAGAGTGTTCTTCGTGAAGGGCGTTCGGTATTTTTCAAAATTCACGGTGAATATTTGAGCTTTTCGAGATCTTTTTTCTGGATCTATTATCCCTTGTGGAGGTGCTTCTATGTTCAAGTTTCATTTTGATCCGTGGTGTTCTAAGAGAGGATTTTTCGTTTGAAGCTGGGCGTGTTCTTTGTGTTCTTGTTCTTCTGTTCTTCTCTTGGACAGCAGCGCATGTGGGGAGACGAGCTCGTGCGGGCCGCGCCAGGCCAGCATCTGGGGACTGCGGCCCAGCTCAGGCTCGGCTCACCAGCAGGCCGGCTGTGTCCAGCGCAGCTGCATCCGGCCCAGGCAACGGTGGCCCAGGCGAGCTGCTGGCCGAGCACAGCGGCGGACCAGGCCAGGTGAGGAGCCGGACCAGCAGGCACAAGGCGGTCCAGGGCGTGAGCTCTCAGCCAAGCAGGGCCTGGCAGCCCAGCGCGCACGCGACGCAGCCCTGCTAGGACGAGCGGCTCAGTTGACCATGCAAGCAGCTCAGTGGCACTTCAATTTTCCTCATCGGCAACAGCAGGTGAGCAGGAGATTCAGAAACGATTCAGTTGTTCCCAAATTAGGAGTGTTTACATTTTACTATAAATGCGTAACTGTAGCATTTCATTTATATTTATAAATTATTATTCAAACATTGACTAATTAGGTTTAAAAGATTCGTCTCGCAAAGTACAACAAAACTGTGCAATTAGTTTTTGATTTCGTCTACATTCAGTACTCCATGCATGTACCGCAAGTTTGATGTGATGGGGAATTTTCTATTTGCATAGTGCCAACGTTGGGAAAAGGGGGAACTAAACAAGGCCTCATTTTTAATGGGATATTGGTTTCATGCTACAGTGTCTAATGATTAGGCCATCATTGCTTGCTCCGCTAGTTTGTTCCTTTGGTCCGTTTGGTTCTTTAGGAGCTCATAAAATTCATGTCACATCGAATGTTTAGATATTAATTAGAAGTATTAAATATAGACTAATTACAAAACTAATTGCACAGATGGAGGTTAATTTGCGAGATGAATCTATTAAGCCTAATTAGTCCATGATTTGATAATGTGGTGCTACAGTAAACATGTGCTAATGATGGATTAATTAGGCTTAATAGATTCGTCTCGGAAATTAGCCTCCATCTATGTAATTAGTTTTATAATTAGCTCATGTTTAGTCCTCCTAATTAGCCTCCGAATATTCGATATGACATGAATTTTAGTCAGGATTAAACATCCAAACACCCCCTTTGTATGCTTTGGCCAACAGTAGTAAATCTGGTGCCAGAAAGTTCTAATCTTGTTTGATTAATATCTAGATAGCTTTGTAAGCTCCCATAGCTTCTTGCATGTGAGCCTAGCTCTTATCTTTTACTTGCTACAACACTTGTTCCTTGCTCCCTTTATTTAATCTCTGCATGCTTAGCTTAGTAATGGCTTTGATTAATTGTTTGTGCAAGCTTTCCGGTGCCTCGTTTTGCGTTTGCTTCCGCTACGCTTTGAGTGTCTGTAATCATTTCTAGGGTGAGCTTGTCACGAGTTGACTTGTGTCATCTTAGCGATTAGATGCGAGGTGCATTCGGGTGGCAAGGATTATACCACCTTAATCGGGTTTTTGATCCACGAGGCGATAAGGCAAAGGGCAATTTTGCTTGCGGATTTGGTTTTCTTTGAGCATGCTTTTGGCTAATCCTAATTGGTACTTTGAGCTATGGCACCAAGCTCTTATTCTATTGGATCTTTGTCCTTAGGTGGTGCAGTCGCATCCAAGGATGACCACAAGTGGGGAAAGAAGCATGATAAGTTAAACAAGGATGATGAAGCGATGTCATTGATGCATCTTTTGATGGAAGAGGTACATCAAGAAGATGATCTCTGACACAAGCTTCACAAGATAAGTAGAGGTAAACTCTCCCAAGGTATAATCGGTTTGTTCACTCGCTTTTGTGCTCATAGCAAGATGATTGCTGAGCTTAAGAAGAATTTGGACATGTCTAGATTTGATAATGTGAATGCTTCAACTACATGCAAGTCTTGCTTACCTTTACCATGCAAATCTTGTTATGTCTTGCGTGTTGAAAATGAGAAACTAAAAAGGGATGTTTTTCTTGGTGACAAGCAACTTGAATCCCGTAGATGATTAGGCCCTGTTTGTTTGAGCTTCCTGGCAGCTTCTCAGTGTGAAAAGCTAGAAGTTCAAACAAATACGAAACTTCCCGTGCAGCTTTCGAAAAGCCAGAAGCTCAAAAAAGCTGAGTTTGTATGGGAAGCTGAAAAACTCAGTTTTCTAAGCTTTTCGTAGCTTTTTGAATCCAGAAAGCTAAACACATCTTCTAAAAACTCAAAAGTTGCAGCTCAAATAAACAGGCCCTAATTGATGATCTTTCAATTTAGAATGATGAATTGAACTTTTCTCTTGATTGCTTGAAATTTGAAAATGAAATGTTGAATTCAATGCCTCCATGCCATGCAATTCATGTTTGGCTTTGAACAATGATCTTGATAAAGCTAGAGATAAAATTTCTTTGTTAAAGTGCAATGCTTTTTTGCCATGTGTTTCATGTGAGTCTTTACTTGCTGAAATTAATGAACTGAAATTGACTCATACCACATGTAGATCTACTTGAGCATGCTAGGACTGAAATTTGTGAAATGAAGTCTATAACCTATAGCAAGTGCTCTTTGGTCCTTACTTCTTGTAATAATCATGATGCTTTGATTGATGTGAATGATGATATTTCATCATGTGGTCTTATTTGCACATCATGCGTTGAATTGGAAAGTGAAGTTTTGGCTTTGAAACAAATGCACGATGATATGAGTGCCAAATTGGTTGAGCACAATGAGATGAGTGCCAACCTTGAGAAAGAAATTGAACTGTTGCGTACCACATATGCTAAGTGCATTGAGAAGGAGATGGATAATTTGAGAATGAGGTTTTGGTCACACGATGCAAGAGTCTTTATTTTAAGTCTTTGGATTCTCGCAATTCTTGTCACTCCGATATTGGTGTTACTAAAATTGCTTCTTCTCAACTGGAGTTGGCTTCTTGTGTTGAGCGTGAGTCTTTGGACAATAGTACTTGTGCTAGTGCTTTGGATAGCTCTTCTATAGCTACTCCTAAGCTTGTTGCTTCTTCCGGTTCTGCCCAAGATAATTCAAATGGCAAGGGTACTTCTCACATTTTTAGAACTCGTACTCCCAAACCAAAGTTCCATTGCACTTTTTGTAGAAAAGATGGGCATAATGTTGTGTTTTGCTTTTGCCAAGTCAAGCATGAGCGACATGTGTGTGTCAAAGCTTTTAGAAAGCCACGTAGCATTTCCCATATCACGTGTGATCCTAATTTGTGCACCAAGGTGGATGTTAATGTTTCTTGCTCCAAGTCCTAAGGGACTTCTCACTTGAATGAGAATGGTGATTCGTTCTCTTGAACCGTGTCTCCAAATAGGCCTTGTACCATTGCTCTTATTATGAGAAAGATGGGCATCAAGAGAGCTTTTGCTATCACCATGCAAGATATGTGGCGAGCTCGTGCTTCTAGCCTTTGGTTGTTCATAGCCCTTTTGATGGCATGAACACTTGTAAGCCTTGTAAGAAGCCACATTACATTGATAGGTTTTATGACTTCTTTTCTAGTGAGTTAGGTCATGCTCATGGACATGCTTCTAGTTCTTCTTGTGTTGGTCCACGACATGTTTCTCATGGTTCTTGTGATGGTTCTTCTCAAAAGACCTCGGGAGATGTTTGCCTTTTTGCTAGTGGTAACACTCATCCTTCTTCTCGAGTTGCTCCTTTGAGACATGCTTCCAAGGGTATTTCAAAATTACCTCATTTGAACCAGCATTTGCATCATGCTAACCCACATGATAAGTTGAGTGCTTTTACCCATGTGACCAAGTTTTGGATTCCCAAGTATATGCTTGCTAACCCTTTGGGATCCAAAACTCGATCTTATTTGTCCTCTCATGTGTAGGTACAGGGACGCGGGTGGAGAATATGAGCTCGAAGGAACTTGATCTTTTGCTTGAGGTGATCAAGACTTGATGGTTCTCCACACCATTTGGATAGCCCTCAAGAGGCCTTTGTACACTTTGTATTGTGAGTTTTTCTTTTCCTTTATACTACTCACTTGTGGACCTTTAGCATGTTTTATACTTGTATAATGCTGTGAATATACCATGATAGGCTAGCCACCTTTTCATGTTAGCATGTGTGATGCTCATGTATATCTTGTCATGCTAACTTTGTAATATATCTTGGTGAATGATCCACATGAACATCATGTCATGCTTTACCTTAGGTTTCATATCGGTATTGGCGTGTTATTCATTTGGTATCATTTAGTCCGTATATTTGTATACATCTTTTGCACCTTGTTGACATGTTTGCTAGCCCAAGTTTTTATTCATAAATGTGGAATCATGTTACAATGCTTTAATTCCTCTCATTGGTATTATCATTGCATTGTCTAGCATGAATTGAGCTTTATCTTCGTTTTGGGCTTGCTTTGTCATTGGGTTGTATTTTGCTCCTTCTTTGAATTTTCTCTTCCTTTTTGATTGGCGTTGGAGCTTTTCATTTGCCCTTTTTTTCCTAGTTTTTTCTTTTGGTAGGTGTCTTGGTTGAGGGGGCGTTTGGCTTCATTCGAATGGGAGTTTGGACAAGGACTTTCTTTGGTTTTTAGTAGCCACTTTTGATCTTTTAATTGGTATCACATTTGAGTTTTCAATTGGATTTCATCCTCTTAAAATGATATCAATTTTTGAACCTTTAATTGTTTTCTTTTCTATGGTACTCAAAAGGGATCCTTAGCGGTTCTTCATTTCCCTTGGAACTTTTCCTTGATTGGTTTGACCTTTATCAGCTTTCTTGATTTTGAGTTGAACCCCGTGTCCCCATGTATATGTATCATATTGCACTTTTTACACTTTGCACTAGATGAGCTTCTCCTATATATCCTGAGCATTTCCTTATGCTATTTTGTGAACTAGTGCATTGGTTGGTGATTTTGTAGCAATATGCAGCATATGCTCCTGATGATATTGTCATATAACCATGTGAGCTAAATGCTTTTTTGAATCAAATGCTGAACTTGAACTATGAATTCTGAAATGCTTATCACCCATGAGTATACCTGTTGTGCATTGCTCTTGCTTGAATGCTAGCTCCATGTTTAGCTTATGCTTGGATTTCATGTTCTTTTCAATTGCCATGATGCACCCAAGCGGGAGCATAGCTTCCTTCTGCCGCAAAGGCACTTCATGTAATTTGTTTAATGTGAATTGAAAAATGATAAGAAAAATACAGTAATTCACCAAGTTTTTTGATTAATGTTGATATTCTTGCTTGCTTAGTTGTTACATGTTGTCTACCAAAAGAAGTAGGCACTTGGTTTCAACAAGCTTTAAATATGATTTGTGATGCATATGTGGGTGTTTGCAATGATCTCTATTGAGAATGTATCTTCCTTGTATGAGCTTTCATGACCTACTTTACTTCTTGCTTGAGTGGTTCATGATTAGGTGCTTGCTCATGTGGTGATACTTTTATAAACTGCTAAACTTGACCGCTTGTTTCATCTTTTACTTATATCATACTAACCTTTTGAAGGCGATGCAATTGCTTTTTGTGATCTACCTGCTTGTGCATTATCTCACTTGTAGCATTTGTATGTGCTTTGTGATATATGTGAGAAGCTTGGTAGGTTTCACACCCCCATAGCATGCGTTTTGTGCTCTCATATGAATTTTGATGTTTACATTTAAGGGGAAGTTTTGCATTTGAGGGGGAGCACGTATTCTTTTGCTCTTGTATGCATTTCAACGTGGCATGTTTTTAAGAGGAGTGCATGTGCTCAGGGGGAGCTTGTGTGATTTGTGCTCTCTTTTGCTCTTTTGCTGGTCGTGTTGAGCTTTTTACCTCTTATTAGGGAGCCATCGTTTGGATTGAGCTTTTGATCTTCACATGATTGGCGTTGAGCCCTTTTTGCCTCTTCTTAAGGGATCATGTGTTCTTGTCTCGGTTGTATCGAGCTGTTGCCCATGTCTTTGGGGATCGAGACCTTTCCAAGTTGATTTGGCCTTTGTGATGCTTCTCATACCAAGTGACTTTGATCCTTACCTTTACATTGCTTTCGATCACTTGGATGAGAGTTTTGCCTAATTGGCTTCACAACATGGCTTTTGTGGTTCTTCTCATCTCAAGTGACTTTGATCTTGGATTTTTCTTAGCTTTTGATCACTTGGATATGAGATTTTGGGTTTTGCCTCTCAAACTATTTCTTTGTGCTTGAATGTTATCGACATACTCATCAAGGGGGAGATTGAGAAATCAAGTTGATACGAACCTTGGTTTGATTGTCACGAGCTTTTGACAAATGTTGAAATGGCTTTGAGGGTATTTTGGGATTGCATGAAGCTCTAGTGTCTTTTGCTTGACTCTTCGGTTGTGTTAAGTCTTTGCCCTTTTCTTTGGGAACCAAGAGTTTTTGTTTGGAGCTTGCATGATCCCTTCTCATTTTAAGTGACCTTGTGTTTGCTTTTACTTGGCTTTTAGGCACTTAAATGAGTTCTCTTTTGCTTTAAAATTTTCTTTTGTCAATGCACTTATCAATGGGGAGATTGAGAGAACAAATTGAGATATGCCTTGGTCTATTTGTGATGAGTAATTGACTGGATGATTTGAGGGAGAGATGAGAGGGATCTTTGATTTAATATTTTTGCCATCTTAGCTTTGATTATGCTTAAGAGTAGCTTGTAACCGAACATGATGGAGTAATGCAAAGATTAATTTCGTGTCATGTTGCTCCATCCTCTTTGAGTCTGAAATTTATCTTTTTTAGATTTTCGAAGGTATCTTTGCGGATTTTTCATTCTTCGCTTTTTCTGCAATTTGGGTCGAATTTCTTAGCACAAATCAGTGCTAGGGCATGAGTGAGCAAGTCTAGGGTGATCCCCTATGAAATCAGTCACTTGAGCACCACGAATTTCAAGTTTTCCCCAAAAGTGTTCTTCGTGAAGAGTGTTCAGTTTTCTTTAAAATCCGCGGTGCATACTTGAACTTTTCGAGATCTTTTTCATGAATCTATTAGCCCTTGAGGAGGTTCTATGGCTCAAGTTTCATTTTGATTCGTGGTGTTTGGAGAGAAGACTTTTCATTTGAAGCTAGGCGTGTTCTTTATATTCTTATTCTATTCTTCTCTTGAACAGCAGCGCATCAGGGGAGACGAGCTCATGTGGGTGCTTTTTTTTAAGAGGGCACAACAGGGACACACACAACCAATACACTCCACACTCACACCACACGCACATACGCGTGCGTGTCCATACACACGCTTATGAAAGATATTGAAAGGCCTAGACCTTCAGTGCACGGTGGAAATCTGAGCGAACCCAGGATTAATCTGAGGGTAACTGGGAGAAAATCCCAATAAAGCACCTAGGTCCGATCCCAGGGATCGAACCTGGACGGGCTGGGTGAACATCTTCGCCAGCAGCCACGCGAGCTTCGCTCATCCCGCACAAGAGGCCGCGCTAGGCTAGCATCTGGGGACTGCGGCCCATCTCAGGCTCGGCTCACCAGGCCG
Organism: Setaria viridis; assembly: GCF_005286985.2. Lineage (NCBI taxonomy): Eukaryota > Viridiplantae > Streptophyta > Magnoliopsida > Poales > Poaceae > Setaria > Setaria viridis. The sequence continues at coordinate 12,268,552 of NC_048263.2, read as the reverse complement.
GCTGTGTGTCCAGCGCAGCTGCATCCGGCCCAGGCAACGGTGGCCCGGGAGAGCTGCTGGCCGAGCATAGCGGCGGACCAGTCCAGGCGAGGTGCCGGACCAGCAGGCGCAAGGCCGCCCAGGGCATGAGCTCTCAAACCAAGCAGAGCCTGGCAGCCCAGCGCGGCACGCGACGCAGGCCTGACCACGCAAGCAGCTCAGCGGCTCTTCAATTTTCCTCGTCGGCAACAGCAGGTAAGCAGCCAGGAGATTCAGAAAGGATTCATTTTCAATGGGCTATTGGTTTCCTGCTATAGTGTCTAATGATCAGGCCATCATTGCTTGCTCTGTTAGTTTGGTACTTTAGCTTTGTATGCTTTCGCCCAGGCTCGTACCTAAATTTACGAGGTCCCGACGCGAAGCACAAAATGATGGCCCTATATTTCTAAAATACAAATAAAAAATGTATTTATACATAATAATATAATTGACATAAGCATTAATGCATACTAATGCATACTAAAGGAGTAAGGAATTCTCTAAAAAGTGCCATTCGTCTAGTATTCTTCGAACTGAATTCTTCAATTATATGTTGATATTTAATCTTCTCCAGAACATCATTATATGTTCGAATTGAACCTTGATGTGATGCAACAATGCGGGATTACTATAACTGAAGCCAAACTGCTCAAGCATCCACTCATCCAAAATACTAGACGTCACCCTAATTGAGAATTAAGAAACTAGAATGTTAGATGAGAGGACATGGCTACAGATTACAGAAGTACAGGTAACCGATTGCAGCGACAGCCGATGATCCAGATACTTGATGGACATGGACTCACTGGTTTGTAGAATGTTACAGCGGTGCCAGGCCTGAGCGGTGCAGCTCCTGGACGGACGGCAACTCGCAGCGGCGGCGCTACTGCGTTGGCCTCGGTGCCGTACTGCTGTAGATGTCGATTTGGAATATGAGGCGTCGGACTCTCTAAGTTTGCTAATGGTCCTGACATGGAAAACGAAAAGACAACTTGATTAATTAGTGGACTAATGATGACAGCTTTGGGCGGCCCCTGAAAATTGCGGTCCATCAGACCCGTACGGCAGCCTGGTGATCCAGAGGGTGGTGGCGACGGCGGAGGAGGGGCAGGCGGGCCGCGGGCGTGCTGGTGGACGTGGCCAAGAGCAACCTCGCCGCGCTGACGAGGAGCCCACAAAGGAGGCTCGTCGTCGCCGCCGCCATCGAGAGGCTCCTCACCGCCAAAGGTTGCCTGCGATCCCCTTCTCCCTCATCCATCATCACACTAACATGTACGGCGACAATAACAAGTATTCCTGACGGATGTTGCAGCGGGGAGGCAGGTGCGCCTGGCGGTGCCTCCATTGTTGCCGCCCCAGTGAGGCACTGCAGCCCGCCTGGCTGGCTGGTTGGTGCTCGGTGAAGACGAAGAGGAGAAGAAGAGATCAGGATGGTGCTTGCCCAGCCTGAGGGAGGGGCTGCTTTCTTGAGCTCCTCCGCAGTGGAGCTTTGTCCCGGTCCGTGGTGCAAGCGGAGAACTCTGTTTTTGCTGTTGCCTTTATGGCTTTATGTAATCCTAAGCTGATAGATGGATTTAGGCTTTAGTTTGTTGCGAGGCAGGGCTAATTAACTGTGTGAGTGTGACATACTACCCTGCGATGTGCTGCACCCATTTCGTGTTACATTGTTTGCTCACAGCTTGACAATCCGGTTTCGGACTCTGATAGACGGAATAATAATTATGTTCGTCGCAGCGTGCCAGCGTCTCGTATGATCGGATGGCAATGTGGGTTTGTGGTGCAGGGCTGTCAGATACTCAGACGTCGTGTGCTACCTCTACCTCAGTGACTGAAATATTCTCCTATTCTTCGTTTAAAGAAAAAGAAATATCCTCCTATTCACACCTACTGCTCAGCTAATTGCAAATTCAGTTGATGGTATCACTGTGCGCGGGGGACTATGTGTGCTACCGGATTTGACAATGCGTGCTCATGCAACGAACCGTATTTTTGTTTAACTGACGCCACGGTTATCGGTAAGATTCGAATCTAATGGTTGTGGTCCATGCACTGGAAAATGTTGAATTTCTGTTTGACTCACACCGCAATTTGATAATGAAAATTGTAATAGGATGGCTGTGGTCCATTCACTCAGGAAATGTAAGAAAAGAAGAAGAAGAAGAAAGCCACCTTACGTTTAGCATTTCTCTTTTTTTATATTTGCCACCTCAACTTTCTACAATGTCTAAAAAATGTAGTAGCACTTGAAAGTCTTACAAGTCTACGCATATTGAGCAATGAGGTTTACGGGAGAGAAGTGCTCCAGTACTCCTACAAGTTGGTACTATCATCTGCACAAATTAGAAAGTACTAGTAGCTACTTGGCCTTTGATGCAGATGAGCCTCGTGGTATAGTATAGTTAACCCGGAATCTGTACACCGCGGTGCAGACGTCCTCCCATCTATCCCCATCGTTCATCAGGCGTTAAACGGCAATGGCGGAAGCAGTTGGTTCCTTTGAATTTTTTAGCCTGCAGCTGACACGGTCAAGTAGAAACTTTCGCGGTACAGATAGGCCGGACGACGTCCTGGTGGGAGGACGAAGCAGTTATCGGAGGTATAGTTCACCTAAGCTTTTCATAAAAGCAAAATATTTCTTCTGTATACAGGATCAGGTCAGCTATTTAGGTGCATTTGGTAGAGTCCTAGGGATCTAAATTCTCGTAGAAGCGTTTCAGATTCAGATTCTCTTACGAAGTGTTTCTATCATGAATCATAATCACTTTATGAGACCGTTAGATTCTGATTAAAAAATATGTTTTTCATAAAAAAATCATATAAATGAAAATATGCTTTCAAAAAATTTCAGAACTTTTTGTGGGCAAAGAACAACTTAAATACAACCCATTTCAACTTAGCCCTTGTTTACTTCACCCCCAACTCCCAACTTTGGCACTATGCAAAAAGAAGATTCCCCATCACATCAAACTTGCGGTAAATGCATGGAGTACTAAATGTAGATGAAATTAAAAACTAATTGCACAGTTTTGTTGCACTTTGCGAGACGAATCTTTTGAGCCTAATTAGTCAATGTTTGGACAATAATTCACAAATACAAACGAAATGCTACAGTGTGCTACAGTGCCAGCACAGTAATTGGCACCTCCCAATTTGACCAACTAAACAAGGCCTTATTGCACTTAAAAAGGATAACTGAAAAAAATATGATCGCTAGTGCACAGGAGAGACCAGAAACAGAATCGGTCGAAATCGCTCCCAGGCCATTTCACGTGCGTAGGCAAGAAACTGAGAATCGTTCTGAGGGTTTCTAGCAAGAATCGTTTCTGCAGCTGGCCATTTGGAAGTGATTCCGACGTTTCTTATCAGAATCAGAATCGTTCCGAGCAGCCAAACGGGCTCTTAGTGCCCTCATAAACAAAAAAAGTGTTTCGAAAAAATCACATTGGATTTTGCAAATAGAAGTATAGTATCCTTTTTTGCAAAAAAAAGTTTTTTGAAAAATCTCCATTGGATTTTGCAAAGAGAAGTATAATCTCCTTTTTGCAAAAAAGGTGCTTTAAAAAATCTGCATTGGATTTTGCACCAATATTGTAGTAGCTCAATTAGCCACTAAATTACCTTTTCAGTTTCCTTTTCGTAATTAAGATGCTTTTAAGCTTGGACGCTCGGTAAAATTTGATAAACTAACTAGAGTTAAAGCTAAATGGTGTGCAAACTTTGTGGTGTAGAAATGTCATCGCTGGATACTTGGATTTGTACAGTTCAGAATTCACTTAGGTCATGTTTGGAAGACCACTTTTAAACCTAAAACCGGTGTAAATTACAGGCCCCGAAATTTTCACAAGCCGTACCGAAAAAGCTGCTTGGGGATGGACTGTGAGCCCACTATAGTGTTACTATGGTTAATTTAACCGTCCTATATGGTCTTAAAAGAACCTGCCATGTTGAACACTGTAATGTGATAAAATTTAACTTCAAAGTTCTGTTTTGGGCACTCTGCAAACTCAAACCATATCTTCATATTTTGAAGAGGCATAACAGCATAAGGAATGTTTTAGTGTGTAGTTCATCTGAGGCACAGTACCAAGACACATAATCAAGTGTTAGCTTAGAAAACTCCTCCAGTGTGTAGTTCATCTTTGCTCAAGTATCCCATAGAAAGAAGACTTGCATCTTTCCCCAGCCTTCGAGGTCAATAGAAAGAAGAAGCTGTTACGTCGCATTAATTACTCCTGTTTAGAAATGGTTTATATCTATTCAGCGCACTTAGAGCTAAGAGCGTATTTGGATACTAGTGTGATAGTGTCGATTTGTGATGACTTTGAGCAAGTTAGACATGTATTTACCTCATAACCACATTTGTGGCTTTCTTAGCGCTATACTACGTACTCTAACTTGTCATAAACACATATTCTTGTTAAAAAAGATTGCCTAATTTGCCGAGAACAATGTTGCCAAAAAAAATGTGGTCTGCCATGCTTTTGTAAAATAAAGTGTGGCAATGTCAGGCTATGATATGATCCGAGAAGGATGAGGATGCAGATAACCCCGTCCCTATTGATATGCACGCTGAAATTGATGTAGATAAAGATGGTGAAGCTGGTAACCAAAAGAAGGAAAAAAATAAAGAACAAATGGGGGTGAAGGTGTCTGTTGTGGCCGGTAAGGACAGTAATGGCAAGTTTCAGGCTCCTAGTATTGGTACTAAATCACAAAGTACTGGTAAGGTCTTCAAGCCAAGTCTTGATGGACGCCACACATGGTCGACTGGCCCAATGCCAAATGCGGTGGGCAGCAAGGAGGTAGATGTTGTAGCACATGGTACTCCTAAGCACTTAAATGCCAATGCACATGTCACTCCAACCAGTACTAGCGCAGCAGCCTCGGACCAAGATTCAATTGAAAAGGAGGCTAGGCCAAAAGCACGGGAATTTTTTGAGGGACCTCAGCTTAAAGGTAACGACATTTCAAACATCTCTTTTGATTCTTTTCAAGATGCTGTGGTTGCTAAAAATATTCTAAACGTGGGGGTGTCATTAGGTTCTAGTAGTAATATTGTTAGCAGGACGGTTAATACCTTTAAATCCATAGAGATAAAAAGATTGCATGACTTAGTTTTGTTAGGGTCAGCATACTGATGACAGACAAGATAATATTGATTCAGATTTAGTGGTTGATGAAGAGCTTGATCTCCTCGCATGAAGTAACCTATGCGGTGACTTGATCGAGGGCATAAGTGATGGGGATGGTGATCTCGATCTATCATCCACACCTCATAAAAAGAATCTAAGCTCTAGGAAGCAGAAGAAGAAAAATAAGACACATAAAGGAAGGTGCTCAATATAGTTTTTTTTGTCTTATTCAAATGAAGGTGAAAGGTATTTTTTGGAATTGTAACGGATTAGGAGACCCTAAAAAATATAAATTCATATACGATCTCACCAAAGAAAAAGGTTTAGATTTTATTGCCTTATCAGAAATGGGAGGAGTAATTTTTCACAATCTTTTCTCAAGAACCTTTGCGCGGGAAAAGAATTCTTGTGGCATCTTAAACCTCCTAGAGGCAAGATCTGGTGGCATGTTAGTAGGTGTAAATATATTAACCTTTGATATTGGTGAAATTGAGGAGGGCAAGTTTTTTGTTAGATTTAAAATAAGAAATAAAGAAGATAACTTTAAGTGGAACTTAGTATCGGTCTATTGGGCTGCACAACAAGAATATAGAGAGGCTTTTCTTGCAGAGTTAGTCCGACTATGTACTAAGAAAACCTTACCTATCATGATAGGTGGTGACTTTAGCATCGTTAGGGGACCAAGGAGAAAAATTCAAATTACAATGACAGAAGGCCATTCTTGTTTAATGCTATCATTGATGTGTTTAATTACAGAGAGTTGGCTCTGTCGGGTAGGCAATATACTTGGGCAAACAACCTGCAGAATACAACCTATGAAAAATTAGATAGGGTTCTTGTATGTACCGATTGGGAGTCCAAGTTTCCACATACCACTATTCAAGCCTTAACACGTGAGATTTCTGACCATACACCCTTATTTATTAATATTGGTGATACATCTATGTATAATACCCAGCCTTTGTTCAAGTTTGAATTAGGTTGGTTACTACGTGACGAATTTTTTTGAAATGGCCCACGATGTTTGGCAAAGTGTGAATGAAGGCCATACATCCTTAGAGAAGTGGCAAGCAAATATTAGAAGGTTAAGACAATATCTAAGGGGATGGGCTAAAAAAAATAAGTGTGCTTATAAAAAAGAAAATAAAAAACTATTGAACAAGCTACATGAGCTACACAAAAAAGTAGAAACATTACTGTTGGACCAAAATGAGGTTAACCTAAAACATGTTCTGAATCAGAGACTAGCAGAACTCCTCCGAGAAGAAGAGCTAAAGTGGTACCAATGGGCTAAAATTAAAAATTTATTCGAAGGAGATGCATGTACAAAATACTTCCAGTGGCTAATGGAAAACACAGAAAGATGCGTATTTTCCAACTTGAACAAGAGGAATGTATTATATGTGGTGATGTAGAGCTCAAAAAAATACATTACCAAATATTACAAAAAACCTTTTGGAACTCCGGAAATTAACCAAATGTCCATGGATGAGTAACGACATGATGACATACCTGAGGGTTTCTGAGGAGGAAAATGCATTACTAAGTTTCACAAAGGCAGAAGTAAGAGAGGAAATTTTCTAGATGGAACATAATAAAGCCACATGCCCTGATGGATTCCCTCCTAAATTTTATCAAGTTTTTTTTGTTCATTATCAAGGGAGACTTGATGGCTCTGTTTGAGGATTTCCATAAAGGTTCTTTACCATTACACAGCCTAAATTTTTGAACAATAATTCTACTACCAAAGAGTAGTGAAGCGAAGCAAATTCAACAATACAACTACCAAAGAGTAGTGAGCGAAGAAAATTCAACAATACAGGCCAATCTGTCTTTTGAATGTTAGCTTCAAAATTTTCACAAAAGTAGCCACTAATAGAATCATGAAAGTAGCCCAAAAAATTATTAGGCCATCTCAGACAGTTTTTTTGTCGGGTAGGAACATTATGGAGGGGGGCTATCATTCTTCACGAAACTTTGCATGAGTTACATACAAAAAAGAAAAATGGGATTATATTTAAAATTAATTTTGAGAAATCTTATGACAAGGTAAAATAAGATTTCTTATAGCAAACCTTAAGGATGAAAGGCTTTGTGGCAACCTGGTGGAAATGGATAGAATCCTTTACTAGAGGTGGTAATGTTGGAATCAAGGTCAATGACCAGATGGGTTCTTATTTTCAAACAAGAAAAGGTCTTAGGAAAGGTGATCCCCTGTCACCCATACTTTTTAATATTGTAGTGGACATGTTAGCTATTGTTGATGGCTCTTAAGTACCAATTCTAAGCTGTCAACTCCTGTATAAATACCAGAAAGATGAACATCAACCTAGTGGTAGGGGTTTAATACTAACCATTTTCACAAGTGTTGATGAATATTTGTATGCAGGTGACTTATCCTTAGAAAGGAGGAGGAAACACAGCCAAGAGGCAAAGATACACAACTCCAGCCAATCAGGAGAGAGCACACGGATCATGGGCCCACATCAGGGGGTAAACCACCTTAATTTGGCATGTGCACCCTACACCAACTTGAGGACCCACCAGGTAGTGTCCCAGACGAAGGGCGGCGTGAGAGGCAGTGCCCAGGGTTCAGCCGAACTAGCCCTGGCACCCCTCGAGCTCAGCTTCCATGTGTCAACTCGTGGTGGCTTCCTAAAGGCGGTCATGACCGTTCACCGGGAGATACCGCCTCAAAGCTTCAGATCCTGCTTGGTGGCACAAGGATAAGAGTTGTAGGAGAATATTTCCTTGAGATCCTCTTTGAGATGCTTGGAGAATCTCTACTCTCCCAAGGCACCTCCACTCTATAAATAGTAGAGGGGGGGCCTTGAGGACACACCATCCAAGAGACCTTAGAGCCTCATTGCAAAGGCAAAAGCTTTTCCTAGCTTGTGCTTAGAGTAGGGAGAGAGTGAGGGGTGTTCAGGAGGAGTTCCGGAGTGTCGGCACTCTCCTCCCATCTTGTACCTCTACGGATGCTACTACATTCTTTGGATTTAAGTAAGTGTTCGTGATTCCTTCCCACAGTGTTATACTTTATTCTTATATGCATGAGTAGTCTTATATCCTTGCTATGTTTATATGCTTGGCTTATATGCTCATATTCTAGTCATATATCCTTACTGCCATTGTATATACATGTATGCTCTCATGTACACCTTGAGACCTTGATACAGTCTACACTGGTAGTACTTATATCCAAGTGAGATCAGTTCTCTTTACTTGCGGGTTTGTCACTTTGTATTTATATAGAGTGTTGTAGTTTGCTACGGGACGTCAAACATAATTAGACTGCAGTAGTAATCAATAGCTTAGATGTGGTGTCTAGGCTAGGGGTTATCCTTCATTTGCCTTACATCCCACGGATTGCTAGAGGTAGGCCGTATGTGGTGACAACCCTATTGGTACTTTGTAATCCTCCACATTCGGATATAATGTAGAGCTATTAGCCGGAGGCTCCTGACTCATTCAGGGTAAGCCGATGCCTGAAAGGAGTATCTTTAATTTAGAGATCGACCTTTAACTTGCCTCAAGTGCTACCTATAGGAATCCTCTCTACCCTCGCCACCTATCTGGGCGTGTCCTTGGATCAACTAGACTAGAAGTTAGAGCACACACGTTCCCTTGGATTCGATACCCTTGGAATACTCTGAGGTGAAAGCTATAATGGTATCCATGCGCAATTATACTAACATCTATCATCATTGCCAGGGCCAAAGAAGATGGTCAAGTGAAAGGGGTGGTGCCACACTTATGTCACACCTGGTTTTAAAGGCAAAACCGGATGAATAAATTACATGTGTGCTAGGATCAAGTTTCACACATGCAACAACTTTAGTAAATACCATAGACAATGCCAAAACGTAAGAGAGTATTAAATTTATTATATGACCAAAAGTCTTTAATTCGAATAGCAAAACGATTCTTTATTCTAGCAGCAGAACTCCAACGATGACGACGACTCCACATGCAGTTTACTGGTGGCACACGTACTCCTAGAACTCCTCAAAGTCTTTAGGAACCTCTTCAAAGTTGACTTGGTTTGAGCAACAGTTTTAACAATGGTGAGTACACTTATGGTTGGTACTCAGCAAGCGTGGGGAATGTATAGTGTAAGGCTATTCATGGATAGGCTAAGGTTTAACAACATTTTAACATTTTAATTGGTTGGTCAAGTTTTATTAGCATTTACTAAGTAGAAGTTTATATCACCCATATTAAGCATGAACATAAATAAACATAACAGCAATAAATAACATCAATTTAAATCAACTTTTGATAAATTAATCATGTGAGAGTCCATGCCGCTCTTGACCGTGAGCACGGTTGTTATAACAGTTTTACACTCTGCAGACATTGTACACTTTCACCACAAGTCGCGTAAAAGTTCAAAAGAACTTTAGACCCAATCATGCCGTGCTGACTAAGCACTTATCACACTACCTAGGTGTGACTGCATAGGGACACTACAAGGCCTTTATAAAGATTCTCTAATAAGAAGCAGCCCGCTAAGGTTTCCAGATCATTAGCAGAGCATAAACCTCTCTCAGGACTGCGAAGCTTCCATAGAGCAGATCAGTCTGAGGGTCGGGTTATACCCCATCTGCTGCCGCCCCTCTTGCCATTTTGGTAAGATCGCTTCAAACTAGAGTCTCTAATTAATTAGCCAAGACCAGAGTCATATAGTTCTTGTGGTTGTACTATTTTCCTAGGTGGTTCTCCATGTTCCAATTAAGCATGGTGATCTTGTATTCATGAAAGGTACAACATAAGTAAATCAAGTTTAATCATTGGTTCATTAATACACCATGCCCAAATAGAGCAACTAAGCAAGAATTGCCCAACATGATATAAACTTAGGTTGATCAAGGTACAAGGGTAAAACTAGGCAAACCTTAAATAGGACCCATCAGGTTTATAAACATAAAGTGCATAGCATATGTGTATTAAACATAAAAGTAAAGGTTGCTTAGGATCAACTTGTGATCAAGGACACGACTTGCCTTCCTGAACTTGCTCTTGCTGCTCAAAGTCTTCAAAGCCTTGCTCTTCGAATCCCTCGAATTGCGATCCTTCTATGCACATCAAACAAGTACATACAGGACTAAAATAAGAAAAAAACATCAAATAGTAACAATAGAGCAAAACATGATCATAAAACTAATCTATGCATCAACAAGAACTCATAGGTGCAAGAATCGCTGAAAATGGATTTAAAACACTAAAGATATGAGCTAAATAAGGTTCAAGGGCTTAACTGTGAGAAAACTAAACTTCCAAGGGCTAAACTTAGAGAAACCAAGGCTAAAACCTCATTAAACATATAAACAGAATGTCTAACATGTAAAAGAGCAGATCTAGGATGACGGATGATATTTTATAAAAGAACACGGGCTAAAATAGAAGAAAAAGGACCTAGATCTAATTACTTTTGAACTGCGGCAGGATTTAGATGCAAACACTAGCAAAGCAGGGGCCCTTAAGTAAAAGCAATGCGGCTGACAGGGATTGACCCAAGTTGACCGGTATCTGACTTTGGTCAGATTAGATCTAAACCGCTGGTTCACGATCAGACGGCTAGCGGCAGGTCAGTTTGTATTCGAGTGTCCGGCCACCATAAGTGACGCGATCTGGTCCTAGAGGTCGCTAAGGAGCTTGCAAACACATCTAGGATGTTGAGGATCTCGATTGCGTGGGAAGGATGTGGTGGAGCTCAGCGATGCGGCTTGGTCGATGAAGCGGCGACTCCGGCGAGCTCGTGCACGCGATACAAGACACGGGAGTGTACGAGATCTCCACCGGTAGCCTTCTTACCTCCTCGCGGTGCGTCAGGCAATAATTCGATCGTCGGGAAGGTAGCGGCGGCGGAGATCGTGCGCAGCGGCTTGGCGGCTAGGGTTCAAGCTCAAGCGGCGGCGCTTGGCTTGAAGGCAAGTGGCTGTAGGGTTTTGGTGAGGTTGGGGGGGGGGTGCTACGGCTTGGGTTTTAGAGCTTGGGAGGTGATCCTTGGCGTGCATGCCAAGAATCAGAGGTGGGCACGCGAGCGGCCGGGACTCGAGCTCGAGTCCGGCTTGGGTGGGATGTAGCGACGGGGATGATAGGGAGGCCCCGACGGTCAGCAGGATGAGGCGAAAGCGTAAAGCGGCGGGATGCTTTCTGCTAGCGGGTTGGTACGAGAAGGTGGGCCGGCTGCTGGGCCACTACGCTGCTGTGAAGCTGGGCCATGACAAGGAGTGGGCCAGAAGATGAAAGCAGAAAGAGAAAGAAAAAAAGATTTTCCTATTGTTTAAAAAGAAAACAAACATAATTCAAACTTGAGTTCAAACACAAATTTGAACTCAACACTCAAAGAGAAAATGCACCAGTATGAATGCAACAATAAAATCCTATGATTCAGTAACTTTTTTTAAAAGATTTAAATGCCTAATAAATTAAATGCAACCTTAGAAAGTTCTTAAGTCCTTAGACACAAGCAATTAAATTCTAGCTAATTTTAACAAATTTTATTAATTTGGGTATTACAAATCCTACCCCCCTTAAGGTGAATCTCGTCCTCAAGATTTAGATGGATTTGGAAAGAGCTGGGGAAATTCTGCCTTCAGTTCATCCTCTCTTTCCCATGTTACCTCATCCTATGCATGGTGACACCGCTATACCTTACACATCTTGATCACCCTGTTCCTGGTAACCCGTGCTAGAGTATCCAAGATTTTGATAAGATATTCAGTGTAGGTGAGATCATCCTGTACATTCAAATCCTCCATAGGTAACTGTTCCTTTGGAACTCTAAGACACATCTTCAACTGAGAGATATGGAACACGTCATGGACATCTAAAAGTTGATTGGGTAACTCCAATCGATAAACTACTTCTCCCATTCTCTCTAGTACTTTGAAAGGTCCAATAAAGCGAGGTGACAACTTTCCTTTGACCTTGAATCTGCACATACCTATGATGGGTGACACTTTGAGGTACACATAATCACCTTCCTCAAAGGTCAACTCTCTCCTAGTATCAGCATAACTCTTCTATCTAGATTAAGCTATCCTCAGGTTCTCTCTGATGATATGAACTTATCTTTCAGCTTCTTGGATTATCTCTGGCCCAAATAACTGACTCTCTCCTATCTCATTCCAATACAGAGGAGTTCTACACTTCCTTCCATATAGAGCCTTAAAGGGTGCCATCTTGAGACTAGCTTGGTAGCTGTTGTTGTAAGAGAACTCAGCATAGGGCAAACTCTTATCCCAACTACCTCCATGTTTTAGAGTGCAAGCTCTCAACATATCCTCTAGAATCTGATTTGTCCTCTTAGTCTGTCCATCTGTCTGAGGATGATAAGCTGAGTTGAAATTCAACTTTGTATCCATGACCTCATAAAGTTTCTGCTAGAAACAAGATGTGAACTGAGTGCCTCTATCAGACACTATCTTCTTGGGCACGCCATGCAAACACACAATCCTAGATATGTACAACTCTGCTAACTTTGATCCAGTATAGGTGGTCCTCATTGGAATGAATTGAGCTACCTTGCTCAATCGATCCACTATAACCCATATTGAATCATATCCATCTCAGGTGCTAGGCAAACCAACAATAAAATCCGTACTGAATTCCTCCCACTTCCATTCAGGCACCTTCAATGGTTCAAGCAATCCAGCTGGCCTCTGATGTTCAGTTTTGATCCTCTGGCATATATCACATGAGGCTACATGTGTAGTCACATCCATCTTCAACCCATACCACCAATACTTCTCCTTGAGGTCTTGGTACATCTTGGTGCTTCCAGAATGGATAGAGTAGGCAGAGTCATGAGCTTCCCTCAAGATGGTGTCTCTGAGATGTTCCACATTAGGCACACAAATCCTCTTTCTGAACCATATAGTCCCCTAATCATCCTTTGTAAAGTCTGGTGCTTTCACTTCTTCCATTAGTTCCTTAATTTCCTTAATCTTTGCATCCTCTAGCTGTCTCTTTCGTATCTCCTGTTCCAGAGTAGGTTTTACTTCTATAGTCACTCCCTCAACATGAGCAACTATCCCCAAGTTGAGTTTCTCAAAATCCTTCATCAACTCATTAGGCATCTGGAATGCTAGAGACATGTTAGCATGACTCTTCTGACTCAAGGCATGTGCAACAAAATTTGCTTTACTAGGGTGATAGTGAATCTCCATATCATAATCCTTGATGAGATCCAACCAACGGCGCTATCTCAGATTAAGGTCCTTATGAGTGAAGATGTACTTCAGACTCTTGTGATCAGTGTAGATCTGGCATCCAAGAATATAATGCCTCCAAATCTTCATAGCATGCACCACTGCTGCTAACTCTAGATCATGAGTATGATAATTTCGTTCATGTTTCCTCAATTGTCGGGATGCACAAACTATAACATGTACTTCTTGCATAAGAACATAGCCTAAGCCTTGTCGAGATGCATCACAATAGATATCAAAACTTTTCTGTCGATCTGGCATCACTAGCACTGGAGCTACAGTCAATCTCTTCTTCAACTCCTCAAAACTAGTTTGATAGGCTTCAATTCACTTGAATTCCTTTCCCTTGTCCAATAGTGATGTGAGAGGCTTCACTATTTAAGAGAATTTTTCAATGAACCTGCAGTAGTGTCCTACAAGTTCAAAAAAACTTCTGACTTCTGTAACTATGTGTGGTGACATCCACTTCAGAACATCCCTGACTTTGCCTAGATCCACTGCAATTCCTCCATTGGTGATGACATGACCAAGAAAAGAAACCTCCTTGAGCTAGAAATCATACTTGCTAAACTTTGCATACAACTGATTCTCCCTGAGCTTCTGAAGCACTAGCCTCAAATGTTCCTCATGCCCTTCCTCATTCTTGGAGTAGATCAGGATATCATCAATGAATACAACAACAAACTTGTCAAGATATTCCATGAATACTTTATTCATCAGATACATGAAGTAGGAAGATGCATTAGTCAACCCAATAGACATGACTATGTACTCATAGATCCCATATCTGGTGGTGAAAGCAGTCTTGGGAATATCTGAAGGCCTGATCTTCATCTAATAATAGCTAGAACATAGATCAATTTTGAAGAACACCTTGGCTCCTCTCATTTGATCAAATAAATCTTCAATGTGAGGCAATGCATACTTTTTCTTGATGGTTACCTCATTAAGTGATTTGTAATCCACACACATCCACTAAGTATCATCCTTATTTTCTACAAAGATAACTAGTGCTCCCCATGGTGATGAACTAGGGCAAGTGAACTCCTTATCCAATAATTCCATTAATTGTTTCTTAAGCTCTTTTAATTCATCAATAGACATTCTCTATGGATGCTTAGAAATATATGCAGTGCCAGGTAAAAGATCAATAACGAACTCAATATCTCGATTAGGTGGCATACCTGGTAACTCATATGGAAAAACATCTAGGTAGTCACACACCACTTTGATATCTTCAAAAGCTTTTCCATCCAACTGATTCACCATACAATCTGCTACTGATGGTAGAGTAGCCACAAATTCAATCCTTTCCCCATTAGGACTTGTAAGAAAAACTGACCTCTTGGTACACTGAATCACAACATCACAGGCTGACAACCATCCCATTCCAAGAATCACATCAATCCCACTTGATTCCAATACTATCAAAGTGGCCCAGAAGTCTCTACCCAATATTTTGACATTAACCTTTGGACAAGAGTAGAGTGCTTTCATATTTCCCCTAGGTGAGGTAACTAACATGGGATGTTTCATGGTGCAGATAAGAAGATTGTGATTGGCCACATATTGAGAAGTAATAAAAGAATGTGATGCTTTGGAAGCAAATAAAACTGAAGCGGGGGCTGAGTTGATAAGAAACATACCAAGCACTACATTTGAAACTTCTTGAGCAGTTTCAACATTTACGTGATTCACCTTGCTTGCATGTAGTTCTGCTGTCCCTTGTTGCCCTACGGGGTCTGGCTCTCACTCCTCATCTGCTGCATCTACTGGTTCTGCCTTGGGGTGCTGCTGCTCTGCACAGGGATGTTTTGAGCATTCCTCTTGGGGTAGTTGTTGGCATAGTGGCCAACTTCTCCATACTTGTAGCAAGTGTGCAAGTGTTGCCCCTAGGAGTGTTGGGCACACGGTCTTCACTGGGGTTCCTGTAGGAGTCATCTAGCAGTTCTGCTAGAAGTTGGGGTGCGGAGTCTACTAAACTGGATGCTGGAACTGATTTTGCCCAAAGTTCCCACTCGGGCCCCCAGAGCGGAGGTATGTCCCTTGTGTGGAGTTAAACAAGGATGTGTGTTGCTCACAGACTGTCCCTGGGAGATGAACTTCCTCTTTAGCTCTCCCAATTCACTGCGCTTGTAAAGCCAATTACCTTGTCTAGCAGCTTCTGAAAGGACGGAAAGGTATGAGACATCAACTAGTACTGGAGTGGCCCAATCAGTCCTTCTAGGAATAACTCTTGTTTCTTCTCATCATCATCAACCTTCCTCAGGTGCATAGCGAGACAACTGGATGAACTTGTGTCTGCACTCACTCACTGTCATCTCCCCCTGCTTCAGAGAGAGGAACTCCTCCTTCATCTTCATGAGGCCAACAGGAATGTGGTGGCTCCTGAAGCTGTTCCTGAAGTCCTGCTAGGTGATGGTGTTAGTATCAGCGTGTGCGATGGTGTAGGCATCCCACCAATCCATAGTAGATCCCTCAAGTAATCCTGAAGCATATATGACCTTCTCCCTATCATTGCACTGGGTGATGGTGAGCATCTTCTCCACTGCCTTCAGCCAATCATCAGCCTGAAGTGGATCAGCAGAGTGAGAAAACATCGGGAGCTTGTGGCTCATGAACTCCCAATGCTTGTCTCTTGGTGGCTGCTGCTGATTGTTGTTGTTGTTGTTGTTGTTGTTGTTGTTCATCTGATCTTGCATGGTTGCCATGGTGTTGGCCATGTTCTGGAGAAGCTAAGTCTAGGCTGCAAGAAACTGCTCCATCCCTGCAGGTATTTCTTGATTCTGCTGAGGGTCAGGGTTGGTTGTTGCTTCTCTAGTGAGGCTGTGTGGGCTGATCAACTCCTAATCTGAACCTGGTGTTCACCATTTGATTATTAGGAATATGAGATTTAGATAGTTGTATAAGGAGATAACTTAGAAAGATAAAACAATATGGAGTTCAGTTAAAATAGATTTTATTTGTTCCAATAAATTCGGTGTAACTCTCAATCAAGATATCCAAAATTAGTGAAATTTTTTCAGATCGTAATATACAAAATTAGGAAACCAACCCAACTAGAATCACCCCAATCGTAGTTCTGAAACTTGAGATATTAATTAAATAATTTGACTATGCCAGGCAGTAATACCAAATTCTGATTGTTTCACAAATTCATATGTATCTCCCTATCAGAATGCCCAAACCTCATGAAACTTTTACAAATATTAAACCATTAAATTTTGGAGCTAACTCAACTAGATTCATATCAATCTAAGTTCATTAGCTCGAGTTACGATTAAAATAGTACAGCTGTGTCAGAGAGCAGGGCGAACAGATTTGGCACCACCAAAACTTGCATGATGGATAGGTATTGATAGATAAAATAACAAGATTGTGCAAGATTAAGGTTGATTAATATAGAATTAAACCCAAACAAAGCAACTTTATTACTAAAAACTGATGTTGATGTGGGTATCACTCCACAACACACCGCACTCATTACAAAGAACGAACTCAAGCATCTATCATAAGGACAAGCATTCCAAACACACCTTTAAGTTAAGCACACACTTAAACTAAACAACGTTCGACTCTATAGATTACATTGAATTTAAACTTAAAACTCCTAAATCCTATTAAGGAAGGTCTTCAGTGCGAGCGTCAGGTGAGTTGTAGCGAGGTCTCTTGGGAGATGGGGATAGAGGTGTGAACTCCACTTCTGGATTTGTTGGGGGATCATCTCCTCTCAGGGTGGCAGCTAGTATGTCCCTCAAGATCATCTCCTCTCAGGGTGGCGGCTAGTATGTCCCTCTCGCTTTTGAGTTCATACAACTCCTCCTAGGCCATAAAGAGCACATTATTGGCATCATCCAAGGTTGTGTTTGTTGCAGTTAACAGCTCAAGGAGGTTGTTGAAAGAGGGGTTGTGTCCAATGAGTGGGGATATGTATGTCTTGAGTTCTCCACTTGTCCTGTAGGGAGTGTACCTGCAGCTGGTGTGCTCCAAATGGTGACGATGCTTGTGAGAGAGGACATAGAGTGCCCTCTTAGTAGCTTTAGCGATCCCAGCTTCCTTAGTATCCCTATCGGCAACATCATGGTGGATGGATATTTCCTTCCATGCGCCGTGATCATCCTCGTAGAGAAACACCGACACCTCCTAGTGTGACCCATACCGGGGGTGGGTGTACTGAACGCACTTGTACACGGGCTTCAAGTCATTCCCCAGATGGTGCAGGGTCCTCCTCAGCTTGTTGGCCATGGGAACACCTTCCCCAAGATCATCACTCGACTCCAGAGTCCATTTCTCTAGTACAACATCTGGTGCAATCTCCTCCCCTCCTTGCGCTTCTTCATGGTCATGTGCTGGGGCAGGCGCTGGAGCAGGTGCTGGGGCAGGCACTGGAGCAGACGCAGATGCTGGAGTAGGTGCTGGGTAGGTGCTGGAGTAGGTGCAGGTGCTAGCTTTTCATTGACCATCTCCACCTCTTTTGACTCCGCCTCACTCTCCACTTGTACTAGCTCCTCTTCTGAGTCTTCAGTAGGGTAGTAGTAGTAGTAGTAGTAGTAGTAGTAGTAGTAGTAGTAGTAGTAGTAGTAGTAGTAGTAGTAGTAGTAGTAGTAGTAGGCAAGGTCCTCGGGCTCCTAAGGAATGGAGCTTTTGCGGGCAGTCAGCTTGGTGTGGGCCATCTAAACATAGAGAAAATTAGATTGAATTAGAATAGATATGAAGGATTCCTTGAAGCAAGAGCAAGAAGCATAGAGTGAAAAAACATGAAGTTGCGTGGGGAATGTGTAGTGTAAGCCTATTTAAGGATAGGCTAAGGTTTAACAGCATTTTAGCTGACACTGTGGATAACACTGTGATTTTTTTGGACCATGATATTGACTAGGATACACTTATGGTAGAGGATGGTTTGTCTATCTTGCAATATGTGGATGACACTGTGATTTTTTGGACCATGATATTGAATAGGCAAAAAACATGAAGTTGCTACTATGCATGTTTGAGCAATTATCTGGTCTCAAAATAAATTTTCACAAAAGTGAAATCTTCTGCTTTGGGCAAGCTAGGGAGCATGAGCCTACGTACTCAAAACTCTTTGGTTGTAAACTAGGCTCATATCCTTTTCAATATCTGGGCATTCGAATGCATTATAGAAAATTGTACAATAAGGATTGGAAAACGATTGATGAAAGATTTGAAAAAAAAGGCTAAGTGGATGGAAGGTAAATTACTCTTAGTTGGTAGGTGATTGGTGTTGATAAGTTCGGTTTTGTTTAGTTTACCTATGTGCATGCTCTTTTTTTAGGCCCCAAGAGGAGTCTAAAAAAATAGAGTACTACAGATCAAGGTTTTTTTTTTGGGCAAAATGATCAGCACAAGAAGAAGTACAGACTTGCTAAATGGGAATTACTATGCTAACCTAAAGATCAGGGTGGACTAGGGATCATGAATCTAGATATTCAAAATAAATTCTTGCTAAGCAAATGGCTATTTAAGTTATCAAAATAAATGCTTGCTAAGCAAATGGCTATTTAAGTTATGCAATGAAGATGGAATGTGGCATGAGTTGATAAGAAATAAATACCTCAAAAATAAACCACTAGGACAAGTGTGTAAGAAACCTGGGGATTCACAGTTGTGGATGGGTTTGATGGGAGTGAAAGACCACTTTATTAAATTAGGACAATTGAAGTTGAAGTCAGGAACATAGGCTCGATTTGGGAAGACATATGACTTGGAAACCAAGTGTTAAAATCACAATATCCTGACTTATATAACATTGTTCGGAAGAAACATGCCACTGTTGCTGAAGTTCTTGGCATAGTACCACTTAATATCTCATTTAGGAGATCATTAGTGGGAAATAAATTGTTGGAATGGCACAACCTAGTGGCTAGAATTGCGAACATGAATCTCCAGGATGGGAGAGATGTTTTTATCTGATCCCTACACAAAAATGGTTCTTTATTCACTGTGCATTCAATGTATAGACATCTCATCAATAGTGGAGTTAAAGTTACACAGGAAATTTGGCAAAAAAAGTTACCACTCAAAGATTAAAATCTTTATGTGGTATTTAAAAATGGGGTCATTTTAATGAAAGACAACCTAGCTAGCAGATATTGGAATGGGAGCAAATACTACAGTTTTTTAGTTATGCGGAAACCATTAACCATCTTTTCTTTGATTGTCATTATGCCAAGTTTCTATGGAATGCTCTACATATAGTGTTTGGTATTGTTCCACCTTCAAATATAAATGATCTATTTCATCATTGGATCAAATAGGAGGGATAGAAACAAAACATAAACTTGTTGATTAGGGCAGGATCTTTATGTTGGGCAATTTGGCTCACTAGGAACGATGTTGTATTTGATAAATGCCAACTGAAAACTTTCTTGCAGGTATTGTTCAGGGGTACATACTGGCTCTGGTTCTGGGCTAAGTTGCAACAAAGTGAAGCTAACCAGGAGTTCCTAGTTCTAGTGTGTCGCACTCCGGCTCTACATTTCTTCACGTCGCATTGATGGTCATTTAATTTACGGATTGGCTATAGAGTTAGTTGTTATTCCCCTTAAACTTTATTTGTGAGTGTAGCAGGTAAGCTATCGCATGTAATAAGTGTGGACCGTGGTTGAAGCCGGAATATTCTTTCATTATCTAAAAATGGCTATGATACAATCCAAAGAGTTCCTAGCTTCCAAGTGTTTCCAAGATCCATTTAACGCCCTCTTTCGCAACATTCGAGCTGCATAAATTAACCACTACTAGATTTTAGGGCTATTGCCACGGCCATTATCCCATCAACTTAAATTTCGTTGCAACAGGTAGGGGTTATTGCAATGATTTTGAGTTTTCGTTGCAACCGGTTGACGTTATTGCCACCACTTGAAAATTTGTTGCAATAGGTAGGCGATATTACCACATGTGTTTTTCGTTGCAATAATTAATTGTTTTTGTTGCAATATCGACGGGTTATTGCCACGAAATACGCAATGTTGCAAGGCTATGACATTTTTGCAACGAATTTGTCACATTGCCACATAGCCCAAGGCAACAATGGAAAATCTGTTGCAATAGGTCGGTGTTGTCGCAACGAGTTGAAAATGGTTGCGAGTTGCTGAACAAATTGCCACAGTTTTTTTGCGTTGTTATAATTTTTTTTTGCTTTGCAATATGTAAGGGTTATTGCCACGAAATACGTAATGTTGCAAGTAGGAAGCAATATTGCAACGAATTTGTTACGTTGCCACATAGCCCATGGCAACAACAAGAAATTTGTTGCAATAGATAGGTGTTGTCGCCACAAGTTGAAAAATGGTTGCGAGTTTTACTTAATGGAAAAATTAAAAGATGCGCAATGAGGGAATCGAACCAGGGTCTCCAGAGTTTGGACTCAAGCACCTCACCACCACGCTATGCAATAGTTGGGTGATGGATAGGAGCCGAACTAAAAGAAATAAATTCTATGTTAGTTACAGAAATAAATTCTATGAAAATTTGTTGCAATAGGTAGGCAATGTTGTAATGCTTTGATAGTTATTCCAGTAACCTCATTCAATCAGTAATTTAATATTGTAAATGTATTTGTCAGCTAGACCAACAGATTCATCAAACGTAACATGACAGATGGGGATCATAGCAAAGACATTGATCAAAATGAGGCTTATCAAGCAACGTTTTTCCACCATGCACACAGGCAGTCCAAAAGAACATGACAGATGAGGATCATAGCACTAGAGGTTATGTTACAGATGAAACTAAACACTTTGTGAACCAAGACCTACTTAATGTCTACCTTCTTCTTGCCAAGCCTCTTAACTGCTGCAACTAATGTTTTTGCCTTCTCTTTAGTTATATCAAGCTTCTTGGCAAGGTCATGGTGCTCCCGCACCACTTTGCTGTACTTTTCGTTAGCATGATTCACGTACTTCTTGAAACCAGATTTCAACTCATCGAAATCAGTCTGCAATACATCAAACAGTTAAATAAAATCAGTCTGCAATACATTCTGACATTCAATGTTCAGATTATTTTAATGTTCAATGATTAATGTTTCAGGGGTTTATGCATGACTGACATTCTGACATAGATACATAGATAAAAACATAGACATTCCCCTGTTCACATTCCTATCATGTTCAATGATGAATGTTGAATCAGTCTCCCAAATATTGGCTAAATGTTCAATGGTTTAGGGGTCAACGTGCAATACATAGCTACATAGATAAATGTTCAATGGTTCAATGACTATCTTAACCATCTTTGAATTGTATAAAAATAAGGGATACATAGATAAAAACATATAAGAAAGTAAGAACATTACGATTTCATCGATGCACTGGTTGCACATGTGGTCAATATCGTCATCCTTCTCTGTGTCGGACTCAGTTATGTAGTCGGAGTCGGCAGTTATCTTCACCTGAAAAGATTTCCCCAGGGTAAACTCCCTCAAAACCGACCGCGTGGTAGGACGCCTGTTGACGCCGCTATGTAATTGTTGACAACGTGAGGAAGAAGCGTCGCCACGGCAGCCCCGACCTCCCTCGGTGTGGGCCTTCGACGGCGTCTCCAACTTTATGACCTTGTTGCCCTGGGCAAAACGACCCCTAGCATCGCGATGGTACTCCCTCATTGACCCAGGCAATGCAGATGGGGAGCGGCGGGGACTTGGGAGGGGACCGGATCTAGGGGGAGGTGTGCGGATCTTGGCGGAGGATGATTGGAGGAGGATGGGGAGGAGGTCTAGGCTCGACGAGAGGAGGCGGACTGGACGAGGACGGGAGGGGAGGCGTCGGAGGAAAAAATGGTTGGGTTGGGCTTTAGTTTTTTTGTGGCGTTGGGCTTTGCTTTATCTTATTACCCTGGTCGTTGCATTTTGTTGATGCCATATTTTGACACGTATGGAATCGACATCAAAAAGGGGGAAAGGATTAGCCGATGCGGCAAGTTGAAGAAGTCACGATTGGGAATCGGCCGATTTGGTGCTACAGTTGGAGATCGTCCGATTGGCGCTGCAGTGTTTTGGTGGACAGAGTTGGTAGGAATCGGCCGATTGAGAGGCTGGAGCAATTGGGCCAATATGGGCTTAAAGTGAGTCGCAAAAGAGAAGATGAGGGGGGATTGGCCCACAGGAGTGCAACAACAGACTCCGATACGAGTTGTACTTGTAAATATTTGTTTTCGTTTAAAATTAGAGATAGATCCTAGTCGGTTAAGAAGTTAGTTGTAATAGGCTATAAATAGCCACCTTTAGAGATCTGTAAAAAAAACATCAAATCAATACAACAATCTATTATTCCCTCGTACTTTACTTTCAAGTCGGCAACTTCGCCAATACTTTTCTTCTTTCACGAGTTCATGCGGGTTGGCAAGGCTGCATCGACACGATCTCCGGCCGATTCTGTAAGTTCCGTTTATCGAGTAATATCTAAGCTTTAACTTTGGGCGCATCGCTGTCGTTTCATTTAGATTTATTCACTAGTTATCAATATTTACTAAAATTCTTTGTTTTACCTGTTGTTCTAGTTTTATCATCGGTTATCCAGCTTGAGATTAGAACTTTCGGCTTATTTTTGTTTTCATCTATTACTTTTGCGTAGCCGATTAGATCTATTTCAAGTGTTGCTCCTGTAGCATTATTTAGTTTACTCCAATAGTTTTCTTCATAACCGCTGCCCAGTTGTCGGCTGTACCATAGCCGATTACCCTGTTATAGCAAATCGGCCGATTCGCTGATACGCTTCCTCGAGATCGAAACCTTAGCCGATCGTAACCCCTGGAATCTGACACGTTTTCTCCTTGCCAATCAACAGGTCAGATTGGCTGGCACGCCGCGCGAAATGACCAGGGCGATTACCCGAACAGGAGCTAAGCAGATTCTCCCAGGTCGTGTGTCCGACGCTTAGAGTCAATCGGCTGACTTTTTGCGCCAACACACTTTTGGCACGCCCAGTGGGACGACTTCAACCTCTACTATGTCAAAAGCTGCTGAAATCTCTGAAGATAGCGTCATCGAGGATCGAAAGGACCAGTGGCAACAGGAAGGTTCAAGATTTCACGAAGAGATGATGCGACGACACGAAAATCATTGGCGATGCCTGTTCTTGATCCATTGCTGGGAAAATAACCTCAGGTTGCCATCGGCCGACAATTGCCCAGAATGCAACGGTCCATATCGCAACAGCCACCCGTTCAGAAGGTCTCGCTCCAGAGACAAAAGGTCAGAGCCAATCAGCAGAAACTGGCGCGAGCAAGAGGATCGGCGCCTTTCAGTGCGTGATCGGCTAGGGGGCAGGAGTGACCGATATGATCGGCCAAGGGACAGGCGCGAGCAATACGATAGGCCGGGGGGCAGGACCGACCAGTGCGACCGACCAGGGGACAGAGTCAGCGCACACAATTGGCTAGAAGAGATGGCTGATGCTCGGGTATCAGATGAAAATCCCTTGGGACAGGAGCCAGAATGGGAGCGCACCAAACCGTCGGCCAAACCAGTGAACCCCAGGTGGTGCCTTGATGGATTGACCAAATCCCAAAAAAGAAGGATCCAGCGTCTGCGCCAATGGGAGCAGCAGGAGGAAGAGCAGCGACAGATAATGGATAATAAGAACTACAGGTCTCGAGTTTGGCGCCCCAAAAGAAACGACAGGGAAGGCGATGACAACCAGGAATCGGCAGAGCTGATGTCAGCATGGTTTTCATCTTGCCGATGGAGTTCATGGCTCCCGCCGACCGATATGACACGTCAGAGATGGAGGAACAGATGGCACAATTGGCCTTGGAGCCAATGACGGCCACTTTTGAGAAACCCGAAGACGAAAAATGGCAGCACCTCAAGGCGTTGTTCCTCAAAGGACATGTCAACGGCCGACCTGTCACCAGACTACTAGTAGATGGAGGCACTGCAGTCAACATCATGCCGTATGCCATGTTTCGGAAATTGGGTAAAAGCGACGAAGATCTGACCAAGACGGACATGATGCTCAAGGACTTCGAAGGCAACGTGTCTCCCGCCCGCGACGCACTCTGCATCGACCTCACCATCGGCAGTAAGATGCTTCCCACCACTTTCTTTATTATTAATGGCAAAGGGTCCTACAATATGTTACTCGGTCGCGACTGGATACACGCAAATTGCTGCGTCCCGTCTACAATGCATCAATGCCTCGTACAATGGGTCGGCAAAAACATCGAAATAGTCACCACCGATTGCGCCTACAGCGTTGCTGCTGCCGATGCGCAACAATGGTGCTGTGAGCACGTCAAGTGCATATCCGAGAGGACTTGGGACACCAATTTCCTGAAAGTATCCAATTTTGGCCTACAGCCGATCCGAGCAATCGGCTCTGAAGATTCAGATTAAATGGATCAATTCGTTCAAGAAGACGAGAAGCTGGGGCACGGGTTTATGTCGGCTGATTCATTAGAAATGATAGATTTAGGTGATGGCACCAAGCCAAGGCCGACGTACATTAGTGCTAACCTGGATCCAGAATACAAATGTAAATTGACAAATTTATTGAAAGAGTTTAAAGATTGTTTTGCTTGGGAATATCATGAGATGCCTGGTCTGGACCGGTCCATTGTTGAACACCGGTTGCCCATAATGCCGGGATATCGGCCGTATCAGCAACTCGCATGACGGTGCAATCCTAAAATTCTACCTGATATAAAGGCCGAGAGTACAAGGCTGATTGAAGCAAAATTTATTCGGCAGTGCCGTTATGCCGAGTGGATCTCCAATATTGTGCCCGTATACAAGAAGAACGGAAAGCTGTGCGTGTGCATTGACTTCAGGAACCTTAATCAGGCTACACCGATGGACGGGTATCCGATGCCGACAGCCGATGTGTTAATAGATGCCGCCGCAGGTCATAAAGTCATTAGTTTTATGGATGGAAACGCCAAGTACAATCAAATGTTAATGGCCGAAGAAGACATTTCGAAGACGGCTTTCAGATGCCCAGGCCACCTCGGTTTGTTCGAGTGGGTAGTAATGACCTTTGGGTTGAAGAACGCCAGCGCTACATATCAATGGGCCATGAATTATATATTTCACAAGCTTATCGGCGTACTGGTGGAGATTTACATCGACGATGTCGTGGTCAAGTCAAAAGGACACCAGGAGCATCTGGCCGATTTGCGGGAAGTGTTGGAATGCACGAGGAAGCATGGGTTGAAAATGAACCGAAACAAGTGTGCTTTCGGCGTATCCGCCGGACAGTTTTTGGGATTTATGGTTCATGAGCATGGAATAGAGGTCAACCGGAAAATAATAGCGGCTATCAATAAAGTCGTGGCCCCACAGAATAAGACCGAGTTGCAGTCCTTAATCGGCAAAGTCAATTTCATCAGAAGATTCATATCCAACCTGTCCGGGCACATTCAATCTTTCACGCCATTACTGAAGTTGAAACCTGACCAAGAGTTCATATGGGGAGAAGAACAACGCAAGGCACTGGAAGACATCAAGCAATACCTGGTCTCGCCACTTGTATTGGCCCCACCATAGGCGGATGAGCCATTCAAGCTGTACTTATCAGCCGATGAACGAGCTATTGGATCGGCGCTGGTACAGGAGTTCGAAGGGAAGGAACGAGTAATATATTATGTCAGTAGAAGACTTCTGGATGCCGAAATGAGATATTCCCCAATAGAGCGATTGTGCCTGTGTCTTTACTTCTCATGCACCAAACTCAAACACTACCCGTTATCGGCGGAGTGCATAGTTGTATGCAAAGATGACATGGTGAAATACATGCTATCGTTGCCGATTTTGAAAGTGCGGATTGGAAAATGGATCTTGGCTTTGTCAGACTTTGATTTAAAATATGAATCGGCCAAAGCTGTCAAGGGTCAAGTCATGGCTGACTTCGTCGCCCAGCATTGCAGACCAGAAGTCGCGGTCGTGGAGCCGGTTCCGTGGACTCTATATTTTGATGGTTCATCATGTGGGGCCGGGTCAGGAATCGGCATCGTTCTCATATCGTCTCGGGGGGCAAGTTATGATTTCTCTCTGCCGATAGAAGCATCAGCTACTAATAACCAGGCGGAATACCGGGCTGTCCTAAAAGGGATACAATTATTAAGAGAGATCAAGGCCGACGCTGTGGAAATTTTTGGGGATTCCATGCTCATCGTGGACCAATTAACAGGAAGGTCCGAGTGCAAAGATGATGTTTTGAGAGTTTATTACGAAGATTGCCTCCAGCTTTTGAAGGAATTCAAGTCCGCGGTTATTGAGCATATTCCTAGAAACTATAACGAGGAGGCCAATAGGCTTGCCCAACACGCATCCAGGTATCGGCCGATTCAAGGTGCCATGACTTTGAACTTGCGATCGATGATTGGCGAAAAGAGATTGCCGATTACTTGAAAGATCCGTCCAAGAAAGTGGATCGGCGTGTGCGTTTTCAAGCCACGAAGTATGTATTACTAGAAGATGATTTGTTCTACCGAATGATTGATGGGGTGCTACTCAAATGCCTGGGGACAGAGGAGGCAAAAATCCTGATGGGAGAAATCCACGAAGGCGTGTGCGGAGCTCACCAATCGGCTCATAAAATGAAGTGGATGATTAGGAATAATGGATATTATTGGCCGACGATCCTTGAGGATTGTTTCAAATATTATAAAGGGTGTCAAGACTGTCAGAAATATGGAAACGTGCAGCGCGTGCCCGCATCGGCCATGAACCCGATAATCAAGCCGTGGACGTTCAGAGGTTGGGGAATAGATTTCATCGGACAAATTTATCCTCCATCAAGTAAGGGGCATAAGTTCATCTTAGTAGCCGCGGACTATTTCACCAAATGGGTAGAGGCGATTCCATTAAAGGCCATAACATCGGCCGCTATGGTCAATTTCGTGAGAGACCACATTGTCTACCGCTTCAGCATCCCTCAAACTATTACAACCGATCAGGGGACGATGTTCACTTCGGGAGAGTTCGAGGAATTCACTACCGATATGGGGATCAAGTTGCTAAATTCTTCTCCATATTATGCTCAAGCTAATGGCTAGGCCGAGTCTTCCAATAAGGGGATAATTAAGTTGATCAAAAGAAAGATTGAGGAACAGCCTAAAAAGTGGCACTTATGTCTGACCGAAGCTTTATGGGCGTACAGGATGGCCTGCCACGGGGCTACCAAGATATCCCCGTATCAACTAGTGTATGGTCACGAAGCAGTGTTGCCATGGGAGTTGAGAACGGGGTCAAGACGTACGTCGCTTCAGGATCAGTTGGCAGCCGATGATTACTCCTCACTCATGAAAAGGGAACTCGACGATTTGGCAGGTCAACGTTTGAGGGCCCTGATCAGCATTGAGGATAATAAGAAGAAGCTGGCCAGGTGGTACGACAAGAAAGGTAAAGTCAAGCAATTCTCCCAAGGGGATCTGGTATGGAAGTTGGTGCTGTCGATTGGGTCTAAAGATCGTAAGTTCGGTAAATGGTCTCCCACTTGGGAAGGGCCGTATAGAATCAGCCGATGCGCTACGGGAAATGCATACATTTTGGAGACAATCGAAGGAGAAAAATTTACAAGGTCCTTGAACGGGAGGTACTTGAAAAGATATTATCCCAGTATATGGGTCGATGCATAAAATGGTTGCGGAGTATGACAGGATAGAATGGCTAGTTCCTGGATAATCATATAGCCAATGCGAAGAACGAAATTGCCTTGAGGAGAAAAGTAATCGTTCATGCTGGCCGATTTATCATTCGGTACGGACGATAAGGATCATGGCCGACATGGCACAAGTCGCCCTTAGAACAAAAATACTCAACCGCGCTTCTTCTTGAGTTCCCTCTCAATCCAAGCTAATTCTATCAGGAGACGGGTGCTTCTTTCTTCCACATCTTTCATCGCGGCTTCCGCTTCAACCTGGTGAGGAAGAGGGTGGCTCCGATCCAGCACTGGGCGAGATGTTCCTACCACGGCATCTTCGAGGGCGACTAGACAGGGGAGTGGGTGGCTCTTGTTGACTGGTGGCCGCCTATAACAGTTGCCGTCGATGTGATCCCAGATCCGCTAAACGTCGGCAGGGATATGATCTCTAAGTTCTTCATGATGGACCCTGATCAAGTCCTGGTCTTCCTACGACAGCGGTTCGTCAGAGTGCATGAGTTCGACCGCCCATTCGAGTTCGGGGCTAAGGCGTCTCGGAAAAGATTAACACATAACCGCCTAATGTCAGATTAGTTAAAAGATTAGACCGGAGAAGGAAAGACAAAGACAGATCTCGTACCTAGTTGACGGAAGGGGAAGAAAAGGAGGAGGATGAAGAGGACATCTTGGCGAGTATCCCGATGGAACAAATAACCAGTAGGAGAGAGGATGAGCGAGGCGAGTGCCCTTGAAGGTAGTACCGGGGGTGGTACTTATAGGAAGAGAAGAAGCAAAGGTTTGGTAAGGCGCGTCCCGTCAGAGTAAAAAAGGTAATAAATGAAAGGCCGCCGCGAAGGACGGGTCAAGATTGAGTTTGGGCGTCAAATGGTCAGGGACATTAATGTTCTTACAAAACGGCCAATACTTTTACAGTTCATCCCGGAAGGGCATTAATGGCCGCAATTGCTCGTCGCCTAATTTGATCGGCTGAGTCTAAAACCCGCTGGTCGTCGTCCGCCGATCCTGGGACTTCTGGCATATGGCGATGAAGTCTGAGGGCCTCGTGGGCCAAGTGCTGCCTCTCCTGCTTCAGATCGGCGATGACGGAGGGAAGATCTTGAAGTTTCTGCTCTTCGATGGCTATCTCCTTAGTCACCTGCTCCATCTCCTTGGCGAGTTCCGCCCTTCGGCGCTTGAGGCGATCTATAGTGCCGACAATACCGGAGTGGGAGTTCTCAAGGAAATAGATCTGATGGTGTACCTCTTGGGCCCAGTGCTTGTACGAATCTTCCTCCTCACGAGTTTTGGCTAGCTTGGCGCGATCGGCCATATGGCGCAGAGCCCTAAACACTGGGATCCGCATCGATTCAATTTATGCGGCGGGCGCCAGGGCTTCTTCCACCTCTTCTGGGACTTGGCCACTGACGTCACTGAAGAGCTGCCGAATCGGCGAAGCGTCCTCCACCAATCGGCCGATGTCTTCTTGAAGAAGGGTCCGTATGCTCTCGAGCTTGGCGTGGACGTCATCAGGGATCAAGCTCAAGGTAACTTGGCGAGAAGCAACCTCCTCGTCATCGAAGAGCGCAATCGCAAATGAAAAGAGGCTATTATTGGGAGTGTCCTGTTCCTGCAAAAGAATAAGTGTAAGGAGAATAAGTTAGCCGACGGTGATAGCGAATCGGCCGATTTGGATAATAGACTTCTTACTTCTTTGAAGCGGATTTCCTCTACTTGCGCCTGCGGGAGTGCTGCCCTCAGTTCAAGAGCTGATGCGACTGGTTCATCGGAGGAGGAGGATTCGACGATTATTGGCGTCCTGCTTGGACTGGCCTCTTGGAAAGCCTCTCTAGCTAATGGTTGTTCGGAAGGCACAATTAACGTGCCGATGACCTACATCAAGAGTGATCAGACCATTGCTTAAATTGCAAAGAATTAAGTTAAGAGACCCTGTACCTCAGTGGGAGGAAGTACTGGTGCTCCGGTTTCTGACTAGGGCGTTGCCGATTGTTGTGGAGCTTCCGGGGCAATTTGTGTGGCCTGATATAGGGAAGGAGTCAGCGTCGGGAGAATAATCAGGAAGACTTAAAAGCAAGTTTACCTGAATGGCTTCTAGCAGCAGTGATGCGGCGGCCGCCCCGGCTTCTGTAGCAGCTTGGGGGTCAACTTCCTCGATTACCGGGAGAATCGGCGCAACCAAAGATTCCGCCGATGCAGCCGCAGGTGGATCGGCCAATTCCGTGCGGGCACGCACTCGGCGGCTTGTCTTCTTTATGATTTTCTTTGGTGCCTACTTCAATCGGCCGATGATGTCATCAACGGAGGGGGCATGGTAGTCGATAAGGGGGAACTCCGTGTACGGACAACGGTCTTCTATCAGCCGACCGCTCCGGCTGCGTCTTGGGGGGACTCGACTCTCAGGCTGAAAGGGAAAAATAAGAGTTAGTGGTATAAAAAGAGAAAAAAGGACGTCAAAATCGGCTGAGGAAGAAATGATACCTCTGCATTCGGATCTGTGTTGTCGGGATCCAGGATGTTGCAGTATATCGCCGGAGAAGCACAGAAGAGATGTTGTTTCCATTCTGCCCACCATAGCTTGAACTGTTGGACAGCAAAAGGGGCCACTATCCAATTGGTCAAATCGATGGTGCTGGAGTCAGGAACTCGGTCGTACAGCCGACTGTAATTGAGACCTTTGGTGAGCTCATCTCGGAATTTTGCACGGCCGGTGAAGAAGGCATAAATTGGCAGCTGACCCAAGCCGAATTGACGCACCACGACGGATGGATTATAAAATTCATAAGTAGGGGCATCCTTCCCCGAGAAGAAATTCGCCGGTAAGATCCCTGGCTTGATCAGTTCATCTGTGAGGTCGTCATCAAAAGTGTTGGTCGTTGAGTCAAAGCAGGGGGGAAGCTCGAAGAGTGGTTCTGATCTCTGGTATGGGAACCAGCTAGTTGTCTCCTCGCTGAAGCCGTTGTAGAAGCATCTAAAGTATTCGGCTACCTTGGTGGCGGAGTATTGGCAACCAGAGAAAGCCAATGCTGCTTCGCCGAAGGAGGTACACCGACATCGTACGGTGGGATTTTCCGCCGATTCAATGTTGGGAAAAGTCATGTGCTCCACCCGCTTCTGTGAGATCTTGCTCATGTACAGATTGAGCCATAGGTTGATGAACCACCAGGGGCCAACTGGATTTCCGATCGGCTCTCGTTTGGATAACTTGACGCCGATCTGATGTAGCATATGATAGGTCGATCCTAGCAGATGTTTCCCGAGAGGAACAGAAGCTCCTATCGATAATGCTTTGGCCAGAACTTGTGTGTTGGAAGATGGACTAGTTGCTCTGCCATAGAAGAGGTGTTTCTCCAGCCACATCATCAAGAAGGCCGCGTACTCCCTCTCTGTGACTGTCCCAGTCCTCTTGTTGCTCTTAATAAATCCTTTCCACCCGCCGATTCCTTTTGTTTCTAGCCGATGGGTTGGCTTGACCAAGTAACGGAAAGGTGTGTCAGGAGAAGAGATGTCAAGGCCGGTCAACATTACGACATCGGCCAAAGTGGGAGTCATGGGCCCATGTCCGAAAAGAAACGTGTTGAGAGTGTCGGACCAAAAATAGGAAGCTGCTATCACTAAGGGCTCATTCCTTTCCATCTGGGATAAGGACAAGTCGATACATTGGCCGATTTTTCGCTCATTCCATTGAACTCTTTTAGAATTGGCTATCCTTTGATACCACTCTTTCCAGTCTGGGGTTTCATTCGGCCATGATCTGAAAGTGCCTGACCAATGATCTATGTCCATGGTCGACTGCTTAAATGGAATTCTATGGGTTTCCAAGTTGATTAGATCAGTTGGATCTGGGTTTCCCATAGGACCGAGGCAGATGAGACCGGGGGTTTCGGTAAGGCGAATAGTGATTTGGTGCCTAACCGCCTAAAAAGGGTAAAAAGGAGAGAAGTAAGAATGGATCTAAAACAGATGCCTGGGCGATGAAAAGTAAAAGGAAAGGCTCCGGTAAATACCTCCATGATGAAGCTCATCGTGGTTGGCGGAATCGCTGGCGGAGCTACAGTTGCCGAGGCCGTCGGTGGGACCTCTGTCGTCGATGAAGCTCCTGCTGCCGCCGATGGAGCCGTCGCCGCCGCCGCTGGAGCTACTGCCGGGGTCTCTGATGCTGGTGGAGCTCCTGATGGTGTTGCCATTGGGGAGATGGTGTGGAATGCGGATGAAAAGAAGTCGTCGGAGGAGGAGATCGGAAGCTGAAGGAGCGCCAGGGGAAGAAGGAAACCAGTGCACCAAAGAAGGAAGACGTGGGCTTGCAAAAAAGAAAGTGCAGGACGTGCTGGTATTTAAGGACGGTCCAAGAAGGGGTAAAGGCGGGATTTTTTACCATGCCGTCTACACGATTTTCGGGGGAGTGGTTGTCCCAAGTGCCCATTTTGAAAAGATTGCAATCATTAGGCAGAAGACCGCGAAACGGAAAGATATTTTTAATGCGTTTGTTTTGGAAAGGAAGTTGAAAAGAATATTGAAGTAAAGATTATGTTTTACTCCGAAACTGGGGGACATGTGTTGACACCAGATTTTGACACATATGGAATCGGCGTCAAAAAGGGGGAAAGGATTAGCCGATGCGGCAAGTTGAAGAAGTCACGATTGGGAATCGGCCGATTTGGTGCTATAGTTGGAGATCGGCCGATTGGCGCTGCAGTGTTTTGGCGGACGGAGTTGGTAGTAATCGGCCGATTGAGAGGCTGGAGCAATTGGGCCAATATGGGCTTAAAGTGAGTCGCAAAAGAGAAGATAAGGGGGGATTGGCCCACAGGAGTGCAACAACCAACTCTGATACGAGTTGTACTTGTAAATATTTGTTTTCGTTTAAAATTAGAGATAGATCCTAGTCGGTTAAGAAGTTGGTTGTAACAGGCTATAAATAGCCACCTTTAGAGATCTATAAAAAAAACATCAAATCAATACAACAATCTATTATTCCCTCGTACTTTACTTTCAAGTCGGCGACTTCGCCAATACTTTTCTTCTTTCATGAGTTCGTGCGGGTTGGCAGGGCTGCATCGACATGATCTCCGTCCGATTCTGTAAGTTCCGTTTATCGAGTAATATCTAAGCTTTAACTTCAGGCGCATCGCTGTCGTTTCATTTAGATTTATTCACTAGTTATCGATATTTACTAGAATTCTAGGTTTTACCTGTTGTTCTAGTTTTATCACCGGTAATCTAGCTTGAGATTAGAACTTTCTGCTTATTTTTGTTTTCATCTATTACTTTTACGTAGCCGATTAGATCTATTTCAAGTGTTGCTCCTGTAGCATTATTTAGTTTACTCCAATAGTTTTCTTCATAACCGTTGCCCAGTTGTCAGCTGTACCATAGCCGATTACCCTGTTATAGCAAATCAGCCGATTCGCTGATACGCTTCCTCGAGATCGGAACCTTAGCCGATCGTAACCCCTGGAATCTAACACGTTTTCTCCTTGCCAATCAACAGGTCAGATTGGCTGGCACGCCGCGCGAAACGCACTAGGGCGATTACCCGAACAGAGCTAAGCAGATTCTCTCGGGTCGTGTGTCCGACGCTGAGAGTCAATCGGCTGACTTTTAGCGCCAACACATTCGTGCCTATTATTTGGCATCGCTACCCTTGTTGTTGCCCTAGGGTAATTACAGGGCGGCGATGGCAACAGGGTCTGGTTGCGGTGGCAGCAGGGCGGTGATGGCCGAACGTCGGATGACGTGGAGGTAATAATATATAGATGGAGAAAGGAGGGACTTATTAGCGTACTGAGATGAGCCACTAACTGTATATGCAAGAGATTAATGTCGCATAATGATGATCGGAGTTGGATGCGGCTGCCACAAGGATTAGATCAGTGGCAAAAAGGATTGAAGAAATTTATGGAGACTAGATTCGCAGACACTTGTAAAGGAGATACGGCACCATGTCCATGTACAAGATGTTGTTCCATGTCATACAGCAGTTGAGGAAATTAGAAATCATTTGCTTTTTAGGGGATTTTCTGAATGTTTCATCCAAGGGGAAGGAGAAGAAAAGAATTCATATGCGAGCATCACTGAAGGAGTTGGCAATGATGGTGAATCAGGGGATGGTCCGTCTATGAATGATTTGGTTTCCTCACTAATTAGTGGTGCAATACATGGAGAAATCCGAACTGAAGAGCCAAATGAAAGCGCTAAGAAATTCTTTAAGTTATTAACTGAGGAGCGGAAAGAACTATATCCAGGTTGCAAGGAGGCTACTAAGGTCTCATTCATTGTCAGGCTATTTCAGATTAAGTGCATGTTTGGTCTCAGTAACAGTGCTCTAGAGGCTGTGCTTCAGCTATTCTCGCTTGTGCTCCCTGAAGGTCATTGTGTTCCAGATAGTTTGGATAAAGTGCAAAGGGTAGTATGTGATCTTGGGCTGGACTACAAAAATATGCATGCATGTATCAATGATTGTGTTTTATTTATAAAATAATATGCTGACTTGGATAAATGTCCAACATGTGGAGAGACTAGATGGAAACCTGTTGGTTCAAGTGAGACGGAGGCAGCTAGTGGTGATGCTGCACCTAAGAAGCGTGTTCCACAGAAAATCCTGAGGTATTTTCCAGTGACCCCTCATCTGCAAAGGTTATACATGAGAGCGACCACATCTGAATATATGCGTTGGCATAAGGAGGGACTTGTTCAAGATGGAAAAATGCGGCACCCTGCTAACTCCATGGTATGGAAAACTTTGGATCCTCGTAATGTTAGGATGGGTCTTGCATCTGATGGTTTCAATCCATTTAGGATGTTGAACGTGACATACACTACATGGCTTGTGATCCTAATCCCTTACAATTTGCCTCCTTGGTTGTGTTTGAAACAACCGTTCTGAATGATGTCAATGTTGATACCGAGGCCAAAATCTCCAGGAAATAACATTGATGTGTATTTGCAGCCCCTTATTGATGCGCTCAAAGATCTTTGGCTCAACGGTGTTTAGATATGGGATGCAAAGGTAAAGAAGAATTTCACTCTGCGTGCTGTTCTACTTTGGACAATTAATGACTTCCCAGCATACGACATGCTATCTGGTTGGAGCACAAAAGGTAAGTTTGCATGTCCATACTGCCACAAGGATACTGACTATTTATGGCTGAAATTTGGTTTAAAGCATTGCTACAAGGGTCATTGCAGCTTTTTACCAATGGATCATAGGTGGCGCCGCAACAAGATTAGCTTTAACAACTAGGTGGAAACAAGAGAGCCTCCAGTGCCACTGGATGGGGAAGGTGTGCTGAAACAGTATGAAAGCTTTGAGCAAGTGACATTTGGGAACACGACTAAAAAGAGGAAGCAGCATGAGGAGGACACTAGATGGCACAATTGGAGGAAGAAGAGTATTTTTTTGAATTGTCTTACTGGGAAAAGTTGTTTGTAAGGCATAATTTGGATGTGATGCACATTAAAAAAATATGTGAGAGCATACTGGGAACCTTGCTTGACATGGCAGGAAAATCCAAGGATAGCGAGAAGGCTCGTCTAGACATGCAACATTTGGGCATGAGGAAGGATCAACATCCTTTGGTGATGAATGACAAATATGCTTTGCCTCTAGCGTTGTATTTCAGAAACTATTACCCATTGTGGTTCGTCACATACTGCCACAAGAGGTTGTTAAACCACTGATTGAGCTTAGTAGGTTCTTCAATGCAATGTGTTTTAAGGAGTTGAGCACCGAAGAGTTAGAAAAATTGAACATTTCGATTAGAGAGACTCTTTGTCGTATGGAGATGATCTTCCCACCAGCTTTTTTTGATATCATGATGCATTTGCCAGTTCATCTTGCTGAAGAGGCTAAACTAGGAGGACCTGTATGCTATAGATGGATGTATCCAATAGAGAGGTATCTATGTACGTTGAAAGGCTATGTGCAGAACAAAGCCTATCCTGAAGGTTCAATAGCAGAGGGCTATATACTAGAGGAGTGCATGATTTTTTGCTCTCGCTTTTTGGATGACGTGGACACAAAGATTAATCGTCTAGAGCATCATGAAAGGGCTACAGTGAATGAACCACCAGCAGGTTTAAGCATATTCAACAACATTGATTATACTAAGAAAGGATTTGCAATTGAGCAACTTACTAGGCTAGATATGCAGCGGATGAGGTACTGGATATTAACAAATTGTGATGAGGTTATTCCATGGGCCAAGTAAGTAGTAACTTTAATTTACTTACATTGGAGTATGCACATACATGTTTTTTGTTGACTTTGTATTCCCCCCTTTTTGCCCGTTACTGTAGTATGCATAAGGATTTACTCAGAAAACAGTGTGTCCAAAATGTTGAACAACGTCATACAGAACAATTTGTAGGCTGGTTCGAGCGTAAGGTGAAGTACAATTTCCTCACAGGTTTTATTGCTTTTAGTGCTCATGTACTTATACATTGTTCTTTTATACTTCTTGCAGATGAACATACTTTATGCAGAAAGAAAAACAAGTGATGCCATGCATGCACTTTCTCAGGGACCAGACCATCGGGCACGTGTTTTCAATAGGTGCTTCATCAATGGATTTTTGTTCAGAACTGCTCATGTAGAGAAGAATCTGACTACACAAAATTCTGGTGTTGTTGTGAATGGTGATCCTACTACTGGCAACATTGACTGGTATGGTGTGGTCAAAAAAATTTACGCACTAGATTTCCCGACACAAAAGGAA
This sequence comes from Setaria viridis, assembly GCF_005286985.2. Taxonomy (NCBI): domain Eukaryota; kingdom Viridiplantae; phylum Streptophyta; class Magnoliopsida; order Poales; family Poaceae; genus Setaria; species Setaria viridis. The sequence goes on along the minus strand of NC_048263.2, from coordinate 12,231,848 downwards.
GTCATCATGTTTCAATGTGACTGGTACGATGTGCCTGCTGCCAGTAGGAGCAAAGGTAGAGGATTCAACAAGGATCAATATGATATTATAGATATTGATACAACTCGATTGCGATATTTAATTGAACCTTACATTTTAGGGACACAGGCTCAGCAAGTGTTTTATGTGAAAGGTTCAAAGAAACAAGATTGGAGCACTGTTATTAGAATGAACCCCAGAAATGTGTTCTTCATGCCCGAGTTAGACAACCCGAAAGAAATTGATGTTGATTCACTCGATGTCGGAGTCGGAGATATGATCGAATCGGGCACACATGAAGATTTGACAAACTGGACTAGGACTGGCATTGAAGGTGTCATCGGTGATGCATTTGTTATTGAAAAGGCTCTTGCTGAGTCTGTACCCGAACCAACAACTACTGGCTTAGCAAATGAAGATGAAGAAGACGACACGGACGACTACATCGATGATGGATACATTGCGCCTGTGAATTCTACTATGGACGGAGCGGAAGATGTGTTTTTTGTTTAATTGTCATAATTTGTAGTTCTTTGCAATTAACGGTGAATCTGATAATATAATAAACTGAAGATTTGGGATATGGCGACTTACCCGTTCCTCGCCGGCTGGCGACCTACCCGTTGACCGGAAGGCGCCATCAGATCCCAAGTTCACCAGAAGGCGGCACTTGATCTCGGTGCGGCGGAAGAGTGGCGGCTGGCTCAGGAGCTCGGGGTGGAGCGATTTGGGGCGTTATGTGGGAAGAAGCGAGCGAGACGGGGGAACGGGGAAGAATTCGTAATGGGCCAGCCCACGTACGAAATCTGTTGCGCCAGAGTTCATGGCCACAATTTTTAGTACCACCTCGCTCACGAAGAAGCTCCTTGCCATACTTAAAAAGGGAGGCGCACAAGCACCAACGAAATCCTCTGACTTACCATCTAATACGCCACCTGATTCGCTACCTGACTGCTTGCTCTTGGTGGGCTCGGTTGGGCTCCCTCCGTGGTTGACCCTTCTATTGGGCTCCCTATGAGGTTGAGCCTCATTGGGCCCCCTTTGGCAATGGTCCTTTTTTTTACCTTTCATTTTTTTTACTACATATATTGTGCATTTTTTTAGATTAACAAACATTGTAGAACCTACCAAATTGCCAATAATTTTAGTTAAGACTTGTGAAACATATGATTACATGTGACTACGTATGATTACATGCCACTGTCTCCGGGGTCTCTTCTTGTGTGTAGATGCGCATTTGGTTTTAAGTCGCTTGTGTAGATGTGCCGCTTCAGCAGTAAGTGAGTACTAGATGTGTACGTGAAAATGGGCTGGGCGACTGATGTGACTTGATGTTGATCGCCACATTTACATTGATTCCACCGGCTAACTTCTGCTATTACCGAGTACTCCTACTCAAGTGAGTGTTGGATCCTTTGCACCGTGTTTTTAGGTTACTATGCTAACTGGTAACGTTGGCAAAAACTCCAAGAACAAGATAAAACTACTAACTGGTTACCATTACCACTATCGTTAAAACATAAAAAGAACAAGTTCGACAATCGAAACAAAAGACCAGTTCATTCCATTGACAACATTTACACATAAACTAGTTCTTGTGCCCCTTCCGCTCCTTCTCCGCTGCCGCCTCCTCCCGTTCTTTCCTTGCAGCCACGCACCAGCGGCGTTCCACCTCCATCGCCACCCGTTGATCCTTCCTCCGGGCGGCGTGCTCCGCTTCTGCGGTGAAGATCTCTAGAGTGCACCTGAGGATGCAGTCCTTAGTCTCCTTTCTTGTGATGGCGCACAGGTGTCGGTCCTCCTCTTCTTGTCGTGCCGTCTCTAAGGAGTTAAGGACGGCAACCTCCTCCGGACATGGCCCCTGTTGAGACATCGCCAAATCCTCCTCTTCCGAATCGCTCTCCCGATCCGGATCATCCTCGAGGTTGACCTCGAGGTCCGATGAGTCGGACGACAGCAGGGGAGGTGGTGGTGGCGTCAAGCAAGGTGGGGAAGAGGAGCAGTCCGAATTGTCAGACGACGGCGAGGGAGGCCGCGTCGTCGGGGAGTGAGGAGCGGAGGAGGAAGGGTTGAGCATGGCCCAAGTAGTCTTCAAACGGCGAGGCATGGTGGTGATGGCTTGTTGCGGGAGGGTGCAGAGGGCTTGTTGTGGGAGGGCCCTTATATATGCGTGCGTGCATGAGAGACAGAGCATTAACGCAACCGCACGCCGGGAGACAAGACGCCTCTTGACTAGGGAAACGAAAGGACGATAGAGCAGCCGAAGGACCGATTAAAGGGCAGCTGGGCGGCGCGAAACGGCGCGAGGCAGAGCATCAACTGCTGTGTTAAATGGGGTATGCATAGGGAACCTGCGCGCGCGACATAATCATGGCACGGGCGCACACATGTGGCGTGGCACATTGTAAACACATCGAGTGAGAAATGCCATCGGCGCTGTACAGCACGTGTCCTGGAGCAGCCATCTGGAACCAAAACCGATCCGACGTGAGATTAGAAACTCTAAGAAGAAAGAGGTCGGACAGACTAGTACTCGGATTTGACCGAGCACAAGCTGGAAGGAAGCTAGAAATCCTTAAAACCGAAGAAGAACTTTTCCAAGGCAAGGTTGTTTTAGGGAGGTGGTTTCACAGATTTTAGTTCATGTCGCATGCACGGCCTACTTCGTCCTCTCAACCAAAACGGCTGCCAAAACTTGGTCTTACGCAGTCAGTGCCGGTGGCAAGGCAACCAGTACGTCTCTCCCTATATTAGCTAGTCGGGTTCTAGTAGCGTCTCCTAAGCGAGCGCGGTTAGTGTACCTGCAGAAAACACAACCACATGAACTTTTCATGCTAGCACCCACGAAAGCGTCCCCAAGCATTACCGTTCACTATAGAAACGGCACCCATGCGTTCAAGGCTGCAGGGACAGCACAACAACCGTGGAAATAGGTCCCCTTTGAATGGAACCGTATAACCCTTCGCATACTCGTGATGCGGAATCAGCGCACGTATAATAGAAGTGGGCGAACAACCGTGATGATAGGCTCGTTGGAATCGAACCATACCACCCTTCGTATGAATCAACACACAGAACCTGCGCACGTGTGATAGACGTGGGCGAAACAACCGCGATGATAAGGTCCTTTGAATAGAACTCCCTATCAACCCTCGTATACTCGTGATGCGGAACTCGGCACACGTATGATACATGTGGCGAAGTGCTGGGGGTTAGCAAGATAACCAATAATTAGTAGCCACCTAAAAATAACCCAAAAATCCCCTAGGGCCTCTCGTACTAAGGTCATCCTTAACGATTGTACGAGATTTTTCAACATTTTTCTTGCAACTTTTATTTAAAAGAAAGTGTTTAGGACCTATTGTGTTCTCTGTCTTGCTAAACCTGCTCTGGTACCAGCTGTCGCGGAACCACCTCGGGTTAACTCAACTAAAGCACGGTTAAGTCGCTTAAGATGCGATATTCATGCCTTAATCGTGCTAACTCGAGGTGCCGTCAGATTTCATCCGATTTAACCACTTGACAGGACCGAATTAGCATAACCCACATGAAGGTGAGTGCTTCTAGAGAATACAACAGGCCCAACAGTAGATTACAAGTTGTTACACACTTGGTTGAAAATCAGGGTTTTACAAGTTCCGAAGAAAACGACAGAAGGTAAACACAAGCGGAAACTAGCATCGGGGTTGGATGTCCTTGATGAGGCCGATCAGGACATCAGTGATCCCTTTCCTCGCCATGCGAGGAGGGATCCCACTTGACCGTCCAACCCGAAGGGAGTTGGGGCAGCCAAGTGCCAACAGGAGCAGACTCAGGAGCTGCGACTTCACCTGAAAAGAAAGCCACAAACAAGGCTGAGCTACTAAGCTCAACAAGACTTAACCGACCGGGAGTAAAAAACTACTCCACCACTTCTAGACATGCAAGGCTCTTTGGCTGAGGGGTTTGCTTGCCAAAAGCACTAAGTAGGTCCTTATTTTCAAAGTTTTAGCTAACCCGTGTCGGGCCCATTTCCTTTGGTGCAAGGTTCCACAGACCCGGCCTCTACCGTTCTATGACCACACTTGCCACCACGTGCGGCTGCAGGGGAACTCTGTTCCAAGGACAATGGGGCGACCGCTCACGTCTAGGTTCAATCAGGTACTAGGCTTTCCCATCCCATACTGAGTATGAGGTTAGTACTTTCAAACACTTGATCACGAACACCACCACCGTCGGGCCTTGACAGATTCCATAAACAGACGGGGTGATCAGCCGACCACCAAAAGTTAACCAGAACCCTACCCCGTCCATCGTCCTTATAGTTGTAACAGAAGGAGAAACAACCAACTCCTACAACTCGCGAGTGACAGGAAATCACTCGACTTTTACCGATCCCTATTTAAGCATAGCAACTACTCGGTCCAACAACTAGTGTTCAAATCAAGGAACTACACCATGCATCTACGGTTGCAAACAACTCCTATACATAAATGCACAAACATGATGAAGAAGGCATGTGCAAGTTTAGGAATTTGGGGTTCATGCTCCGGGGCTTGCCTTCAAGCGAGGAGGAAGGGAACTGGTCTTCTGCTGGGGTGGCTTCAGCTTCTGGAAGTGGTAGCTCAGCTACAGCTCCATCTTCGGACGCCGGGTACAGCTCGTAGACGCCGTCAGCGAGATGCAACTCTACACGAATGCAATGCAGGAGTTAGTGTTTTAGACGGTTAATTCAACAACACTTGCAGTTAAAGTTCGGACACTGGTAGCAAAGCTACAGAATAGGTGGGGAAAATTTACTTGAGTTGGTGGAGAGCAAGATAAAAGGGTCGGATGGGAAGAAACTTATGATCTGACCCTTAGACTAGAGGAATAGCTGTGCTGGAGTCCTCAGACTTAGCGCAGAGAAGTCCCTGATTTTTTTGTTACACATATACCCTCGGGTCAAGGAAAAGGATACAGCCGAGTCCTCGGGCGGGGCGGAAAAAGGGGTTGGACGATCAGACAGGGTCGGGCGAGACGGAGAAGGGGTCAGATGAACAGACAGGGTCGGGCGAGGCGAAAAAAGGGGTCGGGCGGACAGACAAGGTCGGGCGAGGCGGAAAAGGGGTCGGTAACTTACCTTTGGTTTATAGGGGAAGCTTGGGGTTGGGAAGGAGCAGACTTGGGCGGAAGGATTGAAGCACTAAGACTTGGGCAACGGCGATGTCCGGCGGTGCTCCGGCGGCGGTGGTGCTTCTTGTGGACAACAAGCAAGCTCTAGCACAGCGCGGAGGAGCAAGCGGCTGGGTGGATTGGGAAAGGCGGGTGTTGAGCGGAGAGGAGAGTTCCTTAGGAACTTAGGTGGCAGCACTCGAGCACGAAACAGAGGAACGGCGGTAAGGCAGCGATGGTGAAGGGAACTTCGGTAGGACTCTGGCATTCCCTTTTATAGCTGCGCGGAAGAGAGAGGGTTGGAGCAGCACGAAGACTGGGAAGAAAAGAGATGGAGTGCGCTGCCATGGCGGCGATTGAGCAACGATGGGCGGCGGAACAGGACTTCGGGGATGACACCTTCGGCCATTGGGTACTGGAGACAGGGCGGCGCAGGCGCCGTTTTGCCAGTGGTTGCGGTTTGGCAGAGGTGGGCGTCGTCGTGCGGCGGATCTGATGGGTGTGACAGGGGGAACGGTGCTATAAGCGAGGTTGCACAGGTGATAAGACAGGCGGGCTGCGGCTGCGCGGGCGAGCGCGAAGCAGCGGTTTGCCGGGGCGCAGCTCTGGCAAGGCGGAAAAGGAGCTGTCGCGGCTGGGGTCGGGGTTGGCGAAGGAGGAATCGTCGTGTAGCGCATTTGGGGCAGCGCGACTGTGGAGGGCGGCGAAAAAGCCGGGAGGCATCGGGCCTTGCAGCCGGGGGTCCGGCGAGGTGATGATGGACGCGAGCTGCGAGGCAGCTTGGATGCAGCAGGCGGCAAAGCTCTGCCATAGCGGCGTCAGGCACCAAGGCGCGGCCGGCGAGGGCGCGAGCGAGACGAGGCGCTGCAGAAAGGGTTGCAGAGGGGCTTTCGCTGCGATTGGGGAAGGGGGCGCGGAAATCCATCTGGTCGCGGCCGGCGACGGGGCGGAGCAGCGGGGGTCGGAGGAGTTGAGCCACGCGGCAGAGAAACTCTGGAGCGAGCATGCTACTCGAGTGCGTCTGCCTCGGGAGATCCAGGGGAAAAGATTGCGGGTCCACCGGTCAGTCTTGGTTTGTCCTCTGCTCAAGATTGAGAAGGGCACTGCCTTGGGGAACTCAGAAGGGACCGAAAGAAAGGGGTCGGGTTCTCAGGGGTCGGGATCGAAACTTGGAGGTTGAGCACTTAGGCTCAGGGGGAGTTGAGATAGGGGGATCAGGGACTCGGATTAAGATTAACTCGAAAGATTTGGGGTCGGTCGTCACAAGAAGGACGATGGACAGGAGAACAAATAGATGCTTACAAGATAGGGCTTCAAAACCTGCAGCAGGATGAACCAGACACAGGTAGGTACAATTCCTCCAGTCACAATTTATATAAGCTATGTGTTGTATTATCCATTGCACTTACATATTCGTTACGTGCAGAATTTAAAGATGATTACAGGGACGAAACCATCGAGACATATAAAGAATGGTTAAGGCATAAAGAGTATCTTCAAGACAATAGTAATTTCTATTCATTCATTCAGCAATGAAAGTTAATATTACTTGTGAACAAAAAATGTATAGACTGATGTAGATCCATTGTATGATATGCGGTATCTTATTTAGATCAAGATGACAATGACAAAGTTCAAAACCTTCCTGATGATGAAGGTCTTGCAGCCATGCAATCAGCACCATCGGATAGGCCAACTCATGCTCGGCGTGACAAAAAAGCGATAAAGGTGTGTTATGCATTGCAAATTTTATTTTAATGTAATCTACATTGCTGCAATTATCTGACCATTTTTTACTTAATGGATTCATAGGAGACTCCAGCGAAGGGCGCAAGCAAGGAGGACGTGGTGCCCTCAAGGGTTTATCAGCAGCCATAAAGAGGATAAGGAGTGGCTCACAGAAACTTAAAATCAAATTTTCCACAAAGCTGGGAGGTCCCGTAGGCCCTAACGCTCAGTCATTTGTGGATGAAATTGTAATGTTTACAAGGAAAAGGGCTCCACTTATTGGAGTCAACAAATGGAAAGACATACATCAAAATGTGAAAAATTCTATAGCATCCGACATACTGGTACGTACGATGTCTAATTCTGTTGCATGATTGCTATAATAATCCTCAAATAGCCAAATACTTCTCCGTCTGAATGTGTTCTCACATAAACAGAATAGGTGGGTGCTTGTAGACGTTGATGATGCAAAGGAAAAGATTTGGGCCATCGCGATGGCGCGATACAAATAATGGAGATTATCAGTCAGTGCCACGTACAAGGCGTACGACAATTATGCAGCAAGAATGAAACACAAGCTAGAAGACCTTGACATTGCAGAATGGCACTACCTTATCTTGTATTTTGGATCTCCAAATTTCAAGGTCTCATAGCATTTCCTTTTCGTCCTTCCATATATCCCATGTATTTATTACTAGTTCGATCAATGCACTACTGATGTACTTTTTTACTTACACCCTGTACAGAAAGCTAGCAACCAGAACTCCAAGAACCGTAAAGAAGCAAAGACGAACCATGTCATGGGGTCCAGATCATTTTCCAACATGAGCCATGAGCAGGTAATGCTTAGACTTGTTGTATGGTACGGTCTTTTTGCATACATGTCAAGCTAATGTGCTTCATTCATGCCATCTTTTTGCATACATGTCAAGCTAATGTGCATACAGGAGAAGAACCAAGTGATTTAAATCTTTGGTTGAGTACTCATATGAAGAATGGGCAATGGTCAGATGAAGCATCTAAGGCTGTGTATGTAAGTAATCTACATAGTTCACTGTTAACAACATTATTCTTATTATTTTTAATGTCCAATACCGACACCAATGTTGTTGTTTAAATTAGGACAATGCATGCCTAAGGCTTTCCGAGAGAGAACGCAATGATGATACAAATCCCATCTCCACTGCAGAGGAAAACAATATTTTCCAAATATGCTACAAACAAAGTACAGGATGCAAAACCCACAGAACCCATGGTCATGCTTACTTGTTTAAAACTCCATCACGCAGTGAATTGCTGAAAGCTCAAATCCAAGAGCAAGCCCATGCTACAGAAGCGGCCAACCAGAAAAATAATACGCTCCAACAAAAGGTTGACAAGTTAGAAGAACAACTTGCAAATGAAAAGGCTGAAAGGGAAAGGATATTGGAAGAAAAATTGCTACAGATTCAAGAAGAGGAAAATAACAAAAGGCAAGCACTTAGGGAAGATATCATGAAAGAGATGCTATCAAAGTTTGCTGAACAGAGAGAAACCCCATTACTACAGGTAAAGGTAATTTGGATATTTGTTACACAAATTAGCATATTGGAATGTGTTTTGTCCCTAAATTACTTCCACCTATTTTTCCTATGCAGACTGACCCAAGGAGCATCATCCCAAGTGATGCTACGCTAACAGTTGAGAAAAATGCTAGAAAACATAGAACTAGTACAGTGTCTCGAGGTCTTTTTCAAAATAGCAAAAGCAACAATGTGGCAGGAGCATATATTAGTACACGGCAACTATTGAATGCTGCTACAAAACGTGCGCGCACAAGAAGCCAACAGGTATGCAGAAGTAAACCTGATTTATAATCTATGTTTAAGTGCATCAGTAAACTTAGAGCAGTCTCCTGTGTGCGAATAATATGCTCTGTGCCAGACCACGTGTCCACAAGCACAAGACAAATTACCAAGATCATGTTTGTTTAGTACATACTACTGCACTATGAGACCCTTTTGCTGATGCACTGCATTCTTTTTTTTTTGACAGGAACATTCTTCTTCAATGGATCGCATGGGCTCAGAGTCATGACATGGTTGACACAAGGAAAATCAATGTATTGCATGATTCCTGTAGCCTACATTACAAGAATTTAGTATTGTTGATATACCAACACTAGTTATGAACTATTTTCAATTTGGAATATGTATTTGGCACTTTGACTTTATGAATGTCGAGATGGCTTGGTTTTATATTCATGATGATGCAATTCATATTTTGGTGAAACCATTTCGTTGCACAAACGATTTGATATACAAATATATAAAATGCAATCCGTTGCGAAAAACATCTTCCAGTTGCGAAAAGAAATACATCCACCTGTTGCAAAAACAAATAATTGCAGCAACCTCAGTTCATTGCAACATCTTTTATTGCATCTATATACTTTCAATTGCACAACAACTTATTGCCACGGAAGATAAAAGTTGCAATAATACATAATAACCTTCACCGCTAATTCGTTGCAACATATCATCTTCCTTCTAAATATTGTCTGTTGCGAAATGAATTATTGCCACCACATATGTTTCCATGGCAATATAGTTTATTTCAACGAAACCAATTTGTTGCCATATGATCTGTCACAACGTAATATTTTTCGTTGCAAACCGAATTATCGCCACCAAACATGTTTCCGTGGCAATATGAGTTATTGCCACGAAAGCAATTGTGTTGCCATAGAAACAGTCCCCACGTAATAGTTTCCGTTGCAAAACTAATTATTGCCATCGAAAATGGTTCCGTTGCAATATAGTTTATTTTCACGAAAGAAATTTAGTTGCCATAGGATATGTCACAACGTCAAATTTTCGTGGCAATATATTCTATTACCACTATGTAAATCATTGCGAAATACCATATTACCACAGAGTTTGTACGTTGCAACTACGTACTATAGCAATAACTGCTTGCGTTGCAATACATGCTAATGCAACGAAATCCTCCGTTGCCATACTCTATAATGCAACGAAAATGTGTGTGGCAATTATCATAAGTTGCAACGGCCCACAAAAAACATTGCAAAGAGCTATTGCAACGCCAGTACTTGCCACGCCTACCAACCAACCAGTTACCGTTGCAATTGCTAGATATTGCATCGATTTTGGGCATATTGCAACGTTTTTCTGCTGTTGCATTAGAAAAAAATCTAGTAGTGAACCCATCATGTCATTATCTTTGTGTAGTTGACTATAGATTGCATGTGATTGATGCATCGGGCTGCCTAAAAAAACTACCAAGTCAACTTCGTGTAAGTAACTTACAGATTGCATGCATGGTCATTGATGCATCGATCGCCTGCTGTGCAGAGTATATGGTGTAGATCTCGTAGGTCGAGGCCTTGAGCTGTTACACTCGTCCCCATCCACACTAGCACACTGATACTTCCGTACGCGCTGGTGAAGCGCCGCTCGGTCTACCTGCCCAGCGTCGAGGAAGAAGCGATGGCCGACGACGGCTACGGCGCCGGCTCTCTCCGGCGGCCGTCCTGGATCTGCCATCTCGCGGTGATCTCCACCACATTCTGGGCCTTGCTATTCTACTTTCACTACGCCATGCAGGGCAACATGGCGTCCATCTTCCTCAAGCCGTCTTCATTCTCCCTCCCCTCGCTGCCGCCGTCCCTCAGCGGCTGGCTCGGCCAGGACCGGTGCGCCGGCCGGCGGATCTACATGTACGACCTGCCGCCCCGGTTCAACGCCGACCTCGCCCGCGCCTGCGGTAAGCACTCCACGGGGATGGACATGTGCAGGCACGTGGCGAACGACGGGTTCGGCGTGCCGCTCTTCGGCGGCGAGGGCACCGGGCTGCCGGAGAGGGGCGCGTACGACACAGACCAGTACACGCTGGCGATGATCTTCCACGCCCGAATGCGCCGGTACGAGTGCATGGCCGCCGACGCGGCCGCCGCCGACGCCGTGTTCGTGCCCTTCTACGCCGGCTTCGACGCGTCGCTGACCCTGTGGCAGAGCGACGTCGCCGCGCGGGACGCCCTGCCGCGCGACCTGGTCGCCTGGCTCACGCGGCGGCGCGAGTGGCGCGCCATGGGCGGCCGCGACCACTTCCTGGTCCTCGGGCGGGGCACCTGGGACTTCATCCGCGCCGACGACGGCGGCTGGGGCAACGCGCTGATGACCTACCCGGCCATCCGCAACATGACGCTGCTCACCATCGAGGCCAGCCCCTGGCTGGGGAACGACTTCGCCGTGCCGTTCCCGTCGCACTTCCACCCGTCGTCGGACGCCGACGTGGCCGCCTGGCAGGACCGCGTGCGCCGGGCGGAGCGCAAGTGGCTCTGGGCCTTCGCCGGCGCGCTGCTCCCCAGCGGCTCCACCAAGACCGTGCGCGCCCAGATCATCCAGCAGTGCCGCGCGTCGCCGGGCGCCTGCGGGATCCTCGGCGGCAGGCACGGGCTCTACAACTCGCCCGGCCGGTTCATGCGGCTGATGGAGAGCGCCGTGTTTTGCGTGCAGCCGCGCGGGGACTCGTTCACGCGCAAGGCCACGTTCGACGCCATCCTCGCCGGCTGCATCCCGGTGTTCTTCCACCCGGCGTCGGCGTACCTGCAGTACACGTGGCACCTGCCCAGGGACTACCGGAGCTACTCCGTGTTCATCCCGCACGCCGACGTGGTGGACCGGAACGCCAGCATCGAGGCGGCACTCAGGAGGATCCCGCCGGCGACGGTGGCGCGGATGCAGGAGGAGGTGGTCCGGCTCATCCCGACGGTGATGTACAGGGACCCGGCGGCGACGCAGGTGTCGTTCAAGGACGCGTTCGACGTCTCCGTTGACGCCGTGCTCCGCCGCGTGGCCAAGAGGCGCCGCGCCGCGGCGGAGGGCCGGGAGTACCAGGACAGCGTGGACGGGCCGGATAGCTGGAAGTACGACCTGCTGGAGGACGGGCAGACGCATGTTGGGCCGCACGAGTTCGATCCCTACTTATAGATTGCAATAAGACAGTGTCACTTTTGTCAGATTTTCATCAATCTCGTTGCCTCGTTTTGCTTTGACCTCGGCTTGCACGATTGTTCTTGTTTCCACGTCAATTTCTCAGCGTCCTCGGATTTTTCAGTAGTCCTAAGATGATCGTGATGATGGTCCAGTAATCGTGGAGCTTATTCAAAGAAATAGCAGAGGAGACAAAATAAAACACTACACAAATATGGGCTTTTATACTGAAAAATAGAGATAATGAAACAGAATTCTGACAAGCTATGTCGGCCACAATTGGGATCACGCTCCCGGCGTCGGTGTCCGGGGAAAAGCGAAGAATCCTGCCAAACGGGATGGGGCGACAAACGCCGCAAGGCGTGCCAACAACTTATTTACAGCTTATGACTATTTAATATGTTTCAAATTGTAGATCATTTTGATTTTTTAGATACATAGTATCTAGATGTATAGCAAAATAAATATATCTAGAAAAGTCAAAACCAATCTTTTATATACACGCTTTTCCCCACTGCTACTATTTGTACTAAAATGCAAAAATTGGATCAAACCTGTTTCTTTTTTTGCCGCGCTTTTCATTTATTTATACAGTGGTGAGGAGAAGCAGGGTCCGAAACCAGATTGACCAAACAAAGTAACACGAAATGGGTGCAGCAGGGTAGTACGTCACACAGTTAGCCCTGCCTGGCAACAATCCTAAATCCAGCAACTGCAGTTCTGCAAAAACAGAGTCCCCTGTTTGCACAACAGACGAGGACACAGCTCCATTGTGGAGGAGCTCAAGAAGCACCTCAGGCTAGGCAGGTACCATCCTCTCTCTTCCTCTTCGTCTTTACCGAGCACTAGACAACCAACTCGCTGACTGCAGCGCCTCACTGCGGCGTGGCAAATGAATCGATGGATAAATCATAACAACACACTATTGCTGTAAGTTATTTGTGGTTTGGTCACGATTACATTCCTATTTCATCTAGTTTGATCATGGGGTGTTTATGATGGTGTTCATGCAGGCACAGCTGGTCCAAGGACATAAGTCATGGTGATTGAAATGGCCTATAGCTCCTATACAGATGCGTGGAGAAGCACACCATATATTTATGCAGTGTTCCAAAAGTTGGAATTCCGCACTCGCCTAGGTGTGATTATGCGCTAGGCGGTGGGGTACCGCGGTGCCCAAGGGGGTAGACAGTACCCTAGGCGGCGCTCGTGCATCAGTGGCGAATGGTGGGCAGAGGCGCGCATCCCTGGTGAGCTCTCTCCAAATCCGCCTAGGCAGGGATGCGTGGAGGAGCGCTGGGAGCTTGGGACAGCGAGCCTCGGTGGAGACAGGAACGAGCGGTGCCAGAGGAGGAGACTGGGATAGTGGGAATTTGCCATGTGGCGGTGGCGGAGGCAGCAGCAGGGGCAGCAGGCAGAGGAGGACGAGGTGGCAGGGAGCGGGCTGCGGGGCAGAGGAGGAGGAACGAGGCGGACGGGGGCGGGCGGAGGAGGAGGACGAGGCAGCAGGGTGAGTGCCGAAGGAGAACGAGGCAGCAGGAGCAGGCGGCGGTGGAGAACAATGTGGTAGGAGGATTTGGCGTGAATGAGTAGAGGGGATTCATAGGTGGAATCAAAATATTAAAATGCTTGTTTGCGGAATACAGAAATGGCAAGGTTCAAGGAATTAGGATATAAGAGCAAAAACAAAACTCATCCATTTGGGGATCTTCACTTACGTTTCGGTGAGCCCAAATGCAAGGTCAAGAATATCATTTTCTTCATCTGTTGGATCTTCTAACTTGTTATAATAATTTACATCCTGGATAGGATTGTTAATTCTAGTCAGCAGTGGTACTTCAACATATCATTTGACTGCTTTTATCCTGATCACCACTTGTTGCTGTTGAAAAGAGGGTGTTCCTCTGAAAAACATAAACAAACAATAATACAGATAAACTTCATGAGATAAATCATCAATTCTGAATGTGTGAGAAGCTAGTTATTTGCAGTTATCTAATAAGAGCTTATGGCTGAGTACAAGGAATGTTCTGACATGATGACGATGGGCATCAACATTTGCTAGATGGTTAAGAGTCCGCATAAAACCTCTGCAATTGAAAACAAAGTAAATGATGCATGCACAAGGCCTATAGACTGCCACTGAAGTTACATCATGTTTAATAATTTAGGTAGCTTTATTTAAAATCATGAGTGCAAGACATTCATAACTTATGGTAGAAACAAAATTCATTCCAAGATACACGTGTGAAAGCAGTATCCATACATATATATTGAAGTTTCATCCAGTAGTAGTAGAAGCAAAAGAGAATATTCTAACATCTAGTAACAAGGAAAGCACAAGGGTTTCGTACAAGCAATTGTGGTGTCACTGCCCATGGCCTCGAGCTCCTCTGTTCGGAGCGAGATCTTCGAATTTCAGGTGTGAGATGGAGCTTCAAATCTACTATGCACGAATCTACTACGCAGGTGCATTTATTGTCATCTGCCAGTTCACCCTACAATCCATAGTCACCGGATCAACATGAACATGCTATATTATATATGGTACTAAAACCAAACATTTAGTAGCCAATTTCTAGAATAAAACAAACACTTATGTAGAGCGCAGACCAAATTAATTCCGCGTGCAATCACAAAACAATAGCTTCATCAAACTTAAAAGGTTACTCCCCATTTATTTATTTTCTCTGTCCCACCTCTAATAAAAAATCGGCTCAATTTAATCCCTCGTTGTATTGATACCGGCTTAAATCAATCCCAGGATTTGTACCCGAATTTACCTACGTGGTATGGTTTTGACAAGTCAACGTGTGTTTAGAGGTGTGACGTGCACTGCAAGGTCAGAGGCGAGCCGATGCACATCGACAGACGAGTGTAGCCGAGCCGATCCACGCGCAGCCCCATGCGCCGCAACTGTTTATGTGTCCCGCGCAGCGCGTGTGTAATCCGCTGCTTGTGGCAACGCTCTCGGGGCCACGTTGTGTGGCACCAATTTTTCTACCTGACGCGTGGTCAAGTTAGTGCTGCACTGTTGACAACCATCATACTCTGCAGTATGCGCGGCATCAGAACCGGTCTGCAAGGAACATCACGCTGAATCCAAATAAGGCACAGGAGAACACGCATGCTGCGGCACTAGCATCCTGCTAATCTGCATGATTTGTTGTCAACATCAGACAAAACAAAAAATGATGCAGCATAAAGGTTTCCATTGTGGCAACTGACGCTCTGACATCAAACAGGACATCAATAGCATTTTATTCTTGCTGGAAAAATCTAACACAAAATAATAAAAATTAGTCCCAGCAGGAACACGCAGGAACATGTTCCGAACAAAATGGCAGTCAACATTTCAGCATACTTTTGCTTGTCCTGAACATTTGGCACATAAAGACAGGGAACAATTCATAGTTTTGAACAAAAATTACGCATCGTCACATGAGACATCCATTCCAAATAACATGATAGTATCACCAGTAATACACCTAATATGTACAGAAGTGCAAATTTTGATAAAATAACTGCAGGTTCCAGACTTCCAATTGACGTTTTCAGTTGACGCCTTCGTGTGAATGTGCTCCAGTCTACAGACAAATATAAGAAGCAAGTTTGTTTGGTAATCCTGTCACTTAAAGATTACGCTAAGAATACGTTCACAATGAAAACCTCACTATTACCGTGTCTCGAAAAAAAATCAATTGTTAGGTGTAGCTTATCACCCCTTGAGCCTTGATTGAGTGAATAATCAATTCAAGGATCTTGAATCTTTACGCAAGTCATCATCTGAGTAGTTTTGCGACGTCCAGCCCCCGAGCTTACGCGCCAGGTGAGTCATAGGAGCCATGTCAAGTAGTTATTGGCACTTAGCCCCTGAGCCTGGGAGCTAGCGGAGCCATTAGAGATATTCCGAGTAGTAATTGACGCTTAGCCCCCGAGTTTGGGAACTAGCTGGCCTTTGGAGGTACGCTTAGCGTCCTGGAGCGTTGTCGCCGAAGCTTGACTTGAAAGAAAAGATGCGTACATTATGTAGCATACATGTAGAATATTGAAACTACTGAAATTTATTCAGTTGATCAATATAGATGTTTTGTGTCAAGCTCTTGTTTTGGCCATATTTCTCCCGAGTAGTTAGCCTGTTACGTTTAGGCTCTCAGTCTCCATTTAGCTACAGCCACCGCGTGGCGAGATGCTTTGTCTCTTGTACGCGTATGGGCACTACCATTTGCACAGCTAAGATCTTTGTCTCGTGCATATGTGCTGGCATTTAGGCATGACAGATGCACCTGAGGCTTTCACGAAGGGAGGCGTGTTCTGCTCAAGGAGATTAGTGACCTTTAGAGAAGACAAAAATGAGTAGTTGTCGCTCCGACAAAAAAGAGAGCGCAATTGCGCTCAAGAGTTTGCTACCCTCCGGCAAGTAGAGCGCGTGTTATGCACATGAGTTTGCTGCCCTCCGGCGAGTAGATGGCAAGGTGTAGCTCTGTAAAGTAATTCCCATCGAGAGGCGTACACAAATAAGTAGTCGGTGTATTACCCCGCATGCGGAAGACTAGTTAGAAAATAATTAGAAAAGTGACTTAGCTTGATTCGTGGATGATTGTCGACGAAGCCGTGGCGGTCGTTGATGAAGCCGCGACGATTGTTGATGAAGTCGACTAGTTGAAATCGATTCCGACTAGTTGTCGACAGCGTGAGGCCCAGTCCCGACTAGTTTTCTAGTCGAGATGAGTAGTAGAAGTAGTCGTCGGCGAGCGTCACGGCATAGTCGAAGTAGTAGTTGGTTAGTCGCCCATCAAAGTGTTGGATATATAAGCACTTTTAGTTTTAATTTAATCCAGAAATAAATCATGAATATGATGAACAGATAGCAGATTATACTAGACATGTCTACACAAGATCTAGATAAGTCTATCATTGCAAATAGAATCACATATTCTACCATACTATCCAGTGCTATCAGACTGCAACAAATCATAATAGCTAATATGGAAGATATAATTTAAGATAAGAGATCGTACATTTCTTTCTTGATGAAGATCGGCTCCTAGACGACTACCAGGTACAATAGGCGACAACGATCAGCAGCCTGACGTTGTTCGCGACGGCGAGTGACGCCCGAGTGACGAAGAGGTAGACGAGCCGTGGTGAAGGAGTCGATGAAGAACTTGACGAAGCGGAGGAAGCGATCGAGTAGTCGTGGTGCAGGATCGATGAAGACGACGGTTCCGGAGACCTGCTCTCCCAATCGTCGGTGCACGCCGAAAATCGGGATAGAGTAGACTACGGTGGCGGCGCAGCAGCGAGAGGAGGCAAAAACCCTAACTCAAATAGATTTGTTTTTGGTAGAGGCCCGTAGGTCGCATATATAGGAGCGCCCACGATTCTCACGTCGCGATCGTGATCTAAACCGATTAGGATTCCATATATCTGTGGCAGAACACCTCGGATTAACTTAACTAAAGCATATTTAAGTCACCTAATATGCGATCATATGCTTTGATCAAGTTAACTCGACGATCCGTCGGATTTCATCCGATAAAACCACTATACCGGACCGAGTTAGCATAGCTCACACGAAGGTGAGTGGTTCCAGAGAACACAATAGATCTTCCAAGTTAAACAAGTACCTTAAGTTCACAACACCGGTTCGGAAATACCAAAGTTTTACAGAGTTCAAGCAGCGGAAAAAAAAGATAAAACAGAACTGCGGAAGCTAGCGCCGGGTCGGATGTCCCTGATGAGGCTGATCAGGATATCAATGATCCCTTTCCTCGCCGTCCGAGGAAGGATCCCACTCGACTGTCCATCCAGGAGGAAGCTGGGGAGGCCAAGTGCCAACAACAGCACACTCAAAAGCTTCAACTTCACTTGAAAGAGATACTACAAGCAAGGCTGAGCTACTAAGCTCAACAAGACTTAACCGACCGGTGGAAAGACTACTCCACAACTGCTAGACATGCAAGGCTCTTTGGCTGAGGGATTTGTTTTGCCAAAAGCGACTACAGTAGGTCCTTACTTTCAATATTTTAGCTCAAATTCTAAGTTTGTTAACCAGCCTACATTGACACTTATGCTAAACAGGCATAGTTTCCAAACAATATATGCATAACAAGCATCAAGTTCATATCATCATCATGTTCCATCTTTACTCAGTGTAGCATAGCGATCAAGCAGTCTCAAACTGTGAGAGGCAGACGAATCGATTCAAGTTTCTTAACCATGCATGGCGAACCTAATCTCACGACATACGCGCACCACCGAGGGTCGCTTCCTTTGTCGGCCATCCCCATCAATCCCCTGACCTATGTCGGGCCCACTTCTCTTGGTGCAATGTTCCACAGACCTGGCCTCTGCCGTTCTGTGACCACACTTGCCACCACATGCGGCCGCAGGGGAAAACTCCGTTCCAGAGATAGTGGATCGAACCGCTCACGTCCAGGTTCAAACAGGTACTAGGCTTCCCCATCCCATACTAGGTATAAGATTAGTACTTTCAAACACTTGATCACGAACACCATCACTTTTAGACCTTAACCAGATTCAAGTAGACAGACTGGGCGATCCACCGACCACCAAAAAGAGTTCACAAGGCCCTGCCCCGCCCAACGTCCTTATAGTTGTAACAAGAAGGAGGACAACCAACTCCTATAACTCGCGAGTGACAGGAAATCACTCGACTTTTACCGAGTCCTGTTAAGCACTGCAACTACTCGGACTTATCATACTAGTGTACAGATCAAGGGAAACTGAGTCATGCATCTATGGTTTCAAACAACTCCTATATGTAAATGCACATACATACAAAAGGAGGCATGCGCAAGTTTAGAAAGATTGAGTTATGCTCCGGGGATTGCCTTCGAGCGGAGCGGAGGCAAACTAGTCTTTTGCGGGTTTTGCTTCGGCTCCTGCGGTCGGCAACTCGGCTACCACTCCATCTTTTGGCACCGGATGCAGCTCGTATGTACCGTCGGCGAGATTTAGTTCTACACAGAAATGCAATGCAGGTGTTAAACACTTAGATCATTATTTCAACAACACTTGCAAGCTTAAGCTCAGCAACTTGTAGCAAAACTACAGGAAAGGTGTGGAATCCTAAGCTTCTGTTGATAGAGAACAAGGTAAAAGAGTCGGATCGAGAAAAACTTATGATCTGACCCTCAGACATAAGGAATAACTGTATCGGGGTCCTTAGACTTAATGCAGAGGAGTCCTCAAAATTTTACACAGATACCCTTGGTCAAAAGAAAAAGGTTACAACCAAGCCCTGGGGCGAGGCGGACAAGGGTCGGCGAAACAGACAGGGTCGGGCGAGATGGAAAAAGGGGTCAGGCGAACTGGAAAGGGGTCGGGCGAGACGGAAAAGGGGTCGGGCTAGACGGAAAGGGGTCGGCAGCTTACCCTTGGGCCTACTGGTGAAGTCTTAGGGTCGGGAAGAAGCAAGCTCAGGTGGAAAAGACTAAAGCACTAAGGCTTGGGCGGTGGCAAGGTCCGGCGGTGCTCCGGCGGCGGTCGTGCTTCTTGTGGACAACAAGTAAACTCTAGCACCGTGCGGAGGAAACAAGCGGCTGGTGGGTTGGAAAAAGTGGGTGTTGAGCGGAGAGGGGAAGTTCCTCGAGAGTTTATGCAGCAGCGCTTGAGCACAAAATAGAGGAAGGTGCGGCGAGGCAAAGATGGTGAAGGGAACTCCGGTAGAAGCTCTGGTATTCCCTTTTATAGCTGTGCGGAAGAGAAGGAGTCCGGGCAGCGTGAGGATCAGGTCGAAGAGGATGGAGTGCTCTGCCGTGGTGTCGATTGGGCGACGCCTCCATTGGCTGGCGAAGCGGAGCTTCGGGGACAGGGTTTTTGGTCATTGGGCACTAGAGACAGAGCTTGTGCAGGCGTGGCTTTGTCAGAAGGAAGGATTGGCGAGGGCGAGCGCGGGTCTGGTCGCATCAAGCGGCGGATTGGGTGTGGCGGCTCAGCTAGCGTGCGGTAGGAAGGAAGGAAGGGGCACTGCAGACGAGGTGACCGGGCGAGCGGCGACACTAGCAGGCGCAGACCAGCGGCTTTGCCGGGGCACGCTACTGGCGAGGCAGGAAAAGGAGTTGTCACTGCTGGAGCCGTGGTTGGCGAGGGCGGTATCGTCACGGGGCGCGCGCATGGGCAGCGCGACTGAGGGGGCGACAGAAAAGCCAGAAGGCATTGCGACACGGCCGGGGATCCGGATGAGATGATGAGCGTGGGAGGCGAGGCGGTCTGGCGCAGCAGCGGCCAATCCTTGGTCGTAGCGGCGAGAGGGCGCCTGGTGCGGCCGGCGAGGTTGCGGGCGAGACAAGACGAGGCGGAAAGGGCTGCAGGGCGCTTCCGCGCACTATTGAGAAGGAGGTGCGCTGATCCATCTGTCGCGTTCGGCGACTGGGCGAGGCGGCGCTCGTCGGGGAGGTTAAGCCACGCGGCGGCGGCACTCTGAAGCAGGGGCGCACGTTTGCTCTAGCGCGCCTGACCCGAGAGATCCATGGGATCTATTTCTGGGTCCATCCTCCAGTCTCTGGTTCTCCCAAAGTTCTAAAGTTTGGAGGAACACTGGTTTTCAGGACTTAGAGAGAACCGGCGGTTTGGCTAGGTTTCAGGGTCGAGGCTGAGAACTGGACTTTAGATGATAAAGTTCAAGAAAAGCTGAGTCAATCAGATTAGGGAACTTGTCTTAAGATTAACTTGGCTGATAAAACCTAAGTCATTACAGCCTACCCCCCTTAAAAAGAATCTCATCCCGAGATTCGGGTGTAAGGGCAACCCGTGGGGATGTGCGATGCTTACCTCCTTGGCTGAAAATAAAGCCTCTGAAGTGCTTGTTCAAATACTCCTCTGTTTCCCATGTTGCTTCATCCTCCGTGTGGTTACTCCATAGAATCTTGTACATTTTCACCGCTTGTCATCGGGTGTGCCTCTTCTTACGGTCGAGGACTTTGGCCGAATACTCGGCATAGGTCAGGTCGGGCTCAACTTGAAGTTGCTCCTGTTCCAAGATCTCAGTCGGGACTTGGACACATTTCTTCAGTTGGGAGACATGGAAAACATTATAAATGGCTGAGAGCTGTTCGGGTAGTCAGATCCGGTAAGCAACGGGTCCACAAATTTCCACAATCTCATAAGGGCCAATGTAACGGGGAGCCAAATTCCATTTTACCCCAAACCGTTGCACTCTTTTGGCCGGGGAGACTCAAAGATATACGTGATCACCAATGTTAAACTGTAGGGGTCTCCTCCTCTTGTTGGAGTAACTCTTCTGTCGAGATTGGGCTGCCTTGAGATTTGCCTGAATCACCCTAACTTGTTCTTCGGCTTCTACTACTAGATCAGGACCATAGGTGTAGCCGGCAAAACTGAGTGAGAGCCTGCAAGGCAGCTGACTCCCATGTGTCCTCAAGAGTGTGACCATAGGTCGAGACCTCGAGCTGGGGCCACTCGGGCTGCACAGGGGGTGGAGGTACAACCACTTGCACGTTGCACCGCTGGACTCCGTGTTCTTGGTACTCACGTCCCACGTAAAGAGGTGGTGACTGGTACCCAAACCACCTCAAGGTGTCCCACAAAATAGCAGGAAAGCCCTCGAAGTGTAGGCATGTGGAGTGGGAAGTGCCATCGGCGCCACGAAACACAAGTCCGGGAGCAGCCATCTGGAACCAAAAACCGAAAGAAGCATGAGATAGAAACCCCAAAAGAGAACAGATCAGGCAGGGGGAGACACTCGAATTTCTGACCAGAGCGTAAGCTGAGAAGGTAGCTAGAAATCCTTAATGCGAAGAAAAGATTAAAACCAGGGCAAGGTTGTTTTAGGGATGTGGGTTTACCGATATTTGTTCATGACGCATGCACGACATACATCATCCTCTCAACCAAAAATAACTGCCAAAAGCATTGGTCTTACGCAGTTATTGCCGGTGGCACGGCAACAATTACGTCACTCCCTATAGTATCTAGTCGGTTTTCTAACATCATTTCCCTATGCGAACACGGTTAGTGTACCTACAGAAAACACAGTGTTGACGCTAGATTTTGACACGTATGGAATCGGCGTCAAAAAGGGGGAAAGGATTAGCCGATGCAGCAAGTTGAAGAAGTCACGATTGGGAATCGACCGATTTGGTGCTACAGTTGGAGATCGGCCGATTGGCGCTGTAGTGTTTTGGCGGACGGAGTTGGTAGGAATCGGCCGATTGAGAGGCTGGAGCAATTGGGCCAATATGGGCTTAAAGTGAGTCGCAAAAGAGAAGATGAGGGGGGATTGGCCCACAGGAGTGCAACAACCAACTCCGATACGAGTTGTACTTGTAAATATTTGTTTTCGTTTAGAATTAGAGATAGATCCTAGTCGGTTAAGAAGTTGGTTGTAACAGGCTATAAATAGCCACCTTTAGAGATCTGTAAACAACACATCAAATCAATACAACAATCTATTATTCCTTCGTACTTTACTTTCAAGTCGGCGACTTCACCAATACTTTTCTTTTTTCACGAGTTCTTGCAGGTTGGCAGGGCTGCATCGACACGATCTCCGGCCGATTCTATAAGTTCCATTTATTGAGTAATATCTAAGCTTTAACTTTAGGTGCATCGCTGTTGTTTCGTTTAGATTTATTCACTAGTTATCGATATTTACTAGTATTGTAGGTTTTACCTGTTGTTCTAGTTTTATCACCGGTTATCTAGCTTGAGATTAGAACTTTCTACTTATTTTTGTTTTCATCTATTACTTTTACGTAGCCGATTAGATCTATTTTAAGTGTTGCTCCTGTAGCGTTATTTAGTTTACTCCTGTAGTTTTCTTCATAACTGCTGCCCAGTTGCCGGCTGTACCATAGCCGATTACCCTGTTATAGCAAATCGGCGATTCGCTGATACGCTTCCTCGAGATCGGAACCTTAGCCGATCGTAACCCTTGGAATCTGACACGTTTTCTCCTTGCCAATCAACAGGTCAGATTGGCTGGCACGTCGCACGAAATGCACCAGGGCGATTACCCAAACAGGAGCTAAGCAGATTCTCCCGGGTCGTGTGTCCGACGCTGAGAGTCAATCGGCTGACTTTTAGCGCCAACACACAGCCACATGAACCTCTCGTGCCAGCACTCACGAAGCATCCCCAAGCATTACCATTCACTATAGAAATGGTACCCATGCGTTTAACGCTGCATGGACAGCGCAACAACCATGCAAATAGGCCCTTTTGAATAGAACCCTATAACCCTTCGCATACTCGCGATGCGGAATCATGCGCACGTATAACAGACGTGGGCGAACAACCGTGATGATAGGCTTGTTGGAATCAAACCATACCACCCTTCACATGAATTAACATATGGAACCTGCGCACGTATAATAAACGTGGGAAAAAACAACCGCGATGATAGGGTCCTTTGAATGAAACTCCCTATCAACCCTCGCATACTCATCATGCGGGAATCGGCACACGTATGATACACGTGGCGAAGTGCTGGGGTTAGCAAAATAACCAATAAGTACTAGCCACCTAAAATAACCCCAAAATTCCCCTAGGGCCTCTCGTACTAAGGTCATCCTTAACAATCTTACGAGATTTTTCAACAAATTTTTGCAAATTTTATTTAGAAACAGT
The DNA here is from genome assembly GCF_005286985.2 of Setaria viridis. Classification (NCBI taxonomy): domain Eukaryota; kingdom Viridiplantae; phylum Streptophyta; class Magnoliopsida; order Poales; family Poaceae; genus Setaria; species Setaria viridis. The sequence goes on along the minus strand of NC_048263.2, from coordinate 12,208,359 downwards.
GTTTTAGGACCTATGGTGTTCTCTGTCCTGCTAAAGCTGCTCTGGTACCAGCTGTGGCGGAACACCTCGGATTAACTTAACTAAAGCACATTTAAGTCGCCTAATATGCGATCATATGCTTTGATCAAGTTAACTCGACGATCCGTCGGATTTCATCCGATAAAACCACTATACCGGACCGAGTTAGCATAGCTCACACGAAGGTGAGTGGTTCCAGAGAACACAACAAATCTTCCAAGTTAAACAAGTACCTTACGTTCACAACACCGGTTCGGAAATACCAAAGTTTTATAGAGTTCAAGCAGTGGAAAAAAAAGATAAAACAGAACTGCGGAAGCTAGCGTCGGGTCGGATGTCCCTGATGAGGCCGATCAGGACATCAATAATCCCTCTCCTCGCTGTCCGAGGAAGGATCCCACTCGACCGTCCATCCAGGAGGAAGCTGGGGAGGCCAAGTGCCAACAGCAACACACTCAAAAGCTTCAACTTCACTTGAAAGAGATGACACAAGCAAGGCTGAGCTACTAAGCTAAACAAGACTAAACCGACCGGTGGAAAGACTACTCCACAACTGCTAGACATGCAAGGCTCTTTGGCTGAGGGGTTTGTTTTGCCAAAAGCGACTACAGTAGGTCTTTACTTTTAATATTTTAGCTCAAATTCTAAGTTTGTTAACCAGCCTACATTGGCACTTATGCTAAACAGGTATAGTTTCCAAACAATATATGCATAACAAGCATTAGGTTCATATCATCATCCTATTCCATCTTTACTCAGTGTAGCATAGCGATCAAGCAGTCTCAAACTGTGAGAGGCAGACGAATCGATTCGAGTTTCTTAACCATGCATGGCGAACCTAATCTCACGACATCTGCGCACCACCAAGGGTCGCTTCCTTTGTCGGCCATCCCCATCAATCCCCAAACCTGTGTTGGGCCCACTTCTCTTGGTGCAATGTTCCACAGACCCAGCCTCTGCCGTTCTATGACCACACTTGCCACCACATGCGGCCGTAGGGGAAAACTCTATTCCAGAGATAGTGGATCGAACCGCTCACGTCCAGGTTCAATCAGGTACTAGGCTTCCCCATCCTATACTAGGTATGAGATTAGTACTTTCAAACACTTGATCATGAACATCATCACTTTCAGACCTTAACTAGATTCAAGTAGACAGACGGGGCGATCCACCGACCAGCAAAAAGAGTTCATAAGGCCCTGCCCCGCCCATCGTCCTTATAGTTGTAACAAGAAGGAGGACAACCAACTCCTATAACTCGTGAGTGACAGGAAATCACTCGACTTTTACCGAGTCCTGTTAAGCACTGCAACTACTCGTACTTATCATACTAGTGTTCACATGAAGAGAAACTGAGTCATTCATCTATGGTTTCAAACAACTCCTATACGTAAATGCACATACATACAAAAGAAGGCATGCGCAAGTTCAGAAAGATTGGGTTATGCTCCGGGGCTTGCCTTCGAGTGGGGTGGAGGCAAACTAGTCTTTTGCGGGTTTTGCTTCGGCTCCTGCGGTCGGCAGCTCGGCTACCACTCCGTCTTCTGGCACCGAATGCAGCTTGTAGGTACCATCGGCGAGATTTAGTTCTACATGGAAATGCAGTGCGGGTGTTAAACACTTAGATGATTATTTCAGCAACACTTGCAAGCTTAAGCTCAGAAACTTGTAGCAAAACTACATGAAAGGTGTGGAATCCTAAGCTTCTGTTAATAGAGAACAAGGTAAAAGAGTCGGATGGGAAAAACTTATGATCTGACCCTCAGACATAAGGAATAACTGTACCGGGGTCCTCAGACTTAATGCAGAGAAGTCCCCAAAATTTTACACAGATACCCTTGGTCAAAAGAAAAAGGTTACAACCGAGCCCTCGGGCGAGGTGAACAAGGGTCGGCGAAATAGATAGGGTCGGGTAAGACAGAAAAAGGGGTCGGGCGAGACGGAAAAGGGGTCGAGCTAGACGAAAAGGGGTTGGCAGCTTACCCTTGGGCCTACTGGTGAAGTATTGGGGTCGGGAAGAAGCAAGCTCAGGCGGAAAAGACTAAGGCACTAAGGCTTGGGCGGTGGCGAGGTCCGGCGGTGCTCCGGTGGTGCTCCGGCGGCGGCCGTGCTTCTTATGGACAATAAGTAAGCGCTAGCACCGTGCGAAGGAAACAAGCGGCTTGTGGGTTGGGAAAAGTGGGTGTTGAGCGTAGAGGAGAAGTTCCTCGAGAGTTTATGTGGCAGCGCTTGAGCACGAAACAGAGGAAGGTGCGGCGAGGCAAAGATGGCGAAGGGAACTCTGGTAGAGGCTCTGGTATTCCCTTTTATAGCTACGTGGAAGAGAAGGAGTCGGGGCAGTGCGAGGATCAGGTCGAAGAGGATGGAGTGCTCTGTCGTGGCGTCGATTGGGCGACGCCTGCATTGGCCGGCGAAGCGGAGCTTCAGGAATAGGGTCTTTGGTCATTGGGCACTAGAGACAGAGCTTGTGCAGGCGCGGGTTTGCCGGAAGGAAGGATTTGTGAGGGCGAGCGCGGGTCTGGTCGCGTCAAGCGGTGGATTGGGCGTGGCGACTCGGCTAGCGTGCGGCAGGAAGGAAGGAAGGGGCACTGCAGGCGAGGGCGCTGCAGGCGAGGTGATCGGGCGAGCGGCGACGCTAGCAGGCGCAGACCAGCGGCTTTGCCGGGGCACGCTACTGGCGAGGCGGGAAAAGGAGTTGTCACTGCTGGAGCCGTGGTTGGCGAGGGCGGTATCATTGTGGGGCGCGCGCGTGGGCAGCGTGACTGAGGGGGCGACGGAAAAGCCGGAAGGCTTTGGGACGCGGCCGGGGATCCAGATGAGATGATGAGCGCGAGAGGCGAGGCGGTCTAGCGCAGCAGCGGCCAATCCTTGGTCACAGTGGCGATAGGTTGCCTAGTGTGGCCGGTGAGGTTGCGGACGAGACGAGACGAGGTGGAAAGGGCTGCAGGGCGCTTTCGCGCGCTATTGGGAAGGAAGCGCGCTGATCCATCTTGTCGCGGCCGGTGACTGGGCGAGGCGGCACTCGTCAGGGAGGTTAAGCCACGCGGCGGCGGGACTCTGAAGCAGGGGCGCATGCTTGCTCTAGCACGCCTGACCCGAGAGATCCGTGGGATCTGTTTCTGGTTCCATCCTCCAGTCTTTGTTTCTCCCAAAGCTCCAAAGTTTGGAGGAACACTGGTTTTCGGGACTTAGGGAGAACCGGCGGTTTGGCTGGGTTTCAGGGTCGGGGTTGAGAACCGGACTTTAGACGATAAAGTTCAAGAAAAGCTGAGTCAACCGGATTAGGAAACTTGTCTTAAGATTAACTCGGCTGATAAAACCTAAGTCGTTACAATATCTCGCTGACTTAAGGACCAAGTAACCAAAAAATAAAACGGCAAAAGGAAGCCGCGCCCCCGCAAGGCGAGGGGCCGGATTTCGGCGGACCATTCATGCAGGTGCCGTACGCCCGCGCTCTTCGCCTGGCCTTGCCTGGCCCGGCGAGGCGAGGCGTGGCAAGCGAGCGCGCACGTGTGGAGCTCTCCTTCTCTCCCCACACACATAGCTTGGTGGAGTGGAGACAACTTCCATATTTAAGTTGGTCATCCCTCTCCTCCACTAGCAATGTGGGACTAAAGACCTGCACCACTCCACCTCTTGCCCACATGGGCCTTTGAGATTTATTTGGAATTCTGAAATTACTATGGGCTAGGCCCATTATTTCAACACGAAGTAGTCGAAGTAGTCGTCCTCGACTAGTTACTAGTCGAGACGAGTAGTCGAAGTAGTCATCCTCGACTCATCGGCGAGTCGACGTTGTCAATTGTTGGTGTTGCCGCGAAACACCCGAAGCCTTCTGGTGGTCCTTCGTGTGCATGTAGCACTCTTCACCAATTGCTTCTGAGAAAACAAATCGATTGTTTCTCACAGGAGGAAACAAGTCGCCAAAGGTAATCATTACTCTGTCTTGTTGCAGCAAGATTCGATGTGTTTTTTTTCTCTCTCCACTGATCAGACAACGACGGCATGATTTTATTTTCCCACATCGGACTTGTACGTGGGAAAAATTCTCTGACTTCGCTGATGTGAGCGCGTGGTTGCTTGCTATCGCCGTCGAGTCTGTACATGTATGCTTGCTTGCTTGTCAGTAGCCCGCATGTGCAGACATGACGTTTGTGTAGTAAAAACTGTTGTATTTTCTTCAATTTAAAACCGCAGCAGCGAGAATCCGAGTACTCGGATGGCTGTCGCATCCTTGTCTTGATCCTGAGTCACGGCCGGTCAACAAAATTTCATCATTGCCTCCGAGACAGCCCAGAGACGGCGATCAATTTGGAATTGCCTCCGTGCAGCACATTGAAGCAGCATTGCTTTTCCCCGATCCGTTTCGAACTCTGACTCACCGAGAACAGATGCGCAACAACACACGGGAGGCTGGAAACAACACAGAATTGAATTTGCTCTCGAGCCTATCTTGGACATGCGGAGTCACAGATTTGGACGACGCAAAATAGTAACCTTGCTGCGCCGAGTAGATTTAATCTTGTAAATGAGGTCCTTCAAGTTCGCCCGATGATCTCGACGATCACCCCTACCTGGTGTGCCAGATGTCGGTGTTTTAACCCGGCAACCTACCAAGGGAGTACCCAAGGTAGTAGATTTGATGGTGGGAAATCGCCGGATCTGGAACTCGAAGGTAAAAGCGAGGACACAAGACACGGATTTATACAAGTTTGGGCTGCCAGAATAGCGTAATACCCTACATCCTGTTTGGGGTGTTGTATGGTGTTGAACCTCTTGATGGTTCTGTACTAAGGTGCCGATCTAGGTACCCCTGCCCTCCTTTATATACTCCAGGGGATAGGATTACTAGTCGGTTACAAGGAGGAGTCCTAGTAGAATCACATGGTATGAGTCCTAGTAGGATTACGGTGGAATCCTAGTAGGAGTCTGTCTTCTTCCTTTCTCACAGGTAATGGGGATCTATCCCCAACACACGGGGTACATCTCAGAAACTATCCGTTAGGTCCGGTACTACCAGGTCCAATTGCAACCGGTACTAAGGTGTTGGACGAAAGGTTCTTTCCCTAGTAGTGAAGAAGGAAGAAGAAAAGAAGGACAAAGAAGAAGGGAAAGAGGGGAGGAAAAAAGGAGGAGGAAAAATGAGCTCCCTTCTTCGAGTTCTGGATCCGCCACTAAGCGGTACTCAAGCCACCAGTTGGTAGCATCGGAAGGGTCGAGTAGGCCCGCGGCGGCGACCGACGCTGGCATCACGGCCCCACTGCAACAGAACGGAAATGCTCTCCGCACCACACGCCATCTCAGTGATGGCGGCTATGAACTAGGACATGTCGGTGCCATTGTCCACGTTGTGTCTGGACCGATACCTGACGACGAAGCCGTCGCAGCTGAAGATGGTGACCTGGAGGAGGAGGATGAGCTCTCGTGCGGTGATGTTGATGGGAGGAGCTCATCCTTGGGAACCGTGAGCAGGTGCTCCAGGTGATCCACTTCCTCGAGGTTGTATGATGCTATATGTATGGCCTTAGCCTCGGTGAGCCAGACGCTGCCATTGTTGCAGTCAACAGCGTCAGTGTCGGAGAATGCCAAGTGCCCTGCTAGAGGGTGGTAATGGACACGGTGTTTGGATACCAAGTGCTAAAGTTTAGCAGTGTCACATCGGATGTTCGGATGCTAATTAAGAGGACTAAACATAAGCTAATTATAAAACTAATTGCAGAACTCTGTGCTAATTCGCGAGGTGAATCTATTAAGCCTAATTAATCCATCATTAGTAAATGGTTACTGTAGCACCACATTGTCAAATCATGGACTAATTAGGCTTAATAGATTCGTCTCGTGAATTACACTCCATCTGTGCAATTAGTTTTGTAATTAGCCTATGTTTAATATTTCTAATTAGCATCCAAACATCCGATATGATGGGTGTTAAACTTTAACACCCTGGAGCCAAACAAGCCCTAAGAGAAGGTTGGGACCACTTCGACCCGGTGGTTGTGGCAATAAAGACGTTGAGCTGGCGAGATGGTGGGGTGTCGACAGCAGGCATCATCGAAGCCCCAAGGGGTAGGAGCGATGGTTGCTGCAAGATCTTAGAGGACGGTCTCCAACAATTTTGCTATACTGGATTTCTATCCTAAAAACTATCAAAAGTCTAAAAAACTGCTACAATAAATTTACTATATTTATTGCTATCCCTAATATTTTTAAGGTTATTACCCAAATTTCTCTCCCGTCGTCCCGCCCCTAGGCCCATCGCCTCTGGTCGCCATCCGGCCAACAACGCATCATTGAATCCCAACTTTGGGAGGGGGGGGTTCATCCGCAAACCTCCCACCATCGATGCTCTCCTCATCTGGCAACCCGTGGGCAAGCTCGAGCCTCGAGTTGGCGATGCTGGTGATAGTGGTCGAGCACCGAGAGCGGGAGTCCGACTGGACCCCTTTTTGAGATCAATCTCTTGGAGTTGCTTTTAATGGGATATCCCAACTCCCTTTCATTGTTATTGGGAGAATTATTTTTGTAGCCTTCCAATAATCTAATCCCAATCTAACTACCATATTGGTAGAGTCGCAAACTCCTTCTTTATTTGGGAAGAGTTAGGGTGAATTATTAGTTTATCCCAATAATTATTGGGAAAAATGGAAATGTAAAGCAAGTATGCTGAGTACTATTTTTTTTCACCAACTCTCTGGTTGAATTAGGGAATGGGATCTATTGGAAATGCTCTAACAATATTTTTTATGAAAAAAAATGATGTCTCAGTCACCGATAATTTCACAAACACAAAACTGTCAATTGAAAAGCATATTAAATTCAAATGCTATTACCAAAGATTAAAAAAATTTGGCACCGTGAAATTTAGGGGTGTTTGGTTCCGGTGTCTAAAGTTTAGTCCCTGTCACATCGAATATTTAGATACTAATTAGGATTATTAAATATATATTAATTACAAAACTAATTGCATAAATGAAGGTTAATTCGCGAGATGAATCTATTAAGCCTAATTAATCCATGATTTGACCATGTGATGCTACAGTAAAATATGTGCTAATCATTAATTAATTAGGCTTAATAGATTTATCTCGCGAATTAGCCTTCATTTATGCAATTAATTTTATAATTAATTTATATTTAATACTACTAATTAATATCTAAATATTTGATGTGACGAGAATTGAACTTTAATCCTTATCCTAGCTGGCTGGACCGAACGCAGCGGGCCCAACCCGATGCCATCGGAGTCCAGCTCAGTTGTCCAACGGGCGTCCAAGGTCGAACCAAGTCCCTTTTCAAAAAAAAAAGTCCAACCAAATCCTCCAGGCTCCAGCATCTGACCCATCCCATTCCCCATTCCACACCCACTAAACCCTAGCGGCGAGCCATGTCCCGCAAGCGCCGCGCGCCGCCGCCGCCGCCGCCGCAGGAGTCGTCCTCCGAGGAATCCGGCTCCGTGGAGGAGGAGGAGGAGGAGCCTCCGAGCCACCCCGCTCGACGGATGCCTCCTCCCGCCGCTGCGGCCGACGGAGCCGACTCGTCGGAGGGCTCCGGCTCCGATTCCGACTCCGACACCGACGCGCAGGCCTTCCAGATGCGCCAGCTGCACCACTTCCCCACCAAGCTACCGCCGCACCTGGTTCCCCAGCCCGCATCCCACGCCGCCGCCGCCGCCGACGACGACGACGAGGGCGAGTCGTCGGAGTCGGAGTCGGAACCTGAGAACCCTGAGCCGGTGGTTCAGAAGAAGGCGGCCGCGGCCGGGAAGTCCAAGGCGGAGCAGGAGAGGAAGAGGCCCGCGGCGGATCCTGCTCCGTCCGGCAAGGCGAAGAAGGCCAAGGCTGGGGCTGAGAAGGCTGCGGCGCCTGCTGAGGCTACCCCGCCCGGCAAGGCGAAGAAGGGCAAGGCCGAGTCGGAGAAGGCGGCGCCTGAGGCCCCTCCAGCTGGCAAGGCGAAGAAGGGCAAGGCTGAGCAGGAGAAGGTGGTGCCTGAGGCCACTCCAGCCAGCAAGGTGAAGAAGGGCAAGGCTGAGGGGGAGAAGGCGGCGTCTGAGGACACCCCTTCTGTCAAGGGGAAGAAGGGCGGGGGCAAACTGGAGAAGCCAGGGGTGCTCGATTCCTCGCCGTCCAGCAGCAAGCCTGAGAAGCTTCCGCGTGCTCAGCGTCTATGGACGAAGAATGATGAGATGAAGGTCTTGGAGGCCCTCGCGGGGCATGTGAAGAGTGACGGCACTCTACCAAAGACTGATTTCCTCCTTGCTACTGTTGGTGACCGCCTCGATAGGAAGAACTGCACCTACTCAGATATCTATGAGAAGGTACGACAGCTCAAGGGGCGGTATGAGAAAGCAGTGAGCACAGGCATTGTGCCAAGTAAAGAAGATGAGCTCCAGATTTATAAACTCTCGGAAGCAGTCTGGGGTGAGAAGGCGAAGGAGGCTCTTGCTGCAGCTAGATCTCAAAATGATGGCGCTGTGACAAAGAGTAAGAAGGGGCAGTCTAACAAACAGAAAGTGGATGGAAATTCAAAGGGTGGCACACCAAAAGAGGCTGCCGCCAGTACTGCCAGTCAAAATGGTGATTCTCAGAAAGGAAGTAAGAAGGGGCAGGCCATCAAAGAGAAAACAGACAGAGACGTAAAGAGCAGGTTGTCAAAGGAGGCAACCGCTACTGGTACCCCAAGTAAGAGTAAGAAGTGGGACAATCAAAATGAGGAGTTGGACAAAGATGCAAAGAGCGGTGATTTGGGAAAGAGCAAGAGGGAGAAAACTGACAAAGGGAAGAAGGACATAGATAGGGATAGTCTCAAGTCAAAGGAAGCCGCAGCTGCAAATCAGAATGGTGGCACTCTGACTAAGAACAAGGAAGGGGAAACTCATGATGATGAAGTAGAAAGAGATGCTAATGTGGAAGTTACACGTAGGGGTTTTGATGAATTGCAGGGGTTGTATTCCAACCTTGCTGCTTATGTGGAGGAGATTGAGGCCCAGAATCCATGTGGGGAGACTCTGAAGAGAGCATTTGAGTTCATTGGTGATGAGAAGGCACAATCTTTGGAATACAAGGTCAAGAGGCAAAGAGTCTCTGAGGCAAAGGCACAGCTCCGTCGAGCGGACGTAAAGAAGGATGTTCTCAATACGTTGATGAGTTTGGTGGATTAAACTTATATGGTTTTATCAAGTGCTTTTTGTGGTATGCCATTCTTCTTAATTGATTTATTATTATGTTTCCTCTTATTTTTTGAAGAATTGTTATAACTCAATCGCAAGTCCAAAAGTTGAATTTCAATTATGCACAGTTTCTGAAATGTCCTAATCCTCTGTACTAAATAAATATTACAGCAATTAAAATTTTGATCCAAGTTCAGAACATCTGTATAAAATTGTATATCAACACTGGGAACTGCAGATTGTGTGGGCTTTTGATTGAGCATGTATCAAGCTGCACTTAGCTAGGGACACTGGGACATTCATTTTTATCGCAGATGATACAAGTGGCGCAAGATTGATGTAGCATATCATGAAACAATCGCCACAAAATTGATATATCATCACATGAATTCTGCTCTTACTAAATATCTAATCTAGTGCATATTTTTTGCTAGATTATAACTATGCGAATTCAAGTCGTAGGAAGTTCTACTATGTTCAATTACCCACGAATAATCAGTTTAGAGTAATTCTTTATTTACAATAACTATTTTTTTCCTGCTCCCCTAGAAAGGCTGCAACAATAGATGAAAATTGTAAACAGTGATTCTGGTAACTTAGATTTTCATTTAGTTACACCAACATTACTGGCATAAACATTTGAGCATACGTATCACCTTGAAAGTTGCTTGTATGACAATGGTTGGTTCAAAGAGTTTACTATCTCTCATATCAATTTTTGATGGTTGTTCCAGTAAGGTAGCTGAGACATTTATCATGTAGTTTTCTTTGGAGGGTTGTTCCAATAGACATGTATCATTTAGTTTTCTTAGAAGTTGGTCATTGGTTCTAACAAGATAGTTTTCTTTGGATTGTTGTTCCAATAGACATGTATCATTTAGTTTTCTTAGAAGTTGGTCATTGGTTCTAACAAGATAGTTGGTCTTGTTGAAAAGACCTGATTTCCCAAAGGCACGTCACTTGATAGTTTGGTATGAGCACAGAGGTTGAAGGATGAAAAGTCTAAGTCAGAGTAATTTTAACTCAAATGGATACATGAACCAAATTTTGATGTTCAGCATAGAGATATGTTCTGAGCCTCTTAAACTAACATGAGTTACAAACTTAATATGTACTTTTGATATCTGTGTAACTGAGCCTTGTTATGTTGAAGATGATATACAGCTGAAGCTATGCCAGTTTGGGACCAACTTTAGGTCTACTCCAATTCAATATTAGGGCTGAATGTTACTCAACCATGCTTGCTACCATGAACTCACATAGAGCTATTTTAGAGGTGTCAACAAATCTGACCATGCACACTTGGATTATTTGTGTGCAACAGTCCATATCTGTTTCTGTAGTGAAATTGTATTTTCATCTACATTGCATTATTATATTAATTAAATTTATGATGTTCAATTGTTGATGCACTTACATGAACCTGTTCATTGTCACAATCAGGTGGCTGGATAGAAGATTCAGGTGGAAAGAGGTGATTTAGTATTAGTTTAAAGGGTGGGATTCAAGGTGTTTAACAGGTGGCTATATTTCTGTAGTTGTCAGCTATTATCACATTAGTGAGTGCCAGTGATGAGATGATTGTATTTCTTCCAAGCTGTTGCTTAAGCTGTTGGTTCTGCTAATCTTTAAGACATTCCGTTGTAGCATTTGGCTTTGGCAGGTATATACTTAATGGGATGGTAAATTTTTGTCAATGCTTTATAATGAGGATTCCTAGTAGCAGCTGGATTCCTAGTAGTGACCCTGTTTTGTCAGTCCCACTTGTATGGTTTAACATTTTCATTGCAAGCTGAAGTCTCAACCTTCAAATTTTCTAGACCAGCTTGCTTGAATAGATCGGTGAGCATTGATCTGTCCTTGGGTAGGCATGTGAATCAGGTTGATATTCTGTTTGTGTAGCCGTACCCTGAACTCTGAAGCCTGAGCATATTCGCAGGCATAAGCTGACATATTTCTGGTCTGTCATCTACGCACCCCACTTTACATTATTGTCGTCCCATTACCAATATGTATGGTCTATTATTCTGTGTGGTCGGTTCATTTGGTTCTGGGAATCCTAATTCATAGCAATATGCAATGCAAGTTCGTTGATGTTGTGAGGCTGAATGCCTGAATCCTTCACACCTTGTTCAGATGCCACTGAAAAAGGATCAAATATCAGGACCTTGTAAAGCTGAAGTCGACAGGTATGAAGACATGTCTGAACAACTGAATTACTAACGCGTAAATGAAAATGCACACCCTACAGATGTGGGTGATGAGGTTTGCGGATACTCTTAAAGAAATATGGGAACCTTTACAAGAGTTCGAGTGCATGTGAAATACGAGAAGAAATTTTACCTAATGTTTTTGATCACTTCTTTCAATCTGGCAGAAGTTGACATCGCAAGTCGCTTTTGGTAGGAAATATAGCGATGGTAATTGTTATAATTTGAGTTTTCGTGAGTTTTTTCGTGAGTCTGTAACAATCAAATAATGATCATTCACCTGTAACAGCAATGTTTCTACCAGTACCTACTGACTACGTGTTTCTGCACATCTTCCATTCTCTCTTGCAGTAGGTTGCCCAAAATCCGTCACCTTTATCCTTTCCAAAAAAAAAATCCGTGACCTTTATTCATGCACACAGCCTGCTCGACAGAATGTCTCAACGATGAACGATGTGGCACGACGCAGGAGCTGGTAACTTGCTGCTTCGCTTCTCCAGGAAAGGATCTGATTACTCGTCCGGTTGATTTTGGATCAGATGATCGAAGCTGGGTCATCAACTCCGTGCCATTCACCACTCCCGCTTTCATCAACTGGGTGCAGATGACCAAGATGGCAAGATCTGATGGTGATGCAGATTCTGAAGCTTTGTTTGGGACATGTGGAACGTTAGCAAGTTGGCATCAACGTCCAGGAAGCTTGCCACAGCCCACGGCTGCCTACTATGCCTGTGTCGCATCAAGATCCGAGAGGTGCAAGGAAACCTTGAAGCTACGAAAAAAGCTTGTCCTGTTTGGCAGCTGATGTCTTTTGCTGTGTTGGCAAATTTAGTTTGGGTTCCGTACCTAGTGTTAACTTTCTGGCCGGAGGTTGAGCTAGCTGTTGTGTGGCAGATAAAGAACATTGTTGCAGCTGTGCCTGTTAGTTCATGCTTTGTGTGAAAACAAAATAACCATGGCCCCATTTGAATCCTGTTCTTTCCGTAGCCTTCTTTCTTCAAAAGTTCAGAGCAAAAGGTCCATATGTGGAGCTAGGCAAGATAAACTTGTGAAGTCCAGGTATGACTAGAGAAATATCGAGCTTCCTGCTGCTTAGGCATACCATGCTGGTACTGAAACAAGATAACTATAAAATATGTCGCAACAGAAAAGCTGAGCATGCGATCGTGGAAATATTCTGGTTTCTGAAATGGCTCCATCGTTTCAAGACTGCAACCAGGCATTAAAAAAGTTTGAGCAGAGAAAATATTCTTGTTTGGTGTCAGAACGGATCATCACTTGGCCCTTGTTTAGTTCACCCCTAACTTCCAACTTTAGCACTATGCAAAAAGAAAATTCTCCATCATATCAAACTTGCGGTACATGCATGGAGTACTAAATGTAGACGAAATTAAAAACTAATTGCACAGTTTTATTGTACTTTACGAGATGAATCTTTTGAGCCTAATTAGTCAATATTTGGACAATAATTCACAAATACAAACGAAACGCTACAGTGTGCTACAGTGCTGTAACAGTAATTTGGCACCTCCAAACTTTGGCAACTAAACAAGGCCCAAGATTCATGCTCATGCCTCAATGTTTTACTGAAGACATAAGGACGAACTGAACTGTTCAAACAATATGAAGCATCCATGAGCATCAACATTATTCATTACATCAAAACAAAGGCAATGCCTCCTATAGCGTTATTGCCAACAAAACTGCATCCCATCTGCCTGATCTCCACTGTCTCATGTTACCATGTCCACAGGAAGAGCAGAACTGAAAACTCTGTCCTTCGCCTTCAACGCCTAAAGAAGTTTACCCAGCAACAACAACATTCAGAAATAGATGAAAATAACAACAAAACCACACGCATGAAAATTTGAACAAACTTAAGCTTACTTCCTTGTTCCAGTTGGTGAACAATGTGATTGAGAGCAGCTGGAGCATCTGCACCACCAGCCCGCACATGATCCCGAACCAGAGGCCCTGTCCAGAGTTCAAATTAAACCAGCATTCAGAACCTATCAAATTCAAAAAAAGGTGCAAAACAAAGGAAAAACAATTTAATCCCAAAATGAAATACTGAAGAGGACATAACACGTACCATTCCTCCTAGATGCCATACAAATGCAAACACGAATGCCGAAGGGATGCCGGCGAGGTAGTATGCTGCGAGGTTGATGAAGGCGCCGGCCTTTTGGCGGCCGCAGCCTCTAACAACACCTGCAAATCAATGCAAGCACGAATGCCCAAACATCATATAATGTAACATCATCAACTAACTGAGATTCAGAGAATGTGTATCAAGTTAAAGTGTGTTTCACTGCTTGGAGAGTGCAGCGTGTACAAGTTCACCTGAGAGCACACACTGCAGGCCATCGAAGACGATGGACATCGCGAGGATGGGCATCATTCTGGCGGTGTACCGGGCCACCTCCTCCTCGTTGCTGTAAGCGTAACCCCACAGGTTGCGCACCAGCACCATCACGAGCCCTTCGGACATGCCCACCGCCAGCGCCAGGAGCACCACCACCCGGGTTGCCAGCCGGGCCGCTTCTGGCCGCCCTGCGCCAAGCTCGTTTGAGACACGTGTGCTGCATGCAGCAACCAAAGTCAATGTGTTCCTGATGATGCAGCTGAGAAAGATCTATGTGTTCCAGGGTGACTGATTGGGGTTTACTGACCTTATGGCGCTACCAAGTCCCAGGGGCACCATGAACGCGAAGCCATTAGTGTTCAAGCTACAAAACAAGCAGAATCAGCAATGAGCAAAGGATCGGCGAGAAATTTCAGGAAACTAGCAACGGAAGCACAAGTAGAATTCACCAGATGGACAGCACGGCCGTCTCGAGCTTTGGGTTCGGGAGAAGGCCGGAGAGCAGCACCAGGAGCTCGAAGGACCACCACTCCATGCTGCATCTCCAGCCAGAGCAAGAGCGTGTTTCATCAGCGATACAGCGTTGCCATCAATCGATGTAGCAGTAATGGAGTGGAAGAATAATGGAAGCATCTAATCAATTGTCAACCTCACCAGACCATGACAGCGGACGGCACGGCGAGCTTCAGGAACTCGGTGACGCCGCGGAACGCCTCGGCGGAGAACCCCGTCCAGGTGGCCTTGCACGACGGCGAGAGCCGGACGTACAGCGCCAGGAAGGTCAGGTTGGCGAGGTAGGAGACGCCATTGGCCAGCGCGGCGCCGTTGCGGCCCAGGCCGAGGCCGCGCACCAGCAGCCAGCAGACGGCCGGGTGGCACAGCGCGGTGGCGCCGGAGCTGAGCATCACCGGCACGACGAGGTTCTGCGTCTGCAGGAACCGGACGTGGCACTGCAGCGCACCGTACACGAACAGCGCCGGGATCATCCACCGGATGTAGCTCCCGGCCCCCGCGGCGATCTCCGGGTCCTGGCCGCACCAAGCGAGGATCTCGCCGGTGTAGGCCCAGACCGCCGCCACCGGGACGCTCACCAGAGCGAGCACCAGCATCGCCCGCTGCTTGTACACGCCGATCTGGTGGTGCTGCCTAGCTCCGAATGCCTGGCCGCACAGCGTGTCAAGGCTGCATGCCATGCCTGCCTGCCGAGATTGCGCCAGCGGTGATCAGTGAACCGGCCGGAGATGGACACGAACAAGGGGATCAGAGATGTAGGCGGAGATGCTCAGTCACCAGCAAGCTGAAGCCCGTGACGCCGGCGAAGGAGGTGGCGAGGGAGGCGCTGGCCAGCGCGAGCTCACCGAGGTGGCCGACGAACATGACGGAGACCATCTGGACCAGGTTCTGCAAGAGGAGCCCGACAACGAGCGGCACGGCGAGGTACAGCTGCTTCTTGACCTCGCGCACCGCCAGGCTCTCCTCCTCATCTCCTCCGTGCTTCGTCCCCGTCGCTCCGGCGAGGAGCGGCTCCTCCATGCTTGCCTTTCGCTTCACGGCACCGGTGAGAAGACGAGATGGCAGCAATGGAGAAGGAGCAGGACCACGCCACCGAGTCCTCTCGTCACCTAGCTTGTTATATATAGATGGAGCTCACTAGTTTTGGAGTACTATATGTAAGAAGTAAAGTAGAAGCTGATCAATTTGGCCGCCGCTTAGGGCCGAAAGGAAGCCGCTAGGGAAAAGGACAAAGGCTTAGTCAGGGCACGCCACAATTTTATCTAGCTGTTTAATTGATGTGGGTATAAGCATGGAAACAGAACACCGATCTCATCTTTGTCACACCTGATCAGATCATAAGAGTATGCGAGTCCCATATAATTAAAATATGGTGGAATTCACTGTGCACACGTGTAGTGGAAGTAGTTCTTGCAATTAAACCGAGTACTACCTCCGAGCATAAATATATATGATGTTTAGTAGTTTAAACGTTGTATATTTATGGACAGAGGAAGTATATATGTGTGAGCATTGCGATGGAAATTCTGAAGAAGTGGAATTTATAAACAAAGTGACATGTGATGGTTTTGCAATTTTATCTTTTAGTAAATACATGATGTACTATATAAACTGTAGTTATTGTTATCTGTTTTTAACCGTTGATCCTTTGAAAAAAATAGATTGTAAATCTAACACGTGGTATTGACAAGATTGTAATTCCATTATTCTGTAAAGCTGCAGCTATCAAAGTTGTACATTAGACATTGGATCGACGTCTAATGATGTCTAAGACCGAAGACGCCATATATGTTTTATATTAGGAAAAGCTATACATTACCGGGTGTTTCAGACTCTTCCGTCACTCTATTTTGACGCCGTCCGATCTGCTCCTTTGTTAGATTTGCGCCGTGCGATCTGCTGACTGGTCTGCAACATGCATGGTACGGTCTGCAACATGCATGGTACCAGGTACCAGGAGGCCAAACAAATTACTGCCGCCCCCCTCTTGCTTTCAATTTGGTCCCAAGGATCGATAAAGCTGATCCAAAGCTGATCCAGGAATATTGTATGCTGATACCTCTAGTCGCTTTCAGTACACGGAAACAATTTCTAGGGCTTGTTTAGTTCATCGAAGTTGGCGCCGCCAAAATCACTATACAGTACTAGCACATTATAGCATTTCGTTTGTATTTGTGAATTATTGTCTAAATATTGACTAATTAGATTCAAAAGATTCGTCTCGCAAAGTACAACCAAACTGTGCAATAGTTTTTAATTTCGTCAACATTTAGTACTTCATACATGTACCACAAATTTAATGTGACGGGAATCTTCTTTTTGCATAGTGCCAAAGTTTGGATTCTGAGGGAACTAAACAGGGCCCTACCGTACAAGCAGATAGGCATTTACAGTTTGAATTTCATGTGCTTTAGTGTCTGTAAATTGTTTAAACTTGTCATGTAAATAAGTTGCAATATTTAATTTTGAAATCTAATTTGTATATTTGCATTTGAGAGATTTCTCACATCTAGAAATAACTTGTTATCTAACCGACTATAGAAAAAAAATTATTTAAGTTTATAATTTTAACTTTTGCATTTTATTTTTCCTTCTCTTTTCTATATCAATTTGTTTTCTATATGCTCAGCATAGTTTGTTTTCTGATCAGGATCCTAGGGTCATAATTTTCGGATGTCAGATCTATTTGCAGCACCTGAATTTTTTTCTCTTAAAGGTGTTATCCAACTTCAAATCATCCAGGTGATTGTGGCCATAGTAATACCTGGGCTAGCAGTAGACAGTCTACCAACAGACGGCAGTATACGGCGTACGCTGCTCACACGGCCGGTAACATGCTGGAGATGCATATCCTGAAAACCTAAAGTAGAATATCTTTTGGTGTCGTCTCTTTCTCGATTAATCGGATCTAACTGTGAGCACCGTTTGGGTTTTGTCATTTTGCCTACTATAACAGATCCGACATGAAATGGGAACTCTTTCGAAGGTGCCACGGCTGGTAAAACCAAAGAAAAAAAATTTACTGTAGGCAACTTGGCACATGCTAGTACACAATCAAATACTCTTTAAATTAAAACAGGTACTTATGCAAATGCGGATGACTTAATCTTAATATATACAACTAACTACACCCTCCATCCTAAATTATAAGTTATTTTATTTTTTTTTAAATTCACATATTTTGTTATGTCCCTAGATATATTATATCTAGATTAATAGCAAAGGCTATACATCTAGAAAAGATCACCGGTAGAAAACTGACCTTTTATCCCGGTTAGTAGGGAGCAAATCTCCTGAAAAACCATCCAAGATAAAGCAATCGAGATAAAAGGGTGGATCTTTAGTCCCGGGTCACTCAACCGGGACTAAAGACTCCCTTTTATCCCGGTTGGTTTTACCAACCAGGACTAAAGGATTTTGCAAAAAAAAAAATATTAGAAATTTTCGGGAGCACCCCCCACGCGCAACGTCGCAAGTAACAAGTCACACAATTTTTCACGCGAAATATGCGCGTGCGCGGGATTCGAACCCACGACTCAAGCCTCGCATGTAGCTTCCTTGCCATCCCACCTACACAGCACATCTAATTATATAGGGGATGCAATCCTTCTGTATTAACTCGTGGGAAACCCTTTTATCCCGGTTGGTAACACCGACCGGGATAAAAGATCCCATTTAGTCCCGGTTGGTAACACAAACCGAGACTAAAGGGTCCAAGGGTTTTAGTCCTTTTTCAGCCACCCATGGAGGACCATTTAGTCCCGGGTGGTAGCACCAACAGGAACTAAACCCTTTAGTTCCGGTTGGTATTAACAACCGGATTAAAGGGCTTTTTTTAGCTTAGCATATGGCATGCCCCCATTCGCTATCGAAGTTGACCCAAGCATCATCTAGCTAAAAAAGAGGCTCCGTACTTACGCCACGATCATTACCAAGGAACTTTCATCAAGAAGAAGTTTTTTAACGTCACATTATAATGCACTAAATATGGTGCACCTTTATGTAATGCTCTATGACCATCAGAACCTTTCAATTATATTGTAATGCTCTATGGTGAACCTTTATTCGATCAATATAAAAAATGTTAACTTAACCACGTACATCCATTGCATTTTTGCATGTTGAAATTATTTAATTGAAGAGTTTGTTGATCAATTGATGCATTAAAATAATTATTTTAGAAACTTAATAAACTAGTATGGAGTTAATGACCAATTCAAACTTATTTTAAATATACTTGCTAATTTAATATATTTTTGCATCTTTAAAATATGTAAATTCTTTATTTTTCTTTAACAACACTAGTACAAAATAACTTATAACATATATAAATTAAAACTACAAAACCAATTGCAGCACTAGTGGGAAACGAAAAGGATAGACCTTTACTCCCAATTGGTAATACCAACCGGGACTAAACGGGCCTTTTTCATCTCCCGCGCTTAAAACTCCCTTTAGTCCCGGTTGGCAACTCCACCCGGGACTAAAGGAAGGCAGGGTATAAATATCTCTTCTTCGTCCCCTTCTTCCACCTCACTTCACTTCCCCGATCCACCGCCTCTCGTCTGCTCCACCCCGGCCATCGTGCCCTCCACCCCGGCCGTCGCGTCCGCCGCTAGCCCCCGTCGACATGTCGCACCTCCCCGTCCTCCTCCACCGCCACCAATCCTATGCCTCTCCATCATACTCCGCCCAGCCCTGACGCCCGTGTGCGCCCTGTCCACCCAGCCCGGCCGCGCTACTCCCGTGCCGCCATCGCCGGTGTGACCCCAGGCCGACACCCTGGCCCAACCCCTCCACCACCAGCGTCACCACTCTCGACACCACCCCTCTCTCTAACGCCCCCAACCCGACACCCCGGCACCCTCCTCCTCACCCGGCCCACCGCCACTGCACGGCGCCACGCCGCAGAGCCCGGTGCCGCTTCGTCACTATAGCGTGCGCCCCGGCCGCCCCCGCTTGCCGCTGCCTCTCCTCCGCCCTGGCCCCCTACGCAATGCCCGCGCGGCCCCGATGCACCCCTGCGTCACCGACTGCCAGCGCCTATCCCCCTGCGTCGCCGTTCGGGCCCCTACGGCGCAGTCTGGTACGTGTACTGCCGGCGCGGCACCCCGACACAAGCCCTCAGCTTGCTGACGCGAGGTGTTTTTTTAATTAGGAAATTAGTAGATTAGGTTAGGAATTTAGTAGAAATTAGTATAATTGAATAGGAATTAGTAGAAATTACTAGAAAATTTTTAGAAATTAGTACAAATTAGTATAAAGTAAGTAGAAATTAGTAGAAAATTAGTACAAATGCTTGGAAATTAGAAGAAAAATAGTATTAATTAGTTGAAACTAGTAGAAATTAAGTAGAAATTAGTAGAAAATTAGTAGAAATGCTTAGAAAATAGTATAAATGCTTATAAATTGTTATAAATGCTTAGAAAATTTAATGTATGGTTTCATGTGTATATTTTAATAATGTTTATGTTTCAATAATTTGTACATTTCAATAATGTGTATATTTTCCATAATTTGTATATTTCAGTAATGTCTATATTTCAATAATTTGTATATTTCAATAATGTGTATAAGTTTCCATGTATATGTTTCTTTTATGATTCCATGTGTATAAGTATCCATGTATAAGTTTATTTTATGATTACATGTATATTTTAACATGAGACAATCTTTAATTTAATGTATCTATGATTATATGGGTGTATAACTAATGTCATTATTAGTTGAGTTGGGAGTTGAAGAGGATGAAAGGTATATAATGGAGTAGATTATTGCCAGCGGTAGTGGCTCAAATGTTCCAAGAACCTACACCGAGGATGAGGGTAGCTAGGCGGACATGTTCCTCAACATGTTCGGTGATGGCAATGATGAGCCTGAGCATGGCGTTGATAATAATGCGGAATAAGACATTGCCGTGATGGAAGGCTCCGGTGAGGTATATATCATTTTTATTATTTTACTCCATCTATAACTTCATATTCATTATTACTATGTACTAATTAATGAATCTTGAACTTTTAGCCCTCTAGATCGATGACCCGAAAGAAGCCGCGAGGTCGTACAAAGATAATGGAGGGAAGGCTTCACATCACCTAAGTGACAGAAGAGGGCCTGCCAATTGCTCTTGAAAAAGTCGCTAGAAAGTTCATGAGTCAATGCGGGGCTATTGTAAGGGACAATATGCCCATCAGCATTCGAGAATGGAATGGTAAAAAAGATGATCCATACATGCTCCCACATACACAGAAAGATATATTGTGGGAAGATATTAAGAAACACTTTACACTTCCTGACAGTGTCAATAAAAATTTGTGAAAGACTGGATGCTCAAAAAGATGGCAACCCAATTCCAGACCTCCAAGAAGAATCTGGATGCCAACTATATCAAGAAGGGCCGAACCCCAGATTTTAATGACTCGCCAAAATTAAGAGATCGCTAGAACTCATTTCTGGAATACAAGAGGAGTGAAGGTAGTGCGAGGCAATGCCCAGAAGAAGGAGTATTATCATCATCTAGGGCAAGGTGGTTACAGGAGTGCAATTTTCAAATGGAAAATATTGAACAAGACCTAATCAGTCGAGGTATCGTACCAGTGAATATTGACGGGCCCAATAGATCGAAGAATTGGTATTACGCTCACAGAGGCACCCTTAGCCCTGAGGATGGGACACTTATTTTCAACGAAACAATACGTCAGAAGGCCCTTAGGCTTATCAAAAATATTGAAGATTCTAAAGCGGGAAAGTTCAAGCCTGATAGAGAGAACGATGAGTTAACTTTGGCGCTCGGGAATCCCGAACACCCAGGATGTTGCCAAGGCTTCGGGGTGATTTTGTGGAACTTTGCTTTCCAACATCGACACGTACAGAAGTCGGAAGAGAAGAAAGGAACAGCAAGAGGAGAGGTGGTGACACATGTTAGAAGCTAAAGTGTATGAACAAGACGTAAGAATGCATGAAGAAATTAATCGGCGAGTGGCCCTGGTAGTTACTGAGATGGCCCAATCTGGAGCACTACCGGATCCCAACGTCGTCATCAGCCCTTCTCAACGTCAAAGCAGCTGTGCTTCAACAGGGGTCCCTGATGAGAATATGCCAAGCTTACTCATGTTTGTGCAGGACAACTAATGGTACCATGTGGATGATATCACTTAGCGCACCTCATGTGAGCTATACAGACCATTTGGCAACCTCACTATTAAGGTATACATATATATAATTTATACAATTATCTCAATTGATCCATGCCTCAGGAGTTTAATAACTTCTTTATTTCTCCTATATGTACAGGTGGCGTGCGGAAGTGCTTTACCAATTTTGTCAGGGCAGACAAGCCATGACATGGAGATTCCACCTGGCTACTCTAGCGTTGGGATGGAGCAGATTTGTGATAGTAAATATGAAGGCCTAGAGCTCGACCTCTCCAGTGTTGGGATGGAGCATATTTGTGATAGTAAATATGAAGGCCTAGAGCTTGACCTCCTGGGAGGTGATGGGGAAAGGACACTAGGAGATGCACTTCACGGTATCATTCTATGGCGCAAACGCTACATCATCATCCCCAGCCAGGAGGCATCATTTCTTCCCATAGATCCCCCACAGCCACCATCTCCTCACAACTCAAGACCGTCATCTCTAGCACATCCACCTCCAGGACCGTTGTTACCACCGGGCCCGTGGCATCCTGCTCGATCACCATCTCCAGCACCATTGAATCCTAGAGGTGCGAGCGACGACAACCAAAACACCCCTCCCTGATCATTGTCTGCAGCGCCAGGACTAAAGTCTAGTGCGAGCAAGGAACCTGCAACACCTATCAAGAAGTCGTGACCACCGAGGAAGAAAACAAAGAAGTTTGAACCTATTAAGAAGCTAGCAGGCGATATGCCTCCTTCGCAAGCATATATAAGGGAGTGGTTTGAAAAAATACTGCAGAAAGAAAAACAAAGGAGATGGAGCCTAAGCCGGTAGATCCAGCCAAATCAAATTTTTTTATTGGCATGAAAAAAGAAGTCAAGAAGACTTTACTATCGAACTACGATCGTTCGTTAGTTAAATCTTATCGAAAGAAAAAACAAGGAGAGTTGTCATTAGTCGTACTGTCCCCCAGGTTGGGCAACAAGATCAGCAAGCAGATAAAGACGCTCTAGCTATAATAGCTATGCCTTTAGAACAACAAATCAAGGTCATTAAGTTTATGGAAGACACAGGTCTCTCACTTGCTGAAGTTTTAGGGTGAACCGAACTGCCACCTCCAGAAAAGACTGTACCTAAATGGCCCTTTGAGTTAGGCAAGCCTCTAGTTAGGTATGGAAGCTCTCAACTAAGATGTACGAATTCCATCAGTGGTACATGGAGCAGTCCGTCAAGGAAAGGGTCATGTTCGCTCTTCGTGTTAAATTAATTGATTTTTTCGGTGAAGGTGAGAAACTGCTGTAGTTGGAGTTCAAGGATATTTATGAAGTGTACCATCTAGATGCCCTTGATGTCTCTCTCATCAGTGCCTGGGTTCTGTAAGTGTGTGTTTATTAGATGTAAATTTTGGCTTAGATCATTATTTTGTGTGTGTGTCGTCCTACTAACTTTGTCTTTCATTTTATGTAGGATGCAAATTCAGAGGTGCTGCCGAGAATCCTACTTCAAAGTTGGCTTCATGGATCTAGCGCTTGTTAACCAAGATCAAAGTCGGGATCAACCAAAGGATACATTGAGCCGAATATACAAATTCTTGGAGCAACATAATTACAAGCAATACATTCTACTGCCTTGCAACTTTAAGTAAGTGTTGGTACCGTCTATTTTCATTTTTCTTTTCCTTACCTAATTAATGTTAGTTAGCTTTAATATGAATATTTATGTACGCAGTTTCCACTGGATTCTCCTTATAATTATGATTGATCAAAGCAACATTATTGTGCTTGATTCGTTAAGGAAATCAAAGAACGAGTACCAAGACATTCAAGACATGCATACGATACGAGTGTATACATGTAAGTAGTATACGCTAAGGATATATACGTATGGGTGTATATATGTAAGTGAAGCAACAATTAGTATTAATATGGAAAAGAATTCAGGGTAAAAAGAAAAAAAATCTTTAGTCCCGGTTGGTATTAGGTCTTTAGTCCCGGGTGAATGACCCGGGACTATTAGTCCCGAATAGTTAGTCTCGGTTGGATATTCGAGAGATATGGCTCTCTCCAACCGGGACTACTACTCGGTTTTCCAGCAGTGTGAGTGTTACAACACTACCGGAAACCTTAAATTTGCCGAGTGTTTTTTTTTGCCGAGTGTTTTTTTTTCGGACACTCGGCAAACAAGCTCTTTGCCGAGTGCCGGGCTAAGAACACTCGGCAAAAAAAAAAAAACACTCGGCAAACGTTGGACTTTGCCGAGTGTTTTTTTGACACTCGGCAAAACAATAAATTTTTTTCCTCTTTCCACCTTGAAATTTTTTCTACTCCCCACATACAACATGTGGTACTCCATGTTAAAGTTTGGTATATTTTTGAATTTGTTTGCTATATTTATTTAATTAATTGCATTTCAAGAAATTTTTTGGTATAAGTCAAATTTGAACCGCAAGTGATTCAAATTATAGAATAAAATGAGTAGAAAAATGATATTCATGTTATTTGGCCCAATTCGAGACATGACCCATGAAATCAAAAGAAATTTTGAACATCTTGTTCAGGAAACATGACCACGAACGTGCGGCAGTGGTATTTTTAAATTGTAAAAAAAATAACCAAAGTCTGAAAATCATGAGATTTGTCATCATGTGATGATATCATACGTGGAGGCTGTGGAAAAAAATTGAGAATGTTTTGCACATTTCGTCACGTACGATGTTTACAAACCAAAGCATTTCAGAAGAAGAATAGTAACGTTGAGAAGGATTGGATAAGATTTGGAGTCAAAATGACGGTCGACTTTTGATTTGACTACAAAACCTTTTGTATAGTCAATAGAGAATATATCTTATTTCATGTGAATTTTTGACAATTTTTGGAAACTGTTAGATAATTTTTAAATTTTTTTTAAAAATAGCTTTGCCGAATGTCCTAGGTTAGACACTCGGCAAAGCAACCCTTCACCGAATGTCGCACCTAGACACTCGGCAATTTTTTTTTCCAACCACGAAGGACTTAGTCCCCGACCAGCACCGCACCCGGCCCCCTCGTCTTCATTCCTATCTGCCACCCCCACCCGCCCCCCACCTTCCTCTCCCCTTATTGCCGCCGCCCGCCCCCCGGCGCTAGCCCCCGCCGCCGCCCTCCCTCTCCTTCCCCGGCTCCCTCCCCTCCGACCGGATTCGCGCCGTCCTTCCCCGGCTCCCTCCCCTCCGGCCGGATCCGGCCTCTTCTTCCCCGGCTCCCTCCCCTCCGGCTGGATCCGCGCCCCCTTCTTCCCCTCCAACGCGGATCCGGCAGCCCCCAACTCTCTCCCCTCCAGATCTGGGGCGGGCCAGGGGTGACGCGGGCCAAGGGTGGCACGGGCCACGGAGCCGTTCAGGAGCTCCGGGAGATGTCGGCGGCGGCTCCGAGTGGTGTCGGCGGCGGGCTTCCAGTAACGGCGGGGGGTGGTGGCGCGGCGGTGGCGCTGTTGGTGGATGGCGGCAGGCTTCGTGGCATGGCGGCGGGAGGCAAGGGTGGCGGCCTGGTGGCAGTGGGGTTCGTGGCCTGGCGGCGGGAGGCAAGGGTGGCGGCGGCCGACGGCAGTGGTGGCAGTCGGCGTTGGCGCTAGCTTGTTTTTTTAATTTTTTCCAAAAAATTATTGCCAAGTGTTTTTTGCCACTCGGCAAAGCCCCCTAGTAGAGAATTAGCCTTTAGTCCCGGTTGGTAGGGTGCAAATCTCCTGAAAATCCATCCGGGAGAAACCAACCCGGACAAAAGGGGGGGTCTTTTATCCCGGGTCACTCAACCGGGACAAAAGACCCCCCTTTACCAACCGGGATAAAACGGGTCACAACGGCCGGCGCTGCAAAAAAAAAAACAAATCCCGAGCTCCCAGGAGGCCCCCCACGCGATTTTTCACGCGAAATATGCACGTGCGCGCTGCGTGGGATTCGAACCCGCAACCTCCAACCTCGCGCGTAGCTTCCTTGCCATCCCACCTACACACCACATCTAACTATGTAGGGGATGCTATCCTTTTGTATTAACTCGTGGGGGACCCTTTTATCCCGGTTGGTAACACCAATCGGGATAAAAGACCCCCTTTTATCCCGGTTGTTATTACAAACCGGGATAAAAGGGTTCAAGGAATTTAGTCCTGTTCTAGTGACCTCGTTGGGGACCCTTTTATCCCGGTTTGAAACACCAACCGGGATAAATGACCCCCTTTTATCCCGGTTGGTATTACAAACCGGGATAAAAGGCTCTCGACCCTACCAACCGGGATAAAAGGAGGGGTCTTTTATCCCGGTTGGTGTTTCAAACCGGGATAAAATACCTCTCAGGATCTTTTTTTCACACTAGCCTTTGCAACCGGGATAAAAGGTCCCGGTTGCTGAGCCCCCCACCAATGACCGAGCTTTAGTCCCAGTTGGTAAACCTTTTATCCCGGGCCAACTTTAAACCGGGACAAAAGGGGGCGCATCGAAAGCCAATTCTCTACTAGTGGCCTTTAACGAGTGCCCGACGTTCGACACTCGGCAAATCCACTGTTTGCTGTGGGAAACTTCGCCGAGTCTTGTATGCCGAGTGTTACACTCGGCAAACTGTTTGCCGAGTGTTTTTGGACCTTCGCCGAGTGCTTTGGGCACTCGGTAAACTTACTGTTTCCGGTAGTGCAAAATTCTCCACAGTTTTAAATTACAACTCCAAAGGCCTTTTTTTAATGGAAATTATCATTCTTATGAGTCTAGATGACCATGAATGATTTGATCTTCAAAGGAATTCAATCACAAGTTTCTGCATGCTGGAGAAAAGAAAGAGTTTCCCTTGGTTATCCTAAGAGCAAAGGAACGGCTTAATCATCCCATGCAATTATGGCCAGACTCTCTTCTGTAATCAGACTTATCATCTCTTTTTTGTTTCGTGAACATCGCTTGTACCAGTTTATTTTCTTGTTTCTTACTTTAATATATAGCAGTAGGGGAAACCCCTCCTGCTTCATAAAAAAAAACGCTATTGGAACTGGATCTTTTTGATACGCAACTTGTTCCTAGCTGCATGGTCGCCTGCTTAGCCGCCGGCGCACTCGTGCACGTCATCCTCCCTAGCTGTCTGCTTGGCCTTTGACGGCATGCAAGTAGCGCGGCCGGCTACCTACCGGCCGGGCTGTTCGTTTGTTGGCTACCGGTTGCATGCGCACATTGCGCCATAGACTCCTGCCTAGCCACTTGCTGTCAGCCGTACATGTGTGACGAGGTGCAATCTCTCCCTCCGGGAACAAAGGTTGAGCGTGGTGATCAGTATGCGCAATCAACTACATTGACTATGCGTGTTTCACCCAATCTTCCGCTGCTCCACGTGATGACAAGGTATAATCTATAATTATCTATATGTAAGTGCTCCTGTTACACGTGGTTAATTTTCATTATGTGCTAGCGTAGCCTACCACGTTTTCCTAACATTATGGTCCTGGTTTTCATCCTTCATCTCCTAGATTATTGTACTTCACATCTCCTGTACCGATATATATTAGTTCATTCTCAAGGCGAACATCCATCAATTTTGCTAATCTCTCTTTACAATTTTAACGCCTTGGCACAGGAACATGTGTTGGAGATCCTCGACAGAATCTCATGTTGCCATGTCCACGGGGCAGCACTGAAAACCCTGTCCTTCGCCTTCAGTGCCTGGGGGAGCATTAAGATGAAAACTACCAATAAATAGCACGTATGGAAGCCTAATTTATTCTTACTTCTTTGTTCCAATTGGTGCATAAGGTGATGAAGAGCAGTGAGAGCATCTGCACCACAAGCCCGCACAAGATCCCAAACCAGAGCCCCTGTTCAGAGTTGAACCAAGAACTTTCCTTCTTTAGAACCCTTCCACTTGAAGAAGGAAAAACACACTTATTCCAAACAAAGATTGCGCACTTGGATAGCAGGGCCGTCTACAGCTTTGGGTTAGGGACGAGCCCGGACAGCAGCACCAGGAGCTCATAGGACCACCACTCCATGCTGCATCCTGAGCAGCCACAGTTTTGAGGAAGAACGACGACATTGATATGTGGATTCCATCCGGAAGATAGGATGGAAGAATGTATCTCTTCCCTCACTCTCACCAGACCATGACAGCGGACGGCACGGCGAGCCGGATCGCACTGCCCTCATGATTGAGCTCTCTATTTTGTACCATACGTGAGGATGGGTTGAACCGCATGGATCCAACCGCGACAGGACAAAAGAAAGAGTTGCCAGCAAGGTTGAAATGTTCAACGTTGATGACCATATGAAAACAGCGATCTCGTCTCTGTGGCACCCATTCAGTGGATCAGGATAGACTGAATAATTTGGTATCGTTTGTGTCCCTTTCTGGTATGATTAGATCTGACCGCACACCCCAGGATTTGGTGTTGCTCTAACACATGTTGCTTGAAAGGCGATTATTTTTGAAAAAATAATGTCCCTTGCTATCTTGCTGAAGTTACCCACACGCTTCCTAGTGTTGACTGCCACTCAGCCGGTGGTCAGTGGCAGTTGTCTTGACTTTCCCACTACGACACCTTCCCACCATGTCCATACTTCCATGTTGATTCGATTCGTTCGCTGAAGTCATCGGTGGACATAGCTTTTTATCGATTCAAAATGGGCGTCCATCTCAATGCTGATTTCCAGTGATGTGATAGCAATCCGACCTCACAACTGAAGCTCCTGGGAGCATGGGCCGCACCCTGCGGCATAATGACGATGTGACGCCTTTTGGTTGTCCCGCTGCAAACTTCCTGGGCCACATACCACCATGCTGAACATTGAATCCGGACCAAACGTAAGATGAGCCACATTTCGAAATCATATCAAATTCATGGAAAAATGAACCTTGGAATATTTAGGCTGGCCCATTTATTTCATTTAATCTCAAGGCCCATGATTAATACTAGGTGGTTAAAGTGGTTAATCCTAAATAGATAGTTAAGGAGTATCTTAACCAACTTAAATTAGTGGACTATCTATGCACTAATTGAGAAGTTGAGGAAGAGAGAAAGGGTGCCACACGCGCGCTCGCTCGCCGAGCCGAGCCGTGCCGTGCCGAGGCGCGGTGACTTGATGACAAGTAACTGATGTTGTATTTAGTGACTAGTAACTGACGTGGTTTAAAAGGCTGACACCAATGACTAATAACGGCTGGAGGTTACTAGTTAATGGCTATCAATCACCTGTGACAGTGTCCAAGTTCGTTGAATCTCCTTCCTCTTGTGTCTATAAAAAGATGCTCAAACTCTGGTTAACGCGCACGGAAAAAACCACTCTCTCCTCCCTTTCTGTTGCTGCCCGCTGCTACTTTCGCATCTCCATCATAAGCCTCTACGCGCACAAAGCTTGCAAGAGCAGGCCTCCAAAACTTCATCTTGCTGCAACACTTGCACGAGTAGGCAAGCGATCAAGTTTTTGGGGAGCGCATCTTCTGCGCGACTGCTCGCTATGAACGACTACATCCTAATACTTCCCGGAGGCCGTTCGAGGGACTGCGTTGCACCAAATCGTCACTGCATCAACTCTGATCGACAACATCGAACAGCCCGAACCAAAGTTTTAGGCACAATGTCTGATACTTCCAGTTTTGGGAACGGCACACTCATTGCCTTCAGTAATGGTCCTGCCCCTGGGTACACTCTGAACCTTTTTTGGTTCTTTTATTTCTTTCTGTTCATGATTAAAATTATTTTAAACATGAATACTCGCACATGCTATGAGTCACTCATAATAATCATGATTTACTTAATAATATTCGGAATTAATATATACGGTAAAATGACTAAATTTCTAATAATCCAAAAACTTGATATTTGTGTTAGGCTTACAGTCACTTGTGCTTAAACCAAATATTTTTGATGGCTCAAATTACAAATGGTGGCGTGATAGAATGATCCTTTGGTTAACTGCTACGAACATTATTCATGTCGCAAAGGGGAAGCCAGAACAGTTTACTTCATAGGAGGAGCAAGCTTTCATGGCGACCGATAACCTTTTTCGAGGCACCGTGATTAGTGTTCTTGCGGAAAACCTAGTGGACATTTATCTCATGTTGTCGTCTGCAAAGGAACTGTGGGATGCACTTGAGGCAAAGTTTGGGGTTTCTGGGAGTGAACTGTATATCATGGAATAGTTCTATGACTTAAGGATGGTTGATGACTGTTTGTAGTGGAACAGGCCCATGAGATTCAGGCACTAGCGAAAGAACTCGAACATTTCCCATGTGTGTTGCCCAACAAGTTTGTGGCAGGAGGCATTATTGCTAAACTACCACCTTCTTGGAGGGATTTTGCCACTTCTCTGAAACATAAGAGACAGCAGTTCAGCATTGCTGATCTTATTGGATCTTTGGATGTTGAAGAGAAGGCAAGGGCAAAAGACACTCGCGGGAAAGGGGTTGTTGGATCTTCTAGTGCCAATCTAGTGTAGAAGAACAATCCCAATGGATTCCACAGTAAGAAGAAGAAGAAGAAGAACAAGCAAGATAACATTGCAAAGACTAAGCAGACAACCACTTTTAAGAAGAAAAAGAACAAGGATAATTGCTACATTTGCGGTGAACCTGATCATTTTGCCGGTGAGTGTGAGAACCGCAAATGGAAAGGCAACAAAAAGTCAGCGAACATGGTTATTGGTGAAACTGCAGGAACGTCGGGGTATGGTAATTTATTATCTATAGTTCTTTCATTTTGTCATTCATCTGAGTGGTGGATTGATACTAGGGCTAATATTTATGTGTGTGCTGACGTTTCCTTATTTTCATCTTATCAGGTTAGAGGGACTTGCTCCTTGTTGATGGGGAACGGATCACATGCACATATTCTTGGTGTTGGTATGGTCGATCTTAAGCTTACTTCGGGAAAGACCGTGCGGTTGAAGAACGTGCAGCATGTCCCCACCATCAAGAAGAATCTTGTCAGTGGCTCCCTACTGTGTAGAGATGGTTTTAAATTAGTTTCTGAATCTAATAAATGTGTACCGTCAAAGTATGGGACATTTGTTGGTAAAGGTTATGAATGTGGAGGATTGTTCCGTTTATCTTTGTCAGATGAATGTAATAGAGTTGTGAACAATGTGGTTAATGTTGATGAGTCTAATGTTTGGTATTCACGACTCTGTCATATTAATTTTGGTTGTATGGCACGACTAGCAAATTTGAATATAATTTCGAAATTCACCTTAGTCAAAGGTTCTAAGTGTCATGTATGTGTGGAATCAAAACAACCTCGCAAGCCTCATAACGCTGCGGAGGCGAGGGATTTGGCACCACTTGAACTAATTCATTCTGACTTATGTGAGATGAATGGCAAGTTGACAAAAGGTGGTAAAAAGTATTTCATGACCTTAATAGATGATTGCACTAGATATTGCTATATTTATTTGTTGAAGTCAAAAGATGAAGCTTTACACTATTTTAAGGTCTATAAAGCTGAAGTAGAAAACCAACTTGAAAGGAAAATCAAACGTGTAAGATCAGATCATGGTGGAGAATATTTTTCAAATATGTTCACCTTGTTCTGCAGGGAACATGGCATAATTCGTGAGAGGGCACCTTCCTATTCACCTCAATCAAATGGGATTGCCAAAAGAAAGAACTGCACTCTAACTGATTTGGTTAACGCCACGTTATACACAGCGGGACTTTCCAAGGAATGGTGGGGAGAGGCTATATTGACAGCATGTCATGTCCTGAATCGTGTTCCTACAAAGAATAAAGAGATCACTCCATTTGAGGAATGGAGAAGAAAAGATTAAATCTTTCTTATTTGCGTACTTGGGGGTGTTTGGCCAAAGTGAATGTGCCAATCACTAAGAAACGCAAGCTTGGACCTAAAACAGTTGATTGCGTGTTTCTTGGTTATGTTATTCACAATGTTGGTTATAGATTTTTAATAGTAAAATCTAGAGTGCCTAACATGCATGTTGGCACAATTATGGAGTCCAAAGGTGCTACATTCTTTGAAAACATCTTTCCCATGCGAGAGGATTTTAGCAATGCTAGTCAAGAATTTATTACAAATGATGATCTAATCGATGTGATAGAATACAATGAACAAATACTTGTGTGGAATCCAGAGGAGGATGACAATGAAGCTCCTAAAAGGAGCAAGAGATGGAGGACTGCAAAGTCCTTTGGTGATGATTTCATTGTATACCTTCTGGATGATACTCCTAGAACCATTGAAAAGGCATATTCCTCTCCTGATGCTGATTATTGGAAGGAAGCTGTCAGGAGTGAGATGGATTCTATTATGTCTAATGGAACTTGGGAGGTTGTTGATCATCCTTATAGGTGTAAACCTATAGGATGCAAGTGGGTGTTTAAAAAAAAGGTTAGACCTGATGGTACTATTGAAAAGTATAAGGCGAGGACTGTGGCTAAGGGGTATACTTGGAAAGAAGGAGAAGACTTCTTTGAAACTTATTCACCTGTTGGTCATTTGACCACAATTCGAGTGTTACTTTCCTGAGCAACCTCTTATAGTCTTCTCATTCATAAAATGGATGTTAAGATAGCTTTCCTAAATGGAGAGTTGGAGGAGGAGATCTATATGGATCAGCCAGATGGGTTTGTAGGAAAAGATCAAGAAGGAATGGTGTGTAAGTTGTTAAAATCTTTGTATGGCCTCAAGCAAGCACCTAAGCAGTGGCATAAGAAGTTTGATAGAACTCTTACGTCCGCTGGCTTTGTTGTGAATGAAGCCGACAAGTGTGTGTACTATCGCTTTGGTAGGGGTGAAGGAGTGATATTGTGCTTGTATGTCGATGACATACTGATTTTTGGGACAAGCCTTAATGTGATTAAGGAAGTCAAGGAGTTTTTGTATCAAAACTTTGAGATAAAAGATTTGGAAGAGGCTAATGTTATACTTAATATAAAACTAGTAAGAGAAGGTGATGGTGGGGTTACACTCTTGCAATCCCATTATGTGGAAAAGGTTTTAAGTCGCTTTGGTTATAGTGACTGTAAACCTATTTCAACACCTTATGATGCTAGTGTGATTTTAAGGAAAAACAAAAGGATAATGAGAGATCAGCTGAGATACTCTCAAATTATTAGCTCGCATATGTACTTGGCTAGTGCTACGAGGTCTGACATCTCGTTTGTTGTGACCAAACTAAGCTGATTTGTTTCAAATCTGGGAGATGATCATTGGCATGCTCTAGAGAGAGTGATGCGCTATCTAAAAGTTGCTGCAGACTACGGGATTCACTATTCTGGTCACCCAAGGGTACTAGAGGGTTATAGTGATTCAAATTGGATTTCTGATGCTGATGAGATAAAAGCCACGAGCGGATATGTGTTCATGCTTGGTGGTGGTGCTGTTTCCTAGAAGTTTTGCAAGCAGACCATCTTAACGAGGTCAACTATGGAAGCGGAACTTACAGCATTAGATACTGCCACTATTGAGGCTGAGTGGCTTTGTGAACTCCTAATGGATTTACCGGTGGTTGAAAAACCGATACCGGCTATCCTAATGAACTGTGATAATCAAACAGTGATTATCAAAGTAAACAGTTCAAAGGACAACATAAAGTCGTCTAGGCATGTAAAGAGGCGGTTGAAATCTATCAGAAAATTGAGAAGCTCTGGAGTGATAGCCTTGGATTATATCCAAACGGCTAAATCCTGGCAGATCAATTCACAAAGGGTCTTTCACAAAATGTGATAGATAATGTATCTAGGGAATTGGGCTTGAGACCTAGTAAGTGAGTCATGATTTGGTGGTAACTTGTCCTATGTGATCGGAGATCCCATGAATTAGGATGGTGAAACAAGCCATTGGTTGACTGAGAGAAGAGAACCTTTGAATAAGCTCATTCCTGTGAAAGTGCATTTCTCTTCAAACTGTAAGGTAGGTTGGCTTTTGCCTTAATGTAATCTGAGTGGCTTATTTAAGCAAAGATGTTTTCCTACAGAACATCTTATAAGGATTGCACCTATATGATTTCGACTGCTGGTCACAGTCTATGAGAATTGGGTAATCTCTAGATACTCATGAAAGGCTTGGAGTATGACTTATATGCTCCAAATTGCGGGGATGCTTTTAAGCAGTCTAGTACCAGAAGGGGTTTTGGTAAAGCTAGTTTGCACAAGACTGTCAATTCAAGGCATAGTCTATTGATCAGTTGTGAATAAGTGTAGTCTCTCCTCTAGGTGGATGTTCAACTTAACAGTCTCCATCGAAAACTAGTATATAAAAGCAGCAGTGAAATTGAGAGCATTTCTCGTATGCCTCGAAATTTGGTGGGGTTTGTTGGAATATTTGGGCTAGGCCCATTTATTTCATTTAATCTCAAGGCCCACGATTAATGCTAGGTGGTTAAAGTGGTTAATACCAAATGGGTAGTTAAGGAGTATCTTAACCAACTTAAATTAGTGGACTATCTGTGCACTAATTGAGAAGTTGAGGAAGAGAGAAAGGGTGCCACACGCGCGCGCTCGCTTGCTCATCGAGCCGAGCCGAGGCGCGGCACGACGACATGATGTGTGGGCTGGGCTTGCTTCGGTTTTGCAGTTTTTAATCACGAGTTGATGACTAGTAACTGACGTTGTGTTTAGTGACTAGTAACTGACGTGGTTTAAAAGGCTGACACCAATGACTAGTAACGGTTGGGGGTTACTGGTAACTGATGGTGACTAGTAACGGCTAGAGGTTACTGGTTAATGGCTATCAGTCACCTGTGATAGTGTCCAAGTTCGTTGAATCTCCTTCCTCTTATGTCTATAAAAGATGCTCATACTCCGGTTAACGCGCACGAGAAAAACCACTCTCTCCTTCCTTTCTACTGCTGCCCGCTGCTACTTTCGCATCTCCATCGCAAGCCTCTGCGTGCACAGAGCTTGCGAGAGTAGACCTCCGAAACTTCATCTTGTTGCGACACTTGCATAAGTAGGCAGACGATCAAGTTTTCGGGGAGCGCATCTTTTGCGCGACTGCTCGCTGCGAACGACTACATCCTACTACTTCCCGGAGGCCGTTCGAGGGACTGCGCTGCACCAAATCGTCACTGCATCAACTCTGATCGACTACATCGAATAGCCCGAACCGAAGTTTTAGGCACAATGTCTGATACTTCCAATTCTAGCAACGGCACACCCATTGCCTCCGGCAATGGTCCTGCCACTAGGTACACTCTGAACCTTTTCTGGTTCTTTTATTTCTTTCTGTTCATGATTAAAATTATGTTAAACAGGAACACTCGCACATGCTTAGAGTCACTCACAATAATCATGATTTACTTAATAATATTCGGAATTAATATATACCATAAAATGCCTAAATTTCTAACAATAGGTAACAGACATACCAAGCCCGTCACCTGAAAGAATAAAGGTAAAGGATGTTGATGATGCCCATTACAAATAGGAACTCTAGGCTGTTGGGGCTGGCTCAGGTACGACGAACAACAATTACCATTGAGGACTCATAGGTAACAGTCATTGTCTTAAGCCATTATAAAAACATGTGTAATGGGTTTCGTCTGTGTCCATAACTTTATGTTATCCCAAGATATAAGCTATCCTCCATTTCCAAATTAACGAAGTCTTCAGAACGTTATCCACTCCTCTCCCAGCCCTAACTCATCCTTTATTTTTATCAAACATACCTGTATTAAAGGTTAAGGATACCATACAAAGACCCAAACAAATACAAATATGTCCAGTAGGATACAGAGGACAGCTGTTCCAGCCTATTGCAAAAAGGTCCCTAGAAAAAAAGAAATTATAATCAAGTCCATGGAACCTCTGCAGGCCGGATACTCCAGAATCTGCTACCGCTAGCCACCGCCGGCAGCCACCAAATCCAGTCGCCGCCATCCCCAGGTCAGACAGAGCTCCATCGCCACGAGGCTTTGAGCAGAGCTGCAAAAGACAATCACCCCCACGAACGAGATGAAGCCAATGCTGATAGTCCATTGGCCGGGGCCGCACCCCGAGCTCCGACGACCATGGATCCAGACTTGCCATCGACGGCTGAAGCCACCGTGGGACGCCCGAGTCCACTCTCCTAGCTGCCGTAAGACCCAAAGCTGCCTCTCCATCCATGAAACAAAAGACCGACACATCCATCTCCCTTCCAGGCTGTCGAGACGCCAATGGTCGACTCCTAAACAGAGGCCCCACTCAACTGAGAGCCCCTCCTCCAAGGACTCGCCATTGACGCTGGAGTGGAGTGCTAATGGGGTGAGGAAGAGTCCGAGAGGACTTATTCCGTCACAACGCTGCCACCACCACCTCCCAACATCACCAGGAAACCCAACCCTAGTGACCCTAGAACCTAATCTATGACCTACACCCAGCCGGCAAGAGCCCAGCGGTCTCCACCACCTCCCGATGGCCAGCAGGCCATCTGAGGTGGAAGAGGTTGCCGTCTCCGCTAGCAGCAACTGCATAGCCTTTTTTTCACCTCTCACTTGTAGCTGGCCCGAGAGGCTTCGAGAGGGGGGAGAAGGGGCCGCAAGGCTAGCTTAGCCCTAACCCATCCTTGAGAGAGCAGTGTGTCACCGCCTCCACCACCACCAGATAGTTCGCTCAGCTCCGTGCACCGCTAGCCTTCCGGTCGTCTGTGGCACACGTGCAAGTGCCGCACACTTTTTTTTACTAATGTTGTGACACTATTACCTATCCTATAGAATAGAAAATGCAATGCGGTCTTTGTGCTCCGTTGTTAGTCATCGATGCATTTGGGATCGAAAGGAAAGGAATTTTTTTCGCAGTGGCAAAGTCGGACTGGGCTAGAGGTAATGAAGCTAAGGATTGCAAAAGACATGTATGCTCACTGGGAAGGATAGTATGGCAGCAGTAGGACAACACTTTGGGTGGAGGGAGATATGTGTTCCTTCCAAGTCAACAAGCAGCCACACTTTTTAAATACTTTGGTTGGTGACACTGACTTCATTAGATCTGTGTGCAGTCAAATATGTTGTGTTCCATTCATTGGTAGTGCCGGCTGCTTTTTGGAAACATGCGTGCGTAGTGTGGTCATCAAAGGCATATCCAAAACATGAATTTTCATCACCAAATTCTTTACATGGATTGACTTGACATTGATACTCAAGAGCCCTTCCACCCACTGCAGGAAGATGTTCATTGAACGTCCTCTCTATGGCCAGCAATAGTAAGTTTTATAGTTGGCATAAGTAAACCCGTTCAAATAGGCGGTTATTGTTCTCCATGATGACTACCATGAACACACAAATCAGATCCTACCATATTAAAACATCACAGCAGAAAGTGGAATATGTAACATTTGTCGAATCACACAAGCCCAACCTTCCTTGCCAAAATTCTTGCTCATTCTCAAGGATTGTGAATGTTTTAGGAAGGCATAGTTATGGTAACCAAGTGTTTTAAAACATTCAACAAGATGTAAACTTTGTTGCTAGTGCATCGCAAGCCTGCATGTGCTTAGAAATATGAAACTTGCAGTTCGACAACCCGCAACACAACCTGTTTCAAGTTCTCCTTTTGTTTTTTTCTTCTTCTTTTATCCTTTCTTTTAGATTCCTTTGCTCTTTTATTTTGAATGATTTTAACAAGCACAAAATAGCAAATGAAGAGTGTGGATCACAAACTAAATGAAAATGGTGTAAAAATACAATGGTTACCATCAAGTAGATGAACTCAACCAATACCATGACTAATAGTGCCAAACAAAGGCTATATTATTTTTTATAGACTTTTAGTAGATTATAGAATATATGAAATAAAATAAGTACATGTATGGATAAAACAGGAATAGATGGTAAACTAAAAGGGTAGATATGTGTGTGATGGTGAAACCTACCATGGCAATGATAGCTCTACTTACAACATGATATAGGAACATCCTCGATAGTGGCCTGATCTTCACGAGAGTAGGTTGATGAACTAAGGATAAGTAGCTATGAACATCAAAGGATAACTAGAATTTATACATGCCAAGGTTAGATGCGACCAACTGACAGGGTGGGGTGGGCGGGAGGGGGGGGAGGCATTGAAATCCTGAGAACTTGGCCTCAATCCCTCAATGGATGTAGAACTGGACTAACCCAAAAGGCCCAAAAGCCTAGCGCACAAATTAGGGAAGCTAGAGGGATTTCTTCACAAGTCCAAAAGAAAATAAAGAACAAAGGTGTGTGAGAGACTCAGCAACTTAGTTGCAAAACTATAAGGGTTTATCAAATCATCAATAGATCAATAGTTATTTTTCCAATAGACTATGGGTGACATTTATAATAGGAGTAACCCTACTATATGGGTAGGAACTGAAGTGACCGCGTTGAAAGGTGGAAGGACAACTTATGGGGCTTTAATGAAGTGTCCTTAAGTTGTCACGCGTCTCCTATAGGCTTTTGTAAATCTTTAGTAAAATGGTCATTATTCTCCTACAGGCTTTTGTACAATCTTCAGTAAAATGGTCACTATTTTTTATTGGGAAGTCCAAATGATGCTTAGTTTGTTGCATTAGAATGTAAAATTGATAAGGTTTCCTCCCATGTGTATCATGGACCCTGTATCTTCTCAAGTTGATACATACTTGCACGAGAAGTCGAAACATCTGTCATGTAATCCTAGGTCAAGTGCGCGTAAGCTTGCTCGTCCTTGGTAGCACTCTTTGTATAACCATCTTTGTTATCCATGTAACCCAATGAAGTACCTCCATGCATAGCAATCTAAGTAAGAGTAAAGTACACATTTTAGATAGTATATAATTCTCACCAACATTGAAATGTACCCCAGAAACGAAAGCATGCACCTCCTTTTGAATTTCATAGCATGGTTGCACGTAACCGACGCTTCATACATGTGCTTGTGTATCCTGTGCTTGGTCGTGTATAACCAGCTTACCAGGCTAGCACTTGGTGTAACGGGTTGCATAACCGATGGTGTAACTATTGTAGCTGCAGCATAATTGCATCACCGATGCATCTGGTTTAGTTATGGCTCGGATTTCCTCATCAAGAAGCTTGAGAGAGAAGGATGGGGAGGAGAATATATAGATGCTAGGGTTATCCTTGCTAGTTTCCACATGGAAACTAAAACCTTAAGGATAGTTATTCATACCGGCCTTCACCTAGGGTTGGAAAGGATAAGTATCCTTACGAAGTACCTAAAGGACAGCTCATCATGGATAATTATCCTTGCCACCTAAAGGCCTCTGCTTAGTCTTCCTCACTCATATGGTCCCTATGTTGCCCCACTCATGCCCACACATATCTCCACCCTCGCCAATAGAGATTCACTCTGCTTCCGTCCCTAAAACCAAGATTCCCTTAGCATGGAGGTTGCAGTGGATTCCGAGGTGGAGTTAGTGGTTAGGCTGTGAGCACAGAGGTCATCACCGTGGTATGAACCCTTGTAGGAGTCTCCTTTCATAACTATAGTGACATGCCATTATATTTAATTATGTGACACTTCTTTATGATTTAAAAAAATTATTGGGATGCCTAGTCACACATATATATTGGTACTACTGTCAGTTTGACACAACTCCTTTCATTAGTTTGAGTGAAAGAAAATAAAAACCATCCAGTCCCTAAAGCCAATCTCAATGGGATTTCACGGACATTAAATCTTGTGGCACATAAGCAATTTTTCTTACTTGGCAAGTTAATTATAGTCCAATGAAACCACAATACAAGTCCCATGACACACAATGAAACATGCACTAAAGATGTTATAATTTTACGTCATGATATATTTATGATATATTTGATCACAACATTATGCAAGAATTAAATGCTACATCATGTCTATGAAACAGTGCAACGCATGCATTGAGACATGAGCTTTTTTACGGTTATACAATACAACTACTTAGTACCAATTGTTCATTATTATGGATAACTTAGTAATTATTACATTGTAAAAGTTGATATCACTTGTAGAGAACTCGGTATTAGTCCCGGTTGGTAGGATGCAAATCTCCCAAAAATCCATCCGGGATAAACCAACCGGGACAAAAGGGGGGTCTTTTGTCCCGGGTCACTCAACCGGGATTAAAGACCCCCTTTTATCCCGTTTACTACCAACCGGGATAAAATAGGTCACCATGCCAGGCGCCGCAAAAAGAAAAGAAATCCCGGGAGGGCCCCCCACGACGCAAGTCACAAGTCACACGATTTTTCACGCGAAGTATGCGCATGCACGCTGCGTGGGATTTGAACCCACAACCTCTAGCCTCACGCGTAGCTTTCTTGCCATCCCACCTACACAGCACATTTGACTATATAGGGGATGCAATCCTTTTGTATTAACTCGTGGGGACCATTTTATCCCGGTTGGAAACACCAACCGGGATAAAAGACCCTCTTTTATCCCTGTTGGTATTACACACCGGGATAAAAGGGTTCGAGGGATTTAGTCCTCTTTCAGCCACTCTGTTGGGGACCCTTTTATCCCGGTTTGTAATACCAACCGGGATACAGGCGCCGCAAAAAGAAAAGAAATCCCGGGAGGGCCCCCCACGACGCAAGTCACAAGTCACACGATTTTTCATGCGAAGTATGCGCGTGCACGCTGCGTGGGATTCGAACCCACAACCTCTAGCCTCACGCGTAGCTTTCTTGCCATCCCACCTACACAGCACATTTGACTATATAGGGGATGCAATCCTTTTGTATTAACTCGTGGGGACTATTTTATCCCGGTTGGAAACACCAACCGGGATAAAAGACCCTCTTTTATCCCTGTTGGTATTACACACCGGGATAAAAGGGTTCGAGGGATTTAGTCCTCTTTCAGCCACCCTGTTGGGGACCCTTTTATCCCGGTTGGTATTACAAACCGGGATAAAAGGTATCCCGGTTGGTGTTATCAACTGGGATAAAAGACCTTTTATCCCGGTTGGTGTTTCAAACCGGGATAAAAGGTCTCTCAGGGTCTTTTTTTTCCACTTGCCTTTGCAACCGGGATAAAAAGTCCCGGTTGGTGAGCTCCCCACCAGTGACCGAGCTTTAGTCCCGGTTGGTGAACCTTTTATCCCGGACCAACTTTAAACCAGGACAAAATGGGACGCATGGAAGGTGAGTTCTCTACTAGTGTATTTAAATGGAATGGTCTTTTAAACTTATGCTACAGTAAAATTATAATAATTCCATTTGTATTGTTTTATTGTGATACCCTTATACGAACTATACTACTCATGTATACTAACCATATCACAGGTGAAGATTTTAATAGTATACAATTGACCTTGACCATCAAATATTTTTATACTAGTCTTTTTCAAACAGTAGTAGTATTGTAACGCAAAAAAGCTCTTGAGATATACTATTTCATTTTATTGTAACGACGACAGACGCTTTCGGAAACTGTGTACTATATTGAGACTGATCTAAGAAAAATTCAAGGGGAATTTATTGGCGGGTATCAGGCCGGTACGCCGGCTGA
This sequence comes from Setaria viridis, assembly GCF_005286985.2. Lineage (NCBI taxonomy): Eukaryota > Viridiplantae > Streptophyta > Magnoliopsida > Poales > Poaceae > Setaria > Setaria viridis. The sequence goes on along the minus strand of NC_048263.2, from coordinate 12,167,559 downwards.
TATTTTCTGTCCCCGACGACTTGTGAACGTGTGTGGTTTTGTCAGGATGTCATGACTTTCGCGCTTTGTACTGATCTAGGGAACTTTATGCGCCATTCACCAGTCTTGTAGCTGGGTGCGACAACAATGACCTCTTTCTTTCCGCGCCTACCCTTATACTAAAACGCATACTGGTTGGAAACTTGCGGACACGTGATGTGACAAGTCACCCAAATTTCATGCGAGGATTCATGATGCTGAACAAGTCACCCCCTTTGTCCTTTGGCTAGGCCGTTTTGACTTCCATCCAAGGGAGCAATGCCTTTTGTCCTCCCATTCACCAAAAGTAAGGAGATGGACACAATCAGTGAGGTCAAGGTCGTCCACAGCCATTGCTTCCTTCTTGTCTACTCACTGCACTTGCGGCCATGGAGAATCATCGCGGAGGTGCCGTTGGAGGAGACGGGGAGAGCTCGGTGCTGAGCGAGGTCAATAAACAGCTGCGCCTCGCCGCACCGCTCGCCGCCGGATTCCTCCTCCAGAAAATCATCCTGACGATCTCCATCATGTTCGTCGGCCGCCTCGGCGAGCTGCCCCTCGCCAGCGCCTCCTTGGCCACCTCCTTCGCCAGCGTTACCGGCTTCAGCTTGCTGGTAACCATCCTTTTTTCCCTACTAAAACCAACTTATAAGTCTTTCTCGTTTCGGATCGTAAGTGACGTCACGCGGCCGTTCTTGTCGATCAGACAGGCATGGCGAGCAGCCTGGACACGCTGTGCGGGCAGGCCTTCGGCGCGGAGCAGCGCCACCTACTCGGCGTCCACAAGCAGCGGGCCATGCTGGTGCTGGCCCTGGTGAGTGTCCCGGTGGCGGTGGTATGGGCCTACACCGGCGAGATCCTGGTGTGGTTCAGGCAGGACCGGGAGATCGCCGCCGGCGCCGGGAGCTACATCCGGTGCATGATCCCGGCGCTGTTCCTGTTCGGGCAGCTGCAGTGCCACGTCAGGTTCCTGCAGCCGCAGAACGTCGTCGTGCCGGTGATGGTGAGCTCCGCCGCCACCGCCGCAGTGCACGTCGCCGTCTGCTGGCTGCTGGTGCGCAGGCTGGGCCTGGGCGCCAACGGCGCCGCGCTGGGCAACGCCGTCTCCAACCTCGTCAACCTGACGGTCCTGGCGATCTACGTCAGGGTCTCGCCGTCCTGCAAGGACACGTGGAGGGGGTTTTCCCGCGAGGCGTTCCGCGGCATCCCCGGCTTCTTGAAGCTCGCCGTGCCGTCCGCTGCCATGGTCTGGTGAGGAAGACACTGCACATCCTTCCATCCCATACAATTGTACCTTGAGAGGATCAAGGATGAGTGCCATTGCTCATCATGCGTGTCTTGCGGTGACATGTGCAGTATGGAGTGGTGGTCCTTCGAGCTCCTGGTGCTGCTCTCCGGTCTTCTCCCAAACCCAAAGCTGGAGACCGCCGTGATGTCTATCTGGTGAAATTCTACACTTGCCTCTTGTGTTGAACATGCATTGCTGTTTGCTATCTAATCTAAGGCTTGCTACTATGGTTCTTGTAGCTTCAACACTTATGTCTTTGCATTCATGCTTCCTATGGGACTTGGTGCTGCCGTAAGGTCAGTAGTCCGAACTTGACGATAATCATATTGCCGAATTTCTCAAACATGTTCAGTCATGTTCTTAGTGATGGTGGTTATTGCCATTGTGCATGTAAACATTTCCCCCCTTGTTTCTGCGCAGCATACGTGTTTCAAACGAGCTTGGCGCAGGGCGGCCAGAGGCCGCGCGCCTAGCAACGCGGGTGGTCATGCTTATAGCGTTCTCCCTTGGCATATCAGAAGGTCTTGTGATGGTGCTAGCGCGCAATCTACTGGGGTACGCCTACAGCAACGAGAAGGAAGTGGCCATGTACACCGCTAGGTTGATGCCGATCCTCGCGGTGTCCACATTATTTGACTGCCTGCAGTGTGTTCTTTCAGGTATATATATATAGCACAACGCCACATGTGGTTGATATGCCATACGCATATCGCATAGTAAAACTTCTAGCTGCATCTATCTGTGTCTTTTAGAGCGTCGATTGCGGCATGCTCCTGTCTCCATGATCTCGTCTTCGCATCTCATTTTTCCGGTGGAGAGTGGACACAGATGGTATGGTCACATCTACAACTACAATCAGATCTTTTCCAGCACATTCCAACTCATGGCGATAAGGTGCTGCAAGATTCTGTACTGTGCAGAAACAGGAAAACCTATCATTCCTGAAACGAAAAAAATAGAGAAACAGAAAAGTTTTGACATTCAGACTTTGGGCTTTCAGCTCATGCCCACGTGAAAGCGGACACAAAGTGCGATGGGGGAAGAAGATGTACTGATGTACAGACATTTAGGCATTCAGAATTTCAGATTCTGGGTTCATGTACTTGTCATTTTCTCACATTGTTGGGTGATGCTACTAGTAATCTATAGTTCTTTTCTAAACATTTAAGGAGTTTTTAGGTGCCATGGAACCACCAGATGATTTACGTATACTTGATGTGCAGGTGTAGTTAGGGGCTGTGGCCGGCAAAAGATTGGTGCCATCATCAACCTCTCTGCGTTCTACATCGTTGGCATCCCAGCGGCATCCATTTTCGCCTTCGTTTGTCATCTCAGAGGAATGGTATTATACTTTCTCATCAATTTCCTTTGGTATAACTTCATTTCCATTTCCTTTTAGTTTCACAGTTAAAGACATGCTAAAAGGAAGTTCTGGTCCGAACTGAGCAGGGTCTCTGGTTTGGTATCTTGTGCGGAGTAGCAGTGCAGATGCTCTTGCTTCTCTGCATCACCTTATGCACCAACTGGAACAAAGAGGTAAAACCAAGTCTGGAGCTTCAATGCATTTCATTCATCAGCTTCTTTTTTCACCATGTTCTGAGCGTTGCTAGTTGGGTTTCCAGGCATTGAAGGCAAAGGATCGAGTTTTCAGTTCTACTATTCCTGTCGACCACATGATAACATCAGGTTGTACGGATCAGGAAAATGCCTCCAGTGTAGTTGGAAAGGATGCTAGGAGAACCATAGAGGTGACAAAGGATTGTACTGCTCCGAATTGAGGTAGATCGCAGTAATAATGTAGGTTAGCCGGACTGATAATACTTGAGTGGTAAGCAGCATCATGTGCCATGTACTAGTTGCATTTCCTCCAGCTAAAAGCTGTAGGAAACTTGCCCCGTTAGGCCATTAATTATGATTTTAGTGATTGGTGGCACTATAATTAATCATTGAGACTAATATTCTTGCTAAGTACAGGTCCCAAGGATGGATTCCAAATCATGGCAAGATGCTAATCATCAAAATCAAGTGATCCAAACCATACTAAAAATAATTTAGAATTATTCTATGGTATCCAAGTGATGGACTCGTGGTATCAAAGTTGCGGTATCCAAGTCATGGTTTTCACATAGTCAAAATCCAGAAAAATCCATGAAGACAGTGGTCACTGCAAGTTCCGGTGGGGCACTGATGATCCGATGGGGTTGCCGGAGTTTTCACCGGAGCTTTACTCCAAGTCTGAAAGTTTCTGGAAGTAAATGTGCACGTTACTAGCTAGAATATCCGATGGCCCACCAAATGAAGAAGTCGGATGAATTTGGGCAAACAGGTTACACATATCAGGACGTCCTTGCTGGGATTTGTCAGAAAAACAAAGGTGGGGAAGCAATGATTGATCTGTCAATATCATGTATGCGAGATCATGAACAATACTAGAGGCATGATATTTGTTGATTTGGTTTAGTCAAAACATACATCCTCATAGCATGACAGGAGTCCTCCCCAAAATGAACACCGATCTCTCTAGGATCTCGCAACGATTGTAACCACGAGTCCATTCTTGCCACTCAATGTTCGTGAGTTTCTGATCGCCACTTTGGTTGTTCTTCTATTGGTAACTTGGGGATTAATTTCATCGAGTTTGGACATGAATTGGACCTATGCCTATTGCCATGGATCCCATGTCGATAAGCATGGAGTCAAAGTCTCAGCTTTGGTGCCCGTCTTAGGCCTTGTTTAGTTGCCCAACTTTGGGGTGTCAAAATTATTGTAGCAACACTGTAGCATTTTGTTTGTATTTGTGAATTATTGTCCAGATATTAACTAATTAGGCTCAAAAGATTCGTCTCGCAAAGTACAACAAAACTGTGCAATTACTTTTTGATTTCGTCTACATTCAGTACTCCATGCATGTACCGCAAGTTTGATGTGATGGGAAATTTTCTTTTTGCATAGTGCCAAAGTTGGGATTTTGGAGTGAACTAAACGTGACCTTACTCATGTTGCTTACTTGCAATGTTCCCGGTCCATGTCCATGTGAGCCTTGTATGAAAAATTCTCTATTTGTGTCCCTTTTCTTGTAAATTCACAACATGCTCCAAATTAAAACATGAGACATGCGCGATATATTTTATGTGTTTAGACCCGACAACCTATCGAGGGGGGTGCCCGAGGTAGTGTTTTGGTTAGTGGGGCTCATTGAGATCAGGAACTCGAAGGTAAACGCAGACACACGATTTAGACAGGTTTGGACTGCTAGATTGGTAATACCCTACGTCCTGTGTGTTAGTTAGATTGGATTATTTTAGAGGGGGTCCCTGCCTCACCTTGTATTGCTAGGAGCATGGTTACAGGTCAGTTGGTTATAAGAATACTAGTCAGATATGACTAGAGGAGTTCTACTATTACTACAACAAGTACTTTCCTACTCCTCGACTAGTTCCTATCTTTCCATGTAGACTACGTCGTCCTGCACCATGGTCTCCATGTCAGATGCGTCTCGGTGTCCAACCCCACATTTAGGACTGTCCAAACCTTCTGGTGGGCCCATAGATGTATGTACGACAAGCCTCCGATTACTTTTTAGTCAAATGCAGCACTTCTGAGTACTTTTGCATACTTCACCGACTAGTTTTTGGTGCTATTCGAGTACTTCATCTGGTTGAATCTTCGAAGGTACCCAAAAATTGCCATGAGGCTAGAATGTGCTCAAGCCTTATTCAACTCATTCTCATATCCTTTGATCTTGAATTTTATATGGAAGTACAACGAAAGGCTACTCCACATATGGAGTAGCCCTCGAGTCTTAGGTTGAATCGAAGAATCAGTCTGAGGATCAATCTGTAATTTGCATAATTTTCCCCTTAAACCTCGGAGAAAAAACTTTTTGTCGATGGACACGTGGTACACAGCTCCCGAGCTGTTAGCCGACTAGTTTGATGGGTAAAAGAGTTAACCTTTGGTCAACATCACCATCTCTAGAAGGAATCTTATCTCCTTCAGAAATAAAGGTAACCCGCCAATCATGTGTCCGAAATTCTAGGATCCTTTAAATCAAAATCCCTTCATTTGCACTGTTGTTACCGTGCCGCTGTGATAAATAATGGCGGGAAGTTATCCCATTTGTTTTACCCTTGCCATTTCCTGTCCAACTTCCACACTTTAGCCCTAGCACCGCCGCCAGTGTTTGATCTCAAAACACTAGCGCCGTCGTCCCCCCACCAAGCAGTCCCCAAGCGTATGCGACAAAAAAAGCTCATGACATCAAGGATGGGTAGGAAAGATGTTGTGTCCAAATCAGGCAAAGGCGAGAAGAAGAAAACATCTGGCAAGAAGAAAGAGCCGCAGTTGCCGACACCCAAGTATGGGAAAACCGATTAGACCGCACCATCAAATCCTATCTGTGCGTGGAAGCGGTCAACTCTGAAGGAGGAGGATATCAAGGTGCTTGTAACCACCAATTTACTCCAAGATCAAGACTTCATCAATTGGCGATCTACATATGGCAACGCCTGCCCTTTGGAGTCCTATCCCGATGAGACGGTAGTTTTTGCCTACTTCATTGAGCGAGACCTTGCATTAATCTCTTCACATTTCTTCCAAGGTTTACTGCGTTATTATAAATTGGAGTTGGTGCATCTGAACCCCAGTGGGATCCTCCATACTGCAATCTTCGCTCATTTTTGCGAAGCCTTTCTAGGGATCAGTCCGCACTTTCAATTATTCCAGAAGTTTTTCCGTGTGAAGCCTCAACCCTCAAAAGATCATACTCTCTTGGTTGGAGGCGTCGGGATCCAGATGCAGGAGATAGCAAGCGACCAGTATCTGGATTACGAGTTGATAGACTCCAATGCCGGGTGGAAGGAAAAGTGGTGCTACATTGGCAACCATGATCCGAAACTACCCAAATATATGTACGACATATGCCAAGTAGCACGTTAGTATAAGAATCAATATAGAAACACACCAAAATAGCACTAAAAATGCATCTATAACGATCACCAACACCCATAATAGTAACGTGTTTTTTGCCCATTACCTATGTGTTTGCCTCAAGTTATAAGCTTCTCATCAAAGTCCTCGAAATGTTATCCATCACTCTCCTCATCCTAACCCTAGCTTTGAAGGAGCAGTGTGCCATCGTTGTTGTCGGATCTACAAGTCAGCTCCGCACCCGCTGCCAGATCTGTTGCTCGGCTCCACAGCGTCGGCCTCCTGGATGTCCACATCACATGTGCGAGTGTTGTCACCCCAAGGATGCCCCTCTGCCGGATGTCAACCCAATGCGCCTCGCCTCCCTCGACCTCAACCCCTCCCCGGCACCACATCCTCCTCTGACCCCAACCTGGCACCTCCCTGAGCAGAGGTGATTTCCCTATTTGTCATACCCTACGGATGCATGGATGGATGAATGTGTTGTATTTTTTATAGATGGATGGATTGTTACAGGAATGAAAGGATAAATGCTATATGGATAAATGTAGTTTATGAATAACCAATGTTGTTTGTGGTCATGGGTTACCAGTGATCTCTGAGAGGGAGGGAGAGAGAGAGAGAGGAGGGCGGAGGGAGAGAGGGAGGTAGAGTGCCACTTATTCAAAAATATATATATTATTGAAGCCAGCGCAGTCAGTAATCCAAGATCGCAAACATAATAACTTGTATGGTTTTGAAATTTGCTTGTATAACTTTGCATATGTTTGGATGCATGTTAAAAATTACCTACAATGGGATGACCCACCATAGTGAGCAAGCACATTTTACTTAGATAGCTCCTTTACAAATTACAAAGAAATTGAGAGATACAAGTGAAAATGTCAGGGCATGTTCCTATTCATTTAGTGGGTCTTCCTTGCTTACTACATTTCGGTGCGTTAGGATGATTTATTTACTTTTATTATTATGTACTTTAATTTGGCAAGATATGGATAAGTTATGTTATATTGTATTTTTGACATTTCATTTTTTATTTTTAATTTGTATTTTCAATAAATGAACAAGCCTCAAACTTTGGAGCGCCATGCCAAAGCTCGTCTAGTAGCTCGCAAAATAATGGTGCGTGCAGGGCACCATGTAGTCATTCGAGTAATGGGGCACCTGGTGCTTATTAGCATTTGCGGGTCAACATTCGGACACTAGAATGCATTCGTGTGACCCGTGGAAATGAAGCATGCGTGTCCGTTTATGGCGTGATGAAGATCGAGCTTTGCTTGTAAGGCAAGGCGCGAACTTTAGTTTCGGTTGGTAGAGGCTAAATCTCTTCAAAAATCATCGGGAATAAATTTTTTGAGATAGAAAGGTGTCCTTTAGTCCCGGGTCGAGACTAAAGGCCCCCTTTAGTCCCGGTTGGTGTTACCAACCGGGACAAAAAAATTTCAAAAAAAAAAGCCGCACGCTCCCATGTCCACCCAGCCGCAGCCCTTAGCTCCTCCCCGCCGCCACCCTCTACTCCGCCCCCCGCCCACACCCTCCACGCCCGTGACCGCCACCGCCGGGCCCCCCCTCCCGCGCCGCCACCCGTCCTCGCCCCGCTGCCGCTCCTCACTGTCAGTGAGGGGCGAGCAAAGGGGAGGGGAGCAAAGCGGGATGGGGTGGCCACCCGCGCTGGAGGAAGAGGAGGAGGAGGAAGGAGAGGAACAGCTAGCTGCGCGCTAAGGACTTGTGCACGCGTTGAGAGAAGCGTGTGGAGAAGATAAGGACGACACCTGTGCACCTCTGTGTTTTGTACCTTAATTAGTCAGTGTCTAATGTATATCTGGACTTGTTTCATAATTCCAATATTGATCTTATCACATCAAGTTCATAAGAAAAGGGATCGACTTTTATAAACTAAACGGCCAAAGGGAGAGACAGCCATGCCAACTCGCCATGGATGTGGATCTGGATGTTAGCTATCATTACCATGTAAGATAACTAAGCTAGGGCCGGGACCGTTAAGGGCTACGGCTTTGTTAATACAAACGGCAGCAGGCACTAACGCGAGGCATTAGGAGGAATCATATATTTAGTTAATACATCTTGGATGATCTTCACGTGATGCTACTATCTCTGTCCCTGTCCCTCCTCAACTGCACCCGTTCACTTCGGCGCTAGCACATGGCACACATATAGGAATCCTATCCCGGTGGAGAACAGTCAATAATTCGCAAGTATCTTATTACAATTCAATAAGCAGGCCTTGTTCTCTCATGTTAATAACCGTACGTGATGTAGATATGTTGGTTAGGAGGAGGGGTCTAGGTAATTAAAGACAATTTTTAGTGGAGTATTGCTTACAAAAATGCTATAGTGGAGCAGCGGCTCCGGCAACAAAATTAACCAGGTTTCATCGTGAGGTCAATTTCTCAAAACCGACCGAGTAACATGGGTAGCCGCGCGGAATGAAACCTTTTTGACTTTTAGGTGTCGGCATGGAGCTCCAACGGGACCCTAGCCCGCCCGAGCCGGATGGGTGGAGGCACGAGGGGGCGGTGGGCGGCGAGCAGTGGGCGGCGAAGAAGCACATCCGGCGGGAGGTGGAAGGTGAAGGTGAGTCGTTGGATGATGATATGATGGCTAAAAAATCGAGTGAGGTGGAAGGTGAAGGTGAGTCGTTGGATGATGATCTGATGGCTAAAACATCGAGTGAGGGAGCCTCAAATAATTTAGGATTGGATCCAACTTTTGCTTTATGAAATCATGACCATTAGAACCTTTGCTAACAAGGAACGTGCTATCCTTCGCACTACATATCATGATGATCCTCGCATGTAGAAAATGGTGAGCTCTAATTAAGGGATCAATTAAGGGATCAGTGAACTACTCCCTCCATTTCAAATTGTAGGTTGTTTTGATATTTGTATAATTTGGAACGGAGAGAGTATATAACAAGGGATTGGAGCCATTTGTTGCCGCCTTGAATCTTGGGTTCTCCGGCAGTGAAGCTAAAGGGCAATAGCACGGAGGCGCCGCTTCTCACTGGCAGCCGCCGAGAAGAAGCACGGAGGAGGCGCTGGGAGTTTGGTATGGAACGAGGTCAGGAAGCATCTGCGCCTCGCCGGGCCACTCGTCGCGGTGTACCTCCTGGTCAATGTCGGCCAGATCGCCTGTCATGTACGTCGGCCACCTCGGCAAGCTCGAGCTCACCGGCGCCTCCTTCGCCGCGTCACCGGCTACAGCTTGCTGGTAAACACGTTGCACGTTGCCCCCTGTGTCTCCCATCGTATCTGCCCTCCAATCCAGTGCTCACTGCCAACGCAACCTTGCCGTTGTCAATTCGTCAGTCAGGCATGTCGGCCGGCCTGGACACGCTGTGCGGGCAGGCCTTCGGAGCGGCGCAGCGACACCAGCTCGGCGTCCATATGCAACGGACGATGCTGGTGCTCGCTCTGGCCAGTGTCTCGGTGGCGGCGGTCTGAGCCTACGCCGGTGAGATCCTGGCGTGGTGCGGCCAGGATCCAGGCACTACTGAGCATTAGTTCTAGCTTTTAGTACTAGTTGATTTTTGATCCGGTACTAATGTGACTATTAGTACCAGATCTAATGGCTAGTTTCCCAAGAAATCCTGACCGGTGACCCCTTTTTAGTACCGGTTGGGTGCTCTAACCGGTACTAAATGTCACCTCAGGGCCGAGCGTAGGGAAGTGCAGCCTGTGCGATAGCACGGGGCCTCCAAATTTTAGGGGCCCACCAGACTTGCCGTCCTCCATCGTCATCCATCCACAGTCCTGTCCATCCATCGTTCAGCCCATCCGTCAGCACTCAGCAGCAGGCTTTTGATCCTTCAGGCTTCAGCGGTTCAACCCTGTACGCGGCAGCGCCACAGCGGGATCGAGGCATCACCGGCTCACCGCGTCAGGCGTGCACACGCGCCCTCCAGGCTTCAACCCTTGACGTGGCATCGGGATCAAGGCGACGAGCGGACGAGGCGTCACCGCGACACCACGTCAAGGCGACAGGGCATCAGGCGCAGCCCCGGCCGATTGCGCAGTCCCGACCGATTGCGCTGACTTGCTTTTTGATTTTCGCCGGCTGATTGCGCAGCCCCGGTGGCATTGAGGCGCTGGGGCAGGGTGAGGAGGAACCGATCTGGAAGACTAGAACGTGCCGGATTTAACACTTTGTGAATTGTGATCGATCGTCGATCAAGTCTCCAGGTATACTAATCAGGTTCAGTGAATTTTCAATATTTGCGTTCGATAATAACACAACAAAGATAATGATTTGACCACAATAGCACTTGAGAGTGAAGTGTTGGAGAAGATTGATTATAAGCGTATCATTGAAGATTTCATTTCAAGGAACACTAAAAGAATGAAGTACTTCAAGTAAAGATTATGAAAGCAAGAGTCGAATAGGTATAGTTTTTGATATATCTTATTATGATATATATCATATATTTTATTTATAGTCTTATTTTTTACGAGGTAGATCTCATTTTAGAGTTTGGCACAGGGTCTCGATTTTTGCCGGTTCGACCCTGGGTCACCTATTAGTACGTGCCTGAGGACCTCCGGAGATCGTTTCTGTCTGGTCTGAACCAAACAATTCTCGCTGCTAGGGGTTTTGTAGCTTGCGCATTATCACGTTCGCCGTTATGCCTATGGTTGGACTTGGAGCTTCCATGAGGTCAGCAATCCTAAGGATGGCACCGATCGCCATAGAAGCATTGACAATGTATTTTATATTACTGAGTACTGACACTACCGTTCCCTCTATGATACTCTATTCTGTTCGAGTTTCTATATCAGCACGCGTGTTTCGAATGAGGTTGGTGCACGACGGCCTGCGGCAGCCCGCCTGGCTAACAGGTGGTCATCTTTTTGGCATTCTCAGCCTCAGTATCCGAAGGGATTGTGATGGTGTTGGCAAGGAATATTTTTGGGTACGCTTACAGCAACGACGAGAAATTGGTCAAGTACACTGCTAGAATCATGCCGGTTCTCGCCGTGTCCATATTGTTCGATGGACTGCAGTATGCTCTTTTTCAGGTGAACAAGAAAAATCACCCAAGACGATTCTATAGCCTAGATATGATGTTGCCGAGTGGTGAACAGCTCACCTCTCTCATCAAATTTTTCAGGACAATGATATCACATGGCTTATGGTCCAACTTGATTTTCTAGGTGTCATTACGGGCTGTGGCCGTCAAAAGCTTGGTGTCATTATAAATTTTGCTTCCTATTACATTGTTGGCATCCCAGGAGCATTCTTTTCCGGCTTTCTATGCCATCTTGGAGCAATGGTAATTCAATCCGTCCTCTTCATTGATTTTCCTAGAGAATAACTGAACTGGAGGGGTTTTCCCCATTTGGATCCCTTCATTTTAAAGGAATTGAAATCTACTTAATGAATTAGACTATTTAGCTTAGAATGTAGCATTCCACAACTTTCCAAAGTTTAGATATAAGCCTATCTTAAATTTATGGGGGTGGGAGATGGAAATTGATTCTATAGATCATCATGCTATTTTCTAATGTGCAACTTTGCTCTTCGACTCGCTTCCCTATAGCAGAAGTGCGGCACATAAGTATCTTTCCCATATGGCCAATAATAATATATAAATATATTCCACATACAACTATATTAGCTTAATTAATTTATGTCTAAATTATGATATTTAGAATGGAATTTAAGGATGCAAACGGGCCTAATGGAAATCCTGGTTTGAATTCTCAACAGGGGCGCTGGTATGGACTTCTATGCGGACTGGTGGTGCAGGTGTTCCTGCTTCTCTCCGTTTCTGTATGCACCAATTGGAACGAAGAAGTAACAATAAGTTCAATTAATCTTAGCTGGTTTAGGTGTTCTCAAGCACCTGTGTACTGTTTCTCAGAGTTACTACTTGGGTTTTCCGGTATTGAAGGCAGAGGGTAGATTTTTCACCTCTAATATCAATCTCAGTGTATAGTTTCATCATATTATTACCAAGACTACCATGTCAGCTTTTCAATGAGATGAAATTGTCACTCTCAGTGCAAAGTTTCATTGCACAATTTCATAGACGAACTGTAACATTTAATTCTTCAATAATGTTATGATCAAATGTGTCATAGAATGAAATAAAAGGGGTCTCAGCGTGGGTATTTGATCCAATTTTATGATCTTGGTAACTGTGCCGAAGGAGTGCCATGAAACTTTATTCTTCTCTCCCCTCATAAAAACTCTGCCAAGTCAGCAAATATGTTGATGTGTCTAGCAATTTATTGCTATGAAATCTCATGACACCTCCACTGAGACTGGCCTAATCTTCGCGGAGATATGAGAACATGAGACAACATCAAGCAGACAAATGAATGATATGATGTTGGGAACAATGCTCAAGAAGTCATGAGGCGACCCGCTAGGGTTGAATCCCGATCTTTCGATGAGAGAAGGTGGATAACTCAATTTGGGGATGGAGATGATGTTTATAGCCCGACTACAACCATCCAAGGATGATGCGCCTTAGCAACCGATGCACCACCTCCAAAGGTCGTTGCGATCTTATGGAGCACGATCAACCAAACCACTAGGGTAATTCCTGCAAGCAATCGAGGAACAAGTAGAATAAGCAACTCAATTGCAAATATGAAGATAAAAATCAATCTGAACTCACAAAGTTGGGGCTCTGGATCAAGTAGAACGGATGGTCTAGTCGACACACGTGTCTACAAGGAAGTAGTAATGGCTAAACTTTTAACAAAATAAAACCCAATCTGTTTGTGGCGGCTCCAACCCTTATTAATACCTAGGAGAATGACCAGGGGGTGTTGGGGCGTGCTCCAACCCTAGGACGTGTCCCTAATGGACCCAACTTGATACACGGCCCATTGGGCCAAAATAAGGTGACGCAACACCTTTGGACAGAAAACTTCTCGGTAGTAATTCGGTCATTGCAGTCACATCAGAAAAGATTTGGACATGAGTCTGGACCAATATGAAAATATACTTCATAAGAATTCCAAGGAGTACTTGAACGCCCAAAACAAAGTCCGGATGAGGTCGTGGCGGCCATTGCAAGTTGGCACATAGCTGCAGTCCAAATCTAGCCCCAAAACATGTTGGATTGGATCTCTTTCTTTCCTTGGACCAAAAGTGACGTGGTGGCCTGGTGGAGGACGTTGGGAATACTTGGACTTAGCCCCCAATCTACTTCTTTGGTCCTTCATGCCTTCCATATGTGTTTAACACTATTTTTGATCCATGTATGTATTTCTGAAATTGACAACGAACATACATCATAGTGTAACATCAATTCATCAAATGTATCAAATACAATCATGGTAAAGAATTGTTCACCTGTGAATCAAAAATTACTAATGTGGTTGTATCCAAGCATGTGATGTCCTCATCACTAGTATACCTGATAATTGCAATGATGGTTATTAAATAGTCAGAAAACTCTTGTAGAAACCAAGCTATTTTAATGTTTCCATAAAACAGTATACTTCCCCCTGACTTCTGTGAGAACTACTGTGCAGGTTTTCATTCTTTATCTAACCGTGAGAATATAGCAATAATGACACTTGGACCTGGTATCGTTGCAATCATTCCATTTTCTCCCTTGTTTCTCTAACACTATGGAGAATTCTTATGACAAGTGGCATCCGCAAAGTAATTTATCTTTGGAGTATTTTCTTAGCTTAACTAAATTTGACATTAATTTTGGCTAATTCCTATCCGATCTGCACTACTATATATTTTTGAGAGAAATTAAGCTTGAGGGAAAAGGGAGGGAAAATGCTAAGTTTCTAAAGAACACCATCTGGTTATTCAAAAGTAATACAAATTATTTTTGATGGGGAAACTGACCCTCTTGTCACATTTCAAAAACCGAAGTTCAAGAATACTCAAATATAAAATATAAAACTATTTTAGAAACTTCTTTTTAGAAACCCTCTTGAGCTCTATCTGTCTCCTCCGTCCGGATTGGGGTTCCTATCTGCCTTCCGAAAGCCAGATAGGAGTCACAACTTAGAGCCTATTAAACTCCATTGTATAGCTTACCACGACCTAGCAACTATGCTATCCACTACATATCCTGGCATGCATGCAGTAGCAACCGTGGGCTGCATGCTGCAGGACAGCAGACTCCAATAGCACATAGGAGGCTACAGGTAGGTAATGTGCGCTATTATTTATAATTTTTTTCGAAAGATTTTGTGTTCTCATATATTCAAAATATCAAACTAGTGCACTCAACATTTTAAATATTAGATCCAACATTCTTTCAAACTAAGTTTATTTCAAATAAACTAGTTCAACATTTAATATGAAAATGTTGAAGTAGCAAAATTGACATAGATCATCCAAAATGTTGATTTTTTAAGATAACAAAATATATTCATATTGGATCTTATTATGTTATATTAATTCTTACCAATACAGTAGTTTAAATGGATTCAAAAATGAATTTGCGGTTTGGGGGAAAAAGTAGTTTGAAGTTTGAAATGGAAAAGAAACACCCACAACAACCATGCCTGGTCAACCTGCGCCATTCGGTCCGTGCATGCATGCGCGTTTGCTGCCTGGTCCACCTCCGGCTGCTGTGCTGTTGAGATATGATTGCACGAATCTCAAACATGGTAAGTCAAGTTAAAAAAACTACCGGAAGCTATATAGGATCCCTCTTTTACTGGCCCGGCTTTCACACCTGGCCCAACCCATTTATCTCAATCCTCCATTTGGCCAGCCCAACTACCGGCCCACCATCCCCTCAAAAAAAAAACCACCGGCCCACCACAGCCCGCCCAGCTTTGAGATTCGTACCAGCGAAGCGATCCTACGGCTCCAACTTGGAATCCCTCACGCTCCGCCGCCGCTGCGCTCTCCCGTGCTCACCCTCCGCCGCTACCTGCGCCTCCCGCTGCCGCTTCTCCTCCCGGCGCCACCGGTCCATCCTGCTGCACCCCGTCCATCTCTCAACTAGGCCGTGCGCTGCTGCCCCTGCCACGTCGTGCGCGCAGCCTCGCGCACACGCCCTGCATCGCCGCTGCCACCGCGGCATGGCCCCTCGCCTGCGCTTGCTCCTCACCCCACCGCGCACTGCCTCCTGTGCCGCCGTCCTCACCTGCGCGCGGCTTATCCTGGCGACGGAGAAATCAGGATCCGGCATCACGGCCGGATCCAGCAGCCACGAAGGAGAGGCGTGCAGGAGCGGGCATGACTACACCGAACTGGCTGAGCCCACGACGGCAGCAGCGCTCTAGCATTTCGAGTCTCCTGCCATGGCTCCAAAAAAACAAACCCAGGTTAACTTGGCAATCTGAATAATGCTTTGCTGACTTCATGAGCGATGATTGTATAGTACTGTCCGGAATAGTTTAGGACTATACCTTCTCTTTTATTGAAAATGCATAATCATTGGAACCTCTGCTAACGACGACCATTATTGTCTTTTGCGCATGATAAATGGATTAGGTCTTAGGAAGGTATTTGTTTTTGACTCCCACATGTACCAAATAGTTAGCTCAATTTGGAGAAGATGGAATCAGATTTTATTCTGGTTCAATCGCCATTGCTGCCTCAGTTTCTCACTCAGTGAAACAAGATGGGAAGCATGGAAGCGCCGCTCCTCACTGTGAAGGACACCGAGCAAAGGGTCGAAGCACACGCTGAGGGCTCGTTCTGGAGTGAAGTGAAAACGCAGTTGTACCTGGCCGGGCCACTTGTCGCCGGGTACCTCCTGATGAACATCACCCAGATGATCTCGATCAGTCGGCCACCTCGGCAAGCTTGAGCTCGCCAGCGTCTCCATTGCCACCTCCTTTGCCGCAGTCACAGGCTTATGCGTGCTGGTAAACATCCCGGCCCTCAAATGTATATTTTGTTCACTTCCGATGATACTGAATACTCATCGAGGGCAACCGGCGACCTTTTTCAGGCGGGGATGGCAACCGGCCTCGACACACTGTGCGGCCAGGCGTTTGGTGCGGGACAGCACCATCTCCTCGGCGTGCACAAGCAGTGAGCGGTGCTTGTGCTCACTCTGCTGAGCATCCCGGTCGCCGTGCTGTGGGCCTACGCCAGCAAGATCCTCTCTTGGTGCGTCCAGGACCCGGAGATCGCCACCGCCGCGGGGAGCTATGTCCGGTGGCTGATCCCATCGCTGTTCGTGTTCGTACAATGCAGTGCCATGTCCGTTTCCTGCAGATGCAGAGGCTCGTCCTGCCGGTGATGCTGTGCTCTGGCACCGCAGCCCTGGGGCCTGGGCCACCCTGCTGTCTGCTGGCTGCTGGTGAACAGGCTCGGTCTGGGCAGCAAAGGCGTGGCTCTAGCCAATGCCGTCTCCTACCTGGTTAACCTGTCATTGATGGCGCTCTACATCAGGCTCTCACCATCCTGCAAGGCCACCTGGACGGGCTTTTCTGGTGAGGCGTTCCGTGGTATCCCTGGCTTCTTGAAGCTTGCTGTGCCATCTGCTGCCATGGTCTGGTAAGGGAACATTTGATGCAATGCAATTCCTATGTGACTGATCATCCTCACTGCCATTGTTATATAAAACTGACTACAGCATGGAGTGGTGGTCCTTTGAACTCCTGGTGCTCCTCGCTGGTCTTCTCCCCAGTCCAAAGCTTGAAACTGCTGTGCTGTCCATCTGGTGAAAATTGGTGCTCACTTCTAGCAACCCTCCTTGTTTGCTCTTGGATTGCTCTGACTGCTGTGATTCTTGCAGCCTGCACACTATCACTATCACGTTTGCATCAATGGTGCCAATTGGACTTGGTGCAGCCTTAAGGTCATTCCGAAGTCTGAACAAAAGATGCTGAAGACAATTGTCTTTTAGTACACATATCACCGAGTGCATAATTATTTTTTTCACATCGTATTTCTATACAGCACACGTGTTTCAAATGAGCATGGTGCTGGCCGACCCCATGTCGCTCATCTGGCAACTCAGGTTGTCATGTTCTTGGCATTCTCAGTATGTGTCTCAGAAGGGATTCTGATGGTGTTGGCAAGGAATCTACTGGGGTATGCATACAGCAACGACGAGGATGTGGCAAAGTACGCTGCTAGAGTGATGCCTGTCCTTGCAGTGTGCATCTTGTTTGATGGCCTGCAGACTGTTCTTTCAGGTAAACAAGATACACACATTTTGGACCATAGAGCAAATAAACAAATAGGTACATTTGATGCCCATAGAAACCATAGAACATAATGTCCTAGTACAGGTAAACAAGTACAAGATGCTTAGAACTGCTCCCAGGAGTTTTCTCTTTAAACATCATTGGGGCATTATATTGAACTTAAGCTAATATATGCCTACTGGTGGAGAGTCAAATTTAGAACATTGATAACATATGGCTCTACTTTAATTTGTAGGTGTCGTGAGGGGTTGCGGCCGGCAAAAGCTCGGTGCTGTGATCAACCTTGTGGCCTATTATGTTGCTGGTATCCCTGCTGCATTCTTTTTCGCCTTTGTATGCCATCTTGGAGGAATGGTAATATTATTTTTGGTTATTACTTCCTTGTGTAAACATGAGACGTTTATGAAAAGAGGGATCTTAAAATACAATCCGGGTTTACACTCTCAACAGGGGCTCTGGTTTGGACTCCTATGCGGATTGGTGGTGCAGATGCTCCTGCTTCTATCGATTTCCATTTGTACCAACTGGAACGGAGAAGTAAGCATATATATATGTTTAAGATTCTATCAAATTTGTTTAGTTGCCCTCAACTTGTTCTCAGAGCTGTTAGTTGGGTTTCCAGGTATTGAGGGCAAAGGACGGAGTTTTCAGCTCTAATCTTCTGGTAGATACATGGCAAAACATGAAATGTCAGTGAGCAAACAAATGAATGATGTCCTGTCTGGAATACGCTTGATTGAGAAAACCATTGAGGCAAGAAGGGATTATGTTGGTCCTATTGCTCCAGTTGCTAGCAATGATGGTTATTTGAAATAATTGTAGTAGAACTTGAGCTACCTTTTGTGTTTACCAAAACAGAATGCCTTTTTTTGGCTCAAGAAGAAAGACATCTGCAATTATATTAAACAACCAGTTACGGGCATATCCGTAGGCTTATTAAACAACAGGTGTTTTACCTCTTCATTTACTGTAACAGTTGCTACAAACATACGGAGTATATCTCGGTTAGCACTCTTGTTTAGCCACGACCCTGGTCCCCTGTCTAGCGGGTGGGTGTATGCACACTAGTGGCCTATCTTTTTTCTTTATGATTACCAGTGGCCTATCTTCAGACGGTCCAGGTTCAACAATGTAATAATATTTCAATACTATGTCAGTTTATAATACTGGGTTTTGAACTTTTGATAATGACAAGCTAACTATTTTCTTTAACTAATTAGTTTGTCATAAATATCATATATTTTAAAACTAAGGGGGTGCAAACAAATGATGACTACGTATCTCTCGGTGATATGCTGAAGAACTTTTGGGTCTCCGACTCCGTCATGCTTATGTATAAGAAGAATAATAAAAGGAAGCATACCGTTGTCATTTGCCTCTATTAAACAGTACGTTCATTTAGGTTGTTCTTTTGGTCCTCACATGTACAAAGTAGTTTAGGCGCATAAGGTTTGGTTCAAGCTGACATTGCAAAATACTTTAGGTCCCTATGGTTTGTCAGGATGTGCTAAGTATCCCTAAATATTATTGCGCCAATCTACGAGCTGGTTGCAAGAGCAACCACATCGTTGTTTCCAAGCGAGCCTACTCATATAGGACATGAGCATATTCAAAACTTGAGGGGTAGACAAGTTTCAAGTCTCTTAGCAATATGCTGCCCGTGTCAGGATCAGACAGATCCGGACCAGAATTCGGAGATCGAAGTGGAACTCGAGCCAAGAACAAAGGGGAAAAACGTGGATTCAGTAGCAACAGCAGTAGCAATTAACGGAGGATAAACGGGGTTCAGATACACATAGAGGCTGAAATACTACTACTGCTAAGATAGAGATAATAGTTAGGGTTTCTTGTTCTTTGATGATTCCTTACAGACTGGGTCCTTGAGCTAATAAAGCAGGCTCAGGAGTAAAAGTAAATGTAAAACAACTTTAACAGAGAATAATTGTTCCACGTCCTCAAATATAGATGAAAACGGCGGGGCGAAGTAAATGAATATTAGCCGTGGGATGTGAAATGAATGGCATCCATGAAGTTGAAACGTTTATTGGACGCCGATATACTGTGTCTTCTCTTTGCTTAACCGAATGGCGAGTGAATTAATAACTGAAACACTCTGCTCTGCCTGATCTCGACAGCCAGGGGCGGATCCAACATGGGGTTGGGGGTGGAGCCCCCCTAGGCCCGTACCCTCATAGATCCAATGTAGCCCCCTAGAAATTTTAACCATGGATGAAGGGGGGACAAGAAAAGGAGGAAGAAGAAAGAAAAGAGAGAAAAGAAGGAAGAAGAAGAAAGAAAACAGAGGAAGGAGGAAGAAGAAGGAGAATGAGACGATGAGCCCCCTAATTTGTGGAGTAGGATCCGCCCCTGCTAATAGCCTGCCCGCTAACCTCCAGCACCAAAGGAGGGATTACAAGATCTACTAAGACGAGCATACCAGATGATACTGAAAACTTGATATTTGTTGACGAAGTTTGATCGAAACCTACATTCTTAGATCATGACTACGATGCTCCTCACAAAAATCATTTATAACACTAGTCTCTCCATGTTTCTACACTGTGTTGTTAGGAGTCTATCACTATATGTCATTATGGTTACAATAATGGTCTCATATTATATTTTAAAAAAACAAGATACAAGAGTTCACTCCAACTCCATCCTACTACTATGCCAGAATTGATTTGTGCTGGCTCAGAAAATTTAGCGTGCTGGCAGGCGTGATTGGCGCTCACCAGCACAAAGCTTCCCTGGGCCGGCGCGGGAGCACCCGTCAGCAAAGATGCCACTGTGCTGGTGGGTGACATAAGCACCCGCCAGCACAGATCCCGCCCAGATAAGGCCATGGACAACTTCTTCCGCAACTAACCTTCTATTTGGAGCTTGCCCGAGAGGAGCTCGGGAAAAGCTCCAAAAACACCAAATCTAAGGGGGAAGATTTTGCTCTTGATTTCTTTGGAGGAGGTGGCTATATAAGGTGAGTTTGTGCTATTCCAATCCTCTTTTTCAACTTGCATCCATCATTTCTAGCTTCATTAGGTTGTCATCTAGATCTAGATCTAGACCTAGAAGAGAGAGGAGGGAAGAGAGAGAAAATAATTAGAGATGGAGAATTTTTGTAAATAAAATTTTATGATCATATTATAACCATTGCAATGCTATGTTTGTCACTTTAATGTAATATAGAATTGAGTTTGATTATATGTTTTCTACTTATTAGATCCATAGTTTTAATTCATGAGGTTGATTGAATTTAATATATAATTGAGTTTGATTTTTTTATTCCTACTTATTAGTTATTACATCCATAGTTTAATTGAGTTTCATTTAATGTAATATATAATTGAGTATGATTAATTTACTATAGAATTAGTTTTGATTATTTTTCTTCATACTTATTGATTATTGCACCCATATCTCATTAAATTAGTTAATATAACATAGAATTGTTGTTGTAGTACTTAAAGATGGATCATAGGGTATGGATGTATGGCATATGGAGATATTCACAAATATTCATGTCAGAGGTATTGAAGTTTGTCGAGACTACGGAGAAGCACGCTCGCAGTTGCAAGACAAAGCAAATACGTTGTTCGTATTTTGACTGCAGCAATAATATTGTATGGGAGGATATTGATGTCATCAAGAGACATTTAATAAAGTGAGGTTTTGTGGATGGATACACAATTTGGTCCCACCATGGTGAGGCAGGAGGTACTTTCAACAACACAGACATCAACACTGACTATGATGAAGTAGGTGGTGATGATGCAAACGAAAATGATCATGTTATGATGGATGATGATTATGACTGTGGAGATCAAAATGGTGATCAAATAGATGCGCGTGTGGAACCATAGGTGGACGAGAAACGTGATGTTGATATGGAGGACATGTTTCGCCACATTGAACCATAAGTGTTGCTAGGGAGTGCTAAAGGGTTAGAAAATGTTAAGACACTTAATAAGGCAGCAAAGGATCGGGCTTTGGGAAGAGTGGACAATCTTGTGTTTCATCCTTCATCTTCTGATCCTGAAGGCTAAATTCGGCTGGTCAGATAATAGTTTCAACAATCTCCACTCTCCTGGGCAAATTGCTCTCGAAGCCTAACTTTGTGCCAAAAAACACATACGAAGCAAACAAGATTATCAATCCATTGAACATGAGTGTGTAAAGAATATATGTGTGCAAGAACCACTGCATATTGTGCCGCAATGAGTACGCAGCATTGGAAAAGTGTCCAAATTGCGATGCTAGCCGTTACAAAAGTAATGCCGATTTCTGTGAGGACTATGCCGGTTCCTCCATTGGGAATAAGAGGAATAAGGGTGCAAGGAAAAGTGCTGGTGCTCAAGTGGAGGACGAGTCCTATATAGGTACTGACACGACAACTCAACGCAGAGTCCCTACCTTGGTGATGTGGTACTTGCCAGTGGTGGACCGTCTGAACCATTTGTTCTCAAACCCAATGACCGTTGAACTGATGACTTGGCATGCTGATCACCCAATAAAGGCTGACGGAAAGCTTCGACATCCTTCCGATGCTCACCAGTGGAGGACCTTCAATGCCAATCATCCAGAGTTTTCAGATGAAAAAAGGAATGTACAGTTCGCGTTGAGTATAGACAACATGAATCCGTTTGGTGAAAGAAGCAGCACACACGGCACATGGCCAATGCTGATGACCATATACAACCTTCCCCTATGGCTATGTCACAAAAGAAAGTTTCTTTTGCTAACCATTCTCATACAAGGCCCGAAGCAACCTGGCATTGAGATAGATGTTTTCCTTGAGCCACTGATGGAAGATATGCATAAGCTTTGGGAAGATGGGGTTCAGATGTGGGATGAGTACAGACAGGAGCATTTGCCCTGGCAAGTCAGGTAAAAGGTAAGATAACATCTAAAGTTTGCTTGGATAAAACATTATATGTGTACTTTAAGGGATTTATGAAGATAGTGTCCATGTGGCATAGGCTCTTCTTATTGAAGATGCACACATACCGCAGGATGAAGGAATTTTTTCTAGCACCAATGAGAATGATTTTGCTCCACAACCAGCTACGGGAAGAATAGTATTTGAAATGTTTAAACTCAGTAAGCAGTCATTAGGTGGTGTTGATAATTCAAAAATAGGAAGGAAGTAGGCTGAAACTACAGACATTGCCGATGTGCCGTTTAAGAAGATGTATCTTCTTTAAGTATTTGCCATATTGGCGAGAGCTGGCGGTGCGCCATGCCATTGATGGGATGCATCTTCAGAAGAATGTGTTCGATAACACCATCGGATTCTTGAGCTTATTAGGCAAGGCAAAGGATGGACTAAAATCACATAAGGATCTGGTTGACCTTCAAATCAGGCCAGAGCTCCCCCGCAAGAACTTCCTAATGGTAAGCAATACCTTCCCCGGCTAGCTAGAACTTAACACCAGATGAGAGATTGGCTATGTGCAAGTGCTTGAGCGGGTTGAAAGTGCTGATCGGATTCTCATCCAACATCCGGTCATTAGTCTCATTGAAGGACATGATGCTTGCTGGCTATAACTCTCATAATTGCCATGTGATGATCACAATTTTTCTTACTATTGCGATCCGGGATATCAAACCAATATTCGTTAAGATGGTCACACGGATGTGTTACTTCTTCAACGTGATTTCGCAAAAAGTGATCAATTGTGTCGAGTTGGCTAGGCTTCAACTATTTGTGTTGGAAACTCAGGCCCAGCTTGAGATGTGCTTCCCATTGTCCTTTTTTGATATCATGGAACATCTCATGGTCCACATGGTCCAGCAAATAACTGAACTAGGGCCTACGTACTTCCATCAGATGTGGACATACGAACGGTTCATGTCGACTCTCAATGTATACATGAGAAATAAGACATTTCCAAAGGGCAGCATGATCAAGAGCTACTATATAGAAGAGAGTATTGATTGCTGCATAGATTACATAAAAGATAAAAGAGCTATTGGTTTACTAGAATCTTGACACGAGGAGAGATTGTCCGGGAGTGGTACCATTGGAATGAAAAGATTTATCCATAAGGACAACCAGCAATTGGAGAAAGCACATTCAAGCATTCTACAACAGCTCGCAATAGTGGAGCTCTTCATCGAGCAACACCTAAATGAGTTATGTGGAGAAAGCAATAGTCGCTTGGAGGATTGGATCATCAAAGAGCAAAAGCATCATTTCCCATCATGGTTGAAGGACCATGAGCAGCTATTTGAAGGAAATTCCACAGACGAAGTAAGATTGACCAGGTTGGCGTTGGGCCCATCAAGCAATGTCACCTCATGGCGAGCATATGAAATTAATGGATACACATTTTATACCACTGTAAAGGACAACAAAAGCATGGCGTACTAAAATAGTGGTGTTAGCATAGAGGCAATTGATACATCCAGATAGAACATAACTTACTACGGTTTCATAGAGAAAATATGAAAACTTGACTATGGAGAGAATATCCGGATCCCCGTCTTTCGGTGCTAATGGGTCAAACACCCAAATGGCATTACAGATGACAATTATGGGTTGACACTTGTAGACCTAGCCAATGTAGGTTACAAAGATCACCCATGGATACTCACTGAGCGTGTCACATAGGTATTATACATAACTGACCCTACAAATGCAAAGAAGCACATTGCCATCTATGGAAAACAAAGGATCCTTGGATTTGAAGGTGTAGTGGACATTGAGGATTACAATCAGTATGAGGAACTGGACCTGTTCAAAGACCATGAACGAAGAATCAAACGTGTTGAAGCAAGTATTGATAAATCCATAAAGCCATGGTTACATAGTGAATGTGAAGGAAGAATCGTTAAAGGATAAATTAATATTTCTTATTAGTTATGTTGTAAGACTTATTGATTATCTTGTAAGATTTTATGAATGTGGATTAGACTTTATTATCTTGTAAGACTTTATTAATGTGGATTCGACTTTATTATTTGTAACTAACCGCCAACATAAGAAAAGGGTAAGGGTACATCCATACCAGAATACAATAATGCAAGTTCATACATCAATACTTAAGGTCTTAGAGAGAACAAGTTCAAATCCATAAGAAATGGGTAGGGGTACATCCATGCAGTTACATATTTCATACTCCGTGTCGCTTCCTGTCGGGACTACTCCCCAGACCCACGAGTAGGCCTCGGACGGCCCACTAAGGGACGTACTCGGACGTGATCAGAACAAGGATGGGCGTATCCTACTCGGACTAGTCTTGTATGTTTATGGAAAACTACTCGGGACCATACCGAGTAGAACTCTGTAATAGTACCCGACTAGGACTCAGACTTGTAACCCTGCCCTCCCGTGTATATAAGGCTGGGCAGGGACCCCCCTCAAACAACAATCCTCAAGACCAGAACATACATCAATACAAACCAACACATAGGACGTAGGGTATTACGCGATCTAGCGGCCCGAACCTGTCTAAATCGTGTTCCTTGCGTCACTATTGATTCCTTGATTCTCGACGACCCTAACCGCATAAAAGACCACCTAGGGTACCCCCTAGGCGGGTTGCCGGTCTAAAACACCGACAGCTGGCGCGCCAGGTAGGGGAACTTGTCGAGTTTCTCAACGCGAACTCAATGGCGAAAGTCATCATCAGGCCCGTCTTCTTCCTCGAAGCCGGCACCACCTTTGTCTTCGGATCCTAGCTCTGCGTCGCCGAAGGCTCGGGATCGTTTCGGTGCCAGATCGTCGACACTCAGGAGAAGAAACCAGAAGAAGTGACTAGGAAAAATCAAGATTTCAAAGTCAACAAGCTCAAGTTCGACTACGCGTCGGATTCGACTTCGCCTCGGACTACTCCAACATCTCACTCAAGGGTCGAGCTCCGCCGACCCCAGTACTCAGGGTCGGGCGAGGCGGAGCCTCCCTCGAGGTCGGGCGAGGCGGAGCTACCCTTCCACAGGGTCGGGCTCCGCCGACCCCAGGCCTTAGGGTCGGGCGAGGCGGAGCCTCCCTCGGGGTCGGGCGAGGCGGAGCTACCCTTCCACAGGGTCGGGCTCCGCCGACCCCAGGCCTCGGGTCGGGCGAGGCGGAGTATCGCTCAGGGGTTAGGCTCTCCTGACCCCAGGACTCGGGGTCAGGCGAGGCGGAACTACTCTTCCGAAGGGTCCGGCCCTCCCGACCCCAGGACTCAGGGTCGGGCGAGGCGGATTTCCACTCAGGGTCGGACTCGCTTCAGATTCGGCGGCCCTAGTCAGCATCCAAATCAGTCTCAACTTCAAGGCGGTTCCCGCACGGACTTCGCAGCGCGACAAGAGTCTACCAAGATTTTCTTGCTCGAACCCGAGTTGAACTCGGGCATGACGAGGACGTTGACTCCGACTCATGCTACTCACCAGAAATACCATTATCTGGTCCAGCCCAAGGGTTGGTAATAACTTCGACACCACAAGACAGATTCATCCACTGGCCAAGATTGCGACCATCTTTCCTCGACCACGACTACGACTCACGTCTCGTCGCCCATATAGACAACCTGCCGTACCAAGAAGGCGTTCCACTTACATCCAACCACGAAGGAAGCTACACAGAGATTGCTACATCAAGTTTCGGAAGCTACTACCCGGACAGGGAGATACTTGTTATTACTCCAGTTAACAACCCGGGTACTAGCCAGAATAGAACCCCCAGGCGACTAGCACAAGTCGACAACATCTCTGACGATGAGTCTACAGCCGACAATGAAACTCCCGAACAGCGCAACCAACGAAGGGCGCGCAATGCCACTCGAGCTGAGCGTCGACAGTCGATGGCTACAAATATCCCTATTACAAATCTTGAACGGGCTTTCAACGCAGTCCAGGCTCTGGAGCACAATACTCCACTCGCGGCTATCGCTTCAATCAACATTTTGACAACTCTGATGCCTCAAGATAAGGATAATCTAGCCACAGCTCAACTCATGCAGCGGGGCAACAGACTAATCGCACAACTCGCGGAGCAAGCTTACAAGCTCCTTGACAAAGAATCACCAATCCCGTCTGTTCCTCGCATTACAGACGGAAGCAGGGGGGCTGCAGATAAAAATGTCGCCCCACGAAACGATGATGCAGTCAACCAACCCCCGCAATACAGCCAAGGTCCAAGCAAGCATAAAGCTCCTACTCAATAGAAGGATGTGGGTGAAGCCAGCTGCACCAACTCGGTTAAAAGTGTTCGCCCTACTCGGAAGAACCGCGAGTTATCCAACATCAGCGATCTACGAGAAATCCTCAACAATCGCCGCGAACGGGAAGTCGACAGCTACAACCACTTTCCTGCTTTCACAAACCAGGTAATGAAAACAAAATTACCCAAAAAGTTCAAACCAACCGGCATTACCAAGTACGATGGCAAGCAAGATCCAGTTCAATGGCTCCGCTGTTACTCGCTAGCCGTCCAAGCAGCCGGAGGCAACAACGACACTAAAGTCATTCATTTCCCCATATGCATGGAACCCGCACCACTGACCTGGCTCGAGTCACTCAAACCCAAGTCCATCGACTCCTGGGCAGACTTGACAAAAGCGTTTAACAACAACTTCGCTGGCTCCATGGCTAGACCAGGCAACAAGATTGACTTACAACAGATTAAGCAGAAAGAGGGCGAGACCCTGCGCGACTATCTACGATGGTTCTTCGAAAAGAAGGCTACCATAGTAGACATCTCCGAAGCAGACGTCATCGAGTGTTTCCAAACCGGACTCTATGATCGACGAACATACCAAGACTTCGGTCGCCGACGGCCAGCCGATGTCAAAGAACTCAAACTCATGGTGCAACAGTGGGCCGATGAAGAAGACAAAGAACGCGAACGGTTCGGTTCCCACCGTAACCGCGGACGCGACAACACCCACAACAATGACACAGATAAAACTCATCATAACGATGCTCGGAATTCCTATCCAGGTAATCATAATCGCAAAAGGAAGCCCGACAACACTGTTGCTGCCATGACCAGCTCCAGAAAAAAAGGACAGCGCAGAAACGACGATGGACCAACCTTCACGGAGCTACTCAAAAAGCAGTGCCCATGGCACCCGACTAGCAAGCACTCCGCATTGGACTATTATAGCATGCGCCGAGTCATGCAAGACTTGCCAGCACCACCAACTCCTGAAGAGTATGCCAAAAACAGAGACAAGGGTAAAAAAAAAAAAGCCCGCAATGACGAAGATGAAGACGGCGATTTCCAACCAGCCTCAAAAACCGTCAACGTCATTTTTGGTGGCATCCCTGGCACAGCATCCAAGCGAGCCAACAAACTCGTACTCAGGGAGATCATGGCCATCGAGCCGACGGACCCCACACCTCTAAAGAGGTCGGAAGTTCCAATTTCTTTCAGCAGAAAGGATCAATGGACAAAATTTTCAGAACCCGGCCGTTTTCCACTTGTCTTGGATCCAGTTGTGGCAGGATCAAAGCTAACCAAAGTACTCATCGACGGCGGGAGCGGCCTCAACGTTATCTTTGCCAAAACATTAAGGAAAATGTGCCTCGATGTCACGGACATGCTTACTCCAATGGATTCACCTTTCTACGGCATTGTGCCCGGAAACGCGGCCATACCACTGGGACAAGTTGTCCTTCAAGTCACCTTCGGAACTAAAGAACATTACCGCACCGAGTACACTAGATTCGAGGTCGCTGACTTCGAGACTTCTTATCACGCTATACTCGGACGGCCAGCACTTGCCAAGTTTATGGCCATACCACACTATGTCTACCTGGTACTCAAGATGCCAGGTCCTAAAGGAGAACTCACACTCCGAGGAGATCTCCGGAGATCCTACGAGTGCAACACCGAAGCTATGGAAATTGCTGCGACTACTCAATCTCCTAGTCCCATGCAACAAGTCTTCACAGCTTCAAAGAAACTCCATCCAACTGAACTCGAGATCCCGGAAAACAAGTCGGGCTCCACAAAGGTAAAACCCGCCAGCGAGCAAGACTTCAAATCGATCGACCTCCAG
Source organism: Setaria viridis (assembly GCF_005286985.2). Taxonomy (NCBI): domain Eukaryota; kingdom Viridiplantae; phylum Streptophyta; class Magnoliopsida; order Poales; family Poaceae; genus Setaria; species Setaria viridis. Next base: position 12,139,222 of record NC_048263.2, on the reverse strand, counting down.
ACCGGTGATCCTTCCAAGACAGCCTTGATCGGGACAGGGCTGGATCCTAAATAGGAATTCGCGCTCGTCAGTTTCCTTCAGGCTAACAACGATATCTTCGCTTGGAAGCTGGCCGACATGCCAAGTGTGCCCAAGGAACTGATCGAGCATTCCCTCAACGTCGATCCCAAAGCTACTCCAAAACAGCAACGACTATGCCGGTTCGCTCAGGACAGACGCGACGCCATCAAAAAAGAGTTAGCCAAGCTACTCGCGGCAGGATTCATCAAAGAAGTCTTCCCTCCCGACTGGCTCGCCAATCCTGTGCTCGTTCGTAAGAAAAACAATGAATGGAGAATGTGTGTTGACTACACCGACCTCAACAAACACTGCCCGAAAGATTCTTTTGGGCTACCCCGGATTGATCAAGTGGTTGACTCCACCGCCGAGTGCGCCTTATTATGCTTCCTTGATTGCTACTCCGGCTATCATCAGATAAGCCTCAAAGAGGAAGATCAAGCCAAAACAGCGTTCATCACACCCTTTGGAGCTTTCTGCTACAAAACAATGTCCTTCGGACTCAAGAACACCGGAGCAACTTACCAAAGGGCTATACAGATGTGCTTTGAAAAACAACTTCACCGCAATGTCGAAGCTTATGTTGACGACGTCGTCGTCAAAACAAGACATCGGGAGGAACTCATTGACGACTTGGAGGAAACTTTCTCCAGTCTCCGCGCTTTCCGATGGAAACTCAATCCGACTAAGTGCGTCTTCAGAGTACCCTCCGGCAAACTATTAGGGTTCATCATTAGCCATCGCGGCATTGAGGCCAATCCAGAGAAGATATCAGCCATCACAAACATGCAGGCTCTAGCCAGCATTAAGGATGTGCAGAAACTCATAGGCTGCATGGCCGCTCTCAACCGGTTCATCTCGAGACTTGGCGAACGGGGACTACCCTTCTTCAAGCTTCTCAAACGCCAGGACAAGTTCAAATGGACGGAAGAGGCAGATCAGGCTTTCACACAACTCAAAGACTTTCTGTCAAAGCCTCCTGTACTCACCGCTCTCTCGCCGAACGAGGACTTGCTCCTATACATCTCCGCTACTACTCATGTCGTCAGCACGGCAATAGTAGTCGAACGGTCTAAACCGGGCCACGCTTACAAGGTCCAACGACCTGTCTACTTCGTCAATGAAGTACTCTCGGACTCCAAAACTCGGTATTCACTGATACAAAAGCTATTATATGCTATTCTGCTCACCTCCCGGAAGCTGCGCCATTACTTCCAAGAGCACAACATCACAGTCATTTCCGACTTCCCGCTTGGCGAAATTCTCCATAACAGAGATGCCACGGGTAGAATCTCCAAATGGGCAGTCAAACTCAGAGCTCTTACTTTGAGCTTCAAGCCAAGGACAACCATCAAGTCTCAGGCTTTGGTCGACTTCATAGCCGAGTGGACCGAAAATCAAGTTCCAACTCCAGTCGAACGACCAGAGCATTGGGTAATGTACTTCGATGGATCCCTCAAACTTGAAGGGGCCAGCGCAGGCGTTTTACTCATCTCCCCCAAGGGAGACCAACTCAAATACGTGCTGCAGATATTCTGGGAAGCATCCAATAACAAAGCCGAGTACGAAGCACTGCTACACGGCCTTCACCTTGAAATCTCCCTCGGCATCAAACGACTACTGGTGTACGGCGACTCCCTAGTCGTCATAAACCAAGTCAATGACGAGTGGGACCGAAACAAGGACAACATGGACACTTATTGCAAAGAAGTTCATAAGCTGGAAAATAAATTCTCCGGCTTGGAGTTCCATCACATCGTCCGCGACAACAACATTACCGCTGACGTCTTATCCAAAATGGGCTCAACTCGTGCAGAAGTTCCAGCAGGAATTTTTGTACACGAGCTACGCAAGCCATCCATAACTGAATAGGTCACACCGCCAGTAGTCCCGACTACTGACGTCTCCCGAGAGATCATGATGATAGAAGTCGACTGGAGGACACCCTTCATCGACTACATCAAAGATCACCAGCTACCATCCAACAAGAATAAAGCTGAGCAAATCTCCTGACGAGTCAAGAATTACATTCTAGTCGGAGACCAGCTCTACAGGAAAGGTGCATCATCTGGAGTACTCATGAAGTGCGTCACCAGAGAAGATGGCCAAGAAATCCTAGAAGAAATTCACAGAGGAATCTGCGGCAACCACGCCTCTTTGAGGACACTAGTTGGCACGGCTTTCAGAGCAGGGTTCTACTGGCCAATGGCTCTGGCCGACGCCAAGCAACTAGTCCAGAAGTGCAAAGGTTGTCAATTCTTCACAAAAAAGCAACATGTGCCGGCTTACAAGCTAGTCACAATACCTCCAACATGGCCATTTGCCTGCTGGGGGCTCGACATGATTGGCCCGTTACCAACTGCGCCAGGAGGATTCAACAGAGTACTCGTGGCAATTGACAAGTTCACCAAATGGATCGAGGTCAAACCAGTTACTTGCCCAAAGGTAGACCGAGTTCTCGACTTCTTGGATGAAATCGTACATCGCTATGGTTTTCCAAACAGGATTATCACAGATCTCGGGTCTAATTTCAACAATCATGACTTCTGGGAATATTGCGAGAACAGCGGCATCGGTGTCCGCTATGTCTCGGTTGCTCATCCGCGAGCCAACGGTCAAGTCAAGCGTGCTAATGGCATGATACTCGATGCTCTGAAGAAACGACTACATGATGTCGGCAACACCAAAGGCGGCCGATGGCTAAAAGAGTTACCCAATGCCTTGTGGGGCCTACGTACCCAACCGTGCAAGACTACAGGACTATCATCTTACTTTCTGGTATATGGCTCAGAAGCCATACTACCCGCCGACATCATGTGGCAATCACCATCCGTTGAACAATACGACGAAGAGCTTGCAATAGAAACACGGCGAACGGATATAGACAGTTTGGAAGAAACAAGATGCGCAGCTCTAGTGCAATCTACCAGATATCTTGACGGTTTAAGGCGTTATCACGACTGAACGTCAAGGAAGATCTTTTAACTCGGGCGATATGGTCCTTAAACGTCAGGATTACATAAACTCAATTCACCATGGGAAGGTCCTTACATCGTATCAAAGGTTACAGGACCCGGATCTTACAGACTCCAAGAGCTCTCAGGAGAACAGGTGCCAAACTCCTGGAATATAGAACACTTCTGTCGCTATTACCCATAGCAGCACTCGAGTACTCAGGACGACTACTCGACTACCGACTTCAAGGGGTGTTCACTTTAACGCGCTATCAATACAACAAGGAAACTTACCTTGATATAAACTCTTCATATCAATCTTTACTGAAACAAGAGTGCATCAAGTTACATGCGAGTACAAGGACTCGGCTCAACAAAGACTACAAGCAACTGCCTACTGGCGGGATGGATTTAAGCCTCAGGCTTTTACTATATCACAAGGCCACTCAGGTCTGCCGACCGCAGGAAGGGCCTACACGCAAGGAAGTCTGGAGCTCTAAGTCAGAAGGCGGGCTGAGTACTGGCCTTTGAGTACTCTCCACAAAATGAGGAATCGTACCCAGAGAAGCACCTACAAACATTTACCATATCAGCTACCGACTACGACTACAATAACAAATTACAGGCACTTACCTGGAGGAGTCGTTTCTTTGGATTTCTCGACCACAGCCAGCGCTCCGCCAGAGGATGATGGTAGGCCGGCACTCCCCGAGCCTGATGTAGCAGCAGGTACCTCCACTGAGCGGATCACGTCTTGAAGCATCGACATAGTAGCTCCAAGACGACCATCGTCAACCTCGAGTATCTCTTCAACAATGAAGTCCTCCAAAGGGATAGATGCTGTAGTCACAGGTTTCGGCACTATTCCTGTCTCCACAGGGATAGTCTCCTCTACGTCCCTGCACCAACAAAGTGTCACTACTTGATTTTAAGACAATCCAACGGCATCCAACAAGACAAGGAGGCTCACCAGGTTGAACGTGGCGGCACTTGCACACGTTTCTTCTCATCGACAGGTGGCCGAGTACTAGGAGCCGCGGGAACAGCCACTGGCACTGTCTTCTCACCAAGACATGCAAAATCGAAGTCAAGACCAACAGTACTACTCAATTGAAAACAATCGAAAGAGGCAACGCTTACCAATGGCGATCACATTGGACAGCAAGGTGCCAGTAGCAAGTACTGCTGACACCTCCTTCGCTACTCCAGCAGGTAGCCCCAAAACCGCCTGGTCGGCAATGGGTGGCATGGCAGCCGGAGGAGTTGGCGCAGTTAACTCGGGGGCTACCACAGTTCCTGTTGATGGTACCTTCTCCGGCACCGTGTCAACAGCCTCCTCACCGACTTCAGGGTCGGACGCGGCTATTTCTTCAGAGGTAGCCTCATCTACAGCCTTTGCGAACCAAAACAAGATTCACCACATCAATAACGCATTTCAACCTCCTCAGTAACATACAAGTTATCGACTACATACCTTGGTACCCTGAGACTTTTCAGTGGTTGAAGCAGACTTCGCCGCAGCCATCTTGCGGACTACTCTACGCCTCTTGACAGGAGGAGAAGGCTCGTCCTCCGACTCCTCGATGATGGCTTCCGATTCTTCTTCCGCCTGTGCCACGTAGCCGTCAAGAACTCGGGACTTCTAAACAACAAATCGGTGTCAGCAACAAGAATCCCAAGTTGAAGAAGAACAAGTCAGGAAGAAAAACTTACCACTTCTGGCTCATACCAGGATTCATACTGACGAAGGGCTGCAGGGATTACTGGTACTCTCTCATTGTTCTGAAAAACTTAGCCAGCAGCGCCTCCACGTCATCGTCAGAAATGTCCTCCTCAGACATACGTGATGGATCCTTCAGACCTCTGTACTCACTTCCCGGGTGAGCACGTTTCTGAAGTGGCTGGACCCTTCTCTTCAGGAAGCTAGCTGCCACATTGATCCTAGTCAGACCGAGTGCTTTCAACTCGGTGATCTGCTGCATCTGAAGATCAAGTTCCGAGGTATCCTCAGGCTCGCTTATCCAATTTTCCGCATGCTTGGGCGCGTGACCAATCACCACAGGCAGGCGAGGATCATGGTTCCCGATGTAGAACCACCTTTTCTTCCAATCCCCATGGGAGTCGGTCAGATTATACTCAATATATGCATTCGAGTTCCTAAGTTGGAACCCGGCGCCTCCAAAGACCTCCGTCCGCTGGGTATTCGGCTGAGGCTTTCAACAGAACAATTTCCTGAATAGCTCGAGACTTGGAGGTACTCCCAGGAAAACTTCGCACAGATGTACAAATATAGCCATGTGCAGTACTCCATTGGGATTCAAGTGGATGAGCTGAAGATTGTAGTACTCGAGAATACCTCTGAAGAAGTCGGAGGTAGGCACGGCCAGTCCCCTTTCCACGAAGTAAGCAAGCATCACCGTCTCCGCCGGATGTTCCTCAAACTGCCATGCATTGGGAAATGCGGGGCGCCACTGCACGATTTCTTTTGGCTGAAGGAGCTTGGGATCGACTAGCGCTTGGACTGCTTCCTCCTTCATCACCGAGTGTTGCCAAGTTGCCCCAGGTGGCGGCGGAGCAGTCTAGTTCGTCGGCCCCACCTTCGGCGCCGGCAGCACCAATTCCTTCCCCTTCTTGGATCTGACCTTAGCCGTCGCCGGAGCCTTGCCTTGGATCTTCTCAGGTTTCTTGCCCATCTTCTTGGAGCGCATTCGATGGACTCGACCTCAAGTTCAGAAAGAGGCTTCCACTCGGATCTATTCTCAAAAAGCGGCAATGGCGGAGGTGGCAGCACTGGCGTCGGCGACACAACGAGCGAAGGCACAGAGGAGGAGGAAGAAACAGATCTAATGCCCGTACGACGTCACAGCAACCGAAAAGGGGGCTTTCCAGATTTATCTCCGCCGGCTCCGGATTTGACACGTCAATTGCGCAACGGACAGATTAAATCGCGTATTAATCGCAATAAACACCCAACGGTTACTACATTCAACGGATTGCTGACCACTTCAATGACAGGAATCGCCTAAGTGCTCGGGGGCTGCGGGTACCGTACCCGTTGGTCAGTTTTTTCTTTTTTAAGATCTCCGAGGGTAAAATGGACAAAAGCTGGTTTGACCCTAAGCCTGATTCTTCGACTCAACCTAAGGCTCGGGGGCTACTCCATATGGAGTGCGATTGACATCGCACTACCATATAAAATTACACAGGAACAGAGACAACTCGAAGCTGCAGAAAGAGTACCTTCCAGCCACGCGACAGTACTTGGGCACTTCAGTCCGCAAAACTACTCGGGTAGTGCCTGCAGTGCCCAAGACTATGGCGCACGACTACAAAGTACTCGGGGGCTTGTCGGGACTACTCTCCAGACCCACAAGTAGGCCTCAGACGGCCCACTAAGGGACGTACTTGGACGTGATCAGAACAAGGATGGGCGTATGCAACTCAGACTAGTCTTGTATGTTTATGGAAAACTACTCGGGACGATACCAAGTAGAACTCTGTAATAGTACCCGACTAGGACTCAGACTTGTAACCCTGCCCTCCCGTGTATATAAGGCTGGGCAGGGACCCCCCTCAAACAACAATCCTCAAGACCAGAACATACATCAATACAAACCAACACACAGGACGTAGGGTATTACGCGATCTAGCGTCCCGAACCTGTCTAAATCGTGTTCCTTGCATCACCATTGATTCCTTGATTCTCGACGACCCTTACCGCATAAAAGACCACCTAGGGTACCCCCTAGGTGGGTTGCCGGTCTAAAACACCGAGTTGATCACGGTGGAACCCGAGGTCGCCGTCGGAGTTGACGATCTGATGCCAGAACGATCCGGCGCCATCGGCGATGCAGAGCCAGGATCAAAAAATGAAGGTTGCGCCCGCTTTGATAGCGAAGATGGGCTTGATGATGACCGTGCCATTGAGTTCGTGCTGAGAAACTCGACGAGTCCCCCTACCTGGCGCACCAGCTGTCCGTGTTTTAGACCGGCAACCCGCCTAGGGGTACCCTAGGTGGTCTTTTATGCGGTAAGGGTCGTCGAGAATCAAGGAATCAATGGTGATGCAAGGAACACGATTTAGACAGGTTCGGGCCGCTAGATCGTGTAATACCCTACGTCCTGTGTGTTGGTTTGTATTGATCTTGGGGATTGATGAATTGGAGTTGTTGTTGTGTGTCCTGGGCTTGGGTGTTGAGGTATGACCTTGAGGTCTGACCTGCCGAGCTAGGTACCCCTGCCCTCCTTTATATAGTCCAGGGGGCAGAGTACTAGTCGGATTACAAGGAGGAGTCCTAGTAGGAGTACTCGGGACTAGTCCTAGTCAGATTACAGGGGAATCCTAGTAGGATTCTGACTTCTTCCTTCCTTGCGGGTACTGGGGATGTATCCCCGTCAAGCCCCCGAGCGCTTCATAGTCGAATGCAGCAGTCTTCGAGTAGTCTTGAGATATTTCGCCGAGTAGTCTTGGTGCTCTTCAAGTACTTTGTCAGGTTCAATCTTTCAATGCTTCTCAAAGCTGCCATGAGGCTATCGTGTGCTCAAAGTCTTGATCAACATGATATTGTAGTCTTCATGTATGGAGGGTGGCGAAAGTCGCACTCCATATGGAGTAGCCCCCGAGCCTTAGGTTGAATCGTAGAATCAGGCTGAGGGTCAAAATCTTGAATCTTCCTCTTTCGATTTGAAAAAATTGATTGTTGGGTGTAGCTTATCAGCCCCCGAGCCTTGGATTGATTGAGTAATCAACCCGAGGGTCTTGAATCTTTACTTAGGTCATCATTCGAGTAGTCTTGCGGTGTCCAGCCCCTGTGCTTATGTGCCAGGTAAGTCGTTGGAGCCACGTCGAGTGGTTTTGCAGCATCCAGCCCCCGAGCCTGGGAGCTAGCTGAGCCACTGGAGATATTCCGAATAATGATTGGTGCTTAGCCCCCGAGTTCGGGAACTAGCCTGTGCCATTGGAGGCATGCTTAGCGTCGCTGAAGCTCGATCTGAAAGAAAAGATGCATACATTATGTAGCATATTTGTAGGATTTTGAAACTGCTGAAATTTATCCAGTGATCAGTATGAAAGTTGTGTCATGCTCTTATTCCGGTCATACTCTTCCCGAGTAGTTAGCCTGTTACGCTTAGGCTCTCAGTCTCTGGGTAGCCGTTGCCGCTGCGTGTGTGAGATCGGCCTCGTATACGCGTATGGGCTTAGGCGTGACAGATGCGCCTGAGGCTTTCACGAGTTAAGGTGTGTACTACTCGAGAAGAGTAGTGACCTTAAGAGAAGACAAAAGTGAGAGGAGTCGCTGCCACGACAAGAAAGAGACTGCATGATTGCGAGTCAAGCTCTTGTTTCAGTCATACTCTTCCCGAGTAGTTAGCCTATTACGCTTAAGCTCTCAGTCTCTAGGTAGCCGTTGCCGCTGCGTGTGTGAGATCGGCCTCGTATACACGTATGGGCTTAGGCGTGACAGATGCGCCTGAGGCTTTCACGAGTTAAGGCGTGTACTACTCGAGAAGAGTAGTGACCTCACGAGAAGACAAGGAAAATTCACTGTTGCGATAAAAAGGGAGCGCGGTAGCGTGAAAGAGTTTGCTGCCCTCCGGCAAATAGAGCGTGTGTTGCGCGCAAGAGTTTCTGACGAGTAGAGCGCGTGTTGCGCGCAAACAGAGAATAAGCTAGAAAATAATTTAGAAAAGTGACTTAGCTTGATTTGTGGATGATTGTTGATGAAGCCGTGACAGTCGTTGATGAAGCCGTAATGGTTGTTGATGAAGTCGACTAGTCGGAGGCGATTCTGACTAGTTGTCGGTGATGCAAAGTTTGCCCCGACTAATTTTTAGTTGAGAGGAGTTGAAGTCATCGACAAGCTACCCGTAACTGATGGAGTGGTCGGCAAGCTGATCGTGGTTGTCTTGACGTGGGCAAGGAATAGTTCATTCTGTCTCGACCGACCCTTGGTCCTGGGGTCGGATGCGCCCGACCCCTTGAGGGTGGAACTCCGCCTCGCCCGACCCTTGGTCCCGGGGTCGGATGCGCCCGACCCCTTGCCGCAAGGCTTCGAATCGCCCGACCCCCGGCTTAGAGGGTTGGACTAATCCAAGACCTCGAGACAAGGATGCGTTTTGAGCGTAGACCATGCTTGGTTGGAGTAGTCGGCGTGCTTACGACATAGTCGATGAAATCATCGGTGAGCTGCCCGTAGTCGTCGGCGAGCTTGCGATGTAGTCGGACTTTCGAGTTGTAGTCAAACTCAGAGTCGCCGTCGGACTTCGAGTCGTAGTTGGACCCAGAGTCGCCGTCGGACTCCAAGTTGTAGTCGGACCCGGAGTCGCCGTCGGAGTTCGAGTTCGAATCACGGTGGAACCCGAGGTCGCCGTCGGAGTTGACGATCTGCTGCCAGAACGATCCGGCGCCATCAGCGATGCAGAGCCAGGATCAAAAAATGAAGGTTGCGCCCGCTTCGATAGCGAAGATGGGCTTGATGATGACCGTGCCATTGAGTTCGTGCTGAGAAACTCGACGAGTCCCCCTACCTGGCGCACCAGCTGTCGGTGTTTTAGACCGGCAACCCGCCTAGGGGTACCCTAGGTGGTCTTTTATGCGGTAAGGGTCGTCGAGAATCAAGGAATCAATGGTGATGCAAGGAACACGATTTAGACAGGTTCGGGCCGCTAGATCGTGTAATACCCTACGTCCTGTGTGTTGGTTTGTATTGATCTTGGGGATTGATGAATTGGAGTTGTTGTTGTGTGTCCTGGGCTTGGGTGTTGAGGTATGACCTTGAGGTCTGACCTGCCGAGCTAGGTACCCCTGCCCTCCTTTATATAGTCCAGGGGGCAGAGTACTAGTCGGATTACAAGGAGGAGTCCTAGTAGGAGTACTCGGGACTAGTCCTAGTCGGATTGCAGGGGAATCCTAGTAGGAGTCTGACTTCTTCCTTCCTTGCGGGTACTGGGGATGTATCCCCATGACATCGAGATGAAGCTAAGTCGTGAAGGTGTTGGGTCCGTCTGATGTACGAGGAAAAAGTTGGACAATTTTACCCCTGGAGGTATTTGGGTTGCATGCTTAATGTAAGGGCATTTTGGACATTTTACCAAATGTCTATATATATATGAGGAGAGGCTGTTGGGGCAGCTATCTCTAGGGCTAGTAGGTGGTAGTCTACTCATTTGTTTGTGAGAGGCTTTGGGAGACAAGTGAGGCGAGAGAGGAGAGGATCTTTGTTTGATCTGTTCGCCATCCTAGCTTTGATTGTGCTAAGGAGTGGCTTGTAACCGGACATGGTGAAGTAATCTAAAGATCTATTTCGTGCCATCTTGTTCCATCCCATTTGGATTTGCAATTTCCATTTGTGTTCTTCACGTTCTTATTTTCTCCCTTTTCTTCCTTCTCACATTTTTGTTCGATTCGTATTTTGTGTGGAGTTTTGAGTCAATCCGGTTATTTGTAAATGAACTAGGATATGAGTTGAACCTTTCCACTAAAGGGATTTGATTGGAACCTCACGAGTTCATAGATCGGGTCGATTCAAGTTCTAGGGTTGAAAAAGCGGTGTTCTTCACAAGAATGTTAATTCCCTTTGTTTGGCTAGTCGTTTTGAGGATATATTTTGGGAATATGTTTTTTATGTTGTTGGGAAGCTATGGTTAAAATTTTGTGATTTTTGGAGGTCATTTGATTGAGTTTCGGATTTTTCTTCCATCTTCACGCAGGCTGAAGTCTGAGGTTCTAGAATATTCCGGACCTAATTCCGGAAATTTCCGGACCTCCGGAAACTTTCGGAGATTTCTCTGGAAAATTCCGCACATCCGGAATTTTCTGAAGGTTCCTCCGGATTTTTCCGCACAGAGGTGTTAGTTTTCAAAGTTACTCTTCCGGAGCTTGTTTGGAGCCTTTCTTGCTTCCGCTACTCTCAAATTGGGTTCCTAGCATCATTCCTAGGTCCATTAGCTTGTGCATAGCTAAGTGGACTTGATTTTGCTAGAAGAAAGGCTTGTGGGTTTTTAGTCGAAGTTCTTGAAGAAAATTTGAATCGGCTCCCATTCACCCCCCTCTGGTCGACTTTCCAGTCCTTCAATTGGTATCTGAGCTTGATTAAGGATCACACAACCTTAATCAGCTTTGTGATCTACGGGGCGACAAGGTAAAGTGCGCTTTTCCTTGTGGATTTCATTTTCACAATTTGAACTTGTTTTTGGCTAATCCTAACCGGTGCTTTGAGTTATGCCACCAAGCTCTTGTTCTATTGGTTCTTTGTCCCTAGGTGGTGTAGTCGCATCCAAGGACGGCCACAAGTGGAGAAAGAAGCGGGATGAGCTAAACAAGGATGATGAAGCGATGTCGTTGATTCGTCTTTTGATGGATGAGATTTCTCAAGAAGATGATCTTCGACGCAAGCTTCACAAGATGAGTAGAGTAAACTCTCCCAAGGTATAATTGGTTTGTTCACCTGCCTTTGTGCTCATGGCGAGACGATTGCTGAGCTTAAGAAAAAATTGGACATATTTAGACTTGATAATGTGAATGATTCAACTTCATGCAAGTCTAGCTTACCTCTACCATGCAAATCTTGTGATGTTTTGCACATTGAAAATGAGAAACTGAAAAGAGATGTTTATCTTGGTGACAAGCAACTTGAATCTCGTAGAAGATTACTTGATGAGGTCTCAATTGATTATGATGCTTTAAAATCTGAAAATGAAATGTTGAAGTCGAATGCTTCTATACCTTGTGTTTCATGTGAGTCTTTGCTTGCTGAAATTAACAAACTAAAATTGACTCACACCACATGTGTAGATGAACTTGAGCATGCTAGGGCTAAAATTTGTGAAATTAAGTCTATGCCTTGTAGCATGTGCTCTTTGGTTCTTGATGATGATACTTGCCTTACTTCTTGTGATAATCATGATGCTTTACTTGATGTGAATGATGATGTTTCTTCATGCGGTCTTATTTGCACATCATGCATTGAATTGGAAAGTGAAGTTTTGGCTTTGAAGCAAATGCGCGATGGTATGAGCGTCCAGTTGGTTGAGCACACTGAGATGAGTGCCAACCTTGAGAAACAAAATGAACTCTTGCGTACCACATATGCTAAGTGCATTGAAAAGGAGATGGATAATTTGAGAAATGCTCAATGTGGTACTTGTGATTGCCTCAAACATGAAAATGAGGTTTTGGCCATAAGATGCAATAGTCTTTGTGCTAAGTCTTTTGATTCTCGCAATTCTTGTCACTCCGATATTGGTGTTTCCAAAATTGCTTCTTCTCAATCGGAGTTGGCTTCTTCTGTTGAGCGTGAGTCATTGGACGGTAATACTTGTGCTAGTGCTTTGGATAGCTCTTTTATAGCTACTCCTAAGCTTGTTGCTTCTTCCGGTAGTGCCCAAGACAATTCAAGTGGCAAAGGGTGCTTCTCATATTTTTGGAACTCATACTCCCAAACCGAAGGTCCGTTGCACCTTTTGTAAGAAAGATGGGCATACCGTTGAGTTTTATTTTTGTCGTGTCAAGCACGAGCGACGTGTGCATGCCAAAGCTTTTAGGAAGCTACGTAGCCTTTCCCATGGCACGTGTGAACCTAATGTGGGCACCGAGTCAAATGGTGTTGTTGATGCTTCTTGCTCTAAGTCCCAAGGGACTTCTCACCTGAATGAGAATGATGATTCGTCCTCCCGGACCGTGCCTACAAAAAGGCATTTGTACCATTGCTCTTATTGTGAGAAAGATGGGCATCAAGAGAGCTTTTGTTATCGTCGTGCAAGACAAATGCGGCGAACTTGTGTTTCTAGGCCTTTGGTTGTTCATAGCCCATCTCATGGTATGAGCACTTGTGAGCCTAGTAAGAAGCCACATTTCATTGATGGGTTTTATGACTTCTTTTCTAGTGAGTTAGGTCATGCTCCTAGACATGCTTCTAATTATTCTTATGTTGGTCCACGACAAGGTTCTCATGGTGCTTGTGTTGGTTCTTCTCTTAAGACCTTAGAGGATCATTGCCTTTTTGCTAGTGGTATCACTCGTTCTTCTTCTCGAGTTGCTCCTTTGAGGCATGGTTCCAAGAGTATTTTAAAATCATCTGGTAGCACTCGTTCTTCTTCTCGAGTTGCTCCTTTGAGGCATGGTTCCAAGAGTATTTCAAAATCATCTCATTTGAACCGGCATTTGCATCATGCTAACCCACATGATAAGTTGAGTGCATCTTTTACCCGTGTGACTAAGTTTTGGATTCCCAAGTATATGCTTGCTAACCCTTTGGGATCCAAGACTCTGTCTTCTTTGTCCCCTCATGTGTAGATACGGGGATGCGGGTGGCGGACATGAGCTCGAAGGGACTTGATCTTTTGCTTAAGGTGATCAAGACTTGATGGTTCTCCACACCGTTTGGATGTACATTTGTATAGTGAGTTTTTCCTTTCGTATATACTACTCACTTGTGGACTCTTTTGCATGTTTTATACTTGTATCATGATGTGAATATACCATGGTAGGCTAGACACCTTTTCATGTTAGCATGTGTGATCTTCATGTATATTTTATCATGCTAGCTTTGTAATATATTTTGGTGGATGATCCACATGAATATCATGCCATGCTTTATCTTAGTCTTTGTATTAGGTATGGCATATTGTTCATTTGGTATCATTTTAGCTTGGTATCTTTGTATAATCCTTTGCACCTTGTTGACATGTTTGCTTGCCCAATCTTTAATTCATAAATGTAGAATCATGTTGCAATACTTTAATTCATCTCATTGGTATCATCATTGCATTGTGTGACATGAATTGAGCTTTATCTTGCTTTTGGGCTTGCCTTGTCTTTGGATTGCATTTTCTCTTCTTTTTGATTGGAGTTAGAGATTTTTTTTGCCCCTTATTTTTCTAACTTTTCTTTGCTAGGTGTCTTTGGTTGATGTGGAGTTCAGCTTCATTCGAGGGGGAGTTTGGACCAAGACTTTCTTTGGTTTTTGATATCCGCTTTTGATATTTTAATTGGTATCACATTTGATCTTTCAATTGGATTTCATTTTCTTCAAGTGATATCAATTTTTGATCCTTCAATTGGTATCTTTTATATGGTACTCAATTGGGATCCTTGGCAGTTCTTCTTTCGCCACGGAGCTTTTCCTAGATTGATTTGACCCCTCTTGAGCTTTCTTGATTTGAGTCGAACCCCGTCTCTTTTAACATCGCATTGCATTTGTATCATATTGCACCTTGTACACTTTGCACTAGATGAGCTTCTCCTATGTATCCTTAGCATTTCCTTATGCTATTTGTGAGCTAGTGCATTGGTTGGTGATTATGTAGCAATGTGCAGCATATGCTCTTGATGATATTGTCATATAACCATGTTGAGCTAAATGCTTTTGTGAATCAAATGTTAATCTTGAATAAATTCTGAAATGCTTATCACCCATGACTAGCTACCTATTTATGCATTGCTCTTGCTTGAATGCTAGCTCCATATTTAGCTTCTACTTGGAATTCATGTTCTTTTCAATTGGATCGAAGATCTAGGAATCATTGCAAATGTTTAGCCCATGATGCATTCCTTGGGGAAGCATGGCTTCTTTGTGCCGCAAAGGCACTTCATGTAACTTGTTTAATGTGTATGATGAAAAATGATGATAGAAAATAATTCAGTAATTCACCAAGTTATTGTGCTTAATGGTAATATCCTTGCTTGCTTAGTTGTTACATGATGTCTACCAAAAGAAGTAGGCAGATGGTTTCAACAAGCCTTGACATGACTTGTGATGCATATGTGGGTATTTGCAATGATCTTTTGCTTGAGTGATTCATGACTAGGTGCTTGCTCATGTGGTGATACTTTTATAAACTGCAAAACTTGTCAACTTGCTTCGTCTTTTGCTTGTATCATAATATCCTCTTGATGGCGATGCAATTGCTCTTTATGATCTACCTTGCATTATCTCACTTTTAGTCTTTGTAAGTGCTTTGTGATATATTTGAGAAGCTTGGTAGGTTCTACATCTCCTTACATATATTTTGTGCTCCCATGTGTATCTTGATGTTTATATTTAAGGGGGAGTCTTGCATTTAAGTGGGAGTTTTGCATTTGAGGGGGAGCATGCATTCTTTTCCTCTTGTGCATGCATTTCATTGTGGCATATTTTTAGGGGGAGTGCATGTGTTTAAGGGGAGCCTGTAAGCTTTGTGTGCTCTTTTGCTATGTTGCTTGTGTTTAGTGGCAGCTTCTAAGCTTTGTGCTAGTTTTGTGCTCTCTTTTGCTCTTTTGGCCGGTTGTGTTGAGTTTTTACCTCGTCTTGCGGAATCAGCATTTGGTTTGAGCTTTTGATCGTCACATGATTGGTGTTGAGCCCTTTCTACCTCTTCTTGAGGGATCATGTGCTCTTTGTCTCGGTTGTGTCGAGCCGTTGCCCGTGTCCTTGGGGACCGAGACTTTTCGAAGTTGATTTGGCCTTTGTGATGATTCTCATGCCAAGTGACTCCAATCTTTGCCTTTACATGGCTTTCAAGCACTTTGATGAGAGTTTTGCCTAATTGGTTTCACAACTTGGCTTTTACAGCTCTTCTCATCTTGAGTGACTTTGATCTTAGCTTTTACTTGGCTTTTAATAACTTGGATGAGATTTTCGGCTTTTGCCTCTCAAACCATTTCGTTGTGCTTGAATGTTGTCAACACACTCATCAAGGGGGAGATTG
This sequence comes from Setaria viridis, assembly GCF_005286985.2. Lineage (NCBI taxonomy): Eukaryota > Viridiplantae > Streptophyta > Magnoliopsida > Poales > Poaceae > Setaria > Setaria viridis. The sequence continues at coordinate 12,123,524 of NC_048263.2, read as the reverse complement.
AGAAAATCAAATTGATATGAATCTTGATTTTATAGTGATGAGCATTTGACAAATGTTGAAATGGCTTTGATAAAGTTTTAGGATTCATGAAGCTCTTGTGTCTTTCGCTTGACTCTTTGGTTGTCTTGTGGGATTCATCAAAGGGGAGATTGAAAAATGGCTTTGATGCAACATAGAGTTTTTGTTTGGATCTTGCAGGATCCTTTTCTCATATCACGTTGCCATGTGTTTGCTTTACTTGGCTTTTGGGCACTTGAATGAGTTCTCTTTTGCTTTCAAATCATCTTTTGTCAATGCACTTATCAAGGGGAAGATTGAGAGACCAAGTTGAGAAGTGCCTTGGTCTATTTGTGATGAGTGATTGACTAGATGATTTGAAGCTTTACCGGTTGAGTCCATATTCCATATATGCTTGATTATGCTAACGGCTAACCGGAGCTGTGTGTTGTGTGAGTTGTGTTGTGGTATTTGAGTATACCGTATGTTGTGTGTTGTGTCTCTTGGCTTGTGATGTGCAGGTGTAGGATGCGATGTGGCGGTCGACGGCATGAGGTGAAGGTCAAGCGCGAAAGGTTCATGCCGATGTACTAGGGCTGTGAAGGGTGGATACGAGTAAGCTTCGACTGAGGGACCCGAGGAGTCCGGGCGGAGTCATGGGCGATCCACATGGTGCACGGAAGAGCAAGAGTACATGGACGGGATGGAGACAGCGTCGATCGAGTCAAGCAGGACGGAGGCGAGTCGAGTTGGCGGTCTGGAAGCCAGGAGTGAAAGACTTGGAGGCGTCAAAGGCTTGGCGGAGGCTGGACACGCGTCGACATTGGTGAGTCACACCTTGCGAGGCGTGCAAGAGGGTTTGATCGGTTTGACCTCAAAACCGGGGGTGAGTCACGCCAGGAGGGTGTGCAGAGGGTTTGACTGGTTTGACCTCAAAATTGAGGGTGAGTCACGCCAGGTGGGTGTGCAGAGGGTTTGGGTGGTTTGGGCCTCAAAACCACCACGGAGGCAGGTTTGCCGGTTTGGGCCTCAAAACCGGGGGCGAGTTCGGTGCGGCCAGATGGCGTCGAGTCGGAGGACACGTGGCACCATCGCGAAGCTTGCGTCGAGATGAAGCTAAGTCGTGAAGGCGTCGGGTCCGTCCGATGTACGAGGAAAACGTTGGACAATTTTACCCCTAGAGGTATTTGGGTTGTATGCTTAATGTAAGGGCATTTTTGACATTTGCCAAATGTCTATATATATGAGGAGAGGTTGTTGGGGCAGCTATCTCTAGGGCTAGTAGGTGGTAGTCTACTCATTTGTTTGTGAGAGGCTTTGGGAGAGAGGTGAGGCGAGAGAGGAGAGGATCTTTGTTTGATCTTTTCGCCATCCTAGCTTTGATTGTGCTAAGGAGTGGCTTGTAACCGGACATGGTGAAGTAATCCAAAGATCTATTTCGTGCCATCTTGTTCCATCCCATTTGGATTTGCAATTTCCATTTGTGTTCTTCGCGTTCTTATTTTCTCCCTTTTCTTCCCTCTCACATTTTTGGTCGATTCGTATTTTGTGGAGAGTTTTGAGTCAATCCGGTTGTTTGGAAATGAACTAGGACATGAGTTGAACCTTTTCACTGAAGGGATTTGATTGGAACCTCACGAGTTCATAGATTGGGTCGATTCAAGTTCTAGGGTTGAAAAAGCGGTGTTCTTCACAAGAATGTTAATTCCCTTTGTTTCGCTAATCTTTTTGAGGATATATTTTGGGAATATGTTTGTTATGTTGTTGGGAGCTATGGTTCAAATTTCGTGATTTCTGGAGGTCGTTTGATTGAGTTTCGGATTTTTCTTCCATCTTCACGCAGGCTAAAATCTGGGATTCCGAAATATTCCGGACCTAATTCCAGAAATTTCCGGACCTCCGGAAACTTCCAGAGATTGCTTCAGAAAATTCCGCACATCCGGACACATCCGGAATTTTCTGAAGGTTCCTCCGGATTTTTCCGCACAGAGGTGATATTTTCAAAGTTACTCTTCCGGAGCTTGTTTGGAGCCTTTCTTGCTTCCGCTACTCTCAAATTGGGTTCGTAGCATCATTCCTAGGTCCATTAGCTTGTGCATAGCTAAGTGGACTTGATTTTGCTAGAAAAGAGGCTTGTGGGTTTTTAGCCGAAGTTGTTGAAGAAAATTTGAATCGGCTCCCATTCACCCCCCTCTGGTCGCCTTTCCGGTCCTTCATATGTAATCTTTTAAAATGAGGTTCACAAACAACCTCAGTTTGCACTAAAAGAGGAGTACCACCTATAGCTTCGAAAATATCTTTGAGCCATCTAAAACGGTCGATAAGCTACATTGTATGTAAGTAAATTTATAAATTATTCATGGGTAGTAATAAAATCAATTACAAGAAGAAAATAATATCATTATGTTGGGAACTGATCCTTTGCTTCGATCGCCTTGTGGCAAGTCAAAGACGGCATTAGTGAAGTGAAATCGTGGACGACGAGACGACGATTGCTCCTCCGAGATGTAAGTTCCCCTACCACCTCCACGGCTGCCACCGCCACGACGGCCGCCTCCAAGGCCGCCACCACCATGGGGAAAAGAACTTTCACTTGCCATAGTTAGCCTAAACTATCCAAATAATATTGTAACAAGGTAGATTATTCCACAAACATCAACTTCAATGCACGAAATGCTTAGAATAAAAGATTGTCCAAAATAATACAAGAAATTTACAATTGTTGGTATAGATCTCATGTACATTGTTATAACTAATCATAACATATTTATTATCATATTGCAATTGCATGGATTAAAAATGAAAAAAGGTAACAATTTTTAATTCCTACCACAATCCCTATCCTATAAAAAAACATAATCTGATATGCATCAGATTTAATAATCCAATACATTTTTAAGGTTTGTCTAGTCAATGTTTACCAATTTCCTTAAATAATTAACTTGAAAAAAGAAAAAAAAACAATTGGCTTGGGAGAAGGCAATGCGGCAGGGAGGCGGTGCCCCGACGGCGCGTCGGGAGAAGGTGCCCCGGAGGCGCGTCGGGAGGATGGCGGCGCTTAGGGAGGAGGCGGCGCTTGTGGAGGAGGATGGCGAGCGGGAAGGAGGTGATGCTCGAGGAGGAGGCTCCAGCAGCATCCCCGCGTGGAGGAGGCGCGGCGGGCAAGATCTGGAGGTGGCCCGGTGGTGCTATCCAGCCGCAGTGGAGTAAGGCAGCCTGACGACCTGTAAAGGATCAGTTTGTTAGGACTTAGAAATTTTCAAGGCCTTCCCGTGCTTTATAGTGGATTATCAGTGCTAGCGGGCTGCATTAGTGCCCACCATCATAGACCCTTTGTGCTGGCAGGCGCCCGCCAGCACAACTCCTTGCCATATATAGGTGCGATTAGGCCTAAAATTTTCCAAGTCCTGGCCCGAATGTTTCACGATGCCGTCAGGCTGCCAAATTTTCATGCTGGAACCACCAAGAACTGCCTTCTCCTCCCCGACGCTGTCGCGCCTCCTGGAGCACCACCGCGGCCCCCTCCCCGTGCGCCACCACGGCCCTCCTCCACTAGCCCCACTGCAGCCCCCTCCCCGATGCTGCCATGCGCCTCCCAGTGCGTTACCGTGGCCCTCCTACCACACCTCCCCGACGCTGCCCCCTCCTCCCCGAGCGCCGCTGCAGCCTCCTCCCGGCCACCACGGCCCTCGCGCCTCCCCATCCCCGACCGCCTTCGTCACGCCTCCCCGACACCCTCAGTCGCGCCTCCCTCCTCCACGAGCGTCGTTGCGCCTCCTCCTCCTCGACGTGCGCCGCCGCGACAGGTGGAGCTAGCCAAGTTTCCTTATCCTAGGATAAAAGTAGGATTTGAGAGCTTGCTCGATGGACACCGCTTCGATCTAACCTAGTCCTAGGGGATAGTCACACGGTGGCAGGTAGGGTCGGGCAAGATTAAGCAGATGTGTGGCAGCGATAGGGGTTAGCGGTGACGATAGAGCAGTGAGGAACAACTGGCTAGGTACTGTTAGCAACGTGGGTAATAGTAACTAAAGGTCACACAACGCACTCAGCTTCGACCCAAGGCCTTCGGCCTTATGATGGGTGGAGGCGGTGCGGCATCTTTCCTAATGAGGTTGGGCTCTAAAATCTTAGTAAAAGATGGAAAAGGGGTTTATATGGGGTGAACTATAGAAAAGAAAGGTATGGTAGGCTTTTGGGATTTTATGGGATTTTTGGTGATTTTTTGGGGATTTTTGGAGGTGTCTATGGGCTTGAAGTAGGTTTTGGGGTACAAAAGCAGGGTGAGCATAGCATTTTTAGGTAGGCTAACACAGGGGTAGGGTTCCCTTGTACTATGCTGTGGTCCCGTGGACCAGGGCCTGTAGACTGGGAGTGGATTGTGCAAGCGGAGTATGTGCACTAGGCATACGGGGTGGAGGAGTGGGGAGGTGGACAACGGAGGGTAGTGGCGTTAGCTGGCGAGACCATCCGTTAGGATTACATAGAGAGGAGGAGATGGAAGGGGGGCTGACGGAGGCAGACGGCACACCAGAGCTATGCCGGGGCCGGGCGGTGCTATCGGGGCGCCATAGGTGCCGTCACGCAGGGCGCCGGAGTTGCGCCGGGAAGGCGACTCCGGTCGTCTCCGGCCCCACGGAGGGTACCGGGAGGGAGAGAAAGAGACAGCGAGCACGCTTAGCATGATGGGAAGGTGAGGGAGGGGTTGGGGTGTCGCGGCTACTACGGTGTAGTGGCTCAGCCTGACAGTGAGGTGCGGGGAGCTCGGTGAGGGGAGTGGGGGGTATTTATAGGTCGGAGCGGCTAGAGAGAGGTGGCCACGTCATGCTGGAGCTCCCTTGGCAACCAAGGAAGGGAGGGAGGGGATGATAAGGTTACGACTAGCAAGGATAGGGTTATGGCAGCCATTAACGGCTAGCGGTGGCAGGGATTAGGCAGCCGGTGAGAGGAAAAGGTGGCCAGGGGGTGTCTTTCTTGGGGGCGAGGCAAGCTTAGGGGTGCACATGAGTGCAGGGATGTAGAGTCGCAGTAAAGTAGAGCAGCAGCGCAGTAACTTCGATGGGCAGCGGCGTCCGGGAGGCAAGTACTGGACAGCGGTGGTGCTGCGATGTGCGGACAAGCTGGGCCAAGCGGGCCATCGCGCGTAGGTGGGCTGCGAAGGAAGAGAGGTAGGATGGGCTAGGGCGACGCGAGTTGGGCTGAAAGGCCGTGGTGTTTAGGGCTATGTTATGTGGGCGGAGTGATGGGCCAGGGTTTGTTGATGTTTAAACCCGACAACCTACCGAGGGTGGTGCCCGAGGTAGTATTTTAGTTAGTGGGGCTCGTCGTTTTCAGAAACTCGAAGGTAAACGCTAACACACGATTTAGATAGGTTTCAGGTCACTAGATTGCGTAATACCCTATGTCCTGTGTGTTGGTTGGATTGAATTGCTTTGTAGGGGGTCCTTGCCTCGCCTTATATTGCCGGGAGCAGGATTACAGGTCGGTTGGTTATAAGAATACTAGTCGGATACCACTAGAGGAGTTCTACTTTTATTACAATGAGTACTTTCCTAATCCTTGACTAATCCCTATCTTTCCATGTAGACTACATCGTCCTACGCTATGGTCTCCATGGCAGATGTGCCTCGGAGTCCAGCCCCATATCTAGAACTATCCAAACCTTCTGGTAGGTCCATAGATGTATGTACGATAGGGATGGAAACGGGCTGCAGGCCGTATCGGGCGGAGAGAGAGATGGCGGGTAGCATGGAAAAAAAAGAGAGGAGGAGAGGCCAGCTTTGCTGGAGGAAAGGGGGAGGGAGGGGGTTGGTGGCCCAATAGAGGGTGGTGGGTTTATTATTTGTTTGAATGGGGTTTTGGATTTAAATTTGAAATAGATTTCAAATTTGAGGGGGATTTGAAGTGTAGACTAGATTTAGGTATGCAAATGGCACCATCGGGCAGGGTTTGGAAATATTGAATTATTTAGGATTGAGTGGGAGGCCTTGTAGGGGTTTGGGTGTAATTAATATTCAAATGAAATTTGAATATTAATCCTAAGATTTGGAAAACGAAGTATTTAGAAATTCTATCTTTTAGGATTTAGAAGGGAGGTTCTAAGGGAAGCAATCAAGTGCAACACATATGTAGTTTTAAATGCATAGTTTACTTGTAAAAGTAATTTTGAATATTCTAGGAAAGGAGTTTATGTTGTATTTAAAGAAAAAATTTAAAAAGTATGTATTTTGAGTGCTCTAAAAAGTGAGATGTTACAAATATGTTCTTGATGTGGGTGTGTTTGTTCTCCATGTATAATAATTTGTTTGCAACTAGAACCATTTTATTTACTTTTCAAGTCAGTTTGTTCATAATGTAAACACAATTTATTTGCAATGTTTGTTTGTCATGTAGAATAATTTATTCATGATGTTAATTATTTATTCTGTTTGTGGACGAAATTTTTCGCACAGAAGAATAATTTGCTCATGCTTTTAGATGCATTTGTTCTTCATGCAAAATGATTTTTGTTCTTGTGTTTTTCACTTTGAATACTAGATTGTTCATGGTGTTAAATTATTTGTTCAGCTTGTTTAATCTTTTGCTTGCCAAAATTATTCATTTGTTCATGTTTTTTTCATAATTGTTCTAGCTTCGTAAAAAGATCATCAAAAATATATTCAAGTGTTGTGTTATTTTAGAATCTTGTCGCAAAAAATATAGTGATGCAATCAAAATTTAATTTCAATGTTTAGTTGTCGCAAAAAAATATAGTGATGCAATCAAAAATTAATTTCGATGTTCATTTCAAGAGTTATGACTTTTTTAGTTTTTAGACACTCTTGCATGTAGATGATGTCACCATGAGTTGTAATGAGTCTTTTACCCATTGTTGCACAACCCAACAATCTCTACGAGACCCAACAATGATCGTGGGCTGGCAGGTCAGTGATAGGAGGCGACAACTGCAATTGTGTCGCCTTCTGCAACGTATAGCCACACCTCGAAGTAGACTAACCTAGTAATGGGTCTGCAATCCATTCTAGTTATTTCTTTTCTATATGTAATACATCTTCTCCCATCTGAAGAGCTCCATGGGGTGAATTTGGCCCTAGTGCGAGAGGTAGCTGGTCCAACAATGGGTTTGTGGTCGATGTAGCTGTTTCATTTACTTTCCTTTCTTTTTTCTCTTCTCCTTATGCTATAATTCTCTTTTCTAACCATTACCTTCACCTTATTGTTTTACTTTTTTAGTTTTCTACTTCTAACCTTCCTTTAGATATTCTTTATTTATTTGTAATTAGTTTATTATTTAATTTTATTATTTTTCTACTTATTTTGTTATCTTATTTTTGTTTTATTTTTGTTTATTTATTTCTCATATCTTTTGTTCTATTTTTCTTTTTCTATTTCTTCCTTCATTATTTTTATTTTTACCTTACAGTTGTCTTGTATATATTTTTTCCACATGTACTGTCAATATCCTTTACTTTCCGATAATTCTAACCTCTCCATTTTTCCTTTACTTTGTTTTGTTTTATTTTTATTTTCCTTTATATTTATTTCCTTTTCTTCTCCTCATTCTCTTTAACTTTTTAATACCTTTTATTTTCTATTCTTTCTCTTTAATTTCTTCTTCCTTCCCTTTTTCTTTGTAAAATCAACTTGTTTGTCTTGTGTATATGTTGTTTTTGTGATGTGAACATGTTTGTCCTTCATGTAGAACTATGTGTTCATGTGTGGAGCCATTTATTCACTTTTGTAGATTAATTTGTTCACGGCGTTAAATCATCTTCTGCTTTGTACACTATATTATTCACCTATAAGAACATTTGTAGTTGTGATCTAACTATATTAGTTTACCATCTAAAACAATTTTGTTGGTGCGTGATGCCATTTTATTCTCTTTGTATACTAATTTATTAGTAATAAAAAATCATTTGTCTACTTTTATTGTCTAATTGGTTGGCTATATGGACTCATTTGTGCATGATGTTTACTTTCTATTGTTTATCTTCTATAATCAAATGTTTGCGATATTCAATCTCTTTTATTCACAATGGACTATTATTTTACGGCATGTTTAAACTTTTATTCGTAGAAAATAATCATTTGTTATGTTGTTCCAGTATTTGTTCGTCATAGTTCTAGCTTGGTAAAAACTTATCATGAAAAAGTATGGTCAAGTATGATCTTATTTTAAAGTTGTTGTCGTAAAATATATAATGGTGCAAGCAACATTTAATTCAATAAACAGTTTGAGATCTGAAGATTTTTTAAACGTGAATTTCTAAATTTTTAAACTATATAATAGTTGTGGATCTTCAGCTCAAGACGTCGGCACTCATCTTTATTTTTTTTCCTCAGATCAAAATATCAAATATGGTTTCACGTCCCCCGGTAGGACTTGGTGTGGCCATAAGGCCTGTAAGTCTCAGTATTGAAATCTGAACATCAGAACTTCGGAAACAAAGCTATGATGTCAACTGCACATTCTAACATTTGAAAACAAAGAGGACTAATTGTACCATGTCAACTAGCAGAGAGGCATGAACCAACAAAATCATCATAACCGAAAGAAGAGGACAGCAAGGTCTTAGTCGCAGAAAGCAGCATTGTTTAGGAGCTAAAATCGAAAGGTTTGACTTTACTACATCATTATCCGATTGCACAAATACAAATAGTTTGGAAGCTATTCTTTATGACCCTCACATGTATACAATATAATGAGGCCAACTGGAAGCAGATCGGATCAGGGAAGGTCAGACGATCCACTGCCATTGCCGCAAATAGTGAAGCTAGCAAGGCAAGCATGGAGGCGCCGCTCGTCACCCTCACGGGCACGGGGAAGAAGCACGGAGAAGGCAAGGAGAGCTTGGTGCTCAGCGAGGTCAAGAAGCAGCTGTACCTCGCCGGGCCACTCGTCACCGGGCAGCTCCTGCAGAACATCGTCCAGATGATCTCCATTATGTTCGTCGGACACCTCGGCAAGCTCCCGCTCGCCGGAGCCTCTGTGGCCAGCTCCTTCGCCACCGTCACCGGCTTTAGCTTGCTGGTAAGCATTTCCTAGTACCCAAGGAAGAAGGAACTCCTTCCAAATGTGCTGTGTAATGCTACTGGTCACCGCACGAGCGTTCTCTTGCCAGGGAGGCATGGCGTACAGCCTGGAAACTCTGTGCGGCCAGGCCTTCGGCGCGGCGCGGCACCACTTGCTCGGCGTGTACAAGCAGCGTGCCATGGTGGTGCTCTCTCTGGTGAGCCTTCCCGGCGGCGGCGGTCTGGGCCTACACCGGCGAGATCCTAGCGTGGTGCGGCCTGGACCCGGAGATCGCCGCGGCGGCGGAGAGCTACATCCGGTGGCTGATCCCGGCGCTGTTCGTGTACGGGCCGCTGCAGTGCCACAGCCGGTTCCTGCAGACGCAGAACGTCGTCGTGCCGGTGATGCTGAGCTCCGGCGCCACGGCCGCGATCCACGTGGCCGTCTGCTGGCTGCTGGTGCACAGGCTCAGCATGGTCAGCAATGGCGCGGCGCTGGGCACGGCCGTATCCTACCTCGTCAACCTGTCCATCCTGGCGCTCTACGTCAGGCTCTCCCCGTCCTGCAAGGCCACGTGGCTGGGGTTCTCCCGGGAGGCGTTCCGTGGCATCGGCGACTTCCTGAAGCTCGCCGTGCCGTCGGCTCTCATGGTCTGGTGAGGAACGAAGATCCATGTTTCCATGTGGTTTTGTCGTGATTTGGGTCGTTGACCATAATTGTCAAATGCGCCTGCGCTGGCTGCAGCATGGCGTGGTGGTCCTTTGAGCTCGTCGTGCTGCTTTCTGGTCTTCTTCCTAATCCCAAGCTAGAGACAGCAGTGTTTTCCGTCAGGTGAACATTCTCTTTCATACCTCCTCACGGGCTTGGCTGATCAAAATTCCTCGTCTTAGCTCTTTTCATCTCTCATTTCTTCGCATCTAATACAATCTTATATGGATACTTTGTAATGGTTACTTGATTGTGATAGACTCTAGTTACATATTACTCTTTAGTCTTTATGTCATTCCGTCATTCCGTCAACATTATTTATAGATTTTTTAGATGCACATTTAGGTTTACTTTAGATTATTTTTAATTATGTCATATGTAGATAATTTAGATGTAAATTTAGAGGATTGTTTTAAATTATTTTTCGTAATGAGTAGTTGAGTAATTTAGATATAGATTTAGATGTCACTCAATACTATTTTTATAATGGAAAACGGGTATAACTGTTTAAGAAAATAAATTAGATCTAATGGCTATTATTATTGATGATTATTAGTCTACCGAATGGATGATCAGTGTTTCTGATTTTCTAAAGAATTTATAAGACTTATTTTTCTATATATCTGGTTATGATTAATGTGGAGGATTAATGAGGCTTCAATAGGAGATTCTGATAATTAATTTTTGACACCGGATTTTAGCCAATAAATCCAGATAATTAGGAGTAAGAAGAGACAATTGGCTACTGGCATGCGTCTACAGGAGTCACATGTTTTTGTGCTGTTTTGATCAGGTTAACTAGCTAGACCGGAGTCCAGTTGGAATATAATATCGGACTACATGCATGAAGAAGGAAGCAAAGAAGATAAAAAGGAATTGTCTGGCCCGGTTAGCTAAATGGGAAGAGGATATCACGAAAGGAATGACGGCGGTGATTATTTCAATGACTTGGCCAATTAATATTTGGTTTGGCCGACAATTACGGTGCATATCCATATGCGTGAGGCATGGTACCCTGTACATGGACCCTCCGCATGATTTATTTGTACGAGCAAAGGTGATTAATCAAGTTGCCGCGTGGAAAGGAGAAGTCCGGATTAATCACGTATGCAAATTGGTCTTTGCACGGACAGGGCCGAGGAAGCTTCGTCAGCAAGGATTCCTATAAGGAAAAATAGAGTTCATATATTTTAATATTTCTTTTATTTTAGTCAAGTTTGGTTTGGACTCTATTAGTTTCAGACTATAAATATATACTAGTAGGGCTTGTAAGAAGAATATTCATCAATCAATCAATACAACTCGACATCACGCGGTCAAAACCCTAGAAGTAGGAGTAGAGTAGTTTCGACGTGTTCCTTCCTGCGCGCACGGCCGCATCGGCTTCGATCTCAGGCGAGCTTGTAAGTACCATCACCCCGTCATTACAGCTTCTATCAGAACTTTCTAAGTTAAGTCTTATATTCTGATATTCAGTTATGTGGCTAGTTATCGAGTTATCTTATATTGCAAGTGGAACTTTCTAGGCTTTGTCCAATATTTTGCTTGTCTTCGACGGTTGCTCACAGTTGTCGAGTTGTTTGGTTTTATTAAATTGCATCGTATCGATCTCTTAGTTTTATCAAGCGCTCATAGTTATTGAACGGCTTAGATCTGGTTAGATTGTCTTCAGCGGCTCCTTGACCTTGTTTAATTGTTCACCAGTTATCTGATCGTATCAGCTAGTTAGATCTTGCATGCTTTTATTGCTTTACATATGCTAGGTTTGATAGATCTTTACTCCTACCCCTCGTATTGCTAGCCGTCGGATCCTTGGCGTCATAATGCTACGGTTGAGAGCTGATGCATCGGCTGGGTATTATCCACATCTCATGGGAGTGTGATGATATCATCGAGTCGATAGGGGCGCGTATGAGGTCTTGCTGCCGCAAGCTTGTCTGATTAAGTTAGTGAGCCGAAGTTAATGCCCTCTCGTCGTGTTACCTGATCTAAGTTCAATTACACATTCATGGCATTGATTAGGTTCCATTAGCTTAATTAGCTAGTAAGCGGTAGGCAGGAGATCCTTGCTATTAGCGTTTAAACCCGGCAACCTACCGAGGGGGGTGCCCGAGGTAGTGTTTTAGTTAGTAGGGCTCGTCGAGATCAGGAACTTGAAGGTAAACGCTGACACACGATTTAGACAGGTTGGGGCCGCTAGATTGCGTAATACCTTACATCATGTGTGTTGGTTGGATTGAATTGTCTTGGAAGGGGTCCCTGCCTGACCTTATATTGCTAGGGGCAGGGTTACAGGTCGGTTGGTTACAAGAATACTAGTCGGATACGACTAGATGAGTTCTACTTTTATTACAATGAGTACTTTCCTAATTCTTGACTAGTACTGTCTTTCCATGTAAACTACACTGTCCTACGCCATGGTCTCCATGTCAGATGCGTCTCGGTGTCCAACCCTATATCTAGGACTGTCCAAACTTTCTGGTAGGCCCATAGATATATGTACGATAAGTGTCTGAGTACTATGCAGCAGCTCCGAGTACTTTTGCAGACTTTACCGACCAGTTTTTGCCGCTCTTCGAGTACTTCATCTGGTTGAATCTTCAAAGGTACTCAAAAACTGTCATACGACTAGAATGTGCTTAAGCCTCATTTAACTTAGTATTCTATCTTTCAACCATGAATTTTATATGAAAGTGCGACGAAAGTCACACTCCATATGGAGTAGCCCCCGAGACTTAGGTTGAATCGAAGAATCAAGCTGAGTGTAAAACTATAATTTGCATCACTTTCCCCTTAAAATCCGAAGAAAATTTTTTTTGTCGATGCACACATGGCACACAACCCCCAAGCCTTAGCCGACTAGTTTGGTGGGTATAAGGGTCAACCTTTGGTTACACATGAAGATCTCTGGAAAGAGATCTTATCTCTTACCGAAAATAAAGGTATGATTCGAAATCCCTTCATTTGTGCAGTTTTTACCGTGCCAATGTTATAAATAACGGAGAAAGTTATCCCTTCTATTTTACCCTTGCCATCTGCCTTTCCAACTCTGGTAATATAGCCCTAGTGCCGCCGCTGCCTAATCTCCAAGCGCTAGCGCCGCCGCCCACCACCACTCAGCCCCCGAGTGTATGCGATAGAAGAAGCTCGTAACATCAAGGATGGGATGGAAGGTTGCTACTGTCAAGCCTGCTGAGGGGGAAACGAAGAAGAAAGGATCTAGCAAGGGAAAAGATCTTCAGTTGTCGGTGCCCAAGTATGGGAAAACCGATCAGATCACGCCGCCAACTCTATGGATGGCAACAGGCACATTGCCCACGGGCAGAGGGTTTACAGACCCGCGCCCGCGAGGCAAACCCTATACCCGTGCCCGCGCCCGCTGCCCATCACGAGCAAGAAGTTGTGCCCGTGCCTATCACCCGCGGGCACAATCTACCCGTGGGCACACCCGTGCCCGCCAAGCAACCAGCACCTCCCGCTCCAGTGGTAGAGCGGCGTCGAGTGGAATCGAGCGGCGGGCGGCAGAGCGGTCTGCGGGGAGCGAGGGTGGGAGGTGGAGAGGTGGTGGCGGGGAGGTGGCGACGGGGAACAAGGGTGGGCGGTAGAGTGGTGGCGGTGGGGAGCGAGGGCGAGCGGCGGTGGCGGTGGCTGCTTGGTGTGCGGGATGCGAGCGTGCGGCTGGGAGCCTGGGAGGATTGGAGGAATGAAGGAGGAATCCTAGAAATCACTTATATAGTTGTACAGGGGTCCACATGTTAGGCACTATGTAGCGGGTTCGTGGGTTTGCGGGCACGGGTAAGACATTTTTATGCTCGCTAATTTTTTGCCCGCGGGCACAAACTCAAACCCACACCCTTGCCCGTGGGCACAAAATAGAACATGTATCCTCGTCCTACAGGATTTTTGCCCGCGGGCACGCGGGTAATTTGTGCCTGTTGCCATCCATAGCCAACTGCCGCTTGCGCTTGGAAGCAGTCATCCTTGAAAGAGGAGGAGATCAAGGCACTTGTGGCTGCCAAGCTGCTCCAAAATCAAGACTTCATCAGTTGGAGATCCGCATACGGCAATCCGTGGCCATTGGAAGAACACCCCAATGAAATGATATTTTTCGCTCACTTCATCGAGCGCGGTCTTGCATTGTCAACATCTGAATTTTTTTGGAATCTTTTGGATTATTATAAGTTGGAGTTGGTTCATCTGAACCCCAATGAAATTCTCCACACTGCCATTTTTGTTCACTTCTACGAAGCTTTTTTGGGAATCAGGCCGCACTTCTAGTTATTCCGAAAATTTTTCTGTGTAAAGCCGCAACCGATGAGGGAACACACTCTAGTAGTCGAAGGCGCCGATATCCAAATGCGGGAGAAACTTAGTAGCTTGTATCTAGATTATAAGTTGATAGACTCCAATGCTGGATGGAACGAAAAGTGGTGCTACATTAGCAATCATGATCCGAAACTACCCAAGCTGACAGGATATCTCCCTTCCTAGAGCAATCGGTGGCTTGATGAGCCAACACATGGGGATTGCCTCCAACTACCCGATCTCATTGATAGAATAGCCAAGCTGAAGTAAGAAGGGCTCACTGGAGTTGGAGTAGCCTTCAGCTTTATGAAGCAACAAATTCAGCCCTTACAACAGTAATGCCACTAGGGCTATGAGTATACTAGTGTCAATGATCCATCCAGACTTTCTCCTTATGAGCTCAGCACAGATGAAATTATGGTAAGGCTAAAGTAGATGTTTAAACATGTGACTGAGATCCCCACAATTGTGCGTGAATTCAGCGCCTTGTGCCCACCAAAGCTCGTAAGTACCCATGGCCGTAGCCCCCGAGTACCTATTTGAAGTTTTTGCTCTCCGCTAACTTGTCTTTGTCTGCAGGAAGATGTTGGCTTGTACTTCTCTGCTCCTCCTCCTCCCAGATCGGACGTTACTTGCAAAGTTGCTCCTTGCGTGTATACGGGGGAGAGCGCAAGGAGTGTTGACAAGGAAGAGGAAGTACTCAAGGCCTCCAGTAACACTAGTTCCGATGTCGTGGAGGACTTTGAAGTCAAGGCCCGGCCATCTGTTAAGGCTGGATCATCCTCGAGATCAAGGAAGCGCTTAGCTGATGATGAGCTTGAAGCTGCAATTCCTCCACCACCAAAGAAGAAGCAGACTGCAGTTGGGAAGAAGTCCATGAAGAAGTCTGTAACCATAGAAGTTGTGCCTCCCACGGTAATTACTTTTGAAGAAAAATAGGATCCTAAGGATCATGCACTCTCGCAAGGTGTATACAACACCACCATCATATCTACTTGAGATGGCTTTGGTGGGATGTAGGTACACGAAGAGGCGATCGAAGCGGAGAAGGCAGCTGTTGTAACTGCTCAAAACAAATCGCCAATCAAAATTGAGGATGATCCAGAACCTCAAGATGTCACTCAGGGTGATCCTCAGATGATGAACCCCACTGGCGCAGATACAACTCAAGCAGCAGAGGCGGAGCTCAAAGCTGGCCAAGATCCAATTGTGAATGTGCAGGCCACGCCGAATGCACCGTCTCTAGCTGTCAAGCTGCTGTGGTTGTTTGGAGAACCCACGATAAAGCTGAGGCGATCGTTAAAGTAATCTATGTGTTCTTTTTTAGTACTAATTGTAGCTCATAATAGACTTGTTGTGTCTCTAAAGCTTTGTCTTATGCAGGAAATCCTCTGATATGGAACTTGGAGGGCTTGGCTCAAGACCCGTGACTGATGGCGATGGCCCTTAAGTCCAGGATGCTGCTGTCGGTGTTTTAGACCGGCAACCCGCCTAGGGGTACCCTAGGTGGTCTTTTATGCGGTAAGGGTCGTCGAGAATCAAGGAATCAATGGTGACGCAAGGAACACGATTTAGACAGGTTCGGGCCGCTAGATCGTGTAATACCCTATGTCCTGTGTGTTGGTTTGTATTGATCTTGGGAATCTTGAGGTATGACCTTGAGGTCTGACCTGCCAAGCTAAGTACCCCCGCCCTCCTTTATATAGTCCAGGGGGCAGAGTACTAGTCGGATTACAAGGAGTCCTAGTAGGAGTACTCGGGACTAGTCCTAGTCGGATTACAGGGGAATCCTAATAGGAGTCTGACTTCTTCCTTCCTTGCGGGTACTGGGGATGTATCCCCGTCAAGCCCCCGAGCGCTTCATAGTCAAATGCAGCAGTCGTCGAGTAGTCTTGAGATATTCGCCGAGTAGTCTTGGTGCTCTTCGAGTACTTTGTCAGGCTGAATCTTTCAATGCTTCTCAAAGCTGCCATGAGGCTATGGTGTGCTTAAAGTCTTGATCAACATGATATTGTAGTCTTCGTGTATGGAGGGCGGCGAAAGTCGCACTCCATATCGAGTAGCCCCCGAGCCTTAGGTTGAATCGTAGAATCAGGCTGAGGGTCAAAATCTTGAATCTTCCTCTTTCGAGTTGAAAAAATCGATTGTCGAGTGTAACTTATCAGCCCCCGAGCCTTGGATTGGTTGAATAATCAACCCGAGGGTCTTGAATCTTCACTTAGGTCATCATTCGAGTAGTCATGCGGCGTCCAACCCCCATGCTTATGCGCCAGGTAAGTCGTTAGAGCCACGTCGAGTGGTTTTGCGGTGTCCAGCCCCCGAGCCTGGGAGCTAGCTGAGCCACTGGAGATATTAGGAGTACTGATTGGTGCTTAGCCCCCGAGTTCGGGAACTAGCCTGTGCCGTTGGAGGCATGCTTAGTGGGCATCGCGACAAGCGTCGTCGCCAAAGCTTGACCTGAAAGAAAAAATGCGTACCTTATGTAGCATATTTGTAGGATTTTGAAACTGCTGAAATTTATCCAGTGATCAGTATGAAAGCTGTGTCATACTCTTATTCCGGTCATACTCTTCCCGAGTAGTTAGCCTGTTACGCTTAGGCTCTTAGTCTCTGGGTAGCCGTTGCCGCTGCGTGTGTGAGATCGGCCTCATATACGCGTATGGGCTTAGGCGTGACAGATGCGCCTGAGGCTTTCACGAGTTAAGGCGTGTACTACTCGAGAAGAGTAGTGACCTTAAGAGAAGACAAAAGTGAGAGAAGTCGCTGCTGCGACAAGAAAGAGACTGCATGATTGTGAGTCAAACTCTTGTTTCAGTCATACTCTTCCCGAGTAGTTAGCCTGTTACGCTTAGGCTCTCAGTCTCTGGGTAGCCATTGCCGCTGCGTGTGTGAGATCGGCCTCGTATACGCGTATGGGCTTAGGCGTGACAGATGCACCTGAGGCTTTCACGAGTTAAGGCGTGTGCTACTCGAGAAGAGTAGTGACCTCAAGAGAAGGAAAATTCGCTGTTGTGATAAAAAGGGAGCGCGGTAGCGCGAAAGAGTTTGCTGCCCTCCGGCGAATAGAGCGCGCGTTGCGCGCAAGAGTTTCCGGTGAGTAGAGCGCGTGTTGCATGCAAACGGAAAATAAGCCGGAAAATAATTTAGAAAAGTGACTTAGCTTGATTCGTGGATGATTGTTGATGAAGCCATGACGGTCGTTGATGAAGCCGTAATGGTTGTTGACGAAGTCGACTAGTCAGAGGCGATTCGGACTAGTTGTCGGTGATGCAAAGTTTGCCCCGACTAATTTTTAGTCGAGACGAGTTGAAGTCGTCGACGAGCTGCCCGTAGTTGACGGAGTGGTCGGCAAGCTGATCGTGGTTGTCTTGACGCGGGCGAGGAGTAGTTCATTCCGTCTCGCCCGACCCTTGGTCCCGGGGTCGGATGCGCCCGACCCTTCGGAAGGGTAGCTCCGCCTCGCCCGACCCCGAGGCCTGGGGTCGGCGGAGCCCGACCCTTTGGAAGGGTAGCTCCGCCTCGCCCGACCCTGAGTTCTGGGGTCGGCGGGGCCCGACCCTTGGGAAGGGTAGCTCCGCCTCACCCGACCCCGAGTCCTGGGGTCGGGAGAGCCTGACCCCTGAGCGAGACGTTGGAGTAGTCCGAGGCGAAGTTGAATCCGACGCGTAGTCGAACTCGAACTCGGTGACTTTGAAATCTTGACTTTTTCTGGTCAAATCTTCTGGTTTCTTCTCATGAATGTCGACGATCTGGCGCCGGAACGACCCCGAGCCTTCGGCGATGCAAAGCCAGGATCCAAAAACGAAGGTGGCGCCAGCTTCGATGAGGAAGACGGGCCTGATGATGACTTTCGCCATTGAATTCGCGCTGAGAAACTCGACGAGACCTCCTACCTGGCGCGCCAGCTGTCGGTGTTTTAGACCGGCAACCCGCCTAGGGGTACCCTAGGTGGTCTTTTATGCGGTAAGGGTCGTCGAGAATCAAGGAATCAATGGTGACGCAAGGAACACGATTTAGACAGGTTCGGGCCGCTAGATCGCGTAATACCCTACGTCCTGTGTGTTGGTTTGTATTGATCTTGGGGATCTTGAGGTATGACCTTGAGGTCTGACCTGCCGAGCTAGGTACCCCCGCCTCCTTTATTTAGTCTAGGGGGCAGAGTACTAGTCAGATTACAAGGAGGAGTCCTAGTAGGAGTACTCGGGACTAGTCCTAGTCGGATTACAGGGGAATCCTAATAGGAGTCTGACTTCTTTCTTCCTTGCGGGTACTGGGGATGTATCCTCGTCAGCTGCCGTGGCCCAAGCAAATCTGCAGCCAAAGGAACACCCCGCGACAACAAGTAGTCCAGGTGTTGTATCATTTGCTGTAGTGTTGATACGAGATGTCATATCATCTAGTGCGGCGACCAATGTTGATATCTCGACATCCGAGCATCAAGTACCTAAAGAGGTGCAAGTTGTTGAGCAACCGATTACTGGTGATGCGATGACTACGTCTGGCTCTATTTGGCATTGGTGGTTGATTTTCCCGTCACACTACCATGAAATCGACTAGTGCCTAGGATTTGATTGTAGTCCTTGACTTGAATTCCAGGGACAATGCTCTGAGTTCTACCACCTATTTAGATATTTACATCCCTATTGTGGAGAATTTCTCCTAGGGCGAAGTTGGTGACGACGGAGATCTTGAGCTCCTAGAAGTAATGTCGTAACTTTCGCGAGGTTAGCAGTATTGCGTTAGCAATTTTTGGACCGGTGGGTAACTGGCCTTTGAGTCTTACAATACCTCACTGACGAAGTAAATGGGCCTCTATACTTTGTATACATAGCCTGGTTCTGTTCTTTCAACCACGATCACCGTGCTGACGATGTTAGTACTCACGGTGATGTAGAGTAGCAAGTCTTCGTTGGGGTTTGGTGCCGTGAGAACCGGTGGCTTTGATAGGAAGTCCTTCATCTGTTGTAGGCCTTGATCTGCCTCCTCGGTGCACTAGAACTTTTCTTGCCGCTTGAGTAGTTTGAAGAAGGATAGGCCCTATTCTCCAAGCCTTGAGATAAATTTGTTGAGGGCAGCCATGCATCCCATCAGCTTTTGGACATCCTTGATGCCTAATGGGGCATGCATATCAGTGATGGCAGAGATCTTCTCGGGGTTAGCTTCAATGCCTTGGTGACTAATGATGAACTCGAGTATTTTTCAGGTTAAGTTTCCACTAGAATTCTCGCAGGCTGGCGAAGGTTTCTTCCAGGTCAGTGATCAGATCGTCGAGATTTCTGATCTTTACGACCACGTCATCCATGTATGCTTCAATATTGCAGTGTAGCTATTTCTTGAAGTACTCCTGGATTGCCCATTGATAAGTGGCGCTTGCGTTCTTCAACCCAAACGATATTGTTGTGTAGCAGAAAGCTCCGTATGGAGTGATGAACACGGTTTTAATTTGATCCTCATTCTTGAGAGCTATCTGGTGATATCCCTTGTAACAATCGAGGAAACATAGTAGGGTGCATCTAGCTATGGAGTGTCGATGATTTGATCAATCCTAGGGAGCCCGAAGGGATCCTTTGGACAGTGCTTGTTAAGGTCTATGTAGTCGACACACATCCTCCATTCATTGTTATTTTTCTTTCACACCAAGATGGGATTGGCGAGGCACTCTGGATGATAGACTTCTTTTATGAAGCCTGCTGCGAGTAGTTTGGCTAGCTCTTTCTTGATGGCTTCCCTTCTGTCTTGGGCAAATCGTCGTAGGCATTGCATTTTTGGTGTAGCTTTTGGATTCACGTTGAATGAGTGCTCCGTCAACTCCCTAGGCACCCCCGGCATGTCTGTTGGTTTCCACACAAAGATGTCTCGGTTGGCCCGAAGGAAGCTGACGAGCATGCTTTTCTATTTAGGATCTAACCCTGTACCTATCAAGGCTATCTTGGAGCTATCACCAGTCTCAAGGTCAATGGCTTTGATGTCAACTTCACTTGCCGGCTTGACCTTGGATGCGGCGAAGACTTGCATCATCGAATTTGGTACTTGAGCAGTTGCTACTAGCTCCACAGCTTCTGTGTCGCAGTCATTTGATATCGTCGAGTCTCCGCAAGGAGAGTACTTCCTTGGGTTCCGACATCTTGAGTACTTCATACACGTAGTGTGGGAAGGCCATAAATTTGGCCAACGCTGGTCTTCCAAAGATGGTGTGGTATGATGTTTTGAAGTCCGCCACCTCGAATCGGATGTATTCTGTCGGTAATGTTCTTTGGTCCCAAAGGTAAATAGCAAAACCACCTATCCGACGGGTATAGCCGCGTTGCCCAGGATGATTGCATAGAATGGAGAGTTCGTTGGGGTGAGCATATTAGTGACATCGAGGCCCATTTTCTTCAGCATCTTGGCAAACAGCACATTGAGGCCGCTACCGCCGTCGATGAGTACTTTTGTAAGTCTGGAGCCAGTGAGAACCGGGTCTAGTACGAGGAGATACCGTCCTGGGTCTGAGAAACTAGTCCATTGGTTCTTCCTAGAGAAGGTAATTGGCACCTCGGACCATTTGAGGAACGTTGGCGTCGTAGGTTCAATGGACATTATCTTTCGAAGAGTGAGCTTTTGGGACCGCTTAGTAGCAGTACCCGGGGTTCCGCTAAAGATGATGTTGATGGTGTTGGATGGGTTTTGGAACTTGCCATTGTCACCATCGTCTTCATCTTCTTTGGCCTTGCCCTTGTGTTTGGTGCCGAATGGCTCTAGCAGGTCCTTCATGACTCTGCGTAGATTGAAACAATCTATTGCAGAGTGTTTGTGTTATGGGTGCCATGGGCACTATTTCTTCAAGAGCTCGTTGAACGAGGGCCTATCTTGATTCTTGCCGCCACTTTTCTTGGACGACTACAAAATTGCCACAACAATATTGTCTAGCTTGCGCTTACGGTTGTGACCTCCCGAATAGTTATTTCAGTTGTCATCATTGCGATTCTTATCGTTGTGTTGGCCATTATTCTGATCTTTGTTGTTCTGACCCTTTTTGCGATTGGACTCAAACCTTTCGATCTCCCTATATTCTTCATCTGCCGACATCTGTACCATGATCTTGAGAAATTTGACATCAGCGGGGCGTCTTCTGCCGAAGTCCTGGAACATCCGGCGGTCGTGGAGGCCATTTTCGAAGTAGTCAATGACATCGCACTCCGTGACATCTATGGTTGTGGCCTTCTTGAAGCAACGTAAGTAGCTCCGCAGGGTCTCGCCTTCTTGTTGTTTAACTTGAGACAAGTTGATCCTGTTGCTAGGACGCTGCATTGCCCCCACGTAGTTGTCGGTGGAAAACGCCACCTTGAGGTCCTTCCGTGAGTCGATAGAGTTTTTGTCCAACGATTCGAGCCATGTGAGTGGCACCACCTCCATGCAGATGGGGAAGTGGATGACTTTGGTGTCATCGTTTCCCCCAACTACTTGTACTAACAATGAGTAGCACCAGAGCCATTGGACTGGATCTTGCTTGCCATCATACTTGGTGATGCTCGAAGGTTTGAATTTTTCAGGTGGAGTTGTCCTCCTCACACATCTAGAGAAGGCAGGGAACCTGTCGGTATCATCTCCTGGGTGTTCGAATTCTTGCTCGTGCTCGCGGTGTCGTCTATCGATGATGTTACGGGCATCGCAGCTGGCGTTGATCTTATTGCAGAGGTCTTCTACTAGGCGTTCAGGCTCTTGGTTAGCCGGGCGTTCAGGCTCTAGGTTAGCCCCACGGTGGTCACGGCCTCCCGAGAGTCCTGCCCGACTAGCTTCAGCTTCAACTTGGCTTGGTCTAGTGCCTTCGAGTTGACTTGATCTGGACAAAGGACCTCTATGGCTACTGCCATGTTGACTTCGTTGGGATGTAGTGCATTGGACTAACTATATCGGATTCTGCTGATCAATTTGTTCGTACGCGAGTTCTGCCAGTTCAGCCATTTGTCTAGGGTACTTGTTCTGGGGCATCACGCGGGTGATGAGATCAATAGACGCGACGGTAGCCAGGGGAGTATAATGGTGACACGTTTGAACTATTTCAAAGGTGTTATCCAAGTTCTGGATTGGTAGGTCCGCTGCAAGGCGGCGGCGACGCTCTTCTCTTGCGGCGTTCCTTGCTCGTCGTCGAGTTCTTTGAGCTTCAGTCTCTTCTCCAACAACGTTGGTGGTGAGCTCGTCCTACGAGACGTCATCTGGGTGACACTCATGTCGCAGGTTTCTATCCTGTTGCTCTTCTTCTTCGTCCTCTTGTCTAGTAATGAGGGCGAAGAGTTCTCTCTCTGGAGAGTGGCTTCCCGAGCTTGAAGTGATGACCTCCGTGGTGCTACCTTCCTCATAAATGGGTGACAGCGGAGCTCCCTCCTGGTACGAGAGAGTGTCAAGGTAGGCAATGAGGCGCGAATCGTCGTCCTTGACAAGAGTGGGTAGCTTCATGTTGGACCAGTAGATAAATCTACCTTGAGGGGTTGATGTGATTATCGGGCCCTGCTGTGGACCTGATAAAAGAGTCTCCTGGTCCGGATCTGAGTAGTAGTCGAGGTCCTTGATCGCATCTGTATCAGATTGTGATCTGGACAGGGCCGCCTGATAAACAATGGTCACTTTGTGGAGTCCGAACAGGAATCGACTCTAGTGGTAATCCGACTCGCATGATGGCTTATGCGCCAGCTGACCAGCGGAAGAAGTCGAGTTGTAGTCATACTCGTCCCTCCAGCCTCTAACTAGGTCAGAAATTGAAAATTTACCGAAATTCTCAACGAGATCCTCTAGAGCTTGGCGCTGGAGCTTCATGGCTTGTTGCTTATTCTCCGGGGTTGGCGCAATGTGGCGGTGGAAATTTCCAGTGCCGTCTGCGATGCAAACCTAGGAGCCGAAGACAGACGTCACACCTGCTTCAAACGCAACAATTGGCTTGATGATGACTTGTGCCATTGAGTTCGCCAGTGGATTCTCGACGAGAGTTCCTACCTAGCGCGCCAGCTGTCAGTGTTTAAACCTGGCAACCTACCAAGGGGAGTGCCCGAGGTAGTGTTTTAGTTAGTGGGCCTCGTCAAGATCAGTAACTCAAAGGTAAACGCTGACACACGATTTAGACAGGTTCGGGCTACTAGATTACGTAATACCCTACGTCCTTTGTATTGGTTGGATTGAATTGCCTTGGAGGGATCTCTGCCTTACCTTATATTGCTGGGGGCAGGATTACAAGTCGGTTGGTTACAAGAATACTAGTTGGATACGACTAGATGAGTTCTACTCTTATTACAACGAGTAATTTCCTAATGCTCAACTAGTACCTACCTTTCCATGTAGACTACGCAGTCCTATGCCATGGTCTCCATGTCAGATGCGTCTCGGTATTCAGTCCTATATATAGGACTGTCCAAATCTTCTGGTGGGCCCATAGATGTATGTACGACACTTGCTGCTGTGTTCTAACATTTTAGGTTAATAGATTGATGTCAATGCCCTCTCATTCATGTTACCTGTTCGAAGTTCAATTACACTTATCAAAACATTGACTAGATCTGTTAGTCTATCCGGTGTGCGCATTGTTAGCAAGGTCTCCTTTTATGGATGTTGTTTTACAATGCTTTATCTTAGCCCATCGGTTCATATAGCCGATAGCACATGCTATTAATGCTTTATTTATTTACACCGCATGATTACATTGAATAATCTATCTGTTGTGGTTTTTATTCCAAGAACGCCTACCCATGAGTTCGAAAGGCTTCACCGCCGATCGGCTCAGGAATTTAATGTTTACCTTGTCAGTTTTCAGATCAAATTGACTGGCACGCCTTGCACCACTTGCAAGTCGATTTGGAGCCTGTACTGGAGTTAAGCAGATCTCCTAGGTCCTCCGTGTTATTCAATGTAGAAGCCTAAAGTCTAGATTTTGCGTCAACATTAATAGTAGTATGACTTGCCATGTTGCTGCTCTTTAATCTTATGCTGATTGTTATCATTCTTGCAGCATGAACATTGCCTTCGTCGCCTTCATGGTACCACTTGGACTTAGTGCAGCCATAAGGTCGGTGCCTGCTCTCTTACTCCGGTGTTGCAATTACTAGTGACCGTTGTTAGTACTCTCTCTACTAATTATTCTTGTTTGTGTTTTTTACAGCACATGGGTATCAAATGAGCTTGGCGCTGGTCAGCCTGAAGCTGCCCGTCTGGCAACCCGGGCGATGATGATCGTTGCATTCTCGGTATAGCGCAGCATAAGAGCTTGTAGTGCTACTAGTGCAGAATATACGGGGGCTTGCATACAGCAACAACGAGGAAGTTACCAAGTAAACAGCTAGAATTACGCCGACTCTTGCAATGGCCATCTTCCTCGACGGCTTGCAGGGTGTACTTTCTGGTAAACAAGCGACCAAATATGTATACATATTTTAATGAGCTCTTTTATATATCTCGGAAAGATACCAACAAGAGATACCAAACTTATAACTTGACATTGGTAACTCAAGTACTGAAATTTGATACTTAATAAGATACCAAGTTATCTCCTATGTTATAATTAGTGGTACCTTACCATTTCATACCTGCTGTCAAGGATGGTTAAAGAATGCAATAGAACAAGCCACATGAATTTTAGACTGAAAGAAAATAAAGGAACCAAGAAACAGGATACTTACCTGGACCCTTTACAGTATGCTCTTGGACATTTTGCTGGAAGAAAAAGAAGACCCCTATTCTCCCACTTGATTTTGTTTTTACTTGTAGGTGTCATAAGGGTTGTGGCCAACAAAAGATCGGTGCCTTTATCAGCATTGCTTCCTACTACATTGTTGGCATTCCTTCAGCATTCTTCTTCGCCTTTCTTTGTTGGTGGAAAGGTTTGTGGTTTTCTATGATTTGCTTGAGAATGCGGTAATTTTCAGTCGTTTTTCGCTTACCAACTGGAGTTCCATATAGAAATAAATAGATCCGGTTTTGAACTCTATGCAGGGGCTTTGGTTTGGACAGATGTGTGGAATGGTGGTGCAGATGCTCTTACATCTCTCGATTACTCTTTGCACCAACTGGGATAAAGAGGTGAGGTTATATCTAAGAATCAGTATAACACATTTATTATACTGGCTTATTTTCATCTTCTTCTCACAGCTCTTACTTTGGTTTCCAGGCATTGAAGGCAAATGAAAGAGTTTTCAGCTCAACTCTTCCCGTGGATATGTTAACATGACAAGATATGCAGCAAACAAATACATGTGGAATTGTGTTTAGGAAATCACTGAGTCAAGGGGTTCTGTTAATCCTAGTGTGCCTATTAATAGCAACCATGGCAATTCACCGGTTAAAAGTTGATGAATGGATCACTTTACATTGTTTCTTTTCCATTTCACGGCCGGTTAAAAGTTTACTACTTTGGTGAAATGTTGGTGTAACACATCTCGTCAACGGCAAACACTAAAAGAAACCTGTTAATCTATGATGGTTTTTCATGACGAATTCAGAGAACGTCATTAATGATGCACCATCTGTGATGATTTGTGATTTTTTGTCACAAATCTGCAAATAGCCCATCCAGGCTCAAATTCGGGGCCGATTTCTGTGACGAACCTCGGTAACCGTCATAGATTGAAAATGAAAATTGTCACGAATTTGATATTGTACTCAACCACAATTTTAACAAAATAAATATGTCGCTTAATTTAAAGAAAATAAGATGCGTTACTTGCAAACAGACCATATGTTTGTTGAGTGAGGATGCAGGTATAACTTCCTTGTCAAAGTATACCTTTGATTTCTAGTTTACTTGCAAATAGCCACTATAACATAACTGAGAATAGTTCACATGAAGGGATACTACATGGGCTTTTAATATGCTTCTTTTTTCCTTCAAATTAGTATGCCTCCAATTTTCCAATAATGATGCAATACTACTGCTGTTTGCCCATTTGATTTCTGAAACAATTTGTGTAATAAGTGTAGATGCCTAATAGTAACAGTTAAGCTGATTAATGCATTTGTAGTTTATTTGGCCAAAACTCTTATTGATTTATGGTCTCATCTTGCAGAACACAATACAAAAGCGATTTATGCAAAGTTTTGACCAGACCATATGTTTGTTAAGTGAGCATGCAGGTAGAATTTCAAATAATCTCAATATGCTGCTGCCTTTTCTATCAAATAATAAGTATGCCTCCAAGTGTCTCTAAGCAAATAGGCAAAACATTTATTTGCAACCAAGTGAACAGGTGCCTTACTGTTTCCTCTGTTTTGTTATGTACATGGTCTCTAAGCAAATCAATTGTGGTATTGTCATTGTCATGTATTTGTAAAAAATCTACAATTCTTCTACATGTTTGTATTTAGTACTGTATTTTTTAATGTTAATTCAAGTTGGCACAACTCCAGATATGTTGATACCAGTTGAAATTTTGTATTCTGTTAGCAGAAAAGCAATGCAGTAGTTGTACTCACCATGTGTGCTATATCATGTACAGGTCTGCACTTAAAAGCTGAGAAGGATGCAAAACTTGAGCTCGTGCTTGAAGCTACTTTTTTTTACAGTATTGTGAGATCTTGTGCTAGATTAACTAGAGTTAGACTGATTTCATGCTGATGAGATACTTGAAAAACTTTGATGTTGAATGTATGTGATGAGATGCTGGATTAGAATTTATCCATATAATGAGATGTTTAATTTGCTATGTTTATATGGACTAGTTTATATCTTGATTTGGGCTGAAATGATAATGGATTGATTAGAAAAATGGGCCATATTTTAATAGGACGATGTAAAATGGGTTTGGATGCTGATGTCAGCAGCCACGTCATCACCCGTGTCAGCAGTCATGTCAGTGTCCCTGTCAGCAGCCACGTTATCTATTGCTGACATGGCTGTTTGATCCGTGACGAATATTAACATATGTTGTCTATCCGTCTTTGACGTTTATTTTCATCACTAATGTTAGGTTTGGGTTGGGCTAAGCGGGCCTAAGGCTATTTTATGACGAATTAGAAACGTCATGGATTGTTTTGATCTATGACGATTACACAAGAAATGTCACGTGGCGTAATTTGTGACACTTAATATGTGACGATACGTGAAATCATCATAGACACTGCTTTATGATGATTTTTTGAACGATCTGTGATGAAATTTTTCGGTTATAGTGAAAATTATGCCCAGCAGTTAGGAGGCCTGTCAGCTTGCAGCATATTTTAGACAGTGCAATGTGGGACACCGACGCGGATGCATCCTAGTACATGTTTAAATAAGATTGTAGGTCTGCTAACATAAACTCAAGAAACTACTAGTATTCATGCTTAGTCTAGAACTTGAAAGGTCAGTAGGTAAAACCACGAAGACCCTAAGACTACTACGCGAACATTTATATGCATTTACGCGAACATTTATAAGCATTTATTTTAGGAAGGAGGGAGTATCCATACAATTCAAATAATATTTTATGGTCATTAATTCCATCTCCACCTTTCAGAGATGCATCCATAGTGCGAAAAAATGTGCTACAAATACAATTAAGAAAAATCAAGAGTTGCCACCGCTAGAGTAAAACACTAGTGCGGTGATAGAACTAGGGACACCGCAGAACATGGAAAGAGCAATCATCAGCCAGACAATCCAGTTCGCTATGATTGTTGTTGCAGCTTTTTATATCTATGTAAAAACATTTTTTTTCGGGTATCTATGTAAAAACATATGTGGTATTAGTAATGGTATTTTTGTCAGCTTGCTTGAAATTATATATACTTGTTACTTCGATCATAATCTTGCTTTTTTTTTTATTTTGAACCCTTCATCATCATCAAAGCAACTCCAGTTTACAACAGTAATAATAGCAAGTAAAATATCGAACTTTTGGCCAGTTGTTGGCCAATATGGAAAGCAAGGAACATACATATGTGATGAGATGCTGAATGTCAACACATGGTGCTGCAGACTCCGAGATTGCTGCCATTACTCAGACTGGATAAGGAAAGGAAGTGAACGACCATTCAGATGAGGAAGAAGAGGACTAGGTTCATCACCACAAAGCACCGGTGGAGCCAAGGCCCGGCCACCCTGGGCCGTTGCCCGGGCTCTTGCGCTTAAGGCTCAAAGGCCAGCGGCCCAGCGCTGAGGCCTGAGAGGCGCTAGTGCTGCTTCTGCTCCTGGCTCCCAGTCTCACGGACACACGGAGGCGGAGCGACACGAAGCCCCCAGCGCTCGAGCCCACTGACGGAGCCAAGGCCCGGCCACCTGGGCCATTGCCCGGCTCTTGCGCTTAAGGCCCAAAGGCCAGCGGCCCAGCGTTGAGGCCTGAGAGGCGCTAGTGCTGCTTCTGCTCCTGGCTCCCAATCTCACGGACACACGGAGGCGGAGCGACACGAAGCCCCCAGCGCTCGAGCCCACTGATGGAGCCAAGGCCCGGCCACCTGGGCCATTGCCCGGCTCTTGCGCTTAAGGCCCAAAGGCCAGCAGCCCAGCACTGAGGCCTGAGAGGCGCTAGTGCTGCTTCTGCTCCTGGCTCCCAGTCTCACGGACACACGGAGGCAGAGCGACACGAAGCCCCCAGCGCTCGAGCCTATAGGGTTCCGAACTTGCGCTGTCGCACGGAGGATGGGAGATTGAGGAGATGCCATTACTCCATGGCGGGGAGGCCGAAGCGACGCACTACGCGCTGGCGCCGACCTCAATCCCATTCGGTTCCCAGGTTCGTCCGCCCCATTCCCCAACCCTTCTTGGCTTCTTCGTTATCTCTTCTCTCTGTCCTGTCTCTGTCTCTTTTCCAATCCCCAATCGATTTCACCTCCCCAAGCTAACTGCGACGCTGCGTCTACGCTCTAGTGAGAGAGAGGAACTGCAGCTGGGCGGCTAGCGGTGACTGGTACCCGGACGCCCGGTGGTCGAAGTTCGGCGAGGGAGCGAGACAGACTGACAGGTAATTAATTTGAATAATTTTAGATTCTAATATGCATAGGTTAATTTCAGTTATCTAATATGTACAAGTTACATTTTTTTATTTAGGGATGAGGCGTTTTTAGGTGGTGGTGGAAGTAATCAACCTGAAAGAAATCCAAACATGGATAATTTCACCAGTGAGTTTAATCCTAATGAAATTGTATGTGATCCAGCTCTTAGAAACAAATATATGAGTATGCCCCTGAAATTCAAGACCAAGTTAGGAGAGCATACATATTGAAAGGTCCATCACAACCAAGACCAAGTTAGGAGAGCATACATATTGAAAGGTCCATCACAACCAGCAAATATATTGAAAGATCCAGGTTCAAGGGGCTTTTCCGTGGGTTGGTATAAGAAATATAATTGGTTATAATACAGTGAATCCAAAGATGTTGGTTATTGCTTTTATTGCTTCCTTTTCAAGCATCCGGGGAGGGCACAACATTTTGGTTATGATGTATTTAACAAAATTTGCTGGAGAGATTGGAAACATGCATACAAAGCATTACCTAAATATGTTGGTGGTGTAGGTAGTGCTCACAACAAGTGTGTTCAGAAATATGATGACTTTAAAAATCAAAGACAGAGTGTGCAGAGAGTATCAAACAGAGCTAGTAAACAATCGGAAGAATTATACCAAACTCGTTTAACTTCTACTTTGCGATGTTCAAGATATCTCTTAAAGCAAGGCCTAGCTTTTCATGGGTATGATGAATCTTCTTTCTCTTTGAACAAAGACAATCTTCTAGAGTTGATAGATTTTCTAAAAGATAACAATGAAGAAGTCAGGAATGCCTATGATCGAGGTGGCTTAAATTCTAAGATGATTTCCCCTGATATCCAAAAGGATCTTGCAAGGTGTTGTGCAGAAGAAATAACTGAAGTAATTATGGAAGAGATGGGTAACAGGCCATTCTCTGTTCTCATTGATGAATCACGTGATATATTAGTAAAAGAGCAAATGGCTGTTATTTTAAGGTTAGCAACTAGTATATTGTGTCGGTTCTATTATAGTTGTGTAATCTGTACAATATTCAGTTTTATTAGTGTTTTGTTTAATTGTTGCACTGCTGCAAGTATGTGAATTATAAAGGGAATGTTGTTGAAAGATTTCTTGCTCTTATACATGTCAAAGAGACTACAGCTGGTGCATTAAAGGACGCATTGCTTGCGGTCCTTGATAGGCACAAATTATCAGTTTCTCGGATACGAGGGCAAGGATATGATGGGGCTATGAATATGAGAGGTGAATTTAATGGACTGCAAAAAAAGATTCTAGATTAAAACCCATATGCATTCTATGTCCACTGTTTTGCCCATCAGTTACAGCTGGTTGTTGTTTCTATTGCAAATTGTTGCTCATCTGTCAATGATTCTTTGAGTATATATCTTTGATTGTGACCACAACAAGTACATCTTGCAAGAGAAGGGACAAACTAATTGAAAGCCAGCGTCAAAATATTCCGTAGTCTATTTAAACTGGCGAGGTACCTACAGGAAGAGGCTTGAATCAAGAAACTGTCCTTACT
This sequence comes from Setaria viridis, assembly GCF_005286985.2. Classification (NCBI taxonomy): domain Eukaryota; kingdom Viridiplantae; phylum Streptophyta; class Magnoliopsida; order Poales; family Poaceae; genus Setaria; species Setaria viridis. The sequence continues at coordinate 12,093,049 of NC_048263.2, read as the reverse complement.
AGGCCTGGGGATACTAGATGGGGTTCGCATCATGTTACTTTGGTTCGCTTGTCCCAAATGTGGGACTCAGTGATAAAGGTCCTTCAAATAGTTAATGAAGATGCACGAGTGCCAAATCAAGCAGCTGGTTTGATAAAAAAATGGAATGCTTTGAATTTGTTTTTATTATGGTGCTTATGTTAAAGTTGCTTGGCATCATAAATGAGCTCTCACACGCCAAACAAACAAAAGGTCTCAATATTGTTAATGCTCTTGAGGTTAGTTCTTATTCAGCTGTTCCCTTTCTTAACATATTGCTTTTCTCACAATATTAGTGTTCCTTTTGCTGTTAATCTGATTGCACTATATACTTCAATTGTAGCTTATCCATGATGTAAAAGCTCAATTTAACACCATGAGAGAAAGTGGCTGGGATAACTTATTTGATGATGCAAGACAATTTTGTGATGTGAATGGTATTCCTATTCCAAATATGGCTGAGGAAATATCAGTGAGGGGTCGTTCAAGGCGTGATGGATTTACCATTACTAATCTTCATCATTATCGTGTTGGAATTTTCTATGTTGTTCTTGATAAAATATGTGCTAAGATGAATCATCGGTTCAGTGAAGTGACGACGGAGCTATTGATGTGCTTTTCTTGTCTTGATCCAAAAGGCTCTTTCTCTAGTTTTGATGTCAACAAGCTTGCTCGGCTTGCTGAAATTTATGATGAGGATTTCTTAAATCATGATCGTGGAGTCATAACGGGACAATTGGAGACCTATATTCTTCATGTAAGGAGACATGCTGCCTTTGCTAATTGCAAAGATATTGCAAGTTTGTCCCAGAAAATGGTTGAAACTGAAAAACATTTGCTTTTTCCATTGGTCTACAAGCTCATTGAATTGGCATTGTTGGTGCCGGTGTCAACAGCAACTGTTGAAAGGGCTTTCTCAGCTATGAAGACTATCAAGTCTAAATCTCGCAATAAGATTGCTGATGATTGGTTCAACAACTTGATGGTGTGCTATATTGAGCGAGAACTATTCAATTCACTTGATGAAGCTACTATTCTTCGATGGTTTCAAAACTTAAAGAGTTGCAAGATGCAGCTGCCTCGTAACCCTGCTCGTGTGCAGCCGTAGTTACCAAATAGCATTTAGGTTTATCCTTTGTGTTTCATTATCTAAGTCTTGAAATTGTACTGAAAAATTATTTTAATATCTTAATTTGAATCTATCATGGTTTTCTAATATTATATTATATGTATGTTATATAATATACTCATGTGTATTGCTTGTCGTTGCTAGCTCGGCGTATTGTCTTGCCCAGGCTCTCTAAAATTTCTGGCTCCGCCACTGCCAAAGATATGCAATGTTTAGCGATACTGTTTCTTTCAGACCCTCTTCTGTCAATCTTAGAATGTAAGTTGTAACCTCTGTTAAGTTGTGTGTTCTCAAGTGTCTAGCACCTGATCACATGTCCCTAGTCTTTAGCGTTTTCTTTCCCTAGACAGTACCAAGGTGGGTTTTCACGAGTACTAGTATTGTAAGGCATATATCTCAAGATGCAGTTAAGCCATTGATGCTGAAGTAGGGGTTTCTGGTGCTCCGATTAGGGGTGATTAGTAGGCAAGCGGTGGTGGGTGCATGACCGTAGGCTGAACGGGCCAACGGGGTGCACATGTGGTGAATCTCGGATGATTAACATTTAAATTTTTTGCTGTGGCCTGTGGGTCAGTGGGTGCATCCCCCCATTTGCTATATCGCCAAACCTAGATTTTATTTTTCTTTTTAATATAAATTGCAGCTCTTTTGCCCGATTCATTAAAAAAAATCCGTTTGATTCTTTTTCTTATTTTTTGGAAATAAATCACGAGGTGTACATCCAAGTACAACCACATGAGCAGTGGGGTTCCATCTGTCTACCAAACAAGCGCAGTGCCCACGTTCTATGTATCCTACTTTAAAAGTTAAATTTATTTTAGTTTTGCAAACATGAGAAGTTACTTCTTTAGGGTAATGACTTTCTTTTTGTAGGATAAAAAGGGGACGATGAAAAAGGGAAGAACTAGCCTGCAATTTAAGGAGTTAGCAGGACCTTGTCTGTAAGCAGCCCGCAGCCCTCAAATTTCCGTTGCATTATATCATCAGACCATGATTTGACACATGGTTAGCAAGGCACAAAACCGTTGGTTGCTCAGCGGGACACTACTGCCATTGTCCAGACACAACAGAATCGTCTTCAGACACGACAGAATCACACGACCAAATGGATAAAAAATTGCAGCGTCCATCAACAAAATAAAATTCCTGCAGCGTCATTTCACAAAAACGCATCACACTATTGTACACAATGTGTGATCCATTGACACTGTACTCCAGACATGGATGGGTCAGTCGCGTCACACTAACCTCACATGTGGGGCAACCGGCCCATGACAAAAGTGCTGAGATCGGGTTAGCATCACGGCCCAGTTCTGGGACATCCTTATCTCCTCAACATAACGAGATTTTCAGGAATCTGAGGAAAGAAACGAGACCATGCAGTTCTTCATTGCTAAATAGAGTTCTTGTAACAGGCTTCCAACAAGCATTAGCTTTAAATATAACCGGCAGGAGGGTATCGAGGCCCAAATCCTCTGCGATAAGATACGGAAGACGTCAACCAAATCAGGATCAAAACAAGATAGAAGACATTGCAACAGTTTCAAGAGAAACATACTTGAAGCGCACGCACACAGAAGCTATATTTTATAGGTAACATGAAGATGTTGTCTATTGCTTAAACAGGGCACTACGACAGTTTCTGGATACATCCCTGGAACTTGCAACATCCCCAACAGCCACCATGCTGATTGCAAGGGAGATACTTTGATTGTTCACAGCCGTTCACAGATAGAACATAGCATACGAAACTGGAAAACACAAGCACGGGCAACAGATGTAGGAAGTTGTTTCCCCCCCATAAAACAGCTTATCAGTTACTGTTGTTGAATCCCAAGATGGGGCGCCCAGCACTTCTTTAGAAGAATGTCCCTTCTGGAGGCTGCACTAGCTTGCGATTGTGTGAGGCAGCCATCTCTTTCTTGAGCTGGGTTAGGATGTTTTCCATTGTGTAGTCCCGCTGCCAGTTTGCCAGCAAACCAAACTTCTTCGGATCAACCTACATGTATATACCAAACAGAAATTTAGTCACTGCAGTTGTGTCTCCTTCTGCATGCTCCCAAGAGCCTGAGAGGAAGGCGATCTTACCACTCCTGTCTCATGATTGACGCATGTCATGTTGATTCTTGAATGGAATCTGACAGATGGTGGCTTCTCAGGATAATCCTTGTCACAGAACAACTTAAGCTGGTAGATGCGACCCTCATGTACAGTCTGACAAGAGAGAAATAGAAAGAAGGGAGAGTCAACTTAGACAAAAACAAGTAAATGGAAGAAGTTGCATGGCACGTAACAACGTGTTTCTTGGTATCTTCTGCTAACATTAGATCAGAGCTACAAATGCTTTTTTCAGCTTTTTGAAGGAAGAACCATCAAGTTAAATCCTATTTCTACAACTTGTTGTAACCAGCCATTTCTCCCACACTTTTCAAGGTTGAACAGCAATATGGGGTTATTAAAACAACTTTAATTAGACATCGCTTAGGTATAATGGAAGGATGCAGCTGGGGATTACAAACAAGCACTAGTTGAAATGTTGGTCACGTCTTATATCATATTTCAAGAAAGGCGATAGATGAGATTGTGCTCTCACATTGTGTGGGCCAATGATGGTACCAGTCCATGACCGCATGTAGATGTCATCCGCATCATCCATTCCATAGCTCACTGTCCCATCACCAATGCCCTTCTCTCCGCGCTCGAGCTCTTCCAATAGCCTGAAGTTCCTAGGAACTGCAATTTTTATCATTTGTCAATTACACAAGTAGATAATGCAATAGATTCTACTATTAATCTACTAGATCAATCTTATACTCTTAAAAAAAGATAGGAACTGAGCCTGAGCCTAGCTCAGTTGGTGGGAGAAATGGGCGAACACCACCACCAAACAAGTACTGTTGGATTCGAATTTGGGTGCTTATTTCTTCTAATTTAAAAATTACAGTGCCAACTAATTCCGTTCTAGGTTTGTCATTGTTTGCAGTAACAAAGACCTTTTGACAAAAAGCAACAAACAACACTAGAGAAAACCCTTCAACTTTAGAAAAGACATGGGGCAAGGTAGAATGAGATAATTGACACATAATCTGTATGCAGACAAGAAAATGGAACAGAAATATAAATGCAAATGAGAAGGGGAATCAATACTCCCACAACATTTGCACGACTGACCCCAAAAAGAAAAACAGAAATTCTTTATCTCAATGCTCAACTTTGGGTTGTATTATAGAAACAACTTTTTCCTCAAAGAAAATACAGAGGCCAGGCTAAACCATCTTCTGGTATGTAATTCACAGACCTAGATGGAAACCAGGCTAAACAAAAGATATATAGGTTACCCTAATTATCTCCATTTCACCCCTTATTACTCACATTTTCCATGCACTTTAAGAAAACCAAGATCCATATTGAATAGAACAGACACCAGTAGTAAAAGAAAATCATCCCATACTAGATATGACAATGACATGGCAGCACAAGAATGCCAAATGCATCCACTGCCAAGCATCACGCACAAAGTCAAAGCAGTGTTGCCATTTTCATGATCAAGAGAAGACAGCTGCTTATCTATTTTCATAAAAACTTAAGAAGTCCAATTGCAGTGCTACCACAGTAGCACTAACCCCCAATCTCCGCCCCTAATCCCTTATCACAATATAGACTCTAATTCAATGGGTTATCAGGCAAGGGCTCCCACAAATTGACAAAAGAATCAGGAAACCAGACCAATCGATGCAAAAACACCTGAGGCCACCAAACAACATTCGCACTTGATCCACCTGTACAGACTCGAAATGCTAAAAACATTTTACTTCGTAGAAAGAATCACTGAATCTAATCAATCGGGATATTCCTTGCAAGAATAACACTAATTCCAAGCCAGCGCAAAGCATTCAAAGGGCCGATAATCCCGGATGCATGCAGCACCCGCCGCTTCTCCAGCCCCGCCTAAACACACACATCTAGGTTATCCACGCCGAACCATCCAATCAAACTATTAGTCCGACCCAACCCATATAAGGCCACCGCCCATCCGTTCATCTCCACCCCCTACCGGAATCGGATCGCGCGGGGCCAGATCGGGGGCGGGCAAGCCACGCCAAAAATGGAGCAAAAACGGATCGGATCGGGAGATCTCGGGGCTGAGATCCCCGGCAGGAAAAAGAGCAACAGAAGGGGAGCAGATTCCTCACCGACGACGCTCGATCCGGCGCCGGAGCTGCCCAGCGTCATCGCCGATGGATGGATCGGCCGGCGGCGGGTGGGGCGGATGTGGGGGTTTGGGGGTTTCGCCCTCGCGGAGAGGATGGAGAGGAGGAAAAGTTGCGGCTGCGCACACGCAAGGCTGAGGAGCGAGAGGAGGCGATGGGGTCGTTTGCTCTCTTTCTTTCCTCTTGTTGGCTGGGCGGCTTCAGGTAGGGTGGAAGGATTCGTTACCCACGGACCGGAGGGCGGAGGCCGTCCATTGGGAAATCAACGGCTCATATTGATTGGGCTTCTTTTCTTCTCGGAATGGATAATTTGTCGCCCCCAAAAGAAATGGGCCATGACAATCTCGCACCAAGTTCCTTGTCCCCGTCTCAAAAGAAAGAAAGTTTATTTTTTATGCTATTGTTGATGCTAATATCTTCCAATCATGGACAGTAGATCGTCTACTTTATTCTACTCTTTACTTCATTTTCCATAATGTTGTATTTTGTGTAGGGATGCATATGGATATCTGGAAATCCGAATTATCCGAATTCGTATTCGCTAAAAACGTCAATATGAATATCTGCATTCGTATTCGTTTTTAATGTGGATGTCAAATGGATGTACCCGGATTTGATTTTTAGTATTTTTCTCTATCCGGTTCTAGAGTTGTATTTGACAAAAATGTGAAATATCCGACATTATCCGTATCCGCAAGGGATAAAGTACCCAATGAAACCATCTAAAACTTATTTATATTGCTCAATACTAATTGCAAATGATGTTAATTTTAATATTTCTAATAAAATACTTATTTACACCATTCAAACTATTTAAAAATTATTTATATGACAAATGACTAATTATGTTAACCTAATATTACTAGTGATATATAATGATAAAGTTTAATTAGTTTTAATATGACTAATCATATTTAAATGTATCGATGAACTTATTTTTATTATTAAATGATATAAATTTATGGAAATACTTATTTTTATATTTATTTTGATACATTTAATTATTTGTTAATTAATATGCCATTTTAATAAGATATCTATTATGTATTGTGCTCATAATTTACTCCCTACTTGTAACATGATTTTTTATCAATTATAAAACCATCAATAAAGCAAAATTGATACTTATTATAACGCTATTTTATAAGTCGAGTTAGTATCCGAATGCGAATCCAAATTCAAAAATGTTTTGTATTCGTATTCAATAATATTTGTATTTGTATTCGAATTAAAATATGGTAAATAGTTGAAAGTGCATTTGGCCCCCTAAGTGGGTTTTAGTGAGTTTTAGTGTTGATGACATGTACAACTAAGGAACTAATAAATTTATCAAGAAATTGACAGGTTTAAATCTTAAGAAATGAAAAAGTGCAAGAAAGGACCCCAATTTGTTTGAAGAACGGTGTTGAAGCATAAAAGAAGATCTTTTTATACTTTCTATTTTTGAATTTGAGTATAGGAACACCGTACTATAAAGGGAGACGTGGATGGATAGCTTGAAGATGTCAAAGTGCTTATTTGAGATGCTAACCACCTATGAGAGATACCACTCCCACACTTGCACATTTAGTTTCTCACAGTTTATGTGAGTGTCGGAAGTTCCGACCAGGGTCCCTAGCGGATTTAATTGAACAGTATCAAAAGTTCTGACCCTATGTTGAAAGTTCCAATAATAGGTGCCAGAAGTTTTCAGTAACTTCCGGCAAAGGGTTCCCAGCCGTTTTATTTGAACTGTGTCGGAAGTTCTGACATGCACTTAACAAAACTGCAACGGCTAGTTTTTGGGGTTCGCGTATTTATACCCCCTCAGCCCTCCTTCATTTGTGGCTGACCAACCACGAGACAAACTCCTCCTCAAGCATTCAATACTCCTCCCCACTCCCTCCTTGAGCTAAATCTTTGAGAGTTTTGAGCTAGGGCTTGGGTGAGAGAAGGATTTGAGGTGCGTGACTCAATCTTTGAGTGAGAGGTCAACCAAGTTCATCTCAAAAGCACTTGAAGCATCTTTGGTCTTCGATTCGCGTTTGTTACTCTTGAAGCTTGCTTCTAGATGGTTCGACATCATCCGTTTGAGCACCCTCTCGTTTTGGTACGCCCAAGAAGTTTGTATTGCCCATCCTCTTGGAGGATTCATAGTAAGTGACTCAATCCTCCTTTGTGGTTGATTGAGAGAGGTAAAGGGTTAGTGAGGATCCAGCTCTTTGTGAGCTCTTCAACGGAGACGTAGCTCCTGTGGGAGTGAACTTTGCTAAATAAATCATTTGTCTCGTGTGCTTATTGTGTTCTTCAAGTTCTTGTTGACCTAGAGATTGATTTGTGTCGATCTACTTTTTGGTGAAGTTTCTCTCATAAAGATCACCTGCAGTAGTTTCTATATATCATTGCTAAACTTTTGATTCAAATAGAATCTGTCGAAACCTGTTTGTTTTTAATTCCATAGAGTAGTTTTTACTCTGTCGGAAGTTCTGTCACAGCATCTGAAGTTCTAACCTATTTAACACCGTTGCGAAAAATTTTACAGGTTTTAAAGATCAAGCCTATTCACCCCCCTCTAGGCATCACACGATTCTTTCAATAGTCCTATCCGAATTTGATTCCATGCGTATCCGATCTGAATGCATCCCTAATTTTGTGCTAATGCATCATTACCGCGGTACTAGCTGTAACACTCTCGTCACTCACCAGCCCACATAAGAACGGACCTGGGTAGTATTTAAGGGTATAATAATCAATTATACATTTAAAAAAGTAAGGTTGAAACATTTAGTTTTTTTTTACCTTTTGCATTTTTGAATACACTCTTCAAATTCTAGGTCTGTCTCTATACCCATATCCTCACTGGTGCTATGTCCACTATAAGGATAAAAATGAATGGGAATGGTTGGGAAACATCCTCTCTTTTTTGGTTACAATATTTTATCACCGAAAGCGGGACAGAAGTAGAAGCGGGATATGTTGGTATAAAAATTAGGAAAAAGTGTATTTTTCATCCCTCAAGTATTGCAAAAGTGTGATATTCATCCCTCATATTTCATTTGGTGCAAATCAACCCTTTAACTACCTAAACTGGGGCATTTAACATCCCCACATCAGTTTAACAAATATCAACCAAATATCTATATAATTCTCTAACCTCCACCAAAATGCAAACTCATGGTATCAGAATGGGATCTCGCAAATACAGCGGGATACCCCCTCTCATATTATCTGACTTTCCCGTAAATACAAAAACTGGCGTGTCAAAAGGGGAATATAGTACGGGACAGTAGGGACGGTACGGGATTAATCCTGGCTGTTTTCAACCCTAGTCCACTCATCCACCCAAAGTCCTCTATCTAGTGATGACCTTCTGGTGCTGAAGTTCTCACCAAATGGTCACTAGTGTGTTATTTGTCAAGCATAACAATACGAACAACAATACCATTATTGCTTAAAAGAAGTGAGCTTTTATTCTTATTGGGGATTTGAATCCGCCAGACAGGTGAAGAAGGAGCCTTAAGAAGGTGGAGTCACAACTTAGGGGAAGTGTGGAGTGCCCAAAGTGAGTCTCATGATCTATTGGGTCATTTATATAGAGGAGGAAGGGGCGACAATTAGCCCCCAAGCTCCTGATGAGTACAATATTTACACTAGGTCCTTGGACTCTTACATGGACCACCATTTTGCTAATGGGCTGGGCCATTTCCCCAACAATCCTAACCCACTTCATCCCAACAGGCTTATCTAGTGGATCATGGGCAATAACTGCCTCATGGTCACAAGGCCCAATCTTATTAATCCTAGAATATAGGATGTTTGTTATTGGTCATTTGCATAGTTTCATGGTTACAATAGGGATGGAAACTAGATATAGATAATAACCATATCCGACTAAAACAAGGTATCAAATAGCCACACCTCTACTTACATGTGTTTTTATGAGAATTAGTTTAAAAAATAGATTGAAATATAAGTTACATATTACTTTACTCATGTAACCTGATGTTTGGTTCAAATATTAGCATGATATTAGGTAAAACACTAATTTTGTATTCATAAATATGGTTCTAATAAATATATAAATATAATCTTGAAAATGTATAAATATTGAAATATTAATAGTGCCTTCTTATTCATTAAAATCAATATTTGATTAAAATATTATCTTGTCATTTGATTGAATGTTGTTTTTTAAAACAAATATTCATAATAGTATGAAAATAATAGTAACTCAACATTGGTTCCTAATATTAGTTTGATATATAATAAATAAATTCTTTAGTTTTAGAAATAAAAATTATATTTATCATTGGAGGCATATGAAATAAGAATTCGGATTCTAATTCGAACTATTTGATTTGTATTTGTATTTGAGGATATTCGAATCAATATATGAATTTGTTTTAAAATGTGGATACAATGCTTCAATCCGTCATATCTGTTTCCATCCCTGGCTACACAGTGTTAACTGTTATGTATTGGTTCTCTTACTTATTGAGCAATTAACTAATTGATGGGTACTCCCACCGTCCCAAATTGTAGGTTGTTTTATCTTTCTAGGTGCATAGTTTTTGCTATATATGCACCTAGATATAGTGTATATCTAGATGCTTAATAGCATCTATTAATCTAGAAAAGCCAAAATGACCTACAATTCGAAATGGAGGGAGTAGCAAGAATAGAACAACGAAGCAATGCATCTAATATATTGCTCGAAGAATGAGTAAAGTGAAATGTTTTCTTTCTTTAGTATTTAATTATAACCATCTTGGAGTAAATATTAGCCATGTGTTGTGTAAGGAAAGGAATGACCAATTAACTAATTAATGAGAACAATAAAAATTATTTAATTATAGTGCATGAACTAATTATAATTAAGTTAAATTGGTTCGTTAACTTAAAATTGAAAAACTTGATAGCTACAGTCAAGTATATTGAGTACAAAGCTTTCTTATTGACATTAACTTTACATAAACAGCGATGTGGGAACCACACTTTCATCACGACCAGTGGAACTCAGACAACAAAAATAACATGTTCTAATGGTAAACACTAGAATTAACAATCAACCTGATATGTAACAAGTCCAACGATTATTGTGGTTGGTTGCATTGCTCATCTAAATTCTAAAGACTTGGTCGCACATGGGCTAAACCACCATTTAAATGGACTACAAGGCCGCTCAAACACAGACGACTAGTCTAGCCATCGTAGGGCTGTTTGGCTTTTGCCCACGTCCGCCACGCCAATACGAGGGCGGAACAACGTTTTGGTGCAGGATTTGCCCGCCTCCTTCTCACCCTCACATTAGCGCACAAATATGTTGTGAAACATTTTATATCAGTGATCAATTAGGTAGATAATTGTGATCCTTTCATGAGCCAACCCTTGAAAGAGCAAACCCTCGAAGGGGCCACCCATGTATAAATATGTAACCACACCAATCCTTCAATCAATAAAGAGAATCCTTAGATTCATTCTCTCCGTCTCTTTTTCAACTATCAACACATCCCAGTCATGTTTAGCCTCTACCCGCTCTGAGTTCGACCACTATGATGAGGATACAGTTCTTCGCCTTCTTCATCACCTGCAGAGCACACCGACCATCTTTATGGCGGTTGCAATATCTTTTACGGTGGTTGCATTGCACCACACCAGGCATTCTAGCAAGTTGATGTCGATGCCAGCTATGGACACGATGTCATTTCTGTTGCTGGCGCTCTGCAAAATAGAAGACGCGAAAATCTGCGTCAACAGAGGCATTTTCTTGCCTTCCAATCAAGAACTCCATTGATGGAGTTTATCGAACAACAGTAAGCATCAAAGAGTTCTTCTTTAATTGAGATTCTTTACCATGACAATGGCTTTTGTCATGGCCTGGTTACCGCCACATCTCAGGTGGAACAAAGGCCAAAGGCCTCAACAACAAGGACGACATGCCCGTCGTGGTCGTCGTTTCAGTGGCCGCAGTCACCAAACTCCAAGTCATGGAAACCGACTCCTTGCTGCACCACAAGGACAGAGCCAGCGGCCTAGTCCTGCATTGAAACACGATTGCGATTTCATCCAGCAGCTATACTGTGGATGATTGCTGCCATCTCTAGTGGCACCATCACCGGAAATATGCAATGCACCTCCGTGTATGGGCCAGCCGGCAGTCCTCCACTCAAGGAGGCAGTGGCATAGCTGTGCATGCAGTGCCGACCATCCGCGCATCCGCACGGACAATGCTGCACCACCACGTGCAACATCACCGACAGCGATCCACTGGCCACTGCAACAGCACGGTTGCACACAGGAAGAAACACAGAAGTGGCAAAGAGGTTCCACTTCATCTACAAGCAATGTAAAAAAAATTGAACGAACATGTTCATACCTTGCTCAATAAAATGGAAGATGCAAATCCTCCACCACCAACTCTAGGCCAGCGGCCTGATCCTTCAATGCCACCAACACGTCGAGGGTCGCTGGCCATCGGTAGCAATTCCTGTGCCTCCTCCGAGCGCACGTGGATAGCGACTTTGCCACACAGACTCACCCAATGTTTCACTGGCAAACGACAGGTGCACGGCACCGCTAACAAGCTTACAAGTGTCTTTGCGCGCATCTCCAATAGGGGCGTTTCAATTGTACCCATGCGACCGCTTGCTAGTAGCGCCGCCGCGCACATTGAATTGGTGGATATGGGTGGGCTGCGACTGTCGCAGCAGCCGGCGGCGGCACAGACGGCCAGCTCCTTGGCCGTGGATCACCACCGGGCCTCCAGCATCCACACCCCAATGAGGTTGGAGGCCACAGGCTATCACGTATCCTTGTACTGGCACATCCGCCTCCATGACGGTCACCTATGTGTGAAGCCATGAACCACCACTCGCGGCATTAGGGGGAGCGGCACACGACCGGCCCCCTCACATTGCCATCCAGGTGGCAGCAGTGATGGTCTCCGCTGCTTGCAACTAAGGCCAACGGCTCCGGAACAAGCCATCACTAACCGTGCCTCCATGCACGAATCTCCTTTGCTGCAGCCGGGAGAAGAATCAAGGACTCCTACAGGTCGGGTCAACTGAGGCTAGCTGCTCTCTAATGTGCAATGTCAGCCTAAAATTGCCTCCAAATTTTTCAACAAAGCCTCCAGGCTTACATAATTACATATTTAGAATATTCTATTTTGCATGTTTCTGTGGATTGTTCTGTAATTATATGTTGTCATTCACATTAGTAAATATACCATGAGGTATTAGCACCAATGAATAAGGATGCCAAACTTATTGTAGTAATTGAGCATCATCATGATCCGCAGATCTTTCGTTGGTGTTGAACAATCTTTACATATGCAATTTAGTTTGTTTGCATAATTAATACTTAATCAATATTCTACATCATGTAGAAGGTGATGAAAAATTAAAATTAAGGTGTATAAATATAATTTTGGTATAACACAAGGTGATGCGACCTAGGCACTGGCTGCGATAAGTTCTTATCTATGAATTTATTTGCTCCGAGATCGCATTTTTAGGCAGCAAATTACTTGCTCATCACTAAAAGATCTACATCTTATGATGATTACCAACAATGTGTATATCCAAAGATTCATACAATAGAAAATTTGTATTCAATATGACTATCAAGTCATCCATTCCCACAGGAATAAAAATAATATATTTACAACAATTGCAATGCTCATTGACATATACCTTAATTTTGTTGCAAGAATCATCTTGACTTCACTAGTTTGTCATAATCATAACACCAACATGGTCATTACTTCCAAAATAACCTCCTAATATTACTAGTGTAACACATATAAGTGCAGTCTAAGGTATTTATTGCAATCATGCAAACTATGCCTATAGCAATGAGTTTCTCGTCCACTACTTAAATGATCGAGTCACACTCGATAATAGCAGCGATTTCATCGCCTATCAAAGATGAGGTTCACACTACTTGTAATTCAAGTCGCATTTTAAATGTAAGATTTTGCATAGAATAGTTCAAGGTACATCTTGAATTCAAAATTTAAGCATAAAATTTTGCTTAAATAAATAGCAGCAAAAATGCAACATATTTTGGTGACTATCTTCTATCATATATATATATAGAGAGACTGTTCTGGAAATGATCATCAGATCATCTATTCTCACAAGAGTGGAGTCCAGAACATGTGCAGTGACTTTTGTCAATTGTAAATTATAGAATAGTCCACCTATAATCAAGTATGAACTTGATTAAAAATATTGCACAGCTATATATTTTGTGCTATATAATTTACTCCTCGAGTAAATTCACTAAAATACATGATCTACTCATGTAGGACATGACTAATGTTTCCAACATGGAATTTTCCAAATTTGCATTCGATGGGATTTACTTTCCAACATGGGAACTTGATATCAACGATGATATTATCATCAAGAGACTCATGGCACCACTGCCACCATAGTTCTACCCTAATCAAATTATCCAATCCATTATTGAAATTCCACACGTGCACCTATGCGTGTTACTACATTTTCTCCATTCAGATTTTACAAATTTGACTATCGAAAGGAGCAAGATCCATTTATTCTTTAAACTCCCTGTTGACGCCAGATTTCGTCACTAGTAAAATCGGCGCCAAGAAGAGAGGGAATTGGAGAAGCACAGTTGGGAATCGGTCGAATGGTGCTACAGTGTGAGATCGGCTGGTAACTTCTGTCTCGCTTCGGGTCGAACGTGCCGAAATCCTAATCGGTAGCCTTTTACCGATGAGGAATCGGCCGATTAGGAGGATGGGTTAATTGGGCCTGTATGGGCTTGGAAAGGAATAAAAGGATGAGGAGGAGATCAGCCCACGAAGCGTGGAGTAACCAACTTAGCACGAATCGTGCTTGTGAATATTCGTTTTCTGTTTGAATTAGGGATAGAATTCTAGTCGGTTAAGAAGTCATCTGTACGGGGCTATAAATAGCTACCTTTGTAAATCTGTAATCATCAACCAATCAATACAACAAACTACTTTTTCCTCGTACTTACTTTCGAGCAGGCGACTTCGCCAATACTTTCCTCTTTTTCACGAGTTCGTGCGGGTTGGCAGGGCTGCATCAGTTTGATCTCCGGCCGATTCTGTAAGTTCCGCTTATCGAGTAACATCTAAGCTTTAACTTCGGGCGTATCGCTGTTGTTTCGTTTAGATTTATTCACTAGTTATCGATATTTACTAGAATCATAGGGTTTTGCCTGTTTTTCTAGTTTTATCACCAGTTATCCAGCTAGGAATCGGTAGTGTCGGCTTTCTTTGCGTTTTGCTGTCAACTTCATCTATTGCCGATTAGATCTGTTCCTAGTGTTGTTATCATAGCTTTGTATTGATTACTCCAGTAGTTTTCTGTCTACAAGGCTACAGTGATCGGCTGCTTTATAGCCGATCCCTTTATTAAGGCAAATCGGCCGATTCGCTGATAAGCTCTCTCGATGATCGGAAGCTTAGCCGATCGTGATTTCTGAACCTGACACGTATTCTTCCTTGCCAATCAACAGGTAAGATTGGCTGGCACGCCGCGCAAACCGCACCAGGGCAATCACCCGAACAGGAGCTAAGCAGATTCTCCCGGGTCGTGTGTCGGACGCTGGGATTCGGTTGACCGATTTCTAGCGCCAACACACTTTTGGCACGCCCAGTGGGACCAATACAACCGCGATCATGTCGAAAGCTGCTGAAGTCTCCGAAGATAACGTCATCGAGGTGACGGAAGCAGATCTGAAGGACGACCAGAAGGAAGAATTGGATAAGTATACGACGCAGTTCCGAAAAGCTTGCCTAAAATCTTTCAGTCGCTCCAGAAGCGGGGAAACTATCAAGAAGAATCCATTCCCTGCTCCCCGCCAGATCACAATTTCTGAGGATTCGGACAAAATGTCCGATATGATCCAACAGTTCATTTATCATGCCTTCGTTGATCAATCCCCAGTACTTTCAAATATGGTGCACAACGCCGTTGTCAATTCCTTCGCTGGTGGGATACCTCAAGGATACAGGGGACCGGCATATTTTCAGCCGATTCCACCAAACCAGAATTATTCAAATTCGGTTTCACAGCCGATCCAATTTTCTGTCGGGAGTTCAGGTGCTTCCTCATCATCAACTCCTATGGGATATGGCTCCATCCAACTGTCCTCTGCACCATTCCCTCCAGTTAGCCCATCACCCTAGGGGGCACCCTCAACTACGGCCGGTCAGAATCAATCGGCCAGTCAAGGAAACCCTCCATTCCAGGCATCTTTCCAGGCAGCCATTCGACCAACCGTACCGCCATACCAGCCTGTCGCTCCGGAGGTCAACAAGACAGCAGAGCTCATGCTATATGATGAAACAAGTGGCTCATTCAAACAGCCAACCTTTACTACACAGCCGGCTTTCACTCAGATACCTCCTGTTTTCAATCAGCCTCCGTTTATTCCACCTCCGATTTACCAGCACGTGCCTCAGCCAACGGTTCACCAGCAACAGCCAGATTGGTCGGCACGTATTGCGGAGGTGAAGCAAGAATAATTCGGCTTAAAGCCGAAGGTACAAACTTACACTTACAGAACACCGTACCCGTCTACATATGACCTATTGCCGTTTCCCCATCGGTATAAAGTTCCTGACTTCACCAAGTTTTCGGGGATGGATGACACTTCGACCGTAGAACATGTGAACAGATTTATCATCCAATGTGGAGAGGCAGCTACGCAGGACGCTCTACGAGTACGGTTGTTCTCATCATCTTTGTCTGGTTCGGCCTTTCAGTGGTTCACGACATTGCCGCCAAACTCGATTATCATGTGGGCCGATTTAGAAAGACAGTTCCACAAATACTTCTACGCCGGGGTGCATGAGATGAAGCTGTCTGATTTGACCAGCCTCAGGCAAAGAAGTGACGAGCCGATATCCTCGTATATACAGAGGTTTCGGGAAATCAGGAACAGGTGCTACTCCTTGGCTCTAAACGACGCGCAGTTGGCCGATATAGCTTTTCAAGGCCTTCTGCCCCACATCAAAGAAAGATACGCCTCACAGGAGTTCGAGAGTTTGAGCCAGATTGTCCACCGATTGTCTGGACAGGAGGTACGTTCCTTCGATCCACGGAGGAATTTCCAGAAGAAAGTGACGTTCCTGGAAGAGTTAGAGGATGAGGAAGATGTTGAAGTCGGACTTGCAGAGTGGATCAAAGGAAAGAAGCCGATATCATGCCCTTTCGGCAAAAAGGAGCCGGAGGTGTTCGGTTTTGACACGACTAAGGCCGATAAAATCTTCGATCTTCTCCTCCAGGAAGGACAGATCAAACTCTCGCCATATCATACAATACCTTCTGCCGAACAACTAAAAAAGATGAAGTACTGCAAGTGGCACAACGCCACATCCCATGATACTAATGAGTGCAAAATCTTCAGGCAGCAGATACAGTCGGCCATTGAGCAGGGCAGACTTAAATTTGAAGTGCCGACAAAACCGGCCAAGCCAATGAAGATCGACCAGCACCCCTTCCCCACCAACATGGTTGACACGGGGAAGAATTCACTCCAAACAAAAGTGCTGACGTCCGAATCGGCTAAAAAGAGTGGCGCCGTCGACCCCAGAAATCAAGCTACGCCTGAAGACGTCAAAGGGAAGCGGCGGATGGAGGATGATGATGGTGAATCAGAAGAGCCATGCATTACTTCCCAGTTCCTGCTCCAAAAATACCAACGTCAGCATGAACGCTCAAGGTCCCGGGAAGAAGCAATGCGAAGACACGAGGATCACTGGAGGTGCCCATTTTTCATCCACTGTTGGGAAAACAACCTCAGGCTACCTTCGGCCGATAATTGCCCAGATTGCAACGGTCCATATCGTAGCAATCGGCCATTCAACAGGTCCCGCTCCAGAGACGGAAGGCCAGAACCGATCAGCAGGAATTGGCGCAACCAAGATGACCAGCGCCCTCCCGTACGTGATCGGCTGGGGGGCAGAAGTGACCGATATGATCGGTCGGAAGATAGACGCCATGATAGGCAGGGGGGCAGGACTGATCGGCATGACCGGTCAGAAAACAAAGCCAACATTCACAGCCGGCTCGAAGAGATGGCCGATGCTCGGGTGACAGACGAAAACCTGTTAGGACGCGAACCGGAGTGGGAACGCGCCAAGTCAGGGGGCAGACCAATAAACCCCAGGTGGTGTCCCGATGGATTGACCAAGTCTCAAAAATGAAGAATCCAACGTCTCCGCCAATGGGAACAGCAAGAAGAGGAACAACAGAGCACGATAGACAAGAAGGAAGGAAGGCCTCGGGTGTGGCGCCCCAAAAGAAACGATAAAGGGGACGACGAATCGGCGGGTGACGAATCGGCAGCCGAGATCGGCATGGTTTTCATACTGCCGATGGAATTCATGACTCCCGCCGATCAACAGGATGTATCGGCAATAGAATAACAGACAGCACAGTTGGCTTTGGAGCCAATGATGGCCACATTCGAGAGGCCCAAAGATGACGAACGACAACACATGAAGGCGCTGTTCCTTAAAGGGCATGTTGACGGCCGCCCCCTCACTAGACTGATGGTGGATGGAGGAGCTGCAGTCAACATCATGCCATACGCCGTGCTCCGGAAGCTTGGAAAAAGCGATGACGACTTGACCAAGACAGACATGATGCTCAAGGACTTCGAGGGCAACGTGTCAACCGCTCGCGGCGCTCTCTGCGTCGAACTCACCATCGGCAGTAAGACCCTTCCTACCACCTTCTTTATTATTAATGGCAAGGGATCCTACAACATGCTACTCGGCCGGGATTGGATACATCCAAATTGTTGTATTCCATCAACAATGCATCAATGTCTCATACAATGGGTCGGCGATAACATCGAGGTGGTCAAAGCCGATTCCGCATACAGCATCGCGACAGCCGACACGCAGAAGTGGAGCTGCGAAACTGTCAGGTGCATATCCGGCAGAGTATGGGAGACCGATTTCCTGAAGGTCACCGATTTTGGCCTACAGCCGATCCGAGCAGTCGGCTCCGAAGACTCAGAATAGATGGATCAGTTCGCACGAGAAGATGGGAAGCTAGGGCACGGTTTCACGTCGGCCGATTCATTAGAAATGATAGATTTAGGCGATAGTACCAAACCAAGGCCGACTTATATTAGTGCAAATTTAGACCCAGAATACAAGTGTAAATTGACAAATTTGTTAAAGGAATTTAAGGATTGTTTTGCTTGGGAGTATCATGAGATGCCCGGTTTAGACCGATCTATTGTTGAACATCGGCTACCCATAAAACCAGGGTATCGGCCGTACCAACAGCCCGCACGGCGCTGCAATCCTAAGATTCTGCCAGACATAAAAGCTGAAATAACTCGGCTAATCGAAGCAAAATTTATTCGGCAATGCCGTTATGCCGAATGGATCTCCAACATTGTACCAGTGTACAAGAAGAATGGCAAGCTACGCGTTTGCGTTGATTTCAGGAACCTTAATCAGGCCACACCGATGGATGGTTACCCCATGCCGACGGCCGATGTACTGATCGACGCTGCCGCGGGGCACAAAATCATTAGCTTCATGGACGGGAACGCTGGATACAATCAAATACTTATGGCCGAAGAGGACATACCTAAAACGGCCTTCAGATGCCCAGGTCACCTTGGCTTGTTCGAGTGGGTGGTAATGACTTTTGGCTTGAAGAACGCTGGCGCTACATATCAGAGAGCCATGAATTACATATTTCACAAACTCATTGGTATTCTGGTAGAGATCTACATCGATGACGTCGTAGTCAAGTCCAAAGGTCACGAAGAGCATCTAGCCGATTTGCGGAAAGTGCTAGAGTGCACCAAGAAACACGGTCTTAAGATGAACCCCAATAAATGTGCTTTCGGCGTGTCCGCCGGACAGTTCTTAGGATTCATGGTGCACGAACGAGGAATAGAGATCAATCGGAAAACCATAGCGGCCATCAACAAAGTCATAGCCCCGCAAAACAAAACCGAATTGCAGTCTTTAATCGGCAAGGTGAATTTCATCAGAAGATTCATATCTAATCTATCTGGGCGGATTCAGGCGTTCACACCACTGTTGCAGTTAAAGCCTGACCAGGAATTCATATGGGGGGAGGAGCAGCGCAAAGCATTGGAAGATATCAAGCAATACTTGATCTCGCCACCAGTATTGGTTCCTCCTCAAACTGGTAAGCCGTTTAAACTATACTTATCAGCCGATGAAAAAGCTATTGGGTCGGCTTTAGTCCAGGAGTTCGAAGGCAAGGAACGGGTAATTTATTATGTCAGTACAAGACTTTTGGACGCTGAAACAAGATATCCTCCGGTGGAGCGTTTGTGCCTATGTCTTTACTTTTCATGCACCAAACTCAGGCACTATCTACTGTCGGCAGAGTGCGTGGTCGTATGCAAAGACGACGTAGTAAAATACATGTTATCACTGCCGATCTTGAAAGGCCGAATCGGCAAATGGATCTTAGCTTTGTCAGAGTTTGACCTGCGGTATGAATCGGCAAAAGCCGTCAAAGGTCAGGTCATGGCCGATTTCGTCGCCCAGCACTGCGGACTGGAGATTGCCCTCGTAGAGCCTGCACCTTGGACATTATATTTCGATGGGTCATCGTGTGGGGTCGGATCAGGAATCAGCATCATTCTCATATCGCCTCGGGGGGCAAGCTATGATTTTTCTCTACCGATAGAAACCGCCGCTACTAACAATCAAGCGGAGTACCGAGCTGTATTAAAAGGCCTACAACTATTAAGGGAAGTCAAGGCCGATTCTGTTGAAATCTTCGGAGACTCCATGCTTATTGTGGATCAACTGACCGGAAGGTCCGAATGCAAAGATGACGTATTAAGAATTTATTACGAAGATTGCTTACAATTCTTAAAAGAATTCAGATCGGCAATAATCGAGCACATCCCAAGGGACCGCAACGAAGATGCCAACAAACTCGCCCAGCACGCATCTGGATATCGGCCAATTCTAGGCGCTATGGCTCTAGAACTCACGGCCGATGACTGGCGTAAAGAAATTGCCGACTACCTGAAGGATCCGTCTAAAAAGGTGGAACGACGAGTACGTTTTCATGCTACTAAATACGTACTGCTCGAAGATGACCTGTTCTACCGAACGATCGACGGAGTTCTTCTCAAATGCCTTGGGACAGAGGAGGCCAAGACTCTAATGGGAGAAATCCATGAGGGGGTATGTGGAGCACACCAATCGGCCCATAAGATGAAATGGATGATCAGGAATAATGGGTACTATTGGCCAACGATCCTCGAAGACTGTTTCAAATATTATAAGGGTTGTCAGGATTGTCAAAAGTTTGGAAATGTCCAGCGGGCACCCGCATCGGCCATGAATCCTATCATTAAGCCATGGCCGTTCAGGGGATGGGGAATAGACCTTATCGGCCAAATTTACCCACCATCAAGCAAAGGGCACAAATTTATTCTGGTGGCTACTGATTACTTTACCAAATGGGTAGAGGCAATCCCGTTAAGAGCCGTGACATCGGCTATCATGGCCGACTTCGTAAGAGATCACATCGTCTACCGATTCGGTATCCCTCAGACTATAACAATCGATCAGGGAACAATGTTCACATCGGGGGAATTTGAGGAATTTACAACCGATATGGGAATCAAACTGTTGAATTCTTCTCCGTATTACGCCCAAGCCAATGGTCAGGCAGAATCCTCCAACAAAGGGATAATCAAGTTGATCAAAAGGAAAATCGAGGAACAGCCAAAGAAGTGGCATCTATGTTTGACTGAGGCCCTATGGGCGTACAGGATGGCTTGTCATGGAGCTACCAAGCTGTCTCCCTACCAGTTGGTGTACGGTCACGATGCAGTACTACCATGGGAATCAAGGGCGGGATCGAGGCGTATTTCGCTCCAGGACCAGTTAACGGCCGATGACTACTCATCGCTTATGAAAAGGGAACTTGACAATTTGGCTGGCCAACGATTGAGGGCTCTGATAAGCATTGAAGAAAACAAAAAGAAAGTAGCCAGGTGGTACGATAAGAAGGTCAAAGTCAAACAATTCTCCCCTGGAGACTTGGTATGGAAGTTAGTATTGCCGATTGGGTCGAAAGATCCTAAATTCGGAAAATGGTCCCCTACATGGGAAGGGCCGTATAAAATCGGCAGATGCGCTCCAGGGAATGCTTACATTTTGGAGACAATAGAAGGAGAAGAATTTACTAGAGCTCTGAACGGAAGGTACTTAAAAAGATACTACCCCAGTATATGGGTCGGAGCATAAGGAATTAACCGTAACAAGATCACACATAGCCGATACAAAACGGTTCAAACACATAGTCGTCCAAATCGGCCGATTGTATTCATTCGGTACGGGCGATGGGTTACATGGCCGACAAAACATTAGTCGCCCTTAGAACAAAAAATACAAAAAACTAATTATTCTTCTTCTTGTGCGCCTTCCCATTCCATTCCAACTCGTTCATGATGCGGAGGTATTCTTCTTCTATTTCCTTCATGGAAGCCTCCACTTCAACTTGACGAGGGAGAGGATGGCTCCGATCCATGGGCGGGCGCGAAGTTCCCGCCGCAGCGTCTTCAAGAACGACTCGCGGAGCAAGCGGATGACTCCTGTCGGTTGAAGATTGCCGACTACCATTACTCTCCACAAACTCCAAAACCACGCGGGCCTCCGCGGTGACATGGTCTCGGAGTTCATCACGATGAGCCCTGATCAGCTCCTTGTCCTCTGACAACAATGGGTCCTCGGAGTGTATGAGCTCGATGGCGCGTATGAGCCCAGGGTTAAGACGTTGAGGCTGAAACAAAAAAGAAATAAGAAGGGACATCTTCTTCCTAGGATCTAAAAAGAGAAAGGGAAATCAAGACCAAGATTTCACCTGGTTGACAGAAGAAGAGGAAGCCGATGAAGACATGACGGAAAGCCGCGCCGACGAGAGGAATAAGGAAATGAAAACCGAAAGCCAAACTGGTACGTTCGGAAGGAAGTGCCTAGGCCGGTATTTATAGGAAAAAGGTGCGTGGAAATTTGGTAAGGCTACGTCCCATCGGAAATAAGAAAGGCAATAAATAGAAAGGGCGTCGCGAAGGACGGTCAAAGTAGGTAGTAAATGTTCGTACAAAATAGTCAG
Organism: Setaria viridis; assembly: GCF_005286985.2. Taxonomy (NCBI): domain Eukaryota; kingdom Viridiplantae; phylum Streptophyta; class Magnoliopsida; order Poales; family Poaceae; genus Setaria; species Setaria viridis. Next base: position 12,070,565 of record NC_048263.2, on the reverse strand, counting down.
TGTTTTACAGGTTACCCAGAAGGGTATCGATAGCCGTGATTGCCCGACGCCGGATCTGATCGGCAGAGTCAAGGACTCGTTGGTCTTCATCCGCCGATCCGGGGACTTCTGATGCACTGCAGTGGAGTTTTAGGGCCTCATGTGCGAAGCGCTGCCTCTCCCGTGTCAAATCGGCAATGACAGAAGGGAGTTCTTGGAGCCTTTTCTCTTCGGCACTGATTGCCTTGGTCACTTGCTCCATCTCCTTGGCGAGCTCCGCCCTCCGACGCTTGAGGCGGTCTATCTCACCGATGATCCCCGGGCGGGAATCCTCCAGAAAATGGATGCGCCGATGCGCCTCTTGAGCTTGACGCTTGAACGCGTCCTCTTCCTCACGAGTCTTGGCCAGCTTGGCGCGATCGGCCATGTGACGAAGGGCTCTGAAGACCGGGATCCTCATAGACTCGATGAAGGCTGCCGGCGCCAGGGCCTCCTCTGCCTCTTCTGGTACTCGTCCGCTGACGTCACTAAAGAGCTGCCGAATCGGTGAAGCGTCTTCTACTAGTCGGCCGATGTCCCCTTGAAGGAGGGATCGGATACTAGCAAGTTTGGCTCGAACGTCATCAGGAACGGAGCTCAAGGCAACTTGGCGAGAAGCAACTTCTTCATCGTCGGAAAGGGCGACCGCAAAAGAAAAGAGGCTATTGTCGGGGGTGTCTTGTTCCTGGAGATAATAAAAAGGAAGAATAAATCGGCCGGGAGTAAAAGCAAATCGGCTGAGTAGAAGCCGGAACATAACTTACCGCTTTGAAGCGAATTTCTTCATGTTGCACTTGGGAAGCCGTCACGCCTTGCTCAGGGGCCTGCGCCATGGGTTCATCAGATGAAGAAGATTCCACAACGATCGGCGCGGTGATTGAATAAGTACATTATGCAAATACCAAGGAAAATCGGTAAAATAGTACTATACCTCGATGGATGGAAGCGGGGGTGCGCCGATGGCCGGTTGGGTTGCTGCCGATTGTTGTATGTCCACAGGTGTGCTCTGTGCAGTCTAAAGATAAGAAGGGTTAATATCAGAACAACAATCGGGAGGGATAAAACTTAGGTTTACCTGAACGGCCTCCAATAACAATGACGCGGCGGCTGCCCCAGCTTGCACGACGGCTTGAGTATCGGCATCTTGGATGACCTGAGAGGGTGGTGCGGCCGGAGTCTCTGCCGATACGGGCACAGGAGGATCCGCCGATTCTATACGAGCTCGGACTCGGCGACTGGTCTTCTTGATGATCCTCTTCTGGACTTGTTTCGATCGGCCAGCAATCACGTCTACGGACGGAGCATCATAGCCAATAAGAGGATAAGTGGTGTATGGATGACTCTCTATTAGCCGTCCGCTCCGGCTGTGTGTTGGAAGAGTTCGATTCTCGGCCTGAAGAAATAGTAAAATCATTAGTGCTCAGTCACGTTAAGAGGAATTAAAATCGGCTAAGGAAAGTACCTCAGTGTTTGGGTCGGTGTTGGCTGGGTCCAGGAGGTTGCAGTATGCCGATGCCGAATTGCAGAAGAGAAATTGCTTCCAATCGGCCCACCAGAGTTTGAACAGCTGGACGGCAAAGGGAGCTACTAGCCAGTTGTTCAGGTCAATGGTACTGGAGTCCGGAATTCGGTCTCGTAACCGACTATAATCCAGGCCAGATGTGAGCTCATCTCTAAACTTGATTTGGCCAGCAAAATACACTTGAATCGGCAGCTGACCCATGCCGAACTGACATGCTGCAACGGAAGGGTTGTAGAACTCATACGTAGGAGCATCCTTCCCCGAGAAGAAGTTGGCTGGCAAGATTCCTGGCTTGATTAACTCATCATAGAGCTCTTCATCAAATCGGCCAGTGGTCGAATCAAAGCAGGTTGGGAGTTCAAAGACCGGGTCATCCCGCTGATAAGGAAAGCAAATGGTTGCATCTTCATTAAAGCCATTATAGAAGCATCGAAAGTACTCGGCTACCTTTGTAGCAGAATACATGCAACCTGGGAAAGCTGATGCCGCTTCACCAAAGGACATGCATCGGCGGCATTCGGTAGGGTCTTCTGCCGATTCGATGTTGGGGAACATCATACGGTCTACCCTCTGCTGAGTGATCTTGCTCATGTAAAGGTTCAGCCACAAGTTGATGAACCACCAGGGTCCGCCTGGATTTCCAATCGGCTCTCCCTTGGATAGTCTGATGCCGATTTGATGAAGCATGTGGTACGCCGCCCCTAGCAAATGTTTCCCAAGAGGGACATGGTTTCCCCTGGACAGGGCTTCAGCTAAAGCCTGGGTATTGGTTGACGGGCCAGCGGCTCTTCCACAAAAGAAATGTTTTTCTAACCACATCATCAGGAAGGCCGTATGTTCCCTATTCTCGACAGACCCGATTCTTTTATTGCTTCTGATGAATCCCTTCCACCCGCCGATTCCCCTTGTGTCTAGCCGATGTGACGTTACGGCTAAAAGGTGGAAAGGTGTGTCCGGGGAAGAAATGTCAAGGCCGGTCAACAGGACCACATCGGCCAGTGTTGGGGTCATAGGTCCGTGCCCAAATAAGAAGGCATTAAGTGCATCAGACCAAAAATAAGAAGCCGCTATTACTTACGGCTCATTTTTCTCCATCTGGGACAAGGACAGGTTGATGCACTGGCCGATTTTGAGCTCCTCCCATGAGACGCTTTTCGACGCGGCTACCCGTTGGTACCATTCCCTCCAACCTGGGGTTTCATTCGGCTAGGACCTAAAAGTACCCAACCATTGATCTAAGTCCATGTCGGACAGTTTGAAGGGTATCCTGTGGGTTTCCAAATTGATAAGATCTATTGGATCTGGGTTCCCCATAGGTCCGAGACAAACAAGGCCGGGATTTCCCGTAAGAGGGATGGTAATGCGATGCCTAACTGCCTAAAAAAGGAAAGGGGAGTGTAAAAAAGTAAGAAACAAATCTAAAGTAAATGCATTGCCGATAGAAGAAGGATTCGGTATTTACCTCTGGGATGAAGTTCTGAGTGATCGGCGTGGTCGCCGGTGCAGATGCGGACGATGGGACCGCGATGGGGATCGCCATTGGGATCTTCGATGAAGCTCCTTCTTCTGTGGACGGAGCAACGGCCGTCGCCACTACCGCCGGAGGTGCTACCTCTGGAACGTCACGCGCTGGAGAGCTGTCGGAAGGAGCCGCCATTGGAAGAGAAGGGGAAAAGTAACAGGAGGATGGCGCTAGAAGGCTTCGGCGGCAAGGGAAAGATGCTGAAGAGAGAAGAGGGCGCGCGCGCTTGGAAAGAGAGACGTGAGCTTGAAGATGAAGTGCGGGGTGAAGTGCTATTTAAAGGATGCCTGAAGGAGGGTAAAAACGGAATTTTCACCATGCCGGCGTTTCGAGTTTTTCGGGAGTAGTGGCTGTCGTGGGCGCCCATTTCGAAAAGATTGCAATCATCAGCTAGAAGACCGCAAAACAGAAGGATATTTTCACTGCGGCCGTTTCGGAGGGGAGATTATAAAGAATTTCGAAGTAAAAGACTATGTTTTACTCCGAAACTGGGGGGCATGTGTTGACGCCAGATTTCGTCACTAGTAAAATCGGTGCCAAGAAGAGAGGGAATCGGAGAACCACAGTTGGGAATCGGTCGAATGGTGCTACAGTGTGAGATCGGCCGGTAACTTCTGTCTCGCTTCGGGTCGAACGTGCCGAAGTCCTAATCGGTAGCCTTTTGCCGATGAGGAATCGGCCGATTAGGAGGATGGGTTAATTGGGCCTGTATGGGCTTGGAAAGGAATAAAAGGATGAGGAGGAGATCAGCCCACGAAGCGTGGAGTAACCAACTTAGCACGAATCGTGCTTGTGAATATTCGTTTTCTGTTTAAATTAGGGATAGAATTCTAGTCGGTTAAGAAGTCATCTGTACGGGGCTATAAACAGCTACCTTTGTAAATCTGTAATCATCAACCAATCAATACAACAAACTACTTTTTCCTCGTACTTACTTTCGAGCAGGCGACTTCGCCAATACTTTCCTCTTTTTCACGAGTTCGTGCGGGTTGGCAGGGCTGCATCAGTTTGATCTCCGGCCGATTCTGTAAGTTCTGCTTATCGAGTAACATCTAAGCTTTAACTTCGGGCGTATCACTGTTGTTTCGTTTAGATTTATTCACTAGTTATCGATATTTACTAGAATCATAGGGTTTTGCCTGTTTTTCTAGTTTTATCACCAGTTATCCAGCTAGGAATCGGTAGTGTCGGCTTTCTTTGCGTTTTGCTGTCAACTTCATCTATTGCCGATTAGATCTGTTCCTAGTGTTGTTATCATAGCTTTGTATCGATTACTCCAGTAGTTTTCTGTCTACAAGGCTACAGTGATCGGCTGCTTTATAGCCGATCCCTTTATTAAGGCAAATCGGCCGATTCGCTGATAAGCTCTCTCGATGATCGGAAACTTAGCCGATCGTGATTTCTGAACCTGACATGTATTCTTCCTTGCCAATCAACAGGTCAGATTGGCTGGCACGCCGCGCAAACCGCACCAGGGCAATCACCCGAACAGGAGCTAAGCAGATTCTCCCGGGTCGTGTGTCGGACGCTTGGATTCGGTTGACCGATTTCTAGCACCAACACTCCCAATAGAGTTATCAACAAAGAATAGAACATTCAGTTCATGGAATTTACAACACAATGGATCCCATATATAAAAATGTCACTTTCCTTAAAAGTGATCATAATGATAAATCTCATGTTTGTCTCAAGTGTGGTTGTACATTCATGTATACATGATTTCCAAATCAAATATTTGGTTCAAAAAATACCTCCACTCTATTGGAGGAAAGTGAGTTCAAGGCAAGCAATTTGAAGCTCACTTCAATAAATTAGATCTCCATAAGTTTTTCATATAATTCATGGAATTATCATTAATTCAATACTATACTACTACGTGTAGTATATTGTCCATCATTAATATCATGTACCACATACATGGTATTTATTTGGGATCCAATCAGAAAGAAAAGTAATTTTATTTAGTGGATCATATAACTACTATCATAATTATGGGAGATATATACTCTTCTCACGGGTATTCAATTTTTAATCGTAAATGCACTCATGTATTCTACAAATACCCAACATATGATTTCATGCAATCCATTTGTATGGTTTCGTATCAAAACTTATTACTAAGAGTAATGATGAAATATCAACACGCAACTTGGTACAATGGACATGGAAGTTCAATATTCATAAAATTCTTTTCATATCATATGGGGATATGTTATGTGTACATACATTAATCACGTATGACATGTTGCATATAAAATAATTTTTCAATCTTGATTATATCAAGAATTGGCATGATAGCCTTGGTCATTCTAACTCATGGATGATGAGAAAAATTATTATCAATTCTATTGGTCATAGAATAGATTTCCTAAATCCTCAAATTTTGTGCACCGCACGTGTCACAAGGGAATTAATTTTAAGGCCCTCTTACCTTAAAATTCTAAATAATGAGCCACTAAATTTCTTGAATGCATTCAAGATAAGTTGGCCATATTCAACCAAAGTGCTCATGAATGCATTTGCAAATAGTCCAAAATATGTCCCTTATTGATCATAAGGCATCACAATTTTACCAAATTCATTGCTCTAATTTTTCAACTAAGAGCAAACGTTACCTGGACATAGGATCAAATCCATTCATATGGAATTATTTGGTTTTGAGAACTAAATCACTAAGTCCCTATGTTCATACCAATTATGGCTTAAATGAATCTCTTGTTGAGATAACTCATTTGCATGATCATCAAATAGAATTGCATTTATCAACATCAAATTGGTAATATGCGGACTTACACACCACATAAATCTAAATTCATAAAACTGCAATCATACGACTCCATCCGTTGCAGTTAGTACATGGAAACATGGCTACAACCAAAATATTTCCCATCTATGTGTCGGTTATGTTTTGCACATACCGATATCACCACCTCAACATACATCATGGGTATTGGAGACCCACACAAAAGGTATTATTATCCGTCATTCATATAATACTTTAGGTCTCTAATGCAGATTTTGCACACAAGCCTGTATGTTGATAACACTTTGAGGACAATTCCAGGCATTAGGGGGAGATTAATACCACACATGAATGCTAGGAATCTAAAATGAATGCTACACACATCCAGTTCTCACATCCACGTACATAACAAAGAATATCTGAACCATCAGTTCAGAACATCTTATATTTGTAACAGATTACAAATAGCCTGCCAAATGCATTTGCTTATCAAAAGTGTCATCTTATCCAATTCCTACAATTAATGTGCTAGAAAGAGTGATATCTAACATAATCACTCAACTCCCAAATTAAAATAAGAGGGAGAGAAGTATGATTAGTAGGGATATAGCTTATTACAAGCATCCGCAAAAATAGAGGGAGACATCCTCTAAGATAGAAATGCAAATCAACATCATGCATGATGTTAGACACTCAATGGATATTCAAATGCAAAACCTATGAACGTTCAGCATTTAAAAGCCCAGTACATGTGCACATAAATTTAGGCACTGGGTCATTGGAACACCCTAACTCTATTATCGTGGGAAATGAGATAAGAGTTATAAAGGGTTAATATTTCACATGCTATATTGGTTCCATTGAATCAATTATATAAAGACTACAAATTGTCGACATATGCTCCTCAAAATTGCTATACACCTTAAACTGGATTTAGACCAAAAGTCTTAGGCAAAGTGTATCAACACTCAAATTGGGTCAAAGCAAAGTGTCAATTATGGAGAGTTTCTCTCGTTCACTTGTGAGAAGTATTTACCACAGTAATATCATCTTCTCATGAATGCATTCTTTATGAAAGTAAGGTGGTAAGATAATGAGAAATTGTAGCAATGGTTTTGCGCAGAGACCGAGCAACATACCCTCATGGTACATGTGAAAATTACGTTCCCATGTTTAATCATTGGTAGATCAAATAAATTCTATAGATTGGGATATTCAAGTCCTCAACTGAGATTTCACATTCTAAATCTAAATAGAAATCGCAACATATAACGTGTATTACTCGAGTCACTCCATGACTTGAAACAATCAAGTTGATTGTGGTACAACTGACTAAGTGAGCATGTTCCATAGAAGGATAACTCCAATCACAATGATTGCATATGTGTGTTCATAAATAAAACCTAAATTGGATTTTCCATCATCTCAACACACATAAACAAATAAGCAATCATTTTATGATGGAATTTGAGTTGAAATTTGGGTAAAAACCAAATTATGCTTGACTTATGCATGCATATTAGTTTATCAATATTCAATTGATATTGTATACCAATATTTAAATAATATTGGACAAGCATATACATCAACACTTGTGGTCATTCAATCCCTAAAGATGGATCAATAGCCATTTAGACCCTGGAATGATAAACTTAGTGCCAACAATGCACTTATGTATTATACAAAATGCAACAGGCCTGATACTGCATTTGTAAATACATTACTATAGTGCAAATTAGTGCAACTCCAACAACATCATAATGGTGGGAGTCAAACAGGATAACCACAGATATCTAAATGGCACCAAAAGGTCTTGATTTATTATTATTTCAAGACATGACAAAGTGGGATATCAAGATATTGGCTTACTAATCCCTATATTGCTAGATCATAGACTGATACGGATAATAAAGTTTTCATGTGAGTCATCAAAATAGACTCTAAGAGCAACTTTTATTTGTCATTCTCAAGCATCACACGTATATGAATGACTTTGGTAAATGATAAAATGTGATTCCATCTAATTACTAAACATTATCTATAAATAATAATGCAACTTGTATTGATTGGATGAAACCATGTTACATATGAGCAATATAGTTAACTTATTGCCCAAAATGTTTTATCCCCATTTTTACAAAGTGAGGGAATAGACATCTTGCAGAATATACTCACTAGTGTACTTATCCACCACTACATCGTAGAATGGTGTTCATGGTAAGTGGTGAGTGACAACTTTAAATTTTGCAAGGCTTAGGAGGAGACTCTCCTAAAAATCTGATCTATCCAAACATTATATTGTACTCTTTTACATGTATGAGTTTTTCCTCACAAAGGTTTCACATAAAAGGTTTTAATGAGGTAATATCAATACAAGAATATATGTCATATCACCTATTTTTCCCACTGGGATTTTTAAGGTGGTATTCAAGACATATTATAGTCATATCTTCTGTTTTCTCTACAAGAGTTTTTAAGGAGGTATAAAAGATATACAATTCCTTCTTGTATTTTTCCATTGGGTTTTGGGGAAGGTTATTCAAATATGATCTTTAGATCATAATATTATTGATGTCCAAGATTACCTATGGGTTTTCCTTTTAAGGTTTTTCTCATATGAGTTTGCAATGAGACAACAATCTAAATATGCTGTATCATTTTCTCCTTATATTTTCCCACTGGATTTTAAAGGAGTTTTAATAGCATATGGACATACAAGTTGGTTTCTCCTCAATATTTTTTCCATAGGATTTTTAGAGGAGTTTTTCCATATGATAATCAAAGATGATTGAACAAGGATTACATGAAGCTTACAAGGAGATAATTGATCAAGGGGGAGTGTTATGAAACATTTTATGTTAGTGATCAATTAGGTAGATAATTATGACCCTTTCGTGAAGGGGCCAACCCTTGAAAGGGACAACCCTCGAATGGGCCATCCTCTGAAGGGGCCAACCCCCCTTATGGGACGTAGGGTATTACGCGACATAAGCGGCCCGAACCTATCTAAATCGTGTGTTCGAGTTCAACTTCAAGTTCCTGGTCTTTTGGCAATCCTCACGTATAAAACACTACCTCGGACACCCCCACGGTAGGTTGCCGAGTCTAAACACCAACAACTGGCGCACCAGGTATGGGATCTCACCAAAGATCCACCGACCAACTCGTTGGCTCAAGTCATCATCAAGCCAACTGTCACGTTCGAAGCAGGCGCGACATTCGTCTTCAGCTCCTGGGTCTGCATCATGGACAGTGCTAGAAACTTCCACTACCACATCGCGTCGGCCCTAGAGGAGAAGCACTACAACATCAACCTCCATCGCTAGGCTTTGGAGGATTTCGTTGAAAACTTCAATGAGATTTTCGACCTCTTCCGAGGTTCAAGGAACGAGTCCGAGTACAACTCAACTTCTCCCACCAGTCCGACTGGTTCTCACGAGCTGGCACTAAAGACATCGTGTGAATCAGTCTATGATACAAGTAGATTCCAATTCGGACTCTGAAACTCGGGCGCTGTCTACCAAACCCTGTCCAACTCGGATTCAATCAATGACCTCAACTACTACTCAGATCCGAACGAAGAGATCCCTTTATCAGGTCCGTAGCAGGGCCTGGTAATCATTTCTAGTCCACAAGGCAGATTCGTCTACTAGCCCAACAGGAAGCCATCTGCTCTCACCAAGGATGATGAGTCATGCCTTGTCGCATACCTCGATACTCTCTCATACCAGGAGGGAACACCTATGTCACCTATCTACGAAGAATACGGCCCTACATAACCTCAGTTAGTTTTTCTTCAGAGCGTGAACTACTCACCATCATCGCTCCTCAAGAGGGTGATGATGAATAGCCACCAGAAAGACATCCATGATGCGAGCGACATCCAAACGACGTGTCGGCGGATGAGCTTGATGAGGACATCACCTACCATGATTAGTAGAAAACAAGAAACACAAAAATAATATGTATCCTCCTGTCAACTACTAGGATGTGTCGGTTGTAATTCTCTTAAAACTCAACTTGTTAAAACAAGCCGTTACAAGTTCTTACCAAGCCAAACAGGAGGTGACGGCAACCAACAAGTCTACAACCGTGGAGCGAAGTGTATCGGTGCTGCAGTAACAAAAAAACCTGTCAAGCTGTAGTCGAATATGTGGAGCTGTAGGTGGGCTTAAGCAAGGAAATATACTAGCACCACGTTAGTCACAAAAGTAAGCTAAATAATCATTCAACGGTGGTACTGTGCTGATCCTAGCCTAGACCGTGCTAGAGACGCGAGCCTGGACACAAAGGAAGTCACAACACACCACCGGAAAACAATAGAGAAGCACAACGAACAACACCTTTTCTTCCTGTTTTTTTGTCTTTCTTTTCTTCTTTTTTCTGTTTTTTTCTTCTTTTTTTTCAGGGGATCCTCACATTTGATTATATGAACAAAAGGACTTCACAAGAGTCACACACCACACAAACTTTTTCCAAAAGGACAGGGGTATTCTCTCTCTCTCTCTGGAGTAAACTGAACCAAAAAGTATATGCAAGACGTGGAGAGCTCGAGTATAGGTAGGACTAGCAGTGCACAAAGATGTACTCAGATTCGGACTCAAGACAGCAACAAGACAGCTGTCAATTCGGACTCCAAACCGATTCCAACTCGAACTCAACACCACGTGGGATTCGGTCTTAAACAAACTCAGAGTCCTACTCGGACTTGAACACAAAGATGTATTCGGATTCAGCCAACAGAAGGTTTATATGGTAGCACACGGTTGTGACTAGAACGTGACAAGAACTCGAAACTCTAAAGGACTAAAACTAAGACCAGCAACTCGACATAACCGATGCAACCAAAAACTCAACAAGCCCTAACTAAGCAGTGCTAGCAAAGGCTCAAAGGGTTTATAGGATTGCGGTAAACTAATCTACTAATTTCTTTTGGCTTTTTCTAGACTATGGGAAAGTAAAACAGCGAAGGATTGGAAATCTCTCACCAATAAACCTTGCTCTGATACCAACTGATATGAACCCGCTAGGGTTGTTTCCCGATCTTTCGATGAGAGGCGTGGAATAACTCGATTGGTTGATGGAGACGATGTTCACGGTCCGACTACGTCCTTCCAAGCTGCGTCTTAGCAACCGATACACCACCTCCAATGGCTGCCGCGATCTTGTGGAGCGCGTCACCCGACCACTAGGTCACTCGTCCTGCAAGCCATCGAAGAACTAGCAAGAAGTATAACAAGTACTAAATTTACTAGATGAAGATGAAGGTTTCCAACTCAATCTCAATAAGGTGAGGTTCTAAAGACAGGAAGACGGGCGGCTGATCTAGCACGCGCGCTTACAAGCAAGTAGCGAGAGCTAAACTTGATCTAAACAAAACCCAATCTATTTGTGGTGGCTCTAATCCTTATTAATACCTAGGAGGACCACCATGGGGGTGTTGGGGTTATGCTCCAACCTTAGGACATGTCCCTAATGGACCCAACCTTATACACGGCCCATTGGGCCAAAATAAGGCGACGCAGCACCTCTGGACAAAAAACCTCTCGGTAGTATTTTGGTGATTGCGGCCGTCTCAGAATATATATGGATATGAGTGCAAATCCATATGAAAACATACTTCATAAAGATTCCAAGGAGTATTTGAATGCCCAAAACGGAGTTCGGATGAGGTTGTGGCGGCCATTGCAAGTTGGGGTAGAGCTGACGTCCGAATCCAGCGCCAAAACGTGTTGGATTGGATCTTTTTCTTTCCTTGGTCCAAAAGTGACATGGTGGCCTGGTGGAGGACATTGGGAATGCTTAGACTTGGCCCCCAATCTACTTCTTTGGTCCTCCATACCTTTCATGTGTGTTTAACACTATTTTTGATCCACGTATGTATTTCTGAAATTGACAACGAACACACATCATGGTGCAACATCAATTCATCAAATGTATCAAACACAATCATGGTAAAGAATTATTTCACCTGTGAATCAAAAGTTACTAATGTGGTTGTATCTGAGCAGGTGATGTTCTCATCAGAGCTCTCCATTAATGTGCAAGGAGAAGAGACCGAAAGTCAAAGGACACATCGACGAGAAAGAAATGCAGCACGAGCAGATTGTCACCGCCGTCTTGCATCTAATCTACCCATCATGAACTTGGATCATGCATTTGAAGTAGTTCAATCGTGCCACCATCATACTCCTCTCACCACCATCACCTCTATTGGCCTACTTGGGCGATGACACAAGACAAGTACACCAGACAATTGGCTCTGTTGGCGGAGCATGCGTATGAGCAACTCGATCGACAGAACCCAATCAGCTCGGTCTGACGCACCTCCTCCTATCGCGAAAGTAGTGCTAGACCTAGTCAGAATGAGGTTCTCAGAATTGAGAAGCCCAGGACAAGCCAGCACTGGGCAAAAGGTAGTCGTACAGGACCCTTGGGCGGCTGTGGCCACCGTGGGCCCAATCCAGACCCTGAGCAACCTTGCGACCTCCACCAAAAGCTCAACAAGAATCGCGATGCTCGTGACATCATCGAAGGGCGCCACCGCGACCGCAAGCAGAAAGTCGACTACTCAGGAGAAGATTCTAATAGGTTCCCCACCTTCTCCAAATGACTACGCAAAATGGTTCTACCCGACAAGTTTAAACCTCCGGGTGTTACCAAGTACGACAAGAAGCAAGACCCAGTCCAAAGGCTGCGGTGCTACTCGTTGTCAATTCAAGTGGTAGGAGGAAACGACAACACAAAAGTCATCTACTTTCCCATTAACATGGAAGCAGGGCCACTCACATGGCTCGAATCCCTAGAAGGGGCTCCATTGACACGTGGAGTCAACTGAAGGCGGCATTCATAAACAACTTCGCTGGGGCAATGCAACATCTTGGAAATAGGATCGACTTGTCGCAAATCAAATAGCAATAAGACGAGACCCTACACAGCTATCTATGCTGTTTCTTCGACAAGAAAGCCACTATCATGGACATCACTGAACGGGATGCCATAGAGTACTTCCAGAACAGTCTATATGACCGCCGGATGTTCCAAGATTTTGGCAGAAGATGCCCAGAAGATATCAAGTCTCAAAACCAAGGTAGAAGCCTAGGTGGATGAAGAAGATAAAAAGATCGAGCGATTTGAGTCTAGTCATAATAGAGGCTAGGGCAACAACAACCAGAGTAATGGCCAACGGAACGAGAAGAACCACAACGATTGCCCCAATGACAACCGAGGCAACTACTCGGGTGGTCAAAATCACAAGAGGAAGTCAGACAATACTGTCATAGCGATGTCCCAGTCCTCCAAGAAAGGTGACAGAAATCAAGAGAGGACTCTGTTCAAGGAGCTCCTGAAGAAGCAGTGCCCATGGCACCCACACTCCAAACACTCTACGATGGATTGCTATAGCCTTCGCAGAGTCATGAAAAATCAGCTAGAACCTTTTGGAGCAAAGGACAAGGGAAAGACCAAAGAAAATGAAGGTGAGGACGACAACGGAAAATTCTAGAACCTGTCCAACACCATCAATGTTATCTTCATCGGCACACCGGGTACTGCCACAAAGTGGTCCCAGAAACTAGCCCTTCAAGAGATCATGTCCATTGAGCCAACAACGCCTACCTTCCTCAAGTGGTCTGAGGTGTTAATCACCTTTTCAAGAAAGGATCAGTGGACTAGTTTATCTGACCCAGGACACTATCCTCTTGTCCTGGATCTAAGTAGTCAGAGGCTCCAGACTCACAAAAGTACTCATGAATGGCGGCAGCGGCCTCAATGTGCTCTTCGCCAAGATTCCAAGGAAGATGGGCCTCCTCATAATGGATATGCTCACCCCAACTAACTCCCCGTTCTACGGGATTGTCCCAGGCAACACGGCTATATCCCTTGGTCATGTGGTTTTGCTAGTTATCTTTGGGACAAAGGATCACTACCGAATCAAGTACATCCGGTTCGAGGTGGCTGACTTTGAGACATCGTATCACGCTATCCTTGGTTTAACCCGGCAACCTATCAAGGGAGTACCCGAGATAGTGTTTTGGTTGGTGGGTGTCGTCGAAAATCAAGGAGTCGATGGAGACGCAAGAACACGATTTAGGCATGTTCGGGCCGCTAGATCGCGTAATACCCTATGTCCTGTGTGTTGTATGCTTGTATTCGATTGAACTTGTTTTGAGGGGGTCCTTTCCCGCCTTTATATATCGGGGGAGCAAGGTTATAGGGTAGTCTTTTGTACAAGAGTACTAGTCGGATGCAACTAGAGAGTCCTACTCTAACTCGGCAGAGTAGTCCTACTGCCTTCCGACTAGTTCTTCAGGAGTCCATGTAGTCTACATTCCCTGTGTAGTAGTCTTCATGTTCTGATACATGACCGAGTACGTCCTTTGTGTGAGTTTGTACAGGGCTCCCCGTGGGCCCAGGGATGTACGACCGACAAGCCCCCGAGTACTTTGTAGTTAAATGAAGTAGTCCCGAGTACTTTGTAGGCATTGCTCGACTAGTCTTTGGTGCTCGTTGAGTATCTTTTCATGGCTAGCCTTTGAGTACTCGAGTACTGATATGCGGCTGGAAAGTACTCCTACCCCATTCTGATGTTGCTTTTGAGTAGTTTGTCTTCAAGTCTTTATATAGAAGTGCGATGAAAATTGCACTCCATATGGAGTAGCCCCTGAGGCTTAGGTTGAATCGAAGAATCAAGCTGAGGGTCAAAGTGAATTTGCTTCGTCTTTCCTGACTCCCTAAAGAAAAAGAAAATTTTGTCCAACAGCCGAGGTGGACGCAGCCCCCAAGCACTTGATCGACTACGTCCAAGCGATGAAGGGGTCAACCATGATCAACGTAACCGTTCGACTTCAATCTCGTGATAAATCTTGAGAGTATCAAACCGTTGTGAAATTACCGGCTGCGTTCCAAGAATCTCGGAGCTATTTAGATCTGTTACGCTGTTATAAAAGATAAGGCCAGTAGCCTCCGTGGGTTACACTTCCAGCCATTCGCATCTGTTATTCTCCATCTTGAAAACCCTAACGCCGCCACTTGCACCGCCACCACCACCATCAGCCAAAATAAGCGACCTTAAGAGTCAGAGTAGCCTTCTCCTTCCCCCTTACGTGTCCCGAGGTTATGTGCATGAAGAAGATGGGAAAGAAGACCAACAAGTCCAAGGGAAAGGCCACAGAAGGATTGATGAAGGATTCGAGCCACAGCTTCCTCCGCCCAAATGTGGGCCTACCAATCAGACCGCTCCACCAAATCAGGCATCCGCTTGGAAGATGTCCACCATGAAGAAAGAAGCAATCCAAGAGTTGGTGAATGTAAAATTGCCGCACGAGGAGGCCGTCATAAATTGGAGGTCCGCCTATGCCAATGCCTGGAACTTCGAGGCCCATCCGAAAGAGATAGTGATTTGGGCTCATTTTGTGGATAGAGGACTTGAGTTCTTCAGAGGTATCCTCAATTTTATGACATTCAGCTTGTCCATCTGAATCCCAACGAGATATTGCACATTGCAATCTTTGTGCATCTGTGTGAAGCATATTTTGGGATACAGTCCCATTTTCAATTGTTTCCCAAACTTTTCTGCTGCAAGCCTTAGCCTAGTCAAGATAGGATGGCAGTACTTGGAGGTGCAGGATTTCAACTGAGGGACTCCAATGTGTATCTGGAGTATGAGACTCCGCCGTCCCATGGCACCTAGAAAGAGAAGTGGTTTTACATCGAGAACCATGAGCCTTCAATGCCAGTGAACACCGAGTACCGCCCGAAGTACTCGAGCAAGTGGCTTGAGGAGCCTAGCATTGAAGATAGTCATCAGGTAGCCGAGTTGTTGTAAAAGATCGCAGCATTGAAGAAGGCAGGACTGACTGGGATAAACATGGCAGCCAGCTTCTTAAAGAGGAGAGTGCAACCGTTGCAGCTACGTCGGACTTGGGGCTATGAGTACTCAGGCTTTGATGATCCGTCGCGGATGTCAATTGAGGAGGTATCTGATGAAGCAGTCGAGGAATTGTTAGGCAAATTCTTCAAGAATTTCCAAGGAGTGTCCGAAGTCGATGAATCCATCCAGGAGTTTGACAAGTGGCATCAGCCCAGAGAGGTAACTTGCTTTCCTTTTGAGTACCCATAATTAGTAGTCGTTATGTTTGTCAACTAGTAATTCCTTATGCAGGAAGATGTCCTTTTATACTTTTCTCCTCCTCCTTCCCCTGATGCTGATGACGCAAAAAATGCAAAATTTGTGCACTATGTGTGCTTGCCTGATGATCCCTCAGAGGAGGAGGAGGATGATGGGGACTCTGAGCCGCTTGGCGACTCAGACATTGCATCGTCTGACTCCGAGTTGTGTGATAATGTTTCTATGTAGTCTCGACTTCTTAAAGGGTATAAATTTGCAACCGACACCTCAAAACATCCAGCGGAGGATGTTGGTGATGAAGAGATCCAGGCTCCAATGCTGAAGAAAAGACAGACCGTAGCACGTAAGGAATCAGTCAGCAAGCACTTGGAGACTTTCAAAGCTCCATCGCCGGTAATTACCTTTGCAAAAGAGCAATGTGCTGAAATATGAGTACTTATATAGCTTCCTTGAGTAGTCGAATTGACTTGTTTTGACATTTTTTTTGCAGATTGTTGATGACACGGGTGAAGACGTTGAGGATGCCGCGGATGTAGTGTACGATGCTGTCGAGACTACTTCTGATGATGTAGTCATGATAGCTAAAGACGCGGCTGCTAGTGTGGTTTCTTTATCGGAGGCATCTGTTGAAGATGCGGCCATAACGCCCGAGACGACTACTACTCCAGTAGTCGTTGAACTTGGTTTTGTGAGTAACAAAGCGGGAGGACCCATCGAATAGCATACTCATGATTCACTAATGCATTGTGCTACTCCTGGAGGCGCTCGTTGGCGTCTTTACACTCCTTCAGATCCTGTCACAGTTTTGCCTCTCTACTCTTCAAAGCTGCTCGGCCAACCAAATTTACATCAGTGCATTAACAACGAAGACAAAGATGGTCTTGAAGACTAGCGAAACATACCCGCCAGCTCCAAGCTGATAACCTTCTTTTCTGCAATGAGGCTAGCCTCACGGCGCATGCTAGCATCCTCGCTTTCCTTCAAAGTCCACCTCAACCTTGCAATTTGTACCGAGGAATCTGCAACACAAACTAATTAACAACTAAGATTGAAAAAACTACAGCTTATCAAGACAAGTCGGGGCATCACACCTTTCATCATCGCATGAGCCGCCACCTCAATGTCATGATGAGCTTGCACACTTTGCAAAGCCTTCTTCGCCTGCTCAAGCTCAGCCTCCAACTGTGACGCCTTCTCACGAAAACAGTCACAATGGTAGACCACATCTTTTCTTTTCTGGGCACGCTCAGCCAATCCCTATTCAAGCTCATACAATCAAGAACTCCATAGATGAAAAGAAGACCTACCATAGATACAAAAGCTGATCGGCATACTTACGCAAAGATACTCCGTGATCTTGACCCCGGCCTCCTGCAACCTAGCAAGAGCTTCCCTATCCTTTTGATCATCCTCCTTAGCTTCGGCATTAGTATAGGGGACGACATTATAACCATGCGCTTGGTGCGCAGGCGACATATCATGCTGGGGTAGATCATCTTGTTGGCAGTTGGCCTCAATCCCCTCCTCAGCCTCATCCTCCAACACCACATTCCTGCGCATAGCTTGCCCAACCTCAGCATCATCACGGGCCGCATCCTCAGCCACGACATCCCCTTGGACTTCATCATCTACCCCGGCGGCTTCCTCCTCCTCAGCCGCATCGCCGAGCTCGGCATCTTCACCTCGAGCAATGTCTTCAATCTCAACATCGCCTAGGGCTGGGACCTTGACTTGTTGAGCCACATCCTCTACCTTTGACTCCCTCACTACACCGGGGTCGGCCATGTTGTCTTCGGCGGCCTCGGCACCGACCTCACCATGTTGTGTAATGCGACTTGGCGTGGCTTTTGCCGATAGGCTGCTGCCACCCATCCTAACCTCAGTGGTCGGCACCTGTTTAGCGGCACGACCGCTGGTGGCGTCAGCTTGGGAGGAACACCTGATCAACTAGGCGCTGCTATCATTCGACCGCAACCTAGACCTGCTTTGTCATCACAGCAACACAAACCAAAACAACAAAATTAGATTGCCACAATTTCAGAGATCACAGGAAGATAAGAATAACTTACAGGTTGCCCTTCCTCAGGTGCATTTTTGGCTGCAACTGTTGCAGTGGAGCAGGAGCATTGCCACTGGAGTTGCTCTGCATTTTCTGCTTCAGCACCTCTTTTAGGCATGCCGCATCAGCTACAGTAGCCACTACAAGCTTTGGCTCGACCTCCTGCGCAGGCGGGCTAGCCGTGTCGGCCCCTGCCTCGCCACCCGACCCAGAGGCAGCAACAGAAGTCGACGCAGCCTTTTTTCGGCCGGCCAACTTTTTCCTCTTCCCGACCGGTTCTAGGTCCTTTGAGAGGGGTTGCTTGCGAGCTGCATGCCATGTCTCCCAACCTGCACCTTGATCTCCGCCATCAGCAAACCCCAGAGGCGGGTCTGACTCAAATGCGAGGCTCGATAGTAGTGCAACCGGCACATCGACATGCACAACCTTGGGAGGCGCCGCCTGAGCTCCACCTAGCAATGGTGGAGGGCAGAAATACACGCAGGGATCACTCTATAAATTCAAGCAAGACCTCAAATAAAAAAAATCGAAACTCCAAAGAACATTTTATCACATCACAAATAAACGTAGATTCACCAAGCTGGTCAACGGATTCTTTAGCTAAAAGGCTTTGGGAGCAGTCACGTTGCCAAACTCGCCCTTAAATAATCCCGACAACTGATGATAAATTTCATCAACATCCACCAGGCCATCAAATTCCTGAGTCAGATACCCAACCCCCGAGTACTCGTACGATGGATGTACTCGATTTTTGATGGGTTGAATGGCCCGACAGCAGCAGTTGATCCCAATCGCCATGGCCATTAGTCCTTGAGCCTTTAGGTCAGCAATCTTCACCAGAAGCTCATTCACCTATACCTGCTCGGCATCAGTGGGCTGGTCCTGCCACGTAGAATTGGACAGAGGACCAAAACCAAAACGTGGTGGCAACTCGGGGTTCTAGTTGGCACTTAGGAACCACTTGGCGTGCCACCCCTTGTGCGATTCCTTCAGCTGGAGATCAAAGTACTCGCGCATACTCTTCGGGCGCAAAGAAAATCCAGCACTAACTATGACCCTATCTTTCTTGTTCTTGGTATTCACAGGCTCGAGTTGATACATATATCGCCAAAGATTGAAATGGGGGGAATACCCAGATACGCTTCACACAAGTGGATAAAAACAGTAACATCCAAGATTGAGTTAGGGTTAAGATGCACTGACTCGATCGTGTAATAGTGAAGGAGCCTGCGGAAGAAATCACCATTCGGGACCCCGAATCCGCATTCGAAGAATGGGGCGAACACCACAGCCTGCTCCGTGTCCTCGGTTGGAAAATCTTGGCCGTCGGTGGCGCGCTAATCCAGCAGCTCCTGCGGGCCAAGGAGCCCGTGGTCGATGAGGTCTTGAATCTTCTCATGCATCATCACTCTCTTCATCCACTTGAAGGTGGGATCCGGGGCAATGCACTTCACCATCACATCGTGAGCTTGCAAAGTGGATTCAAAACGCACTAGGGTTTTGCTGCGCATAAAAGTTGCGCAACGAGTAGGGGTAGAGGAGGCGAAACAACTTAAACAACAACGGCAGCGTGAACGCAGAGAAGGCTCACAGATGAAGTGGTGCAACCTAGGACTTGAGCTCGGTAGCAGAGCACTTTGTGTGCTCTGGACGATGGCGTAGTGAGAGAATGAAGATGAAGAATGGCAACAAACGCGCAACACCCGCGCCTATAAGGGAGATGACATCATCATTCATGGACGAAGACCGCAGGTCTTCCATTAACACCGCGCAAACAAACCGGCACCCTAATCCTAGTCAGCGCACCTCCGCAGCCTCTGCCAGTCTTCTCCTCGGGGGCTAGGCACCCTAATCCTACTCGGCGCACCACCGCAGCCTCCGCCAGTCCACTCCTTGGGGGCTAGGCACCTTAATCCTACTCGGCGAGCCTCCATGGCCTCCGCCAGTCCTCTCCTCGGGGACTGGGAACCCTAATCCTACTCGGCGCGCCTCCGCGGCCTACCCTAGTCCTCTTCTCGGGGGCCGGGTGCCCTAATCCTAATCGGCATGCCTCCTAGGCCCTGGCTAGTCCTCTCCCTAGGGTTGGGTGCCTAAACCTACTCGGCGTGCCTCCATGGCCTCTGCCAGTCCTCTCCTCAGGGGTTGGGTGCCCTAATCCTACTCGGCGCGTCTCCACGACCCTTGTCGGTCCTCTACCCGGGGCTGGGCACCCCAAACCTACTCGGCGTGCCTCTGCGGCCTCTGTCAATCCTCTTCTCGGGGGCTAGGCACCCTAATCCTACTCGGCGCACCTCCACGGCCTCTGCCAGTCCTTTCCTAGAGGGCTAGTGTGGCGGATCCACTTCGGATCTACTGGGTTAAACATGATTTAGCCGCCTGATATGCGACGTTCATGCCTAAGCCGAGTAAACACGAAGTGCCGTCAAATTTTCCTCCGATTTAACCACTTTGAACAGGACCGGTTTAGCAAACTCGCACGAAGGTGAGCGGTTCCAGAGAGTACAACAAGTCCACCAAGTTACAAATTAACACTGAATTAACTAGTTTTGAAAGAACATCAGAGTTTTACAAGATTTCGGAAAAACAACAGAAGATAAAACACTAGCGGAAGCAATCGTCGGGGTCGGATGTCCTGGTGAGGCCAGCCGGGACATCACTGATCCCTCTCCTCGCCATCCGAGGAGGGATCCCACTCGACTGTCCAGCCTGGCGGGAGCTGGGGCGGCCAAGCGCCAGCCAGAGAGGGGTCGGGAGCAGCAGCTTCACCTGAAAAACAGGAGCCACGACAAGGCTGAGCTACTAAGCTCAACAAGACTTAACCGATAGGAGTAAAACCACTCCACACTTCTAGACATGCAGGGCTTTCTTGGCTGAGGGGTTTGGTTGCCAAAAGCACTAAGTAACAACCCTATTTTCAAGTTTTAGCTCCGATTGTAGGTTCATTTACCAGTCTAGGTTTTGCAAACTGTTCTAAGCAATCATAGAACCAAACAAGATGTGTCGATACATCAATCAAACATGTCATCATCAGATTCCTCATTTACTCAGGGTGACATAGCGATCAAGCAATCTCAAACTGTGAGAGGCATACGAATCGATTCGAGTTCTTTAACCATGCATGGTGAACCTAGCCTCACGACATCCACGTACCCGGAGGTCGCTTCCTGTGTCGGCCTTCCCCATCAATCCCCTAACCCGTGTCGGGCCCATTTCCTTTGGTGCAAGGTTCCACAGACCCGGCCTCTGCCGTCCTATGACCACGCATGCCACCACGTGCAACATCCAGCAGGGGAAACTCCGTTCCAAGAACAATGGGGCGACCGCTCACGTCTAGGTTCAATCCGGTACTAGGCTTCCTCATCCCATACTAAGTATGAGGCTAGTACTTTCAAACACTTGATCATGAACACCACCACTGTCGGGCCTTAGCAAGATTTCATAGACAGACGGGGCAACCATCCGTCCACCAAAAAGTTACCCAAAACCCTGCCCCGTCCATCGTCCTTATAGTTGTAACAGAAAGGTATACATGCAACTCCTACAACTCACGAGTGACAAGGAATCACTCGACTTTTACCGTCTCCTAGTTAAGCAAGCAGCTACTCGGTCCAACAGCTAGTGTTCAGATCCTAGGAAACTAGGTCATGCATCTAGGGTTTCAAACAACTCCTATGCGTAAATGCACAAGCATGTTACAGAAGGCATGCGCAAGTTTGGTAAAACACATAGGGTTTTCATGCAACCGGGGCTTGCCTTCGAGCAAAGAGGAATGAAACTGCTCGACTTCGGGGGCGACTTCGGCTTCAGCGGGCAGGAGCTCAGCTACAGCTTCGTCTTCTGGCACCGGGTGTAGCTCGTAGAAGCCGTCGGCGAGGTGCAGCTCTACACGAATGCAATGCAAGAGTTAGCATAGACGGTTATTTCAACAGCAACACTAGCTCGCCTGAGCCCAGAAACTTGCGACAAAGAGCAGGGGTTGGGGAGGTTCAAGAGAGCTGGTGAAGATCAAAAGGAAAGGGTCGGAAGGGAAACCTATGATCTGATCCTTGAACTAGAGGATGTGGTATACTAGGGATCCTCAAACGCAAGCGCTGAAGGGTTCCTAAGTTTTACACATACACCCTCGGGTTGAAGAAAAAGATCACAGCCGAGCCCTCGGGCGAGGCGGATAAGGGTCGGCCGGACAGATAGGGTCGGGCGAGACGGAACCGGGGTCGGGCGGATAGAAGGGGTCGGGCGAGGCGGACTGGGGTCGGCAGCTTACCTTCTTCCTGAAAGGAAAGATTGGGGTCGGGAAAAAGGCAGACTTGGGCGGAGGGACTAAAGCTTTGAACAACAGCTAAGACTGGCAGTGCTCCGGCGGCGGCGGTGCTTCTTGCGGGTCACAAGTAAGCTTTTACGCAGCACGGAGGAGCAAGCGGCTGGGTGACTTGGAGAAAACTGAGGAAGAAGCTGAGAGAAGAGTTCCTCAAGAACTTGGCGTGTGGCGCTAGGAGCTTGAGCAGGGAGCGGGAGAATGGCTGAAGGCAACAATGGCAGAGGGAACTCCGGCGGGCTTGTGCGTTCCCTTTTATAGCTGCTGGGATGGGGAAGGGAAGCGGCGCGCGAGAGAGAGAAAGGGGAGCGGCGCGAAGGCCGGGGAGAAGCAATGGAGTGCTCTACCGGGGTGGCGATTGAGCGACGAGGGCGGTGGTGTAGGACTCCGGGGATGGCGCCAGCGGTCATTGGGTTCTGCCGTCAAGGCGGCGCAGGAGTGGATATGCCGGTGGTTGAGATTTGGCAGAGGCGGGTGTCGTCGTGCGGGAGATTTGATAGAAGCGACTGGTTAAACGGCGCTAGAATCGCGCACAGGTGAGAAGACAGGTAGCCTGCTGCTGCGCGGGCGAGCGCGAAGCAACACTCTGTCGGGGCGGCTTCTGACGGGGCGGGAAAAGGAGCTGTCGCTGCCGTGGTCGGGGTTGGCGGTGGAGGAATCGTCGTGTAGCGGAGACCAGGCGGCGTGACTGAGATCGAAGTGACGGAAAAGACGGGCGACATCGGGCTCTGGGGCTGGGATCTAGCGGTGTGATGATGGGCGCAGGAGGCGAGGCTCCGCAGAAAGGTGGCAGAGGGGCTTCCGCCGCCATTGGGGAAGGGGGCGCGAGGATGCATTCGGTCGCGAGCCAGAGACAAAACTGAGCGGCGGGCGTCGGAGAAGACGAGCCACGCGGCGGGGAGACTCTGAAGCGGGCATGCAACTCGAGTGCGCCTGTCGCGGAAGATCTGGGGGAAAAAGATCTCACGGGTCCACCGGCGGATAGAACGGGCGTTTGCGGAAGACTTAGAAGGATCCGACGGTGGGATGAGCTCGCCGGGGTCGGGATCGGAGCGAAGCGGGGAGGGGTCGGGTCTCAGGGGTCGGGACTGGGCGGAAAGCTAAGCACTCAGGCGAGGTAAAACAAGACAGATGACTATGATCAAGGGCTCCGATTAAGATTAACTCGGGAGATTAGGGGTCGGTCGTCACAGCCTACCCCTCTAAAAAAAGAATCTCGTCCTGAGATTCAGGCATCAAAATGGGGTATGCCGTTCTTACCTCCTTGGCGAGATAGAAAACCTGGGAAGCGCTTGTTCAGATATTCGTCTGTTTCCCATGTTGCTTCATCTTCGGTGTGATTTTTCCAGAGAATCTTGTACATCCTTACCACTTGGCGTCGGGTATGCCTTTCCTTCTGGTCAAGAACTCAGTCTGGGTACTCGGCGTAGGTCAGGTCGGGCTCTACCTGAAGCTGTTCTTGCTCTAAGATCTCTGTTGGAACTTGTACACATTTCTTCAGTTGAGACACATGGAAAACATCGTGAATGGCCGATAGCTGTTCTGGGAGTTGGATCCTGTAAGCAACGGGTCCACATATCTCCACAATCTCATAAGGGCCAATGTACCGGGGAGCTAACTTGCCTTTTACTCCAAACCGTTGTACTCCTTTGGTCGGGGAGACTCGAAGATACACATGATCACCAAGGTCGAACTGCAGGGGTCTTCTCCGCTGGTCCGAATAACTCTTCTGTCGAGATTGGGCAGCCTTGAGATTTGCTTGAATTACCTTTACTTGCTCTTCGGCTTCTGCCACTAAATCAGGGCCATAGACCTGTCTTTCTCCTGCTTGGGACCAGTTCAAGGGGGTCCGACATCTTCAGCCATACAGGGCTTCGAACGGTGCCATCTTCAAACTGGCCTGGTAGCTGTTATTGTAGGAGAATTCTGCTAAGGGCAGGCACTTGTCCCAATTCTTGTCATAATGGATAACACAAGCTCTTAACATGTCTTCGAGGATCTGATTGACTCTCTCGGTTTGGCCATCGGTTTGAGGATGATACGTTGAGCTTCGGATGAGCTTGGTGCCCATGGATGTTTGTAGTTGCTCCCAAAAGCGTGCTACAAACTGAACTCCTCGATCAGAGATGATGGTCTTGGGTACACCGTGTAGGGAAACTATGCGGTCGAGGTACAACTCTGCATACTGCTTGACTGTGTGGGTGGCGCGGACAGGAAGGAAGTGGGCGGTCTTGGTCAAATGGTCCACTGTAACCCAAATGGAATCATATCTCTACGATGTAAGGGGCAATCCAACTATGAAATCCATGCTGATGTCTTCCCATTTCCAAGAGGGAATAGGTAGTGGCTGCAGGGTACCTGCTACCTTTAGATGGCTGGCTTTGACACGCTGACAGGTGTCACATTCTGAAACATACCGAGCTATCTCCGATTTCATCCCACTCCACCAAAAGGTTTGACGGAGATCATGGTACATCTTATTGCTGCCAGGATGGATTGAGAACTTGGAGAGATGAGCTTCATCTAGGATTTGCTTCCTTAGCTCAGGGTCGGCTGGTACAACAAGTCGGTCTCCGTAATACACCTTCCCAGTTTCATCCTGTCGGAAATGCTTATACCCCTCATCCTTTAATGAAATCTTCCTGGTGATCCGCCTTACTTCCTCATCTCCTAATTGGGCTGACCCAATTTGGTCTTCTAGAACAGACTCAAGAGATATGTGGCCAAGGGTTCCATGGGAAACAATTTCCAAACTGAGTTTTCCCATCTCATGACATATAGTCTCGGTGAAGGTTGTTGCTAACAAGCAGTTGCAACGGTGCTTGCGACTAAGGGCATCGGCCACCACATTGGCCTTGCCGGGATGATAGTGAACTTCCAAATCATAGTCCTTTATCAACTCCAACCATCTTCTCTAGCGCATATTGAGGTCGGCTTGAGTGAAGATGTACTTGAGGCTCTTGTGGTCGGTGTAGATGTTGCAGTGAGCGCCCATCAAATAATGTCTCCATATCTTCAAGGCATGTATCACTGCTGCTAGCTCAAGGTCATGGGTCGGGTAGCTCAGCTCATGAGGTCGTAATGCTCGTGAGGCATAGGCAATGACTCGGTTGTCTTGCATAAGAACACACCCAAGTCCAGTGCCAGAGGCGTCACAGTACACATCAAACGACCTAGAAGGGTCGGGCTGAGCCAAAACTGGGGCGGTGGTCAGCAGGTGCTTCAGGGTCTTGAAGGCTTCTTCACACTTGTCGTCCCACACAAATTTGACCTCTTTCTTCAACAACTCTGTCATCGGCTTAGCTATCTTAGAGAAATCCGGTATGAAACGCCGATAGTAGCCTGCTAGTCCAAGGAAACTTCTGATCTGGTGCACTGAGGCAGGAGGTTTCCATTCCATGACTTCCTGCACCTTACTGGGGTCAACGGCGATACCATCCTTGGAGATAGTGTGTCCCAAAAACTTAACACTATCTAACCAAAACTCACACTTGGAGAACTTGGCATAGAGTTGGTGATCTCTTAGCCGTTGGAGAACTACCTGAAGATGATCGGCGTGCTCTTCTTCGCTCTTCGAGTACACTAGAATATCATCAATGAATACCACCACAAACTTGTCCAGCTCGGGCATGAATACCGAGTTCATGAGGTACATGAAATAGGAGGGTGCATTGGTGAGTCCAAAGGACATGACTAGGTACTCGTACAGTCCATATCTGGTAGAGAAAGCTGTCTTGGGTATGTCGCAGGGTCGGATCTTGATTTGGTGATAACCAGAGCGAAGATCGATCTTGGAGAACACTTTTGCTCCGGCTAACTGATCAAACAAGACATCAATGCATGGCAGTGGGTACTTGTTCTTGATGGTCACAGCATTGAGGGGCCGGTAGTCCACACACATGCGTAGACTGCCATCCTTCTTCTTCACAAACAGGGCAGGGCATCCCCAAGATGATGTGCTAGGTCGGATGAAGCCTTTTTCTAACAGATCATGCAATTGGATCTTCAACTCGGCTAACTCAGCGGGTGGCATCCGATATGGTCTCTTAGATATCGGTGCGGTGCCGGGGATCAACTCTATGGAAACTCCACTTCTCTATCAGGTGGTATACCAGGCAAATCTTCCGGAAACACGTCAGGGTACTCACAGATAACAGGGAGGCTTTCTAGACGGGCTCCCGATAGAGGGTATGCACAAGGAAGTGCAGACTCAGGATGTGTCAAGGATAGGGCAGAACTGCCATGAAAGGGTGAGCCGATGTAGAGAGATCGGGCTGCTGTATCTAAAACCACATGATGTCGGGCCATCCAATCCATACCGAGGATGACATCTATGCCTTCTAGATCAAGGATGACAAGGTTTTCCTTGAAAAGGGTGGGGCCTAGCTGGAGAGGTACAAGAGTAACAACCTGATCCGATGTTATCTTCCCTCCAGGAGTGGCGATCACATAAGGTTCCTTAGTGTGACCGACATCTAGCTCACATATTTCCCTAGCCTTACTCCCGATAAAGCTATGAGAGGCTCCCGAATCAAACAACACAACAACAGCTTGCTTTAAAACAAAGAAGGTACCCGTCATTACTGGCGCACCTTCGGGAAGCTCGGTCAAGCTGGTGTAGTTGAGTCGGCCTTGTCGGACTTGCACCTTGGGCCTTCTTCCTCTGGCTGCCGTGGGGTTCTGACCTTGATGCTGATGCTTGTTCTTGGGGCAGTCCTTTGCAAAATGCCCTTCATTGCCGCAAGTAAAACAGCGGCCACTAGCTGCAGGGCGGGGTGGTGTTGGTAGGGTCGGCCGGGGCACCTGCGGTCGGAAGCCTGGAAAACGGGGCGCTGCTGCTGGTGGGGGTCGGGCGATCCACCTTCCTGACTGCTGGGGTCGGTCAGGGGCTTGTGGAGGGACCATCCGGAACCTTCTGGTCGGCTGGCTCGGAAATGCCACGGAGGCTTTCCTCTTCTGGTCGGCCTTGAGAGCTTGCATGCAATCCTCTTGAGAGATGGCCAGATTGACCAACTCATTGTAGGTGTCCACCTTGATGGGGTTCAATCTTTCCCTGAGCTCCAAGCTCAGTCCTCGGCGGAAGCGGTCCCACTTCTTCTCATCTGTGTCCGCATGGTAGCCGGCGTAACGGCACAGGTCGTTGAAAGCTTGGGCGTAGTGCAGCACATCTCAGGTTCCCTGGGTAAGGGCCAGGAACTCGTTGAGCTTGCGCTCCAAGAGACCTTCTGGAATGTGATGCGCCTTGAACGCCGTCTTGAACTCGTTCCAACTGACCACATGGCCAGCCGGCAGCATGGCATGGTAGTGATCCCACCAAAGCCGCGCGGAACCACGCAGCTGTTGAGCTGCAAAGCGAGCCTTGCTGTTGTCGGGGCATGGGGCGGTAAGAAGCTCAAACTTGGATTCGATCGTACGAACCCAGGCGTCAGCGTCGAGCAGTTCTTGTGTCTTTTGGAACAAAGGGGGCTGTGTCCCCAAAAAGTCCTCATATCGAGCGATATGCGGCTGCTGCTGAGCCCTTCCACCATGGGGCTGTTGCTGTTGCCCTTGTACAAGATGTCTTAGCAGCTCAGTTTGAGCTGCTAGGATTGCCTCCAGTGGCGATGAGGGTGGGGGCGGGGGAAGATCCTGTCGCTGTTCGCTACTGCCGGGCACAGAACCAGACCTGGTGCGATGCGCCATCTGCAAGAGTTAACGCTCCATTAAATTCGTAACCTCAGATGTACTCCCACAAATGGATCGCATAATTTAAATTCTCCAATGCAACTCTTGCCAATGGTACAACACACGTCCTCATAGGGGAAAACATACTTCTCTCATTCTCATATTTGTTAACACCTATCTTAGCCTTGTACTCAACTTCGGGCTATTCAAGTCCTACCCAGACTCCTATAATCCAACTCAAGCCAAGGGGTCGGGCTAGGCGATCTTCCCGAGAAAAAGGGGTCGGCAACGATCCACACTTAAAAGGGTCAGATGAGGCGGAAACGGCCTCGAAGGGTCGGCGCACCCGGTCTCACAAACTGGGGTCGGCCAACTGAACAGACCCCCAGAAAACAGCGTGTGGTCGCGGCGCCACTCATTTAGCTTAGCATTTCAACACTTTGCAAGGGTTAAAGGCCAGACACCAGAATTGACTTTATATACAGCGGTGTTCGAACACAGGGGGTACTCGACTCAAGGCTAACCTATTACAATCTTTTCCAAAATTTGGGCTGCCGAGGAGTACAACAAAAGAATGATTCCCCGAGAACTCTTAATCTACAAATGGACACTATGAGTAGGAGAAGGGGCGCCATCTTCTTCGATATCCATGCTGGACGCTCCTTCGTCTTCCTCAGGGTCCTCTTGAGCTTCGAGTTGCATGTTGAGGGCATGCATATCGTCGAGCTCAGCTTGGTGCTCCTCCAAATGAGCATTGGCAACTGCCAGCTCCATTTCTATCTCCATCTTCTCCTCCGATAGCTCTATCATGCCGTCCACCAAGTCAGCGACTTCTCCTTCAAGCTCGGAGATCCGGTCTTGCATGTCGTGGATCTGGATACCCCGTTGGATAAGCTGGTAGGTTTGGCCTACCATATCCCTTCTCGCTGACTGGAGGTACCCGTGAGCATCTGCTGCGGTCCGGGCGAAGAGGGTCATAGCTCTCCCTTGGAGCTCGATCAGCCGGTAAAGGGTTGCCATACACCTGACATTGGTGGAGATGGTGACCATGGCGTACGTGGTGGCTAGCACCTCAATATTCCCGACGCGGTCGAGCCATGTCGAGTCCAGCCGGTTCCTGGCGGGGAACAGGCCGATCGGATCGAGCATGATCTCCAGGGGATGCAGCTGGCAGAACTGGGTGAGAAGCTAGAGGGCGGCAGACTCCCAAGTGTCCTCAGGAGCAAGGACATAGGCTATTATGCCGAAAGAGGACCAGTCGGGTCGCACAGGGGGAGGAGGTACCACCGCCTGCACTTGGCACGTCTGGATACCCTGCTCCAGGTATAGCCGTCCGGCGTACAAGGGTGGGGCTGGTACCCAAACCACTTCAACGTGTCCCACAGAATCGCGGGGAAACCCTCGAAATGCAGACATGTCGACTGGAAAGTACCGTCCGCTCCAAACAGAACATGCCCGGGAACAGCCATCTGGAACCAAGAAACCGAAACCACGTGAGATCAACTCCAAGGGTCAGGTCAGGGGTCGGACAGAGAAGCATTCGGTTGTAACTGAGAGCAACTGAAAGAAACTAGAAATCCTTAGATCCAAAAAGAACTCCTCCGAACAAGGTTGCTGTTGAGAAGGAAACCTTACAACTTTCTGGTTATGGCGCATGCACGACCTACCTTACACTTAACCAAAAACAACTGCCCGAACTTGGGTCTTACGAGGTCAGTGCCGGTGACAAGGCAACAATTACGTCTCTCCCTATAATAGCTAGTCGGTTCTACAACGTCTCTCAAACGAACGCGGTTAGCGTACCTGCAGAAAACACCAACACACGAACCTTTCGTGCCAGCACCCACGAAAGCGTTCCCAAACATTACCGCTCACTATAGGAACGGCACCCATGCGTTTAAGGCTGCATGGACAGCACTCAACCGTGGAAATAGGTTCCCTTGGAATGGAACCATATAACCCTTCGCATACTCGTGATGCGGAATCAGCACACGTATGACAAACGTGGCGAACCAAGCGTGCTGATAGGTTCGTTGGAATCGAACCGTACCAACCTTCGTATGGAGTACATACGGAACCTGCGCACGTATAATAGACATGGGCGAAAACAACCACGATGATAGGGCCCTTTGAATAGAACTCCCTATCAACCTTCACATACTCGCAATGCGGAACTCGGCACACGTATGATAGACGTGGCGAAGTGCTGGAAGGGTTAGCAAGATAACCAAGTAATTATTAGTCACCTAAAACAACCCCAAAATCCCCTAGGGCCTCTCGTACTAAAACCATCCTTAACGATCGTACGAGATTTTTTTCAAAAAAAATTTCTTGCAACTTTTATCCTTTCAAAGAAGTGTTAGGGCTTGTGTTCTCTGTACTGCTAAAAACGGCTCTGGTACCAGCTGTGGCGGATCCACTTTGGATCTACTGGGTTAAACATGATTTAGCCGCCTGATATGCGACGTTCATGCCTAAGCCGAGTAAACACGAAGTGCCGTCGGATTTTCCTCCGATTTAACCACTTTGAACAGGACCGGTTTAGCAAACTCGCACGAAGGTGAGCAGTTCCAGAGAGTACAACAAGTCCACCAAGTTACAAATTAACACTGAATTAACTAGTTTCGAAAGAACATCAGAGTTTTACAAGATTTCGGAAAAACAACAGAAGATAAAACACTAGCGGAAGCAATCGTCGGGGTCGGATGTCCTGGTGAGGCCAGCCGGGACATCACTGATCCCTCTCCTCGCCGTCTGAGGAGGGATCCCACTCCACCGTCCAGCCTGGCGGGAGCTGGGGCGGCCAAGCGCCAGCCAGAGAGGGGTCGGGAGCAGCAGCTTCACCTGAAAAATAGGAGCCACGACAAGGCTGAGCTACTTAGCTCAACAAGACTTAACCGATAGGAGTAAAACCACTCCACACTTCTAGACATGCAGGACTTTCTTGGCTGAAGGGTTTGGTTGCCAAAAGCACTAAGTAACAACCCTATTTTCAAGTTTTAGCTCCGATTCTAGGTTCATTTACCAGTCTAGGTTTTGCAACCTGTTCTAAGCAATCATAGAACCAAACAAGATGTGTCGATACATCAATCAAACATGTCATCATCAGATTCCTCATTTACTCAGGATGACATAGCGATCAAGCAATCTCAAACTGTGAGAGGCAGACGAATCGATTCGAGTTCTTTAACCATGCATGGTGAACCTAGCCTCACGACATCCACGCACCCGGAGGTCGCTTCCTGTGTCGGCCTTCCCCATCAATCCCCTAACCCGTGTCAGGCCCATTTCCTTTGCTGCAAGGTTCCACAGACCCAGCCTCTGCCGTCCTATGACCACGCATGCCACCACGTGCAACATCCAGCAAGGGAAACTCCGTTCCAAGAACAATGGGGCGACCGCTCACGTCTAGGTTCAATCCGGTACTAGGCTTCCTCATCCCATACTAAGTATGAGGCTAGTACTTTCAAACACTTGATCATGAACACCACCACTGTCGGGCCTTAGCAAGATTTCATAGACAGACGGGGCAACCATCCGTCCACCAAAAAGTTACCCAAAACCCTGCCCCGTCCATCGTCCTTATAGTTGTAACAGAAAGGTATACATGCAACTCCTACAACTCACGAGTGACAGGGAATCACTCGACTTTTACCGTCTCCTAGTTAAGCAAGCAGTTACTCGGTCCAACAGCTAGTGTTCAGATCCTAGGAAACTAGGTCATGCATCTAGGGTTTCAAACAACTCCTATGCGTAAATGCACAAGCATGTTACAGAAGGCATGCGCAAGTTTGGTAAAACACATAGGGTTTTCATGCAACCGGGGCTTGCCTTCGAGCAAAGAGGAATGAAACTGCTCGACTCCGGGGGCGACTTCGGCTTCAGCGGGCAGGAGCTCAGCTACAGCTTCGTCTTCTGGCACCGGGTGTAGCTCCTAGAAGCCGTCGGCGAGGTGCAGCTCTACACGAATGCAATGCAAGAGTTAGCATAGACGGTTATTTCAACAGCAACACTGGCTCGCCTGAGCCCAGAAACTTGCGACAAAGAGCAGGGGTTGGGAAGGTTCAAGAGAGCTGGTGAAGATCAAAAGGCAAGGGTCGGAAGGGAAACCTATGATTTGATCCTTGAACTAGAGGATGTGGTATACTAGGGATCCTCAAACGCAAGCGCTGAAGGGTTCCTAAGTTTTACACATACACCCTCGGGTTGAAGAAAAAGATCACAGCCGAGCCCTCGGGCGAGGCGGATAAGGGTCGGCCGGACAGATAGGGTCGGGCGAGACGGAACCGGGGTCGGGCGGATAGAAGGGGTTGGGCGAGGCGGACTGGGGTCGGCAGCTTACCTTCTTCCTGAAAGGAAAGCTTGGGGTCGGGAAAAAGGCAGACTTGGGCGGAGGGACTAAAGCTTTGAACAACAGCTAAGACTGGCAGTGCTCGGGCAGCGGCGGTGCTTCTTGCGGGTCACAAGTAAGCTTTTACGCAGCACGGAGGAGCAAGCGGCTGGGTGACTTGGAGAAAACTGAGGAAGAAGCTGAGAGAAGAGTTCCTCAAGAACTTGGCGTGTGGCGCTAGGAGCTTGAGCAGGGAGCGGGAGAATGGCTGAAGGCAACAATGGCGGAGGGAACTCCGGCGGGCTTGTGCGTTCCCTTTTATAGCTGCTGGGATGGGGAAGGGAAGCGGCGCGAGAGAGAGAGAAAGGGGAGCGGCGCGAAAGCCGGGGAGAAGCAATGGAGTGCTCTGCCGGGGTGGCGATTGAGCGAAAAGGGCGGTGGTGTAGGACTCCGGGGATGACGCCAGCGGTCATTGGGTTCTGCCGTCAGGGTGGCGCAGGAGTGGATATGCCGGTGGTTGAGATTTGGCGGAGGCGGGCGTCGTCGTGCGGGAGATTTGATAGAAGCGACTGGTTAAACGGCGCTAGAAACGAGGGCGCACAGGTGAGAAGACAGGCAGGCTGCTGCTGCGCGGGCGAGCGCGAA
This sequence comes from Setaria viridis, assembly GCF_005286985.2. Taxonomy (NCBI): domain Eukaryota; kingdom Viridiplantae; phylum Streptophyta; class Magnoliopsida; order Poales; family Poaceae; genus Setaria; species Setaria viridis. Next base: position 12,037,618 of record NC_048263.2, on the reverse strand, counting down.
GCAACACTCTGTTAGGGCGGCTTCTGACGGGGCAGGAAAAGGAGCTGTCGCTGCCGTGGTCGGGGTTGGCGGTGGAGGAATCGTCGTGTAGCGGAGACCAGGCGGCGCGACTGAGATCGAAGTGAAGGAAAAGATGGGCGACATCGGGCTCTGGGGCCGGGATCTGGCGGTGTGCTGATGGGCGCGGGAGGCGAGGCTCCGCAGAAAGGTGGCAGAGGGGCTTCCGCCGCCATTGGGGAAGGGGGCGCGAGGATCCATTCGGTCGCGAGCCAGAGACAAAACTGAGCGGCGGGCGTCAGAGAAGACGAGCCACGCGGCGGGGAGACTCTGAAGCCGGCATGCAACTCGAGTGCGCCTGTCGCGGAAGATCTGGGGGAAAAAGATCTCACGGGTCCACCGGCGGATAGAACGGGCGTTTGCGGAAGACTTAGAAGGATCCGACGGTGGGCTGAGCTCGCCGAGGTCGGGATCGGAGCGAAGCGGGGAGGGGTCGGGTCTCAGGGGTCGGGACCGGGCGGAAAGCTAAGCACTCAGGCGCGATAAAACAAGACAGATGACTATGATCAAGGGCTCCAATTAAGATTAACTCGGGAGATTAGGGGTCGGTCGTCACAGCTGGGTGCCCCAAACCTACTCGACACGCCTCCTCGGCCTCTGTCAGTCCTCTCCTCGGGGGCTAGGCACCCTAATCCTACTCGGTGCACCTCTGCAGCCTCTACCAGTCCTCTCCTTGAGGGCTGGGCACCCTAATCCTACTCAACGCGCCTCCGCAACCTCTGCCAGTCCTCTCCTCGAGGGTTGGGCACCCCAATCCTACTCGGCGTGTCTCCATGGCCTTTGCCAGTTCTCTCCTTGAGGGCTGGGCGCCCTAATCCCACTCGGCGCACCTCCGCGGCCCTTGCTAGTCCGCTTCCCTAGGGCTGGGCACCCAAACCTACTCGGCACACCTCCTAGGCCCTTGCCAGTTCTCTCCTCAGGGACTGGGCACCCTAATCCTACTCGGCATGCCTCTTAGGCCCTTGCCAGTGCTCTCTTCGGGGACTGGGTGCCCTAATCCTACTCGGCGTGCCTCCTAGGCCCTTGCCAGTACTCTCCTCGGGGGTTGGGCACCCTAATCCTACTCGGCGTGCCTCCTAGGCCCTTACCAATCCTCTCCTCGGGGGCTGAACGTCCTAATCCTACTCAGCGCACCTCCTAGGCCCTTGCTAGTCCTCTCCCTAAGGGATGGGTGCCCAAATCTACTCGACACGCCTCCGTGGCCCTCGACAGCATTCTCCTTAGAAGCTAGGCACCCAAATCCCACTCGGCTAGCCACCGTAGTGCAAACAACCCAACGAACAAAACATCAACATTCCAATAACAACACGCCTCCACGGTGCAACAAACATGGGAAACAGATACGAAGACAAGCTTTCATTGAGCTAAAATAAAAAATCCCAAACTTTTACAATAACACAAAGCATGTGTGAACAGCTCAAGAATAGACAACAACCCAGGATAAGAAGCTGCAACACAGAAGAAGAAAAGGTGCAATACAAGAAAGCTGCACTTAAGGCCTTCCTCAACGGTGTCCTGGACAAAGTTCGGAGCACACGATGCACCCTCCTCATGAGAATTCTTCTAGCCTCGTAACCTCCCAACTCGATCAAAGAGATTGTAGAGGAAAGGAGCACCCAGGCATTCTTCACGAGAATTCTTCTGGCATCAGGAATTTTACTAGACGCTACCCCTATCAAACACTACAAGTTTCAAACCAACAAGCGCTTTAACTCGAGCCATGAACATCCATGATGCAGAGGCAGCCCTATTTATAGCCAAAACAGCTGGCTACCCTCCAAAACACTACAGTAAGTGCTTGTGAACACGTGAAAGGGCCCCCAGCGCATTGACGTGCCCATACAACATTCACGTGATGCCCGGCCTTATTGACAAACATTAATGAACGAATGCCCCCATGTGGCCCTCCTGAAAAAATAGCACTCCCACGCACATGCTCCAGCAACAAAAGAATCCCAGCCCTACACTACGACAAAGAAAAGCCCCATGTGCAAGTACTCTGCCATTGCCCCACTGGTCAAATAGCAGCTTTCCTGTGAAGGACTTTGTTGTCGTTTACCAATTATTGCTTCAATGTCTATCTCCAAGATATTTCAATCAGCAAGCCTCCACAACTGTGTCAAGACCCCGAGAGCTACTCCAAAAGGATAAAACTCTCTCATTCAACCATTGCACCGATAATACTAATCGCTTTAATGCTCGGGGGCTACTCCAATGGAGTGCGTCTTATGACGACCTCCGTACCCATTGCTCCGACCTGCTGGACGTCAACATCCATCAACTTAGTGCTTGTCTTCGCTTCACGTGTCGGCCCTGCGTTCGCTCAGATTTTCTTCCTTTTTGAGCACTGTGCAGCCTCTCCATCACCATGATGCCGTCAGAGCTTTAGCCAACCTGAATTCAAGCTTCGCTATGATGACCTCAAGTTCCTATTCACCTACACATCGCTCGAGGGCTTGAGGGATATGGGTACCCCATAGGTCCCCACCGATCAGGATGCTAGCCGAACCTGACAACTAGGCCCGCCCGACCAGGGCGTGCGGCCCAAGGATATAAAGTTACTTGGAGTGCACGACAAGGCAACTAGACTGTCCAAATCTACCTGGATATCATGGGACATGTACGGTAATCCAACTTAGATTACCTTCCATGTAACTACCGAATAGATTAGATCTAAACCGACTTGTAACTCTTGGTCATCGGACTATATAAGGCGGCCAAGAGCGCCCTCCTGGGGCATCGATTCATTGAGCAATACAATCCACCAACATATATGATGTAGGGTATTTCTCTTCCAAGGCCTAAACATGTCTAAAACCCTTGTGTCCCCTTCGTGTTCTCGTGATCACCATCTAGTTCTCGGTTTCGTGACCGCCCTCGCCTACAAATCAACCACTTGGGTAACTCCCAGGTGGACTGCCGGGCTCATAACTCCGACAACACAGTGGTTTTCCTACCCATCCTTGATGTTAGTGTTTTATACCTAACAACCTACCGAGGGGGTACCCGAAGGAGTGTTTTATACGTGGGGCTCACCGAAGATCAAGAACTCGAAGGTGAATTCAAACACACAATTTAGACAGGTTTGGGACGCTTATGTCGGGTAATATCCTACGTCATATGTGTTGGTTGGATTGTATTGATTGATGATTGTTTGGAGGAGGTCCCTGCCTCGCCTTATATTGGTGGGGGCAGGGTTACAGGTTGGTTGTTGTACAAGAGTACTAGATGGATTCAACTAGAGAGTACTACTCTAATTGCTACGAGTAGTTTCCTAATCCTCAACTAGTCTTTGTCCTCCACGTAGACCACGCCGTCCTTCACCGTAGTCTCCATATCTAACATGTCTTGGTGTACAGCCTCGTATGTAGGACTGTCCAAGCCTCCCAGTGGGCCCATAGATGTATGGCCGACAAGCCCTCGAGTACTTTTTAGTCAAACGTAGAGTCCCGAGTATTTCTGTAGATGTCTCCGACTAGTCTGTGGTGCTCTTTTGAGTACTCCATCGGATTGAGTCTTCGAATGTGCTTGAGTACTGTCATGCGGCTACAAGGTGCTAGACCCTCATTTAACTTAGTGTTGAATCTTGGATCTTCAATCTTGAATCTTATATGGCAGCGCAATGAAAATCGCACTCCATATGGAGTAGCCCCCGAGTCTTAGGTTGAAACGAATAATCAGGTTGAGGGTCAATCTTGTAATTTCACTTCTTCTTCCCCTTAAAACCCGGATAAAAAACTTTTTATCCAATGGGCATGTCGGAGTTTTATATTGGCAACCTATCGAGGGGTACCCGAGGTAGTAGATTGGTTGGTGGGGAATCACCGGACCTGGAACTCGAAGGTAAAAGTGAGGACACAAGACACGGATCTATACAGGTTCGGGCCGCCATAGTAGCGTAATATCCTACGTCCTATTTGGGGTGTTGTATATTGCGCCCTGCGCTTGGGTGTTGTTTGGTGTTGAACCTCTTGGTGGTTTTGAGGGTTCTACTGATCTAGGTACCCCTGCCCTCCTTTATATCCTCTAGGGAGCAGGATTGCTAGTCGGTTACAAAGAGGAGTCCTAGTAGGATTACATGGTATGAGTCTTAGTAGGATTATAGAGGAATCCTAGTAGGAGTCCGTCTTCTTCCTTCCTTACGGGTACTGGGGATCTATCCCCGACAGGGCACGTGGCACACAGCCCCTGAGCTGTTACTCGACTAGTTTGGGTATAAGGGTCAACTACTCGTCAACGTGACCGTTTGTCTTCAAAAAATCTTATCTCTTCCAAAAGAAAATGGAAACCGTTCCAACGATAACCAAGGGCTTTAAAAATGGAATATTCCTCATAATTCTCACCTCATGGTTAACTGAGCCATGGTTATAAATATCGAAGGAGTCTTATCCCTTCCATTTCACCCGAGTTGTTGCGCCCGTTCATCTTCTGCATTGTTGCCCTAGCACCACCGCCTGCCATTCTGAGCTCGAGCGCCACCACCCCCCAATGTCCAGCCCTCCAGCCCATGCATCAGAAGACCATAGGAGCAATGGCACCAAAGAAGGCACTCTCAAGCAAGATGGTAGAGTCAAAGAAGCACAAGGCTGCCAAGAAGGAGATCCAGCTGCCAGCGCCCAAGTATGGGAAGACCGACCAGACAGTGCCGCCGAATCAAGCCAGCGCCTGGAAGAGATCCATCTTGAAAGAGGTAGACATCCAGGTACTGGTAGGTGCCAATCTGCTCCAGGAGAAGGAGTTCACCGATTGGAGGGAAGAAGACGGCAATCCGTGGCCTCTAGAGAGCTACTCGGATAAGACAGTCATCTTCGCGCATTTTGTTGAGCGCGGGTTAGCTCTGCTGTTGTCCGAGTTCTTCTGGAGTCTCCTGAGGTACTACAATCTGGAGTTTGTCCACCTCAACCTCAATTCTATCTTGCACATTGCTATCTTCGTGCACCTCTGTGAGGCCTTCCTAGGCATTCAACCCCACTTTCAGCTATTTAGTAAGTTCTTCAGAGTGAAGCCCCAACTCCGGATGGACCAGACAGAAGTAGTCGGAGGGGTGGGGATCCAGCTTTGGGAGTAGTTCAAGAGCCAGTACATCGAGTACGAACTCATAGACTCCCATTCTTGTTGGAAGCAACGGTGGTTTTATATTGGAAACCATGAGCCCTGTCTTCCCAAGGTCACCGACCACCATCCAGTATGGAACAATCACTAGCTGGATGAGCCGAGTACTGCCGACGGCTTTCAGCTGCCGAATCTGATTGCGAAGATCACCCGCCTCAAGAAGGATGGCCTGACTGGCATCGGTGTAGCCTTCAGCTTTATGAGGAGGCGTGTCCAGCCCCTACAATTGCGTTGCACAGCAGGGTACAACTACTCGGGTCCCAATGTCCAGTCGCGGATGACGTCAGAGGAGTTGTCCCGTGATGAAGTGATGGCGCATCTGAAATGTTTCTTCAAACGCGTCAAGGGTATCCCGACGATCTTGCATGTACCCAAGGCCTATAGCCCCCGAGTACAAATTTTGGCATTTGTCACTTTGCTAACTAGTCTTCTGTTTGCAGGATGAACTAAACTTATATGTCTCCAACCCTCCTCCACCTGGAGCTGACGTCACGCCTCGTATGCAGTCCCTTGTGGCTGTACAAAGGGCAATCAAGGAGGAGAAGGAAAAGGAGAAGGATGAGGAGAATTCATCGGACTGGTCCTCCTTCAGCAGCTCTGATTCAGAGTCTGCTAAAAAATATGACAAGGTGGGGTCGTCATCTAGGATGTCCAAACGAGCAGCGAAGGACGTTCTAGAAGTTGAAGTGGCGCCACCCCCAAAGAAGGCGTGCACTGTTGCTGTCAAACGGGCAGTGAAAATGGTGTTGACTGATGAAGTCCTGCCTCCGGTAAGTCAACTGAGGGTCTAACATTTGCAAAACAAGAAGTGCAAATGAAAAGGGGTCAAGTTATCAAGGAGGATTGAGAAAAGAAAGTGATCAAGGAGTGAGAATATTTATCAGAATGGTCAAGGATAAGGTAGGGATTATTTTTATAGTAAAACAGACCTTAGGAAGCAACCATTTCTACCTAGGATTACATCTTACAGCCGATACAGCTCTAATACCACCTCTGTCACACCTGGTTTAAAGCAAAACCAAGTGCTACCTATATGTATGCTAGGATCTAGTTTCATACACATAGTGACATCATAAGTGAATAATAGCAACAGTATCCCGTAAAGAAACACAAATAAAGACTTACGAAACCATCAGAGATATACAGCTTAATTCCAAAAATGGCGGCTCCAAACTTCACAGGCAATCGACTGAGGGCTGCGTATGCCTAGAACTCAGCATCTTCTTCACAACAACTTCATAGCAGCTTCTTCTTCTGAGCAACATTGGTTATAGCAAGGGTGAGCACATGTCGTACTCAGCAAGTGTGAGGGAATATGAATGCAAGGCTTAAACAAGGAAAGGCTGACTGGTTGACTGCATTAAGCATTTTTAGTTAGTCAAATTTTATTAGCACCATATTACTAAGGTATAAGTATATACCAACCCACAATTTAATAGAAACATAACCATAAGCATATGGCATAACCATAACCATGATTTAAGTCCATCCTCAAGTATATTAATCATGTGAGGGTACAGGCCGCTCTTAACCGTCAGCATGGCTGATCGATGAGTTTTACACTCTGCAGAGGTTGCACATCTTTACCCACAAGTCGCGTAAAAGTTCAAAGAACTTTGGACCCAACCATGCGGTGCTGATCAGGCAACATACCACACTTCCGAGGTGTGATTCCATAGGGACGCTATGAGGCCTTTACAAAGATTCGGTAGTAAGTGGTAACCCGCTAAGGTTTCAGGCTGAAGCAGAGCATAAAAGTCCCCTAGTGGGTACAATGTCTTAGCAAAGCCCACATCCCAAGAGGGCGAGTGCTATACCCCATCAATACCTTCCCTCTTGCCCTTTTGGTAAGATTACCCCACACTAGAGTTTCTAGTTATTCAGCCAAGACCAGAGCCATTTAGTCTTGTGGTAGTACTATTTTCCTGAGTGGTTCTCCATGTTCCGATTAAACATTTATGATCTTGTATTAATGAAAAGTATAGCATAAGTAAAACAAGATTATTCATTGATTTCAGTTAAACCACCACAACCCAAGTAAGCAATAAGCATGAGCTACCCAACATAAAAGTAAACCCGGTTGGTCAAGGCAAAGGTAGTGAAGTCTAGGCAAACCTTAATTGGGACCCAACAAATTAAATGCAAGCATATGCAATAGTGATTAAATATAGTTATTGGGATAAAAGTATAAGGACACAGTTGCCTTTCTCCAACAAAAAGTTACTCTTACTGCTCTTCAGCTCTTGCCCTCTTGAAACTCTTACTCTTCAAATCTTCCGAACCTCTTACTCTTCAAATCTTCCGAACAGCGATCCTTCTACTAGAAGCAAACACCGGCACAAACATACAAGCAAACAAAAAAGTACAACTAACAACAACATACCAAAATAAAAGAAAAGCTTTAAAAGAGCGTACTAAAGGATAGGGCTCGATTCTAGGATTACGCGAACACAAAAAAACACTTAAAACGGAACTATGGTTGAAAAGGTGAAGCTATCGAAACATTTGAATTATCAAAGAAAAGACAAGAGCTACAAGCTTCATTATTTTAGTTGAGAAAAACAATGTAAAGATATTTCGGAGAAATATCCTTAGTTGGAATTAATCAATTTATATTTGTCTATGAAAACACGGTGTGAAACTTAGAAAAATTTTATTGACAAATATTTATGTACAAGTTATACAAATTAAACATTTAATTTAAAAATAATGTACATGTAAACATCTAAGCGCATAGCTTTATCATTCGGGTTGAACTAACCAAATTATAATTTAAAAACGCATTTATATTCATATTAGTCGAATTAATATTTAATTATGAAAACTCGAGATATAACCTATGTAGCTTTTATTTAGAAAGCAAATTGAATAAATATTAATCAAATTTAATTTAATTTATGAAAAATTGAGGTATATCTCTAATTAGCTTTTAATTGAAAAAATTATTTAGATAAGCATTAATCAAATTAGCTTTAATTTATGAAAAACCGATATATAACCTAATTGGCTTTTATTTAGAAAAGGATATGAAGTTGGCACTAATCAAATTGATGTTTATAGTGAAAAGCGGTGTATAACTCTAAGTAGATTTTATTTAGAGAAGAAACACGTTTATCAGGCATTAATCAATTTAATATCAAGTTTATTTTCAAAAACATGCATGAAGGCAAACATTACCACTAACGTGTATTTTATCTTATTATGAACCTAATGCAACTTAAATGGGTTAAAACGGAGCTCAAACGTGGAATCTATGGATTAAACAAGGTTGCAAGGGCCTAAACATGATTACCGTATACTTCAGGGGTTAGCAATGAAGATTGGCAAGTCACAAGGAATAGTGTTCACCAATAGATCAAAACCTAGGGTTAGATCTGCAAAAGAGGATGGCTTGGGCTAGTTTGTAGCCATCTAAAAGATCCAAGGGGTTATTTGCAGAACATCCAAGACACAACGAAGATGACAAAAGTTATCTGGATTCCTCAGGGGCCTAATCGCAAACTGACCACATCTTCTTCAACCTCCCACCGAGGGGAAAATCGGCCGGCCAGCCCGCTAGTGCTCCGGCAGCCTAATGCCTCAGGCGGGCGTTGTAGGAGAGAAAGGGAGTCGAGGCGAACTCAAGGATGTACTCACCAAGGTTGGTGACTGGCGGCACCGGCCGTAATCGGGCGGACAGAAGTTGGCGGCGGCCAGCTCGAACTCCTCCGCAACGGCAGCGCTCCGACAGCGGATTGAGGCGAAACTGGTGCAGTTTGGTGAGGGGGAACTACTGGTGGCGTCAGCTTGGCTCCGGGGGAACTCCTGGCCAGTAAATCGGCGACGAAGGTCGGCGGCGGCGCACGGCCTCGTCAGCTCCAGAGGCAGCGGGGAGCAAGGCGGGGTGGCGGCGTGAGCAGCAGGGCGCTAGGGCTTGGGCGGTGCCTTAAATAGAGGGTGGTGCTACCCTAGGCGCGCATGCCGAGGCCCAAGGGTGGCGGTACAGCCATGCTCAGCCTGGCCGAGGTGCTAGCAGCTGATGGGCCTGCTAGGCCTACGGCTGGGTTGGAGCGGGTCGGGCCTACGGGCTTAGCCCGGTAGGATACGGTTTTTTTTCAGAAATTATTTCCCGTGTGACGGTAGATCTAGAAAAATCTAGATAGATCAATTAAGCCACGAAAAATACTCTAAAAATCTCAAAAATTCTAGGAAAATTCCTAGAGGTAGATTGGGATATGAGAAGTCTAAATAAAATATTTGGAGCTTGTGAAAAGGATTCTAGAACCATCCAAAAAATTGGATTTAGCTCTAGGAAAAGGAGAATAAATTTCAGAAAAGCTGGAAAATTTCTCAGAAGGGACTGGAGATCGTCTAAACGCAATTTTTGAAACTTTTGCACTCAAGAAATACCAAGATGCATCGGCATGAATGCATAGAGACAGAACAACATTATTTAATTTAGAAAAGAAAACAATTATTTTTCTTATGCTAATTTTCCAGTAAAGAAAAATAAATGTTGGGAAAATTTTAAATTATGACAAAATCATTGTTTAATTATTCCTTTTATTTACATTTTGAAATTCAAAAATTTCAGGGTATGACATCGGGGGCTTGTTGTACATATATCTATGAGCCCACCAGAAGGTTTGGACAGTCCTAAATATAGGGCTAGACACCGAGATGCATCTGACATGGAGACCATAGCGCAGGACAGTGTAGTCTACATGGAAAGACAGGAACTAGTCGAGGATTAGGAAAATACTCGTTGTAATAAGAGTAGAACTCCTCTAGTCATATCTGACTAGTATTCTTGTAATCAACCGACCTGTAACCCTGCCCCTGGCAATATAAGACGAGGCAGGGATCCCCTCCAAAGCAATTCAATTCAACAACCACACAGGACGTAGGGTATTACACAATCTAGCAGCCCAAACCTGTCTAAATCGTGTGTCTGCGTTTACCTTCAAGTTCCTAATCTTGATGAGCTCCACTAACCAAAACACTACCTCGGACACCCCCTCGGTAGGTTGCCAGGTTTAAACACCGATAGAAGGAACCCCAACCGACGCTGCCAACTATAAATACCCAAGACATCCAACAATGAGGAAGATCCCGATGAGTTTAGACCTAGCCGCCACCACCACAAGAGAATAAATAGAGATTTACATCTGATCAGGAGTTTCATCATTGAAAGGGACCTCTAGAGGAGGAAGGAAACCCCTAGGCCGATTGTCCTAGGGTGGCTCGGGCTGATCAACCTGAGTCCCTCGCACCTCCCCTCATCTTCGTATTCGGTCAGGTGTTCCCCAAGTGCTCCTTACCCCCTTATTTGTCAACATGTGTAAGATCATGGGGTACCTAGGGTTCATATGGTCCTTGATATGTAACCGCTACATGTTTCTTTATGCCCATTAATGCATCATGGTCTATGTTGTTGCAATGCTTTGTGTACATATGTGAGATCTCTATCCTATACAACATATGTTCTTAGTAGAGTTTCTAGTAATAGTGGTGATTAACTTAACTCTACGGATACTTTGATATAGTGTGTGTGAGCGAGGTGATTGATTATCCCTGCGTAGTGATAGTATGTAGTGGGGAAAAGATCGAGCGAGCATGTAACTGCTGTGATAACTAGTGAATGCAGCATCCATCTGTGTAGTAGATGCATATTCTTATGAATCTAGATCCTAGGGAGGGAACACTTATATCTATCTCTATCTCCTATCTTGTGTTAACATTTTCTATATTGTCTCAATCTTTGTTATTAGTCTAGTTTGTCTCTCTACACAATACATACACTTAATTTCGTTAGCAAGATTGATATAAAATGAGAGCCAACAATCCACTTGTTCCACAGATTGATAAAACTTGGGGGAATACTCTAAGGGAAAAGCTATAACTGATCCGTGCGCTTGCGGTTCACGAATTGGCACGCTAACTACTGTCAACAAGCTTTTCTGGTACCGTTGCCAGGGAACAAGTCAATTTGTTGTGTTTGATCTTTGTATTGATTTTGCTAACCCACTAATACTTAACCATTGGAAATGAAGAAATGTCACTAAGGGAATTAGCAATGTCATCATCAGAGGATTTTGAGATGCAAAATTTAGATTTGGAGCTTGCTACAACCCACTGTGATTTGAATCATGGAATCATCAAGTCGGTGGCGACAAACCCTTTTAGAGGATTGGAGGATGACAACCCATATAGACACATGGAGCAATTCACGATGATATGCAACATGGTGCAACAAGAAGGAGTTCTGGCTGCTTGGTTCACGTGGAATCTTTTTCCATACTCTCTTGAAGGTGAAGTGTGAAGATGGTACACACTTGCATCTACTGAAGTGAAGGGAAAATGCGACGAGCTCATGAAGGAATTCTACATACAATATTTTCCCTTAAGTAAGGTCCAATGTTTGAGGAGGCAAGTGATTTGTTTCAAGCAAGGAGAGGATGAGGGATTTGGTGAAGCCTGGAACCGATTTAATGGAGTACTCGAGCAAGGTCCGAACTTAGGAATTTCTGGTGACATGATGTTGCATTCATTTTATTTTTCACTAACCCCTCACTCTGCCCAGTATGTAAGAATGTGTGCAGGAGGTAATTTCATGGAGAAAATAATTAGAGAAGCTACACAGATCTTACAAAGGATAACCAATGCAGAGAGAGTGGAACAAGAATGGCAGAAACTCTGCCAGGAGGAGCAAAACGACTAAAGCACGTCCGAGATGCTTGCTGAAATTTTTGAAAAAGATGAACCAGAGCTCAAGGAAGATGAACTGACCACACTAAAAATCAAAGAACCACTTCCTGAGGTAAGAGAAGTCCTTACACATATTAAAACTGCTGAAACTAACATGAATGCAAGCTGAAGTTTTGAGAATGCTAGACCATTGGACCAAATGATTTTGGCCCTTTATACCACAACGTGCGACATAAGAAACAATGAAGCAAAGCTAGAAAGATTGATGATATATTTGATCAAGAGATGAGTGGGCAGTCGATCCAAAAAATATTTGAAGAAGAACAGGAGGAAGGATGGATCGATCAAAATGATATTTCAAAAATAGACAATGAAGCATGAGAAGAATAGAAACATGATGAGTCTAAAAGATCCCCCTCTATAGCATCATGAACACTAGTTGCAGAAGAAGGATTAGAGTCACTAGAACAACTCAAATGGTTGTTGCCTGACGAAGAAAGAAAGACAATGAAGAGAAGACCTGATGAGATGGGAATCACTCCCAATTTGAAGACAAGTGCATAAATATTTCAAGATCTATTCTCTAATAATTCTGGTGATATGGTTGAAGTTTCAAAGGATAAATTTTAGAAAACAAGAGCACACAGTGCGAAGGTTTATAGCTTGTGTGCTATTGAAACTGAAAGACCAGAGAATCAGAACATGGTAGTGCTCAAAGATGAAGAAAAGAGTGAGTTTACAACAAATAATCTTGATGACATGTGTCACATGGAAGATAATGAAGGCGAGACAAAAGATTTTGAAGATGAAGATGTGGGTGAGATCCCAAATAATGAGACTTCGAAGAAGAAGTGATTGCTAATATTGCTAATGAACTGCATGATCCACATGATGGAGAGCCGGAGGGATTGCAATATGATGATGAAGAACCACCTCCAATTGTCGAGATCAATCTGCTTTCAACTCCAGTAGACAAACCAAAAATGACTCTTGTTGAAAAAGCTCCAAGGTCCAGGTACACATTAAACTCTCAAGATACTATTGGCTTTGATAATGATGTCTTGAATTGCCTATGTTCATCCAATAGTATGGATGAAATATTAAATTCTATGCCTTGCACCTATGTTTATCATGTTGATAGGCTAGAGTTTCTTGAGAATGATAAAGAGGCGATGCTTTTGTTTAAGCCTGTTGATTTTATGCCTTCAAAACCTTTGTCTTGTGAAGGTCTTAGTTCTATGCAAGAAACATATGCTATATTTAATTGCAACATGATATTCTTTTGCAAATCAATTGTGGTTGTCATTATGGATGCTTATGTTTACAATAAGTTTCGCAAATCTCGATCTTGCTTTGCGCTTGGTCAAGTTAATGACCTTAAATGAGCACTTGCTAGGAGACTGCCCGAAGTTCACTAACCATGCAGGAACATGAGATCCAAAATGATGTGGAGAAGTCATGCCCAAAGAAGTTGCAAGATTGGATCATCAACATCTCAGGATGAACGTTGCTGTTGTGATCAATTTTCTACCCATGATCAGAGATGTACAACAGAAGAAAATAAGATATTCAGAAGCTCCATCAAGTCTTCTTTCCAACGCATCAAGAATCTATAATTTTGGAGATCCGTACGAAGAGTTATGATTAAATCTTTCAACGCTGCGCATTCTAAAATCAGCTCGGGACAGAAAGTAATGACGGAGCAAAACGGACGTAACTCTTTCATTCGGAGTCTGTTTTGAGTGAATGACCGCTTGTTGGAAAGTGAATTTGATGCACTTTTCAATAGAGTAGAAGTTTGGTACATGTTTTGTAATGGACGTAGAGAAATTCAATAGAGAAGAGACAGCAGCGAAGAACGAAGAAGAAGGAGATGATGATGTGAGAGAAAATAGCTTGGGCAAGTCTTCTATTGAGGATAAATGGTCATATACAATATGGGAAATGAAGGAGAGCTGCATGAATACCTTTAACTCTTACATAAAGGTTCATGGCTTTGCGACAATGAGAAGGTACGTGAGAAAGTCGAGCTCTATGACTATAAAAGAAGCGCTTGTCGGAAGGCAACCCATTCTTTGAGTTTTTGTTTTTTCTAGATAATAATGAAATGCATGGCACCACCTTATGATGATTAACTTATAGCTAATTATTCTAGGCTTATTTTATTTTTAGACCATCATCATGTTCATGTTCATATTTATTTTTTCTGCATGCATTGCATTTTGCTATCATCATAATGTGTGCATCCTAAATTGCATTCCATTCGTGCTTTTTATATGGTTGGCTTGGTTGTTCTCTATGCTTATTGATGAATGCTTTCATATCCATGTTAATGCTTCACATGAGCATTTTCCTTTATCAATCTTGTGTAAATGTGGTGTTTAAACTTGATTGCAGATCATCATCATTTAGCTCTATAAACCTTGCTAGCTATTTATCTTGTTTTCATGCTGCATTGGTTGGTTTATAACCTTTGCTATGTGCTTTATTTTTCTTATATGCTACAAATAATTAATAATCTTGGGATAGATATGGTGTTTTGACCATGTTTAATTGATCTCTATAGCCATGGAGAAATTCAGCAACCTAGTTCTAAACATGGTGTTTAGAGCTAGGCGTAAACGTTGTCTTTTCTTATATGCTTTCCTCTCATATGCATGTACACATTGCACTCACATACACCCATTAGATTTTTATATTTCTTTTTACTAGACTAATTATGCCACAAGTTAAAAATCTTAGGATGTGTTGTTGGTTTGTTGGCAATTATTTCTACTCCCAATCGTCACCGTGGGAGTAGTATGTGCACTTCAATTGTTTTGCAGGCATGATGAAGATGCTCACGCGATAAAAAGATGATATATAAGATGGATATGATTCGATGGTAATCAAATTTGAAGGAAACAAAATTTGAAGCACCGTGGCACCACCAATATTCTCCCGCGAGATGTTCATGAAGTTCTACGGTGACTGAGATGAGTGACCAAGGAATAAGGACATCCAAATCGTCATAACGAAGCGCAGAAGCCTACTATGATCCTATCACCTTGGTAAAAGCAAGAATTATGGAGAAGCAGCACCATTGACACCATGTTAATTGTTGGCACAGCAATGGTGATGACCTTGAAGCCGAAGGATGCACAACATGGTGCCCTACAAACCACAAGATCAACATCATTAACATCTCCACAATGATGCACTCGAAGCTATTGTTGTCATCAAATTTTTGCATCACCTCAGAGGCAAACAACATAAAACTTTTGGATACTCAGAAGCCCTATGAGGTCTTCTTTCCAACAAATCAAGCGACAAGGCATTTGGAAGTTCATAAAGCGGTTATGGCCAAATCATCGAACGTCGCACGTCCTAAAATCAGTTCTAGACAACGCGTTGTGCTGGAATAAAATGGGCATAACTTTCTCATATGAAATCTATTTTTGACAAATGACCACTCATTGGAAAGGTAATTTCATATACATTTCAATAGATCAATACTTTGGTATATGTTCTATTCTAGACGTAGGGGAAAATCCATGAAGAAAAGGTGATTACAAGAAGATGATAGCTAAACAAAGGAGATGAAAATGACGAGAATGAAGAGAAGTTTGGGCAATGCTTCCATTGAGCGTACAAGATGGAATTCTGAAGCTTAGGATGGAATCACACCCTTTGGAGCATTGTCACATGGAAACACAGACATGAAACATTTGACAGATGAAGATGCTAGAAGGGAACCACGATGGGCAATAAAAGACAACATCAAGGATGATCACAAGATGCTTGTCTTCTTCTTCCATACCAAGCAAAATGCTAAGCATGGGGGAGGGCTTGCTGGATAAAGATGAAAATGACATGTGGAGTACGAGGATTATGACTGCCAAAAGATGCTCATTGTTATTCTTCCATGCTAAGCACAATGCTTAAGTATGGGGGAGGCTTCGCTACGTTTCATCACAAGCATCAACAGGACGGTAAATTTTTCTTGCACATTCTCTTTTCCATCTCTTTCTAAATGCCTATTTATATAAGCCTTCAACCTTCGACTTGGTGCAATCTTTCTGTGATAATAACATGGCTACTAGGAGGACAACCTAGATTTATTTTTATTTTCAATAAATAGGAATGACCATGTGCTCACCTCAATGTTTTATATTCCCTTTGCTTATGAAAAAATGATGAAAGTTGCCGCTTTGTTTTACCTACACGATGTTGTATATGCCTTGACTAATTGTTCTCTATAATATGGACTTAAATTGATTTAAATACCAACTCTTTTAATTGTGGAGGTTACATGACTATATTCTAGACCCATAACCTCTATGTTGCTCTTTGATTTAAGTTTACTGATGACCTAATAACTTGAATTGTTTTTATTTAAAATTTATTCTTATGCTATCTACATTCGTGAATCTCTTGCAAAGTTCTACCCTACCAAAGCCTATATACATACATGGCCTTTCATGATGAAACCTTTAGATTGCAAACTTTATTACTAGCCTTTCGGTCCATGCATTGTGAATTTTCACATTGGGAATCTTGCAAACCTCGCTAGGCATCCAACATAAACCCAAATTATCATTTTGTGACTACCTCCTTGACCCCAACCTATTATTCAGTATGGAAAAATACTTCGACAAAGATTTAGAAGATATATCAGTACCTTTTCAAGAAAATAATATTTGGAGGCGTCCACCGGTGTGTGGAATAAAAATTGGAGGAAACAGAGGCAAGAAGAGCCAGGCCGATTGGCATGGACACCCTCAGGTTGATCGGCCTGGGTGGTTTTCACCCCTAAACGCTCTAAAATTTAGCGTGGATGACCCTCCAGAGGAATAAAATAATTCTTTGGTGAAGATTGAAAATTTTGGTACTTACCTCAACAGTTTATATTTCTTCCTCTTTCATGCTCAAGGATGAGCATTGTCTAAGTAGAGGGGAGGAGTCCTTGCACTATCTCTGACTATTGCTGAGAAAAGTACTATGTTGCAAGAAGTTATGAGGAGAAAAAGTGAAAAAAATGTGGAAAAAGAAAGAAAGAAAGAGAAAGAAAGAAGAAAGAAAAAGGAATGAAAAAGAAAAAATAAATAAAAGAGAAAAAGAATAAAGTGCTCCTCAATTCTTTGAGCTTCATTAAAAGTTCTTAGTGCTTTCAAGATTAAGGATTGATCCATACTCATTTTTTCAACCATGTGCAATCTGATAATGAGGACTTCATTTGTGCCTCGGGATCATTCATTTGCCACTTGCACATGTCCCCCTATCTAAATATGTGACCTGTCACCCTCTCCAACATTTATTTTCCATGGCCTTTTTGACAAGTCTCAGTAAATCCAATAGATCTCTCTCTTAATTTGACAATATTTTAGATATAATGTTTTGCTATAATTGTTTCTACCTACCAAGCTCCAGATAAGCCATCCACTTTCATATATGAGTAGAATAGGTTGAAAATAATCTAGTATAGGCTTGAGTGACTTGATGAGATGAGTGTTTCCATGAACTTTTGCAAGAGAAACTCACTTATGTTGGATATGCATCTTTTTGAAAAACTCTTCACGATGAAACAAGGTAAGGGTCTGAAGTTCACTTAAGTTTGAAGAGCATTGCATTTATTTTATTGTGGTTTGTTCTTTATTGCTAGTGTATCTTCCATAATGAAAAAGAAGCCGGTCACAACTTGAACTTTAATGCTAAGCACTTGAGAGAGCAATATATCTTGTCATGTATAACTAAGTGCAGGGATGACATTGGAAGGCAACACTAAGTTCTTTTAAGCAAGAATTGACTTACTCGAGGACAAGCAAGGTTTAAGTATGGGGGATTGTTGACGCTCGTTATAGACACACTTTTAGTGCCATTTAATTAGTGTTTTCAAGCATATTCTTATACTAACCCGCCACTTGGCACCTGAAATAACCCCAGATTCACATATGTGTTGTGTTTTGGACCATATTGTAAAATCACAGGAAATACGACATAAATGAAGAGTTTTTCTACAAGTTGGACTTGGGCTCAGACTTTGGATATTGGCAGGCCCAAACACGAACATTGAACTGTAGGCCCGTAGGAAGAGCTGAAACTTGCATGGACCATATCTTCCTCATTCGAACTCCTATTGGGGCAAATTTACATGGAAAATTGCATAGCTCATCGATATCTACAACTTTCATATGAAGTGCTTGGGCATTGGAGGCCAAAACAGGGCAAGCCAATCGGCCTGGTCCATTTTCGGCTCTGTTCATCGCGCCCTTTCACAACGAGGAAGCCCACGATATTCCTAGGGTTATTTTTTCAGAAACTTGGCTTCGAATGCACCCCAATCGATGATGCCAACTATAAATACCCAAGACATCCAACAGGGAGGAAGATCCCGACGAGTTTAAACCTAGCTGCCACCGCCATAAGAGAAGAAACAAGGATTTAGATCTGATTAGGAGCTTCATCGTCAAAGGGGACATCCAGAGGAGGAAGGAAACCCCTAGGACGATCATCCTAGGGTGGCTCAGGGCGATTGGCCTGAGTCCCTCGTGCCTCCCCTCGACTTCGTCTTCGATCAGGGTGTTCTCCATGTGTTCCTTACCCCCTTTATTCGTCAACATGTGTAAGATCATGGGTAAAGCCTCTATTCATCCCTAGGGTTGATATGGTCCTTGATATGTAACCACTACATGTTCTTTATGCCCATTAATGCATCATGGTCTATGTCGTTGCAATGCTTCGTTTACATATGTGAGATCTCTATCCTGTACAACATATGTTCTTAGTAGAGTTTCTAGTAATCGTGGTGATTAGCTTAACTCTGCGGATGCTTCAATATAGTGTGTGTGAGCGAGGTGATTGATTATCCCTGCGTAGTGATAGTATGTAGTGGGGAAAAGGCCAAGCGAGCACATAACCGTTGTGATAACTAGTGAGGGCAGCATCCATCTGTGTAGTAGATGCATATTCTTGTGAACCTAGATCCTAGAGAGGGACAATTATATCTATCTCTATCTCCTATCTTGTGTTAACCTTTGCTAATATTGTCTCAATCACTATTATTAGTCTAGTTTGTCTCTCTACACAATACATACACTCAGTTTCGTTAGCAAAATTGGTATAAAGTGAGAGCCAACAATCTACTTGTTCCACGGATTGATAAACCTTAGGGGAATACTCTAAGGTAAAAGATACAACTAATTTGTGCGCTTGCGGTTCACGAATTGGCGCGTTAACTGCCATCAACAGCCGTGATATAGGTATATGGGTAATGTGACACACACACAAGCCAATCTCATGAATAAAAAATAAATGAATAAACCTAAGGTTAGCGAGAGCAAGGCATACAAGAGGTCCTAGTAGCATCCATCTATACTAGCAAAGGTCATACAAGCACATGATTAGAACTAACTCTAAGCATACATCATTACAGGGAGAATATCCCTCCCTGGTCTGCCAGGGTAAGATATCTTTCAGAACTCCTACACCATACCTGAACGTGGGGGACTACAAGGGACGAACAGGGCTATCACCACCTGCTGCCTACCCCGACAGACCGTGGGATACAGTCATATTCAATGGATCCCAACACGCCCGAGCACATATACGTGATCACTACTCTAGCCCCTCTGGAACACCGACCAAGATGATCGACAGGCATAGAACTAGAGCAAGCTCAAAGGCACAACGAACCAATGTAGTAATATAGATTCAGCCTAAGCATATGAGTATAACTTAATAAAGCACAAGACATGGCATAGCATACTACCGAAATATCATAGCAACCATAATCTTTATAGATAGAATACCGACAAGTCGAGTACAAAGCTATACCAAGAGTCGGAGGTTACGTCCCCAACCGACCCGACGACTGGCTTAGCACTACAAGAGTTTCAGCTCTAGCCTAGCTCCACTAGCCTAAGGATTACAAAAGTATTTAGAGAGAGGGAGGCTTCAAGTGTGGTGTGTGTTGTGAGGGGGTCTCCTCCTCTTCTTATAGTTGGTAGAGGGCGGTTCCCGGGCGAATATTCTAGGGAATCTCTCACCACCGCCTTGGGGAGTCAACCATCAAGTGCCACATGGAGGATGAGGATGGGAACTGCCTGTCCAGGGTCGGTTCTCCACTACCTTTTGTGTGGTGGGCTGCTAGATGGTCCTTGGCGCTTTTCCATGTGGACCCCCACTGGATTGGGCTAGTTTGCCCTAGCATGTGGGCCCTTTAGTATTCTTGCTTCGTGGAGAATGATCTTCGGTGTGTTTCTCTGGCGTTTGCCCAGGTTTCTCTCTTTTATGTAGACTTGTATTCCTAAAATCACTTATTTTCCAATACATGTGGAACTAGGTTATTGATAACAAATATGCAAGTAAGAATTGTTAGTTTTCCTTTAACCTTTGAGTAATGTGATGATCGAATTTCTGTCATAAGGACCGTCAACATGGGCATGCTCTTGAGTGTTGGGGGTGAGGGTAGTGTTGGGTGATGCATGGTCGATGTATTAAAATTGTAACAAGTGATCATCAAATTGGAAAGAACAAGGATGATTATGAGAATAAAAGGAAGAAGATGAAAGTGGAACAACTGAAAACATAAGGTCATCCTGATTCAAGGGTTCTATAACACAACTAGAATTTCTAGTGGAATTTTTTGAATATGAGAAGGCAAAATGATGTATCTCAAAACTAGACAAATTGTGCTGTGTGCAAGTAACGTATTGATCACCTTGCACTTTCACTAGTTTTATTTAGCATGATTGGAGTTTTTTGAATAATGATTAGATAGAAATATTTCTATATTTTCAAAAAATAAAATGAAAAAAGGAGAGTCAAGGCTTGCAAATATCATGCATAGTGATGATAGAGAAAACAATAGCACTACTTAATGAGCTCCTATTCCGATCTTTAGGGGCACTTAAGAATACTGAAAAGACTTCTTGAAATTGACCCGAACTATGAAGACACCTAAGAAAAATGACTGAACTAGTTTGAGAATTTTTTATGATTATTTCATGCGTAATTGGTTTTGTTGTTTAAATAAGGGATACCACATTTTAGAGTATGGTTTGGACCCAAGGAAGAAGGTGGAACTTTACAATATATAAATAATAAATGAGTAAATTGCAGCCACCACACAACAACTTGTTAGTTAGGTGCAGATTGGTCCAACAACTTGTAAAATCCTCAAATTAGTGCAATAACTTAGTAAATGATGTTATAACAAGTAGCACACTTCCTAATGCCCGATCATAGTATATTCACGTCGAAATAAAATATTAAGCATTATTTTTTACCATTGATATTTGTGTCACAACGGCAATATATTTGACCAAAACTAAAACTTTCAGTGTTTAGCAAATTAATGTTATGTCTTCAATTTTGGTTAGAAATATTTAATTTCATATACAATATTGATAAATTTACTCTCACTATTTTTTACACATTTGATTATATGCATTGTTCAGGTAAAAAAATCAACATGTTAATACATACTAAAAATACATTTTATAAGTTTGGCATAAATATTTTTAAAGCATCGTGTACTTGTTTAGAAAGGGAAAAATGAGCTCAAATAACAGAAACAAACATGTTTCTATACGGTTGTTGAATACATGAGTAGAAGCGCATAGAAAATCTAAGGTCCGAAAGTCTCCCTTATGCAATTTAGTATTACGGTAATACTAGTAGCATAATTCTAAAATTTGATTCATTTTAACCAATGAACAAATAAGTTATATACATAGTTGAGAAGCAACAACCTAACCATGATTAATAATTTTATTGGCAAAAATTAAGAATTATTGTCCATCTTTACTTAATACGTTGTCGTTTCAATATTTTGGACTATAGGTGCACCAATTTACAAAGTTCTTGCACCAATTTTAGCATTTTATAACTGTAAAGTTATTGTACTAGATTAAACAAAATAACTAGATTAAACATTTCATAAGTTGCTGAACCAATTGCACCCACCTAGCAAGTTGTTGTATGGTGGGTGCAATTTACTCATAATAAATTATTGAGTATTTTTACAACTATAATCATAAAAAAATATTCTTAATTACAACTATAATCATAAGAAACAAGGTACTATTCACTTGCTCCACTAGTTCATTCCAACTCCTTTCGTTCTATTCCAAATTGTAATTCACTCTAATATCATCCTAAGTCAAACATTAATCTCTATAACACCAAACAAATACACTATCAAAATATATTTTGTAGATTTTATGAAACTAATCGGATGTTGGAAATCTTGGCAAAACTTGATCAAAATAAAATAACTCGATTATTTTTTAAAAAATAATTAAAAAATAACCTATAATTTATGATGGATTTGGAACCGAGGGACTGTTCGCTTGCCGGGCCCACCCCAGCACGTTCATTCCCATTCCCTCCAGGCCTCCACCAAAACCAGCCGCAACTCAAACCCTAGCCTCCCGCACAAAACCCAGCCGCCGGCGAGGGAGAGGGACACGCCTGGAGCCTCGAGCGCCTGGGCGAGGAGGAGAGAGCTAGAGAGAGAGAGAGATGGGGCGGCCGTACGCGGTGAAGGGGCGCAAGAAGAAGCGCAAGCTCGAGGAGGCGGCGACCTCGGACGCCGCCCCGCCCGCCGAAGAGGCGGAGGAGCTGCCGCCGCCGGAGGAGGCCGGCGGCGAGGACAAGGGGGAGGAGGGGGAGGGGGTGGCGCGGGAGGAGGAGGAGCACGCGGCGGTGGAGGGGCTCCCGGTCGTGCCCAGGCCGGTGGACGGGAAGCGGCGGCCCGGCGCAATCTTCGTGCTCGAGAGGGCCTGCCTCGAGGTTGGCAAAGTCGGCAAGGTACAGTGATTAGGCTGCAGGAAGAAATTTCTCTGCTTTCTCGTGCTATTCCACAGCCAATTCGTGCTGGGACTGCTGGCTCCATCGGATGATTTATGTACTATTCGAGTTCGATCTTGTGCTTGGATTAGGGGGGATTTATTTGAGTAATTGGTTTGTTTAGGCAGTTCTAGTACTGTTATTAGTACGGAAAGTGGCAAAAAGCGGAGTAATTTTCACCTTATATCATGAAACTGAAATGTGCAGCTGTTGTTGGGGGGGGAAAAACACTACCTTTCACACCTTGGCAATGCTGTGAAACTGCATGAAAGAAATCAAGCATGTTAGAATATTGGTGAATGAAGTGTATGCCTTATATTAAGAGTGTTAGTCTTGTAATTTTATAGTTGAACTGAGGGAACCGCATTTGAGGTGTTGGTTTCTTGACTCCATGTAGGTGTTTGATCATAATTTTTTTGCACAAAACCAATCGTTTTCTTGTGTCCCCAGGGCTTGTATGGTAGGTTCATCGCTGTCAGTTTTTGGCTATGGCTAATGCAATTCTTTCCTCAGCAAAAAGATAATTGCTTGACCGCCTTATAGAATACTAATATTAATTAAACCTTACAGTTCACTTCAGTGTAGAGTTGTAGATTTGGTGCGGTTGCTTGTTTATGGATTCTTCAATCATGTAAAAAAGGAGCATATTCAAAGTTTCCTGATTGTGTACAGATCCACAGCTTGTTTCATTTTGGGAAAGAAATATCAAGCATGAAACTACTATTTGTCATACATGGATAGTAATTTTGACAATTTCATTTACCATCATGTGCAGACTATGCAAATCTTGAACTCAGATGATCATGCTAATTATTTGAGGAAGCAGAATCGCAATCCTGCTGACTATAGGCCTGATATCATTCATCAGGTAATGTAAATTTCTTGAGACTAATGACTATGGATTCAACTGCCCCCTCTATATTTGACCAGCAAGTCCTTGCTTTTAACTGTAAATCAGACAATTCTTCTGTATCAAATCATTTAAGTACTTCATTTCTTATTTGCTTATCTATTCCCATTTTCCATTTGATCATCCCTGCATCCTGTATTATCTGTTTTGTTTTTTGAGGGACTTGCCACAACTTGGACCTCTTAGTATCTCATGGATTTGTTTTAGTGCGGTTACTCCAAAGAGCTGCTGTGTATGATGTTTCACCCAAAAAAAAAAGAAAAACATGAGTGATCTGGTGTAAATTGGAATATAGTTGATTGGACCTGCCCATCAACCATCCCCATAGAAAATCCTTTTCAACAGGTCTTCCATACCTTGAATTTGCTTCAAAAATATTTTGCAGGCTCTACTGGCAATATTTGACAGCCCTTTAACTAAAGCTGGAAGGTTACAAGCTGTTTATGTGAGGACTGAAAAGGGAGTATTGTTTGAAATCAAACCTTATGTCCGCATGCCACGAACATTTAAGCGTTTTTGTGGTTTAATGTGTAAGTTACTTATAAACTCATATACCTTTTGTGTTAGTATTATTTCAATAATTGTTCTGATGTGCGGGTAACTATGTAATATTGCAGCACAATTGTTGCAAAAGCTGAGCATTACAGCAGTTGGGAAGCGCGAGAAACTTCTTAATGTTGTTAAAAATCCTGTTACCCGCTATCTTCCTGTTGGTGCACGGAAAGTTGGTGAGAGGTTATACTTTCTAGTAAAAAACATGTTTCCATATAAGGTAGATATGCTAATTTATGTTTTTTTTTTTATAAAATACCTAGGCCTTTCATTTAGCGCTGAGAAGTCAGTCAACTTGTTTGACTATGTTGCTAAATCCAGTGATGATGAACCCCTTGTGTTTGTGGTGAGTAAAAGGCTAAAAGCCTTGATATTGACATTAAGCTGAACTGTTTTGATCCCTTAATTATTGTGCCTAATCCCATGCTGTGTGCACATTATTCCAGGTTGGTGCCATGGCCCATGGAAAGATTGACAAGGAATACACAGATGACTACATCCAAAGTAAGTAGTGATCTCTTAAAATAACTATCTGATGATGTGAAGTAAGATTAACTCAGTGGTCAGGGTGTGCAGGATTATGTCATGGTTTCTTTACAGTTTCTGAATTTTACTGTATAGATGATTTGTCAAAACTGTCTAATTCCAGAAAGTTTTTTTTTAGTGTCAACTCAGCAGCAACTGGCCTTTATTAGTAGCAACATAGAATTAACTATGATCAGTTTGTTTTAAATAATGAATATTACACCACTTCTGGCTAGTTTGAGCATGAGCCATTTTCCATTTTTGCTGGTTCTGTCATCTCTTTTGTAGAACAAGAAACCAGCAAATAAATGTTCATAACCACACTTAAATTCATACATAGCTTGGACAAACTGCTATTTTTCTAGTCTCATGTCTCAAGATGTATTCTCTGTTTTTTCTTTTCTTTTTGTGCTTCGGCTGTAAAGGCTGTAATGTAATGCTTCCATTTGTTTTGCATGTTTTTTTCCTATCAACCATAGTGATCACTTTTCCTTGTTGGTGCAGTTTGCAACTACCCTCTAAGTGCTGCCTGCTGTTTAAATCGGATATGTAGCGCACTGGAGCAGAAGTGGAACATCCAGTGAACGGAAGTTTTGAAAGAGACATCTGTGTACTCAGTAGCTAGTAGCATTATTTTTTTTCCATGTTACATGTACTGCCTTTTTTATCCATACCTCAAGCTCCAGATGTAGAAATATGGCCATTAGATGCTTTGGTGTTGCATGGTGTTGTGTTTTAGACATTAACGCTGGTGCTTGCGATACTTGCCCTTAAACTGGGCTGATGAAGACATTTTAGTGAAAAGCAGACTGTTACGTGATTGTACTTGGTTCAATTCAACACGTGCATCTCAGTTATCAAGTCACATTCTGCAGATCTTATGCCTGGTAATGTTATAATCACCATCACATTACACCGAGCCAAATGTTTCGCGGACTTGTTTGATCTTTTCCTCAGTCATCGAACCGAGCCAACGTTAAGGAGGAAAAATGATTTTGGGTTAGCTGAGGTATTCTTATCATTCGTCCGATAGACCAAGCAGTCAATCAAAATTAACTCAAATTTCAACGGCTGATGTGCTTGCTGATCTGTGTGCATTGTCTGTCTTCTCTTTTACAAGTTACAACCAGCGCCCGTGGGCCGAATGGAACTTCTGTCTTTGTGCCAAATTCGGCCCTGTTAAACCGTTGCCTAGCAAGGTGCGTTTTCTTGGGCTTTTGTTCTTAGGCCGCGTTAGCGTCTTTCTTTTCCCCTTTCCTTTTCTGTTTCTCTTTTTTTTTTCAAATATAATGTGTTGTTTCCATTTTTTATTTTTGAATTTATCATAAGCGAGTTTTGTTTGTTTGTTAACTTGCTTGTTTCTCAGTTCGTTTGTCAATTTTACATACTAAAACAAAATTATCTAGAAAGATCATTTCAACAATTTAGCTAGGAAAATTTTTTTAGCCTATCATGATAGAACGTAAACTTACTAGAAAATAGGCGAAAAAAAAGACACTGCTAGCACCCGAACTTCCGATGGGAATTTTTTCATCGGACGCTCCGTTGCAACATTAAAACCAAATATTTGCTACATCAAAAATCTATCGTTGCAATATTAAGAAATATGCGAAAAAAGACTACGTTGTTCGACTCTGGGATAGAAAATTCCCGCCGCAACACGAACACTATGTTTCATGCAACATTCACTGTGAAATATGCAGAAACAATAGTTGCAACATCGATGCTTAACCATTGCAATATTTGTCGAGCCGGTTCCGGACATCAGTTATGTAGCATTACCCAAAAAAAAATACAAGATTGTACCACGGTTTTCTCCATCCTATAGCTACCTGGCGATGGTCTACAGCACAAATTAAAGTCACAAGAAATGTTGGATGGTCTTTCATTCTGCTTTTCCGTTTCTGCATGGCAAAAATGTGGTTGGTCACATTATCTCTTTCACTCAGATTTTCTTTCCATCCTTGCGATAAACTTTTGGCTGAAAACAAATTGCGTTCTCGAGAATCACCCACTTCCTAGGTGGCAAAATAAAAAAGAACTATATTACGTGCCAGCTTCCCATTGGCTCAAAAATCTGGGTTTTAACATTGACACAAAATCACTCGATTGTTACCTAGACATTCCCATTAAATAATCCTCTAACCTCCACGGAAATCCATTTGTTAAAAAAGGAAATCAAGCACCATAGTAGTAAACCTGAAAGTTATAGTAGTTTTCTCATCAAACAAATAAAAGAGTTCCACACTACTGTCTCAACAAAAAAAAAACTATCAATCCACAAAAATGATCTGAAGATGAGGGTTGGTGGTCTCTCCAGTGAGTTGCTTGACCACAACGTCTTGTTCATCCTTGCCCTTTGGGAATACACATTCTTTTGGCAATCTTTCAGTCCGAGGAAGAGCACCTGTCGCCTCACAAGCCACACAAGACGGGTAATCTTTTTGAACAAGAGTTCGTAAGTTGGGAGCTCGCTTCATCACAGCCTTTATTAAGGTAAGCTGCTGTTCCATTGGGGAAAATCCAATGACTTGGAACTCTTTTAGCTGCCATTCTTTACGGGTTGCAAACTCAGCCACCTTCCACGGACTTGTTCTTTCGCCATAACTCTGCCTTCTTCCCTCGGTATCCACTATACAAGGATGCTCCCATATCTCAACATCAAACATCTCGACGGATAGCGCGGCTTCAAGAAGAACCATCATCCATAACAGATCAAACTCGATGAATATGTCGAGCAGTGACAGCTTCCTCAGTCTACTGAGCACGGAGCAGAGTTGCTTCCCTTCTGGTCTCAACCAAAGATTCTCTCCTTGGAAACTTAGTGTCAGGTCTTGTAACATCGCTCAAATTAAACCCTTGAAAAGTAACATTTGCAGGACATAAGAGTTGCAATTCGGTAAGAGATGGAACAACACCAAGTGATAAGGGGGCATTAGGACAGATCCAGCCATCCCAACAGAGGCGTTCCAGCTTTGGAAGGTTCAGCACCTCAAGCTTCCCCAAGCAGCAGCAGCCGACTTCCAGCACCTCAAGATGCGAGCCCGGTGCCTGTATCTTCCATGCCGAGAACATTCCCATGTCGCAGTTGGAGAGGAAGAGACGCCGCAGCTGCTTGCAACAGTCCAACAGGAGGTGTTGCATGTCCCATTCAGCAAAGCAGACATTGTCCAGTGAGAGGCCTGTGAGGCAGTGGATCACACTAGGACAGGCACTGAAGAAGCCATCGACGATGCAAGCTTGATGGAGCATGCACTCACTAGTGCAGTCAACAGGCTCCTTCTCGTCCAAAATGGCAAGGTCTAGATCCTTGAGAGAGCCAGTGCCAATTGCTTCAGCAAGTAGAGGGCCAACAGCGTCTGAGTAACCGTTGACCAGATAGAGCTTGAGTTGCAGCCGCCTTGTGATAATGGTAGCCTCTCTCTGAGGGCTGCCCAAGAGGCTCCTGATCGCTTTCGTCAGGGATGCCATGGCGGCATCCATGTGCTGGGCTTCGACAGGGTTCGGGTGTGGGGTAGGCAAGAAGTCTTTGACGTCGATGGTGAGCTCGCGGAGCAGCCATGGCAGGTGCTTCCACCGTGTTGACACGGCACTTGTCCTTGCAGCCGTGGCGATGTCGACTCTCCCCAAGATGGACAGTAAAACGTCGTCAGGCAGCATGCTGAGCCTGTCTTCATCCTCCCCTTTCTGACTGTGTCTGCTATTCAACTCCATGAATGATCTTTCAGGCTGAAAACACGAAAAAGAGTTCTAATGTTTAGCACTTAGCACATCAAGGAAGCAGAGCTCGAGTTTATGCACAAGCGCTCGAAGAAGTTGTAAGGATTGGTGGCCCAAGAATAGGGATGAGAATTAGGACTTTTTCAAATTTCTAGAATAATAAGAAGCAAACCTTAGCTTAGATTTATAGTGTTGCCCAATCTACAAGAATGATACCTAGAAACTAAGCACACTAGCAATCAAAGAGCCTAGTAAGAAGAGCACACTAGCATGATCATCATTTTCTAAGGCAAGATATAAGCAAAGTAAGCATAATTTGAACAAGAGCAAAAAGACAAATAAATTGCAGGAAGTAAATGTTGTAAAGAAGTGCTGAAATGTAAAGAGTGAGGATACGATACAACGGGATTTTTTTTCTATAGTATCGAGGGGTTGACGCTCCTCCCTAATCCATGTTGGAGCACCCACTAAGAATTTTGCTCCCTCAAGCCACTAAGACTCGTGTGCTCCACTAAGAATGCTCATTATCCATCTCCGGAATGGTGAGCTTGACACCGTGTACAAGATTTTCTTCTTGGGGCTCCCATAATCTCCAAAAACTCACTAACAACCTCCAGATCACCAAGACCATCAAGGTGACGTTAACCACTAAGAGTAACAAGTTTCAATGCCTCACTTGACCAGCACTCAGCTACGCCATGAACTAGATGCACACTTGTCACTCTCCAATACTAAGAGAAGTTCTTAATTTTGAGATTAGCAAATCACAACTCACTCTTTGGCTCTAGCGCACTCTCAACTGCTCATAAGCTGCTTGAAGTCTTCAGGTATCAAGAACATCTCAAATGACCCGGGGGAGGGGTATATATAGGCTAGGGAACAGCAGCTAGCCGTTGGAAAAGTTTGCAAAAAAAGCACACCATCAGATGTTCCGATAGTCCATCCTCCCCGAGGTGTCGGAACATCTGGTCTCTCACGGACCAAGATTTTGACCGTTAGAAAAGTAATAGTGAAAAGTTGATCCGATGCTTTGTCCAACGGTCTTGAGCTGGGCATTAGATCATCTGGTGCTAAAGATGTTCTGGCCAAAACCTCTCTGGAAGGTATCAAAGAAAATATGCTTGCTCCGACGCATTCATCCGATGCTCACTTAGCAGGCGTCGGAACATCCGGTGCTGAAGGAGTTTTTGCCCAAAACTCTTTGGAAGTTGGCAAAGTAAATATGCTTACTCCGATGGTCTTCTTGACATAGCATCAAAACATACGGTGCAATAGAAAAATTCACTCGATGGTGGCATCGAAACAACTGATGCCTCACTCCAGATTTCTAGCCTGAGAAAATTGCTTCGACGCAACTAGAAAATGGGGCGTCGGAACATCCGATGGTGTCCTTCAACTTTCAACTCATCCAATTCAATCTCCTTTAAGTTTTTCGTCAATTTCTTTGCTTCTTGAGTTCTTCCATGTGTTGTTTGAGCTACCAAGTGCTAGAGGGTACTACTGAGTATGCATTATTTTCGTGGCTAGCTTTGTATGGTCAAGCTACTATCATTGAAACCCCTCTTAATAGTACGGTCCATGAGCTACAAACTAGAAAAACCTATACTACACCAAATATCCTTCATCTCCTTGTGACACTTAGTACTAGAAAGGTCCTTAGCTTTGTCATATTAGCTCCATGCCACTTTCCAATTCAAATTGAGGGGCCATATTCCAATAAACTTATGACATGTTAACTACTATAGATTCGTTTCAAAACACACGGGTTAGTCACGAGTAAACGGTTGTTATTTATCACTGAAACACACCCTTATAAAAGTGCGAAAGGGCCTAGATAATGCCTAGGTGCTTCAATCTCCCCCTTTTTGGTGATAGATGACAATACAACAAGTAGAGATATAGAATTTGAATTTAAAGCACATCTCAAATAAGTAATGCATGACAAGATAGAGAAGGTAAACAAGCACAAATGCATTAACTTAAAGGTAACCACACACATGAGTAGACATGTCAACACACCAACAAGCACAAGATCCAAATAACATGTCTGGTCATGAAAAGCCACAAAAGAACCAACAAACTCCTTCCAAGCTCCCCCTATCTCTACTCCCCCTATCTACCTCCCCCTTTGGCAACGAAGCACCGAAAAGGAAGCTAAAAGCCTAGTCCCGCTGGGGCAGAGAAGACATCATAGGAGCTCCGGTGAGCTTCATCACATAGCCCGAGATGTCGGCGCCGTCGGAGCCTAAGATGGAAGCGGTAGAAGAGCCCTTGGGACGAACCGGGTCAGCTGGAGTGGATGACGTAGGAGGGGAAGGAGCGACAACTGTGGTGGCAGGCTCAGAAGAAGAAGTAGCTGGTGGGAAGCCCTGAAAACTTGTCACCTGAACCTCGGAAGCCATCTCTATGTCAATCTACTCGGTGATCATGCAGAGAGTGGTGTCTGTCTCATCAAGCCCCTCAGACCGAGGTGTCACAAAGGATGGGAGTGGAGAACTGAACCTCAGACCGGTAAGAGAGGGCTGCGGTGTCTGCTCGAAGAGGAGTGGAGCTGTCGAGAACGGAGCGGGCACCTGAATCAACTGAGGCTGACTAGAAAACTGTCCTTGCTGGAGCTACTCAAGAAAAAGTCTGCTCCTGCTGCTGCTGAGTAGTCTGCAGCTCTGACAAACGAAGAGAGAACATCCCTATCTGTAGAAGTGGCGAGTGGGTAAATAGCCAAGGGAGTCTGCACAAAACCGCCAATCAGTGGAGGAGGAGCTGTGGGGTTGTGCTGGAGCTGCTTAGAACTAGGAAGGAGAGGTGGCTCCAGCCTGGTGTGTCGGTACAACTATCCCAAGCAGCCGGAGAGGAAAGTGAACATCTGTGAGTTAATCATATGTTGCTGAAGGAGCTGCTGCCTTTGGGCCTCCTGCTGTTGCCTAATGCCCTCAAGGATCACCTGCTGGGTCTCATGTTGTTGGGCTAGCTGTGCCTACATGAGCTACTGCCTCTCCTCACTAGCTCGCTGCCCTGCTACCAAAGACTGAAGAATAGCTGTGAGTGTGTCAGGCTGAGTGACCTGAGCAACTGGCTAAGTGACCTGAGCAGCTGTAACTGTAGGAACTGTCGGCTCTAGCACGTGCTGACCAGGAAGGGAAGAACCGGACTCATCATCATGAGCAAGATGAATAGTGAAAGTGGGCTCAGAGGGTATATAGTCCTCGTCCGCATCGGAGTCCTCTATGTTAGTAGCAAGGTAGGCTGGCAAAGGTGGCTCTGCTATAGCTAGTGTCTCGTCCTCTCAAGCAGCCTCATCCATGGTGGCCTCAGCAACGGCTAGCTCCTCAAGCTAAATTTGTGCTCTCCGGATCCCCCGAGCACCTCTCCTAGCATCATTCAGTATTGAAGGCCGATGGAACTTGAAGCACGTCTTTGACTTCTCCAATTCTGGCATGCACCTCCGAGCTGACAAGCAAGCCAAGAACCAGCTGATCCAATGAGCATATGGCTGCTGGTGGTTCATGCCCATGCCATCCATAATAGCATCCTCGATCTCACACAAGAGTATATCAATGATTTCAAAGGGCTCGTGAGTCATAATGTGAAGAAGCAACCATTGCTACAGCCTGATGATTGACTCGGCGTTCCCCACTCTGTAAAGAAGGGACTTCTTGAGGGCATTGTGAACAACGTACGCCTCAGGAGTCAAGTGGTCAGGAGTACGTGGGGTGCCCGGCAGGAACGGCTGAATGAAGAGCGGCCTGATCTGATCATCTGTAGGAACAACTGGGTCGTGAGCACGATGAAGAGTCTCTATCCCTAGGTAGAAAAGCATGTGAATAGACACATCGACCAGTGGAACGCCAATGAGCCAAGTCTGCCCTTGACAGGTGAAACTGCTCTCCCATAAACATGAATCTAATGGTGAATCTGTCTGCATCGATGTAGACTGTGGCATAGAAGACTCTAACTCAATCTACTATGTACCAGGAACTCTCACTTAGCAAAGCTGGCAGGCCGGGGATGTACTCAAAGTGTAAGGATAGGAATACCACCCGCAACCATCCGAAGGGCTGTCCATTGTAACATCCAGTGAATACTCAACTGAGAGCCACCCTGAGTGTAAGAGGCATGGAAGCTCTCCTGCAGAGGTGTCCAAAAGTGAGGATCCACATTAGCATCATGCCTATGTGGGAACTATTCTGGAAGTCCAACACTCCTCAGCTTCTTCACCTTTAGACCCAGCAAGCTCCTCAAGTCATGAAGGAAAGTACCAAACACCTCCGCACGAGTGCCTCTAATTTTCCTGCCATCATAAGAAGACTCATTGTCATCCTCGTGCCACTGCAAAGCTGACTGTGTGGTACGTTGAGATGGCCTCTTAGCACTCCCCCCTTGGGTCTGAGGACCAAAAAGCTGCATGGGAGAGGGTGTAGCTATCTCTGTATGTCGAGTACGGCCTGAGTGTCTGAGTATCGAAGTTTGCTCTGCTGGCTGCTTTGTGTGTGCACCTGAAGCACTCTGAACTAGCTCACCAATGCGAATACGCCGCTATGGCTGCCCCTGAGTATCTAGCACATGCAAGGCATGCTCCCACTCCTTATCGGCCTTGCTCTTCTTCTTTTTTGGCACAACCTTCTCCTTACTCTTCCTCTTTCCACCTGCCATCTACAAGATAATAAGGTGGTAGATAATAGAGCGGCGAGAGAGAGATACAAGAATAAAATGTAACTAAGGATAAGAGGTCCTTAAGCATAGCAAAAGATTATGATTGAGCCTAAACATGATTTTCTAGAAGTGGAACTTGCTCAAAATCATGATGAAAGGTTGAAACCTAAGATCATGTCCTTAGGTGTTCACAAGATGTGCAAGTGTGTACTAGTGACCTAAGACATGCTGTAGTCACTGTCCAAGAGAATGATATCAGGGAGAAACTCAAGAGAATGATATCAGGGAGAAACTCAAACAGTGGCAAGATATGCTCAATTGACTTGATATGTCCATTCTGAGCAAAACAAATTGAGAACAACATATGGAAATGAGCAAACTATAAAGATCATAGTAACAAGTGCTCAAAGCCATGAAACTATCCTCCAATTTCACATCTAATCTAGCCAATCAAATGAATTTGACCAGAAATTGAACAAATTCGAAATTGACAGGAGGCAGATTGATGGGATCCTCACCACTGTAGAGATTCAAAGAGGGGGTTGCAGTGGAGGGTGGAGGAGACGCTAGCGGCCCAAGAGACGACGGCCGACGACCTGCGGTAGCGGCGCCTTGCTGGAATCGGCCCTAGCGGCGGAAACCCTAGGCTAGGGTTCCCTATGACTGCCGCGCGTGATTCCGTGCGTTGAGGTAGTGGCAGTGGAGATGGCCGGCGGCGATGGACGGAGGCCCGGCGATGGCGGTGGGCGGTGGTGCGAGGTGCAAGGGTGCATGGCGGTGGTGAATCGCTCGGGCAGCAGTGTACGGACGAGAGCGGCGCGGGGGTAAAAGATAGAAGTGAATGGAAGGTCAATACAGTCAAGTGGTTATGACATGTGGGCCCGCGCGAAAAAAGGCATCGGATGCATCGATGGCTGCCAAAGATAGGCATCGGACTAAACATCGGAGGAATTCTGACTGGATTTTGAACTCACGTTGACTCGCGCACAGGAAGGTCCGATGGGTAGATTTTTAGTTGCGTCGGATGAATTTTTTTTCGAGGGTCAAAAAATTGCTAAGTTTTTCATTAGCACCGAAAGTTCCGACAGTGCAAGAAGATAACATCGGACCAACCATCGGATGAAAAATTGTAGCAGTTTGAAAATTATCAAAGAAACCCCACCACCGGATGTTCCGATGTGGAACCTACATGCCGTCGGAACATGCGATGGTGACTTTTAAGCTGCGCAAACTAAGCGCCTCTTCCTTCATCCAAAAATTTGACAAACACAAGCCAAAACAAGCTTCAATTGCGAGTGACAACCTCTCCCCTCAAACACTCCTTTGAAAAAACATATAGGATTCTGTTGACACCGGATTTCGGCCGATAAAATCCCATGTTTCGTTGAGGAACAAGGATTAATTTGACTTTATGGAATCGGCCAAACAAGAAGAGACAAGTAGAATAAATAAAGAGCTTCCAGGCCAGCACGTGTACGTGAAGATGATTAGAATAAGAAGAAAAGCAAGTTGCCGCATGGAAAAGAGAAGTCCAGGTTAATCACGCATGCAAATTGATCTTTCCACGGACAGGTCGGAGGAAGCTTTGTTAGTGAGAATTCTATATTTCTTTTTGCTTGAAGGCAAGTTTTGTACAAGTCATTGTCGTAGGCGGCTAGGAGTCATTAGTCTACGATATAAATATGTACCTCTAGCCATTGTAACAGACATGTCTCAATCAATCAATCAATACAACTTTTCGGCGCCCCGCCACCAATCTTTAGGAGTAGGAGTAATGTAGCTTTTCGACAAGTTTCTTCTTGCGCATAGGGCTGCATCGGCTTCGATCTTAGACGAGCTTGTAAGTACCATCACTCGGTCATTACGATCTCTATCGGAACTTTCTAAGTTAAGTCTTATATTCTGATATTCTGTCATGTGGCCAGTTATCGAGTTAACTTAGATTGCAAGTAGAACTTTCTAGGATTTGTCTAATATTCTACTTGTCTTTGACGTTACTCACAGTTATCGAATTGTTTTGTTTTATTAAGTTGTATCATTTCGATCTCTTAGTATTATCAAACACTCATAGTTATCGAATGACTTAGATCTGGTTAGGTTGTTTTTATCGGCTCCCTGATCCTATTTAAGCGTCCACCAGTTATCTGATCGTATCGGCTGGTTAGATCTTGCATGCTTTTATTGCTTTACATATGCTAGGTCTGATAGATCTTTTCTCCTACCCCTCGTATTGCTAACCGCCGGGCGTCTGATGTCAGCACGCTACTGTCGAGAGCCGATGCTTCGGTCGGGTCTTATCCGTTTCTCTCAGAAGCGTGATGACGTCATTGAGCCGAATGGGGGCGCGTATGAGGCCTTGCTGCCGCGAGCTTGTCTGATTAAGTTAGTGGGCCGAAATTAATGTCCTCTCACCGTGTTATCTTTTCTAAGTTCAATTACACGGTCATGACATTGATTAGATTCCGTTGGCTTAATTAGCTCGTAAGCGGTAGGCAAGAGGTCCTTGTTGCTGTGCTCTAATCTTTCATATTAATAGGTTGATGTCAATACCCTCTCATTCATGTTACCTTGTCTAAGTTCAATTACACTTATCAAGACACTGACTAGATCTGTTAGCCTATTTGATGTACACATGATTAACAAGCACTCCCTTTTATGGCTATTGTTTTAAAATGTTTCTATCTTAGCCCGTCAGTTCATATAGCCGATGGCATATGCTATTAATGTTTTATTTATTTACACCGCATGATTACATTGAAAACATATCTTAATGGTGTTTATTCAAAGTAATGCCATCTATGAGCTCGAAGGCTTCGCCGACTGTCGGCTCATGAATTTTGCGTTTTCCTTGTCAATCGCAGGTTAAATTGACTGGCACATCCCATACCTACGGGGCTGAGTTGGAGCCTGCACTGGAGTTAAGTAGATCTCCCAAGTTCTCCCTGTTGCTCAATGTAGAAGCCTTATCCAGATTTTACGTCAACATATTTTTAGCACGTCCAGTAAAATACGTTCATAAAATCAAAAGACATTCGAGATGCAGCATCGATTCTATCATTATATCATTATGGGGGCAGATCAAAGTATAACAGTGACGCTAAAAACCGGTGAGACATGTCTATCGGCTACATTTTATTCAGATGGATTTGGTGCCAAGTTAATTATGGAGCAGGATTACTTCGCATATCAACTCCGTGGGCAACAGCACGCCATCGAAGCTTATGCAAGTGTGGGCCGGCCGGGTGCTCCACTGTTTCTTTCAGTTGGATCCCTCGATATGCTCAAGTACAAATAAACGATAGTATGATGGGAAGCCGATGAAGAGCTGCAGTAAATCCTATGCCATATATTGCGTATCGGAAGCTTGGCAACCAAAGGTTTTATCAGGATCGATATGATAGTAAAAGATTTTGGAGCTACGTCAGTTATCTCTTTCTTTTTTGCTGCTGATATTGTTTATCTGGAGCAAGCGTCGGTTATGTATTCTTCAAATAATCGTGATTATCTGGGTGGCCGATAGAGATAGCGAAGGAAGAGCCGATGGAGATGTTTACTTAAAAGTCTGTGCAGCAAGAGAATTCATGTAAGGAAACTGAAATGTCCAGAGAGCTCCAAACGTCTCCTATGTATACGGTTATTAAATGGTTGCCGACGGATGGGTTTCTTCTTATGGCACAGACAATGCATCGGCCACTGGTGTTGGAGTTGAGCCGATAGGGAGATACAAACAATGCATCGGGCATCAGTGCTTATCCCAAGTCCTCACGACCGCTTCGTTGCTGGTGGGTGCTCCGGAACATCTGCCTCCCCGTTGACGTCGGCGCGGACATGGTGCCGAGCGTGGCCACGGAGATAGTGACGGAGCTGGGCATTACAGACCATCGCTGAGATGATCAACGGCGAGGTCGGCGCGCTGCTGCCACAATGGAGGCCGGATCCCGCCATGGATGACGATGACGGCGACGGCGCCGCCGACGATGTCACGGGTGTGCCGACGCCGAGGACTCCTTCCTGCAAGAACTACCGGTCCAGTGCCGTGTTCTCGGCGGGTCGTCACTCGACGACTACATGTTGGCGGCGGCGCGCCGTGGCTGCCAGTGTGCGGAGCGCCGGAGCTGCAAGGCTGGTCCGAGGAGATCCCGTTCCAGGCCTATGACGATCCGAAACAGTTCCAGAGCTCAGGGGGCATTGGATCTGCTGATGGCAAGAAGAAGAAAGAAGCAAGCTAGCAGCGGTAGAGTGTTTGCATGCGTCCTATGCATATACGTGCATGCACCTCCATAAGCCCAAGAGAGCACTACTTGGACACGACGATGCTATGATGCTCCCGAGGAACAACAAGACGGCGCGCTGCCAAGACGATGACGCCGCGAGGCTATCGGGCTAGATAGCAAGATGGTGCTGCCACCAAGTTGATGCTGTGGCCGCCGCCGCGGGGCTGCTGGGGGTGGTTCGGAGAAGACGATGACACCGCTGCCAGGCTGTTGGGCCACGCTAAGACAACAAGACGCTACCGATGCCGATGACGCCGCGAGGCCGCCGGGACGGGAGAACGGCGCCAAGATGATGAGACCATGTCGGCGTCATGGCTGACGGAGGGACAAGAAGGCACGGCCAACGACACGACGCCGCGGGCTGCCGATGGAGACCAATCGCCACATGCTGGTATACTTGGGCATGCACGCACCAGTACTGGACTTGCATGTGCATGCACGTGCACTAGTACTACAAGCCAATGAAGCATATATTGGAGAGATGATTTTGTTGATCAAAACGAGCACATCGGCCGATCCCTTGCTCAGTAGAGAAGCATTGGCCGAGGTTGCGGGGCTGCATCAATGACGTCTTCACCATGCGCGACACCCTCGTCGCTCGCTTCGGCTTCGCAACCAGCGACACAACCGTCCTCGTCGATGACGACGATGCCGTGTTGACCAGTAGAGGCGACACGACACAGCCGTGATGGTGCCATCCCATCGGGCGACCCCCACATGCCAACAGCCAGAGGCGCTCGTACGCTTAGTTGGAAGATCGACGTACTTCTCGACGCGCAAGCAAGAAGCTGGAAGATCGACGTATCAACTCCTGCATAAATGCTGGAAAGATGAGCAACAGTCTAGTGGTAGAAGTTTATTACTAACTATTTCTATAAGAGTTGGTGAATAATTGTATGCATGTCACTTATACTTAGAAAGGAGGAGGGAACACACCTAAGTGTCAAAGAAACACAACTCCAGCCAATCATGGAAGAGCATACGGATCCATGGGTCCACCAGAAGGGGTAAACCGCCTTAATTTGGTGCGTGCACCTAGGACCGACTCGAGGGTCCATCAGGCAGCATCCCAGGCGAAAGGCGGTACTTGAGGCACTGCCCGGGGTTCAGCCGAACCCATGGTTCGCCCGAACCAGTGCTGGCTCCCCTCGTGCTCAGCTTCCACGTGGTGGCCCCCGTGACTTCGTAAAGGCGGTTGCGGCCGTTATCCTGGGAGTTACTGCCTCAAGGCCTCGGATCCTACTAGGTGGCACAAGGAGAAGAGTTGGAGGAGAATATTCCCTCAAGATTCCCTCAAGATGCTTGGAGGTTTTCCACTCTCACAAGGCACCTTCCCTCCATAAATAGTAGAGGAGGGGACTCATTTGACGACACACACAACACCATCCAAGAGAGCTTGGAGCCTCATTCTAAAGGCAAAGTCTTGCCTGGCTTGTGCTTAGAGTAGGGAGAGAGTGAGGGGTGTTTGGGAGGAGTGCCAGAGTGTCGGCACTCTCCTCCCAGCTTGTACCTCTATGAATGCTGCTATAATCTTTGGAGTTAGGTAAGCGTTCGTGATTCCTTCTTATATTGTTATACTTGGTTGCATGAATAGCCTTATTCCCTTGCTATGTTTGTATGCTTGGTTTATATGAACTTATGCTAGTCATATACCCTTGCTATCATAGTATAGGCTTGAGTGCTCCCATGTATGTCTATAGTATACACTAATAGCATTTATATTTGAGTGAGATCAGTTCTCTTACTCATGGGTACGTCTCTCTGTAATCATACAAGTGTTGTAGTCTGCTAGGGGGGCCCAAACGTAGTTAGGCTGCGGTAGTAATCAATAGCGTAGACGTGGTGTCTGGGCTAAGGGTTATCTTTTGTTTACCGTATATCCCACGGGTTGCTAGAGGTAGGCCGTAAGTGGTGACATCCCTATTGGTCCTTTGTAATCCTCCATGTTTGGATATATAGTAGGCTCTTGGCCAGAAGTGCCTGACTAATTTAAGGTAAGCTGGCGCCTGAAGCGAGTATTTGACCCGAGAGATTGACCTTTAACTCACCTATAGTGCTATCTTTAGGAATCCTCTCTACCCTTGCCACCTATCTGGGTGTGTCCTTGGATCGACTAGAACAAAAGTTAGTGCACATACGTTCCCTCGGATTCGATACCCTTGAAATACTCTAAGATGAAAGCTACAACGATATTCGTGCGCTTGTGGATTTATTCGTAGTCGTTAATTATACCTACAAGCTTTCTGGTGCTGTTGCTGGGGAATGGTTGTTGTATCTTTCTT
This sequence comes from Setaria viridis, assembly GCF_005286985.2. Classification (NCBI taxonomy): domain Eukaryota; kingdom Viridiplantae; phylum Streptophyta; class Magnoliopsida; order Poales; family Poaceae; genus Setaria; species Setaria viridis. Next base: position 11,998,019 of record NC_048263.2, on the reverse strand, counting down.
TGTACCTAGTCATCCTTGTATCTTTTACTTTTCTTTCCTTCTACCTTTACCCCCGCTACCCATGGAGAAGCCATCCTTTCAAAGCCTCTCTACCTAAAGGGGGAGTTCTTAGAGCCACTACCCTCTACACAACTAATCCTTACATCCAGCTATGAGCTCTCCCCAACCTTATCGCTTTGGTTCGGGAACCATCCTTCTCAGGGTTAGAAAGCAAAAACCCATACTACCATCCTCGTGATTTCGAGCAGCTATGTTCATGCTTTGCCATTGCAGGCATGCCACAAGGTACCCTCAAGTGGAAGTTGTTCCCCTACTCTCTTATAGGGAAGGCTGAGCAATGGTACACGTATATAGTAGGCAGCATGAACAAAAGCTGGGATGAGCTTAGAGACAAGTTTTTTCTTGAGTTCTTCCTCCTATCCCATATCGTCGCTCTACGGGAGGATATCCGCTGTTTCTAGCAGAATGATAGGAATCAATAGGCGCGACATGGTTTAGATTTTCACTCTTAGTGGGATCTTGCCCTGTCCTATCGATACCTGATCCCACATTGCTTTAAAACTTTTATGAGGGTCTCAGTAAGGATTTCGCCTATTATCTCGACGCCGTCGCTAGAGGGTCATTTCTCCATAAGGCTCCGGCTGAAGGTAGGAAAATCCTAGATAGTATAATCAAGTACACCACCTTCACAGTCAAGCCCAAACCCCTCCGAGAAGAGCGTAAGTCAATCCATGAGGATCTTCTAGCGGCCAAATCCGATCCTTCACTTTCCACATCCTCAGATTCAGGCATAGAACCCTTGCCAAACTAGGAACATCGGAGAGAGAATAAATTCAACCTCCGAAGTTCCCTTTCAAATTCGAGGATGATCCATCTAGAAACCATAGAAATACCTCAAATTTCTTTGATGCCCAAATAGGGGAGGAACCTTCTTCTATCCACACTGATCAATCTAGAAATCCCTAGACAGAACCTTCCCTCAGGCCTACGGAACCTCCTTATCCTCCCGATCCTCCTAACGAAGCATTTCTCGAGGAGGCCATGAAGGAGGAATGGTCAAATGGAGTGAGACACTTTTCCAAAGCGATTTGGATTAGTTCACCCTCTACGATCATTCCTTGTTCTATAGTAGGAATTACCGTAGAAGCCCATCTTAACCCCATCATGGAGGTCAATATCATGCCATGGCACTTAGCGTACACTCTTTTGGGCAGTGTTCCTCTAAGACCATCTGACAAGCTCCTCAAAAGTTGTCCCTTTGGACACATCCTTGAATGTCGGGGGTGGGGGGGTCGCAAGTGCCGTGCCGCTCACAGTAGACAAAATTGAGGTCAACCTAGACTTCCACATCTTTGATATCCTCAATTTTGATCTTCTCGTAGGCTACTTGCTAGAAAAACTTTTCGATGCATCTCAAGGGAGCCTTGATGAAAAGCTTAGGGAAATCTCTTCCACTATCGCTACCCCTTATTTAGAAAATCCTATGGCAAAGCCTCTTCCCTAGGAAAACTTGCTCGAGAAGATGATGCATGTATCTTTGTTCGTATCACCCGAGCCCATTCTCTTTGAAGTCGCAAAATCTGCCACTCCCGAAGGGTATGACTCGGGAGAAACTCTTCACCTTTGTGAAGGCGAACGATCATCATCACCTTCGACCAAGTTTGAGCCTCTTCCCGCTTGCCCATATCATGTTGTTTTTTACCACGATCGAGTATCAACATTGATCTTCCATGATGAATCTCTTGAGATGGAGAACCCATGGGCCATGGAATTGTGTGAGGCGCCGACTCTAAAGTCCGAAGGAAAAAATTCCATAGATGAGCATGGTAGCTTCATTCTTGAAATACCACAAGAATCATGCTTGTTTAAAGTCTCTCTAGAGTCAGCCACGCTTTGTGCCCCGAGCACATATGAGGACTACACCCACCTTAAGGTCCTCTTTTGCAAAAAGTTTAGAAGGTTGGTTGTAGATGCATATGTTTATCATAAACATTGCAAATTTTGGGGATGCACTATGGCGCTAACCTTGCAGCTGAAACTTCAATGACACATCAACAAGTTGTGATGAGAGGGGAACATATCACCAATGATAGCTGCAAGAGGACATTCCCATGGTCGAGCTTGTGACCATAAACAAAGCACTGCCGGGAGATAGCCCGGATGATCATTTATTTTTCCTTTGAATAAAAAGCAAGAGCATGTTTCTAAGATAAAGTCTTCCTTCGGGTATTTTTGGTTGCTAACCATTTCATGTGGAGATAAAAAAGAATGATGGACAAGTGATGCCTAAGAACATGGAAGCTACATCAACTACAACACCTTGGTAAGTCTTGGTGAGGGAACGATTACAAAAGGAAGCATGAACTCCACATACTTGAGTTGTGTTGCCCAGCAATCCAAACTCCAAGTGTGGAGGATGTAGGTGAATGTCCCGAGTAAAGTTCCTCTTGAGCCAAAGCTTATCTTGGTTTGGAGATGGTGTTGGTTCTTGCATCTTGCCCCACTAAAATAAAAAATATATATAATAAATGAATAAAAAGAAAGAGGAGTTACCACGGCGGCGATTCAGAATCCTTCATCACCCAAACGCCATGGTAAGTACCTTCAGGTATGTCCTGCTTTTGACTTTAAAACAAAGCCCTTCCAGGAGGTAGCTCGAAGTTTGCCAATCTTATACTCATGTTTACCCCCCTTTGAATATATCTTGATCACGCTTTCATGCTTCCTGTTTCTATGCTCGTGTGCTCTGGTTTGAATATATGTTGTGCGACATACATTCATAGGCTTTTTGAATTAAGCATGGTGCTTAGGTTAAATGTCTTCTTCAGTCAAACAAGACATGGTGTCAAGTTTGATTAATGAACCTTAGAGTTAATACTTTCATAGATTTTGATTGTATATGTGGACTAACCCCTGGAGAAAAACCTTCAATTTGAACGGGTAAGTCATTGAGCTTGATTCAAATGGTAAGATAAACCAAGGCATCGGATTCATGTTGCACAACACACAAAGGAGGTACATATCACCCTTCAAGGGTCCACCGTAAGTATACCCTCTTTTTCTTTTGGTGATGCAATTTTAATTTAGTCTTATTTGAGTAGGTCTCATGGTGAAAATAAAATAAAATAAAAAATCCCAAAAGTATTTGAGTTCAATAAAGAAAGGCTCCCTAGTTCTCAGACCAGTAAAGTCTCCCTTTTGTTTCCACCTTTTTGTTTAAATAAACCACCAGGTACAAGTACAAGTGTGGGGTAGATCTCTCAAATTCATCATCGATATACACACTTGAGATCTCCCACAGTTGTGTCGCACAACATCGACTATGCCAAAAAGACAAGGGACAAGGCGAGGGCACAGAGTGAGTCGACCGCCCCCATAGTTTGGACGAATCACCACTGGTCCGCCTCGATCTCCATCTTCTTCAAGAGTGATGGTATGTGCACTCCACCTCTCTACTCCCTGGTTCATGAGTTTAAATGAGTCTCATCTCTGATCATTAAAATTAAACTCAGAATTAAAATGAACCTTAGCTGAAAATATGCTCCTTATGGTTGGCATACATGTTCTATGTTCCTTGCTTGCACCTGTTTGCTTGTGAACCTATTTCTTTAGGAAAGAATGCTACCTAGGTTCTTGATGTTTGAGATATGGCATGATAAAATGAACCTTGCTCTATTCTGTCCAAAGTACTTGGAAAATTTATCTTAAAAAAATCAATGACCTAGCTAGCTCCTCAATGATATGCCTCCATCCTACCAAAGCCATATGTTGTTCATATTGAAAAACCCATACACATATGCTTCTTGCTATCATGTTGAGCTTTGCCAAATTGTTGTGACCCTTGTGGAATATTCTTCATACTTTCATGATCAAGATCACGTACACTCCACTAGACTTGTACACTGGAAGCTAGTAATATCCCATCCATCCATCCACCAAATAAAGCTCCACATGTGTTGTGACCTCTTTCTCCAAAAGTATCCTTGCAAAAGAGACATGTGCTATGCAAAAAGAAATAAAGCCATGCTCAAAGCATGATGAAAAAAAGAAAAAAAAGAGAAAAAGAGAGAAAGAGAAAAAGATAGCCCATGTCCAAAAGAAGGAGAAAAAGGAGAGAGATGGAATCATGCAAAAGGAGTCCGCACATCTTTTCACCATGTTTCATCCACACACTTGATATCTTGATCATATTTTATGACCTGTATTCTACTTGGATCCGGTTTTTGGCTTTGCAACATATGTGATGCAAGTATGCCTCATCTTTTCCCTACCTTGAACTCCACATAAGCCTTACTAGAAGTAGGGTGAAGAAGGCAAGTTAATGCCTTGGTGAGGATCATACAGATTGAGCAATCTGAGAGAATCATTTAAGGAGCTAGGTAAGGTTATCTTTTGAAAAATATTGCCAAAAACTCAAGTTACTGAGACAAAGAGTGGAGGGGATTTGAATCAAAACCATTCTAGTCATCAACCACCCAAGATAACATGATAGACACTTCAAAAAGTTCACAAGTACAGGTATGTCTTGGAATATCTTATATATTTGCTCCTTACCATAAGAAGACATGTTCCACGTTACACTTTTCCCTTCACTCGAGGATGAGCAAAGGCTAAGTGGGGGGGTGTTGTTGACAGCTCTTAAGTACCAAATCTAGACCGTCAACTCCTGCATAAACGCCGAAAAGATGAGCATCAACCTAGTAGTAGGGGTTTATTACTAACCATTTCAACAAGTGTTGGTGAATAATTGTATGCAGGTCGCTTATCCTTCGAAAGGAAGAGGAAACACACCAAGTGGCAAAGAAACACAACTCCAACCAATCAGGAAAGAGCACACGGATCCATGGACCCACCAGAGGGGTAAACTGTCTTAATTTGGTGCATGCACCTAGGACCAACTCGAGGGCCCATCAGACAGTATCCCAAATGAAAGGCGGCATGAGAGACGGTGCCCAGGGTTCGACCGATCCAGTGCTGGCTCAGCTTCCACATGGTAGGCCCTGGTGACTTCCTAAAGGTGGTTGCGGTTGTTATCCCAGGAGTTACCACCTCAAGGCCTCGGATCTTGCTAGGTGCCACAAGAAGAGTTGAAGGAGAATATTCTCTCATGATTCACTTAAGATGCTTGGAGGTTCTCCATTCTCCCAAGGCACATCCATCTATAATTAGTAGAGGAGGGAGCTTATTTGAGGACACACACAACACCATCCAAGAGAGCTTAGAACCTCATTCCAAAGGCAAAGCCTTGCCTAGCTTGTGCTTAGAGTAGGGAGAGAGTGAGGGGTGTTTGGGAGGAGTGTCGGAGTGTCAGCACTCTCCTCCTAGCTTGTACGTCTACGGATGCTGCAATAATCTTCGGAGTTAAGTAAGCGGTCGTGATTCTTTCTTATAGTGTTATACTTAGTTGCATGCGGTCGTGATTCTTTCTTATAGTGTTATGCTTAGTTGCATGAATAGCCTTATTCCCTTGCTATTTTTGTATGCTTGGTTTGTATACTTGTATGCTACTCATATACCCTTGCTACCATAGTATAGGCTTGAGTGCTCTCATGTATGTCCATAGTTTACACTAGTAGCATTTATATTAGAGTGAGATCAGTCCTCTTACTCATGGGTACGTCGCTCTGTAATCATACAAGTGTTGTAGTTTTCTAAGCATTAGTAGAGAATTGGCCTTTAGTCCCGGTTGGTAGGGTACAAATCTCCCGAAAATCCATCCGGGATAAACCAATCGGGACAAAAGGAGGTCCTTTTGTCCCGGGTCACTCAATCGGGACAAAAGACCCACTTTTATCCCGGTTGGTAACACCAACCGGGATAAAACGGGTCACCACGCCAGGCGCCGCAAAAAAAAGAAATCTCATGCTACCAGAAGGCCCCCCACACGCGCACGCCGCAAGTCACAAGTCACGCGATTTTTCACGTGAAATATGCGCATGCGCACTGCGTGGGATTCGAACCCACAACCTCCAGCCTCGCGCGTAGCTTCCTTGCCATCCCACCTACACACCACATCTGACTAGATAGGGGATGCTATCCTTTTGTATTAACTCGTGGGGGACCCTTTTATCCCGGTTGGAAACACCAACCGGGATAAAAGACCCCCTTTTATCCCGGTTGGAAACACAAACCGGGATAAAAGGGTTCGATGGATTTAGTCCTCTTTCAGTCACCTCGTTGGGGACCCTTTTATCCCAGTTTGAAACACCAACCGGGATAAAAGGGGGTCTTTTATCCCGGTTGGTGTTTCAAACCGGGATAAAAGGCCTCTCAAGGTCTTTTTTTTCCCACTAGCCTTTGCAACCGGGATAAAAGGTCCCGGTTGGTGAGCTCCCCACCAGTGACCGAGCTTTAGTCCCGGTTGGTGAACCTTTTGTCCCGGGCCAACTTTAAACTGGAACAAAAGGGGGCGCATCGAAAGCCAATTCTCTACTAGTGAAGGGGGACCCAAATGTAGTTAGGTTGCGGTACTAATCAATAGCGTAGACGTGGTGTCTGGGCTAAGGGTTATCCTTCGTTTACCGTATATCCCACGGGTTGCTAGAGGTAGGCTCTTGGCCGGAGGCGCCTGACTAATTCAGGGTAAGACGGCGCCTGAAGTGAGTATTTGATCCAAGAGATCGACCTTTAATTCACCTGTAGTGCTATCTTTAGGAATCCTCTCTACCCTCACGACCTATATATCTCAGTGTGTCCTTTGATCAACTAGAATAGAAGTTAGTGCACATACGTTTCCTTCTTGAAATACTCTGAGGTGAAAGTTTCAACAATATCTATGTGCTTGCAGATTTATTCGCAGTTGTTACTTATACCAACAAAGGCCGACACCCTCGAGCATGCATGCAAGCAAGAAGGCTCACAAGGCCATGCATGTACGTACTTGCATGTGGACTACCTAGAGATAACCAGGAGGACTAACAAGGAAAGCTCCAAAGGGCGTGGCTCCTCCGCAACTCCGCCAATCACTTCGTCCGCGTTGACCGTGAAGTAGTAGTGCTACCAACCCATTATAGCTTGGCCACCGCTGACACGAGGTCACCGAAGGTGCTGGATATGATCGACGTTGCCACCGATGGCATAACGATGCCGAAACAGAGGATCAGCGCCAGGACGACCAAGACGGCGATGACGTAGAGCTTCTAGAGCCAAGGGGCAAGATGGCGCTGCTGATGATGGTGACGTCCAAGGCTGCTTGTGGAAGAGCGGCGCCAAGACAACGATGAGGCCACGTGGCCGACAGAACCGACAAACCGACGCCGAGACGATGACGAGGCCGCTTGGCCAACAAGACGACGCTTGCGATGATGACGAGGTGGCGCAACGATGATGCACGCCCTTATCAGACTGCCAAAGGCGTTCATTGGCACAGCTACAAGACCGAAGCCCAATGCAAGCAAGCCACGTAGTACTACTACATGTGTGTTGGTACGTACATGCACCGGACAAGCTTGTTGCTTGCTTTGGTCGGCCGAGGCAAGCTGATGGGATTACGTGCTGGACCAACGCCCTGTCGCCCGGTCGATCGACCATCACACTGCACGTGATCAATCGGAAGAAAATTCTGTGCGCACCGGATGCAAAGGGCACTCCATGCATACCCGATGCTGATGTGCGCCATGTGGGCATCTCAGGATCCAAGGGATGCGGGGAGGTCACGGGCTCCAAGGGGCGCAGCTCCATACACACGGCTGCATGCAAGGCTCCAGACGCACGGCTGCATGCACGGCTCCAGGAGATAGACCAGGCTGCATGCACGGCTCCAGGAGATAGACTACGAGAGATCCCAGGCGACGCACGCGAACCGCAGCCTCCTCCATCGGAACTGCACCTGCCCACGCGGCCACGCCACCGTGATCCCAGGCAACGCACATGCCTACCGCCGGCTCCTCCAACGGAACTCCGATCCATCTGCCCCCGCCGCCGGGTCCTCCATCAGAACTCCGATCCATTTGCCCCCGCCACCACGCGCCACCGTCCGCCCACAACTCCGAGGCCTCAGAGTACAGCGGCCTCGTCGACGGTATGTCGCCGCACGCGGGACCGCCGCCTCCTTCCGTTGCGACTGAGTACAGGTATTATTCTGGTGGAGCTCATTACCATGGTGGTTTCCCAGATTCGGTGGGGTTCACTAGTGCCATCACCATGTCGGCTCCGACCATGGTAGGAGGAGGGGGTCAGGAGGAGTCATCCGTGGTTGCTCCCCCCTGGGCCATAGCACATGATACAAGCTCACAGCAGGCAACCTCAGATGCGCATGAGGATGATGCATTTGCTGACGGTGATCATGGAGTCGATAGAGAGCAGCCATCACAGGTAGGGTCATCGCATGTTCATTTACACAATAATGCAAAAACATCGCATGTTACTCATCTATTTTGGTACAATCATGCAAAACATGACTGAATAATTAATCATCATCTCATTTTACAACAGATGGTAGATAAAGTTGGGATCACTCCTGAAGTTGGAATGAATTTTGAATTAGAGGAAGAAGCCTTTGAGATGTATATGACCTATGCCGGTAAAGTTGGGTTCAGTGTTAGAAAGAGCAATACAAAACGTCAAGTGGATGGCAGTATTGTTGGGATACGAGGTAGGCTACACTAGCGCAAATAAAAATGTCTACCGCGTAAAACCAGGAAGAACTGTCGTATAAGGATCACGGGATTACCACTCGACGCACTACTGGTGCGGAAGATGTAGATTTGCGTCGATGTAGCGAAGACGATCAACGTAGTTGTACGTAGTCGATCAACGTAGTCGTACGTAGTCGATCACGTCAACGTCCAGCAGCTCCTCAGCAGCTCGTCCACGTGTAGCAAGATCGCCCCCGTGCCGCGGCTCGTCGTCGGCTCGTCGTGGCTCGTCGGTGGCTCGTCGTGGCTCGTCGGCGGCTCGTCCGAGTGCTGCAGGCGCCACACCTCCAAGGTATCCACACGTGCAGGGAGGAAGCGTCGCAAGCCGGACTGCTAGATCCACGAGTTGCAACAGGCGAGGGCGTGGGAGGCGCAGCAGATGTGTTTCGCCAAAAAGGTGTAAACCCTAGGGTGTCCCCACCCCTCTATTTATAGAGGTTCCTAACGGGCCTCTGGGTCCGAGGCCCATTAGTACTTCTAAACCTAATCCAACTCGGATCACATCCGAATTGGGCTTCCAGCCCCTTAAGTGTGTGACCCTATGGGTTCGGATACGTATAGTCATGGCCCGAGTACTCCTACTCGGCCCAACAGTCGGTAGCGGCCTCTAGCAAGACGTGCCAACTCCTATATGCACACGAAGATCATATCAGACGAACCATCACAACATTATATACATGCTATTCCCTTTGCCTCACGATATTTGGCCTAGCTTCAAGCCGACCGCTCTTTCTCGATCCTGTGATTCGGAATCCCTTTGTAGGTTAACTCTTAACCGTACGTAGCATGGCCATGCATTTTTGGATCCAATCACTCGAGGGGCCCAGAGATATCACTCTCAATTAGAGGGGCAAATCCCATCTTGATTAACCATGTCTCATAGCATGCTTCTTGACAAACCCGAAAGCTACCTTTATAACTACCCTGTTACGGCGTAGCGTTTGATAGCCCCTAAGTAGGTCGATCCACATCTTGAATACATGCGACAATCTCAGGTCTAAGGACAAAACGTATATGTTGTTTAAAGAGAGAACTACTTCTCGTGTTGGGTCAGTCCTAGCACATGTCTCCACATGTGTCCACATTATTAGTTCAACATCTCCATGTCCATGACTTGTGAGACATAGTCATCAACTAATACATGTGCTAGTCTAATATTCATGTGTGTCCTCACATGAACTCCGACTAGGGACAACTTTAGAATAACCATACAAGTAAAGAGTTTCACATACAATTCACATAATTGTAAATCAATTCAAGTAGCCTTTAATGGATATTCAATGAACACAATATACAAATCATGGATACAAATGGAATATCATCATCTCTATGATTGCCTCTAGGGCATACCTCCAACAAGTATATCTCAGAAATATATAGTTTGCAGTAGCCAAGGACATCAGCAAACTGAGTCATCAAAAGACACTACAAGAATGGGTTGCGATGCTCGTGTTCAGTTTAGTGTAATTGGAGAGGGGATTTGGACGGTGCAAAAGATTGTAACTGAATATAATCATTTTCTTGCTAGTCCAAATAAGTCGCACAAGCTGAGAAATTGGCTTTTCGAAAGCATTGGAAGCCGCAAAAGAAATTGCAATGGAGATGGATATTCAGCCAGAGTTCACTTCCAAGCGCAAAATCAAAAGAAAACGACATTTTGATGAGGCTGCAGATGATGCATCAAATGTTTCACAATCTGAAGAGGAGTCATTTCAGGTCAATTATTTTATATATGTTATTGATCAAGATATAGTTTCACTCACCAAGAGATTTGAACAATATCAAGGGTGTGAAAAGATTTTTGGTTTCTTGTTTACTTCAAATAGGCTACGATCCTTGGATGATAATAATTTGATGGCTCATTGTGTCAATCTTGAGAACACACTTAAGAGTGGAGAACATAAAGACATTGATGGTCAAGAATTGTTTGTAGAATTAATTGGCATCCAAGATTTACTTAAAGAATCTATGGGTTCTCTTGATATTTTGAAGTTTTTGAAGAAGCACCCCTTTTATCCCAATACCCTTACTGCATACAGAATTTTGTTAACCATTCTTGTGACCATCACATTTGCAGAAAGGAGCTTTTCTAAACTCAAGTTGTTGAAATCCTATTTGTGTTCTACTATGCCACAAGAAAGACTTAATGGATTGGGCGACAATAGCACTTGAAAATGATGTCTTGGAGAAGATTAACTACGAAGACATAATTCAAGATTTCATTTCAAGAAATACTAGACGGATGATGCTTTTTAGTCAAACATGAGGTTAGTACTGTATTTATTTTTTAGCATTAATATTTAAAGTATTTCTAAATATTGTGTGAAATGACATAGTCTGAAAATGGATCTTAGTTATATTGAATATATTCTTTAAGGCCACATTCTGCATTCAACACATGGGCCTCCAATTCTAGGAGACGGCCCTGTGAATAGATGGTGGTAGCTGCAAGTTCGATACGGTGCAGCCAATGATCAGTCAATGATCCAGTTATGGTGCAGCCGATGGTTATTATTGAGCAACAAGGATTCAGGATCACGAGACGGCACTATTGCTACCGACGCCATTGTAAGGTTGTCAAAATGAGGAACGGCACCAGGCTTAACCAAGACTCAGAAGAGTAGAGTTCAACATCTGCGCTTAGGAGCAAAACTAGGAGTGGTGCGTCAAGCAAGCCGATAAAAGCAAAGAGACAAATGGTTCGTCAGATGAGGCTTGATGGATAGTGCATGGCATCAGTTGATCTATCAAGAGATATGTGGTAAAATGAAATAAACCTTACTTCTTACCGCGAAATACTTGGGAATTTTATCTTGCAAAAATAAAAATAGCTTAGCTCCTCAATGATATGAAATTCCTACCAAAGCCATGCATTAATATATTTGAAAACCTTATACATATACATATGCTTCTTATTTTTACATTGAGGTTTGTCAAACTGTTTGTGACCCTTGAAAGGTTCTAGTCATGCTTTCATGATCGAGATCACGTACACCTCACGTATACTCATGCTGACTTCTATACTGGAAGCTACACAAAAATATGCCTCCCATCCACATAAAAGCACTCCATTCCTTTAAGATAATTCTTTGTATTCATTATGCAAAAGGGTATGGGCTGTGCAAAAAAAAGAAGGAAAAGAAAAAATATCCATGCTCAAAAGCATAAGAAAAAAAAAGAAAGGTAGCCATATCCAAAAATAATAATAAAAGAGAGAGTCATGCAAAAGGAGTTCAAATAAATTCCATCCAAAAATTTCACACACATGCACATCTTGATCTGATTGTTTTCCTTGGATCCGATTTTTGACTATGCAAAATATGCAATAAAAGTATGCTTCCTTTTCATCCCCTACCCTAAGCTCCAAAAAAATCCTTATTAGAAATAGGGAGGAAAAGAGGCAACCCAATGCTTTGGTAAGGCACCGTACATATTAAGTTGGCTTGATTATTCACATCGACTTGAAGACTTGAGAAGAAGCAGCTTGAAGAGAAGTACCCGACTATAATAAAGCAGCAAGCATCGGTTCATAAAGAAACATGAAACCGTCGGCTCATCCAGTAGCATCATGCCGTTGTTGGTTATCTGAAGAGGAGCATCGGATGCTTCAGATATTTAAATACACTAGTTGGCCCATATTGTTTATTCACTGGTCGGCTGTGGAGTGATATCTTGGACAACTTCATGGGCTACATATTCTTCTAAAGTCGGTTTCGAAGTGGCTGATAAAGGAGGTGGAAATCAAGCAGGAGCCGATCTCTGGAAATACTAATTGGTCACTGTAGATGAGGTGGAAATTGATTTGGTCCGGAGTTTTGGAAAATTAACTTGAGACATCAAGCCGATAGAGTCTTTAGTATTGCAATCGGAATTCATCGGCTCTAGGCATCGGATCTCAATGAATTAATTTCCAAGCACGAAGTATCCATACTTCAAAACTGGGAGGCCTGTGTTGACACCAGATTTCGGCCGATAAAATCCCATGTTTCATTAAGGTGCAAGGATTAATTTGACTTGATGGGACCGGTCAAACAAGAAGAGACAAATAGAAGGGATCAGCCAAACAAGAAGAGACAAGTAGAATAAAAAAAGGAGCATGCAGGCCAGCACGTGTACGCGAAGATGATTAGAATAAGAAGAAAAGCAAGTTGCCGCATGGAGAAGAGAAGTCCAGGTTAATCACGCCTGCAAATTGGTCTTTGCACGGATAGGTTGGATGAAGCTTCATTAGCAAGGATTCTATATAAGAGAAATTAGAATCCATATATCTTAATATTTCCTTTAGTTTTAAAGCAAGTTTTGCACGGGTCATTGTCGTAGCCGGCCAGGAGTCATTACTCTAGGATATAAATATGTACCTCTAGTCTTTGTAACAGACATCTCTCAATCAATCAATCAATACAACTTTTCGGCGCCCCGCCGCCAACCCTTAGGAGTAGGAATAATGTAGATTTTCAACGAGTTTCTTCTTGTGCGCAGGTTGCATCGGCTTCGATCTTAGGCGAGCTTGTAAGTACCGCCACCCAGTCATTAAGATCTCTACCGGAACTTTCTAAGCTTTGTCCAATATTCTACTTGTCTTCGACGTTGCTCACAGTTATCGAGTTGTTTGATTTTATTAAGTTGTATCATTTCGATCTCTTAGTTCTATCAAGCGCTCACAGTTATCGAACGGCTTAGATCTGGTTAGGTTGTTCTTATCGGCTCCCTGATCCTAAGCGTTCACTAGTTATCTGATCATATCGGCTAGTTAGATCTTGCATGCTTTTATTGTTTTACATATGCTAGGTCCGATAGATCTTTTCTCCTACCCCTCGTATTGCTAACTGTCGGGCCTCTGATATCAGCACGCTGCTGTCGAGAGCCGATGCTTTAGTCGGGTCTATCCGTTTCTCTCAAAAGTGTGATGACGTCATTAAGCCGATAGGGGTGCATACAACGCCTTGCTGCCGCGAGCTTGTCTATTTAGGTTAGTGGGTCGAGGTTAATATCCTCTCACCGTGTTACCTTATCTAAGTTCAATTACACGGTCATGACATTGGTTAGGTTCTGTTAGCTTAATTAGCTTGTAAGCAGTAGGCAAGAGATCCTTGTTGCTGTGCTCTAATCTTTTAATTCGTGTTATCTTGTCTAAGTTCAATTATACTTATCAAGACATTGACTAGATCTGTTAGCCTATTTGATGTGCGCATAGTTAACAAGGGCTTCCTTTTATGGCTGTTATTTTACAATGTTTCTATTTTAGCCCATCAGTTCATATAGCCGATAGCACATGTCACTAATACTTTATTTATTTACACCACATAATTACATTAAAAACATATCTTAATGGTGTTCATTCAAAGTAATGCCATTTATGAGCTTGAAGGCTTCGCCGACTATCGGCTTATGAAAATTTTACATTTCCCTGGTCAATTGTAGGTCAAATTGACTAGCACGCCACACACCTACGGGAGCCGAGTTGGAGCCTGCACTGGAGTTAAGCAGATCTCCCAAGTCCTCCGCGTTGCTCAACGCAAAAGCCTGAAGTCCAAATTTTGCATCAATAGATTCCCTAACAAGGGATAGATAACAAAGATTTTAATAAGAACCAAAAAGAGGAGGGAACTCCAAAAAGGAAATCTATGAGTCACTTGCCTATGAACTTAGAGATGGAAACTTTAAGTTCGTTAGGACATGACTCAATAGGCATGAAAGTACAATCATTGCTCCAACCACACTTATTGGTTGTTGATCCACATTGAGACTGAACAACATTCTCTAAGAGTGATATCTCCTTTGTGACAAATCTAACGCCAATGCAATGCAATGCAAGACAAGTGCATGAAAGTAAACATGAATGCATTCTATATGACAAGCAAAGATGCAAAACAAGGAAAGTAAATCTATCTTGTCAAGTTTGAGCCCTTGTCAAGCTTATTCATGATGAACCAAACTTCATGCCTTGAGCGAAAAGAGGTACACCAGCTCAAGCAAAAACCCATCTTCATCACTATCTTGACAAGGTTAGACAAGCCCCTAATCCATGTACATATGAAATGCAACTATATGACAAGCAATTACATGACGTTAGAGACATCAAGCACATTGAGCTCACTTCGCAACCTACACGAAGTATTTTCATCTAAAGGTTTTGTGAACATATCCGCCAATTGCTCTTGGGAATGAACTCCACAAAGTGAAATGTCATTCTTAGCAACATGATCTCTCAAAAAGTGGTGGCAAATATCTATGTGCTTGGTGTGAGAGTGTTGAACCAGGTTGTTAGCAATTTTAACCGCACTCTCATTGTCACAAAGGAGGGGAATCCTATCTAATAGCACACCATAATCCAAGAGGCTTTACTTCATGTAAAAGATTTGAGCACAACAAGCCCTGGCAGCTTGTATTCCGCCTCCACGTTGGATAAGGCTACGGAATTTTGTTTCTGCGAGGATCAAGAGACCAAAGACCTCCCTAGCAAATGGCACCTGCCCAAAGTTATCTTGCAGTCTACTCAACACCCAACAAAGTCCGAGTCTGAATAACCCAAGAGCTAAAAACATGCACCTTTGGGGTACCACAAGCCAATGCTAGGGGTGAGCTTAAGATATCTAAGGATTCATTTTACAGCACTTAGGTGTGATTCTTTAGGGTTGGATAGAAACCGAGCGCACATGCACACACTAAACATTAAATCCGGCCTAGATGCGGTAAGGTAAAGAGGAAACCCAATCATAGAGCGATAAAGCTTTTGGTCAACCGATTTACCTCCCTCATCCATGTCAAGATGTGCATTGGTAGGCATAGGAGTCTTGATCAGTTTGCAATCATCCATCTTGAATTTCTTGAGGATGTCCTTCATATAATTTTCTTGATGGATGAATGTCCCTTCCTTCAATTGCTTGATTTGAAACTCAAGTAAGAAGTTGAGCTCACCTATCATAGACATCTCAAACTCCCTAGCCATCAAATCACCAAAGTCTCTACACACATTCAGGTTAGTAGAACCAAAGATTATATCATCAACATAAATTTGACAAATGAAAAGCTCATCGTTGATGATCTTTGTGAACAAGGTGTTGTCAACCCTCCCAATCTTGAAGCCCTTGTTGATGAGGAAGTCACGTAGGCATTCATACCAAGCCCTTGGCGCTTGCTCGAGCCTGTACAAAGCCTTGTGCAACCTAAAGACATGGTTAAGATATCTAGAGTCATCAAAATCGGGAGGTTGTTCCACATAAACCTCCTCATTGATGAAACCATTCAAAATGCACTTTTCACATCCATTTGAAATAACTTCACATCATTATAGGATGCATAAGCAAGAAGGATGCGAATGGCTTCAAGTCTTGCCATGGGAGCAAAGGTTTCTCCATAGTCCAAACCTTCTACCTGTGAAAATCATTTAGCGATGAGCCTTGCCTTGTTCCTCACCACAACTCCATATTCATCTTGTTTGTTGTGGAAGATCCACTTGGTGCCAATGACGTTCTTGTTCCTAGGCTGCTCTTCTAGGACCCAAACTTCATTGCGGGTGAAGTTGTTGAGCTCTTCTTGCATCGCCATTATCCAATTTGGGTCCTCAAGAGCCTCATCTATAGTTGTGGGTTCCAAACAAGAAACAAAGGAGTAATGTTTGCAAAAAGAAGCATATTAAGTGCGTTTAGTCCATGTACCACCGGTAGGATCACCCATGCCCAAGTCAATAGGATGGTTCTTGGATATCCTTGTATGCTTTACAATTGGTGTAGAAGTTGAAGCTTGTAGCGGAACTTGGATTTGTGGTTCTTCTTGTGTAATGGGGATGTCTTGTAAAGAAGTAGGCTCATCTTGACTTGGTGGAGTGGATGAAGAATGTCTTGGAGGCTCATCATCTTCATCAGAAGAGAAATCATGGTGATAGGAAGTAGTAGGTACATCTTCATCTTAGTCTCATCCTTGGATGATGCCTCCACTTGCTTGGAAGTAGTTGTAGGAGCTTCATCCTCCTCCTTTGTCTTGATGTCACCAATGCCCATCTTCTTTATCACATCACGAAATGGTTCATTTCCTACATCATCACAAGTGAAACCATCTCCTTGGGAGCCATTAGATTCATCAAACTCCACATCACATGTTTCTTCAATCACGCGGGTGGCATTATTGAATACTCTATATGCTTTGGAGTTTGATGAGTAACCAACAAAAATACCAACATCACAACAACTTTCAAACTTTCCTATATGCTTCTTTTTCTTGTAGATGAAACACTTACAACCGAAGATCAGGAAGTAGGAGATGTTGGGCTTCCTCCCAATGAGTAGCTCATATGGTATCTTCTTCATGTATGTTGGTGGAGATACACTCGGTTGGATGCATGGCAAGCGGTGTTGATGGCTTCGGTCCAAAACCTTTGGGAGATGCCATAGTCATCCAACATGGCTCTTGCAAGAGTGATCAATGTCTTGTTCTTCCTTTCTACCACTCCATTTTGTTGAGGTGTGTAGGTGGATGAGAACTCATACTTGATGCCTTGATCATCACAATATTCTTCAACTTGAGTATTCTTGAATTCGGAGCTGTTGTTGCTTCAGACCTTCACTATGGTGGACTCAAACTCATTTTGAGCCCTCTCGGCGAATGTCTTGAAGATCCTAACGGTCTTTCTATTGTCTTCTAAAAAGAATGTCCAAGTGTATCAAGAATAATCATCAACTATGACAAGGCAATAGAGATTACCACCAAGACTCTTGTAGTGGTTGGATCGAAGAGATCCATGTGAAGTAGCTCCAAAGGTCTTGAGGTGAATAAGAAAGCCTTCAAGGGATGATGACTTGCAACTTGCTTCCCGGCTTGACATGCACTACAAAACTTGTCCTTCTCGAACTTCACATCCTTCACACCAACCACCATTTCTTTCTTGAAAGCCTTCTTGAGTTGGCTCATGCCAATATGAGCAATGCGTCGGTGCCAAAGCCAACCCAAGGACATTTTGGTGAAGAGGCATGTCGTCAAGTTTGCTTAATGAGAGGAAAAATCTACAAGATATATGTTACCATGCTTAAAACCCTTGAAGACCACTTCCTTGGACTCCTTACTAGAAATAGTCACATCAGCATCACTAAATGTGCAAGTTAGTCTAAGGTCATAAAATTGAGCAATAGAAAGCAAATTGTAACTACGAGAATCAACATAAAAGACATTTGAGAGAGTTAGATCTTTAGTGAGAGCTATTTTACCCAAACCAAATACCGTCCCACTAGAATTGTTACCAAAGGTAACTTGTTTATGATCATCCGCACTCTCATCCAAGGAGATGAACATCTTTAGCCGGTCATATGTTGTGTGCATCCACTATCAAGAACCCAATGACTTCCACCAGCTTTGTAGTTCACCTATACACAAGAGATTAAGCTTGAGGTTTAGGAGTCCAAGCAACTTTGGGTCCTTTAACATGAGTAACAAGAACTTTGGGAACCCATAATTTCCTAGGTAGCTTGCCCTTGGCTTGCGAGCCAATGAACTTTGCCTCAACCTTGCCACTCTTAATCTTCATCAACAAAAAGGGTTATTGTTGAACATAGATTTATAGTTATGAGGCAAAGTGGGAAGAGAACTGTTAGAGCACTCCCTTGTGTGATGGCCGGTACTCTCACAACGTTGACAATAGGTCCCGACCTCCTTGATGAAGCAACCATAGAGTTCCGGTGAGTTTGGAACATTCTCCACGGGGTTGGGAAAGGAACCTAGACCTCTTGTACCAAAGCATCTTGCATTATGGAAGAGAATCTCCTTGTGTAAGTACTCTCCTCCAACCATTTTCTTCACACAAGAACCCAAGCTCTTCACCTCTTCTTCAAGTTCTTTTTCCCTTGCATGGTTAGTTTTGGAAGAAGAAGCAATAGATTTATCTTTCAAATTGGCTTAGGTGCTTCCATGAGATCAACACAAGAAATGGATGTATTGACCTTAGTAACATCTCTAGCAATTTCTTGCACACTAGGGTCAACGACATCATAGGCAAACTCAAGTTCTTGATATTTCATCTTTTAGCTATCATGCTCAACC
Source organism: Setaria viridis (assembly GCF_005286985.2). NCBI lineage: Eukaryota > Viridiplantae > Streptophyta > Magnoliopsida > Poales > Poaceae > Setaria > Setaria viridis. The sequence goes on along the minus strand of NC_048263.2, from coordinate 11,979,354 downwards.
TTAAGCTTCTTATGACTTGACTCAAGCAACTTGTTAAGCACAACCACTTCATCATGTTTGAAGATCAATTCATTGTGCCTACCAAATAACTTGTCATGGTCATCTCTAAGTGACTTGTGAGACACTACCAAAGCATCATGGTCATTGCTAAGGTACTTGTGACTAACAAGCAACTCGTCATTTGAATGCTTAAGCTTAGCATAGGTCTCTTCAAGAACTTTCATTTTAGCCCTTTGTTTCTTGATCATGTCATTATAGTCCTCCAGAAGTGATCTAAGTTCATTAGGTGAGAGATCATTGTCACTATTGGAAGAATCATTCTCATCATTGCTCACCTTGTTACCACTTTTGGCCATGAAGCACATAGGTGGTGGAGGAAGCAACGGCTCTTCATCTTCATCATCACTTGATTCTTCACTTGATATCTCACAATCGGTGAGCCATTCATTGACAAGGAAGGACCGATCACCACCACTCTTCTAGTGGTGTGGCTTGGACTTGCTTTGATTCTTCTTGAAAGTGTTCTTCTTTTTGTACTTGTGGTCTTTCTCTTCTTCCTCCTCCTCATCATAATCTTTTCTTCCATTATTCTAGTGAATTCTCTTGTCGGGCTTGGGGAAATCATATGACAAGTGATCATAGCTTGAACAATTGTAGCACCTCCTCTTGCCACTATCTCCGGATCTTCTTGAGGTTCGGAACTTGTTCTTCTTGGGGTCGTAGTTGTAGCCCTTCTTGCCCAACCTTGACAACATCTTTGTGGTCTTTCTCATCATAAGAGCGAGCCGAGCATCCACATCTTCATCATCACCACTAGCATCACTACTAGCTTCACTTTCACTTGAGGATGGAGGAGGCTTGGGCTTCCTCTTTTTTTTGGTCTTGTGTTCTAATTTAGCCTTGAGAGCTAGATCTTTCTTGGAGGTAGATGGTTCAATTTCACCCATCAAAAATATCTCATGAGTGCGAATCTTACCAACAACCTTGGAGATTTCAAGGGTGCTTAAGTCTTTCTTGAAGCGAAGCTCCTTGATAATGTTGTACTGTGGCTTTGGAAGCGTGTGAAGGATCTTGCGAATGATTTCCACTTCAGAAATAGTAGAAATATCAAGAGCATTAATATTTTCAATAAGCACATTTAATCTAGAATATATTTGCTCAACTAATTCATTGGGAAGTATCTTGAACTCATTAAGCATATCCTTGAGCAACTCATATTGCTCCTCGCGCACTTTCTTAGAGCCCACATTAATGTTCTTGAGCTCTTTCCACACCTCATGTGCGCTCTCCTTAGTGTGAACTCTAGCAAACATCTCTCCACTTGTAGACTCAAAGATGTAATTCCTAGAACGAGCATCCCACTTAGCTTCACTCTCAGTAGGAAGGGTAGGCAAAGGGCGAACCATAACCTCCCAATTGTCACAGTGTTGAGCTTGAAGGAAACTAGATATCCTATGCATCCAATAAGCGAAATTGGAGCTGGTAAACTTAGGAGGGTCATTCCTACTTCCTGGAACCATTCTCTAGGTTGTTAAACCTAAGAAAAGAGAGCCTATGCTTTGATACCAATTGTAAGAATTGGTGGCCTAAGAATGGGGGATGAATTGGGACTTTTTAAAATTTCTAGAACAATAAGAAACAAACCTTAGCCTAGATTTCTAGTGTTGCCCAATCTACAAGGATGGTACCTAGAAACTAAGCACACTAGCGAGCAAAGAGCCTAGCAAGAAGAGCACACTAGCATGATCATCATTTCCTAAGGCAAGATATGAGCAAAGTAAGCACAACTTGAACAAGAGTAAAAAGATAAGTAAAGTGCAGAAAGTAAATGCACTAAAGAAGTGCTGAAATGTAAAGCGTGAGGATATGAGACAACCAAATTTTTTTCCCGTGGTATCGAGGAGTTGACACTCCTCCCTAATCCACGTTGGAGCACCCACTAAGGGTTTTGCTCCCTCAAGTGACTAAGATTCGAGTGCTTCACTGAGAATTCTCATTTTCCATCTCCAGAACGGCGAGCTTCACACCATGTACAAGTTCTTCTTGGGGGCTACCACAATCTCCAAGAGCTCACCAAGAACCTCTGGGTCACCCAGACCATCTAGGTAACCTCAACCACCAAGAGTAACAAGTTTCAATGCTTCACTTTGATGAGGACATCACATGCTTCGATACAACCATATTGGCTTGACTCCGAGGTGAAACAATTCTTTATCATAATTATATGTGACACATTTGATGAATTGATGCTGCACCATGATGTGTATTCGTTGTCAATTTTAGAAATACATACATGGATCAAAAATAGTGTTAAACACACATGGAAGGCATGGAGGACCAAAGAAGTAGATTGGGGGCCAAGTCCAAGTATTCCTAACATCCTCCACTAGGCCACCACGTCACTTTTGGCCCAAGGAAAGAAAGACTTCCAATCCAATACGTTTTGGGGCTGGATTCGGACTGCAGCTCTATGTCAACTTGCAATGGCCGCCACGACCTCATCCGGACTCCGTTTTAGGTGTTCAAGTACTCCTTGGAATCCTTATGAAGTCTATTTTCATATGGATCTGGAATCATATCCATATCTTCTCTGAGTCGGTCGCAATCATCGAAATACTACCTAGAGATTTTCTGTCCACAGGTGCTGCGTCGCCTTATTTTGTCCCAATGGGTCGTGTATCAAGTTGGGTCCATTAGGGACATGTCCTAGGGTTGGAGCACGACCCTAACACCCCTCTGGTCGTCCTCCTAGGTATTAATAAGGATTAGAGCCGCCACGAACAGATTGGGTTTTGTTTTGTTGAAAGTTTAGCCATTGCTACTTCCTTATAGACGCGTGTGTCGACTAGACCATCCGTTCTACTCGATTCAGAACCCCAACTTTGTGATTTCAGATTGGTTTTTCATCTCCATATTTGCAATTGAGTTGCTTGTTCTACTTGTTCTTGCTTGTTCTTCGATTGCTTGCAGGACGAGTGCCCTAGTGGCCGGGTGACGCACTCCACAAGATCGCGGCAGCCATTGGAGGTGGTGTATCGGTTGCTAAGGCACAGCTTGGAAGGCTGTAGTCAGGCCGTGAACGTCGTCTCCATCGACCAATCGAGTTATCCCACGCCTCTCATCGAAAGATCGGGAATCAACCCTAGCAGGTTCTTATCACAATTGACTAGCACTCAGCTAAGCCATGAACTAGATGCACACTTGTCACTCACCAATACTAAGAGAAGTCCTTAATATTGATATTTAGCAAATCACAAATTACTTTTTAGCTCTACCACACTCTCAACTGCTCATAGGCTGCTTGAAGTCTTCAGGGTGTCAACAGCAGCTCAAATGACCTGGGGGAGGGGTATATATAGGCTAGGGAATAGCAGCTAGCCGTTGGAAAAGTGTGCACAGAAAAACACACCATCGGATGTTATGATGGTCCATCCCCGGGTGTCGGAACATCCGGTCTCTCACAGACCAAGATTTTGATCGTTAGAAAAGTAACAGTGAAAAGTTGATATGATGCTTCGTCCGACGGTCTTGAGCTGGCATAGGATCATCCGGTGTTGAAGACGTTCTGGCCAAAACCTCTCTGAAAGGAATCAAAGAAAATATGCTTGCTCTGACGCATTCATCCGATGGTCACTTAGCAGGCATCAGAACATCCAGTGCTGAAGGGGTTTTTGCCCAAAACTCTGTAGAAGTTGGTAAAGTAAATATCCTTGCTCCGATGATCTTCTTGACATGGCATCGGAACATCCGGTGCTATGGAAAAATTCATCCGATGGTGGCATCGGAACAACTGATGCCTCACTCCAGATTTCCTACCTGAGAAAATTGCTTCGATGCAACTAGAAATTGGGGCATTCAAACATCCGACGGTGTCCTTCAACTTTCAACTCATCCAGTTCAATCTTGTTTTTCGTCAATTTCTTTGCTTCTTGAGTTCTTCCATGTGTTGTTTGAGTTACCAAGTGCTAAAGAGTACTGAGTATGCATCGTTTTCATGGCTAGCGTAGTATGGTCAAGCTACTATCATTGAAATCCCTCTTAATAGTATGGTCCATGAGCTACAAACTAGAAAAACCTATACTACACTAAGTGTCATTCATCTCCTTGTGACACTTAGTACTAGAAAGGTCCTTAGCCTTGTCGCATTAGCTCCATGCCGCTTTCCAATTCAAATTGAGGGGCCATATTCGAATAAACTTATGATATGATAACTACTATAGATTCGCTTCAAAATACATGGGTTAGTCACAAGTAAACAGTTATCATTTATCACCGAAATACACCCTTATCAAAGGTGCGAAAGGGCCTAGATGACGCCTAGGTGCTTCAGAAGTAAGAACGATGTTTGTTCTCCCGAAAGACTCGATGATCGAGTTTTAAAGGCTCGGAACTCGAGTTTGTTTACGAAGGTATAAAGGCTCGGAACTCGAGTTTGTTTATGAAGGTACCCCTCCTAAACAGGGAGGGGGTATCTAATCTGAGTCCAAAACTATCATGAAACCGAATCATACAAGAGTTCTGAAATGTTCAGTGAAAATCTGACAGAGTTATCCCCCTTCTTTGCACAATCCTACGTGGGGGGTTCAGCTGAATCCCCCCAAATTTTTGGAAAATAAATTGTACCTGCACTAGTGGTGAAAACATCGAAAGTGTACCATTCAGAAAGGATTTAAATCTTTCTACACATTTGTTATAAATAAAAAGCTTACATTGGTCTCCAGTGAGCTCTCTGAAGGTCTTGGTTCTCTTTTTCCTCGGATACCACATCGCTTTATGCCTAAGAAAGCAGCACATGTGAGCAATTTAGAACCAACTGTGACTGAGGGATCCAATCCAATATACAAAAAGCCAAATTAAGCAAACTTCACAAGGAGTCACCTTCGTCGGAGCCATAAACTATCCGCTGCTAGTCTACCTCCTCAAAACCTGATCATAAATTACTTGGATTTGTCTCTAGAAATGACACTGCTACTCCTGCAAGAATTATAATTACTTTACTTATAAATTCTAATTTCTAATGACTTTTTCAGGATGTATATTTAGAATGAAAACTTAGTCAGAGATAAATATGTTCGTCAAGATCGGCCAACGGCTTTGAGAAATAAGATATAATGGAGGTGACTATAATTAAGTCATTAAATGCTGAATAAACCCACAATCAACTGCAAACAGAAAAACCAAACACAAACTGGAACGACTACAGGTACAGATCGTACACAAATTATAGCTGAGACTTTGGCTGATCTTAGTTGTAGAGTATATTCACAAACTATCGATGGAAAATGTGAAAGGCTAGAAAGGTCCTAGCTCATTATTGGAGATCGACTGCTAAACTTGAATACTTACAACTGGATGCAATCAACGGCTACACATTGTAATTTTACAGCAGGTTATCAAGATGACGGTCCATGATCTCCGATACTGTCTCCAAGAAGGTTTTGTCGCTGGTCTCTGGAAGGATAGAGTCCTCTGCTTCCTCAATCAGGGCCTCAATTTCAGATTCTTTATTCACCATTTCCCTGCACATGATGCTGCCAATGTCGTAAGGCGTGAGGCCCCTCTCTGCACCCTTCTTCAGGAGCATGGTGCTCACATGAAGAACACGAGCACACTGAGAAGACAGCTCCCACCCATGGAATTTGAGCAGCGCAATGTCTTTGCCGGCATCAAGCAATTTGATGTATGCTAGGGTTTCGGCACCGAAGGGCTGGCGTGCTTGGGGCCAGTAGAGCCACTCAAACGTGCAATCTTCAAACTACAAAGGAAAAAGGCAATATAAATTTATTTAATTAAACCATGTTAACATGAAAAGAACCAACTAGAAAATAACAATATTCCTCAGCTAACAATTTCTTGGAAGTGACATTGACTTGGAAAGAATGCACAGCAGAATCAATAAAGTAGGAAGAGAATCAGTGTAGTATTCAGGTGTGAAACAAATAGTGTGTTAAAAACAATTTATATGCTGACTCCTTACAGAAACAAAACATTTAGCGAATAAGATATCAATAAATGAAGATAATGCTAAAACTTTATAGTTCCTGTGCTAAAAAGTATGGTTTGGCAATTCAAGTGAGCTAAACAGTAAAAACACATACCTTCTCTGGGAAGCAGTATCCATGGTCAATTGGAACCAACTGCACGTGATCTCCATCTTGGCACACTAGTATGTTCCCTGCATGACGATCAGCATTCGCTAACCTAATATCTAACACAGCAATTTTCTGGACCTCCTTGACAGGAAAAGCTTGAGGGCCCATATCCTCACAACTTCCCTGATTCTCCACAAAGATCTGCAATGATCCAATTTTAAGCTCCTTCCTCATATGGAAAAAACGAACCAATGCAGTGGGAGGTACGCCAGAAAATCCAGTACCATCCTCGGATCTGCACTCATCATTTGGGTGGTCCAGAACATATGCTGCTACCTCCCTTAGTGCGCCTTCCCCAACTCGTGTGCCTCTTTTCAACCCCTCACCATCCACTGACAAAGGAAGGCCCCTGGGGTTGTTCTCCGCCATAGGTTCTTCATCTATAGGCTTGAACACTGCAATATTACTTTCACCTGACTGGTCCTTCATAAAGTAGACTCCCCCTGAACCTTCTGCTGACATGACAGGAAAGTATCCATTTTCCAGACCAGCAATCGTTGCGCTAATCATTTGCATAATGGCAGGAGAAAGCTTTACACTTCTATTAACGATAATTGGCTCAACTGGAGCATGTCCATGTTCTGTATTGTTCAAGGCATCTATGTGTATGTTTCCTTCGTCTCCTGGGGTAACAACTGTAAGCACAGTTTCCTTATCAATCTTCTGTGTTCGCACCTTTGCTGGCTCACGGACAAACATGTGAAGCACTGCATCATCCTTCTTGGCAATATCAGTGATCAACTGGTGATCCTCGAGCTCCTCATCACCAAGTACAAGCTTTTGATCCTTTAGGCTCTCGATTTCCTCCCCGGTCTCAGCAGCAATCTTGTTCTTGAGGTACCCAACTTTGTGGCCACTCTCCACCTGGAACTTAAACTTCTTCCCGTTGGCAGTCTCGATGGTTATTGCACGGAATTCATCCAACCGGACAACTAGGTGAAGAACATTGCCATCAGCAAGCCCATAGTCCCTGACACGGGAGTTGTTGCGTGTAAGGTCATGCCCGCCAAACACAAGCCTTTGCTTTGTCGCAACAAACCCCCTGAACCGCTGGATCCGGAGCTTGACAGAGGCGACAGACTCCGAATCCAGCACACGCATCGGCACCAGTGGCATGCCGGGCACAGCAAGGAAAATGAGAATCGAATCCAGTGGCTGCGCCGCAAACAGACATTGTGGCACAAGAGTAAGCTGGTCCTCCAAAGGGCTGAGCGTTGTAACGCCCGCTGCCGACATCTTCTTGGCTGATTCCCAACGGGCGTCGTGCCGGGGAGGTGTAAACCCCTAACAGTGAAACACCAGTAGAACCGAGAGCCGAGCTGTCTACACTATGCGTGTAGTAAACCATGGAGCGAAAAAAAAAAGATCCCTAGGGTTTCCTCTTTTCAGCAAGGAAACCCTAGGGGGCACCACTACACGCCTAAGCCCGCACCTATAATCCCATCTCGCCCTCGATGGAGTTCAATTTAATTATTCCTGCATAGATCGCAAAAACACAGTCAAGGTTAGTGATTGGGTTCACAGAAGCAGAAATTTGGCACAACCACTAGAGGTCATGAGGGATTTCTTACCGAAACCAGTGGGATTGGACGAAGGCACCGTGAATCCTTCTGCTGCTACTGACGCTGCGACAATGTCACAACGCATCTGCAAATCCCCGAAATAAGTGGTCTATTCGGCTGGACTTATAAGCCGGCTCAAAAGCTGAAACGGCTGATTTGTTGTGAGAGAAAAATACTGTTAAGGGACTGATAAGCCGGCTGATAAGCTGAAGCGCACGGGCTGAAGAAAATTTAGACGGGATTGGAACAACTCGAACTAATACATGAAAAAAAAATCAGAAAACAGAAAGAGTTAATTCCCCGAAGCTACAACTCCTAGCACCTAACTCTAAATCTAACTTTCAAGGAACTACAAGCCTACAATTCCTAGGACTAGTGTCACATACAGTTGTAATAACTTTGCGAAAACGGGAAAAAGAAAAAAAAGGGAAAAGAAGGCCGCATTAGAGCGATAAGTCACCTGGGTTGATGATATAGCCGAGCGCGATCGAGATCAGAAGCGGCAGACCCTCCGGCGTCTGCCTCCGATCCGATCCTACCACGCCACGGGCTCCGATTCCGATCGGGGCCTGCAAAGCGCCCAGCCGCCCACCAATGGCGTCACCAATCCGATCCGACCAATCCACGGGTCGCCAGCAGCACTACAACCCAGCACACTACGCCGCGCTCACTGAGGAGGATGGATCGATCTTGCCGCGCGCGCGGCGGGGCGGGTGGCTCCCGATCGAATCGCCCGCTCGGGAACGAAACCGCTGCCGAGGCGTTTCCGAGTGGCGTATTTGAAGGAGCCGGTGGTATTTGCTTGCGGTTAATATATGGACCCCACGCCGACTGGGAATTTTACGGTGGGTTTTGACTTGGTCGCGGTGAAGGAAACGAGCAGCTACTACGTGGGTGCCAAGTTGAACTCCGATTCGTAGTGAACCCCTCGACTCAAGGCCCATCATTTTGGTCCGGCCCAAGAAGCACCACGCTGTCCGACCCATGCATGGTGCCCACGCCCCTGGCCGGCCCGTTGTGGTGTGCTTAGGCTGTTACTGGAGCACGCCAGGCGGCATCATGGGCGCGAACAGAATAATGGCATGTTTGGATGGCCGGTTTTAGACCCAAAACCTCTGGAAAATACAGCTCCTAATCTTTTTACATGTCAGGAATTGACCAAAACGAGAAGGAATTTCTTCAGAGGAAAAATGAAATCAAGAACCAACTGAACAAGAACGATAGCTGCAGGCTTACTGATAGAGATCAGATACAAGGATAAGGTCGCTAGGGAGACGACAGTTCTACAGCTAAAGCTACTTGTTCTAGGGTTATTGGTTCTTCATATCGATAACCTTACAGCATAGCAGACCCGAGCCTAAATAGCAGATGGCTGGGTGATTAAAAGAAAACAGAAGTTTATTGAAGTAAAGGTACTATCCTTTGATGACTGCCGTTGATCGCCAGATGGACGGGGAAGAACAAGTCCCTGAAGAGGTATACTTGACGCCGACTTGCTCTGTTTGCCTATATGACGAACTGAATGGCTTGCAGTTGATTAAATGGCAACGCAAATGTTCAGAATCCTGACAATGCACCCCCCCCCCCCCCTAACATCCTTGTCCTCAAGGATGAAAAGAAGGGAAAACCTTCCTGACAAATGCTGCATCCTCCCACGTAGCTTCACTCTCTGGTAGATTAACCCAGTGAATCAACCATTGGACCACTGGCTCATTGTTTGGTGGAATCAATCTTCTTTGGAGTATAGCTGCAGGAGCAACATTGATAGTCCCTTTGTCATCAACAAGAGGTAATTTTGGGCTTGGAACAGCTTGAGGTCCAATGTGCTTTTTCAGCTGACTCACATGAAAAACATCATGTAATTTGCTAGCCTTCAGGTAACAGTAATCTGTATGCTGCCTTCCCAATCTTTTCCAGAACTCTAAATATCCCATAAAATTTGGAATGCAACTTGAGGGATCTGTGAGCACTTAATGATGTATGCGTATAAGGTTGAAGTTTCAAGTAAACCATGTCTCCTACTTGAAATTCCCTTTCAGATCTTTGCCTATCTGCCTGGTTTTTTATTCTTGCCTGAGCTTTCTGCAGATTGTCCTTGATGATTTGAGAAGCCACTGTTCTATTTCTCAACTGTTCTTCAGCTGGCAAGTATGGGCAATCAGGAATCGCTACTTCAGCAACCATTGGAGGGGAAAAGCCATACAGAGCTTGAAATGGTGTTATGTTTAATGAGGTGTGATAAGAAGTGTTGTACCACCATTTAGCCAGTGTTAACCAATAGTGCCATCTCTTTGGGCTGTTAAAGCACATGCATCTCAAATAATTTTCCAAACATTGGTTGACCCTTTCTGTTTGTTCATCTGTTTGGGGGTGATATGCTGTTGTTAAATGTAGTTGTACACCAAATGCCTTGAACAAAGCTTGCTATATAGTACTTGTGAATATTGGATCTCTGTCAGTTAATATCACCTTTGGTAGGCCATGTAATTTGAACACATTGTCCATGAAGAGGGTCACTACATCTTGGGCTGTATATGGATGAGTAAAAGAGATGAAATGGGAATATTCTGTTAGTCTATTGACTACAACCAAAATCACATCTTTGTTTTGTGATTTGGGAAGGTCTTCTACAAAGTCCATTGATATATGTGTCCAAGCCATTTCAGGGCAGGCAGTGGTTGTAACAGTCTAGGATAGGGACCAAGTTCTGCTTTGTTCTTCTGACACACTAGACAATTCTTGACATAATTGTTTACTTGAAACTTCATGCTAGGCCAGTAAAACACCAACTTGATTCTTTGATAAGTTGCTCTTTCTCTAGAATGACCTCCCAATGCCGATTTATGGAAACTGTCCATCAGCTGTTGCTTGAGGAGTCCATAGCCTCCAATTAGAAGTTTGCCTTTGTATATGAGAATTCCATTTGCAAGGGAGTAGTTTGGTATGGCTTGCGCATCTATACTTAGCTTGGCTATCATGTCCAAACATTTGGCATCCTGATCATAACTGGATATAACCTGTTCCATCCACACTAGAACAGCACAGGAAATTACCATCACTTCCTGAGAATGTGTTGCTCTAGATAATGCATCTGCAACCTTATTCTCTCTTCCCTTTTTTACTCCACAGAATAATTGAATTCCATTTACTTGATTAAGAGTTTATGTTGAATGCCTTCCACTAGCCTTTGATCTTGTATGTATTTCTGTTAGAGTATATTGGTAGTTGTAGATATATGTATCATAGACTGCCATATGTATTCAAGGGAGGCTTGGCCCTCAAATCTTGTACTCAATATATACCAGCTGAGAGACTGTTGATCAGTTTTGATAATAACTGATGTGCTGGCAAAGTAATGCTTTCCACCTTTTTACTGCCTCCGGGATTGCTAGAGCTTCTTTTTCATAAGTAATGCAGCTGCAGCTTTTGTGCCTAATGTTCTGCTAAGAAATGCAATAGGTTTACCATTTTGCATGAGAATTGCTCCAATGCCATTTCTAGCATTAGCTTCTAACACAAAATGGTTGGCTAAAATTTGGTAAGGCCAACAGTGGTGGTGTGCATTTGCTTGTTTGAGTTTTTGGAATGCCATTTGTTGACTATTGGACCACTGAAAGTTGTTTTTCTTTTGGGCATCAAACAAAGGCCTGCACATGATTCCATATCCAGCAATAAATCTTCTATAAGTAACCATAGAATGGGAGCAAGTTATGTGTATGTCTATAGTTGATCGGTTTGGACTTTAGATACATTCCCTCCATTGCACCTTTTGAGAGTGTCTTATTAATTTGAGGCCTTACTAAATTAAGATCATCATCATTAAAACCAAGGAACCTAGCAAACTCATTAATGGTGATTCACACAATTTTTGGAGTGGCTTAGAAGTTATATGTCACAAAATAACAATGTGCACATGGTTGGCCTGTCAGCAGTTTGCTGGGCGTTATGGAAAACTAGAAATGCAGTCCGTTTTGACAAAAAAAACAAATTAAATCTCCTACTGAGATTATTTGCTTAACATCTACTTTCATATCGTACTGGTCAGGTCTTCATATCATACTTTCATAAAACTTTTTTCTGCTTATTAGTTCCTAGTGGGAGATCTGTAATATAAGAACTAGTTCCTTCAGCTTAGTAGTCCCTAGGAGCCTTTTAAGCTAGAGTTCTTCTGCAGTTGCAGTTGCAGTTGCCTAAACCCGAACCTTGTGGTACTACCGTACTACTTTGTAATTTCTTCCGGTAATGAAATTCGGGCCGAGCCCTTAGTGGAAAAAAAAAAGGTGTCTTTTTTATTTTTTAGCCCTTTTTTCGAAACATTCTCACAAATTGACCTCTGGGGGAAACATTTCCGAAAATGGACCTTGAGCTTGGCGCCAGCATTGGTGGCGCCAAGCATACACGCCTCGGCGCCAGAGCCGCTGGCGCCAAAATCCCTGCGCAGGTGATGACCTGGCTGCTAACATGGAGAGGCTTGGCGCCACCCAGCTTGGCACCAGGCTGGATGGCGCCAAGCTAGGCTGGGTGGCGCCAGGCTAGCTTACACAGACACGGGAGGTTTCCTTTCTCTGTTTTGCATTGCACAAGTTCCCAGCCGGCCCGCCGCTCCTCCCCGCCCTCCCGCCGCTCGTCCCCGTGGCTGCCTAGCGGTCCTCCCCACGCAACACCGCCCGCCGCTCCCCGCACCCGGCCGCCCGCCCTCCGCTTCCCGCGCCCGCCCGACGGTCCTCCCCGCGTCGACCCGTCCAACCGCCCACCCGCTGCTTCCCGTGCCCACCCGGCGCTCGTCCCCGCGCGAGCCCACCCGCCGTCCCGCACCCGCCCACCCGCCCACCGCGGGTCCACGCGCCCGCCCGCCCGCCCGCCACTCCCTGCTCCTCCCCGCGACCGTCCCCTACAAGGTAATATAGGATAGTTAGATACAATTTAGATAGGTAGATACAATTTAGATAGAATAGTTAGAATTTAGATAGGTAGGTATAATAGTTAGATAGAATAGTTGGATAGATAGTTCGATAGAATAGTTGGATAGCTAGTTAGAAAGAATTTTCTTCGTATGTAATTTTCGTTACAAAGTTATATAGTTAGTATGGTACTCCCTCCGTTCCAAATTGTATGTCGTTTTAGCTTTTTTAGATTCATAGATATTATTATGCATCTAGATATAGTGTATGTCTAAATGCATAATAACATCTATGAATCTAGAAAAATCAAAACGACCTATAATTTGGAACAGAGGGAGTTGTTAGTTAGATAGTTATATACATAGTTACATAGTTAGTAGTACTTAGTAGTTAGCAGTTAGTAGTGAATTTGATAGTATTTAGTTAGTTATTTCATACAAGAGATCTTGTATTTAGTATGGTTCATTTATGTTTTACTAAATGAGTTGTGCGTCATTATGTGTACGGACTAGATGGACAACCTAGTTAGCATCTATCATGGAGGCACCGTGGAAAGAGATCATTATGGATATGTTGAGCTTGTTGAGATGCAAAGCGTGGCTGTGTTATTCGATGAGAAGCCTTCATTTTCTGAGTTGGTTACAAGGGCTCGGAAGGAGCTACATTGCCATGGAGATGATGGCATCATAGTGGAGGGTGTACTTCACCTAGGTACCCCTCCCAACCTTCTAAGGAAGATGATCCCAATTTGTTGTGCAAACTAATGGGAGAAGTATGTGAGATCGGTTATGTAGTGCAAGTTCCAAAGTTTGGACGTGGTTGTGCGTTGGGTGTCAGTTGATCCCATCCCTCGCCGGTCTTCCCCACCAATAGGTCAGCACGCACACTTTGACCCTCCTGTCCCGAAACCTGTTATCGACGTGGATGTTGCACCTACGATTCCTGATGCTGAATCTACCCCCAATGAGGTAGTTGGAGATGCTTGTCTGACTCTTGATGCTGTGGCATATCTTCCTCATGAGATCCCATTGACACAAAATCATCCGAGTAAGTGTCTTATCCGCACGCTTGTTGGGAGCTACCCCCTTCATTACATCCATTTTTTTCCTTCTTTCATCAAATTTCTACTTATGTTGCAGGAGACATTCCTGACAATGTGGATGTGCCCCCAGTTGTTGCACAAGTGCACTGTGGAGATGGATTCCGTGGTTCCAATAGTGTTAAAATTATGAATGATTCGGATGCATATGAGATGGGAATGGATCTTGAATCTGATGATGATCGCCCTGTTGGAGAGATGACAAAGAGTGATGTTGAGATGTTCAGGCGTATCTTTCCCGACCGCCGTGATCCAAGAGTTCACGAGTTTAGTGATCTTGCTCATTCCGATCAGGCGTGTGCAGAAGGACGTGATGATGAGCTCCTAGAAGCTCCTGAGGCCAGCCCTAGCATGGTAATTGAGAAGGATAGGGTATTCAAGGACCTCCCTGCATTGAAGAGGTGGTTGTAGGTGTTTGCAGTGATACGAAAGAGACCTTACAAGGTGTTGCATTCATATGCGGAGCACCGTTACACAGTTGTGTGTGAGAAGGAAAGCTTCTCATGGAGGGTTTGTGCAAGGAAGCAAAAGGTAACAGGGAAGTGGAATATCACAAAAGTTGTTGGGCCACACAATTGTGCTGACCATGAGCTTAGAATGAAGCATCCGCAGTTAACATCAACCCTCATTGCCAAGTGGTTGATGGCAATATTGCAGTTAGAACCCAAAATGAAGGTTAGGACAATTATCAGGACCGTTGAGGAGTTGGATGGAGGTTATGTGATAAGTTATGGTAAAACTTGGAGGGCTAAGCAGCGAGCGTGGAAGATGATATATGCAGACTGGGAGGCTGGGTACGAGCAGCTACCGGTACTTTTCAATGCAATCAAAGCGGTGAATCCAGGCATGCATTATGAGTACATACCAAAACCAAATGAATGGAAGGATGGGAGACAGATATTCTTCCATGCTTTCTGGTGCTTCCCTCAATGTGTCGATGCCTTTAGGCACTGTCGTCCCATCTTCTCCATTAATGGTACGTTCTTGATTGGCAAATACAGGAGCAAACTTCTTATAGCCATATCCTGTGACGCGAACAACAACTTGTTTCCTTTGGCATTTGCATTGGTTGAGAGGGAGAACAATGACGGTTGGGGATGGTTTTTGAGGCTAGTATGGTTACATGTGGTTGAGCCTGATAGAGAGGTTGGCATCATATCTGATAAGCATCAGGGCATACTTAATACCATGCGAGAGCAGATAGAGGGATATGCACCTTTGCACCATCGTTGCTGTACTCGGCACCTTGCCGAGAATCTACTCCGGAAGGATGGTGTGAAGGATAACTTTGAACTATTACAGGATGCTGCTCGTCAACTTGAGGATAGGTACTTTCAGCGAAAGTTGGAGTAGGTCAGGACCGCAACAAATGCAAAACGTAGACAATGGCTCACAGGTTTGATGAGGGATCTGGACAAATGGACAAGAGCTCACGATGTCGGTGGATGGAGGTACAAGTTTCAGTGCAGCAACATGGCAAAGTCATTCAATAAGTTGTTATTAGGGATACATGGAATGCCCGTGAACACAATCATTCAATTCACCTTCTACAAGCTTATTGCTTGGTTCAACGATAGACACATCTATGCATTGAGGTTACAGAGTGCTGGAGAGAAATGGCCTCCCAGACCAAAGAAACACCTAGAGAAGGCAAAAGAAAGGGCGGCCACACATGAGGTTATATGTTTTGACCTCGGCACAGGGACTTATCAGGTGGAGCAGAGGGGTGGCACAACGTCCGACAGCGAGGTCCGAGAGTCGAGGATCCATGTGGTAGTCCTCCGAGATTTCACATGCACTTGTGGTAAACCAAGGCAATACCACTTTCTATGTTCTCATTTGGTGGCAACAGCTATGCATCGCAACTTTGATATCTAGAACATGATACCTCATGAGTTCACTGTAGACACGCTTGCGCACACATGGAGCCCCCGCTTCATGCCTTTCAGGGATCCTAGAGAGTAGCCTCCATATGATGGGCTTAAGTACATTGCGGATCCAGCTTACCGTTGGAACAAGCGTCAATCAAGGAAGATGACGAGGCATAGGATGGTTATGGATCGGATACCCGAAAGAACAAGGCGTGGTAGAGCAACCCCATTTCTTACTGACCCCAAGCAAAACGAGTGTGGCAAGTACGGTAGACTGGGACACAATTCACGCACTTGCCATTGGCAGATTAGTGAGGTGCGAGTAGTGGTTGTTTTCATTATTTCGTATATGTCGTATTCATTCAATTAATTATGCATGTCTCAATTTATGCTTGCAATTGTGTCAATTATTTGTACATTTATAATTTTATGTTTCGTTGCATATTGAATTTATATTTCATTGAATTTTTGTAGGATGGCGCAATTCCACCTGCTCGACTTGGTGTACAACCACACCCACCGAGGATGTCTCATAGCGGGGGGAGGGGGGGCAGGTAATAATGTGTACGTGTTGATCGAATTTTTGTGAGCGTGCATGTGTTGCTTGTGAAATAACTGAAGAACATGTTTGATTGCATGTAGGACCTTCCGCTCCTTCGTTTTAGAACCCATGATGGATTCTTGGAAATGCGGCACGATGACCGCTACACTCCTTTCCTGCAGCTTGCCGGCCTAGATGTCATCTCGTTTTAGGTTCATTGTGGGTTGCCCAAGTTCAACTCAGCGGTCATAACAGTGTTGGTTGACAGGTACTATCTTCAATCGTAGCATCCATTCATAGCCTATTGTTCATGCCCTTCCATATTTGACATGTAACCTTCCTTTGTCCAACATGTAGGTGGCGGCCTGAGACTCATACCTTCCACTTGCCGTTTGGAGAGATGGCAGTTACGCTCAAGGACTGTCACTGACGATTCACGGCGACGCAGTGACTGGGCTATGCAGGTTAGATGGTTGGAGAGAACAAGTTGCGGCCTTCCTTGGCCGTGAGGTTGACGAGCAAGGTGCTTGCACTTCTGGTGTTCTAATCTCCTGGCTGCGGCAACAGTTTGCACAGTGCCCCAAGGATGCAAATGAGCACACTGTTGGGAACTACTGCAAGGCCTGGATCCTACACTTCTTCGCCTTTTGTTCCCTAACGCCACGGGTGACACTGCGTCGTGGATGTGGATCCACTGCCTCACGGATTGGAACCAAGCGGGTCAGTACAGCTGGGGCTCTGCAATTTTGGGTTTTTTGTACCGGCAGTTGTGCGAGGCTTGTCGTCGGTCTACTTTCTCAGCGTCACTTGGTGGATGCGTGTACCTACTGCAGTTGTGGATGTGGGCGCATCTACCAGCTGGCCGTCTGGAGGTTCTGTCTCACCGTGAGTGGTTCCCAGATCAGCCTCCTAGAGAGCAACCTACCTGAGCGTACCTTTGGGACCAGGTTAAGGTTCCGCACAGTAGGTTAGAGCGGGCGTGCTGCGATTTCACGAATGAGCTAGACATGCTCACGACATCTAGTGTAAGCAAATTATAATTCCGAAGCTGATTTCAGTTGGTTAAGTATATCATCTAACATCTTGTTTGGACATGTTGCAGGTGTCGTGGGAGCCGTACGTAGGAGAGGGGGCACTAGCTTTTTCTCTGAGCACCGTGTGTTCGAGCGATGATGACTAGTACAGGATGAGGTGCCCCCTTGTATGTTTCTATGCCGTCAAGTTCCACCTTCCTGATCAAGTTGCACGCCAATTTGGGAGGAGATAGATTTGGCCAACGGCTCCATTCTCGACTGGCGTAGAGTTACATAAGTAAGTGTTTTGTTATTTCAATTATCTCATGATGGTCTAGTCCTATAACTCAAGTTATAGGACTATGAGTAAGTTATAGGACTACGGGTAAGCTTTAACATCTTACGTGATGTGCATATTGGATCGTAAGAAGAACAGGAAGGTTTATGAGTGGCACGTATACCACCAGCCTTACATTGACCAATGGGAGGAATTCCACAACAACGTAGACAAGAACAACGAACCACACACAAACAGTGAGTATAGGTGATACCAAGCTTGCTACCAAGGTGCGGCACGTTGTAGGCTGAGACTTCAATGGACACAAGATGACTACGGTGATATCGAGTCCTCCTCCGATGAAGACACGACGTATGACCAAAGTACTCGTGTAGGAAGGCAGGTGGAGGCAGGACCAATATTGGATAGAGTGGTAAGTCAATTGGATTATTTTTCTATGTTAAGTCACTTTTGTAGAATTAGTCATTTAGTGATTTAGGTAGGTACAAACTTACTCATTCACTTGGTTGCAAGGCCATACCCTCAAAACCTCAGTTGAAGACATTGAGCGGTTTCGTCCGAGAGTCAGGGACGACGAAACACGTAGCTTCCTAGATGTAAGATTCTAAATATCCTTTGAAATATATTACTAATACCTTCAATTATTTCACTTAACCTATTCTTGTACAATAGAGACTGTCACGTCGGCTACACCGTGCGGCTGCTCGTTGTGGTTGCAGGACAGCCATGACGCGAGACATGCACGTCCCTTCCTTAGGCACAGGAGGCATAGGTTCGTCCAGCCTAGAAGCTATAAGGGCCGAAGGCATTGCGTTCGAGGACGAGGACAACGACGAGGAAGATGAGAGGGACGAAGAGGTTGGCTCGTCTCAGATGCAGGATACTCCCTTGACTAAGCTTACACAGCCTACAGGCACTAGGAGACACCGTCCACCTTCCCCTTACACTCCAGGCACGAAGGCTCTTGGTCACAAGGGTAAGGGTAAGATTAGGAGGCAGTGAGGGTCTGTGGTAGATGTTTATCTGTAATAATATGAATTTTGTGGACTCTCATTACGAACTATTGTGTATATGTACTATTGTGGAGTGTCAAGTAACAATTAATTAACTTGAATCCCCTGTTGAGGGGTAACCTGCTGGTAGGCCGTAAGTTTTGGCCACTTATCCGTCCAAATTTCAAACAAAAGTGAAAAAAAAATATGATTTCCGTAAGTTTTTGCCGGTTAATCGTTCGAACTAAATGAGCTAATTGCACACTGCACATCATGCATAAAAGCAGAAAACCAATTGACTGAACTAATGAGGGAAATGTTTCTGTAAACGATTGGTGGACCGTCCGATTCGTAACTGGCGGACTGTTCGGCCCCACCGGATCATCCGCTACACCTTGGTGGACCGTCTGGCCGGAGTTACCCAGCGGACCGTCCGTGCGACCAAGGTGGACCATCTGGCCCCCCCGAACCGTCCAACAGACAGCAGCGGACTATTCACTAAGCTGAGTTAGAGACTCAAACCGTGTAGAGTGCCAGCATTAACTTGCGGACCGTCCGCCCGGACATGTACATCTAAAGGCACGGGCCTTTCTCCTTCCTCACCCTAGTCCTACTTTTCCCTCACCCGAGCCTTCCTCTCTTTTCCTCCTCCAAACAAAGAAAAAGACCCCTCACCTAGGGCAAGATTTTGGAGGCTTCCCCGAACCGTCCGTCCATTTCTCGGACTCTCCGCAGGATTCTTCATCATGACCGGACGGTATTTCATCAAATCCTTTCTTGATTGTCTTGGATTTTAAAGGATTACAGTGGTTAGGGTTTGATGGGGGATTTAAGATTTATCCATGGATTTGTGTTGTAAGTTTGGGAGATTGATTTCTAAAGGCTTAGAGAAGATTTGTTCAAAATTTGCGCGGTTGATTTTGTCTATGGTTGGAGATCGAAGGGTTGGAAAATTGGAACCCGCGGTTCCTCATCGTGGTCTCGTGATGAACTGCGGACCGTCCGCCCCTCTCGGGCAGACCGTCCGCAATTCATCAGCGACCACAGTAAGAACCGTGGCATCTAAGGGACTTATTGCTTATTCAATTATTCATATGAATCAAACTAATGTTCGTCCACGTGTTCTTGACAATGATCGTGCTCGTCGTATCACTAAGGCTTTGGCAAGCAAGCTTAAAAGGGGAAGTTCTTCTAAAAGGCCAAGAGTGGATGATGAGGGTGATTTAAGTAATGATGACTCAAGGGATAATGACTATGAGCCCACTGATACTGAGGTCGAATCTTCAGTAGCTCCTTCAGTTAATGATGAGGATGATGAGATGAATCAAGATGGTGATGTCGATGAGATCATTGATGTGCTGTCACATACTGCTCCTAAGAGAAGGTGGACAATGGATACAAATTCAAGAGAAAGAACTCCTTATCAATACGATCTTCCTTGAACCACTTCAAATCTCTTCTTCTACACTCAAGTACAAGAGGATGCCTTCTTTGGACATTTGCTGAGTAAGACGGTATTTAAGCACCAAACCATTGATTTCCATTATATGGCTCAGCAACCCGTGATGACTGAAGTAGTTGGTAAATTTGAAGCTATTGGCCTAAGGGCATTTCTTGAGCATAGATGTGATTGGAATGACACCATCATTCATCAATTCCATGCTACAGTAGAGATTAATTTTGAGGAAGATAAATTGGAGTGGATGTCGGTAAAAGGAAATATGAGGCCACATTTGCTGAGTTTGCTTCTATCAATCAATTAAATTATGATTTCCTCACTAATGATCAAAGCTTTAATATGATTGATGAGAATCCACTAGAGCTTGATGCCATTACTCAATATTATGAGCTGGCTAGGACAGATATCTCTAGAATGTATGGCAAGATCATTGGTATTAGGCATCATCCGGCTGTCATTAATAAGATTGCTAGAGTAACAATACTACCTAAGAGTGGATATAAAGATGGTTTTGTGGGCTACCATAGGAACTTTGTTCATCATGTGATGGATGGTCAGAAGTTTGATGTGGTTAGGTTGATCATGGATCAACTTGCTGACAAAAAGGTTAACCTTGAGATAAATGTATACTTTGCTCCATATATCATGGCACTTATCAAAGAAAAAACTAAGTTCTAAGGTCCTTGTGAGATGGTTCACACTCCCTTCAAGCCTTATAAGAATGATAAAGTTTTTCTTGAAAGGGACTTGACTCCTTTCCCGGATGTGGGAGGAGTTCAAGATGATGGAGACATGGGATATATAGGAGAGGCTCCACCTCAGGGTGATGATGCTCAGGCTATGCCTCCTCCTCCTCCCCCTATGCAGTCACAGTGGGTACCTCCAGTTGGTTATTTTGACCCTTACTTCGCCACCATGCAGCAGAACATGAATGAAAACTTCCAGCATATGCAGCAGGGGCTCAGTTCACACCTTGAGGTATTTGGGCAGCAAATGGTGACAAACTTTTAGAATATGCAGTAAAACATGCATCAGCAGATTGATAACCGTTTTATGGCTTTTTGGCACCATATCCACTCTACTATGTATGCGCCCATCATGACTAGGCTGCAGCACGTTCAGGAGGGTCTACACAGTGATATTGAGGCCTTGGATGCTAGATTCGGTGACTTAGACATAACTGAGCAGCGTCAACAGGTTGATGAGCGGCAGCATAAACTTGAGAATGACTTCAATACTTTGTCATCCAGCTTCCCGAGTTTCAGTGATCATTTCTATAGCATATATCCAGCTCCGGCACCTCTCCCTGAGTTCTATCCTCATCAACTTTATTATCCTCCTCCACCAGTGTCACAGGATGACTAGCCTCTTTTCGTACTTGATGGCAAAGGGGGAGAAGGTTTCCAGACTTGGAGTGGTGGATGTGTTGAAGAGGAAGCTCATGTAATGGATATTTGCATTTATGTTTGCATGGACTTTGGTTTGTAATAATTCGCTTCGCATTAAAACTTGGGTGTAATTCATGTTGAAATTTGTTTATGCGTTTTATTTCTTATTTTGTTTCTTGTTCTATTGTTTCTGGTAATGTCAAGCTAATCTTTTCATGGATCTCAATTATATTCTCTATTCTAGCCTCGGTTTCAACTTTGTAGGGTAGTTTCCGCCAAAATCTCTATATCCATGCATATGTGAAATTAATGGAATCAAAATATATTAACATATGCACGGGGGAGTTCTTCTCTACTCATTAACTTAGTTTGAGAAAGCGAATGAAATTACAAGAAAAAGTTGTTCTAAGAGAGGTCTACCTGTACGAGGGTGGACGGTTTGGCCCTAGGCGGCGGACGTCAGCTACGTAGATAGAAATATGTTATCGGGTCGAGAAATTATATCTCAAAGGCGGACGGTCCACCGGTGTTTCAGGCGGACAGTCCGCTTCGAGCAGACGATCTGGCCCAAGGTCGCAGACGGTCACCTAAACCTAGGCAGAAGCATGTTCTCAGGCCGAGAAATTATATCTCATAGGCGGACGATCCGCCGGTGTTTCAGGTGGACAGTTCGCTTCTAGCGGATGGTTCGGCCCAAGGTCGTGTACGGTCACCTAAACCTAGACAGAAACATGTTCTCGGGTCGAGAAATTATATCTGAAAGGTGGACGGTCTGCCAGTGTTCCTGGCGGACAGTCCGCTTCGTGCGTATGGTCCGGCCAAAGGTTGTGGACGGTCACCTAAACCTAGATAGAAACATGTTCTCGGACTAAGAAATTATTTCTCAATCGAGGACAGTCTAGCCCTAGATGGCGGACGGTCCAGCCAAAGGTCGCGGCAGACCGTCTGGCCCTATGTGGCGGACAGTCATCTAATCGTATATAGAAACATGTTTTCGGGCCATCTAAAAGGTGAACGGTCCGCATGTATTCTACTCGGTACTTCTTTTTGTCATCGACCATACTTAAAGTGCATTTGACAATACAATGAAAAGTCCAACAGTAATGGAGACTACTGTGTGCAACGAGGCCACTTTCCCTTCCTCAGGGCATCAGGATTCTCCTCAATCACTGCTTTCGCTCGGCGTGCACGCTCAAGCTTTTTCTCCCTCTCCTCCCTGTTCGCAGCTACACGCCTCATCTTCCTTGTGCTCCTTTTCTGCAGCCTCCTCTCTCCATCTCTTCTCCATTGTCTCCTTCTCTGCCTCCCAACGCAACATTTCCTGCATCTCCTCCTTGTCTTCAAGCTTGATCTCAATGTCGATCCATTGCTCGAAATCACAGAGCGGTGGAGGAGTCTGCAACAAATTCAATTGTTACAAAATAAAAAAAATATGGAATAGGTCATACAACACAAATTAATTATTAGACAACATCAATTTCTCACCATCTTATTAATGCGCTGCTGATGAAGTGTAGGCTCAAACGTAAAATTGAAACACATCCAATACTTCTGCTTATACGTATCCTCTGCATTAGACTTGGCTACCTTGCAAGGATCGCCGCAAAAGCACATGAGCACTGGAACACCACTAGGCAGAGGCAATGGGTCGAAGGAATTTCCGGTCATCCGGCCATAACTACAATTTAGTTATTTTCGTTGTAAGAACCGAAAGCAATTAACATTAAAGCTACACCTAGGGTTTCCAATTCGTTCCACAACAATGAACCCATAACATAACAACGTGCGTTGTTGAGGTTACCTTGGTTTTCTAGCTTTTCCACGCCTTGACATCCTACGGTTATGTGAAACCCTAAGTTAAAAAATCCGACTATTATATACCGAATCGACGTGAAAAAAATTATAAAGGAGCGAGGATACCTTGCTCTTGAAGATCCACGGAGCAAATCAAAGTTTCCAAGGTCCCATAGGCCGATTTGTGATGTATGACGAAATGGAGAGGTAGAAAAATCGAGAGGGAGGAGAAAGAAGAGGCTCGAGCAGGAAGGAGGCAGGTGTTTATGTTTAAAGCTTGGCGCTAGGCTGGATGGCATTAGGCTTGGCGCCAAGATCTATAGCGCCAAGCTTGATGCCAGGATCTTAGGTGGTACCAAGCCTAGCCATGTCAGCATCCAGGTCATCACCTGTGCAAGAATCTAGGCGCCAGCGGCTGACCCCAAAGCGTGTATGCTTAGCGCCACCAATGCTAACGTCAAGCTCAAGGTCCATTTTCGGAAATATTTCCTCCACGAGCCTCTATTTGTGATAATCTTTCAAAAAAAGGCTAAAAAACAAAAAAGTCCGAAAAAAAAGATACCACAACACAGCAAGTTCTTGTTATTTTGAACCCTGTAAATGCACCCAAGCAGCTGCCGACCATCCAAGACAGATAAAAGAATCAAAATAACTGCGCTTGTGGATAGATACAGGTGGGAATGAAAAATGAAAACGAGCTCGAATGCATGTGCCGAAAACATCCCAATCACAGCCCACAGTGGGCAACAAATTTATACAGGCGCGCCCTTTCAAAGGCTCCTCTCTACAAAATCCCAGATCCTTTCCTCCATGTAGATCCGGTCACTGAGCCGACGCGGCATGTGCCTCTCGTCGGGGAAGAGGAGGATCTCGTACGGCTTGCCCTCTGCCATCAGCGAGTTGATGAGCCTCGCCGTGTGCCTGAAATGAACGTTCTCATCGATCATCCCATGGATGAGCAGCAGCTTCCCTTTTAGGTTCTTCGTGTGATGCATGATGGACCCGTACTCGTAAGCGTCAGGATGCTCAGAGGGGATACCCATGAACTTCTCGGTGTAAAAGGTATCATAACCATCCCATGCAGTCACTGGAGCACCAGACACCGCACAGCAGAATGTGTCTGGAAACCTTGCAAGGCACATTGCTGAGAGGAATCCGCCATAGCTCCAGCCATAGATACCAATATGGCCAGGTTTTGCAAGGCCTTTATTTATTAACCACTCCGCTCCTTCTAATTGATCTTCGGCATCAACACGACCAATGTTATACTTCAGTTGTCCCTCAAAATGTAGTCCTCGCCTTGCCGATCCTCGATTATCCATCTGCAAGAGAAATAGTGTTTGCCATGAAATGCTAAATAAATTTATTGTCATGAACTCAGCATAAATCCAAATAAATGACAGAATTCATGCTCCATGTACCGAAAGTTTGCAAGATTCAAGTGACTATGCTTGCACTACAGCTGTGAACACTTAGTTTGTTTAAACAGAAGCATTAGCAAAGTTCTGTAGTGTACAGATTGCTGTAAAGGAAATAACTCGACTCAATTGTTTCATAGCTAGCTGCTAGCCTGCTGAGAACATATTTTCTTAATATAAAGGTACTACAATGATTTAATGCAAATATCCACAAGTGACTTAAACTACAATAGAAAAATGAACCTTTATCCTGCACTTTGTGTCCAATGTTCGGAATGGTACATCACGAAATGTAACAAAATCTTTTGTGAGTGGGTGGGGGTGTCCAATGTTACCAAGGTCCATGATCGTCTACTCTCTAAGTAATGTCATGCAATTCTCATAGAACTTCTAAATTAACAAAATATAGCACACTGTCCCAAAGAAAAATGACGCTCAACCCCCAAAAGAAGCAATAGTAGAATATTTACCTTCCAAACTAATATACCCTTACTTCGTAGGTATTGAGCTCTCATGTCAACTGTACTCATCCATGTATCACTAACAAGCTGGACACCAGGGCCACCATAAACGTTAACCAATGTTTTGTAGGGAGGTGGCCCGTATTTCCTCTCGTCAGGAAGGTAGAGAGTGCCATATAAAGTGGTCCCATCCTTTGCTGTAATTTCAACTATCTCCGGAGACAGCTGCTGGAACTTTTTAAGTGACGGAACTGTCGATGGCTGCTCAAACAGGGGCATAATTACTCTTCCATCAAGCAAAGAGCACAGTAAGATCACAGGTGGAGATTTTATTGAGTCATACACATCAATAAACCTCAGCAACTGATGTTCAAGAATTACTGAATGTCGGCCAGTTCCATGAGTCAACCTTTTGGGAGGTTGCAAGGGAAGGTCCCAACCTGCAAAGAGATTGGTTTGGTACAGATTTGTCTCCAATGGTCCATCCAGCGTGCCAGTGAAATATACAATTCCACTGCTCTCATTGACAGCTGCAATTTGTTCAACCATCCAATCACCTTGTGTGAGGGGTCCTAAGCACACACCATTCTTGTCATGAACATACAAGTGTCTGAATCCTGTCTTTTCACTGGCCCAAATAAAGCCACCTGGATGTTTACTATTCACTCCTTTGTCTAGCGGAGTGAAACAATCATGCAATGTGATCCATGTATCATGCTGTTCTTCTAGTAAGACTTCCCTTTTACCCGTAGTAATATCAAACTTAAGTAATTTAAGTTTTGTGTGAGATCTGTTAAGAACTTGAACAGCAAGAGCATTATTATTCATCCAGTTGACTCTAGCTAGATATTCTTCGTCACCGTGGGAACCATTTGGATCTCCACAAAGGAGATCCATCCAAGTTACTTCTCCTCCATGGGAAGAAACAACACCAAGTCGCACTTTAACATTAGCTGCTCCCGCAAACGGGTATGCATGGTCTTCTTGAGCATCTGGACCAACAGAACTTTTACCCTGATGCATAATTCTATACAGTGGAATCTCAGTTGAGTCCACTTCAGTAAATGCAAGGTGTTTGCTATCAGGAGACCACCAGAATCCCATCTTCCTTTCCATCTCTTCCTGAAATGTCAAGAACGAAACTATTAGCTAGCACTAGTCAAAAAAGTTTCATACCAATGCTGATGGATCATCATGAGCACCTGTGCAATATACTCGGCAAGTCCGTGGATCTGAAAAGATAAAATAAACACAAATGTCAAGTTCTAAAGTATCAAGAACCAAGAATATATAATATGAGCTTTTTAAAATATTATCAGTAAATAATTGAACTAGTTGTTGTTCTAACTGTTATAGGAATACGTTTGCATAAGAACACACATGTTGCATAGGACAGGTAAGCTTAATAAAGAAAATTACTGAGGAAGGGATATAGGCATATATTAAGCAGCTTATCATATGTAGTAACTTAGAAGTTACAAGGCAGCTCCTAAAATCCTAGATACTCTCAAAGGCTGTTGCAAACATGTAAATCTTCACAGAGCATCTAAGCACATCAAGCCATACCCACTAGCTTCAGCTTCCCTGTGGAAGGAAAGCTTACAAACAAGAACAAACACTACAGTGCAACCCTCTGGCTCCAGAAAAAGCTTACTGGTGGCTAACTAAAGATTAAACAGGGTCAAATAGGCACGTGGTAGTCAATAACAGTACTAAAGTGGTTTGATGGTTTAATAACTTTTTTTGGCAAAATGCTAGCTAACAACTAAACAATATTTAATAACATTATCAAATAATATTGTTATATTAAGAATATAATATATATACAAATTTGTAAGGAAATACCTTCCTACTTTCTCTTGCACCGAAAGTTAATTGTTTATTTTCCCCATTAGAGAAACCCAAGGTATGCAGCTCGTCATCCTTTACATATGCAATCATGTTCCCGTTTGGAGATAGAAGAGGGTCAATTATTGGGGATGTGGGAGAACTTTTCAGCTTCAGGACTGGTTCCGAGCCAGACAAATCCTGGAAGTAAACCTATACAAAAAATGTACAATCAAATATATCTCTGATGCAATGCCACGTAACTGAAGATGTGTAGAGATTTTCAGAAATAGTTAACACTCATCAGTATCAGAATATCCTCAAAACAAGAACATTTGCAGTACTTAACCACATACCAAAAAAAAAACAAGTAGCACATATTTCACTTTGATTCTTTTAAAATCAGAATACAAGTTATCATTAGTAGCAACAGGCATTAGTGCTTCCAATAACTATCAAGGTAAGTTATTCGTACAACTGAATTAATAATTGATCAAACAACACGGGCCAGAAAAGACTTAAGTAAAGAAAGGGCGTTGAAATAGGTAAAATAAAATAATTTCAACCCCCTTAACTATTCAACTTCACGCAAGTAAGCCAAACTTATCAGATCAAACCAAATCATCTAAGCGCTGGCCAGGCCTGGTTGCACACAGTGAAATGTGGTTCAAATCAACAAACTTTGGTGTTTCTTTGATTCTTTCTAAGCGTAGTGACACAATTTGCAACTGTCTGTGGGCTTATTGTGCAATTTTACCAGATACATACATTTGGTAATGCAACATACAGGCCAATGTACAAGTATTTTAAATTTAATGATATTAGGTGTGCGACACAATCAAGTACTCAAGTTAGTGTTGTGATATGCATTCAAGGTGTACTGTTCAATTTGAGTCAATTCAAAATTCCGTGAATATCAAAGAGCTTGGATTTTGTGTTACCGTATCCTAAAAAAGGTAAAAGCCTTTGCAACCAGTTAAACTCATGTCTTGAAAGTATGGTCAATGTACAAGGTACCATTACAACCATGGGTCAATGCACAAGGTATGTCTTGAAAGTGTGGTCAATGCTCCCATATTGACAGACCTAGAATTCCTAAGGCTGCATAAACCTGCTAACCTTCCATTAAATCCACATCCACACCAAAGAAAGGGCTATAAACCTATTAACCCATCAAAGTGAGATTTGTAATGACAATTCAAACTATCATCTTCAAAAGCAATTTGCTACATCACAATCCCCTCCGTTGAACTAGATCAGTACAATGGACGATCAAATGCAATTTCCTTTTGGAGGCAAATGCCACAGTTCTAGTGAAATGCACGAAATGAGGCTACGGCTACTGCATTCATTTCGAACATTTCGATCCTGTTGCAATGGGCCAATGGCATATGGACCGGGGCATTTTGTCCCTCGAACTACCAAAAAAAAACTATTGCATTCGGTCCAACTGGTGTTTGTTCAGAAATTCAGTTGAACCTAAGGACACATTCACACAAGGAAGAACTAGCACCAAGAGCTTCTGAAGAATCCACTTACCCCGGACGGTAGCGGCACGACAATGCCAGCGCGAGAAGAGCCAGAGTGGCGGGCGCGCCACTCGTAGCGCGTGACCCCGAGGCCGCGCTCCCGCGCGCGCTCGCGCCGCAGCCGCTCCTCGGCGGAGAGGTTCCCCTCCTCGAGCCCGCCGCCGTCGGGGGGACCAAAGAGCAGCTCCTGGCGCTGATGCGCCGTGTCGAAGATGTACACCTTGCGGTGGAGCGTGCCGTCGGGGCTGTAGAGGTAGGCCACCCGGCGGTCGTCGGGGCAGAAGCTGAGCGCCACGGGCGCCCCGTAGCCCGGCAGCGGGTGCTGCACGATCTCCTCCACCGCCATGCCGGAGCAGTCGGCGCCCGCCGCCGCCTCCACGCCGCCGCTGCCGCCGGCCGCCAGGGCGTCCGCGAGCGGCATCCCGGCCTCGCTCTCCCGGCGCGGCTTCTTGCTGTTGTGCTGATCCGACGACCTCTCCGCCCCCGCCGCGTCGACCGATCGCATCGACCGCGAGGCCGCCGCCGGGGTGGCCCTCCTGCTTCTCGCGGCCTATCCCCTCGCCGGAAACCCAAGAAAGCCGGGATCTTTCCGGCGGGGAGGAGCCCGGAGCGGCCGGGGAGGGGAGGGAAGAGATCGGAAGCCGCCGCTCTAGGAAGGGGATGAGTGAGTGGGTTTGCCTTGGGGCTTTGGTTGTCGATTGTTCCAAGGAGGGATTTGGAAGTTTGTTGCGATTATTTTGCGCCTTTTTTTTCTTGGCCTCGGCGGATTAGTTTTTATTTTCTGTTGGGTGGTTGACTCCGTCCGTCTCCGACTCCGATCCTATCTTGTTCCGCTACAGGATAATAGCGAAGGAATTTTTGTTTTCTCAGGCTCGGATAAGAAAAATTCGGCAAGATAAGGGCTCCATGATTCGTTGAAATATGAAATTCGGTGCATGAATCGTATGATTGCGAGAACACAATCGCTGCTTAGTTCTTTCTTTTTCTTATTTTATTATCATGTCGTTGGGGACATGTTCAAGATTTCAAAAATTTATAAAGCTTATATGTATATTTCTTCAATATTATCCTACAAATGGAGATATTTAAATGTAGGGCTGGTTAGGATGTTGAATTATTTAACAAAGGTGTTTAAAATTTTCTTTGGAGGATTGCATCCAAAATCCACTGGGGGCTTGCTTGGAGGCTTCATTTGCCTAAGATCCAAGGTGGATCCCAGGTAAGACCTCAACCTGGGAGTTGGGAGGATAGGTGAAATGGATGTTTCTTAACTATCAATAAATCAAAATAAATCTAACAAATGCAATTTTTCAAGTTAGTACCCTCCTTTAATCATGTTTTAGTTTTGAAGAAAGTTGGGAGGTTTGATTACATTGCCAAAAAGGGTTTTAATTTGTGGGAATTGCCGATTGAACTTAACAAAAAATATAGAGGGTTACACTAAGGATGGCAAGGTATGCCTTTCTATCTGGATTACTTGCATTATGCCATAATTGCTGATTTTCTTGGTCAATGTATTCAAATTTGGAACTAGAGCAATGGTTGAACAAATTTGGATTACATGTGATAATTGAGTTTACTCAATTACTTACATTTTTATGACTGCCATAGTTTGCATCCTTCATAGAGCTAACGACACTGAGCTATGAAGTGGATGAAGTGAATGAGTAGTAGGAGGAAGATGGAGATAAGGAATACTTGAGGTGGAGAGCGTGTTCAATAGAAACGATACGGGTATGATTGAAGGTGCCAGTTTTGGTGTGAATAAGTGGATGAGTGGGAGCGAATAGAGAGGCGTAAGACTTAATGTGGAGAGTGTGTTCTGGAGAAACAACATGAGCATGGTGGAAGGTGCCAGTTTGGATGTGAATAAGTGGATGAGTGGGCACGAATAGGAGGCAACAACGCTTTGAGGTGGATGGGGGGGGGGGGGGGCTAGCCCCCCTGCCGCCCAAGACCTCCATTGGAACCAAAGGAAGAAGAGGAGGAGAAGAGAGGAAAAAGAAGGAAACAAGGAAGAAGGGGTGGATATAGAGGAGGAAGAAGGGAGCCCCTCCTAACCTTAAATCTTGCTTCCACCACTACTTGAGGTGGAGAGTGTGTTCAAGAGAAACGACATAGTTATATATGGGATTTCGCAGCATGGGAGAGGTGTGGAGTGTTGATTTTGTGTGTACTTGATATTTATATACTTTTCACAACAACTTCTCTATGTTATTCATATAATGGGGTTTTTAAATATAAGGTGTTATTCCAATTCTATTTTAGAATTGAGAATCGTCATGCATAGCCGTCTTAGCCGGTCTATAGACTCCAAACAACATCTAACCAACATAAGGAGGTTTCTTCAAACAATAGCATCTCTCTTATTACCTTTTTTTTAGTATTGTAGGTGTATTGGTTTCCTCATAAATTCTCTAGGTATTGCAAGGTCCTCATTTTTCCTTTATTACGTGATTCCTTGCTTTGTTGTTTGTGTTCCAAATGCCACATTTCAAATAGCATCCGAGTCCGTTTCACAAAGGAAATTCCCTTAAATATTTGTATATCTTTATTGGTTCATTTACATTTTATATACAAAGTTGAAATTAAGTCTACTGGCTCGATACAGTTGCAATTCAATTTCAAAAATATGTTATTGCATAACTTTTCGCCATTCAATTCGGTGTATATATAGTAACATGATCTTGTAGAACTTTTCCTGTACACGAGACCTACAAACCCAACTGATCATACAACAGCTCTGCTATGCCACACTTTTTCTTTTTACCTACCCGCTCCACATGTAAAAATATGTAATGTATGAACACCTTTATTGAACAAACATGCCTTAATTGTGTTGCGTGTTCAATGAATTGTTGGCTCTATCTACACTCTAAGTCATACTAATTTATTAGTAAAGATGCATTGCAATATGTGGGCATGACCAAGACATGCCCTGGATATATATTCTTTCGATCTTTGGCCATTTCTGCGCTTCTCTTCTAACATCACCTAACTCTAACCCCTAACCAATCATCTTAAATAAAATAAAAATGGGCCCTAACTAAATCCGACCAACAACCCGCTCGCATCAGAAGACCCAACCAACCAGGCCAGCAAGCCAACCGGCCCAGCTTAGCCTGACGAGCCCACCACTTCTCCCACGTCCCACCCCGCCGAGGCCGAGCGCGCCAACTCGCCACCGCGCGCGCGCCGGGAATGGCGGCGCCCCTTCTCGCTCTCCTGCTCCTGTTCCTCTCCGGTCCCCGCCGCTGCTCCGCCGCCGCGGCCTCGCCGCCCCCACCGTCCCCGCCCCCGCGGCCCGCGCCCCTGGTCCCGGCGCTCTTCGTCATCGGCGATTCCACGGCCGACGTCGGCACCAACAACTACCTCGGCACGCTCGCCCGCGCCGACCGCGAGCCCTACGGCCGGGACTTCGACACGCACCGCCCCACGGGGCGCTTCTCCAACGGCCGCATCCCCGTCGACTACCTCGGTAATATTAAGGGCATGCTCCGCGGCCTCCTTTTGTAGTTCAGCGACACTGATGCGATGATCCAAGGCCGTGGTATATATGTTAATGTGCAGCGGAGCGGCTGGGCCTTCCCTTCGTGCCTCCCTACCTTGAACAGAACATGCGCACGGGCGCCGCCGGTGCCGGCCTCGGCAAGATTGATGGGATGATCCAAGGCGTCAACTACGCGTCCGCGGCAGCCGGCATCATCTCCAGTAGTGGCTCTGAGCTGGTATATATATGTGTCCTCCAATCCCATCACCCCTACAAACCTGATGCTGAGCTTAATCTGGCAGGCAGCATTGCCATGATTTTGTTGACAAATCTGTTCGGGTGCAGACCACTGAATACTGTTGTTGCTTCGTGATTTGTTCACTTCACTCATGTGGTCCTTAATTGAATGAGCGATGTTGATTGTAATCTTTGTTGTGCTGCAGGGAATGCATGTGTCGCTGACCCAGCAGGTGCAACAGGTCGAGGACACGTACGAGCAGCTGTCGCTGGCTCTTGGGGAGGCGGCGGCAGCCAACCTGTTCAAGAGGTCGGTGTTCTTTGTGTCCATCGGGAGCAACGATTTCATCCACTACTACCTGCGCAATGTGTCGGGTGTCCAGATGCGTTACCTCCCTTGGGAATTCAACAAGCTCCTTGTCGGTACAATGAGACAGGAAATTAAGGTGCTCTCCTTGTTTTCCGGTTAGTTCTTTTTTAGGGTATTTTCCGGTTAGTTTATTCAGTGCAGCATTACTTGCCTTGTTTAGAGTGTGCTAGGCTGATAGAGCTTTTTACTTGGTGGTGCTATTCTATTTATAGTGAGGGATCTTGATGCTTGAATTGTTTTCACTTGCAATTGGCATAAATGGTCCCATGCGTCAAGGAGCTGTGCCTACAATCACCTTTTATCTGTTGCAGTTCTGAAGTTTAAACTCTGAACCCATGAAAGGGATTAAATTCAGTTGATTGAAATAATTATTCTGAGTTTACTAGGGACTAACCAACTATAATTGATATTGATTATGTCTTGGACTGAAGGTATGTTTGATTCGTTGATATGCTGGCACTATATTTCTGAAGTGATTTGTAATTTGTACTGCCCTCCATATCTTGAGCCAAAGTTAACTCCATTGCACTTCAGTCTTGACTGCTGGATCCGCTTCCATATTTATCCTTCTGTATTCATATGACCTGACTACGATACATCATGATTCTTTGTGCCCAATTTATCCCATCGATGAGTACTAAGGAGAACATACGATGCTTGTTGATTGAAGATGCGCATGCCTTGAAGTTGTATTGTGTGGCACCCAAGAGTTGAAACACATACTGTTTATAATGATACACCCAAGATTGTTTATTTTCTCTTAATGTTTATAAAACCTTCAGTATTAACTGGAATTCTGTTTTTTTGTTTTTTTTCATCTGTGAATCTTGTTGTATAATGGGAGTTGTATTGTATATTATCTACTGCTCTCTTCTGACAGTGAAGTTTTATGCAGAATTTGTACAACATCAATGTTCGCAAGGTCATACTGATGGGCCTACCTCCTGTTGGATGCGCACCTCATTTCCTCGAGGAGTATGGCAGTCAAAATGGGGAATGCATCGATTATATCAACAATGTCGTGATTGAGTTCAACTATGCCCTGAGGCACATGTCCAATGAGTTCATCAGCCAGCACCCAGATTCTATGATCAGCTATTGCGATACTTTTGAGGGGTCCGTGGACATACTAAACAACCGTGAGCGTTATGGTCAGCACATGAATCATTAGCAAGTTTGGATTACTTGCTGTCCTTAGGGAAGCACTCACAGTTGACTGAGATACTGTGCAGGTTTTGTGACCACCACTGATGCTTGCTGCGGGCTGGGCAAGTATGGAGGCTTGATCATGTGCGTTCTTCCACAAATGGCGTGCAGCGACGCGTCAAGCCATGTCTGGTGGGATGAATTCCACCCAACAGATGCTGTCAACCACATCCTGGCAGATAATGTTTGGTCCAGTCAGCACACCAAGATGTGCTATCCTTTGGACTTGCAACAGATGGTAAAACTGAAGCTATAGAACCAATCTGAAGTTACTTGCCTCACATACGTTTCAAAGAAATGTATAGTTGTGAATCTGAAAGAGTTGTCATGCCAAAATGTTCATGGTTGTGGATTGCAAAGATCTATGAAGATAGACTTGTCAAATTTAGAGCTCAGGTTACATCAAAGTAGATGTTGCTGTTTTTTTCTTTCATATGTAGAGGATCTATATGGTCAAACTGACAGACTCTGTTACGGTACTCTTACGAGGTAAGATATGATCAAATGAGTCAATGGTTATTCGGGAGTGGGGCACTAAGGAGTGCTGACTAGTTTCGCTGAAAGAATTTTTTTTGAGTTTTTACATCAAATCTTTTGTTTCTGTGTATATTATGACAAAAAATATTGTCCCCTGCAGTTTCTACTGTTCTGCAGAAAAATGTGCTTTCAAATATACAACCGTTTACAGTCAAACCAGAACATTTGCTGATACCTACTTGTTCAAATGAGGATGAATAATTTCGGTGATCTAAGTTTGTTGAGTTTTTACCTGAAACCTTGTTTCGAGAGTTTACATGGGAGCCAGAGTCCTTACAGAGTTTACATGGGAGTCAGAAGTCCTTGTAGGTTGAAAGGAATCGGTGCTCGTAGCCTAAGAGGGGAGGGGTGAATTAGGCAACTTAAAAATTTAACTTATGGCTTCCACTACTTTGCGTGTAAGTAAACTAGATCATTTTATCCAAGAAGTGCATTCTATTATTGATCTAGTGTGGAACCTTCATCCCAAAACAAGTTTTGCAACCTGGAGCCAATCCCAGCAACATTGTACACTAAGAAAGTAAAGGCACACAAGTTCCAAGTATGAAATGCGGAAACGTAAGATGTTAGGATGAGGGGAAGCAAACTCTTGATACGATGATTTATCCCGTGGTATCGGCAGGTACTAAGCCACCACTAGTCCACTTGATGAAGCACTCATACAAGAGTATTGCTTCCCGGTCACCAAGTCTCTCCCAAGGCTCCCCTTGACTTGCCATAAAGGCTCGGCCACTAAGGCACACGCCAAGTTTCTCGGTCACCTTGATGCCGTTTCCACTAAGGAACTTCTTCATGAAGGAAGGGGGTCTCCACGTCCTCCGCACAAGGTCGTCGACGCCGCTCCACACCAAGCCGGAGGGTCGAAAACTTGCCAGCGAGCCACCAAGGCTCCAAGGCGCCGGCACACCTCTTGTACAACGGTGGTTCACTCTTGTACAGCGGTGGTTCACTCTAGAACCTGATCACAAGGTCGGCACACCTTGCACTCACTCCTCTCTAGGCCTATCCCAGCACTAATCACTCTCTTAAGCTTGTGTTAAACCTTTGATGGATCACTTAAGCATTTTTGGTGGCATGGATGTGTTCTTGATGAGTCTTGGTCTTCAATACATCCCTGAACACTCCAGTAACTCTAAGTGGACGAGTGGTGGGGGTTTAAATAGCCCCAAGGGCTTAAAGAGCCGCTGTTCCAACGGCTAGTGAAAAAGTATACCATTGGATGTTCTAATAGCCTATTTTTGGCTTGCATCAGAACATCCGGTGCAACTAGCCGTTGGACTCCCACGCCCAAATTCTCTAGAAATTCATCCGACGCTTTATCCGATGCCCTCATCGGATCATCTGGTGCCACTAGCCACGTCACATAGCCGTTGGATCCCCTGACGTAATTGCTCCGACGCTTCCTCCGATGACGCAGTCGGATCATCCGGTGCTGAAGACATTCTAGCCAAAACCTTCTGTGTGATTTCAAAGTAATTATGCTTCGTCCGACGGTCAACTATACAGGGCATCGGAACATCCGGTGCTATAGGGTTTCTTTGCCTCCTCATCGAATTGCTCCGACGCTGGTAAAATAACCCCCATCGGATCATCAGGCGCACTCGAGATTTTTCCCTATTTTCCCGTCGTACCAATTGCTCCGATGGTTAGTCCGACGCTTGCTTTGGTGGGTCATCGGAACATCCGTGCATTTTTCCTTTTAACTCATCCAAAGCAAGCACCAAAGATACCGTCACTTGGATGGTCTAGAATACCATCAGTTGGACCTTGCCATGATTTGGTTTGCATTCTTGAGACCTAGAAAACCTACAAGGTACATGCTAGACAAAGTATTAGCTCGAATGATTATGTGTTGGCGCTAAAAGTCAGCCGATTGACCCTCAGCGTCGGACACACGACCCGGGAGAATCTGCTTAGCTCCTGTTCGGGTGATTGCCCTGGTGCGGTTCGCGCGGCGTGCCAGCCAATCTGACTTGTTGATTGGCAAGGAAGAAAACGTGTCAAATTCCAGGGGCTCCGATCAGCTAAGGTTCCGATCTGTCTCGAAAAGCGTATCAGCGAATCGGTCGATTTGCTATATAAGGATGATCGGCTATGATACAGCCGACAATCACGTAGCGATTGCGAACAAAACTACTAGAGTAAACTAGACAAAGCTACAAAGGCAACACTTGAAATAGATCTAATCGGCTATGTGATGATTGATAAAAGAACAGTGATAAAGCCAACTGTTCCAATCTCAAGTTGGATAACTGGTGATAAAACTAGAATGATAGATAAAACCTACAATTCTAGTAAATATCGATAACTAGTGAATAAATCTAAACAAAACGACACCGATGCGCCCGAAGTTAAAGCTTAGATATTACTCGATAAATGGAACTTATAGAATCGGCCGGAGATTGTATCAATGCAGCCCTGCCAAACCGTACGAACTTGTGAAAGAAAGAAGTATTGGCGAAGTCACTGATTTGAAGGTAAAGTACGATGAAAAAGTAGATTTGTTTGTATTGATTGATGTGTTGCTTACAAATCTCTAAAGATGGCTATTTATAGCATGTTACAACCGATTTCCTAACCGACTAGGATCTATCTCTAATTTTAAACAAAAACGAATATTTACAAACACAACTCGTATCGGAGTTGGTTATTGTACTCCCACGGGCCAATCTTTCTCTATCTTCTTTCTCTGACCCACTTTAAGCCCACATTGGCCCAATCGCTCCAGCCTTCCAATCGGCCGATCTCCACCAACTCCGTCTGCCAAAACACTTGCAGCGCCAATCGGCCGATTCCCAACTGTAGCACCAATCGGCCGATTCCCAATCGTAACCTTTTAATCCACCGTATCGGCCAATCCTTTCCTCCCTTGACGCCGATCCTATACGTGTCAAAATCTGGTGTCAACACATGCCCCCAATTTTGGAGTAAAACATGACTTTTACTTCGAAATTCTTTTTTAACTTCTCCTCTGAAACAAACGCAGCAAAAAATCTCCTTCTGTTTCACGGTCTTCTACCTGATGATTGCAATCTTTTCGAAATGGGCGCCTGAGACAACCGCTCCCCCGAAATTCGTGTAGACGGCGCGGTAAAAATCCCGCCTTTACCTCTTCTCTCGGACCGTCCTTAAATACTGGCATGCCCTGCCGCTTCTTCTCCACGAGCTCAGTAACTTCCTCCCCGGCGCATCACTATCCATCTTCTCCCATCGCCCTTTTAGCTTCCAACTGCACCCTCCGGCGATCTTCCTCTCATCCACATTTCACTTCATCCCCTCAATGGCGGCGCCATCGGCAAATCCACCAGCAACGGAAGCTCCGTCGGTAGCTCCATCAGTGGCGGTAGTAGATCCATCGGCAATAGAAGCCCCGCCGGTAACCTCATCGATGACGGCGGCTCCACCGGTGATCCCTTCAGTGACAATGAGCTTCATCCCAGAGATAAGCATTCCGAAACCTTCTCCTTTTTACTGTCCACGCATCTTTTAGATCCGTTCTTAGTTCTTCCCTTTTTACCTTTTTTAGGCGGTCAGACACCAAATCACCATTCGCCTTTCCGAAGCTCCTGGCCTCATCTGCTTAGGTCCTATGGGGATCCCAGACCCAACCGATATGATTAATTTAGAAACCCATAGAATTCTGTTTAAGCAATCGCCTATGAATTTGGACCATTGGTCGGGCACTTTTAGATCTTGGCCGAATGAAACTCCCGGCTGGAAAGAATGGTACCAAAGAATGGCCAACTCCAAGAGAGTTCAATGGGATAAACAAAAAATCGGCCAGTGCATCAATCTTTCTTTGTCCCAGATGGAGAGAAACGAACCCTTTGTGATAGCAGCCTCCTACTTCTGGTCTGACGCTCTCAACACATTCCTCTTCAGGCACGGACCCATGACCCCAACTTTGGCCGATGTTGTGATGTTGACCGGCCTTGACATCTCTTCCCCCAATGCCTCTTTCAATTATCTGGTCAAACTGACCCATCGGCTGGAAACAAAGGGAATCGGCGGGTGGAAGGGGTACATCAAAAACAACATGAAGACCGGGACAATCTCAGAGAGAGAATACACGGCCTTCTTGATGATGTGGCTAATGAAACATCTCTTCTGTGGCAGAGCAGTCGGCCCTTCTTCCAATACACAGGCTCTGGCCGAAGCCCTATCAAGAGGAGCCGCCGTCCCTCTCGGGAAACATCTACTAGGATCAGCCTATCACATGTTGCACCAAATCAGCGTCAAACTGTCAAAGGGAGAGCCGATTGGAAACCCAGGTGGCTCCCGGTGGTTCATCACCGTCTGGCTCAATTTATACATGAGCAAGTGTAACAACTCTACCCAAATTAAGTACTTTTAACTATAAACCAGTGATAAATCAAATCCCTAAGTTAAGAAGTGAAATGACCTTTATAAACCTAAGAAGCTCTTTTTGGAGTTTGAATTAAAGCTTGAAAATTTTATATACAAACTTAAGTTTCTGCCCAAATAAGAGTTGTGAAACTTTTTAATTCCAACAACTTTTGTTAAAGGCACTTTGACTAATTTGGAGTGGAAGGAAGTCAAAAACAACAACCAAAGCTGGTTTTTCTAAAGGACCCTGAAAATCTCTGAAGTCCTAGAATTCGAGTTTTCCTTCATCTTGCAAGCTTTCATCTCCCGTTTCCCTATCTAAACTCGAGTCAGAGACTTAATGAAAGTTGTAGTACCTCGAGTGTGTTCCAACTTTGTTACACTGACTCAGATCCAAATCGGACCCGAACTTGATCAAAATCCTGGTCAAAGTGAGGTAAACCAGTCAACTCACCCCGGATGCCTTAAATCCTAAGTCTGAAATTCCAGATTTTTGGCTAACTTTGGCGTAAAATATCTTCGAATCCACTCACAATCAAAACCGACACCTTAAACAAAGTTTGAAGAGCGATCAGTGTTGAACAAGTTTGTTTACGGGAGTTTCGGAAGTTGTGTTGAAAGATTCGGAGGAGGATCGCTCCAAAGCTGGCCGGGCTTACTGCCCGAAAGGGGGCCTCGACGCCCGCGCGCCAGAGCACGTTCGCTCGCGCGCCGCGCGCCGCGTGGCCGCCGGCCACCGGCAGCTCGCTGGCGCCCTATCACCAGCGTGATAGCGACAGGACGAGAGCCACGACGCCCAACCCGCGCCTGCGACAGGACGGAGCGAACGCCGGGCTAGCCAACCGCCGGCCGTGCGCGTGCTGCCTTCCGCTTGCCACGGCTCTGCTCTGCCAACCCTGTTCCGCCCATCCGCTGAGAAAGCTGGCACGCCCTCGATGTCCCGCGCCTCCGCCCGCTCGCCCAACTCCCACGGTAGCCCTTCCGCCTCGCCCGCCCGACCGACCGGAAGCCCCAGACGCGTGCCGCCCAAGGCCAATCGCCGCCGAAGACCACCCGGAGCTCCGCCTCCTCTGCCCAATGGCGTCACCGGCCAATGGCCGCCTTGCCCGCGCATTCGCCGCTCCCGGCCTTATCCTTTCCCCACCGGAGCCCCGCCTCGACCCTCCGTGCCACCCCGACCCTATAAAAGGAACCCCCTCACCGGCAACGCCACCCCTTTGCCACCGCCGCACTTGCGCCACCGCTTTCTCTTCTGAGCCGCCGCTTTCTCCCCGCGCCGCCGCTGAGCTTCCGTGGAGCTCATCCCCTTGCGCCACCCCCACACTCCGACGACTTCGCCGCCACCCTCAAGCCGCTTCTCCCAACCCACCAGCTGCCTGTTCCTCCGCGCGGTACTAGAGAGTTTGCCAGTGATCCACCAGAAGCTCCGCCACCGTAGGAGCACCGTCGAAGCCTCGCTGTCACCAAGCCTTAGTGCGTACAACCTTCCGCCCAAGTCTACTCCTTCGACCCCAAGGCTTCACCGGTAGACCTGGAGGTAAGCTACTTAACCTCCCTGTTTGGCTCGCCCGACCCTTCCTTTTCATCTCGCCCGACCCTTCCTTTTCGTCTCGCCTGACCCCTCCCTTTTCGTTTAGCCCGACCCCTTTGTTTCGGTTCGCCCGACCCCTTTGTTTCGGTTTGCCCGACCCCTTTTCTTTTTGTCTCGCCCGACCTTCTTCCTTTCGCCTCGTCGACCCTATCAGTTCGCCGACCTTTCTCCGCCTCGCCCGAGGGCTCGGCTGTAACTTTTTCTTTGACCCGAGGGTATCGGTGAAATATTTTTGGGGATTCCTCTGTGTTGAGTCTGAGGACCTCGGTTTGGTTTTTCCTTAAACCTAAGGGTCAGACCCTAAGTTTCTCCCAACTCGACCCTCTCATCCTGTTCTCCACCAACAGAAGTTGAACTCCCCCACCTTTCCTGTAGCTTTGCTACAAGTGTCCGTGTTAAAACATGAGTGTGTTCAAATAACCATCTAAAATGTTTAACCCCTGCATTGCATTTCCGTGTAGAGTTGAATCTCGCCGACGGAACGTACGAGCTTCACCCGGCACCGGAAGAAGACCCCGCCGAGGAACTGCATCCCTTTGAAGGAGAGCCCGAACCAGAGCAAGACCCCGAAGACCCGCAAGCTTTTCCTGAAGGCAAGCCCCGGAGCATAAATTCCTATCTTGAGTTCATGCAATTTTTGATTACTTGATTGCGCATTTACGTTTCGAGGAGTTGTAATGGAACTTAGATGCATAAACTTAGTACCTTGTTTTTGAATACTAGTTGCTAAGGCCGAGTAGTTGCATTGCTTAATAGGTTTTGGTAAAAGTCGAGTGATCTCCTATCACTCGCGAGTTATAGGAGTTGAATGTTTCAGTTATGTCGCAACTATAAGGACGACGGACGGGGTCAGGCTTGTGTTCGATACTTGGTGGATTGCCCCATCTGTCTAAATGAAAATGAACTAAGGTCGAAACGTGTCGGCGTTCGTGATCAAGTGTTTGAAAGTACTAATCTCATACCTAGTATGGGATGGGGAAGCCTAGTACCTGATTGAACTGGGGCGTGGCATACCCTCCGGCTGTCCTTGGAACGTCGTTCCCATGGTGCATCATGTGGGTGCAAGTGTGGTCACAGTGCAGCAATAGGCCGGGACTGTGGAGCATTGCATGCCAAAGGAAGTTGGCCCTGACACGTGCCTAAGGGATCGATGGGGACGGCTGACAAATGAAGCGACCCTTCGTGGTGCGCGGATGTCGTGAGATTAGGTTTGCCATGCATGGTTAATAAATTCGAATCGATTCGTCTGCCTCTCACAGTTTGGGACTACTTGATCGCTATTCCGCACTGAGTAAAGATGGAACATGAATATGAGCTTAAGATGATGCTTGTTAAGTACTTGCTTGGAAATTATGCTTGTTTAGTATAAGTTGCTAATCTAGACTAGATAAAGAACGTAGAACATGAGCTAAAATGTTGAAAGTAAGGACTAACTTTAGACGCTTTTGGCAAGAAAACCCCAGAGCTAGAAAGCCTTGCATGTCTAGGTCTTGGTAGAGCTTTTCACCCGGCGGGTCAGTCTTGCTGAGTACTAGTTGCTCAGCCTTGTTGTGGCTAATCTTTTTCAGGTAATGTCAATAGTTTGGTTGCGGGTACCACTTGGCTGACCCAGCTTCCCCCAGGCTGGACCATCGAGTTGGATCCTTCCTCGGATGGCGAAGGAAGGAATTTTTGATGTCATGATCGGCTCCGTCGTGATGTCATGTATTGACGTTTAGTTTCCACTGTTTTCCTTTGACTTCGACCCATGCAAATTTCGGTCTGAATTTCAAAAACTCTGATGTAATAAATTGTTGAACTATGTTGTCTTGGTGGAATGTTGTAACCTCTGTGCTACTCACCTTCGCGTGAGCGATGCTTCTCGATCCTGTTTATGTGGTTTATCGGATGAAATTCGACGGTCGACCAAGCTAACTTGCTTAAAGTGCATAATCGCGTGTCAGGCGACTCCAATGCATTTTAGTCAGGTTAACTTGGGCGGTTCCGCCACAGCAAGATCTCCTAGAAGCGCATAGAGAACATGGCATTCCCGAACATTGAATCAGAAGAAAACCCCACTGTAAGGCGCCGATGCACCTCTTTCGGCGAAGCAGCCTCAGCCTACCCTGGTTGTCAGTTCACCGTTACTCAGACAGCCGAATATTTCAGATGCTTTTACAATGACTTTAGTGAAGAAACTACCAGTTGGTACCCATACCAGAGAACAAAGCCGCTTTTTGAGCTCCCCTTCTGTTATGACTCGACGTCCAACACCTTTGACAATGATCTCACAGACACCTTGATCAAGCCAGGGATCTTACCGGCGAACTTTTTCTCGGGGAAGGATACCCCAACTTATGAGTTTTACAACCCATCAGTTACAGCACGGCAATTCGGCCTTGGTTAGCTGCCGATTCAAGTTTACTTCGCCGGCTGTGAAAAATTCCGAGATGAGCTCACTAAAGGCCTTGAGTACAATTGGCTGTGCGACTTGGTGCCTGATTCCAGTACCATTGACCTGACCAATTGGATAGTGGCACCTTTTGCCGTCCAACAATTCAAACTACGGTGGGCAGAATGGAAGCAGCATCTCTTTTGTGCATCCTCTACGACATACTGCAATGATCTTGATCCCGAGAACATCGACCCAAATGCAGCGGTACGTGCTCCCTTCTCAGCCGATCTCAATATCACTTTCTTTTAAGTTTTGCCGCTAATTTTTATTTTCTTTTACAGTCCGAGAGTCGACTTCCTCCAACGCGCAGCCGGAGTGGCAGGACGATAAAGAATTGCTACCCATACACAACATTCCCACTCATCGGCTATCATGCCCCAACTATTGATGACATCACCACCGGTCGATCGAAACAGGCACCGAAGAAAACCTTAAAGAAGACGAGCCGCCGAGTGCGCGCCCGCACGGAATCGTCCGATCAGTCGGCGATGGCATCAGTTGAATCTTTAGCTGCGCTGATTCTTCCAGTCATTGAAGAAGTTGACCCCCAAGCTGCTACAGAAGCAGGAGCGGCTGCTGCATCACTGCTAGTAGAAGCTGTTCAGGTAACTCCGCATACTCCACATCCTTCTAAGTATTCTGTCGATAGTAACCTCTCCTTTCTGCCAGGCCGCGCAAACCGCCCCAGTGCAGTCCTCGCAGCAATCGGCCACACCCCAAGCAGAAATCGGAGCACCAGTAATTCATCCCACAGAGGTAGAGAATCTTTTAACTCAATTTTTGATACTTAACCAAAAGCTAACCGATTTTGATGCAGATTACCTTGGACACATCAATTGTACCTTTCCAACAACCATCGGTCAGGCGACTCGCAGAGGTATGGCAGTCATCGTATGCCGTCAGACTTAATTGTTTGTATTACACTTATAAAAATCTGCTGCTCGTACCTTTCCAGGAGGCCGGCCCGAGCAAGGGACCAATAATCATCGAATCTTCTTCCTCTGATGAACCCGTCACGCCAGTTCCCGAGCCGAGGGTAACACTCCCGCCGACGCAAGCAGAAGAAATCCGCC
Organism: Setaria viridis; assembly: GCF_005286985.2. Classification (NCBI taxonomy): domain Eukaryota; kingdom Viridiplantae; phylum Streptophyta; class Magnoliopsida; order Poales; family Poaceae; genus Setaria; species Setaria viridis. Next base: position 11,935,764 of record NC_048263.2, on the reverse strand, counting down.
TCAAAGAGGTAAGAGACTTGTCACCCGAATCGGCCAATTTCCCATTACCGTTGGCTAATCGGTATTTATTATTTTTTATTCTTTCGCAGGAACAAGATACCTCCAATAATAGTCTCTTCTCTTTCACAATCGCTCTTTCTGATGATGAGGAGGTTGCCTCGCGCCAAATTACACTGAGCTCGATTCCCGATGATGTCTATGCCAAGCTTGAGAGCATACGGACCCTCCTCCAAGACGACATTGGCCGATTAGTGGAAGACGCTTCGCCGATTCGGCAACTTCTTAGCGAAATTAGAGGTCGAGTTCCCGAAGAGGTAGAAGAAGCTCTGGCACCCCCCGCATACATTGAGTCAATGCGGGTTCCGGTGTTCAGGGCCTTGCGCCACATGGCTGATCGTGCCAAGTTAGCGAAAGCTCGTGAAGAGGAGGACTCCTATAGGCATCGGGCTCAAGAAGTGCATCATCGAATTAGCTTCCTTGAAAATTCTCGCCCAGACATCGTTGGTGCCATAGATCGTCTCAAACATCGACGGACAGAACTTGCCAAGGACATGGAGCAGGTGACCAAAGCCATAGCCGTAGAAGAGAAAAGACTCCAAGATCTTCCTTCTGTTATCGCCAAACTGAAGCAAGAGAGGCAGAGCCTGGCCCCCGAAGCAATCAAGCTCCATCGCCATATGCCAGAACTCCTTGGATCGGCTGTTGATGACCAGAGGACTTTAGACTCGGCCGATCAGGTTAGACAGTGAGCGATTGTGGCTATTAATGCCCTCCTTGGATGAACTGTAAAAGCACTAGATGCCCAGTAAAAACATTAATGTCTTTTGACCATTGACGTGTGGATCCGATCCTGAACCGTCCTTCATGGTGGCTTTTCATTTATTACCCCTTTTACTCCGATGGGATGCGTCTTACCAAACTCTCGCCCCTTTTCCTTCTATAAGTATGAGGCCCCGCTTTGTTTCTAAGGGCATTCGCATCGCTCGTCCTCTTCTCCTCAAGCAGTTCATACCATCAGACTATTCACCAAGATGTCTTCTTCGTCTTCTTCCTTCTCCATCAACCAGGTACAAAATCTTCCTCCGTCCTTCGTTTCCCCATCTAACATTTTGATCAATATGTCTCTGAGCAGTTTTTTTGCTGATTTTTCAGCCGAGACGCCTTAGTCCTGACTTGGAACGGGCGATCGAGATCATGCACTTCGATGAACCGTTGTTACAGGAAGACAAAGATCTGATCAGGGCCCATCGCAGAGAACTCAGGGATCATGTTCCCGCTGAAGTCCAGAAGATCTGGGACCATATCAACACCAACTGCTCCAGGCGGCCACCAACTGAAAGGAGTCATCCACTCCCTCGTCCGGTAGCCCTTGAAGACGCTGCAGCGGGAACGTCCCAGCCACCTCTTGACAGGAGCCACCCCCTTCCTCGTCAAATCGAGGTTGAAGCCACGATGGAGGACCTGGAGGAAAAGAGCATCCGCCTCTTGATAGAATTAGGTCGGATCGAGAGGGAGATTAAGAAAAAGCGTGGTCAATAGATGTGTTGGTGCCTTTTGTTCTAAGGGCGACTTGTACCGTGTCGGCCATGTACCCTGTCATTTGTTCCGAATAATCAATCGGCCATATTTATCAAATGTTTCGTCCTTAAGGCGATGTTTATCTTTGCATCGGCTATACCAACAGGAGTCAATAGGAGTTGGCCACGTCATCTTGATGCACCCTATTGTTAGTTATGCATCGACCCATATACTAGGATAGTACCTCTTCAAATATCTTCCGTTCAAAGCCCTTGTGAACTCCTCTCCTTCGATCGTTTCCAGTATATATGCATTTCCCGGAGCGCATCGGCCGATTTTATACGACCCTTCCCAAGTGGACGACCATTTCCCAAACTTGGGATCCTTAGACCCTATCGGCAACACCAACTTCCATACCAAATCTCCTTGGGAGAATTATTTGACCTTGACCTTCTTATCGTACCACCTGGCCACCCTCTTCTTGTTTTCTTCTATGCTGATCAGGGCCCTCAATCGTTGACCTACCAGATCGTCTAGCTCTTCCTTCATGAGGAGGAAATAATCATCAGCCGTCAACTGATCTTGAAGTGATGTGCGCCTTGACCCCGTCCTTAATTCCTAAGGCAATACCGCCTCGTGACCATATACCAATTGATAAGGATATATTTTAGTGGCCCCGTGGCAGGCCATCCTGTAAGCCCATAAAGCTTCGGCTAAACATAAGTGCCACTTTTTAGGTTGTTCCTCTATCTTCCTCTTGATCAGCTTGATTATCCCCTTATTGGACGATTCGGCTTGGCCGTTAGCTTGAGCATAATACGGAGAAGAATTCAACAACTTAATTCCCATATCGGCAGTGAACTCCTCGAACTCTCCCGAAGTGAACATCGTTCCTTGATCAGTTGTGATGGTTTGAGGGATACCGAACCGATAAATGATGTGGTCTCTTACGAAATCGACCATGGCGGCCGATGTTACGTGTTACGGCCTTCAACGGAATCGCCTCCACCCATTTGGTAAAGTAGTCAGTGGCTACTAATATAAACTTGTGTCCCTTGCTTGATGGAGGATAAATTTGTCTGATGAGGTCTATTCCCCAACCCCTAAACGGCCATGGTTTGATTATCAGATTCATAGCCGATGCTGGCGCACATTGCACGTTGCCAAACTTCTGACAGTCCTGACACCCTTTATAATATTTAAAGCAGTCTTCGAGTATCGTCGGCCAATAGTATCCATTATTTCTAATCATCCACTTCATTTTATGAGCCGATTGGTGAGCTCCACACACGCCTTCGTGGATTTCTCCCATCAGGATCTTTGCTTCTTCCGTTCCCAAACATTTGAGCAGAACTCCATTAATCGTTCGGTAAAATAAATCATCTTCGAGTAGCACATATTTTGTGGCTTGAAAGCGTATTCGCCGATCCACTTTCTTGGATGGATCTTTCAAGTAATCGGCGATCTCCTTTCGCCAATCGTCAGCCGCAAGTTCCAAGGTCATGACGCCTTGAATCGGCTGATACCCGGACGCGTGTTGGGCAAGCCTATTGGCCTCTTCATTGTAATTTCTGGGAATATGCTCAATGACCGCAGACTTGAATTCCTTTAAAAGTTGGAGGCAATCCTCGTAGTAAATTCTTAAGACATCATCTTTGCATTCAGATCTCCCCGTCAATTGATCCACAATGAGCATGGAATCCCCAAAAATTTCCACCGCATCAGCTTTGATCTCTCTCAACAACTGAATACCTTTTAAGACGGCTCGATACTCCGCCTGATTATTGGTTGCGGATGCTTCTATCAGCAGAGAGAAATCATAACTTGCCCCGCGAAGCGATGTGAGAACGATGCCGATTCCTGACCCAACCCCACATGACGAACCATCGAAGTATAGAGTCCATGGAACCGGCTCAACGACAGCGACTTTCGGTCCACAGTGCTGGGCCACGAAATCAGTCATGACTTGACCCTTGACAGCTATTAGTCTTGATGTCTTCCAACGCTTTTCGCTGTTCTTCTCCCCACACGAATTCTTGATCGGGTTTTAACTTCAATAGAGGAGTGAAAGCTTGGATACGCCCGGACAAATTGGATATAAATCTTCTAATGAAGTTGACTTTGCCGATTAGGGACTGCAGCTTAGTTTTATTCTGTGGGGCTACTACCTTGTTGATAGCGGCTATGATCCTCCGGTTGACTTCTATTCCGCGCTAGTGTACCATGAACCCTAGGAATTGTCCAGCCGACACGCCGAATGCACACTTGTTCGGGTTCATTTTCAAACCATGCTTCCTCGTGCACTCCAACACTTCTCGCAGATCGGCCCGATGCTCTTGATGCCCTTTTGATTTGACTACGACGTCATCGATGTAGATTTCCACCAGGACGCCAATGAGCTTGTGGAAGATGTAATTCATAGCCCGTTGATAGGTAGCGCTGGTGTTCTTTAATCCAAAGGTCATTACTACCCACTCGAATAAATCGAGGTGGCTCGGGCACCTGAAAGCCGCTTTTGAAATATCTTCTTCGGCCATTAATATTTGGTTGTACCCAGCATTACCGTCCATAAAACTGATGACTTTATGTCCTGCGGCGACATCTATCAACACATCGGCTGTTGGCATTGGATACCCATCCATCGGCGTAGCTTGATTAAGGTTCCTGAAGTCAATGCATACGCGCAACTTTCCATTTTTCTTGTATACGGGTACAATATTAGAGATCCACTCGGCGTAGCGGTACTGCCGAATAAATTTTGCTTCAATCAATCTTGTAATCTCGGCCTTTATATCAGGTAGAATTTTAGGATTGCATCATCGTGCGGGCTGTTAATACGGCCGATATCCTGGTTTTATAGGCAACCGGTGTTCAACAATGGACCGGTCTAGACCAGGCATCTCATGGTATTCCCAAGCAAAACAATCTTTAAATTCTTTTAATAAACTTGTCAATTTACACTTGTATTCGGAATCCAGGTTAGCACTAATGTACGTTGGCCTTGGTTTGGTGCCATCACCTAAATCTACCATCTCCAATGAATCGGCCAACGTAAACCCGTACCCCAGCTTCCCATCTTCTTGGACGAATTGATCCATCTAATCTGAATTTTCAGAGCCGACTGCTCGGATCGGCCGCAGGCCAAAATCGGACACTCTCAGGAAATCGGTGTCCCAAGTCCTACCGGATATGCACTTGACGTGTTCGTAGCTCCACTGTTGCGTATCGACCGCAACAACACTGTAGGCGGAATCGGCGGTGACTATTTCGATGTTGTCGCCGACCCATTGTGCGAGGCATTAATGCATTGTAGATGGGACGTAGCAATTTGCGTGTATCCAATCGCGATCGAGCAACATATTGTAGGACCTTTGCCATTAATAATAAAGAAAGTAGTGGGAAGGGTCTTACTGCCGATGGTGAGGTCGACGCAGAGTCCCCCGCGGGCGGGAGACACGTTGCCTTCGAAGTCCTTGAGCATCATGTCCGTCTTGGTTAGATCTTCGTCGCTCTTGCCCAGTTTCCGGAACATGGCATACGGCATGATGTTGACTGCAGCGCCTCCATCTACTAGTAGCCTGGTGACAGGTCGACCGTTGATGTGTCCTTTGAGGAACAGTGCCTTGAGATGTTGCCGTTTTTCATCTTCAGGCTTCTCAAAAGTGGCTGTCATTGGCTCCAAAGCTAGTTGCGCCATCTGTTCCTCCATCCCTGTCGTGTCGTCCCGATCGGCGGGAGCCATGAACTCCATCGGCAAGATGAACACCATGCTGACGTCAGCTACCGATTCCTGATTGTCGCTTTCTTCATTGTTGTTTCTTTTGGGACGCCAGACTCGAGACCTATCATCCTTCTTATCCACCATCTGCCTCTGCTCTTCTTCTTGTTGTTCCCATTGGCGCAGACGTTGGATCCTTCATTTTTGGGATTTGGTCAATCCATCGGGACACCACCTGGGGTTCACCGGTTTGGCCGGCGGTCTGGCGCGCTCCAAGTCCGGTTCCCATCCTAGAGGGTTTTCATCTAACACCCTGGCATCAGCCATCTCCTCTAGCTGATCGTGTGCGCTGGCCCTGCCCCCCAGTCGCTTGTGCTGGTCAATCCTACCTCCTGACCGATCATACTATTCAAATCTACCCCTTGGCCGATCATACCGGTCAACTCTGCCCCCCAGCCGATCATGCACCGAAAGGCGCCGATCCTCTTGCTCGCGCCAGTTTCTGCTGATCGGCTCTGATCCTCTGTCTCTGGAGCGTGACCTCTTGAACGGGCGATTGCCGTGATATGGACCGCTGCACTTGGGGCAATTATCGGCCGATGGCAACCTGAGGTTATTTTCCCAGCAGTGGACGAAGAACGGACATCGCCAATGATCTTCGTGTCGTCGCATTATTTCTTCGCGATATCTCGATCTTTTCTGCTGCCGCTGATATTTGTTGAGCAAGAATTGGGAGGTAATAGGTCTGCGTGGTCTTTCTGATCCTTCACCCTCGTCGTCAACCTGTCTCTTCCCCTTGACATCTTCAACCGTAGCCTGATTCCTGGGGTCCACAGCTCCGCTTTTCTTGGCCGATTCCGACGTAAGCACTTTGGTTTGGATCATGTTCCTTCCCGTGTCAACCATGTTAGTGGGGAAGGGATGCTGATCGATCTTCATCGGCTTTGCTGGCTTTGCCGGGATTTTGAATTTGAGTCTGCCTTACTCAATGGCCGACTGTATCTGTTGATGGAAGATTTTGCACTCGTTCGTGTCGTGAGATGTGGCATTGTGCCACTTGCAGTATTTCATCTTTTTGAGTTGCTCGGCTGATGGAATGGTATGGTAAGGCGAGGGCTTGATCTGCCCCTCCTGGAGAAGCAAGTCGAAAATTTTGTCAGCCTTGGACGTGTCAAAACCGAACGCTTCTGGCTCTTTCTTCCCGAAAGGACATGATGTTGGCTTCTTCCCTTTGATCCATTCTGCTAGGCTGATCTCCGCTTCCTCAGATTCAGATCCCTCCAAGTACGCCACCTTCCTCTGAAAATTCGTCCGCTGATCAAAAGGTTGTACTTCTTGACCGGCCAATCGGTGAACGATCTGACTCAGGCTCTCGAACTCCTGGGAAGTGTACTTCTCTTTGATGTGTGGCAGGAGACCTTGGAAGGCGATATCGGCCAACTGCGCGTCGGTCAGGACTAGGGTGTAGCATTTGTTTCTGACTTCTCTGAACCTCTGCACATAATTGGTCACTGGCTCGTCGCTCCTCTGCCTGAGGCTGGTCAAATCTGAGAGCTTCATCTCGTGGACTCCCGCGTAGAAGTATTTGTGGAACTTCTTCTCCAGGTCGGCCCAAGTAACGATGGAATTGGGTGGTAGTGTAGTGAACCACTGGAAAGCCGACCCGGACAGGGACGATGAGAACAGATGTACCCGCAGAGCATCCTGTGTGGTGGCCTCCCCGCATTGGATGATGAACCTGTTTACGTGCTCCACAGTTGAGGTGTCATCCAGCCCCGAAAACTTGGTGAAGTCAAGAACTTTGTACCAATGGGGAAATGACAGTAGATCGTAGGCAGGTGGGTATGGCATTTTGTACGTGTAGGTTTGTACCTTCGGCTTCAACCCAAATTTATCTTGAATCATCTCCGCTATCCTTGCCGTCCAGTCCACTTGCTGCTGATGAACAACTGGTTGGGGAATCGGCACATGTTGGTGGATCGGTGGCGGGATGACCGGATGATGAATCAAAGCGTGCGGCGGATTCTGCGGTAACGTGGTCGGCTGAGCGGTTGACAGTTGGTGGCGTAGCGAATCCGCCATCCCATCGTACAGCATCATCGGCGCCGCACTTCTGAGAGCTTCTATAGCATCTGCCCCCCTGCTGATTTCTGACGTGGCCGGCTGATACTGTGGGACCATTGGTCGGATAGCCGATTGGAACAGCGCCTGGATCGGAGAGCCTCCGTAACTGGCCGATGGGTCCGGGACAGCTGCCGCTGTTGGTGCCCCCCAAGGCACTGAGTTTGAGGGCAATGACTGCACGGAAGAAATCTGGGCAGGCTGAGGAGGTGCTTGTGACTGAAAGCATGGTGCACTGCTGTATCCCAAAGGCATTGAAGGCAGTGAAGTGTTGTGTCCTCCGTGTTGCGTCGGTGTCGGTTGAGGAGCCGAGTGAGATGTGCTTGGTAAGCTCCTGACTGGGGCTGTAATGGGCGGGGCGTACGCTGGCCCCTGATATCCATGAGCTACCTCGTTGGCCAGGGAACTGATGACGGCATTGTACACCGTGTTGGTCATCACCGGTGATTGGTCGATGAAAGCCTGATAAACGGACTGTTGAATCATGTCGGACATCTTGCCCGAGTCCTCAGCAATAGTGATCTGGCGGGGAGTTGGAAGAGGAGCTTTTTTGATGGCCTCCCTACTCCTGGTACGACTGAAAGATTGCAGGTATACCTTCTTGTAGTCTTCTAGGTGTTTTGCCAATTCTTATTTCTGGTCGTCCTTGAGATCTGCCTCCGTAACCTCGATGAGATTGTCTTCGGAGACTTCGGCGGCCTTTGACATGCTGGATGTTGAGGTGGTCCCACTGGGCATGCCAAAAGTGTGTTGGCACTAAAAGTCAGCCGATTGACCCTCAGCGTCGGACACACGACCCGAGAGAATCTGCTTAGCTCCTGTTCAGGTGATCGCACTGGTGCGGTTCACGCGGCGTGCTAGCCAATCTAACCTGTTGATTGGCAAGGAAGAAAACGTGTCAAGTTCCAGGGGCTCCGATCGGCTAAGGTTCCGATTTGTCTCGAAAAGCGTATCAGCAAATCGGCCGATTTGCTATATAAGGATGATCGGCTATGATACAGCCGACAATCACGTAGCGATTGCGAAAAAAACTACTAGAGTAAACTAGACAAAGGTACAAAGGCAACACTTGAAATAGATCTAATCGGCTATGCGATGATTGATAAAAGAACAGTGATAAAGCCGACAGTTCCAATCTCAAGCTGGATAACTGGTGATAAAACTAGAAAGAAGTATTGTCGATGCAGTCCTGCCAACCCGTACGAACTCGTGAAAGAAAGAAGTATTGGCGAAGTCGTCGACTTGAAGGTAAAGTACGATGAAAAAATAGATTTGTTTGTATTGATTGATGTGTTATTTACAAATCTCTGAAGATAGCTATTTATAGCCTGTTACAACCGCTTTCCTAACCGACTAGGATCTGTCTCTAATTTTAAACGAAAACGAATATTTACAAACACAACTCGTATCGGAGTTGGTTATTGTACTCCCACGGGCCAATCTTTCTCTATCTTTTTTCTCTGACCTACTTTAAGCCCACATTGGCCCAATCGTTCCAGCCTTCCAATCGGCCGATCTCCACCAACTCCGTCTGCCAAAACACTTGCAGCGCCAATCGGCCGATTCTCAACTGTAGCACCAATCGGCCGATTCCCAATCGTAACCTTTTAATCCACCGTATCGGCCAATTCTTTCCTCCCTTGACGCCGATCCTATACGTGTCAAAATCTGACGTCAACATTATGTTATCACTCAATTACCAAAATCACAAACTATAACTTAATGAGGCCATGTTCGATGGTTACAATCTGGTGCTACAACATCATCAGTTAACAATCAGCCACTTCACATACCAATTTACAGCCTCACGGACCAAAGCAAAAGCAAAAAGAGGAAGGCCTGACATCATTCTGTCCCTTTGATGCAGGGCGCTCTGTTGCCATTATACTCCTAATCTCACCCTTCAGATCACAGACCTGTGCCTGCACGTTCATCAGTTCATCAGGAGGTTGCTGCAGCTGTATGTCTGAAACTTAAGCCACCTGAACCAGCAGTGTCCTTCCTCGTAGCTTGGCCATGCGCACTCTGAGGAATATACGGAAGAGCATGGGGGCGCTTGCCAGGGTGCTACAACTCTTCATCAGTAGCTCCAGAGTTCAGAACGAAGCTGGGAAACGCCATGGTTATGTCCCTACATAGTTGACGAACGATGCATCGTAACTGTCAGAGTTTGCTACTGGATTGATGTAAGTCATATATTGAAGGTAATGGAGTGTCAGCATGAGGTTTCTCAGGCAAACACCGAGCGAGCATTTGCACAAGATGAAAATGTACTAGGTAGACTTACTTTAGGTATGGAAGCGTCATGTTCTTCAGCAAACCCGGGTTTTTACTCGCGAAAGCCTTCCACTCTTCAGGATCTATCTTCCCGTCGTCGTTCAGGTCTGCTTGCTTGAAAGTCTGCCAGAACTTGAGTTAGTATGCTATATTTCCATGCGTTGGCTGGCGGCTTTGTGATGTGGATGCTTCTTGCACCGCAAGAGTTGAATTCAAAGGGAAAACTATGGCAAGTTTTCTGAAGGAATTGGACTGAAAGCTACCAGGCACTTTGCTGTGCCGGTGAAAAAGTCAGGTGTGGAGCCAAACAAATGGGTCATAGTACACTTTGTAGCTCGGTGGTGGACAAACTTGGACCAAACAAGCCGATGGGATGAGATGAAAGTAACCGTTTATCTTGATGTACTGTACCTGATCCACAATTTGTTCGACAGCGTCATCAGAAAGAATTAGATCTGATTCATTCAGAATTGCAAGCACCATTTCCTTCAACTGCATGGATATTCAAAGATAAAGACAAATAAGTTCTGATCCAAACTTTTCTTGCGTGAAGACAAATAAAGTACAGCAGCACTTTATATGGAATTCCAGGTTATATGAAAACTACAGTATGTGATACTTTTGCACTTTTTACAAGTATTGTCTTCATTCAAGGGAACTACGAAAAAGCATACAGCAAATTCAAAGCAAGTATCTCGAAAAAAATGATTCAAAGCCAATAATTTAAGATGCCCACCTCTTCGTGTTCAATAAATCCAGTACCTCTCAGATCATATAGCCGAAATGCAACTGCAAGGAAGAATTCCGTGAGATGACAGACAGAGAGAAACATATGAACAGGAGATGATATTTTGGGGACACATAACTACAGGAGGTTGTTAACTATCATAACTTAAATTCAATGGCTGCTCATTTCACACTCTAAATGGTTTTAACTACATATTTACCTCTATCTTCTAACACTGCCTAACTGTCAGTAGCTGTGCTTTGCTATACAATTTTTGCAGCACTACTAATCTAACTTTAACCGATTTGCATTCTGAAACACTATAACTAAGTAATGCTACTTATGTAGCTCGGTCAATAATCAGAATATGAGAGCTGGAATCGGATTTGGGATGCTTACAAGCAATCTTTTCTGCCATCGGAGTATCTGGGTGGAAAATGTTGAGGGACCGAACAAATTCCCCAAATTCAATCACCCCATTGCGCTTGAGATCAAACAGATCAAATATCTGCATATATTACAGAACAGTTGAACAAAGTATCACATATATGAACAGAATCTGCAGTTTAGGTGACACATTTTTCTAGAAAAGCTTCCGTAAGGAGATAGCCAATTTATGATAAAATTGGCAGGTCAGTGTCAATGGTGATAGACTAAATCATGTGTGTGTTGGGTGTGCTATCTATCTATGTGCCTATGTGCACCTTATCTACTTATTAGATGTTCTTTAGATGTTTTGCTTAGCTTCTAAGCCACCCACCCATGGTTGGTCTATATGTACCCCAAACTGCCCCTTTGTGTGTGTGGTTGATGAAAAAGATAATTTTGGGCCAACAATTGGTATTTAGAGCCTAATTCCTTCCCACCTACACTCCTCCTCTCTCCTCTCTCCCGTGCTCCAGCCCCTCATCCCTGAAACCCTAGCACCCGACTGGGCCCACCAAGGCTAGTAGTGGCGCTACTATTCTGGCTAGATCTGGCGGCTAGCGACCTCCTCCCCCCCTGTGACCGGATCCGGCGGCGGGGCGGGCGGCGGAGGGCGGTGCGGATCAGCAGCAGACCTAGGTAGTGGCGACGGCTCTCCACGGGTGGCGGGCTTCTTCCTTGATAGACGGCGGCGGCTTCCTCGACTTCACCACCCATGGCAAGCTCTAGGAGACCGGCGGCGGCGAGCGGCACGGCCGCAGATGGAGCGAACCTCGCGGGCAACATCGACGCGGGCCTCGTGGGCATCGTGGGCCTAGTAGCCGGCGCGCCACCGCTAGCCAGTGTGGTGCCGACGTTCCCGGCCCTCTCCAGGACCTCCTCCCGTACCTCCTCCCACCGCTCGGTCACGAGCAGTGCGCGACGCCGTAGGGCGGCGGTTGAGGAGGAGGAGCAGTGTGAGGAGGCGGCGACAACGGTACGATGTGCCGCGTGTTGGGAGGAGGAACAACGCATGGCGGCCGAGGAGGAGGCAGCAGCGCAGCGGTGCTGGGCATGGCGTGCGACTGCAGCACACGAGGAGGAGGAGGAACGGAGGCTGCAAAGTGAGAGGATCGGTGGCGCGCGACGGCATTGCGTGATGCTGTGTTGTAGGAGGCGGCTGCAGCTTGCAGCGCGCACAACGGCCATGGAGACCGCGGTGGCGCGCGCAGCCAAGGCAGCCCGCCTCACCGACAAGGAGGCACAGGTGGCAGCGGCTGCCGCTATCCAGTGGCGTCTGGAGGTGGCCCGGCTACGCGAGGAGGTGGAGGTGACGCATGAGATGGCACGGTGCAACGCGGAGGAGCTGAGCCGCACAGCGCAGGGCAGCGGGCATGGGGCGTCGGTCGCCAGTGCTGAGGTGCAGGGCAACCGTCCCGAACCGCAGGACGCGGCAAGGCAACAGAACGCGAATATGGATCAGTGGGTCCTGGACCCGCATCGAGGCATGGACGCCGAGCATGACTCTAGCTCCAACTCCAGCCTCAACTCCGCACCCCCAAGGGTCATCAAGACCATCATGTAGGAGTCCGTCGGTAGCATGCAGTGGCCAATGTTGACAAAGACCAACTACATCAAATGGAGTTCAGTGATGAGGGACCGGTAAGCACTCGAGGCGTTGCTCGCCGTGGTCCCGATGGAGATGGCGGCGAACCTCTCAGGGGAGAGGGCTGCCAAGGCCGCCTAGGACGCTTTCGCTACGGCCCGATTTGGTAGCGACCGCGCCCAAAAGTCCACTCCGCAGAAGCTTTAGTAGGAGTGGGATTGTCTGGCTTTCAAGCTGAGCGAGGACGTCGACGACTTCTCCCTCCACCTCTCCAGCCTGATGTAGCAGCTGGAGCGATACGGCGATGATGAGATCAACGAGGAGAAAGACATTGCAAAGTTTCTGTGCGTCGTTCTGAAGACGTACTCGCAGCTCACTATCTCCATCGAGATGCTGCTCGACCTCTCAACGTTTTCGATTGAGGAGCTGATGGGGTGACTCAAGGCAGTTGACAACTGCGAGGAGCTGACATCTTGTGGGCCTATCACCATCGGTGGCAAGTTCCATCTCATTGAGGAGCAGTGGCTTGCCCGCTAGAGGGAGTAGAAGAAGGGGGAGCCTTCTTCTTCGACAGGTAGCCGCAAGCGTGGCAAGCCGCACAAGGTACCCAAGGTGCAAGGAGGCGCCAAGGACGGTGCACGCGGAGGCGCCTAGGGTGGCGCTGCCGGCAAGCGCAAGCCGGCACGAGACGACACGTGCCACAACTATGGCAGGACTGGCCACTGGGCTAGGGAGTGTTGCCAGCCAAGGTGCGGCCAGGCCCACATCGCGCAGGGTGCGGAGAAGGAGGAGCCGACTCTGTTCCTAGCTCACGGGAGCATCAAGCTACTTCCAGCGGCATCGGCCGTGATGGCTCTCCTCCACCTCGACGAGCCGCGTGCACACGTCTTCCTCAGCGATGGTACCAGCGACAACAAGATCGACGGTTGGTTCCTCAACAATGGTGCCACACACCACATGACTGGGTGCAGGGAGTACTTCTCCGACCTGAACGTTGACGTACGCGGCTCCATCAAGTTCGGTGACTCTTCGACCATGGACATCAAGGGCATTGGCTCCATCATTCTCATCACCATGACTGGCTAGCACCGGCTCCTACTGTAGTCTTCTACATCCTCGAGGCTGAGAAACTCGATCATCAGCTTGGGCAGCTGGATGAGAGTGGCTCGCGTGTGGAGATCGACGGTGGCGTGCTCCGAATCTGGGATCGATGACAACGCCTACTTGCCAAGGTGGAGAGAGGGAGCAACCGCCTCTACGTCCTCTATGCGGAGGTGGCGCAGCCCTCTGTCTTGCTGCTTGCCGCGATGATAAGATTTGATGGTGGCACGAGCGCTTTGGGCACCTCCACTTCAAGGCCATGAAGCGGCTCAGCACCAAGGAGACAGTGTGGGGCATGCCATGCGTCGATCACGTGGAGCAGCTCGGCAACACCTGCGTCGTGATGAAGTAGAAGAGATGCCCTTTCCTTTGCCAAGCGAGCTTCCAAGCCAAGGAGCGACTTGAGCTTGTGCACGGCAACCTCTGCGGGCTGGTGACGCCGGCTACACCTGGAGGGTGGTGCTACTTCCTACTACTCATCAACACGTCTCCCGGTACATGTGGGTGGTCCTCCTTGACACCAAGGGAGCTACTGCAGACACCATCAAGCACGTTCAAGCTACTGCGGACAACGAGTGCGGCCGCAAGCTGCGCATTATGCGCACTGACAAGGCGGCGAGTTCACGGTGGCTGAGTTTGCATCATACTGCATCGACGAGGGGATCCAGCACCACTACTCCGCGCTGTACACCCTGCAACAGAATGGCATCGTCGAGCGGTACAACCAGACGGTGGTGGCCATGGACCGGGCTCTCCTCAAGCAAAGGAGGATGCCAGCCATCTTCTGGGGAGAGGCGATGCTGACGGCCATCCACATCCATGGAGGACATTCTCGGCGACCAGCCAATGCTGGGACTGGTGCCTCACGACTTGGAGGTGGAGTTGCACCTCACGCACGATGACGGTGAACCTCGCTCCTTCGTTGAGGTTAAGGGACACGCTGCATGGCACGCCGCGATGAAGCTGGAGATGGAAGCTATTGAGAAGAACCGAACTTGGGAGCTAGCTGATCTTCCTCTCAGTCACCACATGATCACCCTTAAGTGGGTGTACAAGCTAAAGAAGGATGAAGCTGGTGCTATTGTCAAGCACAAGGCTCGCTTCGTGGCACGCAGCTTCATGCAGCAGGAGGGGGTCAACTTCGACGATGCCTTCGAACTTGTTGCACGGATGGAGTCCGTGCGTATCCTCCTCACGCTAGTAGCCCAGGAGAGCTGGCGCATCCACCACATGGATGTCAACTTGGCGTTCCTCAATGGCGACTTGAAGGAGGAGGTCTACGTCCACCAGCCGCTGGGATTCGTCATCCCCGGCAAGGAGGACAAGGTGTTGCGCCTGTGCAAGGTCCTCCACGGCTTGCAGCAGGCACCGCGAGCTTGAAATGCCAAACTCGATTCCACCCTGAAGACTATGGGCTTCGAGCAAAGCCTGCACGAGGCGACCATCTACCGGTAGGACAAGGAAGGCAATGCCCTGCTGGTGGGCATCTACGTCGACGACTTGGTGATTACGGGCACCAAGGATGAGGAGGTGGAAGCATTCAAGGAGGAGATAAAGGATGCCTTCTAGATGAGTGATTTGGGGCCTCTCTCCTTCTACTTGGGGATCAAGGTGTGCCAAGACGACTCCGACATCACACTCCGATAGACCGCCTACGCCAAGCACGTCGTTGAGCTGGGTGGGCTCACCAACTGCAACCTAGCTTGCACTCCGATGGAGGAGAGGTTGAAGCTAAGCCGTGACAGCACGGCTGAGGAGGTGGATGCTATATAGTACCGACGCCTTGTGGGGAGCCGTTGCTACCTCGCCCACACGCAGCCAGACTTTGCGTTCTCCGTCGGGCTACGTCAGTCGGTTCATGCATCAATCGATGACGGAGCACCAGCAGACCGTCAAGAGGATCCTTCGCTACATCGTGGGGACTCTCGACTCTGGCTCCACTACTTGAGGTGTCCTGGGGCAGCACACTTCATCGGCTATAGTGACAACAACCACGCCGGCAACATCGACACCAGCAAGAGCACGAGTGGGATGCTCTTCTTCCTTGCAAGTGCCTCGTCAGCTGGTAGTCGGTCAAGCAGTAGGTGGTAGCCCTATCTAGCAGTGAGGCTGAGTACATCGCTGTTTCTTCCGCTTTGACTTAGGCTCTCTAGCTCGCTCGGCTGCTCGGTGATCTCCTTGGCATAGATGATGAAGCAATGGAGCTCAGGGTGGACAGCAAGATTGCTCTGGCTTTTGCGAAGAATCCCATGTTCCACGAGCGAAGCAAGCACATCAGAGTGAAGTACCAAGGTTGCTTGGAGGAAGGGAGTGTCAGGACGAACTACATCAACACCAAGGATCAACTCGCCGACCTCCTCACCAAGTCCCTTGGAAGGATCAAGTTCTAGGAACTTTGCTCTAGGATTGGGATAGTTCAGCTGCCGCTCAAGACATGCAAGACTTAGGGGGAGATTGATAGACTAAGTGATGTTTGTGTTGGGTGTGCTATCTATCTATCTATGTGCCTGTGTGCACCTTATCTACTTAGATGTTGTTTAGATATTTTGCTTAGCTTCTAAGCTACCTACCCATGGTTGCCCTATATATACCCCAAACTGCTCCTTTGTGTGTGGTTAATGGAAAACCAGCAAATGGGTACATCCAGAACTAAACTTCCAGAACTAAACGAACAAGAGGAAACTGATGCATGGAGAAGCATAAGTTAGGAACTGACCCGATCGGCGAAAAGGTTCTTCTTGTTACTGTTCCTGAAGAGAGCAAGCTGGAACTCCTCCTGTAGGAGAAAAAAGAGAGGCAATTTTTGAATCTTGAGAATCACATGGCCAATCCTCGTCTTCAGAAAAGTTTGGTCACATTAAAATGCCGACCGGACCTTGTGAATTAGGCCATCTTTGAATATGGAATGGCTTATCTTCTTGTACAACTCACGGAGGGCCTCCACTTCATTCACAGAGACTGCAAGAAACGCCACGTGAGCAGATGGACATCAAGAAAAACACAAGGATCGTTCCTTTCTTTCTTGAGCTGCAAAAAGGGGGACCAGGTTCTTACAGGTAGTCTCCTTAGCCAAGATACTGGAATCCTCATATGCTGCAGCTCGTTTGAACTGCTTCGAGGACACACAACCCATGCAAAGGAGCTTTCTCAAGATCACCAACCACAACTCTGGTTTTCTTCAATGAAGGTAATAACAACCGGGCATATCGCAGGAAGAAGTACCCTGAAAGCACCTATTTCCAAAAGAAGAAAGGCATTGGCATCAACACGGCAAAAAGGACAAGCCATAAGAGGCAGTTTCAAAGGAAAAACAATAGACAACAACTCTGCAACAAACACAGGAAGCAGTTGGGTCGGTCGATCTGCGAGAAGGATCGAGAGGGATAGAAATGAAACAGAGAGTATGAAGTGTGGTATCCTCCAATCTCCAACTTTTGTGGCAGAAGAACCAAGAGGACATGGACATGGGAGAAGAACCAAGAGGCAGCAAGCCCATATTTGTAGAGAACCATATATTACTGGTGCCAAGTGCCGACAGCCTGTGCAAGCGTTGACCTGCATCCTCGCAACGGGATTCGGACACACCTTACCATTGTTTTCAAATGCACCGCCTGACAGTATTCAAATCCAAGCTACTTGTTGCGTGCGTTTAAGCGCGGCTTCTAGTAGTTTACAGTTGTGCCTATCGTATACGTATAGCCGAGATGCAAGTTGTGTGCAGACGATGTCTTGTCACATATATACATGGCGGGCAATTAGGACAGGAATTCAACTTTAAGCACGCTTACGTCTGCCGGGAGATTTGATTTGATGTGCAACCAAAAACGACGTCCTGCTCCTAGAGCCTGTGGGGGTGGGGGGTTGATTTGTCAGCATCGGGTGGGTACCTTTCGGACGCTTGAATTTTTCGACGACGGATGCGGTGACGCATGCCCGTTTGGTTTCGGTCTTGGCGATGGGTTGGAAGCAATCTACTACTGCGTGTTAATCTTGGAGCATCTGGCACGCCATTGCTGCAGGGGGGCAACGCGAGAAAGACGAAGGGTGGCGTATCGAGAGGTAGGAATCATCGATGCCGACGAGCTGACGGTGACGGCGGTGATCGTTGGCGCTGCAAGTTGTTGGTTGCGGGCTCTGCCTTGTACTGGTGGTAGGCTACTGCTCCAACTAGGCCGTAACAAGAAAATAAACGGACACTGCTAGGCGATGTCATGGGGGAAGATGCACACAACAAGAGTTAAGTACGATGACATGACAGGGACTGGACAGATTTTCATGACTAGGAGCTTCCTTGGGTCTGTTTGGATACTTTGCCGGATGCTATTTAGCCATGCCAAGCAAATATACTGACGAGGGCCATGGATTTGGATTGATCGCAAGTTTGCCTTGGGGCCTGAATTGGTAAGATCTTACCAAGGTTTTACCTTACTGATGTGAGGGTGCCAATATAACTTGCCTGGGATGGCAAGAATTCACCCGCCTGGTAAGAGTGTAAGACAAGGCTAGCCAAAGCTAGCAAAGGTACCAAATGTCCCATCAATTTTTTTATGGGGGATCTGACAAACATATATTTTATTTATATGTATGACATATCAAAAACTAAAATAGGAAAACATGAGTGAAAAACATTTTTTATGTTTGGAAAGTTAAAGACATACAAGTTTAATCCATGAATTCAATCCAATAATGGGCATCAACATGTTAGATAGTGATTTTACACAACACAACAAAAAAAAGTATTGGCGGTGACATGAAGGGTGGTGCTGATTTGGATAGATAGCTTGTGCGTTCAATAGGATGAGGTGGAGCCACTATCCAATCCTGCAGCGATCCAAACGCATAATTATTGAGGATACATCGTGGTCGTGGATGACAGGACGACGACAATGATACATTACGATGAAGAAGTAGGTAGGATTGAGTATAGCAGATGTAGCCTTATCAATGAGGATCATGTGGCATTGTTGTTAGGAGGAAAAGGTCGTGGAGAGGACAACACTAAGTTTTGTGTATTTTATAGCCACGGAGAAATTAATGGACCAGGGTGACACAAACCGATTATTAGAAAGAAGAAACGTCGATCTAAGGAAAAACTTTATACGGTAGTTAAGGTATGAATTGGTGACATATCATGCAGCCCCCATTGGAGATCATGGAGATGAATCTCCTTATGGTTGGCACGATGTGGAAGCATGGAGAGGCAGTGGCTCATGAATTGTGCAGGATTGGATATATTGCATGTTGAGGATGGATCACACTGAGTCTCATTGATTGTTTCTAAAGTATTATATGATGGCCTAGATCTCATATGACTTTGGTAATCGGGATAAAAACTAACTTTACCCTAATATAACTCATGCCCTTCCGAATCCCTTCCATGTGAACATTAATGTGTCGCATTATGTAAGGTCCCAAATTTCGATACCTTCTTCTTTTGCAAGGAAAGTTTCCACACCTTCTAACTAGAAAAAAATCATTTGGAAAATGGTGATAATGCATTTTTATATCATTTTGGTCACTTCACACCAGAACTAATAGTAAGAGAAACTTCCATCAAATTTCTAAATCTAAATCCAGTTGGGAAGGCTTCAGATTACATGAACTTCCCCCTTTTTCCAGTAAATCTGTTTTCTACGGAGACGACGACTTCATAAATTTGGTTTTACATGTGGACACACGTAGATTCATTTACCTAAAAAAGATTCGTTTATGCATACCTAAAAAAAGGGACACACGTGCGCAATTACGAACCATTGGTGTCTTACCCGCACTTCTACCGCACATGTTAGATAGTGATTTTACACAACACACCAAAAAAAGTATTGGTGGTGACATGAAGGGTGGTGCTGATTTGGATAGATAGCTTGTGCATTCAATAGGATTTGGTGGAGCCACCATCCAATTCTGCAGCGATCCCAACGCATAATTATTGAGGATACGTCGTGGTCGTGGCTGACAGGACGACAACAATGATCCATTACGATAAAAAAGTAGGTAGGATTGAGTATAGCAGATGTAGCCTTATCAATGAGGGTCATGTGGCATTGTTGTTAGGAGGAAAAGGTCCTGGAGAGGACAACGCTGAGTTTGGTGTATTTTATAGCCACGGAGAAATTAACGGATCAGGGTGACACAAATCGATTATTAGAAAGAAGAAACGTCGATCTAAGGAAAAACTTTATACGGTAGTTAAGGTATGAATTGGCGACATATCATGCAGCCCCCACCGGAGATCATGGAGATGAATCTCCTTATGGTTGGCACGATGTGGAAGCATGGAGAGGCAGTGGCTCATGCTTAGTGTAGGATTGGATATATCGCATGTTGAGGATGGATCACATTGAGTCTCATTGATTGTTTCTAAAGTATTACATGATGGCCTAGATCTCATATGATTTTGGTAATCGGGATAAAAACTAACTTTACCCTAATATAACTCATGCCCTTCCGAATCCCTTCCATGTGAACATTAATATGTCGCATTATGTAAGGTCCCAAATTTCGATACCTTCTTCTCTTGCAAGGAAAGTTTCCACACCTTCTAACTAGAAAAAATCATTTGGAAAATGGTGATGATGCATTTTTATATCATTTTGGTCACTTCACACCAGAACTAATAGTAAGAGAAACTTCCATCAAATTTCTAAATCTAAATCTAGTTGGGAAGACCGCAGATTACATGAACTTCCCCCTTTTTTTCAGGAAATCTGGTTTCTACGGAGACCACGACTTCATAAATTTGGTTTTACATGTGGACACACATAGATTCATTTATCTTAAAAAAGATTCATTTATATATACCTAAAAAAGGGACACATGTGAGCAATCACGAACCATTGGTGTTTTATCCGCACTTCTACCACCCACAATTTGTCGAGGTTGATTTCTTCCGGGCACTCGAGTAAAACTTTACAAAATTCAGAGCAGAAGCAGGGCATTGGCGGACGCGAGGGATCTGAACATAGGCACATGGGACGACCACCACCATCCTCGGCCACGTCGGGATGCGGCTCACCACCCCACCCCTCGTTGTCCGCCGGGGGCTAGCTGTTAGTCCGGTACTAATGCGTACCGGACTAAAATGTAACTGGTACTGAGCCTTAGAACGAATGCTCAATTTTCCAGTAGTGGCCATCTCTCAGCCATGCGGCTGTCACCGTCCTCCGGCACCCGGCGCATATGTAGCCCCAGCAAATCCCTGCGCTTCAATGCAGACCTCGCGCGCTGCATGGGTCTGACGAGACGACGATGCAGCCAGGGTGTCGCCACGGCGCAGGGCAGCTCAATCGCATCTCATGTCATTCTCCATGTGTGCTGACTAGGGCCAGTAGAAAAGCTCGAAGCTTGTGAGCTGACTCAGCTCGTTCATAGGTTTAGCTCGGTTTAGCTCGACTCGATCTTTAAACGAATCGAGCCAAGTCTCAATTTCAGCTCATTTTCTTAACGAGCCAGCTCGTGAGATGTTCGATTAGCTCATTAGACTCGATAAAGATGAAACTACCAAAAATATTTTTTATCTTATAGTTGTATTACTATTATTTGGTTAACAGTAAGTCAAATATAGTACTAATTAAGTCTATTTCGAGTCTCCAAATATTTATATTATCCTAATCTATTGACTTATATTATTTATTCCATTAATATCATCATAAATTAATTTTTTAAATATTATTAGCACACTTAAGTTATTATATATTGGTTAATATCATCTTTCAAATGAGCCATGACGAGCCGAGCCTTAACGAGCCGAGCTAGCTCGTCAGCCACCCCTCGTGCTGACTGGTGACTACGAGTTGTTGGAATCATAGTTATTTGAACCGGACCGGACCGGCGGTTGGACCGGTAAAAGACCGAACCAGGGCCTAAACTGGCTCGGTTCGCTTAAAAGATCGGCCGTGCAATCGGACCGTTAAAAACCGGTGGAACCGGCCGGTTTTTTATGGAACCAGTGAACCGGCCGGTTCCGATTGAACCGGACTGGTTCGATTGTTCACCAAAATGCCCCTCTATCAATTCAGGGGAACCTTATCTCCATGAGGGTAAAAATGGAATTCTTCAATTTTTAGGGTTAAGGCAGCAGAGAGACTCGGCCAGAGGGAAAAATTGGACGGAAAAAATATTGCGGCCGGCGGCGGCGCTGCACGCACGCACTGCCGCACTGGCGCCTGGCGGCCGGCGCACGCCGCCTCCTCCGGCCCTCCGTCCGTTCATCGCCGTCCACTGGTCCCAGGCTCCCAGCACCAAGCCGGCCAGCCCCCAGGTCCATCCGTCCATCCCTATTCCCCCAATCGGCAATCCCCTGTCCTCCCTCCGTTAGCGGGCCGGCCGGCGGCGGGGCCACCACCGCGCCTGGGCGGCTGCCGGCGGGGCGCCAGCACCACACCTGGCGGCCTGGGCGGCGGACCGGCAGGGCGCTGCGCCACCACGCCTGGGCGCCGTTGCGGCAGGCGAGTGGGCCGGCCGGTGGGCCACCAGGCACCAGCCCACCACCACGCGCACGCGGCCTGGGCGGCGGACCGGCGGCACCGCGCGTCCGCGCCTGAGCGGCGGATCGGCGGAGCGCCGGCCGCGCCTGGGCGGAGGGGAGCGCCGGCCGTGCCTGACTGCCTGAGGCCCTGAGCAAGGGCAGGCAGGAGCCAGTCAACCAGGACCCAGGAGCAGCTAACAAGTTCTGAATTTCTGATCTAACATGGCTAATGGTTAGTACTCACTACTCACTACTCACTACAAATTAGTATTATTGCTTATTATTGCACAAAATTAGAGTAGGTACTACTGATTTGTATACTTATTATTGAAGTACTGATTGGTCTTTTTTTGCAATTAACATTCACAGTGGATTCTTCAGACACTCCCAATAGCGCAGCACCTAGCCAAGAGGTTGGAACAGAAGTAAGGACAAGAAGAAAAACTGATCCGGCATGGGGGTATTGTACACAAGTTACTGAGGAAGGAAAAAAGAAGATCAAGTGCATGTACTGTGACATGATTTTGAAAGGAGGAGGAATCCATCGATTCAAGGAACATCTAGCCAAATATCCAGGAAATGTGGCTGGATGTCCAAAGGTTGGTCCAGAGGTTCAACATGCAATGAATCAAAGTATTGAAAATTGGAAAGATAAGAAAAGGAAGCAGCAAGAGATCTATGAGGAAGAAAACCCGTATGGGCCTGACCCTGGAGATGAGGAATCATATGATGTCTCTAATACTGAAGCAGCCCCAACCCGGCATGGTCCTACTGCAGCAACTAGAGGAAGAAAAAGAGGCATTGCTACACCTAGTATTGGCAAGTATTTCAAGCCTAGAACTGGCCCAGGGGATCAACCTACAATAAAGAGTATGCTCCAAGGAGAAGAAGTCAAGTTAAAGACTGATTTGTGTATGGCAAGATGGTTTATTGATGCATCACTTCCATTTAATTGAAGTAACTCCATCTTTTATCAGCCAATGCTTGATGCTGTGTGTACATATGGTTCAGGATACAAGGGGCCAAATTTCAATAGTTTGCGTGGTCCATTACTTGCAAAGTGTGTTGAGGAAACTAGAAATTTTGTTGATGGATTTCGTAAAACTTGGAGGCAAACTGGTTGCACAATTATGGCTGATGGATGGACTGATAGGAAGAGAAGGACCCTCATCAACTTCTTGGTGTATTGTCCCAAAGGTACTATCTTTCTCAAGTCAGTTGATGCCACTGAAAGTTCCAAAACTGCAGAGTTCTTGTTCAGATTATTTAGAGATGTAGTGAACTTTGTTGGTGCTGAACATGTTGTTCATTTTGTCACTGATAATGCCTCAAACATGGTTGCTGCTGGTAGAAGATTAGAAGATGAGTTCCCATCTATTTATTGGTCCCCTTGTGCTGCCCATTGTTTGAATTTAGTATTGTCTGACTTTGGCAAGGAAAATTTAGTGAAGACCACTGTAGCTCATGCATCATCTATTACAAAATATATCTTCAACCATTGTTATCCATTATATCTAATGAGGAAGTTCACTAAGGGCCATGAAATTCTTCGGCCAGCGCAAACTCGTTTTGCTACAAATTTTGTTGCTTTGCAAAGCATATACAAGCACAAGGCTGATCTTCATGCAATGGTTGTGTGTAGTGAGTGGACTAACTCTGCATATTATAAGGATCCACAAGGGAAAAAATTTACCAAAGCTGTGCTAGATCAGAACTTTTGGAAAGATTGTGCTGTTGTCTGTCAATTATCAGAACCAATTGTTAGGGTGTTGAGAATTGTGGATAGTGATGAGAGGCCTGCAATGGGCTATCTATTTGCAGCCTTCCATGCTTCTAGAGAGGAAATTGAGAAGAGGTTTCAGAGGAAGAAGGACTTAGTTAAGCCTTTTTTGGAATACATAGATGCACGATGGGATAAACACTTTGATAAGAATATTCATGCTGCCGGCTTTTGGTTCAATCCTAATAACCAGTATAATGATCAACTAAGAGAGAAATATAGTTTCACTACTTCTGGAGTTCTTGATATCATTGAAAAATATGCTGGGAAAGATATAGCTCTTCGGAGTTCTTTGACAAGAGAGATGAGAATTTTTAGAATGGGAGAAGGTGATTTTGGACGTTCAACTGCTATAAATGATCGACAACACATGCTTGCTGGTAACTACTCTATCATTATATTGTTGTCTTGTAATTTTCTGTTACATTTCAGCACCTTTAATTTTTTTTCTTTCACACAGATGAGTGGTGGCAAACCTATGGCTGCAGCGCTCCAAATTTACAAAAGCTGACCTTGCGTGTGTTAAGCCAAACTTGTAGTGCTTCAGGATGTGAGAGGAACTGGAGTTTGTTCGAGCATGTACACAGCAAAAAGAGGAACAGACTTGAGCATCAGAGGCTAAATGATATTGTTTATGTTCATTGCAACTTGAGATTTTCCCAAAGGTACCTTTTTGTTTTGCTTCATTACAACTTACAAGAGATGCCTTGCTGTTCATTTTGTTTCTAGAAATAATACATGATTATATTCAATTTTTCCTACATTAGGTCAAAAAAATGGTTACAAATTATGATCCAATCAGTTTGGATGAGATTCGAAAGGGAAATGAAGCATGGACAGTAGAAGATAATCCACCACGTCTAAACTTGGAAGAGCTAAATGAATTCCGTGGTGAATTTGCTTCTTTGAGTATACAATGTAGTGATGGTAATATCAAGTGTTCAAATTATTTCTTTTCAACAATCAGCATACATGTTTGCCTATGCTAGCATTTAACTTGATAATATTTTTCAGATTTAGAGCTAAACTTGGATGAGGTTGAGGCCGATACAATGGAAGAAAATGAAGTAATGGCTGCTGTCAACGAGAATGTGCTTGATGATCTTGATATTGCATTTGATGAAGGTTTGGAAGCAAGTCCGAGTGCTGCAGCTGAAGTTCAAGATTGGGCGCCATTTTACTAGTTGTTGAGTTGTGGCTTTGTGAACTTGTCCGGTTGTCCCTGTTTGTGACTTTGTGTGGCTGTGCATTGTGGTTGTGTACTTGTGTCATTGTGTGGCTGTGTGCATTGTGGCTGCCTATTGTCAAGTTGTTTGAAAACTTTGAATTTGCGAACTTATTCCTATTGTCAAGTTGCTGTTTAAATTTGTGATTTGCATGTTTAACATTTGAATAGTTGAACTTGGATATTGTCCCTATTGTCAAGTTGTTGTTTGAATTTGTGAACTTGTCCCTCCCTATTGAACTTGTATATGTAATTATGTATTAATCATGGCTCGTATATTCGACCGGTTCAAAGGTATCTTTGGCCGGTTCACTTCTCCGGTTCAAAGTTATCGAACCGACGGTTCAATTGGTTTTTAACGGTTTGACCAGTGAACCATTAAACCGAAGGTCTCACCGGTTCGATGACCGGTCCGGTCCTAATAACTTTGGTTGGAATATGATCTCTGATTAATCACATGATATTAATTAAATTTAATCAGAGATTAAGATTAATTATAGATAAATCACGAGATAATTACCACCTAAAATATCTCAATTTGTCGCTATAGTGGGCTGCAACCCTAACTTATTGGAGATGGTACGGCCCTACCCCTGCAGTGCTATATATATAAGGGGGCCTCCTAATCGCGAGTTACTGTTTAACAACGTGATTAGCCACCCGAAACCGATCTGTTCTTCCACCAGAACAGATCTAATCCGATTGCTAAGGGCACTGAAGGGGTAGAAGCTCGTACCCACGTCCAGGCCACGGATCATCAGATTGAGAACCTTTGTTCTTAATCTGGTGGTTAATCTTCACTGCTACTACTACATCAAGCATCTACATCGACATCAGAGGCAAATCAATGGACTCTCAAGGCTCTGGTTAGTCTAATCTAAGTATTCCGCATTAATTATGATTAGTGGTCATGATTAGACTAAGCTGAGATCTTGTTTAAGTTAATGCTAGACTAAGTTAAATCTAACAATCGGTATCATGAGCCATCGTAGTCCTGACACGATCCTAATAGCCGGAGCTAATCAAGTTTAGACCTCTGATTAGTGTAGGTTTAGATTTTAAGAGCCATAAGTGATTAAGTTTATGCAGATTAATTCTTGATGTGCAATTAGTACATGTTCATATGCAATTAAGTCTCTGCATTATGATTTTTGCAAATGTCACGCGCAATCAGTGATGCACAGTGCAATCTGGTTAAAGTTTCACGTGCAATTAGTGTAGATTGGATCTGTTATGCTTGAACATGAGCAATTAGTGATGATGCAGATCAAATCCTATACAAGTTATGTGCAAATTAAGTGATCAAGGTTAGAATTAAATTGCCATTAGATCTTGTGTGCTTGTAAGTTTGCAATTAGGCTTCCGCAGATTAATTTATGCACGTCACATGAGTAATTAAGTTCTAATCTAGTTCGGCTAATTATGTTCAAGTTTAACATAATTGATCCGTTAGTTTAATCAGTACCGAATTAGATGCTTTTGTGGCTAATTAGTACCTAAGTTAGAAAATCCGAGCCGCAGTAAAGCCAAATTTCAGGATTAAGTTGAGAAATTAGGGCCTAGGGTTCACTGTTTCCTAGTTTTCCCCAAATTCTGCGCTGTTAAGCCTAAATCTAGCACGATTAGTATTCAATTCATGAAATTGAAGTGTGCATCAGCCATTAGGAGAGGAATTGGGCAAATCACGAAAAGTTTAAGTAAAAGCTCCAATTTTTTTCCCCAAAAATTCCCCAAATCTCGAAGAACCCTAACCCTAAGATGAAGGTTAGGGATCTTACCTGGTTGCTGACAGCGCATGGCATGAGGCCGTCGCGCGTGGATGACAGCCGCCTCCCTGACAAGCTGCATCAGCAAGGGACGCCCACGGCTTGAGTTGCTGATGAGCGTGCGCCTTTAGCAGCCGGGCCAGTACGCTTCATGTCGCCATTCCAAGCTTTGTGGCTTGAGACTCGCCGCACCCGGACCTTCGACCCCCCTCTCGGAGCCATCAGCCTTGGCTCACCGGCGCACCGCCGGATCGGGGGACGGAGCGGATGCGCTGCTTCTCCCGCGCTACCGTTCGCGCGCCCACCATAGACGCAACCCAGCGGCCCCCCTGATGGACCACACGTGACTAGGTCGCACGTGGCACTGGCGGGAGGGCCCGCGGCGATGCTGGCAAGGGTGGCGGTGAAGCCACGGCGGCGGTGACCGTGGTGCTCATCGGGATAGGGAGAGAGGAGGGGAGGAGGAGAAAGGCGGCTGAGAGAGTGAGGGCCGGCTAGGGTTGGCTCGGCCACGTGAGCCTTGGTGCTCAGCACCGTGAACCCTGGGCGCCCGATCTTGATCGGACGGTTACGGCGGCTCCCGCATCTGACACTGTGGGAGCAGGTCGTGGTGGCAGGCCAAGTCGATGATGGGCCAAGTTGGGCTGTTTTCGAAAAAGGCTGAGCCAAGAGCAGGCTTCGGTGGGCTGGGTCAAATGCGCGAGTAAAGGGAGTTGTGCTACGATGTGTTATGGGTCGTTGCGGGCTGTTTTAGTTCATGGGCTAATTTCGACGTTTTCTTAGCCGAATTAATGTTTTGCCTTTACAATTTATGTTTTATTTTTATTTATTTCCCATAAGCGTTTACTTGTTTTTAGGCTTCAATTTATTTGATGATATTTCAAAAAGTCTTGAGTTAATAAGTTTGTTAACAGTAGATTTTCTCATCATGAATAAATTTCCATTATTCTGGTAATTTGTTTTAAAGGTCAAATTAAGAGTAAATTTGGGTATTAAGTCACTTAATGCTTATGTCACACATTTTTAGTAATCTACGATTTTCGTATGCAATGAAGTTCATTGCCAATTACTAGTAGATTTTCGCATTGTGAATAAGTTTTCTTCCCTTAACTTATTTGGCATTTTAAAGGCACATTAAGAATAAGTTTGGGAAATTTTCAATAAAGTCATATTTGAGTTTTGGCTATAAGATTTATGAGCCATATTATTTTTAGTGCAATTTATGATGTTAATGTTTATGCACTGCTTAATAAAGTTGAGATTTAAATTTTATGAGCCCTTAAATTATAGTGCAATCTTATTCCATTAAATACTTTGTG
The DNA here is from genome assembly GCF_005286985.2 of Setaria viridis. Lineage (NCBI taxonomy): Eukaryota > Viridiplantae > Streptophyta > Magnoliopsida > Poales > Poaceae > Setaria > Setaria viridis. The sequence continues at coordinate 11,907,734 of NC_048263.2, read as the reverse complement.
CTATGTTGGCATGATTCCATTATGTTTAAGTTTAAGTTTAATTTTAGAATGAGTTAGTTTATTTAATGTTTCCATTATGTTCAAGATTAAATATTGCATTAGTGTTCATTATTTAATTCATTGTTTATGTTTATTTTCGATGAGCTGTTTAAATTATGTTAATTACTGTTTAGTTGCGTAATTACACTGAAAATTATGGTTTTCCACCAAGTACAATTAAGATGCTCTCTAATTGAATGGAACCACTGAGAAGTTCGATTAGAGTACACTTGTAATTAATTCTGACCACCGTTGTTTTAATTATGAGTCAACGATAAGTTTTGTTTGTTTTTTGCCCACTGGTGATACAAATTGAAACTTATTGCATGATTTTAATCAGACCACCATAGGGTTAATTTCGTGCTTTTATGTGCATCTTATTGTGCTATTACTAAAATATTATGTTGTTACTATAATTTTCAGTTGAGGATATTGCAGTTTCACTAAGAGCCATTATTCCTCTCAATGGCAATAATTTTCATGCCTGGAAGAAAGATGTGCAAGAGGTCCTCATGATTCTTGACCTTTATTATGCATTACGTGAGGATAAGCCAGTAGCTCCCATTATGTGTGACAGTTTTGAATATGCTCATAAGTTTGATAATTACACTGTTGACATTGAGAAGTGGGAGAAATTCAACAGAATTGCCAAAAGGATCATTAAGTAATTGATGTTAATAGACATAAGGGGAGGCATTCCTGATAAGATAGATGAAAGGGAGTTGGATGCTAAGTAACTACTAAAGTCAGTTGAAGAACATTATAAGATTTCGCTTGAGATGTATTCCAATGTCCTTATTACTAATATGTCCTCACTTTATGATGGTCAAGGTGGAGTCATGAGACAAATTTTGAGCATATTTAACTTGGCAAATGAGTTAGAATCACTTGGAGTGGACATCTATGATGGTCTCCTCGTGGAAAGTATTATGTCATCTTTGCTAGCTTGTTATGCTCCCATCAAGACTAGCTGCAATGCTAATAAGGAGACTTGGAGCATTCTTGATTTTGTTAGATTTGTAAATAATGAAGAAGTAGATCCTTAAGTAAGTGACTGCAAATGAGGTTGATAATGTTGTTTCATTATGACTAAGGTTCTTAGAAAATTATTTTCTCTTAATGGTGGACTAAGGTGCAATTGTGCACATCACTTGCAGATTCTGCATAAGGATCCATAAGAAGAAGGGGAGAAAAAGATTGATAATTGATAAAGTTGAAGTCCAAGAAGTTATGAGATTCTTACTAGAATTAGCTAGAGACTCCAACATTGAGCTTGATGATGTAATAAATAGTTTAAGAGAAACTTTAGTTTGTTTTATTATCATGTCATATTATGTTTTTGTGGTATTAATTAGTTCATCATCAGGTTTATCCATATTATTGTTTTGTCTTGCTATTTGACAAATAAAATTTTTATGTGCTCTCTGAAATAGTATAATTATGTGGTGTGTGTGCATAAGGAAATGATGAGACCTTGTCCAATTTGTGGCTCACTTTCCTTTAGACCGCAATTCCAAGGGGAGAATGGAATGTCTCATCAATAAAATGATACTCCATCCATTACGTATAGTGCATCGAATATATTAAGGGGAAATACATTAAGACAATAAAGGAGCTATAATTTCTCTCGCAATACTCTTATTTGCCACTGAGAATGGATTCAATATTCAAAAGGCTGAAATAGAAAATCAACATAATGAAGGGTGAATATATTGAAAGTCATGCTCGCTAAATACCATTATGATAGGAGATATACTCCATAATTACCAATTGTCTCAAATAAGTTAGTGTGACATTTATTCATTATTTCTGGCCACCGCTACGCTAATTAATGAGTACATGTTCACAAGTTTTGTTGTTCTTTTTCATTTCTAGCCATCGCTGGGTGGACTAGTTCAATAGAACCATAGACTTTTGAAGTATGGTCTGTACTCATGTAGCCATCACTGTTTGTGAATATCTGATCATAGCTTTGCTACTCTAGTTCATTCTCTAGCCATCCCTGTGGTGGGCTAGTTTTGGCAAAGGAAGATCATCAGTGGTATTTAAATAAGATATAAGTAATGTCTAAGTTAATGAGCTATTGTAGGATATAAAATTAAGTTTGAGCGACTACCATTGCCACTGTTCTAATTGCTTCACTAAGTTTATTGAAATGTGACAGGCTGTGTTCTTATAGGATGCAGAGATCTGTGAGAGCTCACAAGGAGGGATAATTTAATGCCTCAATTCTATCACAAAAGATAAGAGCCTTATTTTGCTATGATTACTACTATTTCTATTTTTTATGAGATTGTAAGTAGATCTCTATGGTTTTAGACAGGTAGATGAGCATTAATAGAATCTAATAGGAATTCTATTGGGATTAGTACAGTGGACTGTAAAGGGTCTATGTAATTAAATGTGATTTCAGTGGGAGTGACGAAAGAATCAAGAGTTAGGCTCATAACCAAGGCTAAGGGGCCAATATTGTGAGACCTTTTTCCTATCTCGGTCGATATTTTAAACTTGTCATGATGTTTGTTTTAGAGCTTTGTGAGACAAATTATTATCTTGTTCTCTAATTGTAACTTGTGTTAGATATTTTCATAGCGTAAAGTTTTTGGTTATGAAATACAAGAGACAAGTGGGACCAGAATTAAAGGAACCGCGAGTTCAAATGATTTGATTGAGAAAATCGATATTAAGGTGGATTATTGTGTATAAGCAGGTAGCAAAAGGGTATACTACATAAAGATAGATGTTCTATTATCTCATCCAACATAAAGTCTTGGTGAAGCCTATTATATTTTGGGCATTAAAGTATTACTAAGATAGGTCAAGCCTATGCATGGACGTGAATGTTATCATGTATAGTCAAACAATTAAGGGCAAATAAGTTTCTCCATGCTTCTCCTAATTTTGTTGAACATTATGCGTGTTCAACTTAGTGTGCTCTAAATTGTTTTTATTTGGGATACTTGGTATTTTATTTAAACTAGGGACCACAAGGACCACTGGAATAAGTTGTTAAAACATTTTGCATTATTTGCAGAACATCAAGTTTTACATGCTTATATTAAGAAGTCCTTACGGTTAGTTAAGTTTGGACATTAAGTCGTGAGTTGTGTTGACATTAAGAAAACCATGGTTAAGTACACATTAACACTCTTACAAAAGGAGTTATGTCATTAAGGTACTCCAAATGATTATTTGCTGTATTATTAATAAATACATAATATTGTGGCATGTTGTTAAGCAAGTCTTATAAATTAAAAGGCTAAATTCCCAAGCTAATGTTGTCATAAAGAAAATTTATTACTGACTACTCTCTTCGAGTAACAACGAGACGAGTGATCTAGCTAATCACATTTATGTAAAGCGTTTGTGAAAGATATAAGCCCAAGATCGAATAAGTTATTATGAGCGCATAATTAGTCAGCCCTGAGATAGTGTGCGTTATGCAGTGACATTTCTTATTGAAGGCTTTAATGATATTACGGCTGGCCAGCATCTTGTTGATATAAGCCTGAAATAAGGAATGAGCAATGTCTCTGTGCTAATCCTCGGATTGATTTTGTAACATGTGGTTCATGGAAACAAATCATAAAGAGATCATTAATTCTCTAACTCTCGATAAGTCTAAGCGTTCTATTGAGGTATTACAGTGAACTGTAGGTAATGGGTCTTGGTGGCGAATTAAATGCTACTGATGATGCATTGGTCTGGTCTTGCTGTTGTACTGAGTGTGAACATATGTGTGATGCGAATATAAGCGATTAACCATTCGATCAAGCGGGAAAATGTTGGAATATGATCTATGATTAATCACATGATATTAATTAAATTTAATCCAAGATTAATTAGAGATAAATTATGAGATAATTACCACCTAAAATATCTTAGTTTGTTGCTATAGTCAGCCGCAACCCTAACTTATTAGAGAAGGTACGAACCCTAAATTATTAGGATGACGGTTCAAGCGACGAAAATCAAGCGACTTCGAAAAATTCGGATTTCAAATTTCGAGTTACTACTCACCGCACTATTCAAATTCAACGAACACTATTCAAATTCACAGCACTATTGAAATTCAGCTCACTATTCAAAATGGGAATATGAATAGTGCCCGAGCACTCACCACGGATTGGGTGGAGCACCTCAGGATGGATGAAAATATGGCGGCACTATTTGCTCACTATTGAGCACTATTGAGCTACTATACGGGGTCGCTTTCAGCAACTATTCAGCAGATATGGTACGCGCGGGTGCGTGATTAGGTATATATCTTGATTATATTGATTCTCAGGATCTTTGCGAGTTGGCGACACTGAAAAATTTAGCCGGACGTGCTGCTATGCTTGTGTCAATCCTACTCGGTACTCACCGCATGCATCGCTGGCTCGCTTCAGAACCAGGCCAGCCCGGTCTTCACCCTCACCGTCCCCAGCCACGCTCACACAGGACTCAGGCTCTACCGTCTCCCCAGGCAGTTCCAACCAAAGGGAACACTTCTCTGCGCACACAGGGTTCTCCTCAAACGCTGCTACCAGGGCTAACACGAGAACGACACACGCAGAGGTTTCTCCTCTAGGGTCCCTAGCATAGAGACATCGCCCCATACGAACAAGCTTAAAGGAAGGCAGGGATACTACCAGGACAGCTTAATCCATTTCCACGGGACAAGCTTACACGCGGCTTTCCCTTTCAGGAAACCCCAAGCACTTAGTACAAACCTTGATTACCTTACAAACCGAGGGACGAGCTTCGACGGCCTCCCTTTATTCTAGTAGTATAGAGGTGGTGGAGTAATACAACGGTAGTGGGTGATTCTACTAATAGTGGCTAATATTCCTCAGAGCACTTCAGAGGTAGTGGATATCTTCATGGAGTATGAGTGGAGTGTAGGTGGAGGTCTTCGGTGATCTTGCTTCTTTGGTGGTTGCCTGATACGGTGGTGGTTCGGTGTCTGCTTCGGTGATGCTCAATGCTTCACCTGGCAGCTCCTTTTATAGCCGCGGTAGAGGCTTCGGGAGTCTCCTCAATAATTCACCACTTCTATTGCATGAACAGCTTGACGGCGCTCCGTTCCTCAATAATTGTCCTGGCTACAGCAAAGTCACTGTTTATTCTTTTTGCCTTGTCCTCTATCGCGCAATGTCTTCTCAGGCTGGTCTTGTTCTGAAGCGAGCCAACGATGCATGCGGTGAGTACCGAGTAGGACTGTCACAAGCATAGCAGCACGTCCGGCTGAAATTTTTTGTCTCGCCAACCCGCGAAGATCCTGAGAACTGCACGCATGCATATAATTCGCATACTACTAATTAATCAAGCGCATAATTTTTGTTGCTTGGTTTGTTTTATTTATGCACTGGTATCAGAGTCGTGGTTATAAAATTTGTGAATTTGAGGGTTTTTCTATATCTAGCCAAGATTGAAAAACTTCACTATTTAAATCTAGAAGTTAATACCAGGAAGACAGTTAATACTAAAGAAAATATAAATATCAGGTGCAGAATAAATAGCTATGAAGATCATACTTGGCATACCTCACATGGTCAGATAAACTTAATAGTTGATTTAATACATAAATTTTATATATCTTGGGGTAAAAGGTAAGATGATTTAGAATTAAAATTTGAAAAACTACAAAAAGAACATAAGCACTTAGAAGAGCATATTTTAGCCATGAATAATAAAATAGAATTAATCTTGCAAGTAGCTGAAGAAAGTAAAAGTTCACTAGGAAGAATCATCCAAAATAGTGACTATATTAAAAAGGATATAACCCACCTATATAAGAAATTTGATAATACTAATATTGAGCATAACAAAGAAATTGTTCCATCATCAACAGGAATAGTTGAGTTTGCTAGATCTTTAAATTCAGAAAAATGGAAATATCTGAAAATCTCTCTAGAAGAGACAAGTCACTTCAACTAATAAATAAAGATATAAAGCCCTTAAGCTTTATGGATAGATTGAAAGAAGGATGTGATGATATTGAAAACTTAGAAGAAAGAATAGATGTAGAAAGGGATCTTGAAAGATATCAGAGAGATACCTTACGAAGATAAGACCTCAGCAAATATATCAAATGGGCTGGTTTGAAAATAAAAATGGACTATATAGAATATCTAGAGAAGTAGAATTAAGTGTTCTAACAGAACCAGTTCAACTAAGAATTGTTAGTAAACAATTTGAGCATGGGATAAAATATTCAGGCTACAAATATATTCATCAAGGAATGTATATCATAGGAATTAAAGGAATGACGAGGAAGAAATTAGGAACCAAAGTTCTAATAACTCTGTTAGATAAAAGATGGGATGCAGTAAATAAAGCAGCTTTGGGTTTCCTAGAAGGAGATATGAATGAAAATATGTTAATAACATACATACCTCCAGATTTAATAATGCCAATAAAAGAATTTATAGATAAAATGACAATTGGTTTTCAGACCAAAGGCTATGGAGACTTTAAAGGTACAAATTTATTAGTAAGTATAGAATTTGTAGGAAGGTTAACTAATAGAAGTGCAACTAAATACAAGGTAAATGTAAACAATGTAATAGAAAGTATGCAGTCTAAGGGAATAAAATTCATGAGTCCTTTAAAAATTAGTTCTGAGGAAAGAGCAGGTGAAGAATGGAATATAAGTGCTTTAATAGAACCAAAGATTTTAAAACAACCTAAAAATTATGTAAATTATGATAATAGTAAAGGCAAAACTAGTATCAGGTTTGTTAATTATAAAGAAAGAAGTTTAGATGACCTAGAAGTATCAAGTTCTAATTCAAATATAGAAGAAGCTAGAAGACATAGCGTATGCAAATTTATGGAAAAATTGGATATTGATAATGAAATAAAACACTATGAGAAAAAATTAAGTAAAGTTCAAGATGAATATAATACCTCTATGATATGTGAATGGTCTACCATTAGAGAGAAAGAGCTTTATTTCAGACGAGAATTATATAGACTTAGCAAAATTAAGAAAGAGAGAGAACTAAGTAAAAAAAGGGTTAACATGCCAATAGTAAAACATGAAACTACCTTGAAACATATAAGTAATGAGGATAGTAGAATTCAGAAAGAATTAGAGAATAATAAAGAAAAGGTAAAGGAAGAAGAAGAGGTTGTTATAAGTGAAGAAGATCAATGGGAGATCAATAATAAAATTTTATTAGAAAGTTATGAAGAGGAGGATGAAGATATAATTGAAATACATAGTAGTAAGTCAGAATCTCATATTCATTCTTCAGGAAATGAAGAATTATGCAATAAAGATACTGCTATAGAAGCCATGGATGTATATCCAAGTCCATCTAAAAGACGATGAGAACAAGAGAGAGATATAAAAATTGAAGGAGAAAGGGATAGACCATCTAGAAAACCAGGAAATTGGCCACCAGAAAAGGAAGAACCTACATATAACTATATACCTGGACAATATAAACATATGGGTTTAAAAAGGAGAGAATTTGAAAGGACTGTGCAATTTTAGAATTATAGAAGCGATGGTGCAATATTAAATTTAGCAGCACATGATCCTATAGATTGGCCAAATATTATAAGCATATGGAAAAGCTTAATAGTCCAAAAATATATACAAAATAAGCATAATATTGGAAATAGAGTAGAAGATATGATTACATATTTAGAAACATTCTTAGGAGAATCAGTTAAAGTTCTATGGGAACAATGGGTAGAAACTTATGCTCATTATTATGAAGAATTAAAAAGAGCTGGTAGCAACCCTTATAATTTTGCAAATATCATATCAAGCATTGTCATAGATGAAGATCCAGAACTAGGTTATACTACATTACAAAATGAAAGATTGAAAGAAATAGAGAAGTTGACTTTAACAAATTGGAAAGGAATAAAAGAGTTCTCTCAGCATTATTTGTATAATGCCACAACTGCTAAGCAAGGCTATAATAAGAGTATAGTTGAAAGGTATTTTAATAAATTGCCAGATCCTTTAGGATCTATGATATTTGAAGAATATAAAAAGGAGTCTAATGGCAAAGAATATAACATTTCTCAAGCTATAACATTTGTTTTTAAGCAACTAAGAAAGATATGCACAAGCATACAAGCTCAAACGTCAATGAAGCAATCAGACTATAATTTTTGTAATAAAACAGTTCAAATACCATTGACATATGGAGAAGAGAAATATAGAACTAAGAAATACCCTAAAAATTATAAAAAGGGAAATGTAAAGACAAAGAAAAGATATTTTCTAAGAAGATCAGATAATAGAGCTCCTTTTCTTCACAAGGGAAATGTAAGAAGATATAATCCTAGAAAAAATTATGATAGTACATGTAGGTGTTTTATTTGCAACTCTCCTAAGTAAAACTTGCCCTAATAAAGATAAGAAAAGATATTCTAACAAGCAAGAAGAACAAGAAAAAGTGTTGATAATAGATAGTGTTAATGAAAATATTTTGGTATGTGATGATGATATAATGGATGATGAATCAATATATTCAATAATAGAAACAGATGAAATTGAATACAATGAAGAAGATGAATCGAGTAATGAAGAATTAAATTTGATTGAGGAACTAGCAGGTTTAAGATCGAAATGATGGATCAAATAATTCGGGATCATAAAAGAGATGACTTTAATATAAAATGTGTATTTTGTTTATATTACCAAGATCCAGGAAAAAGGGCTACTTGTAGTTTATGTATAAAATAGGCATGTATGTCATGCTTAGAACAGCAAAATGATGAGAAAGTAGTCAATACAAAATATGAGGAAAATAAGACCAGTCCAAAGGAGGACTGTTCAAATGATAAAAGAGAGAATAAATATTTAGTCAATACTCTGCAAGAGTTTCTTATTCCTAGGATAAGTTTTAAGATTGAACAAGTATTGGCATATTTTACACAAGACATTATAGATCTAATTTGGAAGAAATATCCTGAAAGGCAGTACAAAACATTTCATGATATACAAAATTACTTTATGAAGCTATATCAAGGAGTAGAAAGGAATTTGGGAATAATTATTATTACAAATATCTTTCCTTTACTTCATCTTGATGATAAATTAATTGTTAAGCCTCATCATAAATTTATAATACTTAAGGCTGATATAAACCTAAAATACTTCAGAAATATACAAAGGCATACAGGAGAAGATATCTCATTACAAACTATTATTGATCATGGGTTAGTCCGAGATGTTTATGGAACATTGGAAGAAATTCTTAAATCTAATTTAGGAAAGGCTATTAAAGAAGCATGTAAAATATTGGCGTGTGTTTAGGAAAAATTAAATAAAATACTATTTTAATCCACCAAAATTTACACTACCATTGAGACCAGCAAGTCATGATATATATATTATAAAAGGTTCATATAAATTCCCTACTATATGGTCTTCAGAATCATGGCAAAATCATGAAGAAATATTTGCCAAAAATAATCATGATAATTGGAGAATCTTCAGTGAAGCAAAAGAAATAGAAGGAAATACTAAATTTGATCCTGAATACCATATGATGTATCAAAATAAAATAACAAAGATATTTCTACGAGAATATTATGGAAAGAATAGTATAATATCAAAAAAAGTAGGAAGGCTACTTAAGCCAAATTATGGAATGGAATGCCAGTTAAGAAAGGAATATTGTGAATTGTTGTCATGGTATGAATTGTGGCAACCAAAGGAACCTGATATTGAAGAAGAATAATAAGAATATAAATCGCATAAAATAATATTTTGTCTCACAGTAAGATGAATTCCCTCTATTTTTAAGGTGTTAACAACAATTCGGCCAGGGGAAGAATAGTAGAATAATACTGCATATTACATGCCATGATGTTGTGATTAAAGTCTGCGACGTTAATGATTTGGGCATGGAAGACAATACCAAGTAGCATCCAGAATATCACGAGAAGATAGTGCGCGATAGAGGATAAGGCAAAAGAAATAAACAGTGACTCTACTGTAGCCAGGACAATTATTGAGGAGAGGAGCGCCGTCCAGCTATCCAGGCAACAGAAAAGGATGAGACTCCCGAAGCCTCTGCTGCGGGTATAAAAGGAGCTGCCAGGTGAAGCATTCAGGCATCGAGGAAGCAGACACCAAACCACCACCGCATCAGGAAATCACCAAAGAAGCAAGATCACCAAAGACCTCCACCCACACTCCACTCATACTCCATGAAGATATCCACCACCTCGGAAGTGCTCTAAGGAATATTAGCCACCATTAGTAGAATCACCCCACTACCGTTGTATTACTCCACCACCTCTGTACTACTAGAATAAAGGGAGGCCGTCGAAGCTCGTCCCTCAGTTTGTAAGGTAATCAAGGTTTGTGCTAAGTGCTTGGGGTTTCCTGAAAGGGAAAGCCGCGTGTAAGCTTGTCCCGTGGAAATGGATTAAGCTATCCTGGTAGTATCCCTACCTTCCTTTAAGCTCGTTCGTATGGGACGATGTCTCTACGCTAGGGACCCTAGAGGAGAAACCTCTGCGTGTGTCATTCTCGTGTTAGCCCTGGTAGCGGCGTTTGAGGAGAACCCTGTGTGTGCAGAGAAGTGTTCCCTTCGGGTGGAACTGCCTGGGGAGACGGTAGAGCCTGAGTCCTGTGTGAGCGTGGCTGGGGATGGTGAGGTTGAAGACCGAGCTGGCCTGGTTCTGAAGTAAGCCAGCGACGCATGCGGTGAGTACTGAGTAGGACTTTCACAAGCATAACAGCACGTCCGGCTGAATTTTTCGGTGTCGCCAACCCGCAAAGATCCTGAGAACTGCACGCATACATATAATCCGCATACTACTAATTAATCAAGCGCATAATTTTCGTCGCTTGGTTTGTCTGACACCAGTGCGTGAACAAAGAAGGCGATTCGACGCATGAAATTCAAGCGACTTAAAAAATTTCGGATTTCAAATTTTGAGTTACTATTCACCGCACTATTCAAATTCAACGAACACTATTCAAATTCGCGGCAGTGTTGAAATTCAGCTCACTATTCAAAATTGGAATATGAATAGCGCCCGAGCACTCACCAGGGAGTGGGTGGAGCAACTCAGGATGGATGAAAATATGGCGGTACTATTTGCTCACTATTGAGCACTATTGAGCTACTATATTGAGTCGCTTTCAGCAACTATTCAGCAGATATGGTATGCGCGGGTGCGTGATTAGGTATATATCCTGATTATATCGATTCTCAGGATCTTTGCGGGTTGGTGACACTGAAAATTTCAGCCGGACGTGCTGCTATGCTTGTGTTAGTCCTACTCAGTACTCACCGCATGCGTCGCTGGTTTGCTTCAGAACCAGGCCAACCCGATCTTCACCCTCACCGTCCCCAGCCACGCTCACACAGGTCTCAAGCTCTACCGTCTCCCCAGGCAGTTCCACCCGAAGGGAACACTTCTCTGCGCACACAGGGTTCTCCTCAAACACCGCTACCAGGGCTAACACGAGAATGACACACGTAGAGGTTTCTCCTCTAGGGTCACTAGCTTAGAGACATCTCCCCATATGAACGAGCTTAAAGGAAGGTAGGGATACTACCAGGACAACTTAATCCATTTCCACGGGACAAGCTTACACGCTGCTTTCTCTTTCGGGAAACCCCAAGCACTTAGCACAAACCTTGATTATCTTACAAACTGAGGGACAAGCTTCGACGGCCTCCCTTTATTCTAGTAGTACAGAGGTGGTGGAGTAATACAATGGTAGTGGGGTGATTCTACTAATGGTGGCTAATTATACCTCAGAGCACTTCCGAGGTAGTGGATATCTTCATGGAGTATGAGTGGAGTGTGGGTGGAGGTCTTCGGTGATCTTGCTTCTTTGGTGGTTGCCTGATGTGGTGGTGGTTCAGTGTCTGCTTTGGTGATGCATAATGCTTCACCTGGCAGCTCCTTTTATAGCCGTGGTAGAGGCTTCGGGAGTCTCCTCAATAATTCACCACTTCTGTTGCCTGGACAGCTGGACGGCGCTCTGTTCCTCAATAATTGTCCTAGCTATAGTAAAGTCACTATTTATTCTTTTTGCCTTGTCCTCTATCGCGCACTCTCTTCTCGTGACATTTTGGATGCTACTTGGTATGGTCTTCCATGCCCGAATGATTGACGGCGCAAACTTCAATCACAACATCATGGCATGCAGTATGCAGTATTATTCTACTATTCCTCCCTCGGCCAAATTGTTGTTAACACTTTAACAACAGAGGGAATTTATTCTCTTGTGAGACAAAATATTTTTTATGCAAGTTATTTATTCTGTATCTTCAATATTAGGTTGCCACAGATCATACCATGACAACAATTCACAATATTCTTTTCTTTATTCTTATTCTTGGCTATCTCCTCGGATATCCATCATATCATCATCAGATATGGGTATATCCATTTTCAACTCATAGTCTTTTTGCATATTTTTGAATTTTTCATCTATTTCAAGCCTTATTTCTTTCATTATTTTTTCTTTTAGATTATTCTTCCATTGGGGAAATATTGATTCAAATTTTTCCTTTAACTTCTTCTCAATGTATTCTTCATTTAATGAGTCTGCTTCTTTCTTTAGAACTTCTTTATATGTTGGAGCCCTAGATGGTCCTTCTTCTTTTATATTTATTCCAGATGAGCTTGGCTTAACTTCCCTTGTTTTTTTATATTTTTGAATATATTCCTTGGCAGCAGGTTCCAAAAAATAATTTACTCCTAAAGTATTTCTAGCATATGTAAGTGCTTGATGAATGTCAGTATATTTCTTCCATAATATTCCTCCGTGTTTATCTTTCTCTATCTTTTGTGCTATTACTTGCTCAAATGATACATAAATTCCTAGAATCTTCCCTTTATATATGACATATATAGCCTTTTTCTCTATATTTTCGGGTGACTCCTTTGGTTGTATTAACCCATTAATTGTATGGAAATATTCAGCTAGGCTATTTAAGATAGCTAGCATATAGCCCTTATCTTCTCTTTTGTTATTATATTGGTACCAGAAATTGTCTAATATGCATTCTTGTACTTCATCTAGTACAATATGATCCCTTGGTTTAAATTTATATGTGTTTGGAGGGAATATTCTTAACTTATTCTCTGCTCCAAAATAGAAACAGTTAATCCCTGTTGGGCTCACTCCTTTCTTCATTCCTGCAAAATAGATGACCGAGAAAATATATCAGGAAGGGTATTATCCTTTCCCTTTATATGCTCAAATATTACTTTGTATCCATTTCCTGTAATAATATCTTCAAATAAAACCCATCTTCTAGTTGAACTTTTCTTACTATTAATTTTATTGTAGTATCTACATATAGCTTCACAATCTGTTCTTACCGTGTGAACTCTTTAAATCCTAGGTATAATCTAAAAGTATTTATAGCATTAATTACAGCTAATATTTCTCTATCAGTATTATTTATTGCCTTTAGTTTATATTTCCCTAAAGCGTACCTACATATTTTTTCTTCTATCTTTGGAGAGTATTTATGTGGTTTGTGCTTTAATATAGCACCCCATCATATTTCAGATGCATCTATCTCTATAATAAAATAATAGTCATCTAAAGGTAAATCTAGGGGTTTTAGTTCTTTCACCTTTTCTTTTATGATTCTTACTAGCTTTATATCTTCGGAATTGAAATGCTTTTTCCCATTTTTTCTTAGCTTTACATATAATGGCCCAACTAGTTTTGCTAAGTTTTCTATGTAATTTCTAGCATAATTTACTATTCCTAAAAATTGCTGCAAGGTTTTCTTATCATTCATAGCATTAGGAAATGGCAAAATTTTCTTTGCGATATGATCTTGTAAATAATTTTTTCCGTCACCTATTTCATGGCCTAAGAAATTTATATTTTCTTTGCATATTTTCATTTTTCTTTTTAGAAAGTATTAACCCTTGCTGCTCTACCTTTCTAAAGAACGTTTCCAGATGAGCTATATGTTCTTTATATGATTTTGAAAAAACTAATAAATCATCTATATAAACTAATATGAAGTCTTGATTTTCATTAAAGATATTTTGCATTTTTCTTTGGAATAAAGCAGGGGCATTTTTTAAACCTAATGGCATTACCAACCATTCAAAATGACCTTGAGGGCATGTAAAGGCAGTCCAACCTATTGATTCTTCTGCCATTTTTACTTGCCAAAACCCAGCTTTTAAATCAAATTTTGAGAAATACTTGCTTCCTTGTATTCTATTTATCCATTCTTGCTTATTTGGGATATTGTATCCATCATCTATAGTATCATCATTTAGTCTTTTATAATTAATAACCATTCTTGACTTTCCTCTGGCTATTTCAGCATGATTTCTAACAATAAAGGCTGCTGACCTATGGGGACTCCTACTTTCTCTTATAGCTCCTAGCTTTAGTAATTCTTCAATATGCATCTTGAATTCTTTTATATCTTTAGGTGTTGCTTCTATAGGACTTGTCTTAATTATGTAATCAGGATTTATTATATTAAGCTTACATACTATACCGTTCTTATCCCAATATTTCATTGTATTTCTCCAATTATCTGGATTTCTTCTAATCTTTGTACTATTTTATCTATATCTTTCTTAGATTTTATATCCCTATACCAGTTTGGTGATAGTGATTGCAAACTAATACACTCTATGCATGAATTTGCTATATGGAATTCTTCTATGTTTTCACCTAATTCTTCATCTATATTATCAACAGACTTATTATCATCATATTCTTGAGTTTCTAGTTTAGATTTTCCTTCATTAGAGCTTGTAGTTTTTCGTACTTCTGTTATGTATGGAATATTATCTTGATATGGGATGAATGTAATCCCTTGCTCATGTATAATTGTTGTTTGTAAGGAATACTGTAAAAATCTTAATACCAATATCATATCATCATTTATCATGGATAAGTCTCTTATTGTGATCTCATCTATTATATATTTTGTATTATTTATTTGTATCTCAATATTATAACCTAACTGATTATGAAGCTTCTTTTTTCCTGACATATCAGTGGATATTTCAGCTTTATCTTGATCTATTGTATGCAAAATATTTATCATGTATAATATTCTTTGTACAACAATATCTACTAATGCTAATATTTTTTAAGTGATGGTAGGTGTTAATTTTACCTTTATCGATATTCTTATTCCTACAATTTCTTTAAATGGTAATCTAACTATGTATTTGGTGCCAAAATTAATTATGGCATCTTTTAATTGTATTGCCTTGTCATTATTTTTATCAACTATGGCTTAGTCTTTAAACTCAGTGTTGCCACTAACATTTCCTTCAATCTTATTATTAAATTCTATTTTACTTCTTAGTTCTTCTAACTCAGCTTCTAAAATATTTATCCTATTTTCTAAATTTCTAACTCTACTTACAAGTATTTCATCTTCTGCTACTATTTCTATTTCTTGTCTCCATTTCTGATTAGCATTCTTTAAACATGAAGCACATGCTTGTTTTAAACATACACTTCATGTAAACCTATTATCTTGACTAGGGTAATATAAACAGAAGGCACATTTGATATTATAATCACCTCTTCCTTTTATCCAATCATGTTCACAATCTCCTTGATCCATTAATTTAGTTCTAGCTTCTTTTGAATCACTTGTTTTTTCATCTTTTATTTCTAGTGCATCCATAGCATTTTCTAAATTATGTATTTTCTCTTCACCAAGAGAGTTTATTAAATCTTTATAACTCTGGGCATTATTTTCTTCCTCTTCATAGCTTTCTAAAAGATACTTTTCATTAGGCTTCCTTTGATTTTCTTTATTTAGAGCAGTATCTTTCCTGATATTACTTTGTGGAACATCTTTTGCTTTATTGCTTTCAAGGTCTACTGGTTTCAACTCAACTTTTTGCTCTTTTATTACTTGAGATTTGATATTTTTGTCATATAGATCTTTATCTTTTTTTAACTTATATAATATCCTAATAAAATAAACTTCTTTCTCTCTAATAGCAGGCCATTCACTCAACATAGAGGTATTATATTCATGAGGTATTTTATTTAGCTTTTGTTCATAGTGACCAATCTTGCTTACTAAACTTTCCATTAAAAGTAAAAATACTTACTTGGGGTTGTAACAACTAATTCAAATATCTTGACTAGATATAGCAAAACCCTCACATTCACAAATTTTTATAACCTTGGCTTTGATACCAGTGCGGGACTAGGACAACGGTTCAAGCGACGAAATTCAAGCGACTTCGAAAAATTCAGATTTCAAATTTCGAGTTACTATTCACTGCACTATTCAATTCAACGAACACTATTCAAATTCGTGGCACTATTGAAATTCAGCTCACTATTCAAAATAGGAATATGAATAGTGCCCAAGCACTCACCAGAGAGTGGGTGGAGCACCTCAGGATGGATGAAAATATGGCGGCACTATTTGCTCACTATTGGGCACTATTGAGCTACTATACGGGGTCGCTTTCAGCAACTATTCAGCAGATATGGTACGCGTGGGTTCATGATTAGGTATATATCTTGATTATATCGATTCTCAGGATCTTTGCGGGTTGGCGAGACCGAAACATTTCAGCCAGATGTGCTGCTATGCTTGCGTTAGTCCTACTCGGTACTCACCGCATGCGTCGCTGGCTCGCTTCAGAACCAGGCCAGCCCAGTCTTCACCCTGACCGTCCCCAGCCACGCTTGCACAGGACTCAGGCTCTACCGCCTCCCCAGGCAGTTCCACCCGAAGCGGACACTTCTCTGTCCACACAAGGTTCTCCTCAAACGCCGCTACCAGGGCTAACACGAGAATGACACACGCAGAGGTTTCTCCTCTAGGGTCCCTAGCGTAGAGACATCTCCCCATATGAACGAGCTTAAAGGAAGGCAGGGATACTACCAGGACAGCTTAATCCATTTCCACGAGACAAGCTTACACGCGGCTTTCTCTTTCGGGAAATCCCAAGCACATAGCACAAACCTTGATTATCTTACAAACCGAGGGACGAGCTTTGACGGCCTCCCTTTATTCTAGTAGTACAGAGGTGGTGGAGTAATACAGCGGTAGTGGGGTGATTCTACTAATGGTGGCTAATATTCCACAGAGCACTTCCGAGGTGGTGGATATCTTCATGGAGTATGAGTGGAGTGTGGGTGGAGGTCTTCAGTGGTCTTGCTTCTTTAGTGATTGCCTGATGCGGTGGTGGTTCGGTGTCTGCCTCCTCGATGTCTGAATGCTTCACCTGGCAGCTCCTTTTATAGCCGCAGCAGATGCTTCGGGAGTCTCCTCCTCTTTTATTGCCTGGACAGCTGGACGGCACTCCTCTCCTCAAAAATTGTCCTGGCTACAGTAGAGTCACTGTTTATTCCTTTTGCCTTGTCCTCTATCACGCACTATCTTCTCGTGGCATTCTGGATGATACCAGTGCGGGACTAGGATGACAGTTCAAGCGACAAAAATCAAGCGACTTCGAAAAATTCGGATTTCAAATTTCAAGTTACTATTCACCGCGCTATTCAAATTCAACAAACAATATTCAAATTCGCGGCACTATTGAAATTTAGCTCACTATTCAAAATGGGAATATGAATAGTGCCCGAGCACTCACCAGGGAGTGGGTGGAGCACCTCAGAATGGATGAAAATATGGTGGCACTATTTGCTCACTATTGAGCACTATTGAGCTACTATACAGGGTTACTTTCAGCAACTATTCAGCAGATATGGTACACACGGGTGCGTGATTAGGTATATATCTTGATTATATCGATTCTCAGGATCTTTGCGGGTTGGCGAGACCGAAAAATTTCAGCCGGACGTGCTGCTATGCTTGTGTCAATCCTACTCGGTACTCACCGCATGCATCACTGGCTCGCTTCAGAACCAGGCCAGCCTGGTCTTCACCCTCACCGTCCTCAGCCACGCTCACACAAGACTCAGGCTCTACCATCTCCCCAGGCAGTTCTACCTGAAGGGAACACTTCTCTGTGCACAAAGGGTTCTCCTCAAACGCCGCTACCAGGGCTAACATGAGAACGACACACGCAGAGGTTTCTCTTCTAGGGTCCCTAGCGTAAAGACATCGCCCCATACGAAAGAGCTTAAAGGAAGACAGGGATACTACCAGGACAGTTTAATCCATTTCCACGGGACAAGCTTACACGCGGCTTTCCTTTTCGGAAAACCCCTAGAACTTAGCACAATTCTTGATTACCTTACAAACCGAGGGACGAGCTTCGACGGCCTCGCTTTATTCTAGTAGTACAGAGGTGGTGGAGTAATACAGCGGTAGTGGGGTGATTCTACTAATGGTGGCTAATGTTCCACAGAGCACTTCCGAGGTGGTGGATATCTTCATGGAGTATGAGTGGAGTGTGGGTGGAGGTCTTCGGTGATCTTGCTTCTTCGGTGGTTGCTTGATACGGTGGTGGTTCGGTGTCTGCTTCGGTGATGCTCAATGCTTCACCTGGCAGCTCCTTTTATAGCCGCAGCAGATGCTTCGGGAGTCTCCTCTTCTTCTGTTGCCTGGACAGCTGGACGGCGCTCCTCTCCTCAATAATTGTCCTGGCTACAGTAGAGTCACTGTTTATTCCTTTTGCCTTGTCCTCTATCACGCACTGTCTTCTCGTTACATTTTGGATGCTGCTTGGTATGGTCTTTCGCGCCCGAATGATTGACGTCGCAGACTTCAATCACAACATCATAGCATGCAGTATGCAGTATATATATATATATATATATATATATATATATATATATATATATATATATATATATATATATATAAATATGAGGGCCTCCTAATTGCGAGTTAACGACGTGATTAGCCACCGAAATCGATGTTCTTCGACATGAACAGATATAATCCGACTGCCCTATAATCCGACTGCTAAGGGCACTGAAAGAAGTAGAAGTTCGTACCCACGTTCAGGCCACGGATCATCAGATTGAGAACCTTTGTTCTTAATCTGGTGGTTAATCTTCACTGCTACTACTACATAAGCATCTACACCGACATTAGAGGCAAATCAATGGATTCTCAAGGCTCTGGTTAGTCTAATCTAAGTATTCCGCATTATTTATGATTAGTGGTTGTGATTAAACTAAGCTGAGATAATGCTAGACTAAGGGCCTGTTTGGGAGGGGGTGTTAAAGTTTAACACCCCTTTTAACACATTTTTAACACCTTGGCTGCCAAACACAAGTGTTAAAAGAGAGGTGTTAAAATTTAACACCTCTCTTTTCATAAACACATGGAGGGGGTGTTAAAATGTGCCAAAGGTGTTAAAAGTGGTCCCCCTCCCTCTCTTTTCCGTGGTTGCCCCCCCCTCTCTCCTCTTCTCTCTCCCTACCCACCGCCAGCGCTGGCCTCTTCCTCCTGCTCCTCCTCTCCGCCTGGTCGGATCCACCGCGCCGCCCCTCCTCCTGGCCGAGTCCGCCGCTGAAGTTCCGCCATCATCGCCCGCAAGTCCTCCCCTCCCCACCAGCCCTTTCTCCCCTCCCAGCACCATCCCCATCCGCATCTCCTCCACCATCACCCAGGTCGGGAGCACGTGGAGCCCAGGAGCTCCACGGGCTCCATCCCGCGCATGTCGCGGAACTACGCGTACCGCTCCCGCCGGAGATTCGTCGTCGTGAGGCGTAGAGATCTGGGAGGAGGAGCAGCAGGAGGAGCGATGGATGGGAAGCTTGTTGACGCTTGGGGCTCGCGCTACCTCAACCTCAACCGCGGCAGCCTCCGCCAGCCGCAGTGGCGGGAGGTCGCCGAGGCCGTCAACTCCCGCCCAGGGGCCTCCGCACGCCGCCGACCGCTGCGCGCCGCGCTGTCGCCGGGCGCCGTCGCGCTCCCCGTCGCCGCAATCGCCACCGCCGCTTCCCATGGCGCTCCCCCTTACCAATTACCACCGCGGCTCCAATCTCCACTCGACGAACCTCATCCACAAGGCGGCCGCGCGCATCAGGTGGAGGAGGTGCCCCGCGAACGCCCGCGTCGCCGCGCGTGCCTGCTCGGTGCAGGTGGTGAAGAGCTCCGCCGTCGACGCACCGCCGGGGCCATTCTGCTTGGACGGGTGGTGGCGCCCGTTGCGGCGGCTGGCGGAGCGGCAACACCGAGGGGTTGGGACGCGGGATGTGGCCCGCGGCGGCGGAAGCAGACGCAGAGGCGCGTGAGGTGGCGGAGCTCCACGACGACGGCGGCATCAGCGGCGCGCATCTTGTCAGCGGTAAAGGAAGAAGTTGAGGAGGGGCAAAGGAGAGGAGAGAAAGGAGGAGTAATTGAGGGGCAATGGTGTCAATTCCAACCTTTGGTGTTAAAATTTAACAGATCATCCAAACACCCCACATGTGTTAAATTTTAAGACCAATTTGAGGGTGTTAAATCTAAGTTAAATCTAACACGAGTGGCTAGCCTCAGCTCGTGAGTCACTGATCTCTAAGGCACAAGGCGCCACTAGTCCTGCTCAGGTTTGCTGATGCTCAGCCAACAAATTAAAAGTGCCTGAATATAAGGACCTGTTTGGAGTCGCTTATTTCCCGCTTATTGGTGGAAATAAGCGATAAACCCACCCAAACGCCTTGCTTATTCCCCGCTTGTCACGTAAGCCGCTTATTGGAGAATCTGAAATACAACTAGCACTCAGCTTATCTCCTACGCGGGTCAGACCACGCTTCTGGGGCAAGCGGAGAAATTTTCCCCCGGGTACCCTCGGGCAACGGCCTCCAGGCGACCGCCGCCGCTCCAGATCCCGCCGCCGCCCCCCTGCAGATCCCGGCGCCGCCCCTGGGGTCGGCCGGGCTGCTTCCCTACCTCCGGCGGCCGCCCCTGCCAGGCTCCCGCCGCGGGTCGCTAGCCGCCGGACGCCCGCGCCGCCGGACGCCCCCGCCGCGGGCCGCTGGGCGCCGCCCCCGCTGCCGGAAGCCCCCTCCGCCCCCGCCTGGGCGCCACCTCCGCCGGTCGACGCCCCATCCCCCTGGATCCGGCTCCACCGCCGAAGTCTCCTGCTGCCTGGACGCCGCCCCGCCGCCGGACGCCCCCGCCGGAGTCTCGTGCTGCCTGGACGCCGCCCCGCCGCCGGACGCCCCCGCCGCCGGACTGTCCTGCTGCCTGGCCGCCGCCCCGCCGCCGGACGCCCCCACCGCCTGGCCGCCGCCCTGCCGCCGGACGCCCCCGCCGCCGGAGGTCCCCGCCGCCAGAGGTCCCCGCCGCCTGGCCGCCGCCCCGCCGCCGGACACCCCTGAAGTAAGTTTCTGGTTCCCCAGTCCAACAGGCTTTTTAACCATCTCTGAAATATGCATTGAAGCAAATAGCAAATATACATGACATGGCTCAACTACAGAAGCAAAAAAGTTATAGGGCATTCTTTACGTTATGTGATTCAACGTCACCAAAAGCGGTGATTCACTTGAGTATCAGAAACTATTCGAAGAGCACATCCGGCCAGCGCTGAAGGATAGTCTGGGCCTGGCATGGAGATGATCAGCAGCAAAAGCAGGAGTAGCTTTGGATGCCTCAGTTTGTGGTCTGAAATTCCGTTTGATTTTTCAGCTCAGATTTTATTTTCATGTGTTCATTGTTAGCAACTACATTCGTTTTTGTATTGGAAGAACACCTGTTGAGTTGTGTTGATGTGAACCATTAGGCTGTATTTCGTCGAATAATAATTGTTGAGAGGCTGAGTTCTTGAGTTTTATTCTGAAACTCTTTCTGTTCTGTAATTGCTGTCCCCGTCGATAATGATATACAACACCTCTGGTGCTTGAAAAAAGGCTAAGATTTCCAGTACTAAGATAATACCTTCTTTTGGTGAAACATCGTGCCTAGAGCATGAATTCTCTGCGCACATATGACATTTGCAAAAAAATATGCATCTCATCACCTGCATATGGAATCACTTAATTTTTTTTAGCCACTCCAGCAACCGAATGCCAATGTGATTCTCTATGGCATCAAGAATGATCTATATGTTCTTTATTAGTTTAATTCTCCAATAGAGAGTGCACCAACACATGATGCGTTTACTTTTTTTTTTACACGCAGCACATGGTTGGCTGGTAAAAGTAGAAGAATTTGAGGGAGCAGTGCACTTCTAACTTTGGTACAGTCGGAAGGCGCGTAGAAATAAGACATTGGCAAAAACAATCTTTTTCATTAATTCTTTTTTCATTTTGCATTGGAGTCTCTTTGGACCTATATGATGATGGAGTAGCTCATAACAATTTTATGTATGCGTGCAGTTGCTGCGAAGGATCTGGACAGCTGTAGCTGTTACGACTGCAAGGCCGCCAACAAATAGCAAGGTAAAATTTGTGTCACTTCTTGATGGATTGCTAAAATGACAGATTGTGGTTTGTATGATCAGTGAACAAGCTCGTAGATTTGTATTTAATTCTACAATACTGTAATCAAATTTTAGATGGAAAAGTCGTCAAAGATTGTGGCAAAATGGGATTCATTTGCCGCGAAAGCTTTCAATGACATTTGTGTGGAAGAAGTACTTGCTTTCAATCGACCGCAGCAATGTTTGAATGCGGTGGGATATGCAAACCTTATTAGAAAGTTTTATGAGCGTACCAAGAGGCCATACGGTGAGAGTCAAATGAAGAATAGGTGGGATATATTGAAAAAAATGTATACCCAATGGAAAACTTTGAACTTGAGATCAACCGGATTGGGAAGAGATCCTGTTACTGGTTGTATTGTGGCTGACGATGAATGGTGGGAAGAACAAAATAAGGTACCCATATACCCGTAACTGTGCCATTAGCTGATCAACCGAAATACATTGGTCGGCATGGGTATCCTTCACAAAACGTCATGGCGGTTTGTGACTTTGATATGCGGTTCACATTTGCTGTCACTGGTTGGCCTGGTTCTGTCCATGATACTCGTGTATTATTGGACACGCTTGTCACATACAAGGATCAATTTCCACATCCTCCTGATGGTAAGGACGAGTTATGTTGCAATTTTTTTTTCAGGGAATATTTGGTCATTGTGATATAACATGTAAATATAACATGCAGGTAAGTACTATCTTGTTGACTCTGGATATCCTAATAGAAAAGGATTTCTTGCACCCTACAAGGGACAGAGGTATCATGTTTCCGAATGGCAGCATGGTAAGCATCCGGTAGGATTGAAAGAAGTGTTTAATCATGCACATTCATCCCTTAGAAATGTGATTGAGCGATCATTTGGAGTTCTAAAGATGAAGTGGCGCATTCTCTTGAATTTGCCCAGTTATCCGGTTAACAAGCAGTCGAAAATTATAGTTGCTTGTATGGCCCTTCACAATTTCATCACAGATAGTGCCGTACATGACGTGCATTTTGAAGAGGATTTTCAGGAAGATGATGGTAATTCAACCCAACCTAGCACAGATGGTGGTGGTGGTGCTTTAGGAGATGACATTGATATGGGTGCATTGCGTGATGCTATTGCTGTCGCTATGGTTTCATGATTCGTTGTTGTACCCATGATGGATGTTTTCATACTATTCCGATCTATCGTATGAATTTCATATTATTGTGATGTAATTTCTATTTAACAAACTCCAAAAGCATTAGAATTATTGTCTTCTACTCAGATTCACAATAAAAATGAGCTATTATCAGCCTTAAGGGCATTTAGGTCAATTTACCAACCAGGACAGACAATCGACACAAAATAATCAGGATTGCCAAACACCCTTATTCAGACAGCAGATTCTCCAGGCAGCAACTTATCAGATAAGCTTGCTTGCCAGATAAGCGAGTTCCAGAAAAGCGACTCCAAACAGGACCTAAATAGAGAAGATTCGATGCCTACGCGATTCCAAAAAGCTGTGCGTGCGTCCGAGTTGTGGATCTCGAGGCAGAGCCCATTTCGGGTGCAAAGAACGAACCAGAATTGATCGATCTGCATCTCTCGAATCTTCCAAATTAAAGGGAATCAGACGAGCCCGCAATTCTCGCTCCGGCCAAGTTTCCAAAGATGTTGCATGAACTAGATCCGTCGCGGGGCCCGTGTGTCTTCTCCATTAGCGATGCGTCATGGAGCACTATCTGGTAAAGATGAGGTAACATCCGATTCTTTACCGCAAATGGCTAAAATTATTGGGCAAATTAAAGCTTTTGTTGCTGCGCTATATACAGATGATTTGGGTGAAAAATAAACAATTATACACATGAAATCTGTCGAAACGATGACTAATCAACGTCCCCGTCCAGGAAAAAAAAACTGTTGATAATATGCAGTGTGGTTGGAAACGGTGAATGGGAATGCCGTCTATTTTGCTTTAGATTATGGCGGATGGCCTGTGTATTGCCGTCTGGAAATGAACCGTTCGTTCTTTTCCCTTTTGCAACCATCTGCTTTATTGATACAACTAGCTTACGTTTTTTTTTCCAGTGCGTTGGTAATCGCTGAACAAAGCTTTTATGTTGCGCAAGTATGTAGACAGTTGATTTTCCTTCTTTCACTGGCGCGTTGGCGTTTTCACTCATATGCCCGCTCCTTTAATTTCTTATCCTTTCTTTTACCCCTTTCTTGCGAAGCAGACAATAAGGTATCCTTGTATCCAGAAATACAATGGGAATAAGTACTGTGCACAGCTATTGTAATGTCCTTTGCCTTGACTTTTCTTCTGTTGGATGCTGCCAGCGTTGGGTAATCAGACTCCATCCAGCTTCCGCGTTGTTCGGGGGTGTTTGGATACACCTCCTAAAGAGTTTAGTACCCGTCACATCGGATATTTGGATACTAATTAGGAGTATTAAACATAGACTATTTATAAAACCCATTGCACATATGGAGTCTAATTCGCGAGACAAATCTATTAAACCTAATTAGTCCATGATTTGATAATGTGCTGCTACAGTAAATATGTGCTAATCATGGATTAATTAGGCTCAATAGATTCGTCTCGCGAATTAGTATAGGAGTTCTGCAATTAGTTTTATAATTAGCTCATGTTTAGTCCTAATTAGCAGCCGAACATCCGATGTGACACTCCTAAAGTTTAGCACTTCGTATCCAAACACCCCCTTAGTAGGATTCGACAGCTAGCCCCTAATCCCTAAGGTGTGTTTGGTTCTGGGGTCGAAGTGGGTTGGGTTGGAGCCAACCCACTTCGACCCCTATTTGATTGGTGAGGGTGGGGGTTGGATCCAACCCACTAGAGGATATTCCTCAAAGATCTGAGTTCAACTCATCCCTCCAAATCGGTGGGATCCCGTGGACCCAGACGGAGACCTCCATCTTGCGCTCGCCCACGCGCCTCCCTCGGCTCCGTCTCGCCCTTGAGCGCCGCCTCCCTCGGGCGCGGCGGGGGAGCTTAGGCCGGCGCGGGGAGGGGGCTTAGGCAGCTAGCGGGGGCTAGCTCGGGCCGGCGCGGCGGGGGAGCTCGGGCCAGCACTGGGAGGGTGTGGCGTCCACCCCGGATTACCTTGATTAAGGCACGGTTAAGTCGCCTGACACGCGACACTCATGCCTTAGTCAAGTTAACTCGAAGTGTCGTCGGATTTCCTCCGATTTAACCACTTAACAGGACCGGATTAGCAAAACTCACACGAAGGTGAGGGGTTCCAGAGAATACAACAGATCCACTGAGTTAAACAAGTTTGACAATTTAGTTCAACATCAAAACAAAATCAGAGTTTTACAGGATTCGAAAGCAGCAAAAGGGTAAAGTAGCGGGAGCTAGCGCCGGGGTCGGATGTCCCTGATGAGGCCGATCCGGACATTAGTGATCCCTTTCCTCGCCGTCCGAGGAAGGATCCCACTCAACCATCCAACCCGGAGGGAGCTGGGGCGGCCAAGTGCTAGCGGAAGCAAACTCAGGAGCTGCGACTTCACCTGAAAAGAGAGCCACAAACAAGGCTGAGCTTCTAAGCTCACTAAGACTTAACCGACCGGTGGTAAGACTACTCCACCAGGTCTAGACATGCAAGGCTCTTTGGCTGAGGCGTTTGTTTGCCAAAAGCTACTACGTTAGGTCCTTGCTTTCAAGTTTTAGCTCAGTTTCTAAGTTCATTAACAAGTCTACGTTGGCATCTTACTCTAAGCAAACATAGATCCAACTTTATGTGTATAAGCTCATCATCAAGACCATGTCATCATCAGACTCCTTTATTACTCAGTGCAGCATAGCGATCAAGCAGTCTCAAACTGTGAGAGGCAGACGAATCGATCCGAGTTTCTTAACCATGCATGGCGAACCTAATCTCACGACATCCGCGCACCACAAGGGTCGCTTCCTGTGTCGGCCGTCCCCATCAATTCTCAGGCGCGTGTCAGGTCCAAACTTCCCTTGGCATGCAATGCTCCACAGTCCCGGCCTCTACCGTACTGTGACCGCACTTACACCCACATGATGCACCATGGGAACCTTTTTCCAGGGACAGCAGGGGTATAAGCCACACTCTAGTTCAATCAGGTACTAGGCTTCCCCATCCCATACTAGGTATGAGATTAGTACTTTCAAACACTTGATCACGAACACCAACTCTGTCGGGCCTTAACAGATTCCATAGACAGACGGGGTGATCAACCGACCACCAAAGAGTTAACCAAAATCCTACCCCGTCCACCGTCCTTATAGTTGTAACAGAAGGAGAACAACCAACTCCTATAACTCGTGAGTGACCGGAAATCACTCGACTTTTACCGTTTCCTATTTAAGCATAGCAACTACTCGGCCCAACAACTAGTGTTCAAAACAAAGGAACTATGTCATGCATCTAAGGTTGCAAACAACTCCTATACGTAAATGCACAAACATGAGAAAGAAGGCATGCGCAAGTTTGGGAAACTTTGGGGTTCATGCTCCAGGGCTTGCCTTCAAGCGGAGGGGAGGGAAGCGGGTCTTCAGCTAGGGCAACTTCGGCTTCTGAAACTGGTAGCTCAGCTACAGCTCCATCTTCTGGCACTGGGTGCAGCTCGTAGACGCCGTCACCAAGACGAAACTCTACACGAATGCAATGCAGGAGTTAGTGTTTAGACGGTTATTTCAACAGCAACACTCTCAAGTCTTAGCCCTGAAACTTGTAGCCAAGCTACAGAAAGAGTGTGTGGGTTCAAGCTTCAGTGGAGAGAGAACAAGACCAAGGGTCAGATTGGAAGAACTTATGATCTGACCCTTAAACCTTAAGGGATAACTGTGTTTGGGGTCCTCAGATCTATTACATAGAAGTCCCCGAAATCTTACACAGATACCCTCGGGTCAAGGGAAAAGATACGGCCGAGTCCTCGGGCGAGGCAGATAAGGGTCGGCAGCTTACCTTCGGTTTATAGGTGAAGCCTTTTGGGGTCGGGAAGGAGTAGACTTGGGCGGAAGGTCTTAAGCACTAAGGCTTGGGTGGCGGTGATATCCAGCGGTGCTCCGGCAGCGGTGGAGCTTCTTGTGAGCAACAAGGAAGCTTTAGCACAGCATGGAGGAGTAGGCGGCTGGGTGGATTGGGAGGGGCGGGTGTTGAGCGGTTATGAGAGTTCCTCAAGAACTTAGGTGGCGGCGCTCGAGCCAAAATAGAGGAACAAGGCGGCGAGGCAACGATGGCGAAGGAAACTCCAGTAGGGCTCTGGTATTCCCTTTTATAGCTGCGCGGAAGAGAGAGGGAGTTGGAGTAGCACGAAGACCGGAAGAAAAGGAGGGAGTGCGCTGCCATGGCGGTGATTGAGCGGCGATGGGTGGCGGAAAGGACTTCAGAGATAGCGTCCTCGGCTATTGGGCACGGGAGACAAGGCGGCGCAGGTGCGATTTTGCTAGTAGTTGAGGCTTGGCAGAGGCGGGCGTCGTCATGCGGTGGATCTGATGGGTGTGACAGGGAGAACGGTGCTACAAGCGAGGTTGCAACCGGTGAAAAGATAGGCGGCTGCGGCTGCGCGGGCAAGCGCAACTGTGTAGAGGTTACGGAAAAGCCGGAAGGCATCTGGCCTTGCAGCCGGGGATCCGGTGAGATGAGATGATGATGGGCGCGAGCTGCGAGGCAGTTTGGATGCAGTAGGCGGCAAAGCTCTGCCACAGCAGCGTCAGAGCACCAAGGCGCAGCCGGTGAGGGCGCGAGCGAGACGAGGCGCTGCAGAAAGGGTTGCAGAGGGGCTTCCCCTGCGATTGGGGAGGAGGGCGCAAGAATCCATCCTATCGTGGGCGGCGACTGGGTGGAGCGGCGGGCGTCGGAGAAGTTGAGCCACGTGGCGGGGGAGCTCTGAAGCGGTGCAGGCCGCTCGAGTGCATCTGCCTCGGGAGATCCGAGGAAAAGATTGCGGGTCCACCTGTCAGTCTCGGTTTTTCCTCTGTTCAAGATGGAAAGGGTCACTGTTGTTGAGACTTAGAAGGAACCGACGGGGTGGGTTAGGTCCTTCAGGGGTCAGGACCGGGAACTGGAGTGGAGCACTCCTGCTCGAGAAGAGCTGAGACGAGAAGAGCTGAGACAGAGGAATTTGGGGACTCAGATTAAGATTAACTCGAAAGATTTAACCGGGGTCGTTACAGAGGGGGAGCTCGGGCCGGGCCCAGCGGGGGGAGCTCGGGTCGGCGGCGGGGGAGCCTCAGGCTGGCGTGGTGGGGGAGGGCTCAGGCCAACGGCGGGGGCCTCAGCCAGGCAGAGGAAGAAGATGAACGAGAGTTAAAAAAAGAAAAATAAAAGGAGGCTGACAGGTGGGCCTCGCAGCTGACAGGTAGGGCCCAGAACTAACGGTGTTAAAAGAACGTTCATCCCAACCCTCTCAACCTCTTCAACTAAACAAAAACTAGGTCGGCTCCAACCCACTCATCCAAACATGAAATGGGTCGGCTCCAACCCAACCTATGTTCCAAAACCAAACGCTACCTAAGTAAACTTCAAATCTTTTGTGTGTTCCCTTCCCGGGCACACCCGGTGACCCTAGCTAGCTATTGGATCCGCCCGTAACACTCAATGGCAAGGAGTAGTCAATAGTCTTAGATATACTCTCTCTCCTCAAACATAAGCTTTTCTAAGTTTCTCAGAAGTTAAACTTTTTTAACTTTGGTTATGAATAACAAAAATTCATAAAGATTACTAACATATAAATAGTGTTATTATATCCATCATTAAACCAACTATCATGATATGTAATCTTTTCTATTTGAATCTTACTTTTATAGATATGATTGGTCAAAGTAGCATGTTGAAGACCATGTCAATGTCCTAGAATGCTTCTAAGTAAGACTTGGGGCGAGTACAGGTCCAATCTGCAATTGTATTAGAGCGTGTACAGTAGAGCTGCAGAATAGAAGGCTGGTGCCAGTAACATGGCTCCATGTAATTAAATTTATAGTCAACATAATAGTAAATCATTGTAGAGTGGCATATGACTACAATAACAGATCTATAAGAGTTTTCTCTATAATGGATAAATGATTGTCTGTAAGAGTTTTCTTTTAGACAAAAGCCGTAAGTGACACATCTTTTATACATATGATGTCACCCCACTGTACACGCCCTAGCTTAGTCATCTAACTTTTTGAAGGATTCACTGATAGAGACACGACTTCCGATCCTTGATAAAAATCTCGAAACGAATCGGACCCGGGACTAAAAGGGGAACTTTTAATCCCGGTTGGTGATTCCAACCGGGACTAAAAGGGGAACTTTTAGTCCTGGTAGGAGCCACCAACCGGGACTTAAAAGGGTCCTTTTAGTCCTAGTTGGAGCCACCAACCGGAACTAAATCCACCGGCGGCCTTTAATTCTCTCCGACTCTATCTCTCTCCCTTATCCTTATCTGTGCTCCTCGATCCCTCCTCCCTTTGCTCCTCTTCCTCGTCCTCCCTATTCTTCCTTCCTACTCCTCCCTCTAGCTAACTCCTCCCCAGTCTCCCTGCTCCCTCTAGCTCCTCCCCGGCCTCCTCCTCCCTCCACTACAAGAAATGTGTTGATCTGTGATGCAAAAAATTTATGACACATTTGTTCTTGTCATAGATCTATGATGTTTCTAGCTGAAAACATAATAAAGTTTCACATCCAAGAAAATTTAATGACAAACTTACAGAATATCATAAAAGTTACTATTGTAGCTAAAAATAAGTCGTCTCTCGCTATTACATGGTGGTTTTTTGACAATATAAGGTCCGTGAAAACGTCAAAGACCAACCAGGATCCCACATGTAAGCATTTGTTGAAAAATAAGATGTACAAAAATGTCATAAACTGAGGGGGATCCCCCATGCAAGCATGTATTGAGAAATAAAGTATTCCAATTCGTCATAAAATCTAGCAGGGTCCCACAAGTCAGCCTGTGATGAAAAGGGAGGAAAATAAAAATGTAAGAGTGTCCAGAGCAGGAGTCAAACTTGTGACCTCTTGATTCTGAGAGTCAGCACTACCACTGAGATATAATGCAGTTTATGGTTTTTGAACAAGGCAGCTTCCTTATATTACAGTTCTAATAAGTGTTGTCCACTTCCCAGTTGCAGGCCAGAGCAATAGGTATATCTGCAACAGCGTACACTACAAGGGACTCGCCGACACGCTCCTATTGGTTGTGGCAAAGACTTGAGCCTAGAGGTGTTGGTACGCAGATCTGCAATGGGTAGCGGGAATGCCGCATCCTAACTACGAAGGGAGGAGTAGGAGCTATGGTTAGGTTAGTCCCCTATTTTGTGCCGCTACTTTCCCCTTTCGTCAGAGGGAAGGGGATTTTCTGGAATTGGGGATTTGGGTTGAAGGCAGTAGATTTTGATTTCATCCTACACTTAGATTTGCATCCGATTGGTGTTAGAAGTTGATAGGCTATAGTTTATGAAGTGCAAAACTAAACTTTGATTTCAAGTTACAATGAAATTTTTGAAGATTTTGAGTATTCCATCATCTTCTTCCATTGGTAGCTACTACTTGGAGACATCTTCCTACGACACTACTCGTTGGCATCGTGAAGGCACGTGCAATCACGGGTTGAGAGTAGTGGTGAAGTATTCTTAGACCTTTTTCAATCCTAGCCGTCGGTTTGCTTGCTGCCCAAAGATAATGGTTACCTACTTCATAGAGATATTGGTTCTGTGGTTTCATGTTACTGTTGTCAATGGCAATTTGCAAAAGGGCGTTTAATTTGCAGGATGAAAAGAAGCAATGTGGTTACATGACCTGGGTGATCCAGAATGGGATGATAGGGCCTTTGGTGTTCTGATGAAGCTCATGAAGAAGAAGGTGCGAGCTGAGGAGGATGCAAAGAAGTGGGAGGGAGAATTGGCAAAAGCTAACAATGAGCTTAGAGAGATTAGGAATGAGCTCAAGACGGTGTGGCAACAACTTCAGAAGGCCACTGCCAAGCTAAAGTTCATTGGGAATTATAGGCACAATGTCAAACTTGCGCACGTGTTGCTTGCTTTATTTGTTGTTGTTGCGGGATTGATGCTTGGTGGCAAGACTAATTAACTAGATGGTGAAGTTCTTCGCTTTGGTGAATAATCTTAACGTAGTTTCCTTTGTTTGTATTTGTGATGTTCCTATCTATGGTTAACCATCTGGATTTTGTCCGAATTTGTCAATTTGTGATGGTCCCATGGCACTTGAAAAAAATTTGTTTGTGAAGTTGTTAGTGTTTTTACTCCAGGAATACTCTAGTGAAAAATTGATAAAAATATGGCTTGAAAAAAGTGACTCCTTAGAAGTCGAACCTAGACCACATGTTTGTGGCGGGCAATGCATACCACCGGACCAACTGCACGCTTGCGTAGGAATTAGCTTTTATGGTTCTTTATGGAAATGAAAAAGTGCCACCGAGGTGGCGTTGCCTACTCCTCGTAGCTGTTCATCTGCACATCGATGATTCAGATCAACTATTTGATGCCACGGCCTCTGGCGGTTGCCGTACCGGTTCCTGTTCCCGCACGTTCTTCGAGGAGCCAGTTTCCATCCCCAAGAGGCACCGGTTGCCTAGCTTCCTAGGGAAGTTGGCGCAACTTCCCTTGGAAGGTGAGGAACTCCTTATTTATTTGCCATTTCCCCCACCATCGGCGTCGTCGCCAGTTCCACTACCATCTCATCCTTGACGCGCGTGCCTCACCTTTCCAGCCCGACCAACGCCATGAAGCGATCCATCTCCCCCTTGGCCCTCGCTTCCTCCAGCTCCCTGTCATGGTACCTCTCCCACACCGGCTCCCACGTGCACATCGAGCAATCCTCCAGCGTCTCCTCCTCGTCGTCTCGCTCCCGTGGCGATTTCTCATCGCGCTCCCGCCTCGTTGCTGGCCGCCAGCCATACCAACTTCTTGGCAGTGCTACATCGACGTGGACCTCAACCTGCCGTTGCGCTTGTCATCAGGATCGCGCTCCAACACCATCGATCTCAACCCGCCGTCGCTCGCGGATGGTCGCCGTGGAGCTGCTGGGGGCTCCCCAGCGCGTTTCCAGCCTCCTCCAGCGGTGGGGGTGGCTTCCTCCACCCCTGCACCCTCGTCGCCACCTTGGAAGTTGACCCTTCTAGCTGATACGTTCGACTCTAACTTTGACTCCCAGACTGAGGCGGACTCATCTGATGACCATCGCGCGGCTACCCCACGCCCTTCCCCCGAGGCGATGCTCTGCGCGTCTTCCGCCACGTTGACAACACCTCCGTGTACCCCGCCTGCCCTAGCATGAGGCATTGGTGGAAGATCCTGAATGAGGTTAAGGACCACGTCATGGGGATGACAACTTCCGCACCCCTGAGGGGCAAGAACAAGAAGAAATGGAGCCACCACCATGTCGTGGCTTGGAACGAGGGGTGGCTGGGGTGAGTGAGCCACGCTGGTGGAAGATCAATGCAGTTATCTTTGCTATGTTGTTAATTAGTGACTTTAGATTTTGTTGGAACCCAAGCCATCTTTGTCATGCTGTTATTTTTTGTTTGTAGGATAAATGGACTGTTTTCTTTGGTTGGAAGATCAATCCCCTGTTTTCGTGCTCTGTTTGCTCTGTTTCCTTTCCCACACCCTTTCTCTCTTCCTTGGTTCCCGTGTAGACGCGGTTACTCGCACTTGAAACCAATTTCTAGTCTTCCCTCATTTATTTCCAAAGTGGTGGTTCTCCTACTCACATAGCTCGAGAGGGCAAGTTGGATCGAATTTTATGTTTCATTCAATGTGATTGTAGTTGAAATGGTGCTTCGGTTTTTTTAGAGGTTGAAAATCAATATGGGATGAATGTTAACAAATAATGTAATCCTATTTGGCTCTCTCTCAAAACCAAGGAAATCCTTACTCACCTTGGCAAAATTCAAACCAGTTTTGCCACAAAGGATCAAACATATTGGTCCGTCCTATTCTTTTTTTCTATAATGGATCATACGTCTGTACATATTTTTTTTCCAAAAATTGTAATGAATTCTAATTTGTACCTAAGTATTAACGTGGCAACCGTCTACGTTCTAGCATCGTGTAATGTCACATCCTCCATATCCATGCAGCCGGTCTTCCTTGGTTCTCATGTAGGTATGGTTACTTGAAATCAATTTCTAGTGTTCCCTCATTTATTTCCCAATGGGTCGTTCTCCTACTCGCATGCCCCGAGAAACCAAGATGGATTGAATTTTATATTTCATTTAATGAGAATGTAGTTGGAATAGTGCATCAGTTTTTGGAGAGGTTGAAAATCAATATGGGACGATTATTAATAAATACTAATGTGATCCTATTTGGCTTTCTCTCAAAAGCAAGGAAATCCTTGCTCACCATACTCTCTGCCGTCATCTCCTCCAATGGATGCCGCCATTCCTCACGTCCCTCACGTCCAACCCGAGGGGTTGTGAGGGAAGTGTTTGATGCTCCACGTCGCACCACTACCTCTAGGCACCGCGACGGCACCGAGGTGCGGCCACTGCGGCGCCACCGAGGCATCACAGTGCTGGACAGGCCCAATGGGGCCCTAATCGCTCTGCAGCACCTACGGAGGTCATCGTAGGGCTGTCAGGGAGCGGTGGGAGAAGCCCCGACACTGTCAGCAGAAGACCGCGACCACCGTCTCCAATCAGTCGCCATTGGCACTAGAAGGTGGCATCCAGTTGGTAGAGTGCGAGCAAAGCATGCCCGTCCGCACGTCGTTGCAGACCACAGACACTCAGCCAGCATTGCAAAGTGGGCCAAGCGCACTTTCTCACCCAGTGAGGGAGGCGTTGGACCCTTTCCTGCTCGATGGGCTGATGCCACCGATGATCGTCGACGAGCCGTACTGGATGGCTAGCCACAACATTCCTTGTGCAGTATTTTTGCCTCCATAATCGTTTATGATTTCTAAGTAATAACTTATGTTTTCATTCATGTGTCCTAAACAAAACTGTTGTGCACCTCTGATGTTTGTAACATCATATTTTGAAATATGGATTGGATGTTTTGTTAGCAAAGCATGTACCACAATGGTTGCAACCTATAGATGCTACAATTTGCCACTGACTGTAGTTGGAATAGTGCATCGGATTTTGGAGAGGTTGAAAATCAATATAGGATGATTATTAACAGATAATGTGATCCTATCTGACTCTCTCTCAAAAGCAAGGAAATCCTTGCTGACCAAGCATCTTTTTCCCAATAAAGGATCGCAAATGTTAGTCTAGTTTATTCAATTTTTTGATAACGGATCATATGTCTGCACATCACCAAGTATCGAATTCTTTCATTTACCCAATTATTAACGTGGCAACCGTTCACGTTCCAATGATGTGTAATGTCACATTATCCACGTTCCACGTCCATGCAGCTGGTTAGTTTGGGAGGCTTGCTGGTGAAGGAGCAGTGGTTTTGTTATAAAATGCGACATGCCTCCACTTGTTCTTCTTCAACCGGCCTCAAGCACCATAAAACCCTTGGGCATCTCCTCTTGGTGCAAGAAAACCCTGCTGCATCTCCTCTAGGCTCAAGTACAGTGCTCTCTCCCTAATGCATTTGTATGTGCATTTGACCTTGCCCGCTCTTTGATCAAACTAATTTCTATGTGCATTTTAGAATCATGGACATGGCTGCTGCACCTCCACCACTGATCACCACCATCTCCTTGCTCATGCTGCAACATCTTGATCTCCAGGAGGGTAAGGTCGACCGGGTGGTGGCAGCTTGTGTTAGAGAGCAGCACCAGTACGATCCTTGGTACACCGCACCGGTCTGTATCGGCACTTCGCTTGGCCACCACAACTTCTTGATGGCAAACGATGACACCTCCCCACTTGTCTTCGTCGTGCTTCCATCCTCTGAGGATGTTGACCGCCTTCACAGTCACAACTGGTAGCAGTGGAACAAGGTCATCATCTTCTGTCGCGTGAGCCACTTCTACCTCTTCAAGACCCGCTTCTGGGAGGGCCTGGGCGACCCTAAGGAGATTAATTAGATCGTTTATCTTTGCTATGTTGTTAATCAGTAACTTTAGATTTCATTGGAACCCTAGCCATCTTTGCTATGCTGTTATCTTTTGTTTGTAAGATCGATGGACTGTTTCCTTTGGATGGAAGACCAATCCCTTATTTTCCTGCTCTGTTTTATGTTTCATTTAATGTGATTGGAGTTGAAATGGTGCATCGGTTTTTTTAGAGGTTGAAAATCAATATGGTACGAATATTAACAAATAATGTAATCCTATTTTGCTCTCTCTCAAAACCAAGGAAATCCTTCCTCACCTTTGTTGACGGCTCTTAAGTACCAAATCTAGACCGTCAACTCGTGCATAAATAGAGGAAAGATGAACATCAACCTAGTGGTAGGGGTTTATTACTAACCATTTCCACAAGTGTTGGTTAATATTTGTATGCAGGTAACTTATCCTTAGAAAGGAGGAGGAAACATACCCAAGAAGCAAAGAAACACAACTCCAGCCAATCAGGAAAGAGCACATGTATCCATTGGCCCACATCAGGGGGTAAACCGCCTTAATTTGGTGTGGGCACCCTGGACTGGCTTGAGGGCCCACTAGGTAGTGTCCCAGATGAAGGGCGACAGGAGAGGTGGTGCCCAGGGTTTGGCCGAACTGGCCCTGGCACCCCTCGAGCTCAGCTTCCACGTGTTGACTCCTGGTGTCTTCCTAAAGGCGGTTATGACCATTTCGTTGGGAGTTACCACCTTAAAGCCTCGGATCCTGCTAGGTGGCACGAGGAGAAGAGTTAGAAGAGAATATTCCCTTAAGATTCTCTTGAGATGCTTGGAGGAACTCCACTCTCCCAAGGCACCTCCCCTCTATAAATAGAAGGGGAGGAGGTTCATTTGAGGACACACAACACCATCCAAGAGAGAATTAGTGCTCTACTCCAAAGGCAAAGCCTTGCCTAGCTTGTGCTTAGAATAGGGAGAGAATGAGGGGTAGTTTGGGAGGAGTGCCGAGGTGTCGGCACTCTCCTCCTAGCTTGTACCTCTACGGATGCTGGCTACCTTTTGAGTAAAGTAAGTTAGTGTTCGTGATTCCTTCTTATAGTGTTATACTTGGTTCTTATATGCATGAGTAGTTTATGGTCCTTGCTATGTTTATATGCTTAGCTTATATGCTTCTATGCTAGTCATGTACCCTTTCTATCATAGTATAAGCTTGTATGCTCTCATGTATGTCCTGAGACCTTGATATAGTATATGCTAGTAGTACTTATATCCAAGTGAGATCAGTTCTCTTTGCTCGCGGGTTCATAGCTCTGTATTTATACAGAGTGCTGTAGTTTTCTATGGGGATCCAGACGTAGTTAGACTGCAGTAGTAATCAATAGCGTAGACATGGTGTCTAGGCTAGGGGTTATTCTTTGTTTGCCTCATATCCCACAAATTGCTAGACATAGGCCTCAGGTGGTGACAGTCCTATTGGTCCTTTGTAATCCTCCACATTTGGATATAGTGTAGAGCTACTAGATGGGGTTGCCTGGCAGACCAGGGGTAAGCCGGTGCCTGAAGTGAGTATCTTTAATTGAGAGATCGACCTCTAACTTGCCTCAAGTGCTACCTATAGGAATCCTCTCTATCCTCGCCACCTATCTTGGTGTGTTCTTGGATCGACTAGAATAGAATTTAGTGCACACATTTTCCCTTGGATTTGATACCCTTGGAATACTCTAAGGTGAAAGTTACAACGGTATCCATATCCTTGCAGATTTATTCGCATTCATTAATTTTACCAACAAACTTGCCAAAATTCAAACCACTTTTTCCACAAAGGATCGAACATTTTGGTCCGTCTTATTCACTTTTCCTATAATGGATTATACATCTGTACATATTTTTCCCAAATTGTAACGAATTCTAATTTGTACCCAAGGATTAACGTGGCAACCGTCCATGTTCCAGCGTTGTGTAATGTCACATCTTCCACGTCAATGCAACTGATCTTCCTTGGTTCTTGTGTAGGCATGGTGTGGGGACCGCCCCTCAGGCGTCTCCTCTTAAGCAATACAGTACCATTTCCTTGACCAGAATCCGGCACCAATGATAATCGGAATGATCATCAAAGTAAGAGGAAGAGAAAATAGAAGGATTTATGCCGGTGTATTATCACCTTTAGGGAATAATCAAGCAGCAATCAATGTGCAGTGGAAAGACAAAAGCTGGCTCCCTAAAAGACCTAGCAAAATAAGCAATATTGAGTAGTTTTGCTTGAAGTACTCAGCAAGTATCTTAACGTTGAAAAGTTAATGACATGTAAGGTAAATCAAGGTAAGATTGGGGTTTTTAAGTAGAAAGTTATTTGTATGCAAAGTGTAACACCATTGGGACTTTTTAAAAGGAAGTTGTTATTATAATAATGTTGTTTTGGCCCTGGAGGGGGAAACAAAGCCTCTCCTACCGGTTCCCATCTTTTAATGGCAGCAATCCTCAGGATCCTGCTTATTCCAAATGTACAGGCATCCGCCCCCTTATTCTCTATTTTCATACTAAAGGTGTGACTAATCAAAGAGAGCTTTGACCATGTGAGTTCTTGACCAAGATTCTCGGCAATTCGAATAGATTCATTAACTCTACAGAGCTCGTACACTTTACTCATATGATCGGGTAGCCCATACCAAGGCCTTTTTGCGGTACTACCCTAGCTAGGAGACTCATACCCACCAGCGTCCATCTCTGGATGACATCCTCTAGCTCCATCCACGAACAAAGTTGGGGCCTAAGCAGGGGCCATTCAACGTCCACTCAGGGACACTATCCCAGGAAACAGATGCATCATAACATGGCATACAATGCCACCAGGTCCTATGGACCTCAACTAATGCCCCGTGCTAGCTGGACCTAGGACTATGCGAAGGTCCTGGTCCAGTCCATCCATTGCCCACCATGGCCCATTGGGATGGTTTACTAGATTCTGTAGTGGGATGTGAATCAAGTCCTCACATAAATAGGCACTCCCGAAGGCTGTACCCTTTTTGGCTCGTATGGTCGCACATATACACTGGAAAGACTTTCTCCATGAACCAGTCCTTGTATGACTGAGATAACGTTGGATAGGAGCTCTCTGCGAGGCTACCCAACTTACCTCACATTCCTCCTTAGCGGGTTACTAGTCAAGGTTTATAGCTGTTTCCTTCACCTATACTCACACTCCAAAGGATAAAATTGGAAACCGAAAATATGCAATCTAATAAGCCTTGGGAACAAGGATTTTCCTTAAGGTTTATGGCAAGGAGGAGGGGAAAGAGGCTTGCTTCTTGGGATATGCCTAACCTTATAATTTAAGGGGTTATCAAACTATGCAATACCATATTATTATCTGGGTAAAGTTTAGTATTCCAAAATAGAGGATAAAAGCATGATTAAGGGGTTGGTGTCAAGACTTGCCTTTCTTGATGAGCGGAGAACCCAAATCCTTACAATGGAAATCAATCTTCGAGATGGAACGTGAGCTTCTCGGAGAGAGCTTAAGGCACTAAATAATCAAAGAGATAAGCATGCAATCAATTACCAAACAAAAGTAATCCAAAGCTCAATAGAAGGGACTTAAGAAGGGTTGTGAATGGGTTTGGGCAATGGGATAGGACTAAGATGGCCTTTCTTAAGTTTCTTGTGATCTCCTTTATTTTATGTGATTTTGCTTATATTTTATGTGATTTCTCCTATATTGTATGTGGGTTTCTTGATGTGAGCACATGGGTGAGAGGATGACTTAATGGTGGTTTCTATGTTACAGGGTTTGGGAATGTGCTAAGGATTTCCTAGGTTTCTCAGAATCATTTGGAAATCTAGCATGATTCTTAGTACAAAGAAAATAGAGTTTCTATAGGTTTATTTATGTGGCTCCTGAGTTTTGAGGGTTTAGGACATGAGTTTTAAGATCTGAACTTGTGAAAATTCTTTGAATATATCTTAGCATTTTTGTGAATTTATTGGGTATTTTTGGGGCTAAGAAATGTAAACGGAGGAATTTGCGGTACACTAACGGGAACTTCCTATTGGCTGAAAATGGTTCCATTTAGTTTAGGACCTTAAAGATGTGGAAAAAGGGATTGGATTGCTCTAATATGTTTATGGATTTATCTATTATTTTTAGGAATTTTGATGGAATTTTTGGAGAAAAGAATTGGGTAGAATAATATTTGATGTGCACGATGCATGATGTACCTAGCATTTTTGCACGGTTTGTGAGTGGGGCTGGGCTGACGCAGTTAGCGAGGTGCATGGGCATAGCACTGTGTTGTGGACTGGTGGGGTAGGCTCGTGGACTAGGGTGCGGGTGAGTGTGTGGTCCACAGCACCAGGTGCAGAGAGGGGAGGAGGTCTAACGAGGTGGTGATGGGGCATGTGTGTGAGGCTGGTGTGTGGGGCTGATGCTGGCGTGGCCGCCACATGGGCACCACATCAAGGCGCCTACTGGGCTAGGTACCGGAGCGCGGTGACGGAGCAGGGAAGCTCTCTTGAGCTCCCCACACCAGCGACTATAGGATGGGGTTAGGGGTAAGGGCTAGGGATTCAAACTCGGGTGTTCATGACGAGGTGGATAGGGTAAGCATTGGGGTGGACCGAGGCTTACGACAGCCGGTGTGGCTCGTCGGAGTTGGGTAGCAACGCGGGAAAAATGGGGAGAGAAGCGGGGGAGGCAAGGAGCTTGATTGCAAACTTGGACAGCATGACGGGGCTACCTGGAAGCTTTCTGCAGGCAGCATGGTGGCCGGAGCAGGGCAACGGTGAGCGGTGGCGATGGAATTGAGCGACAGTGGCGGGTCTTGTGCACAGCAGTTGGCTGAGCGGCGCTAGGATGAGTGGCTATGGCCTTGTGGCATTCTCCACTTTGACCTGGTTCAGCTCTAGGGGGTAGAGCTCGACGACAATGGGTGGACGTGGCGTGGCTGCAGAAAGGGTGAACGGTGATGATGGGCACATGCAGTGCAGCCCTCGACATGCTACTATTGTGCTAGGAGGGGGGTGGCTAGGAACTCACGGCTGCCTCAACTTCGACCCAGCCCGGACCTTGGGGAAAGGACGTGGCAGCGGGTGGGGAAGGTGAGTTCTCTTTCTAAAGCCAGTGAGGGAAGGAGAGAAGGTGGTACGAGGTGAAGGGAAGGCCGAGTGGGGCTATCTATAGGCCGAGGGGGTGTTCGCGGGTGAGCTTGAGCCTGGCGATAAGGCTGGGGACGAGCGGATGAGCTTGCCGGCCATTAATGGCAGGCGGATGTGCAATGCGCCGATGCGGTGCTCTAGTGCGAGTGCAGAGGGCAAGGGGGAGAATCTAGTGTGAGGTGAGGGTCCTGGGTGACGTGGCGTGGCAAGGCAGCTCCAGCACGCTGGTCAGGGTGGCGGGAGGTGGCCAGGAGAAGGAGATCAGGGCGGTGACCAACGCGGCCACGTCGTGGCATCGTGTGTGCAGGAGCAAGCAGCCAGGGTTGTGAGGAAGGGGAGGGGGATTGTGACACCCGGGATGGGAAGCGGGGCAGTGGGGCAGGATGACGCGCGTGGGGCGGGGAGAGGAGGTAGCCGAGGGAGGCAGATCCAGTGGTGCTGGGTCCGCCGGCGAGAGGGGATGGACGGGCGAGTGCGTGCGGGGGAGGAGGAGAGGAGGAGGTTGACGATGCCGTTAGGCAGGCTGGGCCAACAGCTGGGCCATGCGGTCTGTTGAGCCGTGCAGGAGAGAAAGAAAGAGAGGTTGGCCGAGTCGGAAGGCCGATTGGGCTAATAGCAAAGTTGTCAACTTGGTTGAGAAATAGTGCCACTTGGTATTTGTTTGAGTTGGTTTTGGTTTAGTTTGAATTCAAATTTGAACTAGGTTCAAATTTGAGATATGCTTGAGAGCTTTGGATCACTTCTAAGTTCTAGAGCATTCAAATGCACAATCATGTGATGTTCATGCATAGTTAAATTTATTCTAAGAAATATTAAATATTAAGGGTAAAATAAAGATTAATGTTAAGGTTTTTTCACAAAAAATTTAAAAGCTCCTCATTTTTAAATGTTCTAAATTTTGGGATGTTACACAAGGTTACTTGAAATCAATTTATGCTATTCCCTCATTTAATTCCCAAGGCAAGTGCACCCCTTCAATTTGCTCTAACTTCACCACTCATTGTAGTTGGAATAGTGCATCTAATTTTGGAGAGGTTGAAAATCAATATGGTTGATTATTAACAAATAATGTGATCCTATTCGGTCAAAAGCTATGAAATCCTTGCTCACCTTGCCCAAATTCAAACCAAGCATCTTTTTGCCAACAAAGGACGAAAATGTTAGTACGGCCTATTCACTTTTCCTAAACCATAAAATACATCCTCACATCGCCAAGAAACGCAAGTGTCTTTGCTACTACAGTAAGACGTGACCGAAAAAATCCGGTCTCGTACAAACTATATTCGCAGAAATTCCGGTTTCTTAACAAATTCTTATTTTTACTCTAAAATCAACATGGCAACCAAAAGTTGTTCTAGCGACGGTTGTTTTGGGAGACTTGCCCAGCGAAGTAGAGGTGGTTTTGTTATAAATGTGACAGCCCTCCACTCCTTGTTCAGCCAGCCTCAAGCACAGGAAAACCCTTATGCATCTCCAACTCTCAGCGCAAGAAAACCCTTTTGCATCTCCTCTTGACGCAAGTACAATGCTCTCTCCCTAGTCTCTATATTGATTTGTATATGCATTCGACCTTGCCCCCTCTTTGATCAAACTAATTTCTATGTGCATTTCAAGATCATCGACATGGATGCTCCAACTCCGCCGCTGGAACTCACTGTTACTCAGGCCATGCTGCTTCACCTTGGTGTCTGGAACAGTGTTGCCGACCGGGTGGTGTGGCTTATGTCACCGAGCTGCACCACTAGGCTCCTTGGCTCACCGCGTCGGTCTGCATCGGTGCTTTGCTGGGCCATCACAACTTCAGGATGGCGCACGACACCTCCTCTAAGCTTGTCTTCCCTGTGCTTCTGTCCTCCTAGGATGTTGACCACCTTCATGGTCACACCTTGCAGTGGTGGAAAGAGGTCATTATCTTCCACCACGTCAGTCGTTTCAACATCTTTGAGGGTGACGGGTAGTCCCCAGGCAACCCTACGGAGATTACGTAGATCGTTTATCTTTGTAATGCCATCGATTGTTTACCTCTCCATGTTCTAGTACTTGCAAATTAAGTTTAGTTCTTTATTTCTCTATCAGAATTCACTGAGATTTCAATGTTATTCACTTGCAAAAGACTGTTACATTATTAGAGATTGACGTGCCTCTTGCCATTTTTCATCCCCTGACTCCCGATGCGACCCTTCGGCTTTCCCTTAGCAACTGAGAGCCATTAATATACAGGTACCCTCCTATTTATCTAACCGACCCCTCCATTGCCTTTCCTCCATGCTCTCTTCCTCCAGAAAACTACCATGGCTTATTCTCCGATTAATTCTTCTCTTCCTTCCAACTACTCCTCCGATGAGGATGGTGGCCCTGTCGAGGATGGTGGGCCACTATGACGACTCCGACCCCTCATCCAAGTCCTCCATTGTACCTGAGTCTCCCAGGTACTCCTATGATGAGGAGATCGAGTACGAGAAGGAGGAGGAGGAGGAGGATGACGGGACCAACATTGAGGAGAACTTAGACGAGGAAGCGGCGGCGGAGGCGGCGGAGGAGGAAGCAATAGCGACGACCTACCACATGGAATGGGAGGCCAAGAAGAGGAACCGGGTGGAGGCGGTTGCGGTGCGGGTGGTGGAAGCAGCATTGACGGAGGTTGTGGCGGAGAGAGGGCCAAGATGCGGGCTGCCAAGAAGAGAAGGGAGGAAGAGAGGGAAAAGAAGAGAAGGGAGGAGGAGAGGGCCAAGAAGCAGGCTGCCAAGAAGAGAAGGGAGCAGGAGGAGGTGGACTCAGAGATGGCCAATAAGAGGATACGGGTGGACTTCGATGTCAGTGCTGGTCCCTCCAATGCCGGTCCCACGGCTCCCGCCATTGTCAGTCCTGACCCAGAGTCATCGGGGAACTCCTCAGAGGGGTTGTCGTAGATTACTCCAATTTGGGATTTTTTCTGCATGTACATATGTGTTCTTTTGGATGGAAAGATCAATGGACTGTTTCCTTTTGGATGGAAAGATCGATCCCCTATTTTCCGGCTCTATGAATCTAGTAGGGAAATCCCCTGTTTTCTAGTCCGAAAATCAATCCCCTATTTTCCTGCTCTGTTTGGTCTGTGATGGGACATCAGCAAGAATCTGTTCATCTTCCTTGGTGCTTTAGTTTTCCCTGGTCATGATGCTATGTCATAGCCTGCCATTTTCATATCTTGTCATGTGATTTTTTTTATTCTTATCCCACCGCACCGCACTGCGGCAAAAAGGTCAATGTTTCCCACTGAATGTTCATGAACAGACTCTCTTGTACTGTGCATTAGAAACAACGGCTATCTTGTCTTGTGTATTTAGAAACAA
The DNA here is from genome assembly GCF_005286985.2 of Setaria viridis. Lineage (NCBI taxonomy): Eukaryota > Viridiplantae > Streptophyta > Magnoliopsida > Poales > Poaceae > Setaria > Setaria viridis. Next base: position 11,864,004 of record NC_048263.2, on the reverse strand, counting down.
ATGACTATCTTCCTTCTTAGATTTTTTGAGTGGTTGAAAATCAATATATGACAAAAAGTTTAGTCCGTCCTGTTTACTTTTCCGACAATGGATCATACGTCTATACCTCACCAAGAATCACTATTTCTGATCATTGTGCCGATGATGTATTGCCACTTTGCCAATCAAATTGCATGATTTCATTTTGCTATTTCCAAGAGTTCCAAACTTTTCCTAGGGAGATTAATTAGATCATTTATCTTTGGTATACTGTTCTCCTACTCATATAGCTCGAGAGGCCAAGATGGATCAAATTTTATGTTTCATTTAATGTGATTGTAGTTGGAATAGTGCATCAGTTTTTATGAAGGTTGAAAATGAATATGAGATGAACATTAACAAATAATGTAATCCTATTTTGCTCTCTCTCAACAGCAAGAAAATCCTTACTCACCTTGCTAAAATGCAAACCATTTTTCCCACAAAGGATCGAACATTTTGATCCATCCTATTCACTTTTCCTCTAACAGATCATACGTCTGTACATATTTTTTTTAAAAAATTGTAACGAATTATAATTTGTACCCATGGATAAATGTGGCAACCGTCCACGTTCCAGCATTGTGTAATGTCACATCCTCCATGTCGTCACAATCGTTCTTCCTTGGTTCTCGTGTAGGCATGGTTACTTGAAACCAATTTATACTATTCCCTCATTTAATTCCCAATGGATCGTTCTCCTACTTGCATGCCCCGAGAAACCAAGATGGATCGAATTTTATGTTTCATTTAATGAGAATGTAGTTGGAATAGTGCATCCATTTTTTGAGAGATTGAAAATCAATATGGGATGATTATTAACAAATAATGTGATACTATTTGGCTATCTCTCCAAAGCAAGAAAAAATCCTTGCTCACCATGCCAAAATTCAGACCAAGCATCTTTTTCCCAATAAAGGATTGCAAATGTTAGGTCGGCCTAACATAATACATCTGATTGATGCTAATATAATGTATAAGAAGAACATGCAAATCATTATTGCATGGATTATAAAAGGATTATGGTAGCATAAAAGTTCAGATAACATCTTCATGATTTATCTTGCAGTGAGAGCACTAATAGAAAAGGATTAATGCTGCATCTTCTCCTTCCGGGATGATTCCATTGCGTCGAGGTGGTGTTGGATGTTAGTCCTTAGCACCTCCAACACCCTAACGAACATCGGCAGCTCATCCACCCCCAGAGCTTCCACGTCCACCTCCCACCAGTTTTGTTTCCCCGCACTCCTTTGAGCCACCAAGATCTTTAACCATGCAGCATCCTAACGCGCCCTTTCCGCCTCGGCTAGGAAAGCGATCTCCTCCACCTCCCGCTTCATTCCATCAACCCTGGCGGCAGCCTTCCCCGCCGTTTCAGAACAAACTAGAGACGGTGAGCTATGGATCTCGGGAGGTAGGTGCGGAGGATGGAGTCGGCGGTGGGTGCTCTATAGGCTTTGGGCTCGCCGGTGGGGGAGAACGCGATGATGGCCACATGGGCGCTGAACTCCTGGGAGAGGGTTTTGCCAAGGTGAAGAGTGTGTTGGTGCGCTCTGAGAAGCTTGTCTAGCTCTGAGCCATGCTGGTGGATTTGGGCATCAAGGACGAGCAGCTCGTCGGGTGGCGTTGGAGATTGGAAAGATGCGGAGAAGAGAGCAGAGGCAGCGAACAACAGAGGATTTCTTTTGTGCCTTAAATAGGGAGCAGAGTATAGAGGACTATCAGCTTGTATAAGAAGATACACAATGTAAGTTCCTCTATTCTGAAATAATGAACAAACCATGACCGTTCTTATTAGATCGCATTCTTAAGTACAGATACATGATACATCCCCACAAATCCACACTCATATAGTGGCACAGGCGTGCGCACACACAACAACAAAACCATACATATTTTAAATACTAAATGGGTGCACTGTCACTAGGCACCAATAGGCTAAAACCACTTATCCAGACAATACAAATAAAGTCATCTCTGTTACACGAAAGTGTCACAACATGCAGATGTAATGCATCAGACACGGATATGGCAAAGAGGAGACAACGGACACAGTCATCGAGATGGATATGGCATAAGCTTATTCTAGCATACCTACGGCAACACGGAATGCAGCAAAATGAGCATCGCCGTGGAGATAGTCCTCTAATGCATGATGCCTAGCCCTCGTGTCCATGGTAACACAACCCGAGTGACCAATATAATGCCAGATGCATGCTGCACGATGTCATGAATACCCCAAACCCGATGAGCAAGATGGCAGAAAGGGCATACAAAGCAACCATGGCAGCGCACGTGCGTGTGACCGTGGTCCTGCAGCCAAGCGAACACAGATTTCTTTAGCTCCTCTATTTCATCCTCGTTTGCCTCTTCCATGTCATACAGATCACATGGATCAACGAAGCTTGGCTGCTACGAAGGTGGCACAACATTGAAGTTGCCAGCTCCGTTCACTTGACCAGCCATCCTCCTACAAACACTTACCAACAGAACCAAAAATGATAAGCAATGACCACAAGCAATGATGGCAACTTATAAACAAGATGCGGAGGCTATGAGCTCACCTCTCACAGGGTGCATAACCAAGTAGGTCGCCTAGCACAACCACTAACAATGCATGTAAGATGAAGAGCCAATGAGCAAAGGCCTTGGGGGCACACCTATTTGTTGAAGCACCATGAACGATCCACAATGCAGTGCACCTTCTCGCAGCTCACGCCTCATGGGATTACAATAGCCATGAAAATACGTGGGATGCTCAGAATATGCAGGTCTACACTGATCAGGAATCCTACCACAAGTATAGGGTGGAATATGTAGGATTTCATTCACAAGTAGGCATGTGAAATATTCGATGGGTACACAAGTGCGCTTTGCTCACGATAAAAGAAGGAAAATTCTGACATCCACCTGAGTTAAAAAAACAGACGTGTAGGCATTATTATTGGAGAAAGCAGTTGTTCCCCTTTGCGGTCAGTGACTGGAAACGCACCTAGGTTCAATGAAGCGTGGGCCTCTTCCAGATATTCATCTCCTACTAATATTGCATGCAAGATGAAATGCACCCGACTTCGGTGACAAATGGATCCAATAAGAGCACACAATCTTTGCAGGTTACCAAATTTTTATTTCACGTCCAGGAACTTGAAAGCGGGGTCTTCAAATTCTGTATTCCCTTGCCTCCCCCAAAATAATAAAAACATGGCTACCGCAGTGCCCCTCCAAACTCCCCCCTTGTATTTCTAAAATCAACACCTCCTCTCTGCTGGCTGTAAAGTCCAACTAGATCTATGGTGGCAGCTGACCGTGGGGTACCTTAGCGGCGGCAGCAAGCTCCACGGGCGGTAGGCATCAAGGTGCGGCATGGTCAGCGACACTCTTGGAGGAACATCTCAGCATCCTTGCAGCAGCTGTGCCAATGTTAGCACAGCTGAGCAGTTGAGCAAGGATGTCGCGCAAGCATCAGCTGCCCCATCCAACCATGTGCCACTGCATCTTCGAGCTCCATAAGTGAGAATCTCATTTCCTTTCTCTGTAGTCCCCTCCAATTTTCTGAATCCACATCTGCTTCATTGGAGAGCACTCTACTCAAGTTTATTTCTATCCAGAGCGGAGCCTAGTTACGCCTAGATGTGGCCACAGCCCCCATGCTGCTGGAGTATTTCTTTAGCGAACAGTAAATTTCACGGTGTATTGTATTAGATTTGAGAACCTTCTCTTACCTTGGCCGCTCTAGATCTATTTGCAAGGTCAGCATCTACAATTTTATGATCATAGTACATTCTGTTCCTTATATCTAAGACAACTAACCAAATACTTATTGTGCAGGGTGAAAGTGCATTTGAGCCCCTAAGTGGGTTTTGGTGTTGATGACATGCATAACTAAGGAACTAATGAATTTATCAAGAAATTGATAGGTTTAAATGTTAAGAAATAAAAAACTACAAGAAAGGACCCCAATTTGTTTGAAGAACGGTGTTGAAGCATAAAGGAAGATCTTTCTATACTTTCTATTTTTTAATTTGAGTATAGGAACACCGTACTATAAAGGGGCACGCGGATGAATAGCTTGAAGATGTCAAACCTATGAGAGACACCACTCACACACTTGTACATTTAGTTTCTCACAGTTTCTTTGAGTATCAAAAGTTTTGACATGGGGTTGGAAGTTCTGACACTTGCCGGAAGTTTTCAAAAACTTCTGATAAGGGGTGCTCAACAGATTTAATTGAATAGTATCGTAAGTTCTGACCTTGTGTCGAAAGATCTGATAATAGGTGCCGAAAGTTTCCAATAACTTCTAGCAGTTTCCAATAACTTCTGGCAGGGGTTGCTCAGCTGTTCTATTTGAACTATGTCGGAAGTTCCGACAATCACTTAACAGAACAACAATGGCTAGTTTTTAGGGCTTGGGTATTTATACCCCCTCAGCCCCCCCCCCCCCACTTCATTTGCTGCTGACCTAACTTGAGACAAACACCTCCTTGGGCATTCAATACTCCTCCCCACTCCCTCCTTGAGCTAAATCTTTGAGAGTTTTGAGCTAGAGATTGGGTGTGGGAAGGATTAGAGTTGAGTGACTCAAGCTTTGAGTGAGAGGTCAACCAAGTTCATCTCAAGAGCATTTGAAGCATCTTCAGTCTTTGATTCGCATTTGTTACTCTTGAAGCTTGCTTCTAGATGGTTCAGCGTCGCCCGTTTGAGCGCCCTCTCGTTGTGGTGTGCCCGGGAAGTTTGTATTGTCCATCCTCTTGGAGGATTCATAGTAAGTGACTCAATCCTCCTTTGTGGTTGATTGAGAGAGGTAAAGGGTTAGTAAGGATCCGGCTCTTTGTGAGCTTCTCAACAGAAACGTAGCTCCCTTTGTGGGAGTGAACTTCGGTAAATAAATCATTTGTCTCATGTGCTTATTGTGTTCTTCAAGTTCTTGTTGACTTAGAGCTTGATTTGTGCCAATCCACATTTGTGTGAAGTTTCTCTCATAAAGATCACCTGCAACATTTCCTATACTTCATTGCTGAACTTTTGATTCAAATAAATTCTGCTGAAACCTGTATGTTTTTTGAATTTCGTTAGTTTTTACTCTATCGGAACTTCCACCCTTGTACCGGAAGTTCCAACCCCATCTGATGTTTTGGCACAGCGTCGGAAGTTCTGACATATTTAACACCGCTGCAAAGAATTTTTCAGGTTTTAAAGATCGAGCCTATTCACCCCCCATTAGGTATCACACGATCCTTTCACAGGGCCTAGTAGCACATTCCTACATTGCTGAAATTCAATCACATGTCGTGGTATGTAACTAAACAAGTGATTATCCTGCTCTTGTATTTACTTTATTCACTTGTTGTTTAAGATTGAAGTTTGACTTGCTCCTTTCATAACTAAACAAGTGATTATCCTGCTCTTGTATTTACTTTATTCACTTGTTGTTTAAGATTGAAGTTTGACTTCAGCTCCTTTCATTTGTAGGCTAAAATATTGAGAACAATTCTTGGGGTTGCAGTACCAGATTCTGATCCTCATGATTTGCAGTCAAGTTCCTTTCTTGATTATGTGACCGTGTTGTCAGCCTTAGCTACAAGCTCAAGATCTGAAGTTTCTTTGGAAGGGCTACAAGAAGCTGCAGAACTAAGACAACAAGTTGTTGAAGAGGAGCAAATGTTGAGCGACTTGAAGATGAAGGCACAAGCTTCAGATGCAGCAATGAAAATGTAGTCTAAGGAGATTGGGAGTTTGAAGAAAGCAGCAAGAGAAACTGAGTACCTCCTTCGTTAATTGCTAAACTTCAGAGGGTAAGGTCAATGTGTTTCTTAGACATCTGCTCATGTCCTCCCAGTTGCTTGTGCTGGTTTGTGAGTATTGTGATTTATTCTCAATGTGTTTCTAGGCCACTTTTGTTCTTGTTCAAAGAGATATCATGTGTAGTGGTTTATGATCTCTTATGGACAATATGCTTGTGCTTGTTCTTTGGTCATGAATAATAATGTGTGAAGTGTGATGAGAAACATTTATTTGTATGTGTGGTACTATCAATTAACGAATTAATTTGTATGTAATATTAAATTAGATTATATTTTAATTAAACGCTACCTGGGCTACACCCCAAAATAACTGGGTCCAAAATTTCGTGGGCTCGCCCCCTCGGCCCCTTATTTTGTGGGCCTAAATAAAGTTATGACATCAACAAATGTTCGGCTAAATCCATTAAGAATTGGGCCTAAATAAAATTATGACGTTAGCATATGTTTTGCTTGATTCAACAAGAATTGGGTCTAAACCAAGTTATGATGTCAGTAATTATTGGGCTTGGTCCAAAAGAATTGGGCCTAAATCAATTTATGACCACAGTAATTATTGTGCTCAGCACAAAAAGAATTGGGTATAAATCAATCTATGACGAGAGCAATTATTAGGCTTGGTCCAACAAGAATTGGGCCTAATTCAATCTATGATGAAGCAGTTCATCACAACCATCATGCCACATCAGATTGTGGTCCGTCATGGCATGTTACATAGGAGTCAGTTTATGATGACTTGTGGGACAAATTTTCATTCATTCTTAGTGATGCACTGAAATAAGAACCGTCACTAGTCCTGGTTTATGATGCTCGACTAATGATGAACAATTTTCGTTATTCCCGCATCATAAATCACGGTTTATGATGCAAAAAAATACATTTATGATACTTTTTGGTTCATCATAGGTCGGAAGATTTATTGTAGTTCCCATGCCGCAGCGAGTGCCGCAGGCGGCCCGGCGAGGCCGCCACCGTGACGCGGCATGAAGCAACCAGGGGAGCCATGGGCGTGTGAGATTGACGGTTGTGAATGATTATTTGTTCGTGAATGATTCGTTTGTGATTTTTGCTGGTGAATCCACCGCATGTTGTGAATCAAATCGAACTTATGTGTTGTGAATCAGAACTTGTGCAAATTGATTGGTTGTGTGTTCTTACTTGTGTGATGATCATGTGAGATGAGCATGTTTCTTGCTTCATAAATCAATTTATGAAGCGTCAATTATTTCTTACTCTTAATTTGATTGTCTCTATGGTGGAGTTGGAGCTCGAGGAGATGGTGGTCGAGGCTAAGCTGCAGGGGTGGCGGCGCAAGCAGGCACGATGGCGGTGGCCTGTAGTTTTTTTAATTTTTTGGAAGTCTTTTATCCCGGTTAGTAATACCAACTGGGATAAAAAGTAGGTTAGTTCCGGTGAGAAACCCGGGACTAAAGGCTAGGACTTTTAGTCCCGAATGATTAGTCCCGGTTGGATTTTCGAGACCTACGCGTCTCTCCGGTCTATAGCTCAGTTTTCCACCGGTGATTATTAGCCATCTAACTTAAGTTGTGTTGTAATTGATTTTTCCTGATGGGTTCAATGCCCATAGAGAGGGAGGGTAAGATGATGGTACATACTGTAAAAATAATAAGGGCGGTTGGCTCATTAGAACAGGCTGCAAATAAAAAGTGAAAAAAAGAGTGCAGGGCTAGACTGTTGTCACATAATTTTATCTAATCGGGTGGCTCCAAAGAGATCTATAGATAGTTTTATCGAGTAGGGCCAAGCATAATTTTGTGGCACATGACCTCTCCCTTTCCTGCCCTCTTCGTTATTATCAGTTACATGGAGGTGACAATAGACCTCTAGTGGCAGTGAAGAAGTCAAAGAAGCGTAGATATATGTGGTGATCCATTAGGAGAGAAACTAAGAAACTGTTGTATTGACGAGATCATGGATTGCACCTGTTTGAAAAGTTTAAGGTGATGGAAAAAGATGGCGCTATAGGTAGAGGAGTGACCATAAGTTAGGAGGTTAAGGTAGACAGAAGTAGGGATCATTGTCAGCTATGTTGGCAAGGACGATGTGCATGTGTGTGTGTAACATCGTCCGTGCTCTTTGTGTTCAGATCTTTTAGACGTGTATCCTTCTTGTACTGAACTAGGACTAAGTTGTCTAGGTCATATATATCATCAGCACATGTCCGATGATCTCATTGGTCATTGCAATTGTACTTCTCCTGTTCAATCTATCATGGTATCAAATCCTGCTTGACCTTGCAACAGCGCTGACGGTATGAGCTCTCGCTCTCTCCATCACAAAGTAAACGATAAACAGGAGCAAGGCCTTCTAAAATTGACCTTGCAACAGCGCTGACGGTATGAGCTCTCGCTGTCTCCATCACAAAGTAAACGATAAACAGGAGCAAGGCCTTCTAAAATTGACCTTGCAACAGCGCTGACGGTATGAGCTCTCGCTCTCTCCATCACAAAGTAAACGATAAACAGGAGCAAGGCCTTCCTTTAGAAGATTAGACACCGGGTCCTAGGTACTCCTGGTGTTGCAATCCTGCTTGACCTTGCAACAGCGCTGACGGTATGAGCTCTCGCTGTCTCCATCACAAAGTAAACGATAAACAGGAGCAAGGCCTTCCAAAATTGACCTTGCAACAGCGCTGATGGTACGAGCTCTCGCTCTCTCCATCACAAAGTAAACGATAAACAGGAGCAAGGCCTTCCTTTAGAAGATTGGACACCGGGTCCTAGGTACTCCTAGTGTCTGGTGTTGCAAATTGAGCGTGACCTGTTTGGAACCAAAGCAAAAAGTTGGCAGAAATAGTGATAAAATTCAATTTAAATATTGTTCCGGCAAGACTCATAAAAAAGTTTGTACTACTGTAGTGTAGCGAATAGACTATAGTTTGTGATTTTGGTGATTGAGTGATAATATAGTTATTGGGACTAATGCTTTATTCAGCGTGTACCTTGTAGGTTTTTTAGTCCCAAGTGTGCAAACCAAACCATGGCAAGGTTCAAATCATGGTATTCAAGTATCCAAGCTATGGTATTCTTGATATCCAAATCATGGTATTCAAGTATCCAAACTATGATATTCAAGTGACCAAACCATGGTATCTAAAATTATTCTGTAGTATTCTAGAGCATCCAAGTGACGGTATCTTCGGTATGCAAGTGGTGGTATTCAACTCAAAAAAAATTAGTACCATCAGATGTTCTGATGGCTCACCGGAGCAACCATCGGAGCAATTGGTACAATGTGCAGGCGGCTGTCTGAGCAAGACCACCGGTTGTTCCGATGGTAGGATTTCTAGTAGCGTCGGATGAATTCTAAGGTGAAGGCACGGAAAGCAGAGGAACCCCTGTACCATCGGATGTTCTGATGCTAGGTTAAGAGGAGCGTCGGACGAAACATATTTACTTTGGAATTGTCCAGAGAGGTTTTAGAGAAAACCTCTTCAGCACCAGATGTTCCGACGGCGGCAACGGATGAAGCGTCGAATAAATTATTGAAGAAGCTGGGCGTGGAGGAGCTAACGGCTAGTTGCACTTGATGTCCAATGCATGCCAAAATAGACCATCAGAACATCCGATGATATACTTTAACTAGCCATTGGACCAACGGCTCTTTGAGGTCTTGGGCTATTTATACCCCTTCCACTCGCCCATTTGAAGTTGCTGGAGTGTGCAAGAATCCATTGAAGATCAAGACTTATCAAGAACACATCCAAGCCACCAAAAGTGCATAAGTGATTAGTCAAAGACTTAGCACAAGCTTAGAAGAGTGATTAGTGTTAGGATAGACCTAGAGAAGAGAGAGTGCAAGTTGTGCTTACCTTGTGATCGGTTCTAGGAGTGAACCATAGCTGTAGAAGGTGTGCCGGCACCTTGGAGCCTTGGCGGCTCGCTGGCAAGTCTTCAACCCTGCGGCTTTGTGTGGAGCAGCATCGACGACCGTATGCAGGGGATGTGGAGACCCCTTCGTGGAAAAGCTCCTTAGTGGAGATGGCATCAAGGTGACCGGGGAACTTGACGTGATCCTTAGTGGTCAAGCCTTTGTGGCAAGTCAAGGGGTGTCCCGGAAGAGACTTGTGACCGGTAAGCAATACTCTTGTGTGAGTGCTTCAACAACGTGAACTAGCGGTGGCTTAGTGCCTACCGATGCTATGGGATAAATCATCGTGTCAAAGAGTTTGCTTCCCCTCATCCTCACCTCTTACATTTCCGCATTTCATAATTGCAACTTATGTGCCTTTACTTTCTTAGTGTAGTATCTTGTTAGGATTGGCTCTAGGTTGCAAAACTTATTTTGGGACGAGGGTTTCATACTAGATTGATAGCTTGATCTAGTTTAAGTTTGATGCAAAAGTAGTGAAAGTCATAAGTTAAAGTTTTAAGTTGGCTAATTCACCCCTCCCCCTCTTAGGCTACGAGCACCGACTCCTTACAACTACGCTCGGGAGCTGAACCTGCCTGTACTGCTGTTAAAAACTCATTTTTGAACCACTATATCCTATCACACCTCTTTCTTCTATGCAAAAATTGTTTTAAACCTTCTTGGAGGTTGTGGTCCAGAGACGTTGGAACTTGGAAGCATCTCTCGATTGTAAATGCAGTAAAACCAGACTAAATTTTGAACATTTCTGTGGTTGATACTGAATTGCCAGCGGAATCAGCATATTCTCGGGTTAAATCCTTTGGAATTTAACAGCAAGTTGAACTTTTAAATTTTGCGCACACTAGTTTATTTGCAGTGAGTGACCATGAAAAGCACGGTTGTTTATCGTGGCAAGCAAACATACACGTAAGTTTTGTCTTAACTGCCAACCACATTATACGTAGGATGGTATGTAGTACCTACCAACCTCAAACAAGATATGCAGGAATTTGTTAGACCTTAGAGGTAGTGGTCCAAACGATGCAAGCGTCTGATTTGTAAAAGCAGTAGACCCAAAAGAAATTTGAACATTTCTATGGTCGATCTGGATCAGTCGGTGGAATCAGCATATTCTTTGTCTAAATCCTTTTGAATTTAACAGCAAGTTGGAGTTTTCATTTCTCCCACATTAGTTTATTTGCAGTGACCTTTGCATGAAAAGCACGGTTATTCATCTTTGCAAGCAAACACACGTAAATGTTTTGTCTCAACTCTCAACCACATTATAAAGGGGGATGGTACTAACACACTAGATAAATTACGACATATAATGTATAAAACGATGCGGCATAACATGCCAACTGTAAAAGCAGTAGAAAACCAACAGAAGTTAAAAAATTTAACGGCTGATTTGGATTTGCCTGTGGAATCAACAGTATCTTGGTTAAATTATTTGCAATTTAACAGCAACTTGAAGTTCCATTTGGTGTGCGCTGTTTATTTGGAATGACCTTCGTGTATGAAAACCACAGTAGCTTATCTGGGCAAGTAAATACATGTAAAAAGCTTGTCGTAACTGTCAACCACATCATACAGAGGGATAGCACGAAACATCAAACAAGATTGAGGAGTAGGACGGAAAATGACCTTACGGTAAACAATATAAACTAGATTTCTGAAAGATCACTAAATGATTGTCTATTCAATATAATATCCCGGCATAGGTTTGAGGATAACATACGTGTTCGCAGGACCAGGCGTTAATCCAGAGTTTGAGGCTTTTACTCCACTAGAGTTCTTTGTCCTGCAGCTGCATGAGAGCAAACAATTTTTTATAAGAATGCAGCAAAACATATCTATCGAGAAGTTGTAGTTTGATAGACCTTCTTAATCTTGTTGACTATGCCACATGGGTAACATAGCTGTAAATATGAGCATCGACTGAGTCTTATTACATCATTCGGCTCAAAGCCTCAAACATGTCCAGAAACATTTGTCATGCTGAAATAGAAGTCTTAATCAGAGTGGGTCAGCACCATCCGTACAACTATTGAGATCATCGAGGAGCTCATTACAAGGATATTTGGGTACATACATATGACTTCTGATTCTAAACTAGTCAAACCAGTTACAACACTGTTAGTGTGTACGAGACGTGGATACTCCCTTAATATCTATGTGAAAGCTACATTGATACATCACATGCTACAACCACCTTTTCATGTAATGAGTTACAACAATCTGCATTTCCTTTAATCTGTAAGGAGTCGACAGTGGTGAAGAGTTCCGCTGGAATAATGCCTGTAGTTTTGCAGGGAGCAGTTCGTACAGGGCCATCATCCTATGGTCACCGCGCAAGACTTTGTGCAATCAGTAGAAATGTTAAAACCCAAAATTTCTGATAACCAAAGATTAAAGGTATTTGTCCTTGATTATCTTCACTATCTCTTCGACTCTCCTGATGATTTTTGGGTTCATCAAGTCTCTTGCTTGTCCAAGGAGAGTGCCTTCTCTGCTGTTATAATATGCATCTACTATAGCACTTGCCCAAGTGTGTAATGCCTCTGGACTCCTGCAATCCACCAGGCAACACGCGACATGAAAACGACAGAAGGAACAGTGACAAAGCATCCATTGAAGCACCAATAGTACTTACGTGTATAATGTATCAACATTGTCCCCTTGAAGTTCAGGACCAGGAGTAAAAGCATCATTCAGTGCACTCAACCGCTCTTCTGGATCCTCTATCATTATAAGATGCTTCAGTATTCTAATATCCTTTGGCATTTGTCTCTGGAGATTAGCCACCGCAGTCATGTATAGATGAAACATTATATCCTTTGCCTGTGACATGTTTAGTAGATAATGAAATAATCAAAGATGAATTTTGTGCACCAGAGCACAGTTCTGAAAGATAACTGAAAAAGTACAGCAACTCAACAGCATACATGTTTGCTGAGTCCTATAATCATTTACCTCAGATTTAGTGATGTCAGTGCCTTTTGCAGCTGACCAAGCTTTTGAAAGCATCAACACTAATGCAGAGTCCAGTTCCTTCTTCTCAGCCAAGTCATCAATCTTTCTGCAAGCAGCATCCACCGAAGATGAATTAAGTATATCTTTTAACTTCAATTCTGCAGCATTCAAAGCCTCAAGACTCCCAGTTGTATCATCGTGAGCTTGTAGAGCATCTACACAATCATTTCCAAGCTTTGCCAACTCTACAAGCATAAAAAAACAAGAATCAGTACAGTACTACCGTTCAATCGGCCTAACAACACAAAGTAATATCTTTATCTTCAGATAAGGGATCGACACCTCTGCTGTCTAAATGTGTCTAAATGGATGAGATTGGAAGCTACAAAAAATAAAAGTTCCCAGAAATCATTGAATAATTCTGAGAAAGGAGATGGTGCTCATTATGAAAGTGCAGAGTAAACAAATACATTCTACGCATGGAACTGTTAAGGGTGTTAGTTGTACAACAGATACAACTCTATTAGGATAAGCACATTAGTAAATTGTCAAGAGGATATGTTTCTCTATTTCATGATATGTGATACATTTGGAAAAGTAGAGATGGCAAAATAATAAAAAGGGTTTACATCATAAAATGCAAAATAAAAGATACAAGGAAACAACATAAAAAGTTTGCCAACATAATAGTCAAGTTCTCATGTACAGCTCACCAGTTTGCTTTTCAGGTTCATCATGATAAGACTCCGCAACATAGTAAAGGTGGTTGAAAAATTCCACTGTGAAATCTTTACGCCGCTTAGCAACAATAGCACCAATTTTATCAGATGGTGTGGATTTTACTACTTCAAGAAGTTCATTATGCCTCTGTACATCCTCATCAATCTAAAAAGAAGGGACAAACTATATTAATATCAATTATAAGAATTTTAAATTAAATAATCAGGTGAAGCACAATTATTTTAATAAGGTCATTACCTCTTTCAGTTTCCTACTAAGCCTGAGAAGCTTGTGCTTCATCTCAGGGTTCGGCTCTGCATCCGCTCTTTCCTGGCAGCGTTTAAAGAAATGCGGTCTTATGTTGTCCCATTCTCTGCTAAACGCCAGTAATTTTCTCCAATCCGTTGGTGTAGGTTTATCAACCATGAATACGCCAATTAACTTATCACATATTTTAATCATTTTATTGCTGTCTTTAGATTTTTGGTTCATCTTAACAACCCTTTCTGGTTGATTATCTTCATGAGATGAAGAACCCATTGAACTATTTGGATATCCACTGCTTGATGGCGAGCTATCTATATAATCATCGGAAACCGCTGCCACATCGCCAATGGCTGCAATATATGAGCATCGTGGCTTGGGAAGACCAAGAAATAGATGTCCTGTGATCAAGACAAGAAAAGTATGTCACCCAAATAAAGCAGGGAATCCTATTCAATCTTTAAAAACAAAAGTATGCTATTAAACTGAGGAGAAAAAACTTTTCAAGAATAGATAAAGAGGAAGCTATAGGGAACCTCATGAGCTCAAGTCTACTATATACACCCAAATACATATCATTGCCGTATCAAGAGAATTGTGGATGCCTAGTAGGCTCGCATCTGAATAAACTAGTAGGAGCTGTTCTTCCTAAGCATGTTCAAGAAGCTGACAGGGGTTTAAACATACAGGCATGTCTACAATTCAAAATAATATTCTGGATAAATACTTCTGAGGAAGTTTAAACTTGTTTTGTTTGTGACCTCTGGACAAAATGGAGCATTTGCACACAAGTAAGCCAAAAGAGAGTGAGAAGGTGTCAATCTATATGCATTAAGCCAGAAGAATAAGAAGCTAAGGGACTGCTGCTGTAGCATCTGAAATGAACAAGCGTTCAAAAACGCTATAACAGAGACTGAAAGATAGTCATAAAATATAGTATGTAAATTCTACAACAAAATACGTCAAAGATGGTCAAAAAATCGTAGTACCACCTGTTATGGGCAGGGGTTTTGGAGGATGGAATATGGCGTAGGGCGTAGTCGTGAGAGGTAGATGGATGTGGCCCTGGACCTCAAGGCCGCGGCTTGGGTGCCATGATAAACGCCGCAACCTGGAGGCAGGGATAAAGAAAATAGACTGGGGAACTATATTGATTCTATTGCTTGGTTTTCCTGATTACATCGGCTCCATATAAATAGCCGGCTACTTTCCCTTTGCCCAAGTTACAAAAAACTACCAACTAACCTCGTATTAATCTGAAACACAAACAAAACTCCTAACCGAAACGAAGCTAACAACTTAATCCTCTGGAACCTGGACTCCTAACTGCTTGCCGTGCATAACATTTCTACCCCCCCAAGAGAAGCAGCTCGTCCTCGAGCTGCAAAGCTGCACATAGATGATGAAACTCCTCAATCCAAGATGGCTCGCGAGATCTCCGGCTGCTCTGTTGTGGTGTCCAGGGATCCATCATCTGCTGGGATTACCTCAAGTATGAAGAGCCTCTTACAACGATGACCTTGCACGAACTTTTCATCACAATTATAGCACAGGCCTTCTGCTCGGCGTTGAGCCATCTCCATTGAGGTGAGCTGCTGACAGCGTGACCAACTTCCCAGACCCTGCCATAGCTGAGGAAGCTGCTGTCGATCCCGTCGAGTCTGTAGGCGCTGGTAACGCTGGTATGTGTGTGCTGCGAGAGCCAGAAGGTGTTGTCTCGGGCTCCAACATTTGACGTTGCTCATAAGCCCGTGCAAGCATGATGGCATCATCCAGAGAAGCAGGTCGCTGGAGCGCCACGTCCGTCTTCAGTGGGTTGACGAGTCCGGCAATGAAGATCTGAACCTGCTGTTTCTCGGTGAGCTCGATGTCACGGCACGCCAAAGCGATGAACTGTTTGCTGTAGTCGTCAACCGATCCAGAGCAGCACAACATGGTGATTTCCCCGAGCGGTGACTCGGTCATGGGAGGCCCAACCTCTTGGGCACCAGCTGCACGAACTGACGCCATGACGGCTCACCACCGTTGATCTCCAAGCAGTAATACCAGAGTTGCGCCGCGTCCGTCAGGTGGAGCGATGCCAACCAGACCCGCCAAGACTCTGGCATGTTTTGACCGCGAAAATACAGTTCGCATCGGTTCAGCAACGGCAGCGGATCCCCAGTTCCGTCATAGGTGGGGAAGTCTAGCTTGAGGACGCGTGTACAGAAACAATCCTTGCTCCCTTCCTGCTGCTGGTGTGTACGAGTCTTCAGAGGAAGTAGTGGCGGTGGTGGGCTCGAGAACGCAGGCGGCGCCGGTCTCTTACCAATGAGGCCATCGTCCTCCATCTTATCCTTGTTCTTCAATGCGTCTTGGTCATCGTGGCCACCAAGTTCCAGCTTCTTCACGGCCAGATTGATAGCCCTTATCTGCT
The DNA here is from genome assembly GCF_005286985.2 of Setaria viridis. Lineage (NCBI taxonomy): Eukaryota > Viridiplantae > Streptophyta > Magnoliopsida > Poales > Poaceae > Setaria > Setaria viridis. The sequence goes on along the minus strand of NC_048263.2, from coordinate 11,847,936 downwards.
CACCGCTGTCCTTCACAGACTCCTTCAGCGATGTCATCGCAGCCGGAATTTTTGCAAGGTCGGACACACAGGGAACAAGCGGCTCCAATGCCGTCATCTTCTCAGATAGCTTGCAGACAGCGTCGGTGAGCTCCTGGAGAGATTTGTTGGTGGCTTCCATGGAATCGGCACCTGAGCTATCTGATACAAGATTGTTATGGGCAAGGGTGTTGGAGGATGGAATATGGCATAGGGTGTAGTCGTGAGAGGTAGATGGACGTGGCCCTAGACCTCGAGGCCGCGGCTTGGGTGCCGTGATCGACGCCGCAACCTGGAGGCAGGGATAAAGAAAATAGACTGGGGAACTAGATTGATTCTATTGCTTGGTTTTCCTGATTGCATCGGCTCCATATAAATAGCCGGCTACTTTCCCTTTGCCCAAGTTACAAAATCTACCAACTAACCTCCTATTAATCTGAAACACAACGAAACTCCTAACCGAAACGAAGCTAACAACTTAATCCTCTGGAACCTGGACTCGTAACTGCTTGCCGTGCATAACACCACCCAACTGTTTCTACAGAAATATGAAAATAAGAAGGCAAGTGAATTTCTTTGGCATCCTTAATTACCTAGAATATTGATATAAGTATTTTTATCACTAACACCCAAAACAAAATATCCATAAAAATTGCAGGAAAAAAAATCAGCCCTAGGGGAGGACCTCCCCCAAGGTGTTGCAGTAAGAAGAATTTTCTTGAGCTGCAAGACTGAGAAAAGGCCCCAAAGGCTGGTAAACAGATCCTAACTTATTGGAAGGAAAATGCTCAGAGCATGACCTTAAACTAATAAATGACATGAATGAGTTCCAAGGAATATACGAATCATCAAGATAACCTTCATTTAATGTAAACATCAAAAGAACCTTTTGAGTTGAGCAAGTTATACAAATCTAGCAAGGAACTAAGGAGACTACTAAACTTATCACGTGTTTTCAAATTAAAGACATGCTCAGTTATCCCGTTAGACTAATTGGGTGTAGTGTCAGCCAGGGTTCAAAATGATGATGGGCAGGAACAATTTCCAGGTTAGTGTCAGGCATACCACCTGGTGAGTATATCCTATGTTGTGTTCTTTTCAATCTTGCTTCTTATTTATATCATTTGTAATTAAAGTTTCAAGAGAAATTCGGGGAAAGGTGAATTTAGACTAAAATCTGATCAATTAACACATTACCAGCCTTGGTCTCAGGAAAAGAAAAGGAGAACAGAACAACCACAATGTTTGACATTGGTGTGTGCAAATGAACAGAACAACCACATTAGCATCCATTTCATTCGTTTAGGTGGGGAAGAGGAAAAGACGATCATTCACTCTTTTTTTACATCATAAGGAATCAACAATGCTTTGATAACATACATATATGCTATGAACATTGTAAGGGATATGGGCAAAAAAAAAATGATGTTGAAGAGCAAACTTATTCTCTTACTGATTCAGCAGTACACATTGTTTATGTATATGTGCACCTTCAAATGCATTAGTAAGAAGAACTACTGCTTGACTGACGATAACATCAGTTGTGTAATATACAACCGACCACCAATAGCTAAATTGTAATGGTTGCCGCTTTGATTCACATCATCATAATTTTGAGTTCAAAAAAACCCCACCTGTTCTGGACTTTAATCAGTTGGCACATATCTGAGCCCGGGTAGGTTAAGGGAGGCACTAGGCTTGCATATAGATTATGAAAGAGCAAGAGTAGGCAGAGTAAATCTGATTTAGAGTTCGGAAACTCAAGATAGAGTCCCAAGTTCTAGCCCTATGAGGGTTTGGCCATAATGAATTTACAAAGGCCAGCTATGTGATGGATGAAATAAATCCATTCTCTTCCAAATGCTATCTATTTTCCAAATCAATCTAGTTTATCTCTTCTAAACCCAGTGCTCCAGTGGTTGCCAACCATGGCACCTGTATGCTGGAGGTGCCCACAGCAGGCAGTTCAGCATCTAAACAATTACAATCTTCGCAAACCCATCTGAGTGTGCTCTCCATCTGTAGACCACAGAATCCAGCTCTCAAGACAAGTAACAGACTTACTTACCCTGTCTATTATATCATCAGCACTACAGAATGTAACAACGAGCTTCCATAGCCTCTCACAAGAACTACAGAACAAAAAAAATTCGAGCAACCTCGCAACAAATTTGCAATTTCTCGCCCAAGCCACTTCACTTAGCAAAATTGCAACCGCCGCCACCAAAATACAAGAAGTTCCCTTCTTTCTGATCCCTCATTTCTACTCAAGCGTCGCATTTAAGAACCGAAAGAGGGTCGCCGTAGGGTCCTCACCTGCGGGCGGGACCGCGGCGGCGCCGCGGAGGCGGAGGCGGAGGCCGCGGCGGCCGAAGGCGAGGGTGCCGGCGCGGGCGCTTGGGGAGGTGAGGAGCGGGAGGCCCAGGCCGGCGGGCAACGGCGCCTGGCAGGGGGAGGCGGAGGAGGTGGCGGGCATCGCCGCCATGGCGAATTCGAGGATGAGGTGGGCAGGGCGCCAGGGCGGGGGGTTTCGTCTGCTTGCTAGGGTTTAGGGGAAGAGTGGCTGCGGACAGCGGGCGGGCGGGCGGACGGGCGGCGGGCACGTGGTGGCGCTTGGTGGACGCGACGGGGGCGGCCACGGAGGCGCGTGGTCGACGAGTCGACAGCGCGCTACGCCTCATTGACTGAGCGGAGATAGGGTTTTGCTAGATGGGTTGGGTTGGGCCGGCTGTGATGGTTGTGAATGGGCCGAACCGAAAAATGCTACAGCCTACTCCGACTCCTCGACACTGTATAGAAATGTCTTCATTACTGGATTTTATGCTCATCAAGCCAGATTAGAGATTTGGAAAAACATTTTACCTGGGTATGGTTTAATGTTTGTTCTGGCTTTTTATCAGATACCATGGCACGGGTTAGCGCCCATTTCTTTACAAACTACAAAAATAGGATGCAATTAATGTTGAACTAGACATGCTTGGTGTAGCTCCGCCCAACGGCATTGCTATTGTAGCCCGCAGAGCTAGAGCCATAATTTTCAGCTTCACCAACTTTTTTTTTAAGTTCATTTTGCTCCTCAGGTATTGAAACAGCTCCTTGCTAGTTATACAGCTCCTTACAATTATTTGATGATTTGTCATGATTCACTAATTGCCGGCCATACATCTATGGACCTATGGACCTACCGGGAGGCTTGGACAGTCCTACAATACGGGGCTGTACACCGAGATGTGTCAGATATGGAGATTACGGTGCAGGACGGCGTGGTCTACGTGGAGGATAAGGATTAGGAATTACTCGTAGTAATTAGAGTAGTACTCTCTGGGTCGAATGAACTAGTACTCTTGTAAACAACCGACCTGTAACCCTGCCCCCAGCAATATAAGATGAGGTAGGGACCTCCTCCAAACGAACATCAGTCAATACAATCCAACAAACACACAGGACGTAGGGTATTATGCGACATAAGCGGTCCAAACCTGTCCAAATCGTGTATTCGAGTTCACCTTCGAGTTCCATGTCTTCGGCGAGCCCCATGCATAAAACATACCTCGGGTACCCCTTGGTAGGTTGCCGGGTCTAAACACCGACAGCTGGCATGCCAGGTAGGGGATCTCGCTAAAGATCCACCAGCGAACTCGATGGCTCAAGTCGTCATTAAGCTCACCATCGCGTTCGAAGAAGGCGCGACGTTCGTCTTCGGCTCCTGGGTCTGCGTCGCGGACGGCGCTGGAAACTTCCGCCTCCACATCAAGCCGGCCCTAGAGGAGAAGCACTATGACATCAACCTCCATCGCCAAGCTTTTGAGGATTTTGTTGAAAAATTCAATGAAATTTTTGACTTCTTTCGAGGATCAAGGGACGAGTCCGAGTACAACTCGACCTCTCCTACCAGTCGAACTGGTTCCCATGAGCTGGCGCTCGAGCCATCATGTGAATCGGTCTACAATACAACTCCGTTCCTGTTCGGACTCCGAAACACGGGTGATGTCTACCAAGCTTCCCTATCCAGATCCCAATCCAACTCAGATTTGATCGAGGACTCCAACTACTACTCAGATCCGGACAAGGAGACTCCTTTATCAGGTCCACAGCAGGGCCTGGTAATCACATCTACTCCACAAGGCAGATTTGTCTATTGGCCCGACATGAAACCATATGCTCTCGCTAGGGACAACGATTCACGCCTCATCGCGTACCTCGACAACCTTCCATACCAGGAGGGAACTTCTCTATTGCTTATCTACAAAGAAGACGGCCCTACAGAGATCATCATGTCAAGCTCGAGTAGTTTCTCCCTAGAGCGAGAACTACTCGCCATCGTCGCTGCACAAGACGGCAATGGTGAGGAGTCATCAAAAAGACATCCACGACGCGAGCGCCATGCGGACGACGTGTCAGCGGATGAGCTATCCGCAAATGTCCAAGGAGAAGAGACCGAAAGTTAAAGGAATCATCGGCGAACAAGGAACACGGCACGAACAGAATGTCGCCGCCGCCTTGCACCTGACCTACCCATCATGAACTTGGATCACACGTTCGAAACAATTCAAACGCATCACCATCACACTTCTCTCGCCACCATCACCACCATTGACCTACTCACCATATTGCAAGTTAAACAGCAACAAGGCGAGACTCTGCGTAGTTATCTACACCGTTTTTTCGACAAGAAAGCCACTGTCGTGGACATCACGGAGCAGGACGCCATAGAGTGCTTCCAGAACGGTCTCTACAACCGCCGGATGTTCCAAGACTTTGGCAGAAGATGCCCGAAAGATATCAAGTCCTTCAAGACTATGATTCAAGCCTAGGTGGATGAAGAAGACAAAGAGATCAAGCGGTTTGAGTCTAACTATAACCGAGGCCAGAACAACAACAACCAGAGCAATGGCCAAACTAACGGCAACAATCGCAACGATCACCCCAACGACAACCGAGGCAACTACTCGGGTAGTCAAAACCGCAAGAGGATGATAGACAATACTGTCACCGCGATATCCTAGTCCTTCAAGAAAATCAGTGGAAATCAAGAGAGGACTCCATTCAAGGATCTCCTGAAAAAGCAGTGCCCATGGCATCCACACTCTAAACACTCTGCGATGGATTGCTATAGCCTTTGCAGAGTTATGAAAGATTTACCAGAACTTTCTGGAGCAAAGGACAAGGGAAAGGCCAAAGAAGATGAAGACGAGGACGACAATGGAAAATTCCAGAACCCGTCCAACACCATCAACGTGATCTTCGACGATACACCGGGTACTGCCACAAAGCGGTCCCAAAAATTAGCCCTCCAGGAGATCATATCCATTGAACCAGCAACACCTATGTTCCTCAAGTGGTCCAAGGTGCCAATCACCTTCTCAAGGAAGGATCAGTGGACTAACTTCTTAGATCCGGGGCGCTACCCTCTCGTCCTGGATCCAGTAGTCATAGGCTCTCGACTCACAAAAGTACTCATCGACGGCGGCAACGGCCTCAAGGTGCTCTTCTCCAAGACTCTGAGGAAGATGGGCCTCAACATTACAGATATGCACCCCGATGAACTCTCCATTCTACGGGATCATCCCGGGTAACGCGGATGTACCCCTTGGTCAGGTGGTTTTGCCAGTTACTTTTGGGACCAAGGATCATTACCAGATCAAGTACATCCGGTTTGAGGTGGCTGACTTTGAAACATCGTATCACACCATCCTTGGAAGACCAGCACTGGCCAAATTCATAATCATCCCACATTACGTGTACCTAGTACTCAAAATACCGGGACCCAAGGGAGTACTCTCCTTGTCCGGAGACTTAAAGAGATCATACGACTGCGACATAGAAGTTGTGGAGCTGGCGGCGACTACTCAAGTGCCAAAATCGATGATGCAAGTCTTGCCGCCTCTAAGAAATTGTCCCCGACAGAACTTGAAATCCTAGAGAAGAAGTTGGGGGCGACCAAGGTCAAGCCGACAGGAGAGGTTGATATCAAATCTATCGACCTTGAGACCGGCGACAGCTCCAAGACAGCCTTGATTGGCTCAGTGCTGGATCCCAAATAGGAAGACACGCTCGTCAGCTTCCTCCGGACCAATCGAAACATCTTTGCATGGAAGCCATCTGATATGCCGGGGGTGCCCAGGGAGTTGATCGAGCACTCGCTAAATGTGGATCCCAAAGCTACACCCAAACGACAACGACAATGTCGATTCGCCCAAGACCAAAGAGAAGCCATCAAAAAAGAGTTAGCCAAACTACTCGTGGCTGGCTGCATAGAAGAAGTCTATCATCCAGAGTGGCTGGCCAACCCCGTCTTAGTGTGGAAGAAGAACAATAATGAGTGGAGGATGTGTGTTGACTACACGGACCTCAACAAATACTGTCCAAAGGATCCCTTCGTGCTCCCTAGGATTGATCAAGTCATCGACTCAACTGCTGAGTGCGCTCTACTTTGTTTCCTTGACTGCTAATCGGGGTATCACCAGATAGCCCTCATGGAAGAAGATCAGATCAAGATCGCGTTCATCATCCCGTATGGAACCTTCTGTTACACCACAATATCCTTCGGATTGAAGAACGCAGACGCTGCATATCAACGAGCCACCCAAGAATGCTTCAAAGAGCAACCACACCATAATGTAGAGGCATACGTGGATGACGTAGTCATAAAGACCAAAAATCCTGACAACTTCATTGCAGATCTCGAAGAAACCTTCGCAAGCTTGTGAGCATACTGGTGGAAACTGAACCCAACAAAATGTGTGTTCGGTGTACCCTCCGGAAAACTACTCAGGTTCATCATCAGTCATCGAGGAATCGATGCTAATCTCGAGAAGATCGCTGCCATCACCAACTTGCACGCTCCATCGTGCATCAAGGATGTCCAAAAGCTGACTGGATGTATGGTGGCTCTCGACAGATTCATCTCAAGACTTGGAGAAAGGGGACTACCCTTCTTCAAACTACTCAAGCGGCAAGAAAAATTCCAGTGGACCGAGGAGGTGGAACAAGTCTTTTAACAACTAAAGGACTTCTTATTAAAGCCACCGGTCCTCACGGCGCCTACGCCCAATGAAGATTTGCTGCTCTACATCGCTGTGACTACTAATGTTGTTAGCACGACGATCGTGGCCGAAAGACCAGAACTAGGCCATGTATATAAAATACAGAGGCCCGTCTACTTCGTCAGTGAGGTGTTGTCAGACTCCGAAACTAGGTACCCGCCAGTACAGAAGTTGCTATACGCAATACTACTCACCTCGCGGAAGCTACGACACTACTTCCAGGAACATAACATCTCCGTCATCATAGACTTCCCCTTGGGAGACATCCTCCACAACAGAGATGCAACAGGAAGATTCTTCAAGTCGGCAGTGGAACTCGGAGTCTTGTCCCTGAAATTCAAGCCAAGGACTGCCATCAAGTCACAAGCACTAGTCGATTTCATGGCAGGGTCCGCAGGAAAATCAAGTACCGCAGAAGCAGAAAGACCAGAGCACTGGGTCATGTACTTCAATTGATCACTCAAACTCGAGAGCACCTCAACTTCACCAGTAGCTGCCACCTCCACCTCGGCCTCCAGCTCCGGCTCGACCTTTGGATTCACCATCAGAGTCACCAGCTGCGTCACCACCGCGGAAGTACCCTCCGCGATGGGTTCGGCCTTCGGCAGCTCGGGGGCTGGCACTGCAGATACGTCAAATGATGACAAGATATCATGCATAAGTGCTGCTACAAGGGACACCGCACCTGGAGTGACTTCGGGCACGGGCTGCTCCTCCGGCGGTGGAACTTCGGACTCCAGGACAACTTCCTGGGCTGAGCAGCTACTGCCATCAACCCCAGACTTCGTACTCAGGCTCTCAGCTTCCACACTGGTGGATTTCCTTAAACGAGACAAGTGTTACAACACACTACTCGGTGACATCAAGTTACACTTAGTACACGAATACTTATTGGGTAAACCTCTTTATCTTGATGGAGGGTCCGGTTCCCAAGTGCAGTGCCTTAATGGTAGGTGACAGCTTCTTTTGCGCAGCTCACCGGATCACAGTTAGATGCTCACCAACCTTAGCCATCATCTCATCTTGTTGAGTACTTGGCGCCGGGACTTCCTCTATAGTCGGCTCTTCCACCTCTGTCTCCACCTCGACTACCTGCAACTCGGCCATAATAGAGTCAATGGTGAGAGTGGTGATAAAGTAAACACATTATGGGTACTTGATCCTCAAGATCTTGTTACCTGAGGCAGGACTTCATCGGCTGACAACTTCTTCACTGCCTGTTTGATGGTGACAGTACACGCCTTCTTCGGGAGTGGTGCTACTTCGACTTCCTAAACGTCCTTCGCTGCACGCTTGGACATCACAGAAGATGACCTCTCCTTGTTGGAAAGATGGGGCTTGACAACATATTTTTTAGTAGAATCTTAATCAGAGCTGCTGAAGGAGGACCAGTCTAGTGAGTTCTCCTGCTCCTTTTCCTTCTCCTCCTCCTCGATCGCCCTTTGTACAGCCACAAGGGACTGTATACGGGGCGTGACGTCAGCACCAGACGAAGGAGGGTTCGAAACATACAAGTTAAGTTCATCCTGCAACCAATAAGACTAGTTAGCAAAACTGACAGATGCCAAAATTATTACTCGGGGACTGCAGGCCACGGGTACTTACTTGGTTTGGCAGGTTAGCGGCGCAGTGCTCTTACACGATTGTCGGGATGCCTGTGATGTGTTTAAAGAAGTGCTTCAGACGCGCCATCACTTCGTCTGGTGACAACTGCTCAAACATCATCCGTGACGGGTCATTGGGACCCTAGTAATCGTACCCTGCTATGCAACGCAGCTGCAGGGGCTGGACACGTCTCCTCATGAAGCTGAAGGCCACACCGACGCCGGTCAGACCATCCTTCTTGAGGCGGGCAATCTTCGCAATCAAATCTGGCAGCTGAAAGCCATCGGTAGTACTCGGCTCATCCAGCCAATGGTTGTTCCACACTGGACGGTGGTCGGTACCTTGTGAAGATGGGCTCGTGATTACCGATGTAGAACCATTGTCGCTTCCAACCAGAATGGGAGTCTATGAGTTTATACTCAATGTACTGGCTCTTGAACTGCTCCCGAAGCTGGATCCCCGCCCCTCCGACTAATTCTGTGTGGTCCATCCGGAGTTGGGGTTTCACTCTGAAGAACTTCCTAAACAACTGGAAGTGGGGCTGAATGCCCAGGAAGGCCTCGCAGAGGTGCACGAAGATAGCAACGTGCAAAATGGATTTGGGGTTGAGGTGAACTAGCTCCAGATTGTAGTACCTCAAAAGACCCCTAAAGAAGTTGGATGATGGTAGAGCCAGCCTGCGCTCAACGAAATGCGTGAAGATGACTGTCTCATTCGGGTAGCTCTCTAGAGGCCATAGATTGCCGGCTGCTTCCCTCCAATCGGCAAATTCCTTCTCCTGGAGAAGATTCGCATTCACTAGTACCTGGATATCCACCTCTTTCAAGACAGATTTCTTCCAGACGCAGGCCTGATTCGGCGGTGCTGTCTAGTTGGTCTTCCCGTACTTGGGCGCTGGCAGTTGGATCTCCTCTTCTTCTTGGTGGCCTTGCACTTCTTGGTCTCAGCCACCTTGGCACAATGGCTCCAATGGTCTTTTGGCGCATGAGCTGGAGGGCTAAACAGTGGAGGGGTGGCGGCTCTCAGGAATGGCAAGCGGCGGTGCTAGGGCAATAGTGCTCGGGGTGGCAAGCAGCGGCGCTAGGGCAACAGTGAGAAGATGAATGGGCACACTAGCTCGGGTGAAATGGAAGGGATAAGTCCCTCCGATATTCATAACTGCGGTACAGTTAACTAAGAGGCGAGAATTATGGGGAATATTCCATTTTGAAAGCCCTTGGTTATTGCTGGAATGGTTTCCAATTTCTTCGGAAGAGATAAGATTTCTGAAGGCGAACGGTCACATGGATCAGTGGTTGACCCTTATACCCAAAGTAGTCATGTAACGGCTTGGGAGCTGTGTGCCACATGCCCATTGGACAAAAAAAAATTCTTCGGGTTTTAAGGGGAAAAAGATGTGAAATTACAAGATTGACCCTCAGCCTGATTCTTCGATTCAACCTAAGGCTCGAGGGCTACTCCATATGAAGTGCGATTTTCCATATTAAATTCAAGATTCAAGATTCAAGACCAAGTTAACTGAGGCTTGAGCACCTTCTAGCCGCATGACAGTACTTGAACACATTCGAAGACTCAATCCAATGGAGTACGCAAAGGAGCACCACAAACTAGTCGGAGACATCTATAGAAGTACTCGGAACTACTGCATTTGACTAAAAAGTACTCGGGGGCTTATCGGCCATACATCTATGGGCCCACCTGGAGGCTTGGACATTCCTACAATACGGGGCTGTACACCGAGATGTGTCAAACATAGAGGCTATGGTGCAGGACGGCGTGGTCTACGTGGAGGACAATGACTAGTCGAGGATTAGGAAACTATTTGTAGCAATTAGAGTAAGACTCTCTGGTCGAATCCGACTAGTAAACAACCAATCTGTAACCCTACCCCCAGCAATATAAGGCGAGGTAGGAACCCGAGCACTTTAACAGATCTAACCCTATGTTTTGACCTAATGGTGAGCTCTATTCCATGTGTCTCGGGAATCTTCCTTGCTAGCCCCTGTTATCTAGGGTTAATCGCGATTAGACTCCTGTAGCTTGTTTAGCTCATAGATTCTACGTTTTACCTCCGTTTAACCTTGTTCTTTTTGCGTTAGATTCATGTCAACTTAAATCATGCATTAGAAGCAATGTTGATCATATTCTTTGTTTTATAATTTGTTCAAAATAGTAATATGATTAAGTACTTATATACTTGCTTTCCTAATTAAAATCTAATTAGAGTTCAACCTCGTGTTTTCATAACTAATGTAAATTTGGTTAATGTTTATTTAAACAACTCATCCAATTAAAAGCTAATTAGAGATATACCTTGACTTTTTATAAATTAAACTTAATTTGATTAATGTTTATTTAATTTGTTTTATGAATAAAAGCTACATAGGTTATGTCTCAGTTTTTCTTTATTAAATATTAATTGGACTAATATGAATATAAATGTGTTTTCAATTATATTTGGTTAGTTCAACCCAAATAATAAATTTATATCCTTAGATGCTTTTACATGCTATTTTTAAAAATCAAATGTTTAATTTGTATAAAATTGTACTTAAATATTTATACATAAAATTGGACTAAGCTTTACATCGTCTTTTCATACGTAAATATGACTTGATTAATTCTAATTAAGGATATTTCTTTGAAATATCTTTATATTATTTTTCTCAACTAAAATAAATGAAGCATGTAGCTCTTGTCCCTTTCATTCGCGTGATCCTAGAATCGATCCCTATCCTTTTGTGCGTTCTTTCAAAGCTTTTCTTTTGATTGATGTATTGTTCTTTGTTGTGATTGTTGTTTGCTTTGTATGCTTGTGCCAACGATTGATGCGAGTAGAAGGAACATTGTTCGAGAGCTTCGAGGAACAAGAGCTGAAGTTAATCTGAGCAGCTATTATTTAGAGAAAGGCAAGTGTGTCCTTATGCTTTTGTTCCAATAGCTATATTTAATTGTATTGCATTGCTCTGCATTTAATATTGATGGGTCCTATTAAGGTTTGCCTAGTTTTTATGATCATTCCTTGTCAACCTGATTTTTACCTTTTTGTTGGGTAGATATGCTTAGTTGCGATACCATGGGTTATGGTGGTTTAAGATTAACTTGTTTTATTTATGCTATACCTTTCATTAATATAAGATCATCATGCTTAATTGGAACATGGAGGACCACCCAAGAAAACAGTGCAACCACAAGGACTATATGGCTCTGATCTTGGCTAATTAATTAGGGACTCTAGTTTGGGATAATCTTACCGAAAGAGCAAGAGGGGAGGCGTTGATGGGGTATAACCCGGCACTCAGTCTGATTTGCTCTATGGTAGCTTCGCAGTCTTGAGAGAGGTTTATGCTCTGCTTCGACCTGAAATCTTAGTGGGTTACCACTTATTAGGGAATTTTTGTAAAGACCTCGTAGCGTCCCTATACAGTCACACCTCGTTAGTACGATGAGTGCGTGATCAGTACATCACGGTTGGGTCTAAAGTTCTTCTAAACTTTTACGTGACTTGTGGGTAAAGATGTACAACCTCTGCAGAGTGTAAAACTGATATATCAGCCGAGCTCATGGTTAAGAGCGGCCTAAACCCCTCACATGATTAATATACTTGAAGATAGACTTAAATCGTGGTTATGGTTGTGTCATATGCTTGTGGCTTATGTTTATGTTAATTGTGGATTGGTATATATACCTTAGTATTTAGGTGCTAATAAAATTTGACCAACTAAAATTGCTTATCGCTGTAAACCTATCAGCCTTTCCTTATTTAAGCCTTGCATTTATATTTTCCCCACACTTGCTGAGTATGACATGTGCTCACTCTTGCTATAACCAATGTTGCTCAGAAGAAGAAGCTGCTATGAAGTTGTTGGGAAGATGGTGTTGAGTTCTAGGCGTACGCAACCCCCGGTCGATTGCCTGTGAAGTTTGGAGCTTTTGTTTCTAGGATTAAGTTGTTTATCTCTGATAGACTCGTAAGTCTTTATTTATATTCCTTTACGTGATATTGTTACTGTTATTCACTGATGATGTCACCATATGTATGAAACTTGATCCTGACATACAACACTAGATTTTGTTTTAAAATCGGGTGTGACAACAAGATAGGAGCACCCTATTGGGGTGGCAGATTCAAGGGAAGTTCCATTTTTTCAGTGTAAACGATGATTGTATATGTGGATTCCTATGTGGAAGATGGTTGTGATAAACAGTAATCGACTTTCTACTATGAACTACGAACGAATTTGCTAGAGAACATTTGCGCAAATCTATCAGTGCAGTCGAGGATACATTTTCAGGCATCAATTGTATTCATATTCAGTGAAAACAAGACATCAGTTGGAGATTTTCTAAGTTCTTTTCTTCCTAGAGACCTCAGTCTGTGGAATCTTTAACTCACACTTAAACACACAGTTATAGTGCGGTGGAATGTGAGATCTCCAGGCAAGAGCGTGAAAGTTCCCTTGAGGCCTAGCACTCCCAAAAATCAAATCTTTCAGCGTTACCATCGGGGCTGCAGTATCACTCTGAGCAGATCCTGTAAGGCGATAAGCTCCATTTTGAGTAGAAGCAGTCTGATAAATATCATGAACTAAAATGTGGCCCGGAGTTGTTCTCTTCGCTATCGGTATAAATATTGGTTCGATCAAATAGGCGGAGCTCCCCGTATAGTAGGGTGTGTGGCAGCTGCCCTAGCTACTGGCAGCACGAGACCCCTTCACCCCCTTATTATCCATGGCGAAATCCCTCCTCCACCGAGAGCTCACACCCTTGGCCGGTGTTCTGATGAACATAGCGACGCATGGAGGAAGAAGAAAGAAGCGATGAAGGGGTATGCCTATTTGAGCTGGCCCAACTGCGATTAACGTTGGAGAAGTAAGGGCCCAACTGCTATCTAGCTCCTCCAATCTAGAGATGGCAATGGGTGCCCCAAACCCAAGACCCAATAGGTTTTTACTCCATTAGGGTATGGACGTGGGTCAATTTTTCTACCCATGGGTTTATTAATAGGCAAAAAGTGACACCCATCAGGCTCTCGAGCATGGGTTTGTAAACGTAAAACCCGAACCCGTAAACTTATGGATTTTTTAGACCCGTCCATATACCACCAAATAAGCCCACGTTCTTAGTCCACACCTCAACTTTGATGGCGAAAGCCAACTCATATATGCATGTGCTACTTCTTATCGTAACTGAAATTGTTAAACACTGAACTTTTGGTAGTTTAAAATCTATATTATGCATTTATGCATTTATATCACTGATATGAAGTGCTTTTGTTAACATGTGGTGCTATGATTTGATACATCTTATATATTGTCTTACTATATTTCTGTTGGTTTACATCAAAGTTGCATGCACATATATTAAATTGTGAATATCTATATGTATATGACAATTTTTTTTGCTGGATCATCATCACGAGTCATGAGTTTTTTAACATGCGGGTTTTATATTCGCGGGCATAAATTTGGAATGGTAAAACCTAGCTGGTTTGTGCCCGTTGTGATCCTACTCCAGTCCTTGCCTTCAGCTTCAACGTCCATTCTAGCGAAGCCTGTGCATGTGCGGCACGCTGGCGTCGTTGTCGTCTCGATTATTTCATTTGAGCAAATGGGACGCCTTGATCTTGACCCGTCCTGCAAGACGAGAAGCCATCCGGCCCATCCCTGGTCCACCTAGCACACCTTGGGTGATGGATGGGGGGAGATATGCTGGTGAGTTCTCCCATCTCTCACCCTTTCCTTTCACTTCATGATTGAATTTGGCCTGCCTTGGTGCAATTAATTAGTGAGCTGGTTTTCTAATGAACATATACAGTGTGACGATTGAGATCCTGTTTTGCAAAATAATATGCAATGTTTTTGCCTAAGTTTGCCCCAGCTATTAGGCCATTCTCAATGCAAGTTTCATGAGGGTTTCAAACTCATTAAATGACATAATACAAATGGTGACTTGGCATAAAGTTTAGAGAGAGAGAGAGGAGTTGGATTTCTTGGGATGATACCCTGTGTACACGGTTACATAGACTTTGAACTTATGATGAAACTCCCATTGAGAGCAATTTGTTTCATCTCCATAACTTTTATCGATCCTATGTGGCCATGGTTAGTATGCCACTAATTAATTTAGTTACAATTACAAGTGGTTACATATTTATATGGCATATTTGATCTCAACACAACAATTAAATACTATGAGGAGTCTATGAAATCGTGACATGAAACTGTGCATTGTGAGTTAAATCTTTGAAGATAATGTGGCACTCTTGAAAACGGTGAGAATGGCCTTATGCGCATAGGGTGTTTGTGGTATTGCCAAAGTGAGGCTTTGCTGCTATTGTTCACAGTGAACATGGCGGTATAAAGTGATGAACAGGGTGTAACAAGGCAGACGGGTAGAGCAAAGCGCTTGATTCAGCACGACCATCGAGTTCCGTGGCGAGCATGAGCACGATATGTCGGTGGGCATGAGCATCCATGAAGGCCATGGTGTGTCTTGTATGTTCTGCCCCAGCTAAAATTTTGGGCGAGCTCCGCCACTCAGAGCCCAAGGATCAGGCGGATCACACACAAATGGGTTCTTCTGCCTGAAGATTCGTCTGATTGCAAGGGCCAGGTTCCAGAAAGGAATGTCCACACATTTCAGCACTCCACAGATGATATTTGCACCCATGAAGCACCCTTTTAGTTCTGGCCATGTATGGCTAGTGATACCAACTTTGGGTGCTCCATTATGTCAATGCTTCCAAACATACGGACCTTGAAGAAGTACCAGAAGGCTTCTTCTGCGAAGTACAGCACTCTAAGAGGCTGTGGTTCTGAAACTAACAATCTTGTTGGTCTGCTTGTGATGATGATTTTACTGCCACATGCGATGCGACTTATTTTTGCTGAGTACAGCATTTGCCACAAACCCTCATCACTAAGATCTCCATCCAATTCGACAATGATCAATACCTTTCCACTAAAGGCTCGGTTATTATACTTGATCATACCACCATCTTGAAGAGCCACCATGTGTTCACCTCTAAGATCATCTCCTGTAAGAAAGACAATTCTTGAGAAGTGCCTGCGTACCCTTTCATCAATGCAGTCATGCTCCACGAGGGTGCTTTTTCCAACTGTTCGTGGTCCAATGGTAGGTAGGACACCAAGATGATCGTCACTGGGAGACTGATTGCAACAGAAAGTTTAGAATATGTTCCATCTCCTTCTGGCGACCAAACATGCAGTTGTCCAAAAGCAAATACATGTTATAAGGTTGACGAGTAATCTGAGGATATCTACCACCGGAGAGCATAATGAACTCGGCGGCATCTTGAAGGGTGGTTTCTAGGCTTCCGAGGACTCTCATCAGCTCTTTGCGACTCTCACTATACCACTGCAGATACGGAGGCGCTTTGCAGGATTGAATCTAGATAGAGTGAAAGAGTGGCCTGCTTCATGGCATCGGGCCTTGTCTCCCTCAGGATCTTGGCATAGAAATGTACGATGTATCCAACATATAGTAACCTCTGTACAGCTTCTTTCTCATCATGTTTAGCTGGTGCAACATGGCCAGGTTTGTGATGCACCGTCCCTCTGCCTCATCAACTATGGCACCAGCCCGCAGTAGCAGGCGTCGTAGGTTGTGCACCATGTCTTCCTTGTTTAGCGCCATTAGCTTTGACCACTTGTTGATGACGAAAGATATGAACCTGTTGGCAAGTTCAATCATGACAGCAGAAATAATTACCTCCATCTTGGGAAACATATTCTCTTCTTCCAGCTATATGATAAATGGATCAAGAACCAGCCGAGAGAATGTTATACTAATTCGACATTGGAACAGAAATTAAAACTACAGGAGATTGTGTCCTGAGGGGCTTGGTGTTCAATACTACTGCGCTATTGCTTCCTGGCGTGAGTGGTCCGTGGTTCACTACCAATACCCGCACTAGCTCCAGCAGCTCCTGCTATACCACCCAAGCTTCGGTTGCTGAACCTGCTACTCTGGCGGCCACCGTCTCCAACTAATGCAGCTGCTCTGTACTGTTAACTGGTGTGGCATGAAGAGGCTGCAGAGAAGCGAGATATATAATCCTTGATGACAAGCGGATAAAACAGGGCCATGGACCAACGAGGACCGGTGATGGAAACGGAAAATATTTTTTTGTTAAACCATAGGGATAGGTACTAGAATTACTTTAATGGTTGATGTCAGTACGTGGCCGACTAGTTCAAAGTGTCAGGGAGCGCCAGGCGATGAACGCCGGCGAGCTCAAGAACACTCGCGAACACTGGTGGGTGCAAGAGGATTGTGCTGCGATGAAGCTGCAGCTTTTCTATTTTGTATTCTCCCTTTTATTTGCTGATTACAACTGAAAACAAGCACACGAGCGCTTCTCTCGCCGCGACAATGCCGCGTCCATCCCCACGGCGCACGACACGAGAGAGCGTATCCCGTAGCCCAAAGACTCGGTCTGCTGCGAGCTATTCTCGCCACGACCTGAACTAACATGCAAGGCCATCACACAACTCGTGAGCTCATGCACGTGCTGATACAAAACGGGTTCAGAAACTAAACTAAACTAAGACCTGTACAAGATTTGGCTAACAAAACTCCCCCCAAACCTTGTACTTTACTTGATGTTGACAACGCCAATCCTAGACCGCAGCTCCATGAACTTCACGCACCCAAGTGGCTTCGTCAGAATGTCTGCAAGCTGCTCATTTGTGCCAATGTACTTGACCTTCACCTTGCCCTCCTCGATGCACTCTCTGATGTAGTGATAGCGAGTATCGATATGCTTACTGCGATCGTGAAAGACAGGATTCTTACGGAGCATGATTGTGGATTGGTTGTCGATGTTCAGTGTGATGGCGTCGGCTTCTTCTCCTCTGAGCTCAGCAAGAAGTCGTGCCAGCCAAACTCCCTGGCAGGCAGCAGTTGTTGCTGCAATGTACTCTGCCTCACATGAGGACAGAGCTACTACCTTCTGTTTTTGGGACTGCCAGGTGATGACGTTGTCGCCGAGGAAGAAGAAGACTCCTGTAGTGCTCTTGCGCGTGTTGATGTCGCCCGCAAGATCACTGTCGTTGTACCCCACGAGCTCTACGTCTCCGGTCCTCCTCTTGTAGCAGCACCTGTAGTTTATAGTGCCTGCAACATAGCGCAGCACTCTCTTCATGGCCGCCTGATGCTCTGCTGTGGCAGCAGACATAAACCTGCTCACGTAGCCTACAGAAAAAGCCAAGTCCGGCCGTGAATTTACCAAGTATTTGAGTGACCCTATGATCCTCCTGAATTCGGTGGCATCAACAGCTGGTGCAGAACTTGTTTTGCTCAACTTGAGGCGAGGTTCCATGGGAATCTGGCTGGGATTGCACCCTGCCATGTCAGCAGCCTCCAAGATCTTCGTGGCGTAGGCACCTTGGCTGATGGTGATGCCGTTCTCAGTCTGGGACACCTCCATGTCGAGGTAGTAGTGCAACAAACCGAGATCACTCATCTGGAACATGGCCTTCATTTCCAGCTTGAACTGCTCCACTAGTAGAGAATTGGCTTTCGATGCGTCCCCTTTTGTCCCGGTTTAAAGTTGGCCCGAGACAAAAGGGGGTGTGCCACGGTAGGCAAAAATGGAGGGGAGAGTTAGTCCCGGTTGGTAATTGCAACCGGGACTAAAGGCCCACCTTTTATCCCGGTTGCAACGGCTAGTTCCGGGGCGTTGGTGGTGGAACCCTTTTGTCCCGGTTGGAGACCGGGACAAAAAGTTTAGTCCCGGTTGCAGCTTCCAACCGGGACTAAACTTTCAACCGGGACAAAAGGTGTTCCTTTTTGTCTCGGTTGGAGTTTTTAACCGGGATAAAAACTCATCCCCATTATATACCAAGATAGAGGCCTTTTTTCCTCCTCCAGCCCGAGCCAGTCCAGCACATAGACAGAGAGCTGAGCTTCACCTACTCTCCGGTGGTGCCGAAGCAAGGGAGGTGCTGCCCGAAGTTTTTTCCCTCATTTTCGTGGGAATTTCACTCAGCCAACACAAGTGTTGTGAAGGTTTGCTACTTCATCCTCGTGTTATGCTTTGATTTATGCTTTGGAGATGGAAAGATTAATTGCTAGAATGTGATGAAGTAGAAAATGGAGAGGTATTTTGAGCTAGAATGTGAGGGAGATTGATGTGTCATATATAGTATGTATTCTTGCAGTGGTTTAAGAATGATGCTACCTTGTCTAGACGGTTTATCTTATCAAATTCAATAAGGTTTTTCAAATCCATACTATGTTCATCTCTGTGAGGATGTTCTCTGCGAGGATGTTCTCCGCCGAGCAGCAACGTATGTCAAGAAGGAGGTTCGATTCTACGAGAAAGAGTGGATACGGACATCGTGACCATGTCCCCTTTTCTGTAGCATCGAACCTCTTTCATGACGAAGTGCGGTGCCGCCCAGTTGAGAACATGCTCGCGAGATGATCGTAGTCTTCAAGTTCAACAACTTCTGCAGTGCTAAGGAAAGAATTTTTTACATAGATGGCTTCTGCTACTTGTTGAACTTATCAAATTCAATATGGTTTTTCAAATCCATACTTGTTGAAATTGCATATTGTGGTCATCTCTGAGAGGATGTTCTCCGCCGAGCAGCAACGTATGTCAAGAAGGAGGTTCGATTCTACGAGAAAGAGTGGATACGGGCATCGTGACCGTGTCCTCTTTTCCGTATAATCGAACCTCTTTCATGACGAAGTGCGGTGCCACCCAGTTGAGGACATGCTCGCGAGATGATCACAGTCTTCAAGTTCAACAACTTATGCAGTGTTAAGGTAATAATTTTTATACATAGATGGCTTCTGCTACTGGAGGAAGTGGTGATGGTGGGGGCGATCGTGGTTCCTCTTTCGGCAAGGGGAAAATCATAGTTGGCCCTCAGCATAAGCCGAAGAAAATGAGCGCGCTGGAAAAAACAATGCTTCGTTATTTGCAGCAACGTCATGAAGAAGCTATTGCCGCGGGTCAGGAACCTCCTTTTGGTGGTCGTTATGCTCCATCCTCAGTCCCGGGTGTTTCACGTCCACTTAGTACTACTGTTTCAGGCGGCACAAATAAACCTAAGGATGAGGCTAGGTCAGCGGAACCTTCGTCTTCACCGCCCAAGGATGCTTAAAGTCCTCCTAGATAATAACCAGTGGATGACTTGTTGTATTGTATCATGTTGTTTGGATCTTTAATTTAAATATGTGTATTTGGATCTTCATGTTGTTGTATTGTATCATGTTGTTTGGATCTTTAATCAATTTTCACGCGTAATCCATTGTCAAGTGTAATCCATTTTCATGCGTAATATGATACAGATGGACCGGCAATGGATGTATAATGCAAACAGACGGAGCAAGGTGTTTATTGATGGCTTGCATTATTTTCTCGAAGTGGCCAAAGCGAACAAGCCAGAGAATGAGTTCGTATGTTGTCCATGCTTCCAATGCAATAACAAGAAGGAGTATTCAAAGGATTTCTGGGGGACGATTCACAGCCACTTGTTTAAATACGGTTTCATGCCTAACTATTTGGTTTGGACCAAGCACGGTGAACGAGGGGTTGTAATGGAAGATGGCGAGGAGGAGGAGGAAGATGACACCATTCCGGACTGGGTTGCAGGCCAAGCTTTTGCAGATACTACAATGGGCGAGGCTGATGAAGATGAGTTTGCAGAAAATATCCCTACTGATGACCTTGGTCAGGTGATACGAGATGCACACAGAGATTGCGAAACTGAGAAGGAAGCAGCAAAGTTGCAGCGCATGATAGATGATCACCAAAAATTGTTGTACCCATGTTGCCAGCAGGGCCATAAAAAACTAGGTACGACACTAGAATTTGTGCAATGGAAGGCAAAAAATGGTGTGTCCGATAAGACATTTCAGGGGATGTTGAACATTGTCAAGAAGATTTTTCCCAAGAATAATGAATTACCGTCCACAACATATGAAGCTAAACAGATTATTTGCCCTCTTGGATTGGATGTTCATAAGATACACGCATGCCCTAATGACTGTATCCTCTATCATTGTGATGAATACGAGAAATTGGATGCTTGTCCCATCTGTGAAGCGCTGCGGTATAAGATCAGGAGAGATGATCCTGGTGATGTTGAGGGGCGGTCTCCCAAGAAGAGAGTTTCCGCGAAGGTGATGTGGTATTTCCCTATAATACCACGCTTGAAGCGCTTGTTCAGGAACAAGGCGAATGCTAAGTTGATGCGATGGTAGAAGAACGTAAGGAAGATGAGATGCTGAGACACCCCGCAGATGGGGCCCAGTGGAGATCAATTGATAGAGCATCCCCGGACTTTGAAAGTGAAGCAAGGAACAAAAGGTTTGGTTTAAGTACTGATGGATTCAATCCATTCGGTGAGTTGAGTAGTGGCCATAGTACTTGGCCTGTGACCCTATGTATGTTCAACCTTCCTCCTTGGCTGTGCATGAAGCGGAAGTTCATTATGATGTCGGCGCTTATCCAAGGCCCAAAACAACCCGGTAACGACATTGACGTGTACCTAAGACCGTTGGTTGATGTCCTTTTACAACTCTAGAAGGAAGAAGGTGTACGTGTGTGGGATGAGGATAGACAAGAGATCTTTAATCTACGAGCATTGTTGTTCGTAACCATCAAAGATTGGCCTGCACTGAGTAACCTTTCGGGACAGACAAATAAGGGATATCGGGCATGCACCCACTGTTTAGACGACACAGACAGCATGTATTTGAAGCACTGTAAGAAGGTCGTCTATATGGGTCATCGTTGATTTCTCCCTGCTCACCACCAGCTGAGAAAGAGCGGGATGCATTTCAAAGGGGCACCAGACCATCGTAAAAAACCTGCACACCGTAATGGAAAGCGTGTCTTCGAGATGATGAAAGATGTAAATGTAGTCTTTGGAAAGTGTCTTGGTAGCCAACCTGTTCCGAACGACGATAACGGACATGCACCCATGTGGAAGAAAAAGTCAATACTTTGGGAGCTACCTTTTTAGGAAATCCTAGAGGTTCGCAACGCAATAGATGAGATGCACCTGACGAATAATCTTTGCGTGAACGTGCTAGGCTTCATAGGTGTTTATGGAACCTCGAAAGATAATTGGAAGCATGACAGGACCTGAAAGCCATGGGGCAACGAGATGACCTACATCCGGAAAAGAGAGATAATGGATAGCACTACTTACGTTCTGCCAGTTACACTCTCAGCAAGGAAGAGAAGGATAGCATGTTTGAATGCTTGAATAGTAGGAAGGTCCTGTCTAGCTCTCCTTGAATATAAAGGGAATAATAAATATGAAACAAAAGAAGTTTACAAATCTCAAGGCCCATGACTGCCACATGTTGATGACCCAGTTGCTTCCGGTTGTACTGAGGGGTGTTCTACCAGAAAATGTCCGGTTGCCGCTCGTAAAGCTATGCGCGTTTCTCAATGCGATTTCGCAGAAGGCAATCGATCCATCCAAACTATCAAAGCTACAAAATAATGTGGTGCAATGTCTTGTCAGTTTTGAGTTGTTATTTCGACCATCCTTCTTCAATATTATGACGCACTTACTGGTTCACCTAGTAAAAGAGATTGGTATTCTCGAACCTGTATACCTGCACAATATGTAGCCTTTCGAGAGGTTCATGGCAGTCCTAAAAAACTATGTTCTTAATCATGCCCATCCAGAAGGAAGCATCGCCAAGGGATATGGAACAGAGGAGGTGATCAAGTTTTGTGTTGATTTTATTGATTCAATTGACTCGATTGGGGTTCCAACTTCACGCCACGAGGGGAGGCTCCGAGGAATGGGCACCCTTGGAAGGAAATCAAGTTTCAGCAATGATACTGATTTGTTCGACAAGGCACACTACATTGTTCTACAACAATCATCCTTTGTGTCTCCGTATATCGAGCAGTACAGGCAGATGGTAGTTTCCAAAAACCTGACCAAATCCGATGCTTGGCTTACCCGTCATCACATGGAAACTTTTCCCTCCTGATTGCGCCAACAACTTATGGGTAACTCTGAGATTCACCCACAACTTGCTTGGTTAGCCAAGGGACCTGCTAGCACAATCGTGAAATTCCAAGGCTATGAGATAAATGGTTATACATTTTACACAAGAGCCCAGGACCAGAAAAGCACGAACCAGAATAGTGGTGTCCGCATAGATGCCATAGATAGAAATAATAGCAAGGAGTCGTATTATGGTTTCATACATGAAATATGGGAACTCGAATACGGATCGTTGTACACCCCTCTATTTCTTTGCAATTGGGTGAAGCTAACTGCTGTAACCAAAGATCAGTACGGAATGACAATAGTAGATCTGAGCAAGATTGGATACAGTGATGACCCATTCATACTTGCCAATGATGTGCCTCAGGTGTTCTATGTGAAGGACATGTGTAGCAAACCCAAGAGAAATCCAGAAGAGACATGGGAGCCAAAGTGCCACATAGTTTTTCCAGGTAAAAGAAAAATCGTGGGAGTCGAGGATAAAACGGACCAATCAGATGATTATGATCAGTTTGATGGTATGCCTCTATTCGCAGTTGAAGTTGATCCAAGCATCCTGCTATCCAAAGAAGAGGCTCCGTACTTACGCCGCGATCATGATTAAGGAACTTTCGTGAAGAAGAAATTTTACAATGTTGTATTGTAATGCACTAAATTTACATGACCTTTGTGTAGTACTTGATACAAATTTAAATTTACCCTATGAATGATTTCATGTGTTCTTAAATTTGTTAGGTGAAGATTTATTAGATAAACATGAACAATGTTAACCACCTACATACATGGATTTTTTTGCGCGTTGAAATTATTTAATTGAATAATTTCTTGATCACAGCGATGCAGTAAAATAAATATTTTAAAGGCTAAATGAACTGGTATGGAATTAATGACTAAATCACACTTATTGTCAATATACTCGCTAATTAAATATATTTTTGCATGTACAAAATATGTGAAGTTTTTTGTTTTTCATCCTGAAATGCAGTGAAAACATATATAAAATCCTTTTCCAAAAAACAGGCGGGTGATGAAAGTGTGGGAAAAGGACCTTTTATCCCGGGTGCCAATTGAAACCGGGACAAAAGACCCTCCTTTTATCCCGGTTGACAACTGCAACCGGGATAAAAGGGTAGTTTTTCATTCCCGCCGGGGCGTACCCTTTTATCCTGGTTACAGTTAGCAACCGGGATAAAAGGCCCCCCTTTTATCCCGGTTGGTGTTGGCACCCGGGGTAAAAGGGTAGGTTTCCAGTCCCTCCAGGTGGACGTACCCTTTTATCCTGGGTCTCATCACCAACCGGGATAAAAGGGGGGGGCCTTTTATCCCGGTTGGTAATAGGACTCGGGAAACCTTTTATCCCGGTTGGTAATGGGACCCGGGACAAAAGGTCCTTTAGTCCCGGGTGCCATTACGAACCGGGAGAAAAGGGGGGGATAAAAGGCACTGTAGCCACTTCTACCCTCCACGCCAGTTACACTTAGCCAAAATTTTGTCAAGATCTCGCGCTCCTGCTCCGTCGCCGCCCATCCGCCCCCTCGCCGGCCGCCGTCATCGTCGTCCCCCATTACCCCGACCATCGTCGTCCCGCTGCCCGACCGCCTCGCCCGCACTCGGACCGCCTCCTCCTCCATCACCCCAGCCCGCCTCGATCCTCCTCCGACGCGCCCCCTCGACCTCGTCGCCGCCGGCCGCCTCCATCGCGGAGCCTTGTCGCCGCCTCCGTCCTCGTCGCCGCCTCTGTCGCGCGTGCCGCCTCATCGCCCCTCGTCGCCGGCCGCCTCCGCCCGGCATTTGCTTCGCTCCGTCCTCGCCTCCGCCGTCCCGCCATCCCGGCCACCTCGTCGCCCTGGCCACCGTCGACCGCGCGAGGTCCGCCGCCACTGGCGCCGGGAACGTTTACCGCTCTTGCTGACGCAAGCCCACCGGCTTGCCTCAGCAATGGCCTTTTTTATTTTTTAGTTAGAAAATAAATAGAAATGAGTAGTAATTAGTTAGAAAATCAATAGATATTTGTATATGAGTTAGAAAATCAAATTAGTGGAAATTAGTAGTAATTAGTTAGTCCCGGGTTACGAAGGGCTCCGCCTAGGTTAGAAATTAATCGTGCTTCGTCGTGGTTCATTCCTTCGCATAGGAGACGGTGACTAATTCAAGAGACGTCCGTCCTCGCCCCCGCCTAGGTTAGAAATTAATCGTTGCCGCGGCCACCTCGCTCCATCCCCGCCTCCGCCGTCCCGCCGCCCCGGCCGCCGCCGTCCCAACCTAGGCACTGTCGACCGCGCGAGGTCCGCCGGCACTGGCGTCGGGAACGAATTAGTTATAAAATCAATAGATATTTGTATATTAGTTAGAAAATCAAATTAGTAGGAATTAGTAGTAATTAGTAGTAATTTGCTAGAAATTCCAATAAATATGTATCAATTAGTAGAAATTTGGTAGAAATTCGTATAAAGTACTACTAATTTGTTGAAATTTGTATAAACATTCCGGACTTTGTGGGATTCATGTTATTGTAAAATTAGTAGGAATTAGTAGTAATTTGCTAGAAATTCTAATAAATATGTATAAATTAGTAGAAATTTGGTAGAAATTCGTACAAAGTACTACTAATTTGTTGAAATTTGTGTAAACATTCCGAACTTTGTGGGATTCATGTTATTTTATGATTTCATGTATATACCCTTATGTACATATAACTAAGACGATTTCTATGACTATCATGTATGATTTCATGTCTGTTTCAATCAATAGTTCAAATGGCAGACGACAAGACCGCAAGGTATCTCATGGAGCAGATAATCGCTGGTGATGGTAGTGGCGACAACCTTCCACTATCGTACACCGATGAAGAGGGCACCCAGGCGGACATGTTCGTCAACATGTCCGCCGATGGGAATGAAGAGCATGAGCCCCAGCAACACCTTGCCGTGGCGGAAGGTTCTGGCGAGGTATATATAACGAATCTTGTATTGTTTCACGCCACCGTTACTACTACGTACTAATTAACGAATCTTGAACTGTTAGCCCTCGAGATCGACACAAGGGCAGAAGACTCGAGGTCGTACAAAGGTGATGGAAGAGAGGCTTGTCATCACGGAAGTGATAGAAGAGGGCAGGCCGGTTGCTCCCGAGAAAGTAGCAAAGAAGTACGTGAGTCACATCGGGGCAATCGTCCGGGACAACGTGCCTATCAGCCTCAGAGAATGGAAGGGCAGAAGCACTAATCCGTACGCCCTCCCGGAGACAGAAAAGAATATGTTGTGGGAAGACGTCAAGAGATATTTCACATTCCCTGAAGGATATATTGAAAAGGATGTGAAAGCGTGGACGCTGAAGAAGATGGCTACACAATTCCAGACATTAAAAAAGATGCTGGATGCCAACTACATTAAGAAGGGCCGAACTCCAGACTTCAACGTGTGGCCAAAGTTGAGGGACCACTGGGAGACTTTTGTTGAATATAAGAGGAGTGAAGACGGTGTGAAAAAGATCCTGACCAACACTACAAATGCTGGTCAGAAGGGCTACCATCATCATCTAGGGCGAGGTGGTTATGGCACAGCAATTCCCAAATGGAGGAAGATGGAACAAGATCTGATCGAATGGGGAATCGTACCTGCAACTATTGAATGGCCCGAACGATCAAAAAATTGGTATTATGCTTATGAAGGCTCCCTGAGCTAAGAGGATGGGATGTTGATTTTCAATGACACAATACGTGAGAAGGCCGAACGTCTTATGAAGAACATTGAAGATTCAAAGGCTGGGAGGTTGAAGGTGGACCGAGAGAATGATGAGCTCACATTGACCCTCGGTAATCCCGAGCACCCAGGACGTTGCCGAGGGTTCGGGGTCATTCCGTGGAAGTTTGCTTTCCGAGGCGACAACGCATTGTACAGAAGCCGCAAGCAAAGAAAGGAACAGATTGAGGAGAGCTGGCGGAAGATGCTAGAATCCAAAGTGCAGGCACAAGAAGAAAGAATGTTGGAGGAAATCAATCGTCGAGTGTCCCACACAGTTGCGGAGTTGGCCCAATCTGGAGCACTGCCGAATCCAAACTACGCCAGTCCTTCTCAACGTCTCTTGAGAAGTTGTGCTTCTACAGGGGTCCCTGATGCGCAGACGCCCAGGTTACCCGTGGAGGAGCAACGGTTCCTCGTGGATTCCATCACGCAACGCACCACATGTGAGCTGCATGCACCGGTCGGCAACCTCACTATTAAGGTATACTTATACATAATATTTATGCAATCTTGTCAATTGATCCATGCCTCGTGATCAGAGTTTAATAACTTGTTTACTTCTGCTACATGTACAGGTAGCGTACGGGAGTGCATTAGCAACCCTGGCGGGGCAGAGCAGTCATGGCATGGAGATTCCACCTGGCTACGCCATAGTCCGCGTAGAGTAAATTGTTGATAGCCAATATGAAGGCCTAGAGCTCGACCTCCTGGGAGGCGATGGGGAAAAGATACTGGCAGATGCACTTCATGGGATCATTCTATGGCAAAAACGCTACATCATTATTCCCGACACGGAACCATCTCTTCAGAGTTCAAGACCGCTCCCCGTAGATCCCCAGCAGCGACCTTCTCCTCATAGCTCGAGACCGTCATCTCTTGCACAATCTGCTCTAGGACCGTCGCTTCCTGCTATATCAAGGTCTCCATCTCCACCACATCTTGGTGGTGGGAGCGACGACGACAATAACAACACCCCTCCCCGATCACCGTCGCCGGCACCAAGAGTAGCCCCTATGAAGGAACGTGCAGCACCACTAAAGAAGTCACGAGCACCGCCTCCGAAGCAAAGACAGAGAAAGAAGAAAACAAAGGAGCCTGAAGTGACTCGTAAGGAACGCTAGGAGGCAATGACTCATGCGGAACAGTGGGCAGAAATCCAACGAGAGGCTAGTGAGTGGTTCAAGAAACAAGCCGAAGAAAAAAAAGGAAGGGAGATGGAGCCACCGCTAGTAAATCAAAGAGATTTAAACTTTTTTATCAGGATGGAAGAAGGAGCCAAGAAAAGGATACCACTCTTATCAAACTATGAATGAGCTTTAGTAAAGGCTGATGAAAAGGACAAAAGGAAAGGAAAGTCATCTTCCAGTGAGGCTGTCCCCGACCTCAGACATTTATCAAAAAAAGACGCTCAAAGGGTAGCAGCAATGCCCTTGGATCAACAAGCAGAAGTATTGAAATTCATGCAAGAAACATGTCTGGGACTTGATGAATGCTTAGGGCAAGTTGAGACGCCAACTGCACCGCCCCCTGAGCCGAGATGGCCTTATGAGGTAGGCAAACCTCTTGTAAGGCTTTCGTTGGTACGGAAGCTATCAACAAAGATGTACGCATTCCATCAATAGTACATGATGGCATCCACCGACTCGAGGGAGATGTTCGGCCTGAAGGTAAAACCAATAGATTTTTACGGCGAAGGCGAGAAAGTGCTGTGGCTAGACTTCAAGGATATATACGAAGTGTACCATCATGATGCCCTGGACGTCTTTCTGATCAGCTCTTGGGTTCTGTAAGTGTCCGTTTATCTCTGCATGTAAATTTTGGCGTGCATCACTGTACTAACTTCATCTTCCATTTTATGTAGGATGCTAATTCAGACGTGCACACGAGAGGCGTACCTACATATAGGCTTCATGGATCCATCTGTAGTTAACCAAAAATAGATACAATTAGCGTCGGAAAATACCTTGGTGGAAGTATACAATTTCCAAGATAAACAAACATTCAAGAATTTCATACTACTTCCATACAACTGCAAGTAAGTGTGTGTATACCGTCTACTTTCGCTGTCTTTTTCCTTATGTCTATATGTTAGTTAGCTCTAATATGCATGAACATTTTACGTACGTAGCTTCCACTAGATCCTTATTATAATTGAGCTTGAAAGAAGCCACGTCACTGTCTTCGATTCGTTGAGGAAAGATCCGGTGGAGTACGAAGACATGCAAGACATGCTAGGCTTGTAATAATTCTGGACCTTTATCTCTATGCAAAAGTTTGTTTCCTAAATTTTATCCCTGTTACACTATATCATTCAGTATTCTAATCCGCAGCACATGGAAACAATTCATAAGGACACACAAAGATCCATTCAAAGAAAAACTTACATGGAACACAGACTTCCCGGTACGTATGAAGTCTGCACATTTATTACATTGTATAACACGAATATTTCATAACTTATTTTTTTCCGCACTAAAGTGCTTAAGACAGGAACCCGGGAATAATCTATGTGGCTACTACATCTGTGAGCACATGCACAGTTTTATGGGACCCAAGGGACTAAAGATGATGCTGCACAACTTTAAAGTACGTAAAATAAAACTATTATTAGTTAATTATTTTCTAGCTCCTTATATTTATTTGTTCGTGTAACATTCACAAATTTCCAAATTATAGATGTTAAATATTCAACAAGGACTCTTGAAGGAAGAAAGAGTAGTGGCAATACGTGAAAGTCTCATTGGATTCCTAATGGACGAGGTGGTAAATCCAAAAGGAGAATTTTATTACGATGGACGACAATTAGACGCTACGAGTAGCAACACCTCGACAGGAAGATTGTAGATATATAGTTTGATTTATTTGTATATATAATACGCACTAATTATGATCGATTTGTACTGGTTGAATTGTGTATATGAATTGTGTATATATATAGTAATTGTATAATTACAAATTTCATTCGTTTAAATACTAGTTGATTTCATTCTAAAAAAAATCTCAACTACTAAAGGTTAACAAAAGGGCCACGGTACTACGTACGTGATGCATGAAAATTTTAGGCGCCACGCAGGGTGCCATGCAGGGCGCCATTTAGTCCCGGTTGGGAAATCCAACCGGGATTAAAGGGTCACCCTTTACTCCTGGTTGGGAAACCCAACCGGGACTAAAGGAGCACTCTTTACTCCAGGTTGCTTTTACCAACCGGGAGTAAAGGGCTTGTCCCGCGCCTGGCGTGGCAGGCCCTTTAGTCCCGGTTGGTGACACCAACCGGGACTAAAGGGTGACCTTTACTCCCGGTTGAAAGACCCGGGACTAAAGACCCCCCCTTTTGTCCCGCTTGGTTTATCCCGGATGGATTTTCAGGAGATATGCACCCTACCAACTGGGACTAAAGGCCAATTCTCTACTAGTGCTCGAGCTCCTTGCGGTCACCGCCGGTGATGATGAGGTCGTCAACATAAACTCCCACCACCAGGCGATGGTCTCCAGCTCCACGCAGGTATACAACATGCTCAGAGGTGCTCCTCTGGAAGCCAAGTGCCACAAGTGACGCGTCCAGCTTGGCGTACCAGGCGCGCGTTGCTTGCCGGAGTTTGTAGAGGGCCTTGATCAGTCGCATGACCTTGTGTCGTTGCCTCGTTGCCCATCGATCTCGAACCCAGGTGGCTGGACAACGTACACTTCTTCCTGCAGCTCGCCGTTGAGAAAAGCAGACTTGACATCCATGTGGTGAAGGTCCCAACCTTCGCCCGCCGCATGAGCCAGCAGCAGGCGTACAGACTCAAGCCTCGCCAGTGGAGCAAATGCATCGTCGAAGTCGATGCCCTACCGCTGCACATACCCTTTTGCCATGAGTCGTGCCTTGTGCTTGGTGATGTTGCCGGCGGCATCCCTCTTGGTCTTGTACACCCACTTGAGCCTGATTGGGCGTTGCCGAGGTGGAGGATCAACCAGCTTCCAAGTCCTGTTGGATTCAATGGACTTCAGCTCCTCGGACATCACTTCCCGCCAACAGTGCTCCTACTGCGCCTCTGCCAGGTTTGCCGGCTCCTCAGTGCTCACCATCAGCAGGTCCTCCTCCAGTTCTCGTGTGGCAAGTCCCGACGGCGTGGCCGGGCCAAGCACGTTGTCGATGCAGCGAAATCGGAGGGGGCCATCGTCGTGGTCGGCGTAGAGGTCCGCCTTTGCTCCAAAAGGCGGTGTTGCCAGCTCGATCAGGAACGAGTCAGACGCAGGTGACGAGGTTGGTGCGGGGCTGAGCGGGCTTGGTGGCGATGCCGATGCAGCCTGCTCCACAACTTCCTCCTGGATAACGATGCTCGGCTGGTGCACGGTCGTGTACTTGATGATGAAGTTGCCGTCATCGTTCCCAACCTGGTCGGCGTCCCACTGCCATTGAGCTTGCTCATCGAAGATCATGTCACGGCTGATGTGGACGCGCCTGGTGGACGGGTCGTAGACACAGTACGCCTTTGAACCCGGTTCGTAGCCGACGAAGATCATCGGCCGGCTCCTGTTGTCGAGTTTCTTGATGTTTGGTGAGGTGGTCTTCACATGCGCCATGCACCCAAACGTGCAGAGGTGGTGCACGGCTGGCGGGCTCCCATGCTAGAGCTCATACAGCGTCTTGCCGCCGATGCTCTTGGAGGACGACCGATTGAGTTGGTAGACAGCTGGAGTGATTGCCTCCGCCCAAAACATACCTAGCAATCCTTTGGCCTTCATCATGCTCCTCGCCGTGCCCACCACCGACTGGTTGCGGCACTCGACGACACCATTTTGCTGCGGCGTGTACGGTGCTGTGAGCTCGCGTCGCACGCCGATCTCCATGAAGTAGTCATTGAAGTTGTTGGCAGTGAATTCTCCCCCATGGTCCGTGCGAAGTGCACGGAGCTTGGAACCGCTCTTGCGTTCAGCAGCAGCTTGGATGCGCTTGATGGCGGTCGGTGCAACATCCTTGGAGGGGAGAAGAGCGATCCACATGAAGCGGCTATAGTCGTCGATGAGCAGCAGGAAGTACTTGTTCCCGCTAGGCATCGGAGGTGTGATGGCCCCGCAAAGATCCCCATGTACGAGCTCCAGAGGCGACGTCGCACGGTGCTGTGACCGTTGGGGAAATGGTGCGCCCCGGTGCTTCCCAGCTAGGCACGCCTCACATACCTGTTCCACTTGATCCAGTACGGGCAGCTCGGTCACGAGCTGCTCCTGACCCATCTTCCTCAATGCATGAAAGTTGATGTGGCCGAAACGCGCGTGCCACCGCCAGGCGTCCTCGCCGGTGCGCACTGCTAGGCAGACGGGTCGGGCGATGTTGAAGTTGATGGTGTAGAGACGGCTTGGGCTCCTATGTACCTTGGTGAGGAGGCGTCGATGTTCATCGCGGATCCGCATCATGCCGTCCTCTATCAGCACCTGGTACCCGAGCTCATCGAGTTGGCCGACGCTGATGATGTTGGCGGTGAGACGCGGAATGTAGTAGGCGTTGGTGAAGGGATGATGTTCTCCGTTCTTGCAGGTGTACAGTACTGTGCCGCACCCTTCGATTCGCACGACAGAGCCGTTGCCGAACCGCACCATCCCCGTGATGCCGGCGTCGATACTGGAGAACGCCGCCCGGGACCCCGTCATGTGGTTGGTGGCCCTGGTGTCCAGCACCCACCGCCCTGGATCCTTCTCTTCTTCACCTCCTAGCGTCGCGAACACCTTCTCCTCCACAAGATTGATGAGCCCGCAGGCAGTACCTGGGCTCGAAGGGGTGGAAGGAACTTCGCCCTCCACCAGTCGGAGCAGTTGCCCACCGCCGGCGAGCACTGGATTCTCGCCGATGGGTTCCACCAGTGGAGAGGAAAGGGGATTTGGCGAGGTGGTGTTGTCGATGAGCTCGGCGTTGGCTTGAAGAAGCAGTAAGGTGGGCTCGTCGTCCTGGGCTAGGTTGACCTGCTCATCTCTCCTGGGCCGGCTGCGGCAGTCCTTGGCCCAGTGGCCTTTCTTGCCGCAGTTCCTGCAGACATCGTCGATGGTGACCCGGCCCACGCCAGAGCCGGTGCGCGCGTCCTTGCCGCCGCCGCTGCCACGCCTGCGAGGCTTGCCACGGTGCTTGCCACGACTGCTGGAGCTAGAGCCGTTGCGGGTGGACTCCTGCTTCTTGTAGCGTTTGAGCCATTCCTCCTCCGAGAGGTAGAGCTTGCCTCCGGCGCCGGATGCCGGGGCCGGCTTGAACCTTTCCTCCACAGCCTTCAAATGTCCTGTGACTTCTTCCACCGAGAGCTTCGACATGTCAAGCATTGTTTCAATGGAGATGGCAATTTGGGAGAACCTGGGTGGTAGGACACGGAGATACTTCTCAACGACCTTCTACTCGTCGACCGGATCACCAAGGGTAGCCAGCTGACTAACTAGCTCGGTGAGCCGCAACGAGAAGTCTTTGACGGCCTCGCCGTCCTTGAACGCGAGAGTCTCGAACTCTCGCCGCGCCTTCTGCGCCGCGGACTTGCGGATGCGCTCGTCGCCGATTCACAGCGTGGCGACGCAGTCCCATGCTTCCTTGGCCATCTTCTTGTTTCCCATGGTGGTGTACATCTTCG
Source organism: Setaria viridis (assembly GCF_005286985.2). Taxonomy (NCBI): domain Eukaryota; kingdom Viridiplantae; phylum Streptophyta; class Magnoliopsida; order Poales; family Poaceae; genus Setaria; species Setaria viridis. Next base: position 11,814,919 of record NC_048263.2, on the reverse strand, counting down.
GGGGAATGCCGCTGCACACGGCCTCCAGTGCCATGCGATCTTCGACGTAGTCGGTGGTGCTGTGCTCGACGGCATCCCAAAGACCGCGCGCCTGGAGCTTGATCCTCATCATCACAGCCCACTGCTCGTAGTTGCTCTTCGTCAGGATGGGGTAGTTCGCCGATCCTCCTGCCTCCTTGACCACGCGGTGAATCACCAGACCGCGGTTCTGGTTCCCGCCGCTGCCCGAGGCGCGGTCGCCGGAAGCCGACGGAGGGGAGGCGCTGCGTCTGCGAGGCATGAAGATGCCCTCGAGAGCGCGATCGTGGACCCACAGCCTGTACCTGGCTCTGATACCAATTGTTAGGGAGCGCCAAGTGATGAACGCCGGCGAGCTCAAGAACACTCGCGAACACTAGTGGGCGCAAGAGGATTTGTGCTGCGATGAAGCTGCAGCTTTTCTGTTTTGTATTCTCCCTTTTATTTACTGATTACAACTGAAAACAAGCACACGAGCGCTTCTCTCGCCGCGACAATGCCGCGTCCATCCCCACGACGCACGACGCGAGAGAGCGTATCCTGTAGCCCAAAGACTCGGTCTGCTGCGAGCTATTCTCGCCACAACCTGAACTAACATGCAAGGCCATCACACAACTCGTGAGCTCATGCACATGCTGATACAAAACAGGTTCAGAAACTAAACTAAACTAAGACCTATACAAGATTTGGCTAACACGAAGCACTTTAAACTGACTATAGAGTATAGGTAACGCGTGCAGTGCTTACTAGCAGTGACTGACTAACTGTGCAAGTGAAAGTAGGGTATCATTTACTGCAACTTCGAAGTACTGGTAATAGACCACTGATAATAACTAAAATGGTAAATTCGGTGATTTGCAGTGAATTTAAAAGTCTATTATGTTGCTTGTATCTATCTATGCTCCTGACGTTTTTTTTAAAAAAAACTTGTCTCTTTCTGGATTCCGTTGATTTCATTGTTAACTTATTTTGCCTCATTTATTTATGTCTAAACCAGGTTTATCTTAGGAAAAGATCTTACAAGATCAAGCCTTTTATGGATTTTATGAAAAAGGAAGATTATCTCTAAAGTCAAAACTATATTATTCGGCAGGATTAACTGTTCAACTTGATTCCTGGATGGCAGCAGAACGGTGTTCTCAAATGTGTTTAAGTTCTTGTGTAACCTTCCTCGTATCCACCAGCACTGCCTTACAACTTAAAATCATTGATTTTTTTCTCGAATACGCACAAGAGATGCGCATCTTTGTAAATTATTGGAAGTTAAATTCTTAAGTTGGAGGATTGAAATTGTGGTTGGAAGGTCCATGTTGCTAAATTTTTGGAGCTTTGCATTTGGAATGCACTCGTGCGATTCTATCCTACATATGGAAGTGTTCTTGCATTAGAGTGTTCCATATTTTTTTTGGGAGATGTTTTGCAGTTCGAATTTGCAGTAAAGGGAAAAAAAAACTCCATTAGAAACATCTTGTTTGCAAACTTCATCCAGTCCGTTGTGCTATTTATGCTCGTGCTACTTCCAACAGCTTCGGCCAGTCTGCCACAACCCAATCTTTAGTCGTTAGCTCGTTGCTCCTACTCTGGTATAGGCCACCGACGTCATCAAACCCATGCAGCTCTGCTCCAAGTTGTCAACTGTATCAGAGCAGGCAAATAAAGCTACAGGACAGGCACAGCGATGTATGGTATGAGAATTGGTTTTCACAAGGTACGGTCAAAAGGTGTTCAAGTTGGAGTTGCAGTTTCAAGGATTGAATATCAGAAGGTCACAATGAAGTTTCAGCGCGTTTTAGGAGGTAGGCAAGTTCGGAACTGGTTGAACGAAGTTTCGAGGTAAGTTCGCAGTCTTGTCAGCAAAGGTCGTAAGGGTTTCAGACTTTCACAGCACAATTTTGAAATCAGTAATGCTACTACCCGGTCGTCCGACCTAAACTACAAAATCGGACGCTCGCTCACAGCTCATAGTGCTTGCTTAATTATTAATCTCGCTGGCCAACTTTCCACCATGAATATGTGTCTCATCCCTGCCCACGTGAACTTTTACTAGAAGCGCCCTGAAGTGCAGGTAACTCTCGACCACTCATTCACCTTCCTTTCTTCTTTCGGTAATGCTACTACCCGGTCATCCGACCTAACCTACAAAATCGAACGCTCGCTCACAGCTCATAGTGCTTGCTTAATTATTAATCTTGCTGGCCAACTTTCCACCATGAATACGTGTCTCATCCCTGCCCACATATGAACTTTTACTAGAAACACCCTGAAGTGCAGGTAACTCTTGACCACTCATTCACCTTCCTTTCTTCTTTTGCTCTTATCACTTTCCCGTAGAGAAGAACACCATGTCCCTTGAGATCCTGTTGCGAGGTACCATGGACTCGGCACTGCTCCTCGACGGCAGCGGCCAGCGGGTTGTGCCACGGGGCATGCTGCACGTAGGGGCTGCTGCAAGGGCGCTCGGCGATGTCGATGCAGTAGGCCATGGCGGAATACGGTGGAGCAGCAGCACACTGATTGGCCTACTCCCGCATTGTAATGATGCTCGATTTCTATGGGACCTCACTTTCATCATCATCTGCGTGGCCGTGCTCATCTACACGCGCACCCCGACCATGTACATGGACTTCACCATGCGCTCGGGCTCCCAGATCCACTAGCCCGTCCCGGAGGGCTGGAACGCCTTCGTCTACATCGTCGACGGCGAGGGCGTCTTCGGCCGGGAGAAGTCGGCACCCGTGTCAGCGCACCTACTGACGGCTCCATGTTGCGATAGGTATCTCTTGATGTTGCAGTAGAAATTTTTGGATGTTGCAACAGTTGGCTTTTGATGTTACATCTGTTTGCAATAGTCCAACTTGCTAGCAATCGGGTGTTGCACCAACTTGTTCATGATGTTGCATATGGTTGTTTTCTTTGTTTCAGTCTCTTTTTCTTTCGTTGTTGCAATGCTGTAAGAGATATTTTTTTTTGCAATACTATAAGAGATGCTTTTTTTTGTTGTTGCAATACTTGATTCGGCCGAGATCGCAAGATTGTTTCTATTCGAGATGTTGCAACTTGTGATTTTTATTGTTGCAATGTTTCTGTTGTGAATGTTGTACGAAGCGATTCGAGATGTTTCATGCACGTAAAGGTGTTGCAAATTTATTTTTTGATGAATGTTGCATGAAACATGATGAAATGTTGCACATGGGGATTTTTTATCCTTGAGATGGATGGCGTGCATGAGTTCCAAAACTATTTTTAGTGCATGTTTTCATGTTGCAAGTGTTGATTTTTGATGTTTCGATAGTTATTTTTCAATATTGCGACGGAGCGTCCGATAAAAAAAAATTATCAGACATCCGGACGCTAGCACGTCCATTTTGAAATACATGCAAAAAAAACTCTACTTTTGATCAATACTCAGTAAACTCCTGTAACCAAAAAAATTTGGAAACTTTTCATCAAGTTGAAACCAAAAATTTAATTTTCGCAACATACGCACCGCCCTGCGCTAGGCCCAGCTGCACGCCCACTCGTCACTTCCCCTCCAAACTCCAAGAGTAACAAGTACCTGCAGAAAGGAATACGAGGAGCAAGTGCTGGGACATTTTGAACGGTGTGTGATGACCTGAGCTTTGAGTAATTAATGGCTGGCCGGGACAGGTGTATACAATACTAGCTAACTTTCGCATTGACCATGAAATTTAAAGTGGTGGTTCGGCAAGTATAATAAATTAACTTAAAGATCAAGAAAAAGTGCTTGTTTTGTTTAAGAAAAGAATAAGGCCTTTGCAATTAGCAGTAACCAGTAACTGCGATATTTTCCATGAGTTGCACAAGCGGAAGTGTACAACGTTGCTTCAAGCCTCGAATGACCTCTAAGCTTCTAGCGTTGTTTATATTGTGTCGCTTTCTCGATTGCATCTGCTTGACTCATTTGTTTATGTATAGAGTCGATGGGCCTAACCTGGTTCATACCGGAAACACATTCTCTTAAAGGATAATATATGTTTTTAGTCTATCGGTTTTCAGTTCTGCTGAGTGCAGACACGCCCAGATTGTGGGCACATCCTCACTAATTGCTCACTCACCATGAATGTCTGATCCGGTGCACTGGCGTGCAGTTGCTAGGTTTTCAGGTAGTGACCCTGGGGCTGGAGGACTAATCCTTTCAGGTCTGGTGGTGAATCCTTCGTCATCTTGTGGCCCATACGGTGTGGAAGCAGCAAAACCGTTGAGTCTTTGATGGCGAGAGCCCCAAAAAGGAGCAGTTCTCCAGGTGATCATGGACCAGGCCATGAGGTCAAGGTGGAGGGAGCGCTGTCGTTATCTGTCTTTTCTGCCATCGCTTTTGGCTTGTGTTTGGTCAATTCTTCTTTCTTACTATAATAACATGCAGCTCTTACATGTTCGAGGGCAAAAGAAAAGATCTAGTTTGTTTAATTGCACGGTAGGAAGTCCCCTGGATGCTGCATCAATGCAAGTAGCTAGATTTACATACCAACATAACCAATTCGACAATATCATAATTAGACAAACATTTGGCACCTGTCCACTTCTTGCTATTGTCAGCTCACTCATCATCCTTCAAATAGTTCGGACAGCGTTTCCTCAAGTTCTTCAGGTGTATGCTCAATAAGCTTTGCAGGTTTGTTTTCCTGCTTCTCCAGGAATGAACGGTAGGCGGGGATGAGCTTTCCTATTACCGCCTGTCGCATGTGCTTCCGAAGCAGGGGATCTTCAACTTTCCAGGACCTCTGAGCCCGGTAAGTTTTCTCAAACAAGGTGTTGAATCTTCTTGTTGCAGGTGGTTTGAAGCATGCTGGGATCATCTTGATTCTGTACTGCAAGCAAAATTGGACGGGTGTCCATGAAACATCAAGGTACATGTAGATGTAAAACTCTATACTGTCCCTAGGCACCCAACTGTCATCTTCAAGCACATCCAAGGTCTCCGGTTGCTGTATTATGAAATGCATGTTGTTTACTAAGAATAACCATCTCATCGCAGTAACGTGGTAGTATGATTGCTTCTCAAGTGTACTTTCCAGACGAGACATGAGATCGGCCATAATGCGTTCAGGAGCCTCCGTTGTAGATGCGACGTCCCCTGTGCCATGAGTGACGTTGAGGACGATGGTCAGCAGGGCACTATGCTCGGATAGCAACTTGATGCACATCATGACGTATCTTGTTATCTCGTGGACACCGCCACTGTGGTGGATCTCAGTGGTAGCATAGCCAGAGATGAGTAAAATGCACCTGCGGTACACGAGCTATCAAAATCTCAGTGGTAGCATGTGTCACCTAGGTCCCCGAGCTATCAAAATGCACGTTTGAGTCCCTAAACTTGCTAATCGATTCATCTGAAGTCCAAATCTCTATAATCTACATGTACGGCGAATCGATTAGTAAGTTCAGGAACTCCAATGTGCATTTTGGGAGTTCGGGGATCTGGATGACACCGGTTATGAAATTTATGTACCGCTGGTGCATTTTACTCGCCAGAGATCCATGCTTGGACCATCTCAATTGTGCTCTTTACTGTGCTTCCCAGCGCCAGCAGTGCACGGTCAAACCCTGTGGCTAAGGTATCAGCATGATCCTCTAAAGACAGCACCTTCATGACAGGCAGAAACTTCTCCTTGGCGAGGCTGAACAGGTCAGTGAGTGGATTCAACATGCTAAGTAACACGAAGAGATTATCCGGGTGCGGCGCAACACTGGTTTTGGTGATACTCGTCAGCAGCTTGAACTCCTGGTTGGCTAAATCAGTCCATGATCTAAAAAGTGTGTCAATGCCGGCCTGCTGCATGCACAAAGTGGTAATACTCATGTGGTCATGCTTATCTTGATTAGCTCCCTGAAGACCAGGCCCTGGTTGGGCGAGGCGAGCACGCCCAGGTCAATGGTGGCAGAGGTGGGAACCCGGATGCCGCAAGAAATCTCCATGGCCACGCGGGTGTGCTCCTCGAGGAGAGCTCTGCTTGGCGTTTCATAGGCTTGAGTGGCAGACGTTGTTGGCGTGAGGTAGGTTACGTAGGAGGTCGCTGAGCTGGTGCAGCTGCTGTTGATAGTGGACGTCGTAGGTGGCCGCGGGGCAACCATGCTTTTAGAGAAATCGTCGATCGGCAAGTTACTGGTGAAATTTTGCCGAAATTGTGAACCCTGCTTTTAATTAGGAGCTGAAGGTGACCTGACCCCAACCAAGATTTCTACGCCCTGCACCAACAGGCAAAAAATACAGCAACCTAAGCTTTCGTCTTGGCAGTTTAGCTAACAATTCCTTGAATGCCCGTTAGCCGCACGGCAGTAAAACAGACACCAGGACTCTTATTGCACATTTGCACTCAAAATTGCTGATCTTCGACTCATCGTTAAGCCTTTTCAGTAATTCCCTTCCTAAGGAGATCGTAGAGGATTAAACGATTAAGTCCTTAAATTTTAACAACTTTATACTGTATTTTGTACTTTCGACTAGAACATTTTGTATCCTTACTACCAAGCCATAGATGCATCGCACTTTGAGTTCATGTTCCACACTTTATCTAAGTGAAAAAGAAGCAAATCCATTTTCAACAAGCATACGTGATTTTCAGACTCGAAAAAGAGCATCCGGAGTCGCAAACGCACCTGGGGACTGCGAGATGGTAGCGGTGTGCTTCGGAGACGGATGAGGTCGGCGTTGACGAAGTAAGCTGCACCGAAGGCCCTTGCTTTGGCGGCTAACAGAATGCACGCAAGAGGAAGAAGCATCAAGCAATCAAAGTTGGAGTACTGGAGTGGACAAACCAATACGGCAATATATCTCTCTCTATCTCATAGGCTCGCGCTAATTAAGGGCTCGTTTGGTTCCTTTGCTTATTTTTAAGCAAGTGTCACATCAATGTTTAGATACTAATTAGGAGTATTAAACGTAGACTATTTATAAAACTCATTACATAAGTGGAGGCTAAACAGCGAGACGAATCTATTAAGCCTAATTAATCCATCATTAGCAAATGTTTACTGTAGCAACACATTGTCAAATCATGGACTAATTAGGCTTAATAGATTCGTCTCGCCGTTTAGCCTCCACTTATATAATGGATTTTGTAAATAGTCTACGTTTAATACTCCTAATTAGTATCTAAACATTGATGCACTTGCTTAAATTTAAGCAAATGGAACCAAACCAGGCCTAAGACAATAGAGACAGGAACAGGACTAGATAACGACATCTAAACTACGCGGTGGTAGCTATATTATAGTGTCATCAGGATCGGCTCTAGCTGTGATTTTTCAAAGTTTTTCAATTTAATCTGTACTAAGTTGGAATACATCTTCTAAAGCGGATTTACCTGTATTATCATTTTTAGATGATGGTTGTAATAAGGATGTAACAATCGACGATGCTCAAGGCTGAATTTAAACTATTTTTTCTAAAAAAAATCTGTCTGACGTGTTGGAAATTGGAATGTTGGCATTATATAAATGATTAATGATGACTCGTCTCTTTGTGGTAGAATTGTAAATTATAAGTTTTTCGTCTCAATCGGATATATCTAGAGTTGAAAGATACTGCGCTGTGTAGAGTTGATGCAGTATTTAGAAGACAGTTTTGAAAAGCTTAGAAACTGTGCAAAGGTACCTGGAAGGATCCAGGCCGGGTTCAGCTGATATGCTTAGATAAATGTCACAAGCATACACTTGTCACTGATCAGAAGTAGATAAACATTGAATAAGAGAGATAATTTGGATTCCTCTAATTTTAATAAAATGAAAGAAAAGAATCTAGCCCGGGAGTAGATTACAACGTTTCAGCTGGCCGGGCTAGATTCTTGCTATGTTATTACACAAGAGAAGAGCAGGGGATCATTTGTTTATTATATTACTAGCTGAACAATATCCTTAGGTTTTAACTTTAATTTAGATGTGAGAAATCAACAATACCCATAAATGGCTCTTAAAGGTGACAATTTGCATGATTGCACCAGATTCAGCAAAAAACCATACCATCAGTAGGAGACCTTCTAATTTCTCTTCTTCCTAAATGCTACTCTCTGTGGCATCCTTTAGCTCACATTAAACAGGTCGAATGTGAGATTTCCATGCAAAAGCAGCAAGCTGAGGTTTAGCATGCCAAACATCAGATCTTTCACGGTCATTTTTGGAGCTGTGCTATCACTCCGAGTGGATGCTTCAAGGAAATGAGCTCCACTTTGAGCAGAGGCAGTCTGATACATGTCAATTATTAAAATGTTCCCAGGAGATATTCTGTTTGTTGTTGGGCTAAGTATTGGTCTGGTCAGTGCCCAAGGATCAATCTGATTTGGTGGATCACACACAAATGGATTCTTCTGCTTGAAGTGTCTGCAGATCGCAAGAGTCAGGCTGCAGATCAATGTTTGATTTCAGAATTTCAGAGATGAAATTAAAACACATCAAGTACCCATTCAACTCCATGGCCATGTCCATAGCTACAGATGCCAGTTTTGGGTGCTCGACCACGTCCATGCATCCGAACATACGCACCTTGAAGAAGTACCAGAAGGCTTCCCGAATCTAATAATCTTTTCGGATCTACCTGTGATAATGAATTTACTGCCAGGTACAAGACCTGTTTTTTTTTTTTTGAAACTGAGGTGCAAGACTTCTTGAAGCTGAGAGCAACCTTTGCCACAAATCCTCATTTATATCCACATCCAGTTTAATGATGATCAACACCCTTCCTCTAATCAAGTCTTTGTTGTCGTACTTGATGATGCGACGATCTCCAAGTGTCATCATGAGTTCACCTCTTAGATCATCTCCACTAATGAACATAATTTGTGAGAAGTAACTACGCACCCTTTGATCAATGGAAACATGCTCCACCAGAGTGCTCTTTCCAACTTTTCGTGGGCCAATGATAGGCAGAACTCCATGACTCTTGGCACCAGGATCCTGCGCTTGCAACAAAAAGTTGATCACGAGTTACAGTTGTCCAAAAGTAAGTACTCCCTTTGTTCCAAATTATAAGTCATTCCAACTTTGTTGGAGAGTCAAAGTATCTCAAGTTTAACTAAATTTATACAATAAAGTGTTAACATTCATGATATCAAATAGGTACCATTAGTTTCTTCATTAAATATATTTTCATAGTATATCTATTCGGTGCCATAAACTTTTGTAATTTTCTCTATAATTTTGGTCAAACATAAAATGATTTGACTCTCCAAGAAAGTTAGAATGACTTATAATTTGGAACAGAGGGATTATAATTTGGAACGAAGGGAGTATATGCTATATGGCTGATGAGCAAGATAAACTCAGCTGCATCTTGTAGGGAGGATTCCAGGCTTTCGAGAACTCACGTTACTCTATCACAATCTGTCTACTACTACTGTAGATACAGAGATGCTTTGCAGGATTGAATCTAGAAAATGTGAAACAGTGACCCACTTCATGGCTTTCTGCCTTGTTTCCCTCATGGGCTCTGCATCTAAATGTATGTAGCGTGTAGTAACCTGTGTACAACTCCTTTCTCAGGATATATACTAAGCTGGTGCAGCATGCATGGCCTGGTTTGTTATGCATCATCCATCTGCCTCTTCAACGATGGCACCAATCCTTAGTAGCAGTCGTTGCAGTCTGTCAACCATCTCATTGGTTGGCGCAATTTGCTTTGACCACTTGATGAGGAAAGACACTGATCTATTGGCAAGTTCAGCCATGATAGCAGACAAAGTTACTTCCTCCATCTTGGGGAACATCTTCTTGCCTTGTACGAATGAAAAAATTGGTCAGCCAAATAACTGAGAGTAATAAGAGATTAATTAGGCAGTGGAATTAAACATGAGCAAAGATCGCAGCATGACTTACAAGGGCCAGTCTTTGGCTACCCCGAGTTGTTGTTTTCAGTCATGTCCTCCACTACTGATGCTCGTGCTTGCTCCAGCAGCTCCTGCCACCACCAAATCGTTGGTTGCGGTTGCTCCACCCTACCATATGGCCACAGCCATCAAGTCATGCATCGCTGCTCCTTGTGGTCTACTGGTTCAGGATGAAGCAGTCTGGGGAGAAGAGCCAAAGTAATGCTAGGCGACATAGATTGAGTAGGGCCCAGTGATGTAGACTGAAATGATTTACTTCTTAAATGCACAGCGGCAGTTATGGACTTTAGTTGATAAGAGCAATGTCAGTACGTGGCCAACCAATTGAAAACCTTTTAAACTCATCTGACTTCCTTTGGTGCAGCCAATTTCGTGGAAGTTTCAGTTTAAAAGATTGAATTTTAAGACCGTCAATGTGAACAGGGTCTAGGAGTTTTGAAGTTTCAGAATGGTCGAAGGAAATTTCAGGAAAAGTTCCATCCTTTTCATCAAACTTCATAAGTGTTTATAGAACAGTTTCAAAAACAGTTCAGCAATACCATTTTTCTGAAAGAAAGTTCAGCAATACATGACTACTAAGTAAGAGTTAGAAACTTATTAGTAAGTCGTGAGGAAAACATAAAGAGTTACAATCTATAACCTTGTTTGGGCAAAGCTATGGCATTAATGAGCAGCTACCCACGCCATTTCTCATAGACTGCTCACCCTCTAATTATATCAAGCACACGTCCGAAGAAATAACCAAGGAGCAAGTGCGTTATTATTTTTAAGGATTCATGATGCCTGGCAAAGGAGAGGAAGCATGCGACCTCTCGCCCAATTGTGTTTACATGTATGCGCTTTGTAATGCAAGATAATGTACGTTCCTATATTGCAATCAATTAGTATTGAGCTTAGTGATAGTGTATGCTAAATATAGATTTGCTACAAATTTGAAAATAACCAACGGTATAACAATAGATAAATGCAGTAATTTAACACGAATTACATCATAGATAGGGGAATGAGAAATTCTACACAGAGGGGGTTGTGTAATAACAGCGTCATATCAATTTCCAGAATTATCTGTAAGGTTGGTTTTAATGATGTCATACACTCACTATTTGCTTTCACCATATATACTAGACACTACTTGTTTCCCTCCTTCTGCATACTATGTCAACTGGTTTTGTTGCTTTTAAAGTGATATATCCTGTTAATGAAACTGACAAACAAATGGTTATATGATTTCCATTTTCATTCGGTCAACAAATGTTATCAGATGCATGTTTTTTTAAGAAAAAATACTTCTACAGTGGTCTAAGTTGAAGTATGAGCATTTGAAATATTCTTGAACATGAGGATAGTATCGAGTTTCAACTCTGCGACTTCGTTGAAATTTCAGCGTGAGATGTAGGAACAGTAATAATTAAGCAGTTCAAAGCTGATTGATAATGGTGCATTCTTGTATTTGAAGTCCGTTTTAAGATAAAATCTTGCTTTAGCTTAGGGACATGTGAAACACAGTGCACCTGCCTCCGAAGTTAAATACTGGCAAAACTGTTCTGTTTTCCACCAACCCTGAAAGATTATCGTTTTCCAGATTTGATTTTTTTTCACCCCTTGAGTCTCTCACTGAAATGTGGTCCAAATACTAGCAAATGGAAAAATCATGATGAATAGACATCAAAGAAAAAAAATTGAAAATTTCTTTAATGCCTGATTCATCTCATCTGAACACCATGCAATGTAAAGTATGGTTTTTCTTTCCGTGGCAACCTGTCACATTATATTTACTGGTGCCCTTTAAACGTTTTGATGGTATATACAGTTTACTTTGGGTATTTGTGCACCCACCCCTACACTCTCATGATCCTGTCTCTTTTGAAACCTTTTTGTTTTTTTTTTTGGTTATTTTCAGAATCGTTGGCCTTATCTTTTCCCATTCCTCCTTTGTTTTTAATATTCAGGCGTAAGATTATTTTTGTAGAATATTTACAAGTGAGGCTAATGGAGGAGCACTATTGGTGGGGTAGCTGTTTCAAGGGAATTCCATTTTGTCAGTATCAAAGATCATTGGATCTCTGGATTCTTATGAGAAGATGGTGACGACAAACGCGATTTGATTTTTTTACTTCAAACTGCAACCCAATTTGGTAGAAGAACCTTTGCACAAATCAACCAATGCAGCTGAGGATTCATTTCCAGTATCCTGTATGTTTAACGGAGGAATTCTTGTTATTTTAATCTAATATATATGTAGCAATTATTAGATGCCCGATTACTAGAGAATTTACCTTCCATCCAACTCTTTTTTCCCTGTTATCTTTGACCTAGGAATAAAAGGCCTTTAGTCCCGGATAAAAAATGAACCACTGACGGCCATCTCCGACGGGCTCTTTAGTCCTGGTTGGTAATATCAACTGGAACTAAAGAGCCTCTTTTATCCCGATTGTAATGGAGGTAATCTGGTGAGGCATTTAGTCCTGGTTGAAAACACTAACCGGGACTAAAGGCCCCTCTTTAGTCCAGGTTAGAATTACCAACCGGGACTACCGAGACTAAACGCCCATCCCGGCCTTTTCACGCGCGCCTCCCGCCCCTGTCTCCACCTTATCTCCTCGCCTCCCTTTCTTTATCTTGCACGATAGGTAGCTCCTCTCCCACTTATCTCTTCTCCCTACTCTTCCTCTCCCTCCTCCTCTCCCTTTCTTCCAGGCAGGCAGGGGAGCAGGTGGCTCCGGCGTGGGCACGGGCGGCCGAGCGGGCACAGGCGGGGGCACGGGAGGCCGGCGCTGTGACCTTTTTCTTATGAAATTTTTTAGTCCTGGTTGGTGTTACCAACGGGACTAAAGGGTATCTTTAGTCCCGGATGAATGACTCGGGACTAAAAGACCCCCTTTTGTCTCAAATAGTTAGTCCCAGTTGGATTTTCGGGATCTATGAGTGACTGTTCCACTGCATGTTTTAATCAATGGAAATGGTTGACCCACTGATAATTGTTTGTGAGGCAACCCTGCTTTAGTGCATGCCTTAAACCCCAAAAAGGTTGACCCAGTATAAATCGTCTGTGTGGCAACTGGCAACTCTCCCCTGCAGCATGCCTTAATAGCTGGAACACATGAATAGCTTAGGACCACACGTGCGAACACATGAATAGCTTAGGACCACACGTTGCACGTAACTGTAGCATTAGGATGTTGAAAAACATCGAATTATGAACAAGGGATTTGGCCTATACCCAAATATAGACTAGTTTTCGAAGTGTGCATGTAGAAACTCTCCCTCATTAATAACAAGATTTCCTATATATATAAGGCATTGCGTTCATACTATTGTATATGTCACCCTCTCATAAATAGTTCCTACCAAAATTCAGGGCTTGGATATCTCTCGGCAGGATAAGCAACCCTCTTAGTAGTAGTCCTCGCCACACTCCATAGCCTAGTTTGCAACGATGCCTCAGCCAAAAGACATGTCTTTTGATGAATACTGGGATTATAATCGCCAATGAAAGGGCTTGCGTAATGTTCCTGACATTGGCGAAAGTAGTGCCACGAAAATAGAAAATCGCGACAATGGATTGGTAGTCGATAAGAATGAAAAGAAGACCATATGGATTTACTTTTTTCATGGTGTATTTGATGGATTGTTTTATTTGATGACACATTATTAATTACCGCAAGTATCTTTGCATAGGAGGTGGCAAGATGACCTATGTCAAGGAAATTGAAGAATTGATGAGCAATATATGATACAAGGAGTTGTGTCTTGTAGAAGGGGAGCTCCCAGATAAACTAGCTAGGAATGGCTTCCAGACATAGGTCAGTTTTTCGATTTATATGGTAGCTCCCCTTCTACAAGATTCCTGGCTAGTTTATATGGTAGCTCCCAAATTCCTAGCTAGTTTATATGGTAGCTCCACTTCTACAAGACACAACTCCTCGCATCGTATACTGCTCATAAAATTTTGATTTCTTGACATAGGTCATAAGCTTTTGAATGGGTCTTGCCACCTCCCATGCAAAGATACTCGTGCTAATTAATATTGTGTCCTCAAATTAAAAAACCATGAAATACACCATGAAAAAAGTAAATACATTTGACCTTCTTGTCGTTCTTATCGACTACCAATCCATTGTCACGGTTTTCTATCTTCGTGGCACTGCTTTCGCAAATGTCAAAAGCAGTCTGCAAGACCTCGCATGGGCGATAATAATCCAAGTATTCATCAAAAGACAGTCTCTTGGCTTAAGCATCATTGCAGAATACGCTGTGGAGGAGTGCGGTGAGGAACTACTACTGAGAGGGTTGGTTATCCCGTCTAGGGATATCCAAGCCCTGAATTATGGTAGGAACTATTTATGAGAGGGTTACATATACGATAGTATGAATGTAATGCCTTTTATGTATAGGCAATCTTGTTATCAGTGATGGAGTGTTTCTACATGCACACTTGCGAAACCGGTCTATATTTGGATATAGGCCAAATCTCTTGTTCATAATCTGAAGTTTTTTCAACATCCTCATGCTACTCTTATGTACAACGTGTGGTCCTACACTATACATGTATTCCAACGATTAAGGCATGTTGTATTCCAACGATTAAGGCATGCTGTGGGGAAGGGTTGCCACACAAACGATTTATGTTAGGTCAACCCTTTTCCGGGGTTTAAGGCATGCACTGAAGTTGGGTTGCCTCAGAAATAATTATCACTAGGTCAAACATTTCCGTCCATTAGGCATCTAGTATCGGGCACCCAATAATTGTTATATCCAAAGATTCATAGCAGGACATAAGAATCGGTGACCTTAGTGGTAAAATCTGAAATGAGGGAGGAGGCTTACAATTAGGAATACAGCACAACCAAATATTGTGTGCGTCAATTGTTTCTTATTCCTCTCATGCCATCTACATATGGATTGCGGACTGAAGATCATTCAATTGGTTTCTAACAGATCAGGACAAACCAAAACCAAGTGGAGGAAAATACGAATACCTCAGGATGGAGATGCGATGCAGATGCCAATCAGAGAGCCATCGAGGGGCAGGGCAGCAAAATAGCTCAGATTTGGCCGCCGCCGCCGCTTGAATGCTCTACGTACGCCACTGCATCTGAAAGAGTTCGCCGCTGGGTGGAGCACAACGAGGGTAGCGGGCGCCAATGGTAGGAACAAGGTGATGCAGCCTCACGGGGGAGATCAGGACTCAAGATCTCCATGGACTGGAGCAGCACGAGATGGAACACATATAGGAGCAGGCAGCCACCGGTCCAAGAGGAACGCTGACAACCTAATCGCTAGGAAACTGCTGGGTAAGATTGTGAGGATCAGGGTTGTGCGGTTAAAACATAGAGGGAAGGTTAATTATAGGCGTGGACGTGGGGACTGGGGAGGTTTGTTTTAGGAAGAAAAATTCTCTGCGGTGATGGCCACGCGTCCCGCTGGATGATCCACCCCGCCCGCTCGAGCAAGAATCGGTCGTTCCTCTGTCAAGCCGCTTCCCTTATCGCGCGATCGAAGCCTTGAACCGATTCTTTCGAGCCCTTCTGCAGGTACCCGCACCAGGGTCGGAGGTAGGAAGGAGAAGGATGCGTCGATAAGCGGCTGGGCCATCCCAGAGCTGTCGATCTACCCCGGGCCATCAGATCCATTAACATACCTGCGGTGAAGAGGGTATGCTGCCCTTCCACATGATCCCTCCAAAAGTTCCATCTCCCAAGCCCCTGACACTGATGCCGCACCTCCCATTGCCACCCCAGCTTGCAACCCCGATATTGCCATCTATCACCGACTCCCCCAATGCCCTAGCTCACAGCCACGACACCGCAACCTGACGTTAGCCTAACTACATCTGACATCCCGTAGAAAACTATAGCACTTTGTATAAATACAAAGTGACAAACCCGTAAGTAAGAGACTAATCTCACTTAGATATAAGTACTACAATTATATACCGTATCAAGGTCTAAGGGTATACATGAGAGTATATAAGCCTATACTATGGTAGCAAGAGTATATGACTAGCGTACGAGCATATATGCCAAGCAAATCAATATAGCAAGGATATAAGACTACTCATGCATAGAAGAACCAAGTATAACACCAAAGGAAACCAGCATCCATCGAGGTACAAGCTGGAAGGAGAGTGTCGACGCCCCGGCTCCTCCCGAACACCTGTCACTCTCTCCCTATTCCAAGCACTAGCTAGGCAACACTTCACCTTTGGAATGAAGCTCTAAGCTCTTCTTGTGTGGTGTGTTGAGAGAGGGGTAGGGGTTCCTATTTATAATGTGGAGGTGCCTTGGGAGAGTGGAGATGCTCCTAGCATCCCAACATAATATTCCCCTCCAACTCCTCTCCTTGCACCACCTAACGCTGATTGAGGCGGTAACTTCACGACGAAGCGGTCATAACCGCCTTTGGGATGCCATGAGGAGCCGACACATGGAAGCTGGGCATGAAGGGCCACTAGAGTGGTTCAGCCGACCCCTAGTTGGCTCCCCTCGCACCGCCTTTCATCCAGGACTTTGCAAGGTGGGTCCCCAAGTGGGTACAGAGTGATCGGCGGTAAGTTTAGGCGGTTCCCCCCCCCCCCCCTAATGTGGGCCTATGAATCCATGTGCTCTCCCCTGATTAGCTAGAGTTATGTTTCACTGCCTCTTGGGTGTGTTTTCTCCTCCTTTCTAAGGACAAGTCATCTACATACAAATATTCACCAGCACTTGTGGAAATGATTAGTAATAAACCCCTACCATTAGGTTTGGTGATTGATCTTGATAGTTGTTATGTAGAATTTGATGGTCAAATATGGTACTTAAGGACTATCAACAACACCCCCACACTTAGCCTTTGCTCGTTCTCGAGTAAAGGGCAAAGTCTAAGGTGGAACAAAACTTCTTATGGTAAGGATCAAACATATAAGATATTCAAAGCCATACCTGTACTTGTGAACTTTTTAAGTGCCTATCATGTTACCTTGGGCAGTTGATGGCTAGAACGGTTTTGATTCAAATCCCCTCCACACTCAAATTGCTCATTGTGCACTACAAGAAATGTTATGATCTATGATGAAAATTTTATGACACATTTGTTCTGGATGAAAACGTCATAAAGTTTGACATCCGAGCAAATTTAGTGACAAAGTTACGGAACATCATAAAAGTTGCCACTGTAGCCAAAAAGAAATTGTCACTCGCTGTTACATGGTGACGATATAAGCTCCACAAAAATGTCATAAACTAAGAAGGGTCCCACATGTAAGTTTAAGCTGATAAATAGGACGGTAAAATAAAGTGGAAAGCGTGCTCCTCCCGTGGGTCGAACGTGTTACTGATTGAATGGGAAGTCTTTACCATGATCGGGTCCCACATGTAAGGTAAGTTTTAGGTGAGTGTGGTATTTGGCGGCAAAAAAGCCCGCACTGCAGCCAAAAAAAGTTTACCCACTGCCTTGCTCCCGCGATAGGGAAAAAAGAAGAATAGAGTGAAGGTGGCAAGGACGAAGCACTTCGGCGGAGATATGCGCCTCCCCACGGCAGCTTAGTCCTACGGCAGCTTAGTCCTACGGCAGCACAAATCCGGTGCTTCCTGGTGCGTCGTAGGTGCTCAATGTTCCATAGATTGGGGATGCCTGAGCCGTCCATCCATTGGAGTCGATAAGTTCCTGGCTGGATGACTTCTTTGACAATGAAGGGGCCTTCTGAGGGGGCGGCTAGCTTGTGCATGTCCTTGGTGGACTGGATTCGACGAAGCACCAAATCACCAATATTGAAGGAATGTTCCCTGATATCCCGATCATGGTAGCATCGTATCTGTTGCTCGTGACGTGCGTGCTGGATGACGGCCGCCACGCGATGCTCTTCGATTACCCGCCAACCTATTTCTACCTTGCCTTCCTCGTAGTACTGGATGCGGGGGGGTGACAAAGGCCACGTCGGATGGCAGGACGGCCTCGAAGCTATACACCATAAAGAAAAGGGTATAGCCGGTAGCTTGGATCTTCTAGGTTCGTAAACCCCAGATGACATGGGGTAGCTACGCAGCCACTTGGTGGCATACTTGGACGCATCATCGAAGATGCGAGACTTGAGAGACTGAAAGACCATGCCATTCACACGTTCAACCTGACTGTTGCAGCGCGGGTGCGCTACTGACAAGTAGTATACATCGATGAGGTTGTCTTGGCAGAAGTCCTAGAACTCAAAGCCTGTGAACTGCACGCCAAGGTCAGTGATGCTCCTGTTTGGCACACTGAAGCGGTGTGTAATTTCCTCCATGAACTGAGCAGCTTTAGCCGACTCGATACTGGTGACAGCCTTGACCTCAATCCACTTGGTGAATTTGTCAACTGCCACGAAGATGTGGGTGTAGCCACCCCGAGCGATTTTGAACGGCCCGACCATATCCAGCCTCAACATGCGAAGGGTCAAGATGGTTGGATGGTGCGCAGGGCCTGGGCTAGTAGATGTTGTTGCTTGGAGAAGAATTGACACCCTTTGCACCTTTGGACAAGCTCCTTCGCATCAGCTACCGCTGTTGGCCAATAGAAATAGAGTGGAATACTTTGCCGACCAAGGTGCCCAAGGCAGCATGGTTCCCACACGATCCCGAGTGGATCTCATGAAGGAGGTCGATGCCCTTGTTGCAGAGGATGCATTTCATCAGGATGCCTGTGGATGCTGCCTTTCTATAGAGCTCCTTGCCGATGATGACGTAGTTTGCACTGCGTCGAGCTATTTTTTTATGATCTATCTTGTCCTCTGACGCCATTTGGTCAGTGATCAAGACTATAAATAGGGCACGCTAGTCTTCGTCTGCCTCAATCAACATGATGTCGGTAGGATTTGGGTCGCCGGGGCCTCAGCACTATTGTTGACCTAGTCGGGGGGCCTCAGCGCTGTTGTTGACCTAGTTGGGGTCCAAAACCTTGATAGATGGTTTTCGGAGACCTTGTATAAAGACGTCGACCGGAACCTGCGCACGCTTGGAGCCGAGCTTGGACAGGACATTGGCGACGATGTTGTGGTCCCTAGGGATATAGTGGAACTCAATACCATCGAAGTAGGCCTCAGGCTTGCGGATTTCCATGCAGTAAGCATCCATGGACTCCTTGGTGCAATCCAAGTTCTTGTTGACTTGCTCGATGATGACCTTGGAGTCGCTGTACGCAAGGATGCACTTAATCCCGAGGGAGACGGCAATGCGGAGGCTGTGGATGAGAGCTTCGTACTTGGCGCCATTGTTGGTGGCCTTGTAATGGATCTGGAGCACGTACTTGAGCTTCTCGCCTTTTGGGGATATGAAGAGGACCCCCGCGTCGGCTCCCTCTAGGTTGAGGGCGCCATCAAAGTACATAGTCTAGTGTTCTGGCCTCTCCAGGGAAGGCTGCTTCTGAATCTCTGTCCACTCGGCCACGAAGTCAGCCAGGATCTACGACTTGATCGCATGATGTGAGCAGAAATTGAGTTCGAACTCGCCGAGCTCCATGAACCACTTGACACCACGGCTGTTGACATCCTTGTTGTGGAGCATTTCGCCGATGGGGTATGAGGATACCACCTGAATCTTTTGCGCCTGGAAGTAGTAGCGCAGCTTTCTTGATGAGATCAGAACTGCATAGAGCAATTTTTGAACCTGTGTGTAGAGGATCTTGGAGTCGCTGAGGACCTTACTAACATAGTACACCAGTCGCTACATCGTGTGGGCATGGCCGAGCTCTTCACATTCCACAACTAGCACGGTACTGACAACATGCGTCGTTGCAAAGATTTAGAGGTAAAGCGTTTCTTGGTCGGCCGGGGCCATCATGAAAGGGGGAGTGGTGAGGAAAGCTTTGAGCTCTTCGAGTGCCTTGCTGGCCTCGTCGTCCCAGTCAAATTTGTCTGCCTTTTTGAGCAGCTTGAAGAAGGGCAGACCTTTTTCTCCGAGTTTGCTGACGAAGCAGCTAAGGGCCGCCAAAATGGTCTTAAGCTTCATGACGTCTTTCTTGTTGGGTGGTTTCTCCATGTTTCTAATTGCATCCACCTTGATAGGATTGGCCTTGGTGCCGTGCTGGCTGACCATGAAGCCCAAAAGCTTTCCAGATGGGACATCGAAGACACACTTGCCCGAGTTGAGTTTCCAGCGATAGGCCCGGAGGCTGTTGAAGGTCTCCACGAGGTCAGCTATGAAGCTTTCCTCATCCTTTGTCTTGACAACCACATCGTCGACGTAGGCCTCAATGTTCCTGTGTAGCTATGTCGCGAGGCAACCCTAGATTTGCTTCTGGTAGGTGGCGCTGGCATTTTCAACTCGAAGATCATGGTGTTGTAGCAGTAGATGCTGAAGGATGTTATGAATACCGTCTTGTCTTGGTTGGCAGGATTGAGGGCGATCTGGTGATAGCTCGAGTAGCAGTCGAGGAAGCAGAGCAGGATGCTCCAAGATGTAGAGTCTACGACTTGGTCAATGCGTGGGAGAGGGAAGGGGTCCTTAGGGCAGTTCTTGTTGAGGTTGTTGTAATCGATACACATTCTCCATTTGCCGGTTTTCTTTTTTACAAGAACTGGATTTGCTAACCAGTCGGGATTCTTACATTAACAGATGAATCCAATGGCTAAGAGCTTATTGAGTTTTACCCTAATGGCCTCCTTTCGATCTTGAGCGAAGTGGTGAAACTTTTTCTTGACCGGTCTTGCAGTCTTGCTCAAGTCCAAGGTGTGCTCAGCCAGCTCCCGCGGGACACCGAGCTATCGGATGGCTTGAAGAAACTGGTGAGTGCGAGTTCCTATTTCTCGGAGAGGTCGAACCCTATGAGGGTCGTCTTGCTTAGGTCTTCCAGGCTGAGGCAGATCTTCTTGACCTTGGGGTCAGGCTGCAGTGTTGTGGGCGTCGGCTCCATCTCTAGGATCGTGAGTTGGTCCTTGTCCAACTTCTGGGCCTCGGCGACCATGGCGGTGGCCTTGGCCGAGTACTCTAGGGCTTCAGTGAGCTGCACTTCCTCCGTGTCGCACTTGTACGAAGTCTCGACATCGTCGTAGACGGAGAGGACACCATTTGGAGCCGGCATCTTGAGGATGAGGTAGGTGTGATGCGAGATCGCCATAAACCTCACCAGCATAGGCCTACCAAGGATGGCATGGTAGGAAGTCTTGAAGTTGGCCACCTCAAATGTGAGGTACTCCATGCGGTAGTTGGCTTGCGTGCCAAAGGTGACTGGCAAAATAACTCAGCCTATCGGATAGGATCCTTTGCCAGGGACAATGCCGTAGAAGGGTTCTTCACAGGGGTGGATCCGCTCAAAGTTGAAGTCCATGCGCTTCAAGGTCTCGGTGAAGATGATGTTAAGGTTGCTTCCACCGTCGATTAGCACCTTGGGGAGTAGAGCCCCATCTATGGTCGGGCAAACCACCAGCAAGTAGGACCCGGGATCTTGAATGTGTACTCAATGATCTTATTTGGAGAAGGTTATGGGTTGCTCAGACCAGTGCAGGTACTGGACTAGCCGTATGGAGACAAAATGCTCCTCTCGCTGGCGCAGCTTCTACTTACGGTTGCTACTGAAAGCGTTGGGGCTACCTACAATGATGTTGATCTGCCGTTCTGGTCGCTGGAACTCCCCATTCTGGTCGGCACCGGGCCGGTGGGTGTCTGGGTGTGGCTGGTTGCAGCGCTCCTCTTGGTGCTGGTCGTCGCGGTCATCGTGGTCGCCACGGTGGCGATCGTCGCGATCTTCATGGCGGTGGTTTCGGTCATTGTGGTACCGGTTGTCGTGGCGACAGTCGCACGGTTGTTGCAGTCATCGCGACAGCGCTAGTTGCAACAGTTGTCATCCCTGTGGTAATTGTTGCGGCGGGGTTGCTTGTACTCCACCGGAGTGCCGAGCTCTTTCTTGAGGAATATGCAGTCCCAAAGGTTATGACATGCATCCTTATGGAAGGGGCATGGAGCGTTGAGGGTGTCACCAAACTCTTCCCGAAGGAAGGTGGTTAGCCTGGCAGGGTCGCCTTCAGCGGTGAGGACCTCTCGAGCCCTTTTTTGAAGTTAGGACTCCGGTCGTGCTTGGTGTTCATCATGGATCGACTGTTCATAGTCATCATTCTAGTGATGCTTGCCCTCCCGAAACTGTACTATTGCCGCCTCCTCTATGTCTGCTTGGGTGTTGACAACCTCCATCATCTGCCTGACCGTTTTGGGGGCAGCCTCATACAACTTGTAGAACATGGTGCGGTTCATCAAGCCGGAGCGAAAGTACATGATGATGTCGTGGTCCTTGATGCCGGCCAGACTGTTGTGGTTCTCGAAGAAGCGGTTGGCGTAGTCTCAAATAGTTTTGTTCTTCCACTGACGGACTTGTCTGAGTTTCTCCGTGTGACTAGGTCAGCTGTAGGTAGCCTGGTAGTTCTCGATGAAAGCTCTAGCGAGCTGACCCTAACTGTCAATGTTGTTTGGTGGGAGGCTCTCCAACCATAGGAGCAGAGTAGGACCCATCACCACCGGGAAGTAGGCGGCCATCTGGTCATAGGTGCCGTAGGCGGCTTTCATCACGGTACTGTATGTTTTGAGCCAGATAGTGGGGTTAGAGCGACCGTAGTACTTTTCATTGATGGCCGGCTTGAATGACACAAGCCAATCAACAACCCTGAGGCATGGGGTGAAGGCAGTGAAACCGTCGATCATCGTATCATTGTCATCCTCGAGGTTGTATACAACAGATGGAGCCCTGGGGCGTCTGTCGTTGTCACACCTAGGTGGGGCATAGGCATCTTCAGGGGCGTCGTACATGCGGTCATAGTCAGCGTGGCGGCGCATCTCATATTCCTGGCGGCATCGGTCCTCGCATTCTGCGTCATGGTTGAGTCCAGGAGTGTTGTAGTCACGATCATACTCGGCGCGGCGGTGGAGCTCGGCCTCTTCCCGCTCTTGGGGATGGTTGTTGAGATCGGGGCAGAGGTCATGGCAGTCGTGGAGGTCATGCAGCTCTTCATGGAGGTCACGTTGCCGACCATGTCTACCACGATCCTCGCCATCACCTCTCTTGTCATGCTCCTCACCATCACCTCTCCTGCCACAGCGGCGGTTATCGTGGTTGTCGGATTGATGATCATTGTTGGTGGCTGGGTTAGTGGGTTGCTCCACCTCTTCTTCCTGGATGGGCTCCATCCGACCTCCTGCGCGGTGGTCGCCTCGGTGGTGGCTAGATCTGCTATGCCCGGATTGACTCCGAGAGTGCCGGGTAGTTGTGGATTGGGAGTGTGCAGATCGAGTGTGGGCTTGCTCTACGATTTGAGCATTGGCGGCACGAATATGCGCCCAGATCCACTGCAGTTGCTCCGAGTCTGGAAGGTTTTCCAGGTCAGCGAAAGCAGCCCCCAGGTTGGCCTGGGGTGTGGTGAAGACGTTGTGGCTAGCTTGCTCGAGGTCGGCTTGTAGATTGTCGGCACGCACAGGGCGCCTGCACCTGCTCCTAGCACCATCTTGGTCGGCGTTGCCTCCGTCATCGCATGGTGGTCGGCGCTGATCGTCTGCTGCCTCCGCATTAGCAGCAGGTTGTTGCTCTTGTTGGCGCCGTGCTACACGGTCCTAGTTCCTAGCGTAGCGACCTGCTTCCTGAGAAGAGGTTTCGCCATCCTTGGGTGGCTCATCAGCTGAGACCACGAAGGCTTCCCGATGTGGTGTGGAGGAGTTGCTCTCGTCGTTCCTTCCGTAGGGATTCGGCGTCAAGATGATGCGGGGGACCTGGAACTCACCACAGTCTAGAAACTAGGCAGGTTCGAGTGGGCCTTCAGATTGGATCTCAAAAGATTGCATGAGTTTCGAGGAAAATGTAGCAGCCGAGTTCCTTAGACCAAAGGGGACGAGGGAGGGACCCTACGCCAACTTGGTTGAGCGTAGCGTCGCCTCAGAAAGATCTATGCACTTAGCAATTGGGTTACTGATGCGATCTAGCCTAGCTATCAGGTCGGAGGGTATGGGTGGGCGAGTAGTAGCTAGGATGCTTGGAATCCTCTCAGAGAGCGAGAGCGAGATCGCCAACCTGCTGGGGCAAGCGACGTGATGATCCTTGCACGGAGAGATTATCCCGTCAAAGCAGATCCGATGGAAGCTGGGTTGATGGTGAACACCGACCCGACAGAAGGTGCCGAGTCGACGAAAGAAGCAGCAGGATCAAAATCCGCCAGCATGGTCCCGAAGCGAAGCTAGATCGGGTTGGCAAGGTAGTCCTTCATGCTCTCAGGGAAGATGACACCGGGGCAGGATGCCATTGAGCTTGCTTGGGAGGATCTCATAATCACCCCTACTTGGCATGCCAACTGTCGGATTTATAAGCCTGGCAGTCCACCAGGGGTTACCCAAGTGGTTGATTTGTAGGTGAAGGCGATCGTAAGAGCTCGAAGGCGATCGCAAGAACACAAGGGACACGAGGATTTTAGATAGGTCCGGGCCTCCAGAGAGTAATACCCTACATCCTGTATGCTTGGAGGCTTGTATTGCTTGAGAGTTGATGTGATGTTGGGTTGTTGGGATCCCCTCGGGGGGTGCCCTTGGCTGCCTTATATAGGTTGATGACCTAGGGTTACAAGTCGGTTTGAATCTAATCTACTAGGTGGTTACATGGAAGGTAATCTGAGTCGGACTACAATACGTGTTCCGCAATATCGGGGCTGATTTGAGTCGCCCGGCCTCCTTGTCATGTACTCCAAGTATATTCATGTCCTCGGCCCACATGCCCTGGTCGGGTGAGCCCACTTGTCTGGTCTGGCCAGTATCCTGATCAGTGGGGATCCATGGGGTACCCATATCCCTCAAGGGGAGGTACCAATGCAAGCTGCAAAGTTTGCATCAGAAATAGCAACACCAAGAGACATGTATTCTTAATGTTAAGAATATCCGTGCGCTTGCGGATTTATTCAGGTGAAATGCTACAATGGTATATCTGTGCACTTGCGAATTTATTCATAACGTTAAGAATAGCAACACTAAGAGACATGTTAGCACGAAGTATCTGTTGTTGCCTACTAAATTTCTTGTATCATTATGCAGGATTTCTTCTCATTATTTTTGTTTATACAATTTCTCCAATCAAATTAGTGATACCATACCTGCCAGCTGGGGAAGAGGGTTGTCTAAGAGAATTCAGGCACCTAATGCCTCTGAAAGTATGCCTCTTAGAGTAATTGGGGCAAAGGCATTGGCTTTAGGTCAGGTAGGAGTTTTGGATGGGACGACTCCTAATTCACAAGAATTGCCAACCGAAGGTCAAGCAACAGCCACCCACACTGAGGACATCGTTAGCATGATGACTAGTGAAGGCAAGTCATTTGATCTCTTTTTCCCAAAGCCAAAAAAAATGGAACATTGCAATTAGCAACCAAATCATTATTAACACACACCACATGTATAACCATAACAAAATTGTTAGGTGATGCACGCCCTTCCACAAGAGTACAAGTTCCACAGGATTCAAGAAGGTTGGGCAGAGATCAGGACATGATAAGCAGAGCATTACACACCAAGCTTCTGATCCATGTTCGAGAAGGGCTCAAACGGTCAGAGGCAGCAATGCAAGCTGCAAAGTTTGCATCAGAGGGTGGGATCATATTGCGTGGGCATATACCGATCCATACTCATTGGAAGGACTACAAGGCCTAGAATTAAAAATATCTCAAGGACTACATTGGCAAACTAGCGATGTGTATATATCGACTCATCTACTACCATAGTTCTTTGCATCCTTTTTTTTCATCCATTTTTTTGACTACTCTTGTGTTGTGCTTAATATAGGGAAAATTTGACAGTGACACCACTAGTCAACCTGTCACAGAGGCGTGCACTAACATGCTGAAGTCGCAACAGGGACAGGGGAGGTACCAGTTTAAGAAAAAGGACTTCAATGGTATTGCAGCAAATAATGTCCCAACCAAAACTCCTGTGACCACTATGAATGACAACCAGTGGAACAAACTAGTTATGATGTGGTCTACCAACCTTACAGGGTATGATAGGACTTCAACTTGCCACTAGCACATTTGCATGTATTGATCTGTTCCTCTTATTCATTACTCTTGCACGAGTTTTCATTATTATAAAGGAGAGGTGTACTAGAAATATCGGTAATCATGGATTGGTCAAGTATCCTCAGCACACAGGATCTAGAAGCTATGTTGCACAGGCTCATGTTGTGGTAAGCAATTGAACAAGTCATGTGTTTGCTCTATACTTTATTTAATGAACCTGCCCACGCTCCTTGTTCCAAGCTAACAATTTATGCCTATTTTCACATTATATTAGAGGAAGAAGCAAGTTGAAAGAGACCCACTCCAATTGATCTTTTCAAGAACTTTCATTGCAGCTAAAATGGCTACACTGCTCCAATACAGGTAGTCATTGTAAGTACTTGTTTACTTTGCATTCTTCTTTGCAACAACAACACTAAAAATATTTGTGAGTACTTTTGTGAGACCATTCATTTTCTTTCTTTTATTAGGTTTGGATGGAACAAATCATCGCCCAACCTGGAGACGACCAACCAAAGACTGCTGTTGAAGCAATGGATGAAGTTGTCTAATATAGGATATTTTAGGAGGTTGCTTGTGGCGGATCCACTTCGGATCTACTTGGTTAAACATGATTTAGCCGCCTGATACGCGACGCTCATGCCTAAGCCGAGTAAATACGAAGTGTCGTCGGATTTTCCTCCGATTTAACCACTTAAACAGGACCATTTTAGCAGACTCACATGAAGGTGAGTGGTTCCAGAGAGTACAACAAGTCCACCGAGTTAACAAATTAACCACTTAGTTTAGTTGCGAAATGAACATCAGAGTCTTACAAGGTTTTCGGAAAGACCAAAGAAAATAAAACCACTAGCGGAAGCAATCGTCGGGGTCGGACGTCCTGGTGAGGCCAGCTGGGACATCACTGATCCCTCTCCTCACCGTCCGAGGAGGGATCCCACTCGACCGTCCAACCCGGAGGGAGCTGGGGCGGCCAAGTGCCAGCAGGAGAAGGGTCGGGGGTAGCAACTTCACCTGAAAAAAGGGAGCCACAACAAGGCTGAGCTACTAAGCTCAACAAGACTTAACCGACAGGAGAAACTACTCCACACTTCTAGACATGCAGGGTCTTTTGGCTGAGGGTTTGTTTGCCAAAAGCGCTAAGTAAAACCCTATTTTCAAGTTTTAGCTTCGGTTCTAAGTTCATTAACGGGTCTAGGTTTTGCAACCTATTCTAAGCAATCATAGAACCCAAGCAAGGTATGTATATATCAACAAACCATGTCATCATCAGATTCCTCATTTACTCAGGGTGACATAGCGATCAAGCAGTCTCAAACTGTGAGAGGCAGACGAATCGATTCGAGTTCTTTAACCATGCATGGTGAACCTAACCTCACGACATCCGCGCACCCGGAGGTCGCTTCCTGTGTCGGCCTTCCCCATCAATCCCCTAACTCGTGTCGGGCCCATTTCCTTTGGTGCAAGGTTCCACAGACCCGGCCTCTGCCATTCTGTGACCACGCTTGCCACCACGTGCGACAACCAGCAGGGGAAACTCCGTTCCAAGAACAATGGGGCGACCGCTCACGTCTAGGTTCAATCCGGTACTAGGCTTCCTCATCCCATACTAAGTATGAGGTTAGTACTTTCAAACACTTGATCACGAACACCACCACTGTCGGGCCTTAGCAAGTTTTCATAGACAGACGGGGCAATCATCCGACCACCAAAGAGTTACCCAAAACCCTGCCCCGTCCATCGTCCTTATAGTTGTAACAGAAGGGTAGACATCCAACTCCTACAACTCGCGAGTGACAGGGAATCACTCGGCTTTTACCGTCTCCTAGTTAAGCAAGCAGCTACTCGGTCCAACAGCTAGTGTTCAGATCCATAGGAAACTAGATCATGCATCTAGGGTTTCAAACAACTCCTATACGTAAATGCACAAGCATGTTTTAAGGAAGGCATGCGCAAGTTTGGAAACAACACAGGGTTTTCATGCAACCGGGGCTTGCCTTCGAGCAAGGAGGAAAAGAACTGCTCGACTTCGGGGGCGGCTTCGGCTTCTGGGGGCAGGAGCTCAGCTACAGCTTCGTCTTCTGGCGCCGGGTGTAGCTCGTAGAAGCCGTCGGTGAGGCGCAGCTCTACACGAATGCAATGCAAGAGTTAGCATAGACGGTTATTTCAACAGCAACACTTGCACGTCTGAGCCCAGAAACTCGCGACAAAGAGCAGGAGGGTGGGGAGGTTCAAAGGAGCTGGTGGAGATCAAAAGGTAAGGGTTGTAAAGGAACTTATGATCTGATCCTTCAACTAGAGGATTTGTATACTAGGGATCCTCGGACTCAATCGCTGAAGGTTTCCCAAGTTTTACACATACACCCTCGGGTTGAAGAAAAAGATCACAGCCGAGCCCTCGGGCGAGGCGGATAAGGGTCGGCGGAACAGATAGGGTCGGGCGAGACGGAACCGGGGTCGGGCGGATAAGAGGGGTCGGGCGAAGCGGACAGGGGTCGGCAGCTTACCTTCTTCCTACAAGGAAAGCTTGGGCTCGGGAAGAAGCAGACTTGGGCGGAGGAACTAAGGCTCTGAACAACGGCTAAGTCCGACAGTGCTCCTGCGGCGGCGGTGCTTCTTGTGGATCACAAGTGAGCTTTTACGCAGCACGGAGGAGCAAGCGGCTGGGTGGCTTGGGGAAAACGGAGTGGAGCCGAGAGGAGTGTTCCTCAAGAACTTAGGGTGGCGCTAGGAGCTTGAGCAGGGAGCAAGAGAAATGGCAGAAGGCAGCAATGGCGGAGGGAACTCCGGCGGGCTCGCGCATTCCCTTTTTATAGCGGCTGGGATGGGGAAAGGGAAGCGGCGCAGGAGCGAGAAGGGGAGCGGCATGAAGGCCGGGGAGAAGCAATGGAGTGCTCTGCCGGGGCGGCGATTGAGCGACGAGGGCGGTGGTGCAGGACTTCGGGGATGACGCCAGCGGTCATTGGGCTCTGGCGTCAGGGCGGCGCAAGAGCGGGTATGCCGGTGGTTGAGATTTGGCGGAGGCGGGCGTCGTCGTGCAGTAGATTTGATGGATGCGACTGGGTTAACGGCGCTAGAATCGAGGGCGCACAGGTGAGAAGACAGGTAGCCGCGGGCGCGCGGGCGAGCGCGGAGCAACAGATTGTCGGGCGGCTTCTGACAGGGCGGGGAAAGGAGCTGTCGCTGCCGTGGTCGGGGTTGGCGAAGGAGGAATCGTCGGGTAGCGAAGACCAGGCGGCGTGACTGTGTTCGAAGTGACGGAAAAGACGGGCGACATCGGGCGCTGCGGCCGGGATCTGGCGATCTGATGATAGGCGCGGGAGGCGAGGCACTGCAGAAAGGTTGCAGAGGGGCTTCCGCTGCCATTGGGGAAGGGGACGCGAGAATCCATGTGGTCGCGGGTCCGAGACGAGGCTGAGCGGCGGGTGTCGGAGAAGATGAGCCATGCGGCGGGGAGACTCTGAAGCGGGCATGCAACTCGAGTGCGCCTGTCGCGGAAGATCTGGGGGAAAAAGATCTCGCGGGTCCACTGGTCAGATAGAACGGACGTTTGGGAAAGACTTAGAAGGATCCGACGGTGGGCTGGGTTTGGCGGGGTCAGAACCGGAGCGAAGCGGGGAGGGGTCGGGTCTCAGGGGTCGGGACCGGTCGGGAGGTTGAACACTTAGGCGCGGAAAACTCGACAGGTGATCAGGGGCTCGGATTAAGATTAAATTGGAAGATTTGGGGCCGGTCGTCACAGCCTACCCCTCTTAAAAAGAATCTCGTCCCGAGATTCAGGTATCAAAAAAGGGGGTGTGCCGTTCTTACCTCCTTGACGAGATAGGAAACCTGGGAAGAGCTTGTTCAGATACTCGTCTGTTTCCCATGTTGCTTCATCTTCGGTGTGGTTTCTCCAGAGGATCTTGTACATTTTTACCACTTGGCGCCGGGTATGCCTCTCTTTCTGATCAAGAACTCGGTCTGGGTACTCAGCGTAGGTCAGGTCGGGCTCTATCTGAAGCTGCTCTTGCTCTAAGATCTCGGCTAGAACTTGGACACATTTCTTCAGTTGAGACACATGGAAAACATCGTGTATAGCCGATAGCTGTTCTGGAAGTTGGATCCGGTAAGCCACGGGTCCACAGATCTCCACAATCTCATAAGGGCCAATGTAGCGGGGAGCCAACTTGCCTTTCACTCCAAACCGTTGTACTCCTTTGGTCGGGGAGACTCGAAGATACACATGATCACCAAGGTCAAACTGTACGGGCCTTCTTCGCCTGTCGGAATAACTCTTTTGTCGAGATTGGGCAGCCTTGAG
Source organism: Setaria viridis (assembly GCF_005286985.2). Lineage (NCBI taxonomy): Eukaryota > Viridiplantae > Streptophyta > Magnoliopsida > Poales > Poaceae > Setaria > Setaria viridis. The sequence goes on along the minus strand of NC_048263.2, from coordinate 11,784,783 downwards.
ATTGGCTTGAATTACCCTTACTTGCTCTTCGGCTTCGGCCACTAAGTCAGGGCCATAGATCTGTCTTTCTCCTGCTTGGGACAAGTTCAAGGGTGTCCGACATCTCCGGCCATACAGGGCTTCGAACGGTGCCATCTTCAAACTGGCCTGGTAGCTGTTGTTGTAGGAGAACTCTGCCAAGGGCAGGCACTTGTCCCAATTCTTGTCATAGTGGATGACACAAGCTCTCAACATGTCTTCAAGGATCTGGTTGACTCTCTCGGTTTGGCCATCGGTTTGAGGATGATATGTTGAGCTACAGATGAGCTTGGTGCCCATGGATGCTTGTAGCTGTTCCCAGAAGCGTGCCACAAATTGAACTCCACGATCAGAGATGATGGTCTTGGGTATGCCGTGTAGGGAAACTATGCGGTCGAGGTATAACTCTGCATACTGCTTGACTGTGTGGGTGGTGTGGATAGGAAGGAAGTGGGCGATCTTGGTCAGGCGGTCCACTATAACCCAGATGGAATCATATCGCTGTGAGGTAAGGGGCAGTCCAACTATGAAGTCCATGCTGATGTCTTCCCATTTCCAAGAGGGAATAGGTAGTGGCTACAGGGTACCTGCTACCTTTAGATGGCTGGCTTTGACACGTTGACAGGTGTCACATTCTGAAACATACTGGGCAATTTTCGGCTTCATTCCACTCCACCAAAAGGTTTGACGGAGATCATGGTACATCTTATTGCTGCCAGGATGGATTGAGAACTTGGAGAGATGAGCTTCATCTAAGATCCGCTTCTTAATGTCGGGATCGGCTGGTACAATCAGTCGGTTCCCATAATACACCTTCCCACTCTTATGTTGTCGAAAATGCTTATACCCTTCATCCTTCAATGAGATCTTCCTGATGATCCGCTTTATTTCCTCATCCTTCACTTGTGCTAACCGGATTTGGTCTTCCAAAACTGAGTCAAAGGTGATGTGGCCGAGGGTTCCATGGGGAATAATCTCCAAACTGAGTTTTCCCATCTCATGACACAGAGTCTCGGTGAAAGCTGTTACCAACAAGCAGTTGCAACGGTGCTTGCGACTAAGAGCATCGGCCACCACATTGGCTTTGCTGGGATGATAGTGAACTTCCAAGTCATAGTCTTTTATCAACTCCAACCATCTTCTTTGACGCATGTTGAGGTCGGCTTGAGTGAAGATGTACTTGAGGCTCTTGTGGTCAGTATAGATGTTGCAGTGGGTGCCCATCAGATAGTGTCTCCATATCTTTAAGGCATGTATCACTGCTGCTAGCTCAAGGTCGTGGGTTGGGTAGCTCAGCTCATGAGGTCGTAATGCTCGTGAGGCATAGGCAATGACTCGATTGTCTTGCATAAGAACACACTCAAGTCCAGTGCCAGAGGCGTCACAGTACACATCAAACGGCCCAGAAGGGTCGGGCTGAGCCAAAACTGGGGCTGTGGTCAGTAGGTACTTCAGGGTCTTGAAGGCTTCTTCACACTTGTCGTTCCACATGAATTTGACCTCCTTCTTCAACAACTCAGTCATGGGCTTAGCTATCTTAGAGAAATCCGGTATGAAGCGCCGATAGTAGCCTGCCAGTCCAAGGAAACTTCTGATCTGGTGTATTGAGGCAGGAGGCTTCCATTCCATAACTTCCTGTACCTTACTGGGGTCGACGGCTATACCATCCTTGGAGATAGTGTATCCCAAAAACTTGACACTATCTAACCAAAACTCACACTTGGAGAACTTAGCATAGAGTTGGTGATCTCTCAGCCCTTGGAGGACTACATGAAGATGATTGGCATGTTCTTCTTCGCTCTTTGAGTATACTAGGATATCATCAATGAACACCACTACAAACTTGTCCAACTCGGGCATGAACACCGAGTTCATGAGGTACATGAAATAGGCGGGTGCATTGGTGAGTCCAAAGGACATGACCAGGTACTCGTATAGTCCATACCTTGTGGAGAAGGCTGTCTTAGGTATGTCGCAGGGTCGGATCTTGATTTGGTGATAACCCGAACGAAGATCGATCTTGGAGAACACTTTTGCTCCTGCTAACTGATCAAACAAGACGTCAATGCGTGGCAGTGGGTACTTGTTCCTGACGGTCACAGCATTGAGGGGTCGGTAGTCCACACACATGCGTAGACTGCCATCCTTCTTCTTCACAAACAGGGCAGGGCAACCCCAAGGTGATGTGCTGGGTCGGATGAAGCCTTTTTCCAACAGATCATGCAACTGGGTCTTCAACTCGGCCAACTCAGCAGGTGGTATCCGATAGGGTCTCTTAGATATCGGTGCGGTGTCGGGGATCAACTCTATGGAAAACTCCACCTCTCTATCAGGTGGCATACTAGGCAAATCTTCGGGGAACACGTCAGGGTACTCACAGACAACAGGGAGACTTTCTAGACGGGCTCCCGATAGAGGGTATGCACAAGGAAGTGCAGACTTAGGATGTTTCAAGGATAGGATAGAACTGCCATGGAAGGGTGAGTTGATGTGGAGAAATCGGGCAGCTGTATCTAGAACCACTTGATGTCTGGCCATCCAATCCATCCCGAGGATGACATCTATGCCTTCTAGGTCAAGGATGATAAGGTTTTCCTTGAAAAGGGTTGGGCCTAGCTGGAGAGGTACAAGAGTAACGATCTGATCCGATGCTATCTTCCCTCCCGGAGTGGCGATCACATAAGATTCCTTAGTGTGACCGACATCCAGCTCACATCTTTCTCTAGCCTTACTCCCGATAAAGCTATGAGAGGCTCCCGAATCAAACAACACAACAACAGCTTGATTTAAAACAAGGAAAGTACCCGTCATTACTGGCACACCTTCGGGGAGCTCGGTCAAGCTGGTGTAGTTGAGTCGGCCTTGTCGGACTTGCACTTTGGGCCTTCTTTCTCTGTTTGCCATGGGGTTCTAGCTTTGCTGCTGATTCTTGTTCCTGGGGCAGTCCTTAGCAAAATGCCCTTCATTGCCACAGGTGAAACAGCGGCTACTAGCTGAAGGGCGGGGTGGTGCTGGTGGGGTCGGCCGGGGCACCTGTGGTTGGAAGCCGGGAAAACGGGGCGCTGCTGCTGGTGGGGGTCGGGCAATCCACCTTCCTGACTGATGGGGTCGGCCGGGGGCTTGTGGAGGAACCATCCGGAACCTTCGGGTTGGCTGGCTCGGAAATGCCACGGAGGCCTTCCTCTTCTGGTCGGCCTTGAGAGCCTGCATGCAATCCTCTTGAGAGATGGCCAGATTGACCAACTTGTTGTAGGTGTCCACCTTGATGGGGTTCAACCTTTCTCTGAGCTCCAAGCTCAGTCCTCGGCGGAATCTGTCCCGCTTCTTTTCATCTGTGTCCGCATGGTAGCCGGCATAACGGCACAGGTCATTGAAAGCTTGAGCGTAGTGCAGCACATCTCGGGTTCCCTGGGTAAGAGCCAGGAACTCGTTGAGCTTGCGCTCCAAGAGACCTTCCGGGATGTGATGCGCTTTAAACGCGGTCTTGAACTCATTCCAGCTGACCACATGGCCAGCCGGCAGCATGGCATGGTAGTGGTCCCACCAGAGCCGTACGGAGCCACGCAGCTGTTGAGCTGCGAACCGAGCCTTGTTATGGTCGGGGCATGGGGCGGTGAGAAGCTCGAACTTGGATTCGATCGTACGAACCCAGGCGTCAGCGTCGAGCGGTTCTTGTGTCTTCTGAAACAAAGGGGGCTATGTCCCTAAAAAGTCCTCATAGCGAGCAACATGCGGCTGCTGCTGAGCCCTTCCACCATGGGGCTGCTGCTGTTGTCCTTGTACAAGATGCCTTAGCAACTCAGTTTGAGTTGCTAGGATTGCCTCTAGTGGAGATGATGGCGGGGGTGGGGGAAGATCCTGTCGCTGCTCGCTACTGCCGGGCACAGAACCAGACCTGGTGCGATGCGCCATCTGCAAGAGTTAGCGTTCCATTAAATTCATAATCTTAGAAGTACTCAAACAAATGGAACGTATAAGTTAAATCCTCCAATGCAACTCTTGCCGATAATGCAACACACGTCCTCATAGGGGAGATACACTTTTCCCATACTCATGTTTGTTAGCGTTTATCTTAGCCTTGTACTCAACTTCGGGCGAATCATACCCTACCCAGACTCCTATAATCCAACTTAAGCCAAGGGGTCGGGCTAGGCGATCCTCCCGAGAAAAAGGGTCGGCAACGATCCATATTAAAAGGGGTCGGGCAAGGCGGAAACTGCCTCGAAGGGTCAGCGCACCCGATCTCGCGAACCGGGGTCGGCCAACTTGAACAGACTCACAGAGAACGGCGCGTGGTCGCAGCGTAACTCACTTAGTCTAATCATTCCAACACTTTACAAGAGTTAGAGGCCAGACTAGGAATCGACTTCATTTACAGCGGCGTTCCAACACATGGAGTACTCGACTCAAGGCTAACCTATTACAATCCTTTTCAAAATTTAGGCTGCCGAGGAGTACAACAAGAATGAATCCCTGAGAACTCTTAATCTACAAATGGACACTATGAGTAGGAGAAGGGGCGCCGTCTTCTTCGATGTCCATGCTGGACGCTCCCTCATCCTCCTCGGGGTCCTCTTGAGCTTCGAGCTGCATATTGAGGGCATGCATATCGTCGAGCTCAGCTTGATGCTCCTCCAAGTGAGCATTGGCAACCGCCAGCTCCATCTCTATTTCCATCTTCTCCTCCGACAGCTCGATCATGCCGTCCACTAGGTCGGCGACTTCTCCCTCGAGCTCGGAGATCCGGTCTTGCATGTCGTGTATCTGAATGCCCCGTTGGATAAGCTGGTAGGTTTGGCCTACCGTGTCTCTCCTAGCTGACTGAAGGTATCCGTGGGCATCCGCTGCGGTCCGGGCAAAGATGGTCATAGCTCTCCCTTGAAGCTCGATCAGCCGATAGAGGGCTGCCATGCATCTGACGTTGGTGGAGATGGTGACCACGGCGTACGTGGTGGCTAGCACCTCAATATTCCCGACGCGGTCGAGCCACGCCGGGTCCAGCCGGTTCCTTGCGGGGAACAGGCCGATAGGGTCTAGCGTGATCTCCAGGGGATGCAGCTGGCAAAACTGGGTGAGAAGCTGGAGAGCGGCGGACTCCCAAGTGTCCTCCGGAGCAAGGCCGTAGGCTGATATTCCAAAGGAGGGCCAGTCGGGCCGCACAGGGGGAGGAGGTACCACCGCCTGTACATGGCACGTCTGGATGCCCTGCTCCAGATACAGTCGTCCGGCGTACAATGGTGGGGACTGGTACCCAAACCATTTCAACGTGTCCCACAAAATCGCGGGGAAGCCCTCGAAATGCAGGCAGGTGGACTGGAAAGTACCATCCGCTCCAAATAAAACATGTCCGGGGACGGCCATCTGGAACCAAGAAACCAAAACCATGTGAGATAGACTCCAAGGGTCAGGGGTCGGATAGAGAAGCATTCGGCTTTAACCGAGAGCAACTGGAAGAAACTAGAAATCCTTAGAACCGAAAAAGAGCTCTTCCGAACAAGGTTGCTTTTGAGAAGAGAACTTTACAGATTTCTGGTTATGACGCATGCACGGCCTACCTTACTCTTAACCAAATCAACTGCCCAAAACCTGGGTCTTACGCGGTCAGTGCCGGTGACAAGGCAACAAGTACGTCTCTCCCTATAATAGCTAGTTGGTTCTAGCAACGCCTCCTAAACAAACGCGGTTAGTGTACCTGCAGAAAACACCAACACACGAACCTTTCGTGCCAGCACCCACGAAAGTGTTCCCAAACATTACCGCTCACTATAGGAACAGCACCCATGCGTTTAAGGCTGCATGGACAGCACTCAACCGTGGAAATAGGTTCCCTTTGAATGGAGCCGTATAACCCTTCGCATACTCGTGATGCGGAATCAGCACACGTATGATAGACGTGGCGAATCAACCGTGCTGATAGGTTCGTTGGAATCGAACCGTACCAACCTTCGTATGGATTACATACGGAACCTGCGCACGTATGATAGACGTGGGCGAAAACAACCATGATGATAGGGTCCTTTGAATAGAACTCCCCATCAATCTTCGCATACACGTGATGCGGAACTCGGCACACGTATGATAGACGTGGCGAAGTGCTGGAAGGGTTAGCAAGATAACCAAGTAAAATATTAGTCACCTAAAACAACCCCAAAATCCCCTAGGGCCTCTCGCACTAAAGTCATCCTTAACGATCGTACGAGATTTTTCAAAAGTTTCTTGCAATTTTTATCTTTTCAAAGAAGTGTTAGGGCTTGTTGTGTTCTCTGTATTGCTAAAACCGCTCTGGTACTAGCTGTGGCGGATCCACTTCGGATCTACTTGGTTAAACATGATTTAGCCGCCTGATACGCGATGCTCATGCCTAAGCTGAGTAAATACGAAGTGCCATCGGATTTTCTCCCGATTTAACCACTTGAACAGGACCATTTTAGCAGACTCACACGAAGGTGAGCGGTTCCAGAGAGTACAACAAGTCCACCGAGTTAACAAATTAACCACTTAGTTTAGTTGCGAAATGAACATCAGAGTCTTATAAGGTTTTCGGAAAGACCAAAGAAAATAAAACCACTAGCGGAAGCAATCGTCGGGGTCGGACGTCCTAGTGAGGCCAGCTGGGACATCACTGATCCCTCTCCTCACCGTCCGAGGAGGGATCCCACTCGACCGTCAAACCCGGAGGGAGCTGGGGCGGCCAAGTGCCAGCAGGAGAAGAGTCGGGGGCAGCAACTTCACCTGAAAAACAGGAGCCACAACAAGACTGAGCTACTAAGCTCAACAAGACTTAACCGACAGGAGAAACTACTCCACACTTCTAGACATGCAGGGCCTTTTGGCTGAGGGTTTGTTTGCCAAAAGCGCTAAGTAAAACCCTATTTTCAAGTTTTAGCTTCGGTTCTAAGTTCATTAACCGGTCTAGGTTTTGCAACCTATTCTAAGCAATCATAGAACCCAAGCAAGGTATGTATATATCAACAAACCATGTCATCATCAGATTCCTCATTTACTCAGGGTGACATAGCATCAAGCAGTCTCAAACTGTGAGAGGCAGACGAATCGATTCGAGTTCTTTAACCATGCATGGTGAACCTAACCTCACAACATCCGCGCACCCGGAGGTGGATTCCTGTGTCGGCCTTCCCCATCAATCCCCTAACCCGTGTCGGGCCCATTTCCTTTGGTGCAAGGTTCCACAGACCTGGCCTCTGCCGTTCTGTGACCACGCTTGCCACCACGTGCGACAACGAGCAGGGGAAACTCCGTTCCAAGAACAATGGGGCGACCGCTCACGTCTAGGTTCAATCCGGTACTAGGCTTCCTCATCCCATACTAAGTATGAGGTTAGTACTTTCAAACACTTGATCACGAACACCACCACTGTCGGGCCTTAGCAAGTTTTCATAGACAGACGGGGCGATCATCCGACCACCAAAGAGTTACCCAAAACCCTGCCCCGTCCATCGTCCTTATAGTTGTAACAGAAGGGTAGACATCCAACTCCTACAACTCGCGAGTGACAGGGAATCACTCGGCTTTTACCGTCTCCTAGTTAAGCAAGCAGCTACTCGGTCCAACAGCTAGTGTTCAGATCCATAGGAAACTAGATCATGCATCTAGGGTTTCAAACAACTCCTATACGTAAATGCACAAGCATGTTTTAAGGAAGGCATGCGCAAGTTTGGAAACAACACAGGGTTTTCATGCAACCGGGGCTTGCCTTCGAGCAAGGAGGAAGAGAACTGCTCGACTTCGGGGGCGGCTTCGGCTTCTGGGGGCAGGAGCTCAGCTACAGCTTCGTCTTCTGGCGCCGGGTGTAGCTCGTAGAAGCCGTCGACGAGGCGCAGCTCTACACGAATGCAATGCAAGAGTTAGCATAGACGGTTATTTCAACAGCAACACTTGCACGTCTGAGCCCAGAAACTCGCGACAAAGAGCAGGAGGGTGGGGAGGTTCAAAGGAGCTGGTGGAGATCAAAAGGTAAGGGTTGTAAAGGAACTTATGATCTGATCCTTCAACTAGAGGATTTGTATACTAGGGATCCTCGGACTCAATCGCTGAAGGGTTCCCAAGTTTTACACATACACCCTCGGGTTGAAGAAAAAGATCACAGCCGAGCCCTCGGGCGAGGCGGATAAGGGTCGGCGGAACAGATAGGGTCGGGTGAGACGGAACCGGGGTCGGGCGGATAAGAGGGGTCGGGCGAAGCGGACAGGGGTCGGCAGCTTACCTTCTTCCTACAAGGAAAGCTTGGGCTCGGGAAGAAGCAGACTTGGGCGGAGGAACTAAGGCTCTGAACAACGGCTAAGTCCGGCAGTGCTCCGGCGGCGGCGGTGCTTCTTGTGGATCACAAGTGAGCTTTTACGCAGCACGGAGGAGCAAGCGGCTGGGTGGCTTGGGGAAAACGGAGTGGAGCCGAGAGGAGTGTTCCTCAAGAACTTAGGGTGGCGCTAGGAGCTTGAGCAGGGAGCAAGAGAAATGGCGGAAGGCAGCAATGGCGGAGGGAACTCCGGCGGGCTTGCGCATTCCCTTTTTATAGCGGCTGGGACGGGGAAAGGGAAGCGGCGCAGGAGCAAGAAGGGGAGCGGCGTGAAGGCCGGGGAGAAGCAATGGAGTGCTCTGCCGGGGCGGCGATTGAGCGACAAGGGCGGTGGTGCAGGACTTCGGGGATGACGCCAGCGGTCATTGGGCTCTGGCGTCAGGGCGGCGCAGGAGCGGGTATTCCGGTGGTTGAGATTTGGCGGAGGCGGGCGTCGCCGTGCGGTAGATTTGATGGACGCGACCGGGTTAACGGTGCTAGAATCGAGGGCGCACAGGTGAGAAGACAGGCAGCTGCGGGCGCGCGGGCGAGCGCGGAGCAACAGATTGTCGGGCGGCTTCTGACAGGGCGGGGAAAGGAGCTGTCGCTGCCGTGGTCGGGGTTGGCGAAGGAGGAATCGTCGGGTAGCGAAGACCAGGCGGCGCGACTGTGTTCGAAGTGACGGAAAAGACGGGCGACATCGGGCGCTGCGGCCGGGATCTGGCGGTGTGATGATGGGCGCGGGAGGCGAGGCGCTGCAGAAAGGTTGCAGAGGGGCTTCCGCTGCCATTGGGGAAGGGGGCGCGAGAATCCATTCGGTCGCGGGTCAGAGACGAGGCTGAGCGGCGAGCATCGGAGAAGATGAGCCACGCGGCAGGGAGACTCTGAAGCGGGCATGCAACTCGAGTGCGCCTGTCGTGGAAGATCTGGGGGAAAAAGATCTCGCGGGTCCACTGGTCAGATAGAACGGATGTTTGGGAAAGACTTAGAAGGATCCGACGGTGGGCTGGGTTTGGCGGGGTCAGAACCGGAGTGAAGCGGGGAGGGGTCGGGTCTCAGGGGTCGGGACCGGTCGGGAGGTTGAACACTTAGGCGCGGAAAACTCGACAGGTGATCAGGGGCTCGGATTAAGATTAAATTGGAAGATTTGGGGCCGGTCGTCACATTGCTGGTATTAACCCACCCTCAAAGAAAAGGACTAGGGTTGGTACTACACTACAGGTAGAAGAAATCCAACCTGATCTTGAGAGTGAGAAAAAAGGGGGGCACAACTTCGGCAAAAGATTGCTGAACAAGAGTCAAAGATGGGTGCACTGAGATTGAGGGCTGAAATGCAAGAAACATCATTGAAGTCTCAGATAGAAGAGCTCGAAGCTTTGAAGAACAACACAAAGCAATTGCATACTCTAATTTCTAGTCTGATTCACTTCAACACCAGTTAGAACCAGGTGAATCCTTCCCTCAACTGAAGTGTGTTGCTGGTGAACTTGTTGTTAGTTAGTGATGAACTGTTGTATGTTTCATTGTTGATGTTGAACTTGTTCTATGTTGCATTATTGTTGCTGGTGAACTATTCATAGATTTTGATGTGAACAATATGGAAGTTGGAAATGACTTGCTTTTATATCTATGATTGTATGGTGATCAGGAACCAAAATTGAATATATGGCACTGCGAAATGCAATAATGGGCTAGGGCTCAGAAAAAAATAGCCCAATATGGTACTGCAAAATGCAATAATGGCTCTTCGTTGTATGGGCTAGGGCCTAGAAAAAATCGGCCCAATATGGCATGCAACAAACATTTTTCGGCCCAAAAAATGGCATGGAAATCTAAAATGGGCTAAAAATGGCCCAACAAAATTGGGCACATAAAGGCTCTTAAATGGACCGGGATTCAATTTGTGACGAACCGAAATTGTCATAACACTCCTACCACGTCGGAGCTACATTGGATTCTTTTCCAACGTGGCACAACCTCCAAAATAGTTTTGTGATGACCTGTGGGATGAATTTTCATTCATCATTATCTTAGTAACGCACCGAAATAAGGAACGTCACTAATCGTGGTTTATGATGCTTGACTCTCCCACGTCATAAATCATGGTTTGTGATGCAAAAAACATGCTTATGATACTTTTTGGTTCGTCACTAGTCAGAAGATTTCTTGTAGTGGTGTATGTTCCTCACCAAGGCATTAACTTGCCTTTTTTCACCCTACTTCTAATAAGGCTTGTGTGGAGCTCATGGTAGGGATAAAGATGAGGCATACATGCATCACATATTTTGCAAAGCCAAAGACCGGATCCAGGTAGAATACAAATCATACAATCTGGTGGATGGAATATGGTGGAAAAGGTGTATGGACTCCTTTTGTATGATTCCATCCCTCTCCTTTTTCTCTTTATTTTGGACATGGGCTATGTTTCTCTATTTCTCTCTTTTCTCTTTTTTTCTTTTTTTCCATCATGCTTTGAGCATGGCTTTATTTCTTTTTGCATAGCCCATGTCTCTTTTGCAAGGATACATTTGGAGAGAGGTCACACTACATGTGGATCTTATATTTGGTGGGTGGATGGATGGGATGTTACAAGCTTCTAGTATAGAAGTCTAGTATATGAAAGTGGGGTGTATATGATCTTGATCATGAAAGTATGAAGAATATTCCACAAGGGTCACAATAATTTGGCAAAGCTCAACATGATAGCAAGCAGCATATGTGTATAGGTTTTTCAATAAGATCAAGATATGGCTTTGGTAGGATGGAGGCATATCATTGAGGAGCTAGCTAGGTCATTGTTTTTCAAGATAAATTTTCCAAGTACTTTGGACAGAGTAGAGCAAGGTTCATTTTATCATCTCATATCTCAAACATCAACAACCTAGGTTGCATGCTTTCCTAAAGATATAGGTTCACAAGCAAACAGGTACAAGCTAGGAATATTGAACATGTATGCCAGCCATAAGGAGAATGTTTTCAGCCAAGGTTCATTTTAATTCTAAGTTTAATTTTTAATGATTAGAGATGAAATTCATTTAAACTCATAAACCAAGGAGTAGAGAGGTAGAATGCACATACCATCGCTCTTGAAGAAGATGGGGATCGAGGCGGACCAGTGGTGGTTCGGCCAAACCATGGGGGTAGCTGACTTCTTCTGGTGCCCTCGCCTTGTCCCTTGTCATGTTGGCACAGTCGATGTTGTGAGACACCTTTGTGGTAGATCTCGAGTGTGTGTACGTCGATGAGCTTGAGAGATCCTCTCCTCCCACCCACACACACACTTGTGCTTGTACATGGTGCTTTATTCAAACAAAAAAGTGGAAACAAAAAGGGGGACTGCTGGTTCGAGAACTAGGGAGCCTAATTTTATTGGAACTCAAATATTTTTGGGATTTTTATTATTATTTTATTTTCACCATGAGATCTAACTCAAACAAGGCTAAATTAAAATTGCATTAGTATAAGCAAAAGGGGGTGGACCCTTGAAGGGTTATATGTACCTCCTTTGTATATTGTGCAACATGAATCCGATGCCTTGGTTTGTCTTCCCACTTGAATCAAGCTCAACGACTTACCAGTTCGGATTTTCTTGCAAGGGTTAGTTCACATATACAACCAAGATCTATGAAAATATTAACCCTAAGGTTCATTAATCAAACTCAACACCATGTCTTGTTTGATTGAAGAAATACATTTTAACCTAAGCACCATGTTTAATTTAAAAGGCCTATGAATGTATGTTGCAACATATATTCAAATCAGAGCATACGAGCATAGATAAAGGAAGTATGAAAGCATGATCAAGCTATATTCAAGAGGAGAGGTAAACATGAGCACAAGACTGGTGAACTTTGTGCGACCTCCAGGAAGGGCTTTGTTTCAAGTCAAAAGCAGGACATACCTGAAGGTACTTACCATGGCATTTTGTTAATGAAGAATTCTGAATTGTCGCCGTGGTAACTCCTCTTTTGTTTTTTTTCTTTTAATTTTTTATTATTTTTAATTATTTTAGTAGAGCAAGATGCAAGAACTAACACCATCTCTAAACCAAAATAAGATTTGGCATGAAAGGAACTTACTCGGGACACTCACATACCTCCCCCACACTTGGAGTTTGGATTGTTGGGCAACACAACTCAAGTGTATGGTGTTGAAGCTTCCTTTCAAAATTGTTCCCTCATCAAAACTTACCAAGGTGTTGTAGTCGATGTAGCTCCCATGTTCTTTAGACATCATATGTCCATCATTCTTTTTAATATTAACCTGAAATGGTTAGCAACTACGAATACTAGAAGGAGAGTTTATACTAAAGACATGTTGTTGTTTTTATTTGGAAGGGAAAATCTATAATAATTCGGGCTATTTCCTAGCAGTTCTTTGTTTATGGTCACAAGCTCGACCATGGGAGCATCCTCTTGCAGCTATCGTTGGTGATGTGTTCCCCTCTCATCACAAATTGTCGATGTGCCATTGAATCTTTAGCTGCAAGGTTAATGCCACAATGCATCCACAAAATTTGCAGTGTTTATGATAAACATATGCATCTTCAACCAACCTTTTGCAAGAAAGGACCTTAAGGTGGTTGTACTCCTCGTACGTGCTCGGGGCACAAAGCATGGCTGACTCTGGAGAGGCATTATGCAGGCATGGTTCTTGTGGTGTTTTAAGAATGAATCTTCCATGCTCCTCTATGGAATCCTTTCCTTCAGACTCCAGAGTTAGCGCCTCACAAAATTCCATGGCCCATGAATTCTCCATCTCAAGATATTCTTCATGGAAGATCAATGTTGATTCTCGATCATAGTCGAAAACAACATAATGCGGGCTATAGGGAAGAGGCTCAAACTCATTCGAAGGTAATGATGATCGATCATCTTTACAAAGGTGGAGGGTTTCTTCCGAGTCATACTCTTTGGGGCAGAAGGTTCTGCACCCTCAAATAAAGTCATCTTGGATGATACAAATGGAGATACACGCATCACCTTCTCGAGCGGGTTTTGCTTGGGATGAGGCTTCAACATTGGATTTTCTAAGCAAGAGGTAGTGGTGGCGGAAGCATTTTCCCTATGATTTTCATATAGTCTCCCTTGAAATGCATCTTTCTCGAGAAGTTTTTCTAGTGGGTAGCCTAGGAGAAGATCAAAATCGATGATAGGATAGCTGTGGAAATCTAAGCACACCTCGATTTTGTCTATGATGATCGGCATGTCCCTTGTGATCCCCCGACATTCAAAGAAGAGTCCACATGGACTTTTGAAGAGCTTGTCCATCGGGGCTAGAGGCTTGTTACCCACAAGAGTGTCCATGAGGTACTCAGATATGATACAAGCCTAAGCAGTAGGGTCATGAAGGGTTTCTACGGCAGTTCCCCGCATAGAACAAGGGATGGTCGTGGAAGTTGAGCTAATATGAATTGCTTTGGAAGTACGCTATACCTCCTTCGACCAATCCACTATGGACTCCTCCTCTAATTGCTCACTCTAGAGAGAGGCTATGTTGGATAAAGAAAAGAACGAGTGACAAAAGTCATCTCGGAGTTGTTCCCAAGTACTATTCACACTCCCTACATAGTGAGTGTACCATTGCTCCGCCCTCTTTGTGAGAGAGAAAGGAAACAACTTTCACCGCAAGGTTTCCTGTGTCATGCCTAGGATTACCAAGCACGAACACAGTTCCTCAAACTCTTACAAATGAAGGTAAGCGTTTTCATTTTCAAATCCAGAGAAGGTTAGTCCTCGAACCATGGCAATGATGCCAAGATGGAGTTCATAGCTAGAAGTTGTGATAGTATTTGAAAAGGGTGGTGGCTCTAAGAACTCATCCTCAGGAGCAGAAAGGTTTCGAAAAGGTTTGTGCTCCATGGTAACAAAAGGATAAAATGAAGAGAAATATAAAATAAAACATACAAGGATGAACTAGGTTTGAAGATAATACAACAACCGTTCCTCGGTAACAGCGCTAGAAATGCTTGTTGGTATTTCTTAATGTCCACGAATAAATTCGCAAGCGCACGGATATACCGTTGTAGCACTTCACCCGAAGAGTATTCAGGGTATCATATTTTCTCAGGGAATAGGAGTGTACTAGTCTTCTTGTTGGTTCATCCAAGGATAAAAAGAGTTAGGTAGGCGAGGATAGAAAGGATTCCTTTGGTTTTAGGGTCTTAGGATAAGATAAACTCAACCTCTCCTTCTTACTTCAGGCACTGGCCTACACCTGGTCTACCAAGTGTCTCTGGCTATTTTCTCTACGCCGAACCCGGACGTGGAGGGATACAAGGGATGGACAGGGCTGTCACCACCTACCGACAACCTCTTAGACCGTGGGAAAAGGTAGCAAATAAAGGTAACCTCAAGCCTAGACACCAGGCCCATGCCATTGATTACTACTCTAGCTTTGGCCAGACTGCATCTTAAACTGAAGTCCTTAAACTAGAGCACCTGTTACAAGAACGGACGATGAACCAGCAAGCAAATAAAGGATAGAGTTTACCTTACCAAGAGACTCACCACCATAGAGAATCAGGAACACTTACTCAATTAAGGAAGCATCCGTCGAGGTACAAGCGCGGGGAAGAGTGCCGACAGGTTGGCACTTCCTCGAACTACCCCTCACTCTCTCCCTATTTTCTAAGCACTACGAAGGTAGGGCTTTGCCTTGGAGTGGTGAAGCTCTTCTTCTCTTGTGTGTTGTGGGTTGAATGGAGGAGAGGGGTCAACAATCATCCTCGAATTGGGAATAGAACTCCGAAGGTTGAATTTCTTCTTCCTTCGGTGTTCGTGATTCAGGAGAGGGCTCAACAGATGAATCTTGGGGTGTGGAAGGTAAAGGCTCAGATTTAGCTATTGAAGGACTCTCATGGCTCAATTCAAATCCCTCTCGACAGGGTTCGTTATGATCGGTAGGGAAGGAAGAGTTTTCAAAGAGGCAATCTAGGATTTTCCTTCCTTCCGTCGTAGTTTTGTGTGTAAACAAACCTCCAGCGGTGATGTGGAGATCTAGGGCAGCTTTCATGTCTAAACCCGAGAAGAAAATGTATAATGATACATCATAGGACATAGACAAGCCTGGGCTACATGCCAAAAGGCGTAAGAACCTAGCCCATGCTGCACCTATGGACTCCTCTATTTGCTCAAAGTTGAGGAAGTCACTCGGAAGGGAGGCTATGCATTTTAAAAGGGAGAACGAGTAACAAAAGTCAACTCGAAGTTCTTCCCAATCACTGTTCACACTCCCTACAGTGCGAGTGTACCATTGCTCCGCCATCTCTATGAGAGAGAAGGGAAATAACTTCCACCTCAAGGTTTCTTGTGTCATGCAGGAAATAACCAGGCACAAACACAGTTCCTCAAACTCTAGCAAATGATCATGGGGATCTTCATTAATTGCTCCAGAGAAGGGTCGATTCCGAACCATGGCTATAAAGTTGGGGTGGAGTTCATAGCTAGATGAATAAGATGGTAGTGGCTCATAGAACTCACCCTTTGGGGTAGAGAGGCTTCTCCAGGGGTAGCGGGGGTAAAGGTAGAAGGAAAGAAATGCAAAAAAATACGAGGACGGCTAGGTACGAAGAAAGATACAACAACCATTCTCCGCCAGCGTCGCTAGAAAGTTTGTTGGTATATTTAACGAATGCGAATAAATGCGCAAGCGCACGGATACCGTTGTAGCTTTCACCTCAGAGTATTCCAAGGGTATTAAATTCAAGGGAACGTGTGTGCACTAACTTCTAGTCTAGTTAGTCGAAGGACACACCAAGATAGGTGGCGAGGGTAGAGAGGATGCCTAAAGGTAGCACTATAGGTAAGTTGAAAATCGATCTCTTGGTTAAAGATACTTGCTTCAAGCACCGGCTTACCCCTAGTCTGCCAGGTGACTCCAGTCTGCAGCTCTATTCTATATCCAAATGTGGCGGATTACAAAGGACAAATAGGGTTGTCACCACCTAAGGCCTACCTCTAGCAACCCGTGGGATATAAAGCAAATGAAGAATAACCCCTAGCGTAGACACCATGTCTACGCTATTGATTACTACTGCAGTCTAACTATGTTTGATGTCCCGTAGCAAACTACAGCACTCTGTATAAATTCAGAGTGATGAACCCACAAGTAAGAGAATTGATCTCACTTAGATATAAGTACTACTAGTGTATACTGTATCAAGGTCTAAGGGCATACATGAGAGCATATAAGCCTATACTATGATAGCAAGGATTTATGACTAGCATACGAGCATATAAGCCAAGCAAATCAACATAGCAAGGATATATGACTAATCATGCATAGAAAAACCAAGTATAACACTATAAGAAGGAACCATGAATACTAACTTACTTTACTCCGAAGGAAGCCAGCATCCATCAAGGTACAAGCTAGGAGGAGAGTACCGACACCCCGGCACTCCTCCCGAACACCCCTCACTCTATCCCTATTCTTCACCTTTGGTATATCTAGGCAGCGCTTCACCTTTGGAATGTAGCTCTAAGCTCTTCTTGTGTGGTGTGTCGACAAAGGGGGTAGGGGGTCCTATTTATAGTGTGGAGGTGCCTTGGGATAGTGGAGTTGCTCCTAGCATCCCAAGGGAATATTCCCCTCAAACTCCTCTCCTTGTGCCATCTAGCGTTGTCTGAGGCGGTAACTTCATGGCGAAGCGGTCATAACCGCCTTTGGGATGCCACGAGGAGCCAACATGTGGAAGATGGGCACGAGGGGCCACCAGATGGGCACGAGACCCCTGGTTGGCTCCCCTCGCACCACCTTTCATCCAGGACACTGCCAGGTGGGTCCCCAAGTTGGTACATGGTGATTGGTGGTAAGTTTAGGCGGTTTTCCCCCTAATGTGGGCCCATGAATCTGTGTGCTCACCCTTGATTGGCTAGAGTTGTGTTTCTTTGCCTCTTGGGTGAGTTTTCTCCTCCTTTCTAAGGATAAGTTACTTGCATACAAATATACACCAACACTTGTGGAAATGATTAGTAATAAAGCCATACGACTAGGTTTGGTGATTGATCTTGATAACTTTTATGCAAGATTTGACGGTCAAATGTTGTACTTAAGGACCATCAACAGCAGCATTTCACCCGGAGTATTTTAGAGTGTCGTAGTCTTCTTTAAGGAAGCAATGGTTAAAGCTAAGGATGTATCTGCTAATTATAATACCAGCTAAATTGAAGTGAGGGTGAACTATATGATAGGAGTTATACACAAAGGAGAGAATCTGAGATAAATATTAAAATATAGGAGTGAGGTCTATGTAGTTGGTAGGACAATGAGACAATATTGGGTTTCTATATACTTCCTATTACTTCAAGTATAATCTAGTGGAGAACTACCACAACTCCACCATGGCATAACTACACAGGGAGGCCATGGCGGCTAGGGTTTGACCTAAGCTATATTCTAGACATCTCTGAAGACTTGCGGTGGCCTTGAGCTCCATAGCTATGGTGTGTTTGTCCCTCTATTTTGTTGAGTTCTAGTGAATGGATTGTGCATGCCAATGGAGAATGGGGTTTGTATAGCCTGGGGTGCTATGGCACAAAAGGCACATCAAACAGGGCAAAGAAGTCCCATGTTGATCAACCCAGGTGGGTCAAATCTGATCAGCTTGGAGTCTTCCTGACCTCAGATGCCCAAATCTTCCATATGATCTTGTAGATGTTTTCGAGCCATGCAGTTTTGACACCAAATTTGCCCTAATTGGAGTTCGAACGAGGGAGAAATGGCATGTACAAGATCTGCTACTTCTGCAAGACTTCTGACCTTCCAATCTTAAGCTTCCTTTTTGCTTTACCATGAGACTAACTTGCCAAATCATCACATGCTTTGCCCCTAAGTCATTTAGAATGACGGCTCATCAAATATGGACATATATAGGGGGCCAGATTGGGCCAGGCCGATCAGCCTATGGGTAGTATCCATTGGCCTACCCTCTTTTGGAGCCCACTGGTGCTCATCTTCCTCTTGTATGCTCATTGCATTGTCCAAGGTCCACGCCCAAATCAAGCTTGTGCCGAAATCGCTATTTATGTTGTATTTCCTTCCATTTTGCAATACAGTAAAAATACAACACATATGCAAATATGAGATTATTTTAGGTTCCATCTGTCCGGTTAGTATAAGAATCTGTCTAATAATACCAATAAACAGCACTGAAAAAGGTGTCATTAATGAGCTCCAACAATGAACATGATCAATAATGATCATATTAATTGCATGTCATTATTGAAGATAAATAGGGGTAAAAATATCTCATTAACAAACACCAACACACACACACCAAGGAGGATCTCTCTACTTCACTTAGTTAGGCTAGTTTAGTTCGGGAGTTAGAGTCGAGTCAAGCTTAGCCTCGGATTCTGGAGTCATCTTCAGAAGTTCTAGTATAAACTCTTGTATCTTTTACTTTCCTCTTATAATACTTGAGTTATCAATAAAGAATTATCTTCTATCTATCTTGAGTCATTTATTCAGTACTATTTTGCTCTAGTACTAAATATCTAGTTTAGAGTATAGTGGTTAAAGTGCAAGCATGGGTGCTTTTACTATAATTTGTTTACCGGTTACTTGTTCTACCAATTCCCGATAGAGTGCTTGCTCTTTGAATTTGGGAGTGAATATAAGGATATTTCTAGAAGTGTTGTGCTTAGAGTTATAGCCTGGCTTAAATTAAACCTATCCCCACGGACTGCTTGTGGTAGCCGTAAGGTAGTGACATCCCTGTCCGACCTATGTAATCAACCATGTGAGAGTGACTAGTTCTTGTAAGCAACCATAAGAGCGGTGTATGTGACGGCTCCCTTCTCATCACTTTTCATAGCCGAAGTGTGCATCCCCCAATGTAAACAAAAATCACTAGGATAGATTATCTCTTGGTTTATACTTTCATTCTCTGTTACTCTACTCTAGAGGTGATTGAAGAACATAGAAGTACTTACAAGTTTATCTCAGACTCGTTGTCCTCCCGACTAGCTACGTCATAGTTATCTTTTATCATAGAGTTCTCGTTTGTCACGGTTATCACTCCTATCTATCATTACCCCCCACTGAGTTATAGTTCGTTAAGTTGTGGTACATTCAAAGGATTTATTTACTGATTGTCTACTCCACTAAGTGCTTCTTCGTGGAAATATAAATATGATACTCTAGAATACTCCCGAGTGAAATGCTATGATAGTGATTCATTGCACTTGTAGAATTAATCTTAAAGTAATCTTAGGAGCATAAGAAATACCAACAAGCATTTCTTGCATTGTTACTGGGGAAGCAATTGGCAATAGACGTTGTTAAATAACTCTTATCAAATTTATCATAACTTAGCGTACCACTACTCAATGGGCTTACCCATGCTTTGTCGTTTCCTTATGGCAAAGCATAGCTGTGCATGACTGGTTTTGACCTTTCGAGAAACTTTCATGACAATCTAGAGTCACTTGTGAGGAGAGTTCAACCCCATATCATACCTCCATAGAAGATTTTTCTCATCTATGGACCCTGTCGACCCAATGGACAGCACACCCTCAACCTCAGACCAAATGGTCGGCAAGACCATCCATGAGTTCTCTACTCCCTCTAGCTCAAACATTCCCATTGGACCAAACCCATCCATAGGAGACACAAACTTCGAGCTCAAGCCGACACTGATGAACATGGTGCAAGCAAGTCCCTTCTGCGGTAAGCCAAATGAGGATGCTAATGCTCATCTCCAAAATTTCATAGAGATTTGCAGCACATTCGGTGTAACTATTGATGTTGTTCACGTCCAACTTTTCCCATTCTCACTACTGGGGAATGCAAAGATGGGTTCTTCAGCGCAAAGTCATCACTTGCCTTTCACAAATCCTAGTTCCTCAAAACAAGCCTTTTGATCAAATCTTTCATCCTTATGTCACTTTGAGTCTCACAATTGCTTGCATCATGTAATAAATCTACTTTAAAAACAATTTCAACATTTTGATGTTCCTTTCCAATTATAGTAACTATTAAGTATTATCTCTTCAACACAAGCATTCAATGAAGTTAAGGCTATCACTTAGTCAATGTTCCACACATGTTATGTTTAATTTTCACTAATGCTTGTCTCTTAATCATGCCTTAAATGTCAACTAATCAAATATATGTTTTGCCACGCACAATGACCCATTGTTGATATTTGTTCCATCTCAAGCAATCTTTCAATAAAAGATCACTATCTATCTTCATATTGATGTTATGACAAGGAAATACCAGTCATGGGACCAAGCAATCTATCATTCTAATTCTCTTAGATTCAACGTTGCTCTGGATCACTTATCTCTTCACATCAATATAACTCTCCTCATCAATATCCATTCGTGTATCATATTTCTTCATTATAATATTCATTTCACTACCTTTCTCCATATCGATGTTATGACCAAAGAAGCTTCCATATCAACTTCTTCTTGAACAATTAAGCCCTTAGTCACCTTTCTTTTTAATAGTTTAACATTGGTCAATCCTTATGCACTTTTCACTTCTCCTTTCATTATGCAAGTCAGCACCCAATGCCACCATATAATTGCACGTGCATCTTTGTTTGTTTTGCTTTATTTCAATATTTTCTTGACATATCTTCACTTTTATATGTTTTATATCACATAGAGCGCACTCTAGGCAGATCCTAGCTGGTCCCCAATCCCATGGGGAAAACTGCCACCCTAAAAATTGTGCTTTTTTTACAAACTATTATATATGCTCTATAAATCGCACCTTGTTTTAGTCACGACTCTATTTACATATGAGAAAGGCTCATTTAAATTCATTGTTAAGCTACTTAACATATGTATAGAAGTGGTAGATCTTAATTGCAATTTCTCTAAATTAATTACCTAGCAAAATTGTTGCATCTATAATAAAAGATGTCCAATATATTGATCTACTATTCTACTATGTCTATAATGAACATACAGTTACTGAACGAGCAATACAACACAATCAAATGCCGATCAAAGGGAAAGCATTTTGTTCCCTATCGGGACAAGTGATGAACAATAGGAAGGTGGGGACTGGGGACCATGTCACGCTAAATTCGCTTTTAGGAGGGATCCATGTCACACTAAAGTCATTTTTAAGTGGGGACCACATCGCACTAAATTTATTTTCTATAACTTCATAGATGGTGTAACGTAATCTAATCAAGAAAGCAACTTTTCTCTCTAGTAGAAGACATACCACCAACTAACTAGCAATTTACATAGGATCCCTTATTTCTATATTTATTGTATGGATGCAGAGATGGATTCCCCTCCCATCTCCACAATAAATAGTTGCCTTGGCCTATGACAAGGGGGATTTCCCCTTCTTTGCTAGTGACAATTTATTCCTCGCACCCCATCTTGAAATTTGGCTGCCTTACAAATTCTTCAATAGAGCATCAAGTTCTAGCAATCAACTCTATTGTTAAGGAATCAAACTCTCGTCAGATCTTGGAATCTAGTGCTCATCCTCAGCTATCATACTTGAAATTCGGCCAATCTTGCTCGGGTACATCAACAAATTCATTTGGTAAGTGATAGTTTATTTGCTTTCTCTTCCATTAGTAATACGGTTTATTTGCGGCATAAGGATGACTAAAATTTGTGGCGAAGCCAGCGCCGCCATCGAGTCTAGCTTATGGTCACCGCTGTTGCCGACCGCTACCATTGATGGTGGTCCATTTCTCTTCCCCTTTTTGTCTCCGCCCATTCTTCTTCCCTCCCCCACCTCTCTCGGTCTCTATCTCCTCCCTCTATCTATCTCTATCTTCTCTATGTCTCTCTTAGATCCAGATCTAGTAAAGAGGTAGCGCCCTCTAATGCCAGCCAAAGTAACGACACAACAGTCGCTTATAGCCACAGCTAGATGGCGGAGGCTGTGAGACGCCACACAACAGGTGGGCGTTGGTGTGGCCGCACGCAGCGGCATGACGGGTTGCTGACAGAGACCGTGTTGGTGACTCTCAGCGGCACGATGATGGGCTACGAGATGGTAGTGTCATGCTTTTAGGCAATAGTAGTTATGCAACATGTAGCACGCCTAGTAGCAGGCAGTTGTGGCAATCAGGATGTGCCGCGTGTGGCGCCAATCAGATCTTGTTGCGGCAGCCTCAATTTTGCGTGGTGATGGTGGTCTATTCCAATAAGCCAAAGTCAAATGTATGCATTGGCTGCCAAATTTGATCGCTTGTTGGATCTATGTGGCAAGGGGGCTAACTTGGAACGATGGTGGATGGTCCCGCACACACTGTATAACGTGTTGTGGTGAAACCTGACACCAGTGTGGTGGTTAGATCTAGTGCAACGAGGTGGCCATCTGTGTGAGATGTCCACAGTGTTGTTTATGGTACAATAGTGGGCTGTGGTGTTGAGGAGGGCCAATGGTTGTGCTGGTGTAAAGGCTTGCAATAGTCCGATGGCACAAAGCGAGGCCGGTGGTGTGGTGGTGATGCTGAGACCAGCACTCAAGCTATCAATGCTGATGTCTGGTTGTGCTGAGGAAATGAGAAGTTGAGAGGTGGTGAACATGATGCAAAGGTTGTTTTGTGTTGTAACTGCACGGCGTGTTGTGGCTTGTCCAACCAATCGCAGTAGAAAGTAAATTTGTTGTTGTAGTTGATATTGTTGCTGCTTCATTTGCCTTACCCTTGCTGCTTCATTTGCCTTACCCCAGGGTCATTATACTACAAACTCTGTGACTCCTTAAGTCTGTTTATTGAAAGTAGCTACACTAGCAGCGGGGAGCCTGGGAGTGCAGGAGATGGCAGATTTAGGTAGCTAAATTAATATGTGGTTTCTCTTCAATGACAAAAACGTGTCATTTTTGTACATCTATATGGTCTGTTAACGTAGCTTTGCAAATTAATTTATATGTTTAGTATATTTATTACAAAGCTCTGTGATTGTAAAAGTATTTTCTTAAAGAAGTTTGCACATTCAAATTTCCATGACTGCAACTAGTAGCTTCTTGTACTGTTTTTCTACTTTCCTTTTCATTGTATTAATCTAATTTACTTCCTTTACTTTTTTATGAATTTAAGCTGCTGAAAACAGAATGCGGACTCGAATTGGTTGGGGAAGTAATTTCATGGCAAAGTTCAGCAGTGAAGGTTAGTGGGCTCCTACTGCCACCTTTGAATCTTTTCTATCTTATGGGATCATGTGTACGTATCTTCAATTTTTAGAATAACAGTTTGTCTCTATTTGTCAAGTCGGGTTTGAGAAGATCCTTAGTGGTTGCAAGGTACCAGGAGGTACTTGCTTCCAGTAAAATCCAGCCATTGATTGGAAAAGGGGCACAAATGAATATTGTACATTGGTTATGCATCTATCATCTATGTTTCTTAGTCAAGAAAATGCTGGAGACCTAACTTTCCTTTTATTTTTGCATAATGCCTCTGCTGGTTTTTGCAATGGTATCAACCAGCAACTCTCTCTATCGTTGTCAGTTTGCAATTGCCTAGGGAACCTATAGAATCAATTCCATGTTTGGTTTCAGGAAGCAATTAACTTAGAATGGGGTGGTCTATCATGGCGTCATCCTGTGAATTTTGGTGGGATTAGACCACTCATTATTATTACACTAGCCACATGCTTTTGAAGGATGAAGTGGTGATAAATTAACCCATTTCATTCCTCAAACCAATGAAATTGATGCATCACTAAGCCACTGCTCAAACTAGACACTTGGGCGGTTCGGCCACAAGAAACATCTCCTTGTTGTATAACCGGCTGTGGGCGTCCGTGCAAAATATGCATGGCAGAATAATCCACTTTTCTTGATCATCTGCAGTTAACATGAATCCCAATTTCTCAACAAACTTCTCTGCATGTTACTAACTAGGAGCTGGTTACTTTTTTCGCAGGAGCAATGAAAGGTTCTGAACCTGATGCAATACTGACACCTGCCACGGAAATATCTAGCAACAAGAAGCAAGAAGCGTGCGATATGGAAATTGCAGATGCTTATTCAATCAGCCAAGAAGACCCAACAGCAAAAATAGACATCACTAAGATCATGCACTCCATGAAGCGTGGTAAGCGTTCAACCCGTCAAAGGGTTAAGATTTCTGCACCATGGGCGCACCCGTTTGGGTTTCTAAACTCCAGCAGAGTCAGAGGAGCACATCGGAATAATCAGGGTGTTGGTTCAAAGAAGATGAAAAGAACTCGAAGGGGCACCAAATCACGGCGTGTGAATACTAGGGCAGCTAAGGGAAAGAAGAATGCTGGAGGTGAAGGGGATTCAAGCAACCATTTCATTCCTGCTGAGGCTGCAACTTCTGATAATTCAAGAGTAGAATCTGCTCCAGAACCACTCTGTGCTGACTCCATGGCATCCTGCGTCGAGTTTGCTGTCAAGCTCCTAAAGGACGAAATACCTCTACCAGCAGAAGCTTCAGAAGTTGAAGAGTTCTTTAAGCAAATGATTTGCCGTCAGAAAAGCAAAATTTCCGGGCCTTCTCAGTGTTCTCTTAGCAGGAAGATCTGAAAGAACAGATAACGTCTGCTCAGTTGGGGATACTATTAGGATTTGGTTGGGACATTTGGTAGCTGCAGAGATTGTTTGTCTTTTACAGTATAATTGGAACACCCTTGTAAAGATGAGTTAAGCGAGTCGTTTTGTAATATTCTGTGTACCTTCTGTTTGCCATTTGGGTTTAAGAACAATATGCTGTTTCTTTTCCAAAGGAAACTGTTTCTTGCTGTTCCTATTCTCTTGTTATACTGGAAGATGGATCGTAAGTGCAGGCAGCAGGATACTACAACACCAGCAACACCAGCAAGCTTTTTGCCTGCACAAAGGTGCATTTTCAACGGATTGAAATGTATTATGTGGTACTTCACAGATTATAGTCTAATTACGGCATACTTCGAAGATAGAGCATTTCAAAGAGTGTTGAACAGGAAAACTAAAAGGATTATATTTTATTTTATTTTATTTTATTTTATTGCGAAAAAAGGATTCTAGACTAGGCTCCGTTTGGATGTGTTCCAGAATACATCACGAGAGATCTTGAAAAACTCTTTTGAGAAGCTTCCATACACAGGCCTGCTATTTCAGTTGGCCGATGACTAGTGTTAGTGTAAAAAACATAGACTGCCACAACTTGAACAAATTTTAAATCTCTCACTACCACAAAAACTTACAGAAACATAGCTCCTCGTCAGATTAGATCAAGATCTTCCCATTTTTTTTCAAACCTTCCTACGTGCCAGATTTTAGTCCATGCCAAAAGGATCTTTTTTTCGCCACATTTTGCCCGAAGCACAAGAATTATACAATTTAGGGCTCTTTTGGCAATGCTCCAGATCCAATTTCTCCTGCGGCTCCGGCTAAAACCCTACCAAACAATCTGGTCAAAAATAACTCCACGCTTGGAGCACTAGAGGAGTCGAAGCCGTTTTATATAGAGAAGTCGGAGTAAAAAAAATGGCTCATCCTGCTCTAGGAGGAGCCGAAGCCTGCAATGCAAAAGGATCTTAGAAAGGCCTACAGTCACGTTCCAAGTGGTTGACGCTATTTTTTTTTCTTTCGTGGAAAAGTGACGGCACATGTCACGCCGTCACGGTACCGGTGCCGGACGGGGAAGAGGTGGCGGCCACGAACACGGTCACCAACGGGCAACGGCCAGGCGCCCACACCCAGGCTCCTGATTCCTCAAAGACTGTAACTGCAAGCGGCGGCGCTGAGCTCAGCTGGCGACAGACCCGGTGGACCACACCACGACTACTCTCGGTGGCTGTGCGGTTCGGTCAAAGCCAGGACGGTGCTAATCGCTAATGGGCCATTCTCGTGCGCGCGTCTTCACAAACCTAATGGCCTGACATGTGAAGCCCGGGGCGGCCTTTTAGCCCATATAGAATTGTACGCAGGGGATCAGCAGCTTACGCGGTTCGCGGAAAATTTTTAGTCCCATACGGAAATATTTAAATTGCATTAAACCTCCCTAAAACAACTGGCCTTATCCCCTTCATCGCCGAGCCTGGTGGCGCGGGCTTGTAACCCTAGGCATCAGGGGGTAAAAGAGTTGCCAGGTGTTGGCACATAAAGTCTATAGACGTGCTATGTAAAGGCATCCCGCGCGAGATGTACATCCTGTCAACTCTTTTCCTGTTTTGTTGATGTAACGGCGCTACCGAAATATTGAAAATTAACTAGTGCAACATCAGCGGTCATTATTTGCAACATCTTTTTTTATGCTATAGCGCGTGAACGATGAAAAATTTTCCTTACGACGCTCTGACGAAATGTTGAAAATTAATTAGTGCAACATCAACGGTCATTATTTACAACATGAAAAATGACGTGTAAAAATGACTACGTCGTTAGACTCTAGGATAGAAAATTCCCGCCGTAACATGAACACTATGTTTCATGCAATATCCAGTGTGAAACACATAAACAATAGTTGCAACATCGATACTTAGGGGGGTGTTTGGATACTAGATGCTAAACTTTAGCAGTGTCACGTCGGATGTTTGGATACTAATTAGGAGGACTAAACATGAGTTAATTACAAAACTAATTGCACAGATGGAGTCTAATTCGCGAGACGAATCTATTAAGCCCCTTAATTAGTCTCCATCTGTGCAATTAGTTTTGTAATTAGTCTATATTTAATACTCATAATTAATATCCAAACATCTGATGTGAAAGGTGCTAAACTTTAGCACCCAGAAGCCAAACAGCCCCTTAACTATTGCAACATATGTCTCAGACGTCTGTACTGTAGCATTACCGTATATATAATTGATCAGCTATTTTTTTTTGCTCGAAATGTTGAGCGGCAGGGTGTAAACCAGCGTAGACACAAAATATAAACCAGCAGCAATCCATAGACAGAAATTCTTCACATATATATATATACACTAGCTATCACGTACTCCCTCCATCCTAAATTACTATTCGTTTTAGCTTTTCTAGGTACATAACTTTTAATATATACTCATATCTAAATACATAGCAAAAGTAATATATCTAGAAAAACCAAAACGAATTGTAATTTGGGACGGAGGGGAGTATCAGCTTTGCACACAGCACTCAGTTTCAACACAACCCTCCTCATAAAACAATAATACTCCCTCTGTTACAACTTGCAAGTCATTTTGTTTTTCCGGATACATAATTTTTACCATGCATGATGTATATTTAGGTGCACAGGAAAGAAATATGTACCTATAAAAATCAAAACGACTAATGATTTAGAACGGGGGAGTAAATAAATAAATTCCACACAACCTCAACATCATAAAACGCAGGTACCAACAAACTTTATCTGAAATTAATAATGATAATCTACACTAGAATAAAAATTACGAGCATATATCAAGCTGACTCTGGGAAGGGAAATGCATTAGTACATTGTTGAAAGTAGCATGTGTAAGCTGCTGAAGTGTTGACGAAAGTTTCAAGCAGCCTTTATACTACTAAAGTCGCAAAACAGCCAAATGACACTGCTATCAATTATTGATCAATGTAGTTCAGGATCTCATCCTTTGTTTAGCTTGCCAATGAAGAACACTTCTTGCCATCAAGGTGTCAATCCTCCATTTGAATGTTGAAGTGCCCTTTACCTAGCAGCGTAAACAAATTTGGTAGAAATATTAGCTCACCAATCCATTACATAGGTTCAAGAGTAAAAGATTATATTTTAGAGAAGCAATTTTCGCTTGTCAATGTCAAACTTGTGACATTTTTCATAGTTTTAAATTTCTATCTTAATTTCTGAATTTGGCATTTCCATTCATACTATCAGTGATAGACCATAAGGTACATAGATAGCGTTTTTCACAATACACACTACATCTATATGTAGTCTGAGCATATGAAAACTCCAGCGCTATATTTAAGAAGATGGTAACGACTATGAGGTGGGAGCGCAAGAGAGCTACTGAACTTGGAAAAAGAAAACATTATGAGCAGATAAAGGCCCGCTAAAAGTCAAACTCTTAGGTTAAGGATGACATCTCAATCAAATACTGCACACATGACAAACCAAGAAAACATTGATGTGATTATTGTGTGCTTTTCATGAATCAGCACTGCCTTGTCTCAGACTGATACTAGATTACAGGACTTCGTAGATGACACCTTATTGTGAAAAACACAACACGCTCAAAATAGCTATATATATCCAAACTGTTATATCAAAGCATTTTCATAAATGATATTGCGCATTTCAAGTTTTCCACCTAAACTAATCAGTTAAGTTTCTAATCTTTTACCTCATAACCTAGCTGCTGTTGAAATAAATAGTAAAAAATCTTGATTACCTGTTGAAATAAATATGAACATGGAATTTCTCCTACTTTAGTTATAATTCAGGAAAGGCACTGAAAATATTGCTTAAAATAAATGTCCTAAAGTATAAATCATGTACCCTAACTAATCTGAGATCATACCAAGCATTTTGTTGAATGGTCAAGAACTAACATAAGTAATGGGCTAAGAACCAGGAAGTCATGACAATTCATAATACAACTAATAGATTATTATGATGGTATCTTAATAAAAATTACAGTTTTTAATTTACATATAAGATAAGCACAATGCAAAAAACTTTGCACACTTCACTACAGGACTACACAAGACCATCAAAAGACAAACCTCAGCAGGATCATTCCTTCAGCTCAGGGAAAATGGGAGGCCAGGTCATCAAATAGGGATGGATCGAAGCCACGCGTGCAACCTTTTCTATCTTGTTGTACACCTTTTGCAATGCACTACTCCTAACGTCCAGGTAGAGCACACATTCCGGATTGTCCCCCACTTCATGTATGTAAACATCATGATCCTGCTCATCCTCAGCAGTGTTATTTTGATGAGAACATCACTTGCTTGATACAACCACATTAGCAACTTTTAATTCAAAGGTGAAATAATTCTTTGTCATAATTGTATTAGATACATTTGATGAATTGATGCTGCACCATGATGTGCGTTCAGTGTCACTTTCAGAAATATATACGCGGATCAAAAAGAGTGTTATACACACAATGGAAGGCATGGAGGACCAGAGAAGTTGATTGGGGATCAAGTCCAAGTATTCCCAACTTCCTCCAATAGGCCACCACATCACTTTTGGCCCAATGAAAGAAAGTGATGAGGACATCAACACCAACAATACATCCACGCCGACACAAGTACCAATTTCTGGTCTCATTACTCGCGCTCATGCTCGTCAACTCAACCATCAGGTGAGTACACTCTTGAGTGCATGTCCATCATATTTTTTGGTTCGATAACAGGGTACACAGGCCGCGGAGGGACCGATGAGGACTCCGTCGAGGAGGAGATCCAGAGGACGAGCTCGGCATGGGTGGACTCCATTTTCAAATACGACCCTGACAAGCTAGGTCCTTCGCAGTTGGGTGATGCCCCCGTGCCTCCGACACAGGGTGCCACCTAGGACTTCGTGACACCACCAGTGGCCGCACCAGGATGTCCACCTCGTGAGGTTGCCCCACCGGAGCCCTTCACATACGACCAGTACAAGACCAGAGCAGCGTAGCGGGCAGCGAGGTGTGGTCGTGGTTGCGGTGAGCCTCGTTTCAAGCGAGGACGTATTTAGTGCATAGGACCTCCTTTATCTTTTGTAGGCCGGTGCAGGCTATCATGTGTACGATTCTGTAGACTGCGATGTGTGCTCATTCGCAGACTACTTTATGTAGGCCGGTGCAGGCTATGATCTTATCCACATTAAGTTGTCTGGTCAAGACCTCACTTCACCTAGGTCGGGCCTTGCCTCTCTCGAGTAGGCCGGTGCAGAGACTTTCATAGCTAGGCCGGTGCAGAGACTTACATAGCTAGGTCGGTGTAGGCTATGATGTCCGTGTATGTCCTTTTCCATTTGGCATTATGGACATGGTCCATGGACCATGTCAATAGCGTTCTATATATGAGACGTTCAGGCAACGTTCACACGCACTACTAACACTACCCAACCTGATTCCACCATTTGCAGTGAGGTTGCGTCTCCCTCTAAGAAATGTCGTCGTGGAGGGAGGAGCGAAATGGGGTTCCATCATGGAATGAGCGCCCCAAATGCCACTGCGGCTTCCGTGCGTGGTTGCAGGTATAGGAGGATGACACACCCAGGGGGAAGAAGGGGTGTGGGTACTTCAAGTGTCCCAACATTGACGATGATTTCAAGGTCAGTCCGTCCGTTCATACTCCCTCCGTATAGGAAAAGGAAGTCGTTTTGGATAGCGACACGGTCTCCAAAGCATTACTTTGACTCCTTATTTTTATAAAAATATTTATCAAAAAGTGATATATGTATATTTTTATGAAAGTATTTTTCAAGACAAATCTATTTATATGGCTTTCACATTTCCAAACTCAACAGCTTAAAAGTTATTCATGATTTATATTTCCAATGTTTGACCCAAACCTTGTCCAAAACGACTTTCTTTTCCTATACGGAGGGAGTACAGATTTTACATACATTTTCTATGTACCGGTACCTTGAACTAATAACGAATGAACATGCAGGCATGCACATTCATGGAATGGATCAATGCTAGGCCTATAGGAGGGGTGCCCATTTGGCTACTGTTGTTAGAGATGAAAGCCCAATACTATGGAAGGATGGAAGCGGCTCGAGACGTGGCACGTGCTGCTTGGCTCGAGGAAGAACGACACATCCGCCAACAACAGATCCATTTGAAGGGCAAGGAGGATGAACTATAGAGGAGGCGCGACCAGTTAGGTGCTCGAGAGGCAACACTGAAACGGCAGGAGGAAGAATTCGAAGCTCGTCAGACGCAACTCCTCCAGAAAGAAGAGCGACAGAAGAAGATGAAGAAGCAGGAGGCAGAATATTCCTCCAAAAATGCGAGGAAGGGGAAACTTCCCCGGTTCACCCAGTAGAACTTTACTTGTTCTCCACTGATTTACATTACCTAAGGCATTTTATCCTAAGGAAGGTGCTCTTTAGGTTTCTTACCAACTTTGCTTCTTATCTGCCAATTACTTTACTGTGATATAAGGTGGGAATCAAATGATCTCTCGGATTTCATCTTTTCATTGCTTCCATGCACTTGATCCTATTGCTAAATCATAATTACCAACTCACAACTTACTAGCTAAGAAGAAGAAGTAAATACAACAATAGAAATTTCTCAGACTTTAATATTTATAAGAGTCTTAGGAAAGTCACTAAAAAATTGTTGAAGTACAGAACTAAATGCTCTAAAGTAATCATGTACCTACACTAATATGAATCATACCAAACATTTTGATGAATGATAAAGAACTAATAACATAAGTAATGGACTAAGCACCAGTGAAGCCATGACAATTCATAGTTCATACCACAACTAATAGATTATGATGGTGTCCTAATAAAAATTAGAGTTTCCAACTAGATATAAGATTAGCACAACATGAAAAAATTGCACCCTTCACTACAGGAGCAACAAGATCATCAAAGGACAAACCTCAGCAGGATCATTCCTCTAGTGCAGGGAAGATGGGAGGCCAGGCCATCAAAAAGGGATGGGTCGAAGACACACATGCATTCCTTTCTGTCATGTTGCACACCTTTTGCAGTGCACTATGCCTAACATCCAAGTAGAGGACACATCCATACATCTGCATGAACACAAACTCGGCATTGTCCCCAACCGCATGTATGAAAACATCATCATCATCATCATCATCATCATCATCATCATCATCATCCTCAGTGGTGCTATTTGATATATTCATCTTAGTGCACAAATCACGCAAACAAATACTATTGACCAGCAACCAGTCCACCATGCTGCCATCACAACCCTTGTGGAGCCAAACCTGAAGCTGGAGCTCACTCACATGGACAAGACAAATCCCTGAATCATTGGTCCGTGACAACATAATATCTCCATCAAACTCAACTGTGTCTGGGTACTTGATTGTGGAGAAGGTTGAGGATGTCAAATCTAACACAAGAATGTTGTGCACAGTGATCCCCATATAGATCTTGTCATCGACGAGGAAAAAACTCAACGCAGCCAACGTCGATGAATACAATCCAGAAATCTGTGTTGTAGCTGAAGTTTGCATGCTCCAGGCATCATCTTGCAACTTATATACACGGGCTGTAGCTTTCTCCTCCACCTCACTATAA
Source organism: Setaria viridis (assembly GCF_005286985.2). Lineage (NCBI taxonomy): Eukaryota > Viridiplantae > Streptophyta > Magnoliopsida > Poales > Poaceae > Setaria > Setaria viridis. Next base: position 11,752,363 of record NC_048263.2, on the reverse strand, counting down.
TCAAATTCAAACTAGAAGTATGACAGCCCATTGCCACATTCTTTAGAGAGGACTCACGGAAAATGTATTGTTTCTCGTCATCCATCATTGGGAGCCGCGGGAAGGTAACCAAACCTCTCGCTGGATGGAGCGGGCTGTGCTCTCCGTATGTGAAGTCGCCATCGCGGAACAAGTTGACGACAACTCTGCCGTTCCGGCAATCCATGACGCGCGTGGATCGGCTGACGTAGGAGCCCAAGCTGAAACTCTCGCGGCGGACGACGGCGGCGAGCTCTGGGGGCTGAGGCAGCAGTGGGATGAAGTCAACGCTAAACCTCTGATTGGTCTTAAAGGTGGTGAGGTAGAACCCGAGGAGGTGGGGCGGGTGGATGTCGCGGAAGCGGCGGAGGAAGGTGGGGTCGGAGGCGGCCCAGAGCCAGCGCCGGCAGACGGCGGCGGCGCGGACGAGGTCGGTAGTGAACCCGAGGCGGATGAAGATCTCGTCGAGGAGGTCGCAGTCGCCGAACACCAATAAGATCATGGTCGTGGACGCAGCCACGAGGGTGGATTTTTCAATCTCCCTCTTCACCTCCATCGCCGAGCGACCACGCAGCCACCGGTCGGAGCAGACGGGCGGGCAATCGACGGTGGCGATGGGATCGGGAGGAGCAGCAGCGCCGATTGCGATGGATTTGGGGGAAGAAATCGAAAGCCGTTGCGGCGGATTTGCGATCAGGTGGTTATGGGACTATTGGGCCTTGGGCCTTGGAGATCAATTTGGAGAGGAAAACAGGGGGATTCCGTTGTCCAAGCACTTTAAAAAAAACTCCTGGTTTTAATTAATAATAAGTAATAAAATGCCTTTTGGATGATCTCTTGCTACTTTTGTGATTAGATTAAATCTTGAAGAGATTTATGGTTACAGCTTTCGAAAATTATAAAAAACAGTAAATTAGCCATGTTGGCATGATTTTTCTCATGGGCCTATAATAAGGTTTCTATTCCTCCTAAGCAATTACTGCAAGGTCGTGTACGGCACTATTGACTCTTGTGCCCATCAAGCAGCAAGGATTGAGTTGGCGATGCACACGCTGGGCCCGATCTGCCTCCTGTTCAAACGTCGAGCGCTGGCGCACCGCGCACCCTGAACGGCATGTGTTGACCGTGCTATTCGCCTAGATAGGTGTGCACACGGATTTGTGCCCTGCACTGCACTGCACTGCACTGGCACCATCTTGGCCTCTCTCGCGCTCTCCGAAGAAGGCGAAGATCAATAGCGCGGCACAGCTCAGCTACTGAGGAGGTGTTTGGATACCTACTTCTAAACTTCAAGTACATGTCACATCGAATGTTTGGATACTAATTAGGAGTATTAAATATAGTCTAATTACAAAACTAATTGCACAGATGGAGTCTAATTCGCGAGACGAATCTATTAAGCCTAATTAGTCCATGATTTGACAATGTGGTGCTACAGTGAACATTTGCTAATGATGGATTAATTAGCCTTAATAGATTCGTCTCGCGAATTAGACTCCATCTGTGCAACTAGTTTTGTAATTAGCTCATATTTAGTCCTCCTAATTAGCATCCGAATATCCGATATGACCCTGCTAAAATTTAGCACCTCGTATCCAAACACACAAGATTTGAAGATGCTGTGCAATGCAGCAGCAGCTGCTGATTTCACTGCCTAGCTCCCACAGCACCGAGGCAACACGTGGGCGTTGGGCAAGCAGAGCTGAGCCTGAGCAGGAACCATCGGTCACTCGGGGCCCATACGACTACTTGCAGCGAAACAGCTAACGCCACCGGGGTCCATGTCCTTGGAAGCGCCCGGGAATCTACACACAGGAAGGTTCCGACGTGCTGGAACTGGAACCCATGACCATGAGCGAGCTGCGCGCGGCCGACGATCTGCCGATCCGCCGAGCCCCCCCGACTCGTGAATGCCAGCAGCAGAGCGCGCGCCCGGCGCGGTTTCCGCGAGAGGCAAGCTCCAGCTCGGCCCAAGCCCATCCTTCACTCGCGCCATCCACCCTGCCGCCGCCTAGCATCCTCCTATAAACGGACGCCTCCCTGTAACCGAAGAGAAAAGCTGACTTCACACTCCTCCACTGCCCCGACTGCCCGCGCATTGACCACTACCTCCCGCTCTCTGCTCCGATCAGGAGCCATGGACCACCGCCGCGCCGGCTCGCCCCTCCTCCTCCTCGCTCTCCTGCTCCCCTCCTGCTTCCTCGTCGCGCTCCTCCTCGCCGGCTGCGGCAGCGTCGCGCACGCGGCCCCGCGCCCGGTGTTCGCATTCCCGGCCGCCGCGAAGGTACAGGCGTCGTCGCGCTCGCACCCGCGCCACGAGCGCCTGCGCGTCGCGCTCGACGCCGCCGCCGCGCGCGTGGGCCAGGCGCTCGCGGCGATGGTCGCCGCCGCCGCCGTGGACCCGGCATCCTCTGACGACGCCCCCGCCTCCACGAGGACGCCGCTCGCGGCCGCGGCGCGCGAGGACTGCGCGGAGCTGCTGGAGGAGGCCCTCGCGCTCCTGGCCGGCGCGGGGGCCGCCGCGCGCGACGACGCGCTCACGTGGCTCTCCGCCGCGCTCACCAACCACGACACCTGCGCCGACGGCCTCGCGGAGGCCGGCGCCGTCGCCCCGGGCTGCGGCGCGCCCCACCACGCGCACGCGCACCTCGCCGCCGCCCGCGCCGCGGTCCGCGACAGCCTCGCCATGTACGACGCGTCAACCGCGGTTGACACCGCCGCGACAAGGACCGCCAGGCCCGGGACAACCGAGGACGGCTGCCACTGCAACAACGAGACGAGACGGGAGGGCGTGTGCGGGTTCCCCCGGTGGCTGCCGGCGAGGGACCGGCGGCTCCTTCTGACTCCCGCGGCGTCGCTGGCGGCCAGCGCCGATATCGTGGTGGCCAAGGACGGCACGGGAACGCACGCCACCATCACGGACGCCGTGAAGGCGGCGCCTGAGTGCAGCGAGCGCCGGACGGTGATACTCGTCAAGGCGGGGCGGTACGAGGAGAACGTCAAGGTGGGGATGAGGAAGACCAACCTGGTGTTCGTCGGCGACGGCAAGGGCGTCACCGTGGTGGCCGGAACCCGCAGCGTCGCCGACAGAAACTACACCACGTTCCGGACGGCCACCTTTGGTAAGTCGTCAGTGACACTGACGCCACGCTTACGGTCACCATTTCGTCGGTCATAATTAATCTTTCGCAAAAGCAGTGATTCCAAACTTAAACTTTTACTATCGTCTTCACTTTCATAAACAGAATTTTTTGAAAATGCAGCATGCCAAAAACTTTCTTTAGTAAGAATCAATGGTTACAGTTGCTCTGTCACAATAACGTTTATACATATGTAGAATCCCATGTGCCTCGTATATAGCACCTGCCACACCTGCCAGTAATTCCATGAACTTAGAAAGGTTGGTGAGTTTTCTCATCTGGATGAATGGCAAAATATAAGTGTCAGTAATATTCCTACTCTTTTGTACATGGGGACATGGTATAGCAGGCTTGGGGCAGTGGGGGACTTTAACTGTTGCGCTACGCGTTACCGATGGCCCGGCTGAGGTGGGGTGGCCGGCACTTGGCTGCCGCGCAGGCCGCAGCGCATGTCACGTCGCGCTCGCTCTGCAAACTCTGCCACTCGTTTCACGTCTTTTACGTTTGTCTTGGTACAAGAACCGCGCCTGCCATGACATAACCTTCTCGCCACCTTGTTCGTTGCAGCGGCGTCGGGGTTCGGGTTCATGATGCGCGACATGACGGTGGAGAACGCGTCGGGCCCGGCGCGGCACCAGGCGGTGGCGCTGCGGGTGAGCGCCGACCGCGCTGTCGTCCACCGCTGCGCCGTCGCCGGGTACCAGGACACGCTGTACGCGCACTCGAACCGCCAGTTCTACCGCGACTGCGACGTCTACGGCACCGTCGACGCCGTCTTCGGCAACGCCGCCGCCGTGCTCCAGCGCTGCACCCTCTGGGCGCGGGCGCCGCTGTCGAGCCAAAAGAACACCGTCACCGCGCAGAACCGGAACGAGTCGTGCCAGCGCACCGGCATCGTCCTCCACGCCTGCCGCCTCCTGCCCGCACCGGACCTCCTCGCGGCGCCATCGCCATCGCCGGCGCTCTCGCCATCACCGGCGCCGGCGCAGGAGCAGGAGCAGCGCGCGGCGACGTACCTGGGCCGGCCGTGGAGGCCGTACTCGAGGGTGGTAGTGATGATGTCGTACATCGGCGCGCACGTGGCGCCGCGGGGGTGGCTGGAGTGGAACGCCAGCGCCTACGCGCTGGACACGCTCTACTACGGCGAGTACATGAACTACGGGCCCGGCGCCGGGGTGGCCGGCCGCGTGCGGTGGCCCGGGCACCGCGTCATCAACGACACCGAGGAGGCGGAGAGGTTCACGGTGGCGCGGTTCATCGCCGGCGCGTCGTGGCTGCCGGCCACCGGTGTCTCGTTCGTCCCCGGGCTCTCGCTGTAGACGAACACTGAACAGCTAGCTGCGTCTTGAATGTCTAACGAGCGGGTGTGGAATGATTGGGGAGTGCACTTAGGGGCTGTAGTACAAAATTAAAGGAGTTGTGAAATAATTTAAGCCATTTTGCCGTGAGACTTGAGATGTTTGCTGTTGCTAGCAACATATTTGCAGCACTAACACTTCCTCCGGCACAACCTGCTCGAGTTCTTGCAACCGCCTCATCTCCTGGAACTGCAGCGTATAGTATAGCCCAAACGGTCCATGCAGTCAAGTTGAGTATCGGAATAACTTTCACAAAACACAAATAACTTTACAGTGTAAACTAAATGAACATGTAATTATTGTAGTTTATGAAAAATTCAGACAAATCCAGCGTATTCTTAATAGGCTGTGCTTCCATCGCCACTACGGATGGATATAGATGTATGGAATGAATTATCCGTATTCGTATCCGCCTAAAATGTCAATATAGATATCCGTGTTCATATTCAATTTTAATATGAATGTCAAATGGATATATCCGAATTCAATTTCAATATTGTTCTCTATCCGATTAAAGATTCGTATTCGATAAAAATGTGAAATATCCGATACTATCTGTATGCGCGAAGAGTAAAGTACCCCATGAAATCATCTAAAACTCATTTCTATGACTAATTACTAATGATAAATGATGTTAATTTTAATATTACTAATAAAATAATTGTGTACACCATTTCAAGTATTAAAAAGTTATCTATTTGACAAATGACTAATTATGTTAGTCTAATATTACTAGTGATATATAGTGAATAATGATAATGTTTAATTAATTCTAATGTGGCAAATCATATTAATTTTAAATACATTACCATATTTTATTTAATGAATAAATTATATTTATATGTATTAATATACTTATGTTCTTATTAAATAATTTATATATTTATGGAATTATTTATTTAAGTGATATTAATTTGATATATATTTATTGAAATATTTCGTAATAAATATATTATTTTCAATAAGTTGTGTGTTATCCTCCTAATTTACTCCTTACTCATAGCATGATTTTTTTATCTACCATAAAACCAGTGGCGGAGCTAGGATTTTTGCGAAGGGTATGCTGAACGAAAATTTATATATGCAAACCGGTAAAATTCATTTAGCAACTCGGTACAACATCATAAAAATTGCCTCACAATTCAGTACACAACTACTAAATAGCATCATAAGTCTTAAATGAAGATAGAAATAGTTCAAATAGCACACTAATAGTTCAGAATATGCATGATATAAACTTAACCAAATAAGATTACATCATTACTTTTGGGGCCTACGCTTTCTAATAGACATAAAAGTCTTGATTACATCATCTTCATCTACTTCATCCAAAATGTCTTTTTCAATGAACGTAACAAGGCAATCATCTAAGAGATTATCAGTCATTTTGTTTCTCCGCTTGGTTTTGACAAAATCCATTCCAGAAAATGCCCTCTCAACACTTGCCGTCGCCACCGGTAGAATCAATACCAATTTGATAAGCAAATAAACCAAATCATAAACTTTGTGCCTATTTGTTTCCACTAGCTTAACTGAGAGGTCAACAAGGTTTTCCAGACCACTGAATCTATCATCTTGTCTCATGACATCAATATAGGTATCAAGTTGCAATCCAAGCTTTAGCAATTCGGAGCCAAATATGTCCTTAGGATAGAATTCAGCAAGTCGGCATACCTTCTGTGCATCAAATGATGCAAATGAATTGGATGGGTTGAGGGCAGACATACAAGAAAGTAACTCCATATTAACCTCATCAAACCGATTATCAAGCTCTTGACTGATTTTATCAATAACCCCGATGTATACCTCTCTTCTGAAGTGATCATCATTTATTTGGTCTTGGACAAACCTTCTTGATCTTCCATAAGGCACATAATTAGCCTCCATATCAGGAACTCCGACACCATGTTTATTGCAAAACAAAGTGACCTTTTGAAGGAATTGATCCCATCCATTAGACCTCAAGTGTTGCATTCTGTTTTTTTGCCACATTAATAAGTTGGATTGCATGAATAATATCTTGATCCCTCCTTTGCAAACACTCAGATAATTCATTTGTATATCCAAGAATAACAAGCAGTAAGTGTGCACTGAACACAAAATCAAAAGACTCAAATGCTCCAACCATAAAATGAATTTTTGTCCAATCACTCTTATGTGTTGTATCCTGTCCAAGAGCGATGAGTACATCACGGATTAGGGATACATAGCAACGATATTGCATATAGTTTTGTAATGAGAGCCCCATCGAGTCTCACCAGGCCTAGCCAACCCCGTCTCTTGATTCAATCCTGTCCCAATATTGAGTTCCCCACATTCAAGTGCTTTCGTGATACTCTCAAGTCTAGCATTTCGAAGCATCCCATGACGCTTACATGAAACTCCAACAATATTTAGCAAGAGAGACACTTGGTCCAAGAACCATACACAATCAGTATTGTCCTTAGCAACGGCAACAAGTACTAGTTGGAGTTGATGTGCAAAATAATGGACATAATAAGCAGAAGGTGACTCTTGCATGATCAATGTTTTTAGCCCTTTAATATCTCCTTTCATATTGCTAGCCCCATCATAGCCTTGACCACGGATGCTAGTTACAGTCAAACCATGACTAACAAGTACAGCTTCAATTGCTTCCTTAAGTGATAACGAGGTAGTATCATCTACATGAACTACTCCAATAAAGTGCTCACATGGTCTTCCCAATTTATTAACAAAACGTAAGCAAAGGGCTAGTTGTTCTTTATGTGATACATCACTAGATTCATCAGCTAAGATAGCAAAGTGATCTTCACCAATCTCTTCAATTATTTTCTTTCTAGTCTCTATGGCGAAACATGAAATAATTTGTTTCTGGATCATTGGGCTAGTTAATGAGCAATTACCTGGAGCATTGTTCAACACAAACTTGTTCACTTCTTCACTATTTGTTGCAAGAAATTTCAACAATTCTATAAAGTTGCCTTTGTTGCTAGACTCTTCACTTTCATCATGTCCACGGAAAGCCAACCCTTGATGCAAAAGAAACTTGATACATCTTAGCGAATAAGTCAATCTGATCTTGTAATGCTTTATTTCTTCATCACTCCACTTCTCAATTTTATTATCAATTGCTGCATTAGGATTCATATAGCCAATGTACTTCTCTTGAGCTTCCTTGTGTGCCTTAGATTTATGATGCTTCAAAAGTGAAGTATCTCCTACATTCCAATTTCTCCATCCATCTACAATAAATGCATCTATTCCTTTACCCTTGTATTTTTTGTTTTTGAACAAATAGCACACAAAGAAAAACACGGAATCCTTCTTGATGCTATATTCAACCCAATCATATTTGGCAAACCATATACATGTGAAATTACGATCTCTATCTCCAATTTTCCTTTTTGGAAACTCATGAGCATAAGGACGGAATGGCCCTCTAAGAATGTATGCTTTCCTGACTGCATCCTGATCATTAGTATGATAATTTGAAATGGGCAACCTTTTACCTGGATCATGTGGAAGGCGATCAACATCGTAACCTGAAGGATTTGGTTCTACAGCAGCAGCAATCACATCTTCAGTTGCTTCTGTTACGGAAGGATCAACAATTTCTTCAATGATCGTAATCTCCTCTTCCACTTGATTTTGCTCTTCCACAACAGGAGTTGAACAAGCACGTTTCTTTGTAGCTTGTTTCTGAAACATAGAAGCAATGTCTCCATCTCTCTTCATAGTTCACAAATCCTACAAAGCACAAAGGACATACTGTATAAGTATAATCAACTAATTCATCCTTATTTCCTAATTCTCAGTTCTCACTGCCTACAAAAGTACACCTACACAGCTTACAACAACATCAATTGAACTAATTTGAGGATAAATTGAACAACAACTAACAGTTAGGGTTAGAGATTTAGGGGAAAATTTCTTCAGTGGCAGTACCTTTGCTTCAGCAGGGAGATGGAGGGGATGCCGGGCGATGCGACGCACGAGAGGGACTGAGGGAGGGCCGGACTCCGGAGGGGATAGCCAGAGCCGGACAGGGCGCCGGCGCGGGGCCGCAGGTGCGCGGAGGGTGCTGGGTCGCTAGTGGCGGGCGCCCTGGCCTGGCAGCCGGGGAGGCCGGCCGGGCAGCCGGCGGCCGGTGACGGCGGGGGCTGCGCCTGGGCGCCTGGGTGGCTGGCCGGCTGGGCCCTGCACCGCTGCGCAGCGTGCGCACGCCGCTCGCCCGCTCGGTCGGCGTCCGCAACGCGTCACGCGCAGTGCTGGCTTCTGTCTCGCGATGGGAATGGGATACGGCAATGGGTTTTTTTTTTAACAGATGGATAGCTTTGTTGGGCTGGGCTGCTTGGGGTATGCCGTGCCATACCCGGACAGCCCATTAGCTCCGCCCGTGCATAAAACCATCGATAAAACAAATTGATACTCGATATGATTCGTATTTGTATCCGAATTTGAATTAAAACATATTCCATCTGAATCCATCTCTAATCGCCACCTGTGAAGTGTGAACCTCGGATATGCATGCGGCGGTGCCATGGCCTTGTGTCAGCAGTGCTGACGACGACGATTCCAGAGAACAAGCCGCTGGTCAGAAGATTCAGAAGCTGCAGTTGGGCCGCATCGAGGCAACCAAAACGTCGGCCCAACTGCAGGATCGTCCGCCGTTAGCGAATGGGTTTGAGCGGCCCAGGAGTGATTGATTATTCCGATTCATCATCCTATGTCCTGCTACTTGTCCAAATACGTACGCTGCACATTGTTAAATACTTAAATCACTTCTTAAAAAATCAAATCACAAAAAATCATCAATTTTTTGCACTCTTGTTGTGAGTGCGGTGCCTTAACTAACTTCTAATTATGTTTCTCATCGTTACCCTTGTCACTGAACTCTTGGTTTCTTTAGTAAGCTGCTACTGAGAGAAAAGGATTGCTACAGCCTACAGACAGGTGGGCAAAACACTAGCACTATGGATGTTAGTCTAGTCGGTAGTGCTGATATCTCAGATTGTGTTTTTAATAATGTTTTTACTTTAGCAGAAGCAATGGTACAGCATTGTCTCTGATTTTTTTACTGTGATCTAAGGCTTCGAATGTAGCATCTAACACGGTGGATTAAGTCAATACTGAAGTCACGTTACAGCCAAATGATATACTGCTTGATGGCTTTTAGTAATTCCTACAACTGGAAGCCACTGCTCTGCACTTTCTGTCATCATCTTATCTTGCTGAAGAATACTAAAGTTTCCCCGGTGTCATCCTCTGTTGAAGAACATAATGCCCAATTGAAACAAATGTGAATGTTCTTTGTATTGGTACTGCTGCTGGTCTACAAAGTAAGGAGTTGCAAAGATATCCAAGAAGTTGTACGGAAGGATGGAAGAAGGTTCATCACACGACGCCAACAAGGTGTAGGATTAAGATGCCAGCCCCAGTAATCAGGAAGAATGAGGTCGAGTACAAACAATGGCTAAACTAATCTAACTGCAAAATTTGTCCATCTTCCGTAAGGCCGACGGAGCAACTGCTCCAGCGGCCGCAAGGTGGTTTCGGCCCTCGCGTCCCCTGGAAACAAATTTTCTTTATGACCTAACGGGATTATAAATCGCATCATAGAATAAACGGAAACATAATGCAAAACGGGGATAAACAAACGCACAAGCTGGACTTAAAGCATCGCTAGCATAAACCAAACCGTCATTCTAACAAGGGAAGTGAGTGCATTCTAGTGCATCGTTCGCGGCTGTAAAAACTGTGGCAGTCTAACAAAAGTCTCAACAAGTGAAATACAGCATCCGACACATGCTGAATCACTCAACTCTGAGTATTCAACTCACATATTGCAGTTCTGTTTGAAATTGCTAGAAGTATTTAGTAATCCAAACTACTGGAAGCCATGAACAAACACTTTTTGAGTCCTCCATAGCTTGTATTGCTGAAGAATGTCCCCATGTCGCCCTCCATCTAAAGCGCCGTGCGCCTAGCGGTGCACACAAAAATAGTCGAAAAATTAGACTACTTTATATACAGATTTATAGCATTTCTCTATTTTATTTAGCTTCAAGAGAAAAATAATACTACAATATTTTAGATCAAGTAGAACATTATCAATAAATTTTTTTGCTGTGGTATTTTGCCGAGCTTTCATTAGCTTCTATCCATTCCTCCCTTTCAATTTCAATCTTAATTTCCAAATGTAGCATTTTTCACACATGCAGCATCCTATCGCCACCATAACCATTAGATATTTGCAATACACCTAAACAAACTATAACTTTGTTAGGTAAATATGGAGGCTGCACATATGAAAACTTGCTCAAGTGGCATATTTTATCATGCCAGCAAGATGGTGACTACCTGCTAGGAGCCAACTAGTCAGCTAAGTCCCTGAAGTGAAGACAATATGGGAAACAGTAAGAATTTCCAGCCATGGTTCAGGATCACAGCTGAAAGAAGGGAAAAACTGCAATCTACAACAAACTAAGAGAAGGTTGATTTGGGTTTGGTCTTACAATATTTACCTGCTGCTAACAGCAGAAGCAATGTTCTAAATAATAACATTATCTGCAAAGTACTTCGAGTAAAACTCTTCAGTTAATATAAAAAAACGGATTTTAGTATTTATAACTCATCTTATGACAAGCAATGAAACTGTTCGTTGTTCCTACTTCCACTTAACCACATACCCTTTAGTTTTGCTTTACAGCATAGAACCAAGTTTCTTTTCGATAAAGTAATACAGTTGCTTCGACCATATGCATATATATATATATATATGATAGATCTATTTATTCACATAGTGCCTGCAGCTTAATTATGAAGTCGACGATACAAAGCTTGTACAGAACAAAATGACCTAAGGAATAAATTAAAGTTGCTCCAGTGGCATATTTTAACTAAGATAAATATGGAGGCTGCACATATGAAAAGTTGCTCTAGTGGCATATTTTATCATACCAAGAAGAAGGTGACTACACGCTAGGAGCAAACTAAGAGAAGGTTGATTTGACATTTCTTACAATATTTACCTGCTGCTAACAGCAAAAGTAATGTTATCTGCCAACTGTTTTACTGTAACAACATGGCCATTCACTGATCTGACCAATCAAATGAAGTAATAGTTCCTCCAATAGATGTATTCATTCACATAGTGCCTGTGCTTAGTTATGATGTCGACAATATGAAGCTCATATGCAACAAAATGGACTGAGGAGTAAATCTTGTGCCTAAACAACAATTGTACCACACCTGGTGATAAATGGTGAACAACAAACATATGTCGTGGGGCAACACTAGTGCAGCCATGCTAATTCTTCCTTTAATATTAGATTATATCGTGTGCCAATAAGAACTACAATTTTCAACTAGATAATAGCATAAGCAAATAGTTAAATATCACTGACCAGATATGAGATTAACACATTGACCAGATATGAGATTAATGCGTTGCATAATGTAAAATACTTAACCAAAAAGTACAGTACTAAACAGGTCAACCAAATACAAACCTCACAGGATCATTCCTTCAGTACAGGGAAGATGGGAGGCCAAGACATCATATAGGGACGGATCCAACATCCATCTGAATCGTAGTATTCATTCTTCTCATACACATTACGGAGTGCCCTGCTCCTAACATCCAAGTAGAGTATACACTGACCCATATCCAAGAACGCAAACTCAGCATTGTCCCCCACCGCCTTTATGCAAACAGCAGTAGTATGCCCATCCTCATGCAATTCGTCACCCCCAGATTAGCACACATATCACGCAGAAAAATGGTATCAACCAGCGACCGATCTCCCATGCTGCCATTGGTTCCCCTGAGGAGCCAGATGGAACGCTGGAGCTCCTTTAGATGAACAAGATAAACCCCAGAATCATTGGCCCGTGACAGCACCGTATTTCCTTTGTTTAAAACCCCATCTAGGAGGTCGATTGTGGGGTAACTTGATGATGTCAAATCCAACACGAGAATGCTGGTCCTGGTGGCTGCCACATAGAACTTGTCTTCAACAATCAGATTGTTTGGTGACCGTGGTGCGAAGCAATTAAGCTGTGTTCTTGCTGAAAAAAGCATGTGCCAGACGTTGTCTTGCAACTAATATACGTACACAGATCCCCTGTTGTTCATTATGAACTCCATTGTGAACCAGAAGTACGACAGCCCATACCCAGATTCTTAGATCACTGGTCATGGCCAGTGAGCCCTCATGAGAAATCATTGGTAGGTCCGGGACAGTGACCAGACCCCTGGCAGTGGAGCGGAGTGTGCACTCCGCGGGTGAACTTGTACTCTGCAGGGTGATATAAACTGATGAAGACTCTGCCATTCCGGCAGTCCACGGTGCGCAGTGTTGGGCCTTCGTAGCCGTTCAAGTTGAAGCACCCGCGGCGGCTACGCCATAAAACATTTGTACCGGCAGCTAAAATGCATCTGTACTGGCGAAGTATTTGACATCCGCTAGTGTGCCTAAGCCAGCACAGATGAGAATTTACGCTGGCGGGAGCTGACCGCCAGCACACATCGAATTTATGTTGGCGCCCTTTACATAACCACCAACACAGTTGATTTTTTGATTTAAAAAAAAAGCATGCACGGCAGCCTATGGCCATCCGTAGGGCCCACAAAAAAAAAAGCTGCGACTGCCCCTACCGCTTGCAGGCCGCCGGAGCCCCAGCTCCAATGGGCGCGCCGCGCGGTCGCCGCTCCTATCGTCCGCCGCCGCCGTGCCCAGTCAGCCGTTGGGGCCTATCGCCACTGCGCCCGGGGCCTGTCGCCGCCGCGCCGGATCGCCCGTAGGCCACTCCTGCCGCGCCCGGTCAGCCGCCGCCCTCCGCTCCCGCACTCACTACTGGAGATAAGAGGGAGAGAGACAAATGTGAGGGCGGAAGAGCAGGGAAAGAGATAAAATGAGCGGGAGCTGGAAGATTTTTGGAGAGGTGGCTCTGCTCGAACGTGCCACATGTTGGCTCCCGCTTAGTGCTGGCGGGCGATGTGTCTGTGCTGATGGATGTGACATTATCGTCCGCCAGGACAAATCTATCTATATATATATAAATTTTTATATAATTAAATTAGTTTAAAAGTTATTGAATTTTCTACAACAGAATATATATATATATATATAGTATTATACATGTAAAATTATATTAGGATATATATGATATTTGTTTTTTAAGTTAGTTGACAAGCTTAAAGTGTGACTTAAGTTCTATGAAACATTGTTAGTGAAGTATACATTTGTGAATAACGTAGAGTCTAATTTTTGTAGACTCACAAAATGACTCCCTGCCAATTTATATAATTTTCGGACCATATTTTCATATTATTAGAATTTTTTTCACCTAAAGTTGTAATAGAAGTGATAAATACATTAACAAACTTGTGAAATTTCACATGTACTTTCATGATTAGAGCTAAAATGGAACATATTTCCTTATTGTCATTTTTATGCAATTTTTTAATCTTATTTGTAAAAACATTAGTTCAAATATCAATTAATTTCAATAAACGTGGTTATAATCGTTTAAATCATTAGAAAATTGCAAATCACTTCTAGAAATTTTGAAACTCCTACACAATTGCATATATTTAGTCTAATACATGTTAAAAATATATTGGGATATGTACGATTAAGTTTTTGGCTAGTTAGAAACTTTTAGCCCTCCTCATCAATATAAATTGAAATGCATTTTGCTGACGGGTGACATAAGCACCCGCCAACACAAATGCATTTGTGCTGACGAGTGGGCTGGCCACTGCACCTTTTGTGTTGGCGGGTGGCATTCAGGCCCGCCAACACTCAAAAATCAAGGTGCCAGCACAAATCGTTTCTGCGCGTAGTGATGGAGGTGAGCTTTGGAGGCTGAGGCAGCATTGGAACGACGTCGGCCAACCGCCTCTGGTGGTGGGACAAGCTGGTAAGGTAGAATCCGAGGAAGCGGGGTGGGTTGAGATCGATGAAGCGGCGGAGGAAGGTGGGGTCGGAGGCGTGATGGAGCCAGCACTTGGAGACGACGACGGCACGAATGAGGTAGGTGGAGGATCTCGCGCTGGAGGTTGTCATCGCTGAGCACCACCTCGATCGCGGCTGCGGATGCCGCCGCCGGCAGCAGCGGCGGCGGGCGGGAGGGCCCCGTCCTCTCCACTGCAGCATTCGTTGCGGACACGCGGCGCGGGTCAGAGAGTGGGATCAGGGCGGTGAGTCTTGGAAAGGAGAGCTGCAATTGAGGAAGAGGAACTAGGGTTTAGGTGGATGACGGTGGATCTTGAACCAAATTGGGTGAGAAACGGGAACGTCCCCTCGATCCTAGCTTCCATGGCGGCGAGGTGAGGAAGGATTGAAGAGGGGGAACTTTTGGCTAAATGAACATGTTCAAGGAGCAACTTTTTGGGCTGACATTCTTGCTGATGTGGCGTACCAATTCTCATTCTCTCATGCATATTACCCAGTTGCCATTACATAATTTTCGGTTCACAAAATAACCTCAACATGTTAACCTGGAATGAGCAAACTTAATCTGGAAGTGATGATTTGGACCTACACACTAGAACAGAAATATATGCAACCAACGCGCTAGCTAGAACTGAAGCACCGATTGCGAAATGCCAAAATCCAACATGCATCTGCCTCCTTCGCCGTTCTCGCTAGCTGGCCACTTGCCATGGCAGCTCAGCATTAATGTGCGTTTTGCGTAAATGGGCCGTTTGCACGAAGCGTAAATGGGCCGTGTCACGAAAGCCCGACCCAGCCCAACTCCCAGTGCTTGGTTCGATTGTGATAAGCATCGGACGGCTGAGATTCGCTCTGCCGTGACGGTACGACGAAGATAAGTGACTGACACTGGTCAGCCTGGCCAAGCGAAAAGAGAGAGAGAAAAAAAAGAACAGCGAAATGCCACTCCTGCTCCTACCGCCAACGGTGTGCGCCACCGGAGCAGCGGCAGCGCCGGCGTCGTCGGCCGCGTTCTCGCGGCCTCCGCCGTCTTCAAGGCTCCGCTGCTCCCATCTCCCCTTCGCGTTCCCGCGCCTGAGGAAATACGGGCGCCGCCACCGCGAGCCCGTGGCTGCCCCCACCTCCGATGACAACGACGAGGAGGAGACGGAGGCGGAGGACGGAGACTACGACGACGACGACGAGGAGGAGATAGAGATGGCGGTAGACGAGGAGGAGTTCCTGGCGACGCGGCCCAAGCCGATGGGGTTTGGCGAGGGGAAGACATACTCCACCGACATTGAGGAGCAGCTTCTCCGGGAGATGGGCCTCGGCGGGGCGCGGAGCAGAGGCGATGCGACCTCGGCTAAGCGCCGGGAGGGGAACGGTTCCGCCAAAGAAACAAACTCAGGTTAGTTCCCTGCTCTCCTATCGCTGTATATTGCTTTCTCCTTCCTTATCATTACGAGAGCAGGCAGTCAGATAATGCAGTAGTTGGAAAGGCTCAGTTTCTCCACATCTTCAGAGGTCACAAGAATATGAAGTTGCTTCATTTGAAATGCTAGCACGATGCAGAAGAAGATCCGCTGTGAGCAAATGAATTACGAAAATAGAAATGTAGCCTTGCAGCATCCTGCAATGTGCGAAATTAGATGACATCGTCAGGAAAAAGCTCTAATGCCCTTAATCACTATCACTGTACCTTATGGAAGGTAACACCTTGATACAAATAGCCCTTCAACTAGTTTATGCCCCAAATGATGTTTCGGATTACAATTAAAAAGAAAAAAAAACATTCACGCAGACATGCTCGGTTGAGGAATCTGTTTTCTTCAGTGCAAAAGTAATAGTGCGATGAGCTAAACAAATACTATTGAATTCAATGATGTTAGAGCCAATGCTAAAAATATTTTTTCCCCAATTTTTCAAAGGCTTTTACGGATGTGTTCAAGCTACATCAAGGATGGCCCATGGCTTGCACACTAGTTTTAAAATGGACAATTCTTAATTTGCCATTTCAAATCTCTCCAATTCAAGAAATACCATCACAAAGGACCTAATCCGAAATATGCAATCCATGGTGCAAACAAGCTGCGACAGAAGCTTGTAAAGTCCCTTTTACTCCTTTCTTCTTCCTTCATTCGTTTGCCTTTTTTTCTCCCGTCATCTTCAATTTCTGACTTGAATTGATTTTGTGGCACTTGACCTTTTGGTTTCTTTTGGTTGCCTTTTATGGATTTAGTCAAACAAGAGGTTTCATTTGATTCCAAGACATCGGATCCAGTTGGTTGGGTTCCTTTAGTTGCCTCAATGTCAGATTGCTTGTACAGTTTGGAAGCATGGGGCAAGGAGATGAAGCACCTACGTGCTGGCCGAGAAGTATGCCGGCAGTGCGGCAGCCATGGTGAGCTTGTCCATGAACTGCTAGCTCTTGCTCCTCGACGACTTGGAAACCCACGGCACCATGTCGCGTCACCGCCAGGGTGAGAGACACAACAGCAGAGAGGGAGCTCACCATGTCTCGTTCACCGTGCTTCTTATGGGAGTAGAGTGAGATGGGCGGTATTGTATTGCTCTGTTCTTTTGAGGAGGATAGATATAACTACACAAGAATAGAGGCAGAGCTAGAAGCCTAGAATGACCGGATGTACAAGATGAGGGTAATATTGATATATTTCGGATTAGTTCTTTTGCGATGGCGTTTTTCTGATTAGAGACATTTGCAGTGGCGAATAAAATATTATTCCTTTAAAATGAAGAACACATGTTCTCTTTTTCAGGCTCAACAGCATACATGGATGCACGTTGCCAGTCCACTTGACCAGGAAATGCATCTAATCTGTTGTATACTCTATAGACAGAAAAATTGTGTGGACAATAAATGTGCTATGAACAATAGGACTAACTTCTCATCAAAAGCTGGCAGTACTGGTAGACTGGAAATAAATGAAATCATATACATTTAATAATCATTTTCAAGTAACAAAGGTACCGTTAAAGTAATTAAATTGAATATGAGGTAGACAAAGCAATGGCCGTACACTTTGCATGAAAGTGCTTAAACAGTAGCTGAGAAATGTTCAGATTCTACAAACAGTAAGCTGATAATTAGAATTTCGTCACTCCTCCCAACACTAATTAAAACCATCACACAAACATGATCTTTGTAAGTCTTTCTTTCTACCCCAAATCCAGTCCCTAATGTAATGACAGAAATGTATCAAGAAATTGCTGTGTGAAGTTTAATTAAGCCACAGTGAATATTGATCCATGTAAATTGTCTTCTTGTTTCAGCTGAAGAATATATAGAGATAAAATGTTTTTTTTGCTATTATTGTTATTCATGCATAGCCTTCATGCTGTCGGTAGCTGAACTACCTCAGCATTACCTATGGAGATTGTTTGAAATTTACATCACGTCATTTAGCTACTGCAGTAGCTTGAAGGAGCTATTATTGATCATAAACTTTGTTTTTTTATTCATTTTCCATGCTTCATCGCAGATCTTAATGACAAAGGTGTTCAAGTTCGTGTTTGGAACCTCCCAAAAAAGAAAAACATACACAAGGACCTGAAGCAAGCCTTTAAAGGGTTTCCTGGTCTTTTATCTATAGATCCAGCAGTTTCCGCAAATAAGAAAACCCGTGATCCTATCTGTAAGGGTTTTGCATATCTTAAGCTGGAGTCTGCAGATGCTGCAACCAGGTAATTTACTCTTATTAAATTATTTTGGTTTGTTTGCAGCATTCTCTGTTCTTTCCCATTTATTGTCACTATTCCCTACTTTATTGCTTTGTTTCTAAAGGCCTGTTTGCTTCAGCTTATAAGCCGGCTGAAAAGCTGAAACGGCTGATTTATTGTGAGAGGAAAACACTGTTTGATGGCTGATAAGCCAGCTGAATAAGCTGAAGCGAACAGGCCGCATCCATGAAATAATACTGTTAGCTTGTTTTTGGATCTTGTAAATATAGTGTTTAGTCTGACACATGTCATGTGGGGTTCTTGTCACATCAGTGCATAGAGTTTCTTGAATTACACATCTCAAATTACATCCTTCATTGCTTCTCCTCAACATTTCCTTACATCTGTGCCATCCTTGGCTTCTCGAAATCACTCCACTGAGTCAAACTGCTTGCTTTAGCATGCATGAGAACCTTACGGATTCGACTAGGTACTGTGCATCTATTATATTGTTTTTTATTTTCATTTTTGAAAGGAAAAAGTCTACATAACCCCCCAACGTATTAAGGGTTGGTCACATCACCCCCTCAACTATAAAACCAGATGTTTAACCACCTGAACTGCGCAAAACCATTTAAATGACCCCCCGAGGTGGTTTTGCGTAGTGGTTTTGCCACCTTGTCATGCTGAGGTGGACCAAGATGCTGACACGTGGGCTCCACTTGTAAGTTGGCACGTCAGGATCCTCTATCTTCTAATCTTCTTCTCTCCCTCTCTCCCATGGTTGCTCACCTGCTCCAGCACTCCCCTCAACCTGCCCGTCGTCCTTGAGGAGCTGGAGCTACCCGCCGACGAGGTCATCCTTGAGCAACGGGTTCGGGTGTAGGCACCATGGGTTGCTGCTGGCTTTGGTGCCGAATGTCAGGACACCCTTGCTAGGTCCGTGGAAGCCACCCGTGATGTTGCCCTGCTCCAGGCCAAGGTTCTCGCACGATAGATCTGGCAGCCGCTCCGACAACGCCTTCAGGTTGCCATCGTCATGCTCATGCCCTGTGGCCTGCGGGTCACAGCTGTCCTTTGTGTGCCTTGCTGAACCTTTGCTCGCGCACCCACTTCATCAGCTCATTCACCTTGTCCATCGGCTCTGTCGAAATCGGGGGAAGGTGAGCAAAATCAATGACGGGTCGAGCGAAATCGACATTGGGTCAAGGAAAATCGACGGTAGTGTGGGCAAGCTCGAGGCAACAGATCCGCCGCTGGACACCACGCAGAGCAGATTGAGGCCGATGACCAGTGCATGGTCGAAGTGCACAGCAACCTCGGGTCTCCAGGGAGGCGTGTGTGCGGGTGTTGGTGGAGGCGGAGAACTGCAGAATGGGGGACCTGCACTTGTCGCTCATGGCGGAGAAGAATGGAGTGGCCAACCGCCGGTGTGCGTCGTCGGAGGATAAGAACAAAAGGGGCCAGCTGTGATTTTTCTCAGAGTTGGTGAGTCATGTGGGCTGTACTGAAATAAAAAGAGTAGAATTTATGAGGATCGGTTATTGTATCGCTTACAAGCAGCGTCCACGTATCAGCTAGTCTATGTCATTATTTCAGTCCACCTCAATGTGCTAACATGGCAAAACCACTATGCAAAACCACCTCAGGGGGTTATTTAAGTGGTTTTGCGCAGTTCGGGGGGGGGGGGGTTAAACATCCGGTTTTGTAGTTGAGGGGGTGATGTGATCGACCCTTAGTACGTTGGGGGGTTACGTAGACTTTTTCCTTTTTGAAATCTTCTAGTCATCCTGCTCTTCCGTTCATCCACATGTCTGCAGACACTAATTTGCATGTGAAATGCCAATCTGACTGAAAAATGCTCGTGTTATCTTATTACATCAACCCACCATTTATAAGTACTTTGATCTATCAACTTATTCTGAAGCAATTATTGGAAGTACAATGATCTGAAGCCAAAGGCCATTGGAAAGAATACCTAACTCTTCAGAAATAGTGCATTGCTTAACCGATCAAGTGGGCATAGTAGCTTAGTTTTTCCAGAATAGCCTGTACATGTCCCTATTACACCGTCTTATTCCAAACTATTTTTCTATGTCTATGTAATACTTGAGAGCATTGATGCCTTCGTTTTTCCTCTTCCTAACTCTTCTCATATGTTCCTTTTCTCTTCAGCTATTTTGGAACACGCCTTAAAAACTCCCTATCCAATGAATTTAAAGGTTATCAGCTTCTTATTTCGGAGATATCTCTCATATTAGACTCGGCAGATCTGTTCCACAAAATCTTTTTTCCCCATTTGTTGCAGTTAACTTTTCACAGTTTACATTAATGCTTTATTCATTATGTTACAATGTGCCTTACTCTTAGATTTTGTATTACTGCACACGGATAAGTTTCTGAGAATGTATTTATAACTTGCTGTCCAATTATCTGAACACTTTTGTACCTTTTATTTTTAACCACTAAAGGCATTTACTACTTCCTCTGCAGATTCGTTGAGATATACTCTCGTAAACCTGTGCCATTTGGCAAGGTTGAGAAGCCAATCAGTTGTTGTATTGTCGATGGGAACAGCTCTGTTGAGCCTTCAAATAAAGCGTCCAATGCGACTCAACCAAGATCGAAGCTCCAAAATTTGGTGGCTGCAAGTTGAGAACACATTGATCTGTCATCCAGTAGTCATGCATATACTTCTAAAGGTCACAAGTTTGCTGAAGCTTTGGTACACAGATTAGATAGTCCCCTGTATTTGGTTAGAATTCCTTAGAAATGCATCATCGAGCAATTTTGGTGGTGTTACCCACGCTGAAACTAATTTTCATGTGAAATGCCAATCTGACTGAAAAATGTTCGTGTTATCTTATCACATCAACTCACCATTTATAAGTATTTTGATCAATCGACTTATTCAGAAGCAATTACTGGATATCTGCAAGTTTATGCATTTTCTGCGAGAACAATACATCATCACTTCTAACGGGAATGTCAAGAAATGTGAGGACAATCCTGAAACATACTGCCACTTTAACATGCGGTGACCATAAACAGCCTGTCAGCCCCCGCATCTTGAGACCACATATAGAAGGCAGCTGCTCAGATTAACACTGAATACCACCTTAAGAGCATTTAGACACTTTCTTAGTAATAACAGTAACAGCCAACAGGTCAACTAGGAACAGAAGATCCAGAGAGGGAAAAAAACCGTACAAGTAAACACGCTTGGCTTGTAATACGTGCAAAATATCTGCTGTACAGTGTACACACAAGCATCATCAAGACGGCTAAGTACTTCAAGCATTATATTGACAGCGGTGAGCAGTTCATTGATGCTCCAGCCTCTTCGTAGCATTAGTCTGATCTTTCTTTCGTAACATTGCAGTCCCTTATACTCCTGCCGTTGCACAATGTTTATCCATAGCACACAATGCGCACCAACCAATTACTTTTTTGTTTTTGACAGACACTAAAACCAAGCACTAGTTTTGAGAAAAAAAACAATATAAAATCACCCATGCCTTACGGAACTTATTTCGAGACCACGGACAAACATAGTAGAACCGGGCTAGCATAAATGGTGAATTTGTCAATGGAGGAACTTCCATAATAAGAAAAAAGGTTACGAACTCCTGAAATAAAGTTGAAGAATGCCAAAAATCACTACTAAATTACAACTACTTCACTTAAGAACAGGATGCATCAATGTTAAAAAAAATTCCCCCATCGCAAACACGTTTAAGGTGGCAAATGACCATAATAATACAACCCTATCTCTGTATAACATTGTTGGGAGGGAGGATTTCCGTCAGTCTCCATTGGCCACCTTCAAAATGACAATACAACTCAGCCATCTTAGCTCAAACAACATTTCAAGAAATTACAACATGCATATGGCAGTTCAAGTACCAGATTCCACACATCTACAGAAGCTATCCTACAACTTTGAATGCACACTAGTTGACGATGTTCATATGGCAGAGTCCTAAATGATGCCCATAACAAACAACAATGGCAGACTAAAACCTACGCAACAAGTCCAGCACAAGATGTTACATAATAAAACATTCAGATCCATCATTTGGATTTTGATCCATCAGCACTTTTACGATCATCATACACAGAGGCAAAGAAGGTGCTCTGATTCTTCTGAAGAAACCTGACAGCAAACCCATCAAATGGTTTAGTCAAGTAAACCAGTTTGGAAACATACAAGCATAATACTAAGCAAGATAGCATACTTGAGAATGTCCAGCAATTTCTGCTGTAGCTTGTTCAGCGCATCTTCTTCCATATTGACAAAAGCAAGCAACTCCGGCAATTTCACTGCAAAGTGGTGCAAGCAAACACTTTAAATACTTACTTATTAAGTAGACAAGGGCATGGACAGACACAACATGCTTGGGCGAAAACTAACTATTAAACAAAGCAATATCAATTATACTTAGCCATATGTTAGTAATATGGTGCGCAAATAAAAAAACAAATTCATCACTTTTATAGTTTTGGGGAAGTCTTCTCACACTGAAGCCTTGCTAGTTGATTACCATATCAACAAATAACATTCATATAAACCACCCCATCTGTATCCCAAAAAAAAAAAGACTGCTTATCATTCATCTAGAGGAAGGGGATGTGGTCTATGCACAGTTGCACACCCACCCAAACATCATCATGTGCCCCCTATCAAGTCCCACAGCATTCAAAGTTCAAACACCAAAGACCAGAAATGGTGATGCCGTGATGGTCTACCACCCTGTAAAATTTCAAGTACTTAATTTCCATAGTAACGAAGTAATTTTTAGTACTTAATTTCAGTAGTAACGAATTAGTTTTTTTAGGGAAAGACTTACCTTTTCAAATTGTTATTTGTTTTTGTTTCTTTGCAGAAGCATTTTATTATTTTGTCTCTTCCAGCACAGATTGGAATTTCAAACAAGGAATTTGGAGGATGGCAAACCACTTACGCCTCTTTTTCTCCAAACTTCTTTTGAGTGTTCTCTCAAAAAGTTTCCATACTTAGGCTCTCCAGCATTTTTAGGAGGCCCACCGACAACTGTTACCCTTTGAAATTTATCAAGAAAGAATTAACCAAGTTTTTAAACCAACTGTATCTATCTCCCTCTCCCAAATCCCTTCACCTTCAGCTGTTGACATCACAAACAGCCATCAGCACAGTGCACCGTGTAATGATCTAAGGACAACTATACCTATGACCTATCTACCATGAAGATGATGCATTGCCTTAAGTACGAAATTCAAAGAGCCTGGTGTGCAAGAGCTGCAGCAAACAATAACAAGGAATACCATGGCCAAAGTACCAGTGAGCAGGAAATAAGGCATGGGAATTACAACGTTGCAGTATCAGCAGCCATGATAAAATCGGTTGCAAAATTTTCATTTTTGTCACTAAGACAGGTTCTCACCATCCCAATTCAGATTCCTATTTTACCACTAAAAGATACAACAAAAATGAGATGAATAAATGCCTTAGTGGTAAAACAAACAATTAATAGTATAATAGTATAACAATGAACATAATTGTCTATGACTTCTGCAAGAGTATATCCAACTGAAACAGAAGGAAATGATCAAAGAATAAACCAAAAACATAAAGTCTCATGCAATTGGCAGTTGGACATACCAAAAAGACGCAATAGATGCTCAGCTCCATATACAGTTGAGGGTGAGACGTCACCTTTAACTTCTTCAGTATACTGATCTCGCTCTTTCTTATACAAAAGCATTGCGGGCAATGCTTTATCAAAGTAGCAGCGTAATCCTTTCAAAACCTCAGCATAGGAGTCATTTATCCTTCAACACAAAAGATAGAAAAGCTATAACTATAGAAGGGAAAACCAATGCTTGGTACTGACAAACGACCAAAATGAAATTGTTTTAAAAAAAACTAGATCCCGGGGGAAAGACTGCCCCACGACGTTGCTTTAAGAAGAAGCCTAAACCACTTCTGGATCTAGAAAAAGCCCGAAAGGCACCCAAGCGGCATTCTCCGCGCCGGCAGCTGAAGGTAGTTTGCACAGCAAGGGACCTTTGTTTTAATCCAGCCCCTTTTAATTCACTCCCATGGGGAGTCGAACCCAGGCCTGCTGGGTGCTAGCGCTACTCAGGTGCTCTATCTGCTAGGCCAGAAGCCCTTTCACAACCAAACCAAAAATAACTTAAAAAACTAGATGAATGATAAATTACTTTGGACCAGGATAAAATGTAATTATAAAAACTGTAGCATAATAATAGAGTTTGAATAGCCGCAGTTTACCAATATGAATAATCGAGCTGTTATTTCATTAGCTGAAGCTGTCAGAAAATATCAGCACACTGATGTAATTGAGAGGATTGTAATGTTAAAATTTTCAATATGAATAAGCGAATACCATAAAACACTAAATACTATATTTCTTTTGGCTGAATGATAATTAAAATGTGCTTCCTTCTATGGCCTTGAGAAAATTTTGCTTCCTTATCTGACACCAACTTTAACTTTCATGCCTTTCATAGCACTGCCATCTATCCGTTAGCATATTCCGTCAACTTATTCCTTGTCCCATGTCAGATTTTAGATGTGAGGGCCAAAATAACCTCCCTCTCCCCAGGTTAGCGCAACATTCGACCATGAGGACGCGGTGGAGCCGTCACTGACTGGTGACCGCGGCACGGGTGGCTACGACAACATGCCTCATCTCGTCATGCGCGGGAGCAGCGTAGCGCGCGAGAACGGCGGCATGGGAACCCGAAATCCCCGGAGCTACCTCTACCGCCGTAGGAGGATACGGCGAGGAATGGGAGCCGTATCTATCAGCCCGCTCACGCCCAATAATTGGACTCCAAGCACTGGATAATGGGAGCCGTATCTATCAGCCTGCTCGCGCCCAATAATTGGACTCCAAGCACTGGATAATGGGAGCCGTATCTATCAGCCCGCTCGCGCCCAATAATTGGACTCCAAGCACTGGACTTGATGGATAAGTGATTTTTTTTTTCTTTTGTTTTGCATAACGATATTTTGGACTTGATGAATTCTGTGTATGTATGAACACGGATTGTGAGATACGTGTATATTTGTCTTTGGACCTGATGTTTGAAAAGTTACTAGTTAAAAAAATTTACTTGATTTGTGGACAGTATATGCACTTCTGCTATATATATTCAGGAATATCACCTCTATTTCTTATGTGTGATTAGTTAAAAAATAATTTATTACGTGTATGTATCGACAATTGCATAGCTCAAAAAAAGAAAGAAAGGAATAGTTACATATATGTGTTAGTGCAAAAATATTTAAATCATGCATTGAACCTTTTTTGTAATTTTTTCGTTGCACAAATATGTATGCATACTGTATATGGCACACGAGGGCAAGTCGTCTTTTCAAGTTGCACTTAACTGTCAAATGGACGACAGTGTCATGAAAAGCATAAAAGTTAGAGATGGCGTCAAATAAGGAAGCAAAATTTTCTCAGGGGCATAGAAGGAACCACAATTTAATCCAGTGTCAAACAGGGAATTCTCTCTATAGTCAATGATGAGACGAAGACAATGGACATCCAACATAACTATAAACTTATTGCAAAACTAATCACAAAAGTTGTCCAAATGGTAAAGGAATTTGCAGGGTTAGAAGCCAGCTTTATACCAACATCCTGATGGGAACAACCCTTGCTGCTAGGCACAATGAAGTTACATTCTATAATGGTACCAGAAAAGAGAGATCATGGTTCAGGTAATGCTATTGCACAAGCCCATGAGAGACAAGAAACAAAAGTATGCATAAGAAATAAGAATCATGTCTGCATAGTATACTCACTTGTTATCCTTCTTTGCCCGGTGCTCCAAATATCTCTTTAGAATATCATCAACAGTAGGTGACCGTGGTAGTTTTACAAGCTGCAGGCCAAGCAAATCTCATGGTAGTTCAGGATGAATAGCAATGCAAAGCAAATATGGTTATACATTTCAAAGAAAGAAAAGCCTGTCATCAGGCGTTCAGATCCATTTATCACTAAGTTAACTTGCTATTTCAGCTGATAATCATATTTCCCCCATTTATCAGTGGGTCTGGAAAAACAAATGCAAGCTCGAACATTTACAGTATTTTTTTTTTTGGGATCCTACCGCATGGACAAATCAGCTCTTGAGGTCTGATGTGTGTTTATTGAAATGTGCAAGTAATGGAGGACTGGTGGCATTTCTTATTTGACTGCTAGTTCAGCAAGTGTTTTGTAATATTAATTAGAGTACATCATTTTGGTGCTACAGATATGTTATTATTTTCTAATATTCAAGCTGGAGCACAAAGGCTTTTTTTTTTCAATGAGCTTGTCACTTTGGGCTGCTGGATTTCCAAGCCAACTAACACAAAGTACCAGACTACATAGTTTAGGAAACATTAAACTGTACATTCAGAGACAGTAATGAAAGGCGACACAGACAGAGAAGTATTAAATACCTTACCCAACTGGGTGACATTCTCCCAATCATCCACAAGTTGCTTCTTCAGTGTCAAAGGAAACTGTGACACTAGGAGACTCTCTGATGATCTTCTTTCCTTTTCCTGAATCATCAGATATAATAATTCCTATGTTACAAGACTAGTGGTGATTTGTCACAATCTGTCAACTTGCCAGAGAAAGACATCTTAAACAAAGAATTTTAATAGTTTGTGTTATTATGGGTGGGTGCGGGAAACAAATTCATTGTGGTGGTAAAATGAATATAAGATCGCCCCATTTGAATGAACAAGTATCCAACATTCTGAGTGCTTTTATTTTCAGGGATTAATTCGTGTCAGAATTCTTGAAGTCTGAAAATTGAATTTCAGAGTTTGGATCAGCTTAAAAAGCACATCTCCATGAGTTGCCCAATATTTTCTGATGTGGAAGTAGATATAAAATGATGAGATCATCCTTACAAAAAGAAAAAAAATATCATTAACTTGTCGCAAAGAAAAGGACATAGCCAGTTCAAAAATGTAAGTTACAATCAAGGGAAAAAAATTCCCAGCCAATACACATAATTTCCAAAAACTTTTGTGCTTGCAAATACAGGTTATGGGCCCTCCACGCCAAGAAAATGAACTAGAGCATGGAAGACACAACATTTCATTTGGCAAATTGCAATAAATGAAAAAGTAACAGATGCAACTGAACGGCACCAAAGAATAGAAACAAAGTAACAAGTGTATTAGTAATTAGCAAGAGCCTGAAAGGGAAAAATCACTTGCTCAACAATACTCTGTGAAAATGCATAGTTTAGTATCATATTGGACCAATAAAAAGAAAAAAAAGGAATTTCATGGAAAATAGTACATTGTGACATGGAAGATTAAGGAATTATAGTCACCTCAGTCCCAGGCTGACTCTTGCGTTTCTTCCCCTTTACTGAAATTTCAAAATGATAAAGATAAATTAGACAAATATAATACATCACGCAAATGTCAAAGCCGAAAAAGAGTAATGTTTAACTAACAGAAGGTAATAAACGGCACAGACAATACTAAAAGCACTCACCGAGACTCTTAGTGTCGTCTTTATCAGCTTTTGCATCTGCTGAGCAATGATCATAGTCAAGTAAGACATCAAGTAAAGACGATAAAACATGAACAGGAAGATTGTAGGTCTCTTATAAGAATTTATTAAACTTCATAATTGTTTAATATCAAAGGTCATTCACATCCTATCACAAAATTATTCCGGCAATGGATGGTAATTAAAAATTATCTTCACAAAATAACTCCCCAGCATGCAATTTCAGCCTGATCTGTCAATGTTGAATGATCAAAATGTTCAGCTATAGCTACAACATCCCAATGCCTCGCCATTCTTGATTCTACTCTAAACTAGGCACCAAAGAAGAGATGAATTCTTCATAGTAACATGACACTCCCACAGATAGCAAGCAACTGACGCTAATAATTTGGCAGAACTATTAACACAACAAGAAATCCAACTGGACTGCAATCCACACTTGTCCATATACTAGAGAAAGATTTGTTTGAATAGATAATGTAAGCATCAGTTCAGCATACAATGTATCATGGATAGGACTAGAACCTATCAACCTGGCCATCAATCACAGGCTACCAGTTCGTAGAGAAACATAGGGAGACGAGAGCAAGCTAACCATTGGCGCCTTTCAGTTTATGCTGTGTCGACCGTCCAGACTTCATGGATTTGTCAACAACCTGGTTCTTTTCAAGCTCTTGTTGTTTGCGGACATTTTCCTCCGTCAATTTCAATAAGCGGTCATTTGCAACCCATTCATCCCAGCTATATACACATTGGAAATTGAATATGTTAAGAAGAATGTGTGCTTGGTGAATTAGAACAGCAGGGAGGGCAACTAGTTAAGTGTGATGACAACAAAAACAAGCATTTGACATGAACTCATTACTCACGAATAAGAAACACTATCAAAATATGGTCGTTAACCTCAAAAGGCAATGCAGTGGTTCGTTTAAACAGCAGCCAGCACTAAAAATGGGTTGTATTGCTACTAAGACCTCTAAGAAACATCAGAAAAGATATGTGCATGATTTTTTTCGGGTGGGGGGTGGGGGTGGCTTATCTAACATCCATCCACTCGTGGAGTATGAAACACTTACTTCTTATTCCATCCCTACAAGAGAAGACAGAGAATTAGAGAGAAGTAGAAAATCTGCCAGGTATATGCAAGTTCATATGTGGGTAATAAATATCCTGGCGGCTAGGATAGGAAGAAATCATGCGGAAACAATGCATTTAAGCATGCTTACACAATGTAGTGACTTAGACTTACCAGATAATGGACGAAGTAGCGCCATTCATCTTCCAGATTTTCGATTCTTTGAACCTTGTGAAATTGGAAGGGGGAAAATTCCGTTAGCAGTGAATTGAAGAAGCCCAGAAAAAATCTGTGAGTGATAAATTCTAAACCCTAAGAGCAAGCTCAATGTACGCAGGCGGAAGAGAATCGTGGACCGACGGGGCCGGATGATACTGTAACCCTAACGGGGGAGAAAGGAAACCCAACACGGCACAGTGCAGGCTTCACTAGTGAGTGTATCTCGGATCCAGGCCGTCATCATTATGGCCGGAAGGGAAGGGAATGGAAAGCGACGGCGAACCTTGGCCTCGTAGAGGAGGGGGCCGTGGTAGGCGAGGACCCTGTCGCCCTCCTTGAAGGACGGCTCCGACGAGTCCTTGCCTTTGCCCTTGTCCTCCTTCTTCTCCTCCTTGTCGCTGCCCCCGCCGCTCGCGTTGGTGTTGGAGGAGCTCCCCATGGATTCGATTCGCCTCTCACCGGAGCGGAGGGGAGGGGAGCGGAGTGGGAGCGGCGGAGGAGGGGACAGGGGTCAGCCGGACAGGGGAGAGACGGGGGGGAGGAAGAGAAAACCGACGGTAACAGTTTCGGGCCAATGGGCCGCCTTTCTTTGATTTGGACACTGGATGGGCCCAAATGCAACTGCCTGCTGCCGCGATTGAGTGAAATTTAATTTAATTAGCGAAACATGCAAAAACACTTACTGGAGAAAATGAAAATTTTAATATTAAAATGAAAAATAAAATTCAATTTTTCATTTTAGTTAATATTAACTGTAAAATTTAATTTAACGGGGGAGGAGGAGATGAATTTTTTCTGAAGAATAATTAATGTTTTTTTCTCTTCACAGTACGCGTAGACCTGTCTTGACTAACTTGTGAATTGTTTGCAACTCAAAAAAAAAAATTCTCCAGGGCTTTCCATACCAAAAAAAATATTGTACCAAAAAAATAAAAACAGTTAAAAATAGTACTCCTTTCGTTCTAAAAATATGATTTTTAATTTTGTACTGAGTCAAACGTATCTCATTTAACCAAGTTTATAGAGATTTCCAATATCTACAACATCAAATTAGCTTAATTTAAATTCAACATGAAATATGTTAATATATTTTTCTATAAACTTGGTTAAAGTTAGATAAGTTTAATATAGGACAAACAAAAAAAACATCTTACTTTTTGAAACAGAGGATTACTAGTTTTGTCATAGTAACAAAGATCATCACAGTTTATTCATCGATGATATTAGTGCCATTAGTTTTTGCCATAGGTTGGTGTCATTTTGGAGGCAATGTACCAATGTACATTTGTATCCCAGTACTGAATCAATGGTATAATTCTTCACTCAAAATAACAGCATTGTAGTCAGTTCATAGGTTGGTCGTGTCATCAAACTGCAGTGAGAATCAAACTGCATTGATAAAGCTATAAAGATTTTAACATCAGAATTATTTGCATCTTTAGAATTACTGCAATACAATGTCTCGTCATTTGCCTTCTCTACGGCCCCATGCTTGTATATATGGAAACTTGAAAAATTTTCAGATCATTGCAAGCTACATCTTGCTTGCTAGACTGAGATATATTGTCTCTTCAGGTGACGAGGATCCAAATTTAAACAAGGAACTACAAACATTCTAAGAGAGGCTGCCAAGATGATATGGTTACCCACAAAAATATTTTGCAAGTTCTCCATTTCCATTACCTCATAACAGAAACACAAGTGCACAAATAAAATATGCCATATCCAGTGAAGAAACTACAAGGCGTGAAGACAGGTCATATACTAAGATAAATTGTATAAGATCATTCATCTTGATTATTGTCCTCCAATGTGAATGGAAGATCGGAAGACAAATGATCATGAAGGGGGAATATTTTTTTGTTGCCTAGTATATGACAAGACTTCATCTTAGAAAGTGAGTCTAGTTCAATTGGTCCGAGGCAAGGCAGGGGATGTTGTTTTGCACTCCAACTATCCAAGTCCAAACTCTCCTATTTTCCTTAATGAAAATCCACGTAGTTCCTCCTAGATGGGTCTCTCTTTTTTTCACAAGGCTTCATCTCATCATTGTATACTTTTCCTAATAATTGAGAAGCCATATTAAGGAGAGCCATATTAAGATTCACCCCTAACATCACATACTCAAGATCACTATTGTTTTATTGCTCCATTGTTTAATACTCTAAGGTTGCGTTTGGGAACTGGGAAATGAGAATTGGGATGGGGAAATGAAGGAAGAAGGATAACATATCCCTTGTTCGAATTTATGGAATGGGAAAAGAATAGGTATGGGATAGGGATAAGATGAGTTTATTTCCCACTGATGCATACCCAGCAGGAGGGGTGAGTTTTGGCTGGGAAACGAGGAGGGGGTGAATCTGACTTACTGTTTATCTTCTCGGAGCGGATCGTCGGGCACGGGTCGCCTCCTTGCCGATCTCCATCGACGGCTGCTACTGCTGGTCGTGTCCTTGCCGCATTGCCGCAGTCGCTTGGGAATGGCGGCATCTGTCATGCGAACGGGTGAAACGCTGCCGGCACCGGCCCTAGTGGGAACAAGAGGAGCATCTTGCGACTCCCCGGAAGTTCCTAACTCGCCTAGCTGCACAGGTCACCGGAGCTGCTGCACGAATCGCAAGCCGTTGCCATGCAAAGGCTGGAGCTGCCGCTAGAATCACAAGCCGCCATGCTCACATGTGTAGGGGTTCAGAGCTACCGCTTGCCTCGCATAATCTGGCCACTCGAGGGGATCTGAGCCCGATTGGGTGGGACAACCATTTTTGTTCATTTCATCCGAGATTTTGACTTGAGCAAGCAATTGATATAGCGGAGTGGAGTTGGGTGCCAGGAGTTGGATGGAGGGGATGCTGGATGGAAGACATTCTTATTTTTATTTGCTTGCTTCATGGGTCCCACTACTAACCTTATCCCAAACCAAAGAGAAAACAAACAAAGGAAAGGGATAAAATCTGATTTCCCTTTCCCCTTCCCACCTCTTCTTATCCTATCTGATTTCCGTTTTCCTAGTGGTTTGTGTAGTGTT
This sequence comes from Setaria viridis, assembly GCF_005286985.2. Classification (NCBI taxonomy): domain Eukaryota; kingdom Viridiplantae; phylum Streptophyta; class Magnoliopsida; order Poales; family Poaceae; genus Setaria; species Setaria viridis. Next base: position 11,720,385 of record NC_048263.2, on the reverse strand, counting down.
CTTTTTGCAGGTTTTGCTTGTCACTGGTTGGCACTTAGTAGATAGTTATTGTACATTGTACAAAGATTATTAGAACACAAGGGCACCATGACAATGAGCAGGTTCAGGTCATCATCTATTGTTGTTGAGCCCTCAGCAGAAGTCGTCGTTGTGAGTGTTAAAATTGTGGGATCACTAGGTGCAAGAACTAGCGGGTAAACAACTTGTTCTTAGGTGAAAAACAGATCCTTAGATCTAAACAGAAACAACCGAGAGGGGGGGAGAGAGAGTGAGCAAGGGCACTACCGTCGGGCTTGGTCGACGAGCTCGCCATGGTGGTGTGATGGTGTTGACGATGACGATGGCAGCGGCAAGGTGGTGGCGGTACTTCCCGCCGCTTCAGCGCTAGGGTTTAGATTGGGTTCTAGGTGTGTCGGTGGGTTTGGTGGGCACGTCCAACTTTGGCGTGCGTGCCCCCAGCCCCCACCTCTCTTTTTATAGCGCTGCGCGACGGGGGCCCGCAACCATGAGTTGGTTGTGCGCCCCTGATCAGGGTGCTAGATTAGGGACTCCGACTACCAAGCCGGACAAGATCAAACTAACATTCTCCCCCTTGATTTCATCTCATACTTAAACTTAGTCTTAAACTTGGAATGCTTAACTTAGCACCCATTTCATCATAGATCAGTGTATAGAGCATGCCTCGTCATAATAGTCGGTTATGTACTATTAGATTCAACAGCTACAACACACCTTTCTATTTTGAAACAGATTCTTGTTCTGGGCCCTTAGTATCCAAGGATCATAGGCTTTCCCGTAAACCCATGCCGGCAAAGTGTTCTCTGAACACATTGGGCGGTAAGCCCTTCGTGAGCGGATCCACGAGCATTTATTTTATTCTTATATGCTCTAGACTAATGGTATGATTCTGGATTTTCTCTTTCACAACATTAAAACTTGATGTCAATGTGTTTGCCAACACCACTTGACTTATTGTTGTGAGCATAAAATACTGCTGGCTCATTGTCACAGTAAATCCTGAGTGGCCTTTGAATGCTGTCTACCACTCTCAACCCGGGTACAAATTTCTTTAGCCATTTTGCCTGCCCGTGGCCTCATAACATGCTACAAACTCGGCATGCATCGTGGACGATGCTATGATAGTTTGATTGGAGCTTTTCCACGATATGGCTTCACCTGAGAGAGTGAATACATAGCCTGATGTGGACTTTCTATTGTCTACATCTCCCGCAAAATCTGAATCTGAGTACCCTTCTATTTCAAGGGAATCGGTTCTTCTATACGTTAACATGAGGCCTTTCATGCCTTGTGTATAACGCAATACCTTCTTTACCATTCTCCAGTGATCTATTCCTTGATTATCCTGATATCTGCCAAGTATCTCAGTTACAAAAGCTAAGTCAGGGCGTGTACATACTTGAGCATACATTAAGCTTCCAACAGCTAAAGCATATGGGACCACTTTCATTTGATCGATCGCATATTGGTTCCTGGGACTCTAAAATTTTCCAAATCTATCGCCCTTGACAATAGGAGCAGGCGTAGGTTTACTCGCATGCATACTATACTTCTTTAGAATCTTTTCTAAGTATGCCTTTTGAGATAATCCTAAAATCCCCTTTCTTCTATCTTGGTGAATTTCAATTCCTAAAATGAACGAAGCTTCACCAAGATCTTTCATATCAAAGTTCGAGGACAAGAACTTCTTTGTCGCTAATAGCAGACTAACATCAGTACTAGAAAGTAAGATGTCATCTATACACAGGATGAGGAAAATGAATTTCCCACTCTTGAACTTTGCATAAACGCAATTGTCCTCCTTATTCTCATTAGACCCAAACTTTCTTATTGTCTCATCAAACTTCAAGTACAACTATTTGGAGGCTTGTTTTAATCCGTAAATGGATTTCGTCAGGCAGCATCCCATACATTCTTTTTCTTACACGACAAAACCTTTGGATTATGCCATGTAAACATTTTCATCCAAATCTCCGTTGACAAATGTCGTTTTTACATCCATCTGATATAATTCTAAGTCATAGTGCACCACTAAAGTCATTATGATTCTAAAAGAATCCTTACATGAGACTAGGGAAAATGTGTCATTATAATCTATTCCTTCTCTTTGCGTGAAGCCTTTTGCTACAAGTCATGCTTTATATCTTTCTACATTCCCTTTGAAGTCACGTTTAGTTTTGTAGACCCATTTATAGCCTACTATCTTGGCTCCTTTAGGAATTTCTTCTAAATCCCAGACTTTATTGCTACTCATAGATCTCATTTCATCTTCCATGGTTTCAAGCTATTTCGATGAGTGAGCGCTTCTCTTGGATTCTTCAAATGAGGTAGGATCTTCCTCCATTTGAACTTCTTCACTGACATAAACTTCATAGTCATCAGGAATAACTGGCTTTCTAACTCTTTGAGACCTTCTGGGGGCCTCAACATTTGGCACATCTTCCATGTGGGGCTATTGCAGCTCTTCCCCATGTGTAACAACAGGTTCTATAGTATCCTAAAGGACAGATTCCTCATCTTCATTTGTTGCTGCCACGGGAGAACTAACAATAGGTGCTATTACCATAGTGTCCTGCACTGTCAGTGCAGCAGCAGCAGGTATTGAGAAAAAAGGTTCCCGAATCATCGGAGTGGGTATGTATACCTGCTTCTCCTCAAGGCTAATTTCTCAGGGTACTGTGCTCCCCCTGATCATCTCATCCTCCAAAAAGACAGCGTGTCTCGTTTCTACAAACTTAGTATGTCCGTTAGGACAGTAGAAATGATAACATTTTGACGTATCTGGATAGCCAATGAAATGGCAACTGACTGTCTTAGGATCTAGTTTTCCAATATTTGGGTTAAATACTTTAGCCTCAGCCGGACAGCCCCACACACGCAAATAATTTAGTGAGGGCTCTCGTCCAGTCCATAACTCATACGGTGTTTTAGACACCGACTTACTGGGAACTCGATTAAGAATATGAATGTCGGTTTTTAATACCTCCATCCATAAATTAATCGGTAAAGTGGAGTAACTTATCATACTTCTCACCATATCCATTAAGGTACAGTTGCGTCTTTCAGCTACTACAATCTGCAGAAGCTCGCCTAGTGTGGAGTACTGAGCAACTATGCCATTTTCCTGTAAGAACCTTGCAAAAGGTCTAGGAACTTGGCCATATGGGGTATGTCGACCGTAGTACTCCCCCCCACGGTCGGATCTTACTATCTTAATCTTTAAATTATGCTAATTTTCTACTTCAGCCTTAAATATCTTGAATTTATCCAACGCTTCTGAACATTCCTTAATGGGATAAATATAGCTATAATGTGAATAATCATCTGTGAATGGTATAAATGAATCATAAGCATGCATAGATGTCATAGGAAACGGACTACAGATGTTTGTGTGAATTATCTCTAAAATTCATGCGCTTCATTTGACATCTTTCTTAATTTTCTTAACAAACTTTCCCTTAATGCAATCGATGCATTTCTCTAAATCTGAAAATTCTAAGGGTGGAAGAATTGATTCCTTAATTAAACATTCAATTCTTCCCCTCAAAATATAGACTAAACGATAGTGCCATAATTTCGAAGATACGTCATCAATTCTTTTCTGCTTATTTCTTACATTCATAGACGAGGGGGCATTCACATCTCAGCATTTGCAACATTCACATTCTCACAAAGCGATAGCAAATAAAGCTCGTCTTGTCTGAAGGCAAGATAAAGTTAGGCACATAAATTTTACTACCACATCAGAATTGGAGTTAATTTAAGTTTTGAAATATGTACCAAAGGTTTTATTTTATTTCAAGTTTTAGAGAATAGAACTTTAGAATATCAGAAATCATGAAGAACAAATTGTGAAGCTATGAATACTATGAGTACCAGAATTCAAATTTAGGTTTCACATACCAAATTACATATCCAAATAGGCAATAGCATATCCATTGTTTAATGTATAGCTGCTTATCTGTAGAACAAAAAAATACCATGCTATTGTATTTTATTTTGGGTTTTGAAATCAAATTAGAATTCCCAAGAATCAGAATTAAGAAATTTCGAGAATCACAGTTATGCCTTCATCCACAATATAACCATTGATCAGCCAAATAAGCTATAATCTTGGCTTTCCAACCTAGACAAATATGGCCAAATGCAGAACCAGTCGTGTCTGAGATTCATGCATGTTTCGTAACATTCCACGTAACCACATTGCAGGGTTGGATAGTGCTGTTTTGCGTGGAGCACATCTCACTCGTCGATTTAGGCTCTTGGACACAGTATTTGTGCACAGCACACCGTTGTTATTAAAAAAACATTTCTCTGACCTAGGAAGAGAGAGCGCCTGTTAAAAAAATAACCAAAGTGATCTTAGAGTGGGTCCCACCTATCAACCCCTCACTGTTTTTTCCATCTCATCCTCTGCTCGTTGCACAAAGAAGTGAAGCTCCGCTGAAAAAAAAGCCAAGCTACGCCTGTGCGCTGTTGGCCTCTGCTCGACGTGCACCTGCCCGTGGCCTCGCACAGAAGAGGTGAGGGGCTGTTGAGTGGGACCCGCACAAGGGTACTTTGGTCAGTTCTTTGTTGATTCTTTGTTTGACGAAGAAATTTCTCATGACTATTGGAAAGCAATTTGTATCAAGCTCCTATTTAACTTTTTTTCCTTAACGATGACAAAAGAAATGACTTGACCTTTGCTCAAATAGATTCTCAGATTTCTGCGTGTACCATACGGATGGTTAAGAAATATCAATTGAATTTCTAAAATACAGATAAGAAAAGATCATTTTATCACAAGCCAAAGCTTTCCAGAGCCGTCTGCATTGAGTAGTAACAGGCAAGCTTCATGCTCGTCTAGACAACCGATGAACGTTCCTCTTCCACCAGCCAAAATTCTCCAGCAGTGCTTATGCCCCAGATCAACGCCAATAGTTACAGCTGCATCTTTGTCAGCCCCACCACAGATAGCAAATTACAGTCAACTGACTGGCAAGAACAATGAAAAAGAAACCAATTGTCACCACCTTAGTACAACAGCTCATGTTATGTCAGCAAACACATTAATGAGAATAATGGTAATGCATGATGGTAAATCATCCAAGCAAGTTGTACCAAATGTGAAACATAATCTGAAGTATATGTCGTGTTTGCCTATGAATCACACAAAAAGTACATACATAACTAGAAATACGTTTTCTTTCACTCCCTATGAAAAAGGTATATTGTCTTTCGGTCATACCAATATTTCTTTAGAGCCCATTCAAATATTTGTGTAAGAAATTTCCGTAGCAAGGCTTGGGGTATGGTATATTACCTAGTATAGATTGGGTCTGTTTGCGTATTAATCACAGAAAAAAGTACATACATAACAAGAGAAACGAATCACTATACATAACAAGGCTCGTCCTTACCCTCCCCGGCTGGAGGCCGGCCCACAGCTTCCCGGTGCTGCTGCGAGACATGGCGTGGACCATCTCGATGGCGCAGGCCACGGCGGCGCCGCGTGTCCTCGTCGCCGTCCACCAGCTCACCGGCGAGCCGCGAGTAGCGCGCATGCACACTCCTGGAGCCGCTTCGGATGATGGAGCGGCAGCGCGCAGTCTAGTGTGTCTCATTCGATTCGCGGCCGCGGCTTAACGCCATTTACTGCTTGAAGGGGTCAAAGCCGAAGCCCTCGTCAGCCTGCAACGCGCTGCTGCTTGAAGTTTGATTTCAAACCGTCTGACGATTGGGGTTAATACGTACGTGGATTGGTTTAGCTTGGTTCCTGTAGACGGCAAACTGGGTTGGGGTGGTTGGCAGCAAATGTAATCAATGTCGCGGTGTGGTGTGGTTTTGGTTCAGTTACCAGAGACCATTAGCAGCCTTAATTGTACGCAATGCAATCCTTGCAGGATCATTCCATTCCTAACTGATTTCCTTACTAGCCGGGAATAAGGGGACCGGATCATCGTAAAGCAAACAAGTTTGGTCAATTGTCCATCCTCTTATACAATGCTATACGCTTTCTCCACGACTACTAGATCTCCTCCTTATATGGACGTAGTGAACACCATCAGCCACCTGTGTGAACACCGACTTAGCACCGAGTCCAAGTTCATGAACTTTGACAGCACCGGCAGTAGCAACTAGCAAGTCCATCTTAGAAACCAGAGTTATACCCTCGAATCAGCAGAAATGACAACCATTTTGCCACTGTCCAGATTGTGGGGCCAGATGTGAATATGAAGATCTTGTACATGCATTAATCTCACGACCATTTCACTGAACACCTTCACCGACAGCTTAGCTGCATATACCAAAACAGCCCTTTAACATCAATACTTCAAACAAGGTGTTGTCCAAACTTCACATAAGCAATATACTTGCAGCAGTAGCCCACTAACACATCAATCCCTATCATCGAATCATCAACGTATCAAAGAACTCATGCATGCCTCATATGACAACCATACATACACCATTCCCCCATGAGCAAATGGCACCAATAGCAAGCAAGATAGTGGGCAATCAACACATATGTCAAGAGAAATACCAAATCAAGAGTATACACAAAGATTTACATATTTACGTGGAAACCCTTGCGAGCAAAAACCACGGGCGGCGAGCAATCAATCCACTATGAAGATGAAGGATACAAGAGGTGGGAGCCAACAAGGTTGAGGAGGCTCCAAATCCTCACAAATTTCACTCTTCTATCGGTGGATTTGGTAGATCAAAACCTCACCCTCTCCTCTCAAACTCTAGCTACAACAGAGAAGAGCAGCTCGGGCTCCTTTAGGGGCTGATTTTGAAGATTTTCAGAAAGCCCTCTAAAGTTACAAAATGTTGCAAACAATTCCTATTTCAGCTAACCATATGCCTAAGCACTCTTTTACACCATCTATTAGCCAAGATGATGCACAAATGGTGGAATTAGGAGCTGCATATTCTCACACATATGAAACGTGGAAGTGGAATGGCCTGCCACCGACAGCTTGTAGTTTCCAGTTCCATTGTACTCCAGCACATCTGGTAGTGCAATGGTTGGCATGTATGATTGAACAGAGGATGCTTAGCAGCGCAATGCGGTGATAACAAAGTACACCAAGCAGATCTAACCGTCCACCAGAAGAATGTGAATAGGGTGATGGACCCCAGCGGCCGAGGGACCTCAATTGGAGGTGAGGTGAGGTTGTGCCAAGCACCACCTCGTACCTTGTGTATCTCCATCATCATCTCTGAACCCGCCCGCCAGTAAGCACAGGCGCCTACGCACCGTCAGGCATCTACCTGTCGAGCTACATACCGCGTCTCTACACCTGCAGTCGGGACTGAGAAGTCTGACAACGAGGTGACCATTCCGGCAACTCAAGATGGACTTCACTGATGTGCCCGATGCGCAGGCATCGTTGAGGGCCGAGCTGGCGCGCCGGACGGCAACGGCGAACTACGGCGGTGTGTCAGGCATCGGCACGAACTTGGAGAGGCTGAGGCGTGCGTGCTCGACGTAGAAACTATGGAGGAGCGGCGGGTGGAGGTTGAGGAAGCAGCGGAGGAAGGCCAGCTTGGAGTCAGAGTCGGAGCGTCAGAGGCGTCCATGGTGGCGAGCGGGCTCGGCCTCGGCGGGCGCCCCTACTGCCCTACCTGCCGTAGCCGCAGGCGGCCTGCCGGGAGATCGAGCACCACCTCCTCTCCCTGGCTGCGGTGAATGCGCTGGCGGTCAGCTGGGCGCAATGGCGTTGCGCTTTTGCCTGATGGCCTCCGTTGATCACCTGCACAATCCAACACCGGAACGTGGCGACGGCAATCCGATCGGAGGCTTCGGAGCAGTGGCCGTTGCGTTTTTTCCGGGCGCGAAGCTGCTGGCAGTCGGAGACAAACGGCCAACTTAATCTCGGTTTCCGGCATTGCTTCAGCAACGGGCTCGGAATTCGGAAACCGAATTGAAGACGAGTGCAACCTGATCGCATGGCAAGGCATGGGCAACATAAATCCCACAGAAACCCATTCCCTTCCCATCGTGATCAAGGTGCAGCCACTACTACTCTCGCCAGATTCCTCTCCCCTCCAAGAAACAGACAGAAACCACCACCGCACCATGTCGACGAAGGCAGCCCAGATCCTCGGGCATCCGCCCGGCGTCAACTTCCGCCCCGACGACGACGAGCTCGTCGAGTTCTTCCTCCTGCCGCGCCTCCGCGGCGAGGCGTCGTGGTTCCCCGGCGTCGTCGTCATCGACGACGACAGCGCCGCCAACACCCTGCCGTGGAACCTCCTGAAGCGCCACGGCCTGGTCGACGACGGCAACGCCTACTTCTTCGTGCACACCAACAACGAAGTTGCTCGCCAGGATCGATACTGCCCCGGCGACGGGACGTGGGTATCGCAGAGGCAAGAGTCCGGCAGCTCGTGCATCTGCGGCGAGACGATCAAGTGGAGGAGGACCAACCTGAACTTGCAGATGGGCCGCGGCAAGAAGGGCAGCATGGGGTGGGTGATGCACGAGTACACGCTCACCGAGCCGCCGTGCCCGTTCCTCAAGATCTGCCACGTTACCTTCACCGGCCACGGCAAGTGGCGCAAGCGAGTTCCAGACGACGAGTCCGACTGCCAGGCCACCGGTGAACCAGCATCTAAGCGACCTCGCGTCGCCGTCACCGCCGCTGCCGTCGACACCAGTGTTCCAGCGATCTTCCAGCAAGAACACTCGCTGCCTTTTCCGATTGACCAAGGCATCTCAGCGATGACTCACCAGCAACAGATGGTCATGATGCCCATGCCGGACGACAAGAACGACTGCCAACCAGCCAACAGCAGTTCAGCGACTTGTGCATATGGATCGACGATGACGACGGCCGATCAAGACTCCGGCGCGGCGCATGCCTACGCAGGCGAAGAATCGGCGCAAGATACTGATGAAGAAACCTTGGAGTGGTTTAGACTTGACGGCAAAGACTTGCTGGCCGATGCAGAACCAACGGCAGAGCAACACTATGGATTAGACCAGCAGGACCAGCTGTTTTGGAGGTCCATAGGGGTTGACACCGAGAACATAGTTTTCTAAGCCGTTTTGTTCAGTCATCTGGTCCAAGATATGATGTACAGCTCTAATCTAAATTCTAACTCTGTAATTATTTCCATGGTTCCAACACTGAACCAAAGTGCTAATGTTGTAAAGTATGTACTTTCTTTCCATGCTGCGATGACAAAAGTACCTGTGTGTGAACCAAGATGCTGTTCTTGTGATTGTTTATCAGCAATTTTTTTTTGTTTATTCTTGTACTTGTGAACAATATGCATGCTTGATATGAAAATTGTATTCATTTCATCGATACTTTCGTGTGTACCAGCTGATGGCATTTTTCTGTTGAACTTTTGTTTGATGGAAAAAATTTCCCATGAGTGTTGGAAGCAATTTTTGTTCAACTTTATATCTAAACATTGTATCGATTATTTCGACACCAAAATGGCTCCAAATTAAAAAATCAGTTTAAAAGTTGTAAATCTGGTGGAGATCTATAATTTTCGTATAATATTGTCTCCATCCAAGTTCATATGAAAAAGTTACGATTTTTTTAAGGTATGTAGCGTGAGGACGGGACATTATGCAAATTAAATTGCCGATAAGGTGGGTGCAAGAGACGTTCCATCAATTCAAGCCGCTATGGCTATTTAAAATGGCTATAAAAGGTATAATTTTGCATTTTGGGGATATATATTTTTGCAAAACACTAAAATAAAACATATAAAAATGAATTTTTTTTCGGAAAACTGGATAATCGAATGGACTTGAAGAGTGTCGTTTGGTCAAAATCTTAGCCCAAGTCCAACTTCAGCATGGCCCAACTATCCCAGGACGTGGCCCTCTTCAAGCCTAGCGGTGCAGTGGTAGCCCACAGGCGGACCAGGTCTGTTGCGACATTCTCCTCGCCTCGAAACTTTTATTGATCTCTCTTAACTCATTGTGTTTTTCATTTTATCTACAGCTTTTCCTGCAATGGCAATTTATAAGTGTACTCTGATGTTTCAGGTTATAGCATCTATAAGCTAAATAATGCATAGATAGATGTAAAGCTTGAAGCATAGACATGCTCGATAAATAATGCATTTTGTACAGCATAACTAGTAAATGCCAATAAGCACATCAGAGGACATAAATACTATTAATCTGATAACTGTATTAACTACTAATCAACAAATATTACAATCTTGTGTCTGAAATAATGGACCACATACATGGAATGAACCACATGAATAAACTAAACGAAAAGAAAACGACAGCTAAGAATAATCCTTCCGTCACCGGCTCCGCGGGCATCACACTGCCGCTTCCGTCCCCGTCGCCGCCTCCTCTTCGTCATCCTCTGTCTCCATCCGCGCTGCCATTCGTCATCGTCCGCGAGCCGTGTCCTCTCCTCGGTCCGGCGCCTCATCCAACCTCCTCCGTCCGGCACCCCGTCCTCCCCTCCTCCGTCCGGCGCCCGTCCTCCCTCATTCTTCGTCTGCGCGCCGTCCTCCATCCACGCCTCAAGCCCCGATCCGCCTTGCGCGCATTGCCGCCGCGGCCACCCTCGCGCATCATCGACCCCGCACTGTGCCCACGCGCGTAAAACCCCGGCACCCGGCGCTCTAGTTAATAAATTTGGCAGTGATGATGCAAGGCAGTGATGCAAGCTTTTTTTTTTACTTTTTTCTGGTTATATAATTAATAGAAAATTATGGATTAGTAAAATTGTATAGGAAGTTAGAATAAATTTTGGCAGTGATGCAGGTAGTGATGCAAGCCTTTTTTATTTACTTTTTTCTAGTTATAAATTCAATAGAAAATTTTGGATTGGTAAAATTTTATAGGAAGGTAGAATAAATTTGGCAGTGATGCAAGCCTTTTTTTTTATTTATTTCTAGTTATACAATTAATAGAAAATTTTGGATTGGTAGAATTGTACAGGAAGTTAGAAAAAATTTGGCAACGATGCAAGGCAGTGATGCAAGCCTTTTCTATTTATTTTTTGTAGTTATAAATTAATAGAAATTTTTGGATTGGTAAAATTGTATAAGAAGTTAGAATAAATTTGGCAGTGATGCAAGCCTTGTTTATGTATTTTTTTCTAGTTATAAAATTTGGTAGAAATTCTTAGAAATTGTACTAATTAGTACAAATTTTATAGAAATTCCAACAAATTAGTAGAAATCTGTATAAATAAATTACGCTTAAATTTTTATAGAATTCAGTATAAATTTGTATGGTTTCACGTTGTTCTTCTATGAGTTCATGTATGTACATTAACTTGTAATATATACATTAAAGACATTTCATGTAATTAAGTTTCATTCAAGTTTTTTTGTGTATTTTTAGGAAGTTTTCGTGTAAGTTTAATTTCGTGTACGGTTTCATGTGTACGTTTCTATGATTTCATTTATATACCTTAACGTACATGTAATTATGATTTCATAGGTGTTTGGAGTAGTTGAGATGACGGACGACGAGAATGCAAGATTTATGCTGGAGGACATTATTGCTGGTAGAGACCATAACGTAACGTACACCAAAGAAGAGAGTAACCAGGCGGACACATACCTCAATCGTTGAGTGGCCCTTTCCCAATCAGAAGCACAGCCCGATCCATAGGACCAGCAACAGTTCGCTGTTGATTTCATCAGGCAACGTACGTCATGTGAGCTGCATGTACCGGTCGGCAACCTGATTGTTAAGGTATACTCTTATACATAATTAATATTTATATAATAATCTTCTCAATCCATCGATCCACCACGCCTCAGGATTGGAGTTTAATAACATCTTTATTTCTACTATATGTATAGGTAGCATACGCGAGTGCCTTACCAAGCTGGGCAACGCAGGCGAGCTATGGCATGGAGATTGCACCTGGCTATGCTAGTGTCTCGGTAGAGCAACTCGTTGATCGCCAATATGAAGGCTATGAGCTCAATTTCCCGGGAGGCGTTGGGGAAAGGACACTAGGAAATGCGATTCAAGGAGGTATCATTCTATGGCGCAAATGCTACATCATCATCCCGAACATGGAGGCAGCACCCCTCCCGGAAGAACTCGAGCCGCAACCATCTCCTCTAATGGCAAGACCGACTTCTCCACCACGATCAATTACAGGATCATCACCACCATGACCGTCGTCGATGCATGCTCGATCAAATTCTCCATCTCCACATCCAGCTGGTAACAATGACGACAACAACACTCCTCGCCGCTCACCGACGACGCCGGGACTAAGAGCAGTCCCGAGTAAGGTACCTGCAGCCCCGAGAAAGGAACCTGCTGGAGACCCGATTATGAAGTCATGACCAACGGCTCCCAAGCCAGCACATAAAAAGAGAAAAACAAATAAGGAGCCTGTAGTGACTCCTGAGGAACGCTGGTTCGAAATCCAAGTAGAATGCAAGGAGTTGTTCAGGAAAAGAGCTGAACAAAAAAAAGCATGGGAGATGGAGCCACAACCAACAATTGATCCAACTAAATCACAATTTATTCAGAAGATGTCACATTCGAACAACGAGGCGATGTATATAGGGAAAAAAAGAAAAGGAAAGTCATCTTCAAGTGTTGTTGATCGCCGCCTTCGTCATGTACAAGAAGGAGACGCTACAAGGATAGCAGCAATGCTCAAGTCCCAACAAGATCAAGTATTGGAATTTATGAAAGAATTTGGAGTGGGACTGGATCAATGTATAGAGCTAGGTGGTCACGAGCCAGCAGCTTCACAGCCATTTCAACCGAGATGGACGTTTGAGCTAGGAAAGTCTTTGGTAAGGCCTGAGTTGGTAGGCAGCCTATCACCAATTATGTACGAATTCCATGAATGGTACATGAAGATGTCCGCCGACCAGACTTCCATGTTCACCCTTAAGGTAAAACCGATAGATTTTTACGGCGAAGGCGAGAAATGCCTCTGGCTGGAATTCAAAGATATATACGAAGTGTACCATCAAGATGCCCTAGCCGTCTCTCTCATCAGTGCCTGGGCTCTGTAAGTATCCATTTATCTATATGTAAATTTTTAACCATATCATTATTTTTTATGCAAGCATCGCGCTACTAACTTTGTCTTCCTTTTTGTGTAGGGTGCTAATTAAGAAGTGCCGACAAGAAGGATACTTGCATGTTGGCTTCATGGATTCATCCGTAGTTAACCAAAGCCAACTACTATATTTTACAGATAAAGTGTTGGTGGAATGTTTCAATATGTTGGACCTTTCAGGTGGCAAGAGCTACATACTACTTCCATACAACTTCAAGTAAGTATTTGTAAGTACGTACACCATCTATCTTAGTATCCTTTTTCCTTATCTGATTAATGAATATTTACGTACACAGTTACCACTGGATCCTAATAGTAATTGAGCTTGATAGAAGCCGAGTTACCGTCCTCGATTCCTTGAGGAAACCACTAACGGAGTACCAAGAGATTCAAGACATTCTACACTTGTAATTAATAATTCTAGACCTTTATCTCAATACAAAAGTGTATTTCCTAAATTTTTGCCTAACACTATATCATTCATCATTTAAATCCGTAGGGCATGGAAACAATTCATCAAAATACAACGCCAAGGTGCATTCCAAGAAAAACTAACATGGGACACAGACTTCCCGATACGTATGAAGTTTGCATATTTTGTACATTCTATATGACGAATATTTTATAACTTGTTTTTTCCCACTAACGTGCTTAAGATAGGAACAAGGGAATAATCTATGTTGGTACTATGTCTGTGAGAACATGCAAAGTTTTCTGTCACACAAAGGCTAGGTTGATGCCGCAGGAAAAACAGGAAGTACGTAATATAAAATAATACTATTGTTGGTGCTAGAAATCAGCCGATTGAGCCTCTAGCGTCGGACACACGACCCGGGAGAATCTGCTTAACTCCTGTCTGGGTGGTCGCCCTGGTGCGGTTCGCGCGGCGTGCCAGCCAATCTGACCTGGTGATTGGCAAGGAAAGAAATGTGTCAGATCCCAGAGGCCGCGATCGGCTAAGGTTCCGATCTCGAGAAAGCTTATCAGCGAATCGGCCGATTTGCTATAATAAAGAAATCGGCTATAATACAGCCGATTACCAGGCAACGTTGATAAAGAAAACTGCTAGAGTAATCTAAACAACGCTACAGTAGCAACATTAGGAATAGATCTGAATCGGCTATGTGGAAAGCGGTAAATTAAGTAACAAAATACAAGAAAGCCGAAAATTCTAATTCCAAGCTGGGTAACTGGTGATAAAACTAGAACAATAGGCAAAACCTAGAACTCTAGTGAATATTGATAACTAGTGAATAAATCTAAACGAAACGACAGTGATACGCTCGAAGTTAAAGCTTAGATATTACTCGATAAGCGGAACTTACAGAATCGGCAGGAGATCAAGTTGATGCAGCCCCGCCAACCCGTACGAACTCGTGAAAAGAAGAAAAGTATTGGCGAAGTCACCTACTCGAAAGTAAAGTACGAGGAAATAGTAGGTTGTTGTATTGATTTGATGATCATTACAGATCGATGAAGGCGGCTATTTATAGCCTGTTACAACCAATCTCTTAACCGACTAGGACTCTATCTCTAATTTTAATGAAAACAAATATTTACAAGTATGATTCGTATCGAAGTTGATCGTCGCGCTCCATGGGCCGATCTCCTCTTTATCTTCATAGTTCATTTTAGGCCCATATTGGCCCAGTTGCTCCAGCCTCCCAATCGGCCGATTTCCACCAACTCCATCCGCCGAAACACTGCAGCACCAATCGGCCGATCCTCAACTGTAGCACCAATCGGCCGATTCCCAATCGTGACCTCCGCGCTTCGCCGCATCACCTGATTCCTTCCCTTCTTAACACCGATTTCATACGTGTCAAAATCTGGCGTCAACACATGCCCCCCAGTTTCGGAGTAAAACATAATCTTTACTTCGAAATTCCTTTCAACTTCCCTTTCGAAACAAACGCATTGAAAATATCCTTCCGTTTCGCGGTCTTCAGCCTGATGATTGCAATCTTTTCGAAATGGGCGCCCACGACAACCACTCCTCCAAAAAAATCAAAACGCCGGCGTGGTAAAAATTCCGCTTTTACCCCTTCTCAGACCGCCTTTAAATATGCAGCTCGAAGCTCAAGAGGACCCCGAGGAGGATGAGGGAGCGTCCAGTATGGACATTGAAGAAGACGGCGCCCCTTCTCCTACTCATAGTGTCCATTTGTAGATAAAGAGTTACAAGGGACTCATTCTTTTGTTGTACTCCTCGGCAGCCTAAATTTTGGAAAGGATTGTAATAGGTTAGCCTTGAGTCGAGTACTCCCTGTGTTGGAACACCGCTGTAAATGAAGTCAATTCCTGAGTCTGGCCTTTAACTCTTGTAAAGTGTTGGAATGTTAGACTAAGTGAGTTGAGCCGCGACCACACACGCCATTTTCTGTGAGTCTGTTCAAGTTGGCCGATCCCGGTTCGCGAGATCGGATGCGCCGACCTTTCGAGGTAGTCTCCGCCTCGCCCGACCCCTTTTTAGTGTAGATCGTTGCCGACCCTTTTTCTCGGGAGGATCGCCTAGCCCGACCCCGTGGCTTAAGTTTGGATTCTAGGAGTCTGGGTAGGGTATGATTCGCCCGAAGTTGAGTACAAGGCTAAGATAAACGCTAACTAACATGAGGATGAGAAGAGTGTATCTCCCCTATGAGGAAGTGTGTTGCATTATCAGCAATAGTTGCATTGGAGAATTTAACTTATACGTTCCATTGTTGGAATACTTCTAAGATTATGAAATTAATGGAACGTTAACTCTTGCAGATGGCGCATCGCACCAGATCTGGTTCTGTGCCCGGCAGCAGCGAGCAGCGACAGGATCTCCCCCCACCCCCGCCCTCATCTCCATTAGAGGCAATCCTAGCAACTCAAACCGAGCTGCTAAGGCATCTTGTACAAGGACAACAGCAGCAGCCCCATGGTGGAAGGGCTCAGCAGCAGCCGCATGTTGCTCGCTATGAGGACTTTTTAGGGACGCAACACCCTTTGTTTCAGAAGACCCAAGAACTGCTCGACGCCGACGCCTGGGTTCGTACGATCGAATCCAAGTTCGAGCTTCTCACCGCCCCGTGCCCCGACAATAACAAGGCTCGATTTGCAGCTCAACAGCTGCGTGGCTCCGCACGGCTCTGGTGGGACCACCACCATGCCATGGTGCCGGCTGGCCATGTGGTCAGCTCGAACGAGTTCAAGACCGCGTTTAAAGCGCATCACATCCCGGAAGGTCTCCTAGAGCGCAAGCTCAACGAGTTCCTGGCTCTTACCCAGGGAACCCGAGATGTCCTGCACTACGCCCAAGCTTTCAACGATCTGTGCCGTTATGCCGGCTATCATGCGGACACAGACGAGAAGAAGCGAGACAGATTCCGCCGAGGACTGAGCCGGAGCTCAGAGAAAGGCTGAACCCCATCAAGGTGGACACCTACAACGAGTTGGTCAATCTGGCCATCTCCCAAGAGGATTGCATGCAGGCTCTCAAAGCCGATCAGAAGAGGAAGGCCTCCGTGGAATTTCCGAGCCAGCCAACCCGAAGGTTCAGGATAGTTCCTCCACAAGCCCCCGGCCGACCCTAGCAGTCGGGAAGGTGGATTGCCCGACCCCCACCAGCAGCAGCGCCCCGTTTCTCCAGCTTCCAACCACAGGCGCCCCGGCCGACCCCACCAGCACCACCCCGCCCTGCAACTAGTAGCCGCTGCTTCACCTGCGGTAATGAAGGGCATTTTGCTAAGGACTGCCCCAGGAACAAGAATCAGCAGCAAGGCCAGAACCCCGTGGCGAACAGAGGAAGAAGGCCCAAGGTGCAAGTTCGACAAGGCCGGCTCAACTACACCAGCTTGACCGAACTCCCCGAAGGTGTGCCAGTAATGACGGGTACTTTCCTTGTCTTAAATCAAGCTGTTGTTGTGTTGTTTGATTCGGGAGCCTCTCATAGCTTTATCGGGAGTAAGGCTAGAGAAAGATGTGAGCTGGATGTCGGTCACACTAAGGAATCCTATGTGATCGCCACTCCGGGAGGGAAGGTAGCCTCGGATCAGATCGTTACTCTTGTACCTCTTCAGCTAGGCCCGACTCTTTTCAACGAAAACCTTATCATCCTTGACCTGGAAGGAATAGATATCATCCTCGGGATGGATTGGATGACCAGACACCAAGTGGTTCTAGATACAGCCGCCCGAACTCTCCACATCAACTCACCCTTCCATGGCAGTTCTACCCTATCCTTGAAACATCTTAAGTCCGCACTCCCTTGTGCGTACCCTCTATCGGGAGCCCGACTAGAAAGCCTCCCTGTTGTCTGTGAGTACCCTGACGTGTTCCCCGAAGACTTGCCTGGCATGCCACCTGATAGAGAGGTGGAGTTTTCCATAGAATTGATCCCCGGCACCGCACCGATATCCAAGAGATCCTATCGGATGCCACCTGCTGAGTTGGCCGAGTTGAAGACCCAGTTGCATGATCTGTTGGAAAAAGGCTTCATCCGACCCAGCACATCACCTTGGGGTTGCCCCGCCCTGTTTGTGAAGAAGAAGGATGGCAGTCTCCGCATGTGTGTGGACTACCGACCCCTCAATGCTGTGACCGTCAAGAACAAGTACCCCCTGCCACGCATTGATGTCTTGTTTGATCAGTTGGCTGGAGCAAAAGTGTTCTCCAAGATCGATCTTCGTTCGGGTTATCACCAAATCAAGATCCGACCCTGCGACATACCCAAGACAGCCTTCTCCACAAGATATGGACTATACGAGTACCTGGTCATGTCTTTTGGACTCACCAATGCACCCGCCTATTTCATGTACCTCATGAACTCGGTGTTCATGCCCGAGTTGGACAAGTTTGTTGTGGTGTTCATTGATGATATCCTTGTGTACTCAAAGAGCGAAGAAGAACATGCCGATCATCTTCATGTAGTTCTCCAACGGCTGAGAGATCACCAACTCTATGCCAAGTTCTCCAAGTGTGAGTTTTGGTTAGATAGTGTCAAGTTTTTGGGACACACTATCTCCAAGGATGGTATAGCCGTCAACCCCAGTAAGGTACAGGAAGTTATGGAATGGAAGCCTCCTGCCTCAGTGCACCAGATCAGAAGTTTCCTTGGACTGGCAGGCTACTATCGGCGCTTCATACCGGATTTCTCTAAGATAGCTAAGCCGATGACAGAGTTGTTAAAGAAAGAGGTCAGGTTCGCGTGGAGCGACAAGTGCGAAGAAGCCTTCAAGACCCTGAAGCACCTGCTGACCACAGCCCCAGTTTT
This sequence comes from Setaria viridis, assembly GCF_005286985.2. Lineage (NCBI taxonomy): Eukaryota > Viridiplantae > Streptophyta > Magnoliopsida > Poales > Poaceae > Setaria > Setaria viridis. Next base: position 11,702,100 of record NC_048263.2, on the reverse strand, counting down.
GGCTCAGCCCGACCCTTCTAGGCCGTTTGATGTGTACTGTGATGCCTCTGGCACTGGACTTGGGTGTGTTCTTATGCAAGACAACCGAGTCATTGCCTATGCCTCACGAGCATTACGACCTCATGAGCTGAACTACCCGACCCATGACCTTGAGCTAGCAGCAGTGATACATGCCTTAAAGATATGGAGACACTATCTGATGGGCACCCACTGCAACATCTACACCGACCACAAGAGCCTCAAGTACATATTCACTCAAGCCGACCTCAACATGCGCCAAAGAAGATGGTTAGAGTTGATAAAAGACTATGACTTGGAAGTTCACTATCATCCCGGCAAGGCCAATGTGGTGGCCGATGCTCTTAGTCACAAGAACTGTTGCAATTGCTTGTCGGCAACAACTTTCACCGAGACTCTGTGTCATGAGATGGGGAAACTTAGTTTGGAAATTGTTCCCCATGGAACCCTCGGCCACATCACCCTTGACTCAGTTTTGAAAGACCAAATACGGTCAGCACAAGTGGAGGATGAGGAAATAAAGCGGATCATCAGGAAGATCTTATTGAAGGATGAAGGGTATAAGCATTTTCGACAGGATAAGGTTGGGAAGGTGTATTATGGAAACCGACTGGTTGTACCCGCTGACCCCAACATTAAGAAGCAGATCTTAGATGAAGCTCATCTCTCCAAGTTATCGATCCATCCTGGCAGCACTAAGATGTACCATGATCTTCGCCAAACCTTTTGGTGGAGTGGAATGAAGTCGGAAATTGCCCGTTATGTTTCAGAATGTGATACCTGTCAACGTGTCAAGGCCAGCCATCTAAAGGTAGCGGGTACCCTGCAGCCCCTACCTATTCCCTCTTGGAAATGGGAAGACATTAGCATGGACTTCATAGTTGGACTACCCCTTACATCACAGCGATATGACTCCATCTGGGTTATAGTGGACCGCCTGACCAAGACCGCCCACTTCCTTCCTGTCCGCACCACCCACACAGTCAAGCAGTATGCGGAGTTGTACCTCGACCGCATAGTTTCCCTACACGGTGTACCCAAGACCATCATCTCTGATCGAGGAGTTCAGTTTGTGGCACGCTTTTAGGAACAGCTACAAGCATCCAGAGGCACCAAGCTCATCCGTAGCTCAACATATCATCCTCAAACCGATGGTCAAACCGAAAGAGTCAACCAGATCCTTGAAGACATGTTGAGAGCTTGTGTCATCCATTATGACAAGAATTGGGACAAGTGCTTGCCCTTGGCAGAGTTCTCCTACAACAACAGCTACCAGGCCAGTTTGAAGATGACACCGTTTGAAGCCTTGTATGGCCAGAGATGTCGGACACCATTGAACTGGTCCCAAGCAGGAGAAATACAGATCTATGGCCCTGACTTAGTGGCAGAAGCCGAAGAGCAAGTAAGGGTAATTCAAGCAAATCTCAAGGCTGCCCAATCTCGACAAAAGAGTTATTCCGACAGGCGAAGAAGGCCCCTACAGTTTGATATTGGTGACCATGTGTATCTTCGAGTCTCCCCGACCAAAGGAGTGCAACGGTTTGGAGTGAAAGGCAAGTTGGCTCCCCGCTACATTGGCCCTTATGAGATTGTGGAGATCTGTGGACCCGTTGCTTACCGGATCCAACTCCCAGAACAGCTAGCGGCCATACACGATGTTTTCCATGTGTCTCAACTGAAGAGATGTGTCCAAGTTCCAACCGAGATCTTAGAGCCAGAGCAGCTTCAGGTAGAGCCCGACCTAACCTACACAGAGTACCCAGACCGAGTTCTTGACCAGAAAGAGAGGCATACCCGGTGCCAAATGGTCAAAATGTACAAGATCCTCTGGAGAAACCACACGGAGGATGAAGCAACATGGGAAACAGATGAGTATCTGAACAAGCACTTCCCAGGTTTTTTGTATCGTCAAGGAGGTAAGAACGGCACACCCCCTTTGATACCTGAATCTCGGGACGAGATTCTTTTTAAGAGGGGTAGGCTGTGACGACCGGCCCCAAATCTTCCAAGTTAATCTTAATCCGAGCCCCTGATCACCTGTCTTAGCTTTCCAAGCCTAAGTGTTCAACCTCCCGACCGGTCCCGACCCCTGAGACCCGACCCCTCCCCGCTTGTCTCCAGTTCCGACCCCGCAAACCCCAGCTCACCGTCGGATCCTTCTAAGTCCTTCCCAAAACGTCCGTTCTATCTGACCGGTGGACCCACGAGATCTTTTTCCCCCAGATCTTCCGCGACAGGCGCACTCGAGTTGCATGCCCGCTTCAGAGTTTCCCCGCCGCGTGGCTCAACTTCTCCGACGCCCGCCTCCGCCAAACCTCAACCACTGGCATACCCGCTCCTGCGCCGCCCTGACACCAGAGCCCAATGACCGCTGGCGTCATCCCCGAAGTTCTGCACCACCGCCCTCGTCGCTCAATCGCCGCCCAGGCAGAGCACTCCATTGCTTCTTCCCCGGCCTTCGCGCCACTCCCTTCTCACTCCCGTGCCGCTTCCCTTCTCCCTTCCCAGCCGCTATAAAAGGGAATGCGCAAGCCCCGCTGGAGTTCCCTCCGCCATTGCTGCCTTTCCGCCATTTCTCTTGCTCCCTGCTCGAGCTCCCAGCGCCACACACTAAGTTCCTGAGGAACCCTCCTCTCCGCTCCACTCCGTTTTCCCCAAGCCATCCAGCTGCTTGCTCCTCCGTGTTGCGTAAGAGCTCACTTGTGATCCACAAGAAGCACCGCCGTCGGAGTACTGCCGGACCCAGCCGTTGTTCAAAGCCTTAGCCCCTCCACCCAAGTCTGCTTCTTCCCGACCCCAAGCTTTCCCTGTAGGAAGAAGGTAAGCTGCCGACCCCTGGTCCGCCTCGTCCGACCCCTGTCCGCTTCACCCGACCCCTCTTATCCGCCCGACCCCGGTTCCGTCTCACCCGACCCTGTCTGTTCCGCCGACCCTTCTCCGCCTCGCCCGAGGGCTCGGCTGTAACCTTTTTCTTCAAACCAAGGATGTATGTGTAAAACTTGGGAACCCTTCAGCGTTGAGTCTGAGGATCTCTAGCATACCAAACCCTCTAGTTTAAGGGTCAGATCATAAGTGCCTTTCCTCCGACCCTTACCTCTTGATCTCCACCAGCTTCCTTGAACCTTCCCACCCTCCTGCTTTTTGTTGCGAGTTTCTGGGCTCAGACTTGCAAGTGTTGCTGTTGAAATAACCGTCTATGCTAACTAATGCATTGCATTCGTGTAGAGCTGCGCCTCGCCGATGGCTTGTACGAGCTGCACCCGGCGCCAGAAGATGACGGTGTAGCTGAGCTCCTGCCCTCTGAAGCTGAAGCCGCCCCAGAAGTCGAGCAGTTCTCTTCCTCCTTGCTCGAAGGCAAGCCCTGGTTGCATGAAAACCCTGTGTTGTTTTACCAGACTTGCGCATGCCTTCTGTAACATGCTTGTGCATTTACGTATAGGAGTTGTTTGAAACCCTAGATGCATGACTTAGTTGTTCCCATGATCTGAACACTAGCTGTTGGACCGAGTAGCTGCTGCTTAAATAGGAAGCGGTAAAAGTCGAGTGATTCCCTGTCACTCGCGAGTTGTAGGAGTTGGTTGTCTACCTTCTGTTACAACTGTAAGGACGATGGACGGGGCAGGGTTTTGGGTAACTTTTTGGTGGTCGGTTGATCGCCTCGTCTATCTATGAAAACTTGACTAAGGCCCGACAGTGGTGGTGTTCGTGATCAAGTGTTTGAAAGTACTAACCTCATACTTAGTATAGGATGAGGAAGCCTAGTACCGGATTGAACCTAGACGTGAGCGGTCGCCCCATTGTTCTTGGAACGGAGTTTCCCCTGTTGGATGTCGCACGTGGTGGTATGCGTGGTCACAGAACGGCAGAGGCCGGGTCTGTGGAACCTTGCACCAAAGGAAATGGGCCCGACACGGGTTAGGGGATTGATGGGGAAGGCCGACACAGGAAGCGACCTCCAGGTGCGCGGATGTCATGAGGTTAGGTTCACCATGCATGGTTAAAGAACTCGAATCGATTCGTCTGCCTCTCACAGTTTGAGACTGCTTGATCGCTATGTCACCCTAAGTAAATGAGGAATCTGATGATGACATGGTTTTGTTGATATATATACATACCTTGGTTGATTCTATGATTGTTTAGCATAGTTGCAAACTTAGACCGGATAATGAACTTAGAACCGGAGCTAAAACTTGAAAATAGGGTTTTACTTAGTGCTTTTGGCAAACAAACCCCTCAGCCAAAGAGCCTTGCATGTCTAGTTCTGTGGAGTGGCTTTACTCCCTGTCAGTTAAGTCTTGTTGAGCTTAGTAGCTCAGCCTTGTTGTGGCTCCTGTTTTTCAGGTGAAGTTGCTGCTCCCGACCCTTCTCCCACTGGCACTTGGCCGCCCCAGCTCCCTCCGGGTTGGACGGTCGAGTGGGATCCCTCCTCGGACGGCGAGGAGAGGGATCAGTGATGTCCCGGCTGGCCTCACCAGGGACGTCCGACCCCGACGTTGCTTCCGCTAGTGGTTTTACCTTCTGTTGTCTTCTTGAAAACCTTGTAAAACTCTGATGTTTATTTCATAACCAAACTAAATGGTTAAGTTGTTAACTCGGTGGACTTGTTATATTCTCTGGAACCGCTCACCTTCATGTGGGTCTGCTAAAATGGTCCTGTTCAAGTGGTTAAATCGGAAGAAATCCGACGACACTTCGTGTTTACTCGGCTTAGGCATGAGCGTCGCGTATCATGCGGCTAAATCATGTTTAACCAAGTAGATCCGAAGTGGATCCGCCACAATTTACCTTAGATCCGTTCTTACTTCTGCCCCCTTTTTCCTTTTTTAGGCGGTTAGGCATCAGATTATCATTCGCCTCACCGAAACTCCCGACCTTATCTGTCTTGGTCCCATGGGAAACCCAGATCCAACCGACCTAATCAATCTGGAAACCCATAGGATCCCTTTCAAGCAATCAACCATGGACCTAGATCACTGGTCAGGTACCTTCAGATCATGGCCGAATGAATCCCCCGGCTGGAGGGAATGGTACCAACGGATAGCCGCCTCCAAGAGAGTCCAATGGGACGAGCACAAAATTAGCCAGTGCATTGATCTATCTTTATCCCAAATGGAAAGGAATGAGCCCTTAGTGATAGTAGCCTCCTATTTTTGGTCCGATGCCCTCAACGCATTCCTCTTCAGACATGGGCCTATGACCCCCACCCTGGCCGATGTGGTCATGTTGACCGGCCTTGACATCTCTTCCCCTGATACCCCTTTCCGTTACCTAGCCAAAACATCTCATCGGCTGGATACGAAAGGAATCGGCGGATGGAAAGGGTTCATCAGGTGCAACAGAAGGGTCGGGACAGTCCAAGAAAGAGAGGATGCGGCCTTCCTGATGATGTGGCTAGAAAAACACCTTTTTTGCGGGAGAGCAGCCGGTCCATCTACTAACACGCAGGCTCTGGCCGAGGAACTATCGATAGGGGCTTCTGTTCCTCTTGGAAAGCACTTATCGGGATCGGCTTACCATATGCTGCACCAGATCGGCGTCAAGTTGTCCAAAGGAGAGCCGATTGGAAACCCAGGTGGACCCTGGTGGTTCATCAACTTGTGGCTTAATCTGTATATGAGCAAGATCTCCCAGCAGCGAGTGGAGCACATGACGTTCCCCAACATCGAATCGGCAGAAAACCCCACTGTACGGTGCCGGTGTACTTCCTTCGGTGAAGCGGCATCGTCCTTCTCTGGTTGCTCATATTCTGCTACCAAGGTGGCTGAATACTTCAGATTCTTCTACAATGGATTTAGCGAAGACGCAACCAGCTGGTTCCCTTATCAAAGGGAACAACCACTGTTCGAGCTCCCCTCCTGTTTTGACTCGGCCACTAGCAAATTTGATGAGGACCTCACAGATGAATTGATCAAGCCGAGGATTCTGCTGGCAAACTTCTTCTCGGGGAAAGATGCCCCCACTTATGAGTTTTACAACCCCTCCGTCGCAGCACGACAATTCGGCTTGGGTCAACTGCCGATTTATGCATACTTCGCTAGTCGAGCAAAATTCAGATACGAGCTCACCAAGGGCCTTGACTACAGCCGGCTATATGATAGGATCCCAGATTCCAGCACCATAGATCTGACTGGTTGGATAGTGGCCCCTTTCGCCGTTCAACAGTTCAAGCTATGGTGGGCCGAATGGAAATAGTACCTGTTCTGTGCTTCTGCGGCGGTATATTGCAATCTCCTGGATCCCAACAACATTGACCCGAATGCCGAGGTATCGCTCTCCTCTCAGCCGATTTTCAACTCTTTTCTTTTTTTTATATGCTGACTCTTATTATTATTTCAGTCTGAGAGCCGCGCTCCCCCAAAACGCAGTCGGAGTGGTCGGCCGATAGAGAACCGTTACCCATACACAACATTCCCCCTCATCGGTTATCACGCCCCCTCTGTCGATGACATAGCCGGCCGAGCGAAATAGGCGCAGAAGAAGGTTATCAAGAAGACAAGTCGCCGAGTGCGTGCCCACACAGAATCGGCCGATCCACCCGCAGTTGCATCGGCGGAAATCTCGGCTGCGCCGACCCTCCCGGTTGCTGAAGAAGTCGACCTTCAAGCCACTACAGAGGCCGGAGCAGCCACCACATCATTATTGGTGGAAGCTATACAGGTAAACTCACCATCCGATTTTCCTGATCATCACTTCAATACTCACCTTTCCTATATTAGGCCGCACAGACTGCCCTAGTAAATCCTCAAGAATCAGCGGTGCCCCAAACAGCACCCCCTCCCGTCGAGGTACATGATCTCCCCACTCATTTCCTTAATATTTGAATGATGATCTCACCAACTTTGATGTAGGTCACCGGCACGTTAACTACGCTATACTACCAGCCACCCGTCCAAGACACCCCTCAAGAAGCCGGCCCGAGAAAAATGCCGATTGCTGTTGAGTCCTCTTATTTTGATGAGCTAATGGCACCAGTCCCCGAGTCGAGGGTGGCGGTCCCGCAAATGCAGATGGAAGAAATCCTCTTTAAAGAAGTAAGAAATCTCCCAATCCTTATCGGCCGATTTGCTACCACCATCGGCTGACTTATTTTCTTTTCATTTATCATTTTGCAGGAACAGGATACTCCAAAAACAGCCTCTTCTCGTTTGCGGTCACGCTCTCTGATGATGAGGAAGTTGCTTCCCGTCAAGTTACGTTGAGCTCCGTCCCTGATGACGTCCGTGCTAAGCTCGAAAGCATACGGTCCCTTCTTCGAGAGGACATCGGCCGATTGGTGGAGGACGCCTCGCTGATTTGGCAGCTCTTCGGTGACGTCAGCGGGCGGGTCCCAGAGGAAGCAGAAGAAGCCTTGGCATCGGCCGCTTATATTGAGTCGATGCGGATCCCGGTCTTCAGGGCTCTGCATCACATGGCCAATCGTGCCAAGATGGCCAAGACTCGTGAGGAAGAGGACTCGTACAAGCATCGGGCCCAGGAGGTACATCATCGGATTCATTTCCTCGAGAATTCCCGACCCGGACTCATCGGCACGATAGATCGCCTCAAGCGCCGAAGAGCGAAACTTGCCAAGGAGATGGAGCAGGTAACCAAAGAAATAGCTATCAAAGAGAAGAAGCTTCAAGAACTCCCCTCCTTTATCGCCGATTTGAAGCAAGAGAGGCAGCATCTGGCCCACGAAGCCCTTAGACTTCATCGCCATATGTCAAAAGTTCCAGGGTTGGCAGAGGATGACCAACGGGTCTTGGACTCGGCCGATTAGATCAGGCGTCAAGCGATTGCGGCCATTAACGCCCTTCTGGGTGATCTGTAAAAGTACTGGCCGTTTTGTAAGAACATTAATGCCTTTTGACCGTCCTTCACGGTGCCCTCTTATTTATTACCCTTTTTACTCTAACTGGACGCGTCTTACCAAACCTCCGCGCTTTCTCTGCTTATAAATACCGGTCCTGGTTTCGCTCTTGAGAGTACCCGCTCCACTTGACTCCTTTTCCCTAATTTCGTTTCCATCGGAGCATTTGTAGTTATGTCTTCTTCGTCTTCTTCTTTCTCCTCTCCCTCTGTCAATCAGGTATGAGATCCGTCTCCACCTTTTTTTAGTTTGATTCCTTTAAATCACCCCAACTTTTAGGCGGTTATATGTTGACTTTCCAGCCAAGGCGCCTTAGCCCCGAACTCGAACGAGCAATCGAACTCGTGTACTCTGATGAGCCGTTATCACAAGAGGACAAGGACCTGATCAAGGCACACCGTGAAGAACTTAGGAATCTCCAAAAATCTCAACGGCGTCGGCCTTAATCTCTCTCAGCAATTGTAATCCTTTTAACACAGCTCGGTACTCCGCTTGGTTATTAGTGGTGGATGCTTCTATCGGCAGAGAGAAATCATAACTTGCCCCCCGAGGCGATATGAGAACGATGCCGATTCCTGATCCGGCCCCACATGACGAACCGTCAAAATATAAGGTCCACGGTACTAGTTCCACAACGGCGATTTCTGGTCCGCAGTGCTGAGCGACAAAATCGTCCATAACCTGACCCTTGATGGCTTTTGCCGATTCGTATCGTAGATCGAACTCTTATAAAGCCAAGATCCATTTTCCGATCCGTCCTTTCAAAATCGGCAATGACAGCATGTATTTTACCACATCATCTTTGCATACGACTACACATTCTGCCGATAATAAATAGTGTCTGAGTTTGGTGCATGAGAAGTAAAGGCATAGGCATAGCTGCTCTACCGGGGGATATCTTGTTTCGGCGTCCAGAAGTCTTCTGCTAACATAATATATTACCCGTTCCTTTCCTTCAAACTCTTGGACCAAAGCCGACCCGATAGCTCGTTCATCGGCTGATAAATACAGCTTAAATGGCTTACCAGTTTGAGGTGGGACCAATACTGGTGGCGAGGCCAAGTACTGCTTGATGTCTTCTAGTGCCTTGCGTTGCTCTTCTCCCCATACGAACTCTTGGTCAAGTTTTAACCTTAATAACGATGTGAAGGCCTGGATACGTCCGGATAGATTGGATATGAATCTTCTGATGAAATTGACCTTGCCGATCAAGGATTGCAATTCAGTTTTATTCTGTGGGGCCACGACTTTATTGATGGCCGCTATGGTCTTCCGGTTGATTTCTATCCCACGCTCGTGAACCATGAATCCCAAGAATTGTCCGGCAGATACGCCGAAAGCACACTTGTTCGGGTTCATCTTTAGCCCATGCTTTCTCGTGCATTCCAATACCTGCCGCAAATCGCCCAGATGTTCCTTGTGTCCTTTTGATTTGACTACGACGTCGCCGATGTAAATTTCCACCAGAACGCCGATAAGTTTGTGAAATATGTAATTCATGGCTCGATGATATGTAGCGCCGGCGTTCTTCAAACCGAAAGTCATTACCACCCACTCGAATAAACCGAGGTGACCCGGGCACCTGAAAGCCGTTTTTGATATGTCCTCCTCGGCCATTAGTATTTGATTATATCCGGCGTTTCCATCCATGGAACTAATAACTTTGTGACCCGCGACGGCATCTATTAGTACATCGGCCGTTGGCATTGGGTATCCATCCATATGCGTGGCCTGATTGAGGTTCCTGAAATCGATGCACACGCGCAGCTTCCCGTTCTTCTTGTACACGGGCACAATGTTCGAGATCCACTCAGCATAACGGCATTGCCGAATAAATTTTGCTTCAATTAGTCTCATGATTTCGGCCTTTATGTCGGGTAAGATTTTAGGATTACATCGCCGTGCGGGTTGCTGGTATGGCCGATATCCCGGCTTTATGGGCAACCGGTGTTCGACAATGGACCGGTCTAATCCGGGCATTTCATGGTATTCCCAAGCAAAGCAATCTTTAAATTCTTTCAATAAATCTGTCAATTTACATTTGTATTCCGGATCCAAATTAGCACTAATGTACGTCGGCCTTGGCTTGGTGCCATCGCCTAAGTCTATCATCTCTAATAAATCGGCCGACGTGAACCCGTGCCCTAGCTTCCCGTCTTCCCGGACGAACTGATCCATTTAATTTGAATCTTCACAGCCGACTGCTCGGATCGGCTGTAGACCAAAATCGGACACCTTCAGGAAATCAGTGTCCCACATCTTCCCGAATATGCATTTGACATTCTTGCAGCTCCATTGCTGTGTATCGGCCACTGCGACGCTGTACGCGGAATCGGCGGTGACCACTTCGATGTTGTCGCCGACCCATTGCACGAGGCATTGGTGCATTGTAGACGGGATGCAACAATTTGCATGTATCCAGTCTCAGCTGAGTAGCATGTTGTAGGACCCTTTGCCATTAATAATGAAGAAAGTAGTGGGAAGTGTCTTACTGCCGATGGTGAGGTCGACGCAGAGTGCGCCGCGGGCGGGAGACACGTTGCCTTCGAAGTCTTTGAGCATCATGTCCATCTTGGTCAGATCGTCATCACTTTTTCCTAGCTTTCGGAACATGGCATACGGCATGATGTTGATAGTAGCTCCTCCGTCTACTAGTAATCTGGTGATGGGTCGGCCGTTGACATGTCCCTTGAGGAATAATGCCTTGAGGTGTTGCCGTTTGTCGTCCTCGGGTTTCTCGAATGTGGCTGTCATTAGCTCCAAAGCCAATTGCGCCATCTATTCTTCTATTGCCGATATGTTATGTCGGTCGGTAGGGGTCATGAATTCCATCGGCAGAATGAAAACCATGCTGACATCGGCTGCCGATTCCTGGTTGTCGTCGTCTTCCCTGTTGTTTCTTTTGGGGCGCCAAATCCGAGGCCTGTCATTTTTCTTGTCCATCATCTGTTGTTGCTCTTCTTCCTGTTGTTCCCATTGGCGGAGACGTTGGATTCTTCGTTTTTGAGATTTAGTCAATCCGTCAGGGCACCACCTGGGGTTTACAGGTTTATCGATGGTTTGGCGCGTTCCCATTCTGGTTCGCGTCCCAAGGGATTCTCGTCTGATACCCGAGCATCGGCCATCTCCTCCAGCCGATCATGAGTGCTGACTCTGTCTTCTAGCTGGTTGTACCGATTGTTTTTGCCTTCTGGTTGGTCGCGCCGATCGAATCTGCCCCCCGGCCTGTCGTTTTGCTCACGCCTGTCTTCCGATCGGTTATATTGGTCACTTCTGCCCCCCAGCCGATCACGCACTGAAGGGCGCCGGTCCTCTTGCTCGCGCCAGTTCCTGCTGATCGGCTCTGGCCTTCCATCTCTGGAGCGAGACCTCCTGAATGGCCGATTGTTACGATACGGACCATTGCACTCAGGGCAATTATCGGCCGACGGCAACCTAAGGTTACTCTCCCAGCAGTGGATGAAGAACGGGCATCGCCAGTGATCTTCATGTCGTCGCATCATCTCCTCCCGGAATTATATGATAGGTGGGGGGGCATATGCCGGCCCCTGGTATCCTTGGGACACGCCATTGGCCAAGGAACTTATGACGTCATTATATACCGTGTTAGAAATCATCGGGGATTGATCAATGAAACCTTGGTAGACAGATTGTTGAACCATCTCGGACAACTTGCCCGAGTCCTCGGCGATTGTGATCTAGCGGGGAGTCGGAAACGGAGCCTTCTTGATAGTCACTCCGCTCCTGGTACGACTGAAGGATTGTAGACACGTCTTCCGGCAGTATGCCATTTACTTTTCCAACTCTTCCTTCTGGTCGTCCTTGAGGTCTGCTTCCGTCACCTCGATGACGTTGTCTTCCGAGATTTCGGCAGCTTTCGACATAGTGGCAGTTGTATTTGTCCCACCGAGCATGCCAAAAGTGTGTTGGCGCTAGAAATAAGCCGATTGAGCCTCTAGCATCGGACACACGACCCGGGAGAATCTGCTTAACTCCTGTTCGGGTGATCGCCCTGGTGCGGTTCGCGCGGCGTGCCAGCCAATCTGACCTGTTGATTGGCAAGGAAAGAAACGTGTCAGATCCCAGAGCCCGCGATCGGCTAAGGTTCTGATCTCGAGAAAGCTTATTAGCGAATCGACCGATTTGCTGTAATAAAGAAATCGGCTATAATACATCCGATTACCAGGCAACGTTGATAAAGAAAACTGCTAGAGTAATCTAAACAACGCTACAGTAGCAACACTAGGAATAGATCTGAATCGGCTATGTGGAAAGTGGTAAATTAAGTAACAAAATACAAGAAAGCTGAAAGTTCTAATTCCAAGATGGATAACTGGTGATAAAACTAGAACAATAGGCAAAACCTAGAACTCTAGTAAATATCGATAACTAGTGAATAAATCTAAACGAAATGACAGCGATACGCCCGAAGTTAAAGCTTAGATATTACTCGATAAGCGGAACTTACAGAATCGGCCGGAGATCAAGTTGATGCAGCCCCACCAACCCGTACGAACTCATGAAAAGAAGAAAAGTATTGGCGAAGTCGCCTGCTCAAAAGTAAAGTACGAGGAAATAGTAGGTTGTTGTATTGATTTGATGATCATTACAAATCTATGAAGGCGGCTATTTATAGCCTGTTACAACCAATCTATTAACCGACTAGGACTCTATCTCTAATTTTAAACGAAATCAAATATTTACAAGTATGAGACCATAACGTAACGTACACCAAAGAAGAGAGTAACTAGGCAGACACGTACCTCAATCGTTGAGTTGCCCTTTCCCAATCAGAAGCACAGCCCGATCCATATGACCAGCAACAGTTCGTTGTTGATTTCATAAGGCAATGCACCTCATGTGAGCTGCAAGTACCGGTCGGCAACTTGACTGTTAAGGTATACTCTTATACATAATTAATATTTATATAATAATCTTCTCAATCCATCGATCCACCACGCCTCAGGATTGGAGTTAATAACATCTTTATTTCTGCTATATGTACAGGTAGCATACGCGAGTGCCTTACCAAGCTGGGCAACGCAGGTGAGCTATGGCATGGAGATTCCACCTAGCTATGCTAGTGTCTCGGTAGAGCAACTCGTTGATCGCCAATATGAAGGCTATGAGATCCAGTTCCCGGGAGGCATTGGGGAAAGGACATTAGGAGATGCGGTTCAAGAAGGTATCATTCTATGGTGCAAACGCTACATCATCATTTCGGACATGGAGGCAGCACCCCTCCCGGAAGAACTCGAGCCGCAACCATCTCCTCAAATGGCAAGACCGACTTCTCCACCACGATCAATTACAGGACCATCACCACCAGGACCGTCGTCGATGCATGCTCGATCAAAGTCTCCATCTCCACATCCAGTTGCCAACAATGACAACAACAACACTCCTCGCCGCTCACCGACGACGCTGGGAGTAAGAGCAGTCCCGAGCAAGGTACCTGCAGCCCTGAGAAAGGAACCTGCTGGAGACCCGATTATGAAGTCACGACCAACGGCTCCCAAGCCAGCACATAAAAAGAGAAAAACAAATAAGGAGCCTGAAGTGACTCCTGAGGAACGCTGGTTCGAAATCCAAGTAGAATGCAAGGAGTTGTTCAGGAAAAGAGCTAAACAAAAAAAAGCATGGGAGATGGAGCCACAACCAACAATTGATCCAACTAAATCACAATTTTTTCAGAAGATGTCACATTCGAAAAAGGAGGCGATGTATAGATGGAAAAAAAGAAAAAGAAAGTCATCTTCAAGTGTTGTTGATCGCCGCCTGCATCGTCTACTAGAACGAGACGCTACAAGGATAGCAGCAATGCTCAAGTCCCAACAAGATCAAGTATTGGAATTTATGAAAGAATTTAGAGTGGGACTGGATCAATGTATAGAGCTAGGTGGTCACGAGCCAGCAGCTTCACAGCCATTTCAACCGAGATGGACGTTTGAGCTAGGAAAGTCTTTGGTATGGCCTGAGTTGGTAGGGAGCCTATCACCAAATATGTACGAATTCCATGAATGGTACATGAAGATGTCCGCCGACCAGACTTCCATGTTCGCCCTTAAGGTAAAACTGATAGATTTTTACGGCGAAGGCGAGAAATGCCTTTGGCTGGAATTCAAAGATATATACAAAGTGTACCATCAAGATACCCTAGATGTCTCTCTCATCAGCGCCTGGGCTCTGTAAGTATTCGTTTATCTATATGTAAATTTTTAACCATATCATTATTTTTTATGCAAGCGTCGCCCTACTAACTTTGTCTTCCTTTTTGTGTAGGCTGCTAATTAAGAAGTGCCGACAAGAAGGATACTTGCATGTTGGCTTCATGGATCCATCCGTAGTTAACCAAAGCCAACTATGATATTTTACGGATAAAATGTTGGTGGAATGTTTCAATATGTTGGACCTTTAAGGTGGCAAGAGCTACATACTACTTCCACACAACTTCAAGTAAGTATTTGTAAGTACGTACACCATCTATCTTAGTATCCTTTTTCCTTATCTGATTAATGAATATTTACGTACACAGTTACCACTGGATCCTAATAGTAATTGAGCCTGATAGAAGCCGAGTTACCGTCCTCGATTCCTTGAGGAAACCACTAGCGGAGTACCAAGAGATTCAAGACATTCTACACTTGTAATTAATAATTCTAGACCTTTATCTCAATATAAAAGTGTATTTCCTAAATTTTTTCCTAACACTATATCATTAATTATTTAAATCCGTAGGGCATGGAAACAATTCATCAAAATACGACGCCAAGGTGCATTCCAAGAAAAACTAACATGGGACACAGACTTCCCGATACGTATGAAGTTTGCATATTTTGTACATTCTATATGACGAATATTTTATAACTTATTTTTTCCCACTGAAGTGCTTAAGATAGGAACAAGGGAATAATCTATGTGGGTACTATGTCTGTGAGAACATGCAAAGTTTTCTGTCACACAAGGCCAGATTGACGCCGCAGGAAAAAACAGGAAGTACGTAATATAAAATAATACTATTAATAGTTAATTGTTTTCTAGCTCCTTATATTTAATTGTTCGTGTAACATTATTCATTTCCAAATTACAGATGCATAATATTCGAGATAAGATCTTGGAGAAGAAAAGAATAGACACAATATGCGAAAGTCTCGTAGGATTCCTGCTGGACGAGGTGATAAATCCATCAAGAGAATTTCATTACGGTGGATGAAATTAAGAAGCACCGAGCAACACCTCGACGGGAAGACCTCGACGAAGATCCTAGAGCTATATAGCTAGCTAGCTAGGAATTAATTGTACTATATATATATATATATACTAATCAAGAATTGTACATATACTAGCTAATTGTATAAGAATTGTATATATAAGTATGTAATAGTTAAATTGATTCGTTAAAATACTATATATAGTTTGATTGATTTTATTAATTATAAAAAATAAAAAACTCTCAACTAACTAAAGGGATATGTGATGCACGAAATTATAGACTAAAGAGGTTTGTCCAGCGACTGGCGTGGCAGCCCCGGTAGTCCCGGTTGGTTTTTACAAATCGGGACTAAAAGAGGGTCTTATATCCGGTTTAGGGACCCGTGATAAAAGACCGCCCCCTTTTATCTCGACGGATTAATCCCGGATGCATTTTCGGAAGATATGCACCCTACGAACCGGTACTAATAACCAGTTCTCTAGTACTGGTAGAAATCATGGAGGAGCGTGGCGGGTGGAGGTTGAGGAAGCAGCGGAGGAAGGCCATCTTGGAGTCAGAGTCGGAGCGTCAAAGGCGTCCATGGTGGCGAGCGGGCTCAGCCTCGGCGGGCACCCCTACTGCCCTACCTGCCGTAGCCGCAGGCGGCCTGCCGGGAGATCGAGCACCACCTCCTCTCCCTGCCTGCGGTGAATGCGCTGGCGGTCAGCTGGGCGCAATGGCGTTGCGCTTTTGCCTGATGGCCTCCGTTGATCACCTGCACAATCCAACACCGGAACGTGGCGACGGCAATCCGATCGGAGGCTTCGGAGCAGTGGCCGTTGCGTTTTTTCCGGGCGCGAACCTGCTGGCAGTCGGAGACAAACGGCCAACTTAATCTCGGTTTCCGGCATTGCTTCAGCAACGGGCTCGGAATTCGGAAACCGAATTGAAGACGAGTGCAACCTGATCGCATGGCAAGGCATGGGCAACATAAATCCCACAGAAACCCATTCCCTTCCCATCGTGATCAAGGTGCAGCCACTACTACTCTCGCCAGATTCCTCTCCCCTCCAAGAAACAGGCAGAAACCACCACCGCACCATGTCGACGAAGGCAGCCCAGATCCTCGGGCATCCGCCCGGCGTCAACTTCCGCCCCGACGACGACGAGCTCGTCGAGTTCTTCCTCCTGCCGCGCCTCCGCGGCGAGCCGTCGTGGTTCCCTGGCGTCGTCGTCATCAACGACGACAGCGCCGCCAACACCCTGCCGTGGAACCTCCTGAAGCGCCACGGCCTGGTCGACGACGGCAACGCCTACTTCTTCGTGCACACCAACAACGAAGTTGCTCGCCAGGATCGATACTGCCCCGGCGACGGGACGTGGGTATCTCAGAGGCAAGAGTCCGGCAGCTCGTGCATCTGCGGCGAGACGATCAAGTGGAGGAGGACCAACCTGAACTTGCAGATGGGCCGCGGCAAGAAGGGCAGCATGGGGTGGGTGATGCACGAGTACACGCTCACCGAGCCGCCGTGCCCGTTCCTCAAGATCTGCCACGTTACCTTCACCGGCCACGGCAAGTGGCGCAAGCGAGTTCCAGACGACGAGTCCGACTGCCAGGCCACCGGTGAACCAGCATCTAAGCGACCTCGCGTCGCCGTCACCGCCGCTGCCGTCGACACCAGTGTTCCAGCGATCTTCCAGCAAGAACACTCGCTGCCTTTTCCGATTGACCAAGGCATCTCAGCGATGACTCACCAGCAACAGATGGTCATGATGCCCATGCCGGACGACAAGAACGACTGCCAAGCAGCCAACAGCAGTTCAGCGACTTGTGCAAATGGATCGACGATGACGACGGCCGATCAAGACTCCGGCGCGGCG
This sequence comes from Setaria viridis, assembly GCF_005286985.2. Classification (NCBI taxonomy): domain Eukaryota; kingdom Viridiplantae; phylum Streptophyta; class Magnoliopsida; order Poales; family Poaceae; genus Setaria; species Setaria viridis. Next base: position 11,685,160 of record NC_048263.2, on the reverse strand, counting down.
CTTGCCTACGCAGGCGAAGAATCGGCGCAAGATACTGATGAAGAAACCTTGGAGTGGTTTAGACTTGACGGCAAAGACTTGCTGGCCGATGCAGAACCAACGGCAGAGCAACAGTATGGATTAGACCAGCAGGACCAGCTGTTTTGGAGGTCCATAGGGGTTGACACCGAGAACATAGTTTTCTAAGCCGTTTTGTTCAGTCATCTGGTCCAAGATATGATGTACAGCTCTAATCTAAATTCTAACTCTATAATTATTTCCATGGTTCCAACACTGAACCAAAGTGCTAATGTTGTAAAGTATGTACTTTCTTTCCATGCTGCGATGACAAAAGTACCTGTGTGTGAACTAAGATGCAGTTCTTGTGATGTTTTATCAGTAATTTTTTTTGTTTATTCTTGTACTTGTGAACAATATGCATGCTTGATATGAAAATTGTATTCATTTCATCCATACTTTCGTGTGTACCAGCTGATGGCATTTTTCAGTTGAACTTTTGTTTGATGGAAAAAATTTCCCATGAGTGTTGGAAGCAATTTTTGTTCAACTTTATATCTAAACATTGTATCGATTATTTCGACACCAAAATAGCTCCAAATTAAAAAATCAGTTTAAAAGTTGTAAATCTCGTGGAGATCTATAATTTTCGTATAATATTGTCTCCATCCAAGTTCATATGAAAAAGTTACGATTTTTTAAGGTATGTAGCGTGGAGACGGGACATTCTGCCAATTTAATTGGCAATAAGGTAGGTGCAAGAGATATTACATCAATTCAAGCGGCTATGGCTATTTCAAATGGCTATAAAAGGTATAATTTTGCATTTTGGGATATATATTTTTGCAAAACACTAAAATAAAAGATATAAAAATGAAAATAAATTCGGAAAACTGGATAATCGAATGGACTTGAAGAGTGTCGTTAGGTCATAATCTTAGCCCAAGTCCAACTTCAGCATGGCCCAACTACCCCAGGACGTGGCCCTCTTCAAGCCTAGCGGTGCAGTGGTAGCCCATAGGTGGGCTAGGTCTGTTGCGATATTCTCCTCGCCTCGAAACTTTTATTGATCTCTCTTAACTCATTGTGTTTTTCATTTTATCTACAGCTTTTCCTGCAATGGCAATTTGTAAGTGTACTCTGATGTTTCAATTTATAGTATCTATAAGCTAAATAATGTATAGATAGATGTAAAGCTTGAAGCATAGACATGCTCGATAAATAATGCATTTTGTACAGCATAACTAGTAAATGCCAATAAGCACATCAGAGGACATAAATACCATTAATCTGATAACTGTATTAACTACTAATCAACAAATTTTACAATCTTGTGTCTGAAATAATGAACCACATGCATGGAATGAACCACATGAATAAACTAAACGAAAAGAAAATGGCAGCTAAGAATAATCTTTCCCCAGAAGTGTATGTATTACTATTAGTACCGATATTTACTGCACTGTAAGTTCAGCTCGGGCTGCCACCACTGGCTCATGCCATGAGGATATTTGAAATCAGGTGAAGGGTTCACGTTGATGATTAAGTCAGCAGAAGGAAGAAGGTGCAGTGGTTCTGATTCCCAACCTAATGCCTTGAAGAACAGATCTCCTATAGAATTTTGGGCTGCAAGCTTCTCGATAAATCCAGCGCCGAGATCCTCCATGTTCTTCCGGTGCTGGAAGTACCCGATGTACTCCATTCCCCCATGAGCAAATGGCACCAATGGCGAGCAAGATAGTGGGCAATCAACACATGTGTCAAGAGAAATACCGAATCAAGATTATATACAAAGATTTATGTGGAAACCCTTGCGGGCAAAAACCACGGGCGGCGGCGAGCAATCAATCCACTATGAAGATGAAGGATACAAGAGGTGGGAGCCAACAAGGTTGAGGATGCTCCAAATCCCCACAAATTTCACCCTTCGATTGGTGGATTTGGTAGATCAAAGCCTCACCCTCTCCTCTCAAACCCTAGCTCTTTCTCCCCTCAAAGAACAAGAACAAGCTACAACAGAGAAGAGCAGCTCAGGCTTCTTTAGAGGCTGATTTTGAAGATTTTCAAAAAGCCCCTAAAGTTACAGATTGTTGGAAGCAATTCCTATTTCAGCCAACCATATGCCTAAGCACTCTTTTACACCATCTATTAGCCAAGACGATGCACAAATGGTGGAATTAGGAGCTGCATATTCTCACACATATGAAACATGGAAATGGAACGGCCTGCCACCGACAGCTTGTAGTTTCAAGTTCCATTATACTCCAGCACATCTGGTAGTGCAATGGCTGACATGTATGATTTAACTGACATCAAGCAGATCTTACCGTCCACCAGAAGAATGTGAATATGGTGATGGACCCCAGCGTCCGAGGGAGCTCAATTGGAGGTGAGGTGAGGTTGTGCCAAGCACCACCTCGTATCTCCTGTATCTCCATCATCATCTCTGAACCCGCTCACCAGTCAGCACAGGCGCCTACGCGCCATCGAGCATCTACCTGTCGAGCTACGTACCGCGTCTCTACATCAGCAGTCGGGACTTAGAAGTTTGACAACGAGGTGGCCAATTCGGCAACTCAAGATGGACTTCACCAATGTGCCCGATACGCAGGCATCGTCGAGGGCCAAGCTAGCGCGCCGGACAGCAGCGGCAAACTACGGCGGTGTGTCAGGCATCAGCACGAACTTGGAGAGGTTGAGGCGTGCGTGTTCGATGTACACTACTAGAGAACTAACTTTAGATCCCACCTCCTTTAGTCTTGGTTTAATTTCATCACAGGGGCCACGGTAGGCTGGAATGGGGCGCATCTTTACACTCAGCTCTTTTTTTGCAACAGGGACTACAGGCCACCTTTTAGTCTCGGTTAAAACGGCTAGTTACTGGGCACCGACAGCGCCACCCTTTACCCCTGGTTGGAGCCACCAACCGGGAGAAAAGATCCAACCTTTTGTCCCGGTTGGATTTACCAACCAGGATAACAGGTTTACTCCTAGTTGGTAATTCCAACCGGGACAAAAGGTAATTACAACCGGGACAAAAGGTTGGAGCTTTCCTCCCGGTTGGCATTACCAACGAAGAGTAAACACCAACCGGGATAAAATCTTATCTACAAGACCCCTTTCTTCCTCCTCCACTCCTCTAGCCCGAGGCACTCCACTCCACAAAGACAAAGAAGCTCATCCTCAACATGGCGTCGAAGCAAGCCTAGGGGACGTGCTGCTAAAATTTTTTTTCCTCATTTCCGTGGGGATTTCACTCATCCATAGTGTTGTGAAAGTTATCTACTTCATACTCCATTCATTTATTGTTGTGAAGCTTTGTTTTATACTTTAGAGAGGGAGAAAAATGAGTTTGTTTGTTGTTAAGCATGTAGAGGATTTGTATTTATACATGTTTTTGAGCTACAATGTGATGGATAGTTTGAATGTGAGGGAGAATGGATAGTAAATGTGAAGTAGAATTGAGATTATTTTAATTTTATGTATTAGGGAAAATTAGAGTAAATGTGTTTTTAATAATTATAAATTAGCCATATAAATTGTAGGTGTAATTTCATACTTTAGTACTTTTCAGATAGAGGTATGCAATTAGCCATTTTTAGAATAAGTACGTTATGTGGGAAATATTTAATTTTTTAATAGTTTAGTTATTTGTAAATTAAATATGAGCTAAATAGTTTGTGTATTTCTATGTAAACTTTGAGCAAAATTTGAGTTTGTTGTAGTGTATCATGTTATTTGCTTTTGAAATTTTAATTTGTGTATTTCTATCTAAAATTTTAGCAATGTGATGGATAGTTTTATTGTAATCCATTTTCTTGATGGTTTGCGTAATACGATGTAGATGGAGCGGCAATAGATGTATAACGCGGACAGGCGGAGTGGTGTTTATTGCTGGAATAAATAATTTTCTTGAAGTGGCCAAAGTGAACAAGCCAAAGAATGGGTTCATATCTTGTCCATGCGCCCACTGCAGTAACCAGATGTGCTATTCAAAGGCTTCCTAGGGGATTCTTCACAGCCACTTGTTTAGATACGGTTTCACGCCTAACTATTTAGTTTGGACCCATCACAGCGAAAGAGAGGTTGTAATGGAAGACGGTGAAGAGGAGGAGGATGATGACAACATTCTGGACTGCGCTATAGGCCAATCTTTTGCAGATACTACAATGGGAGAGGCTGATGGAGATGAGTTTGTAGAAGATGGCCATACTGATGACATCGGTCAAGTGCTTAGGGATGCACACAGAGATTGTGAAACTCAGACGGAAGTATCAAAGATGCAGCGCATGACAGATGATCACAGGAAATTGCTATACCCAGATTGCTAAGGAGGCCATAAAAATCTGGGTATCACATTAGAATTTATGCAATGGAAGGCCAAAAATGGTGTGTTTGATAAGACATTTCAGGAGATATTGGAAATTGTCAAGAAGATTTTTCTCGAGAATAATGAATTGCCATCGACAACATATGAAGCTAAATAGATTGTTTGCCCTCTGGGATTGGAGGTTCAGAAGATACACGCATGCCCTAATGATTGTAGCCTCTATCGCGGTGCTGAATACGAGGATCTGGATGCGTGTCCCGTGTGTGAAGCGCTGCGGTATAATATTAGGCAAGATGATCCTAGTGATGTCGAGGGGCAACCTCCCAGGAAGAGAGTTCCCGCGAAAGTGGTATGGTATTTCCCTATAATACCATACTTGAAACGCTTGTTCAGGAACAAGACGAATGCTAAGTAGATGCGATGGCACAAAGAAGAACGTAAGGAAAATAAGATGCTGAGACACCCCGCTGATGGGGCTCAGTGGAGATGAATTGATAGAGCATTCTCGGAGTTTTAAGGTGATCCAAGGAACATAAGGTTTGGTTTAAGTACTGATGGATCCAATCCATTCGGCGAGTTGAGTAGTGGTCATAATACTTGGCCTGTGACCTTGTGTATGTTTAACCTTCCTTCTTGGATGTGCATGAAACAGAAGTTCATTATGATGCCGGCGCTTATCCAAGGCCTAAAGCAACCTGGCAACGACATTGATGCGTACCTAAGACCGCTGGTTGATGAACTTTTATAGCTTTGGAAGGAAGAAGGTGTACGTGTGTGGGATGAGAATAAACAAGAGATGTTTAACCTGCGAGCACTGTTGTTTGTAACCATCAATGATTGGCCTGCACTAAGTAACCTTTCGGGACAGACAAACAAGGGATATCGAGCTGGCACCCACTACTTAGACGACACAGATAGCATGTATTTAAAGCACTGTAAGAAGGTAGTCTATATGGGTCATCATTGATTTCTCAATGCTCACCACCAGCTACGAGAAAGCGGGATGCATTTCAAAGGGGCGCTAGAAACTCATAAAAAACCTTCACATCGTAATGGAAAACCCTTCTTTGAGATGATAAAGGATGTAAGGGTAGTATTTGGAAAAAGTCTTGGTAGCCAACCTGTTCGGAACGATGATGGCGGACGCACAGCCATGTGGAAGAAGTCAATATTTTTGGAGCTACCTTATTGGGAAACCCTAGATGTCCGCAACACAATAGACGTGATGCACCTGACAAAAAACCTTTGTGTGAACGTGCTAGGCTTCATGGGTGTTTATGGGCCCTCAAAAGATACACTGGAAGCATGATGGGACCTTAAAGAAATGGGGCAACGGGATGACCTACATCTGAAAAAGAGAGATAACGGACAGCACTACTTACGTCCTGCTACTTACACTCACAGCAAGGAAGAAAAGGATAGCATGTTTGAATGCTTGAATAGTCTGAAGGTCCCATATGGGTACTCCTCGAATATCAACAGAATAATAAATATGAAAGAAAAAAATTTCACAAATCTCAAGGCCCATGATTGCCACATGTTGCTGATCTAGTTGCTTCTAGTTGTACTGAGGGGTGTTCTACCAGAGAATGTTCGATTGCCGCTCGTAAAGCTATGCGCGTTTCTCAATGCGATTTCAAAGAAGGCAATCGATCCATCGAAGCTAACAAAGCTACAGAACGATGTAGTGCAATGTCTTGTCAGCTTGGAGTTGGTATTTCCACCATCTTTCTTCAATATTATGACTCACCATCTAGTTCACCAAGTAAAAGAGATTAATATTCTTGGACCAATATACCTGCACAATATGTAGCCTTTAAGAGGTTCATGTCAGTCCTAAAAAACTATATTCTTAATCGTGCCCGTCCAGAAGGAAGCATCGCCAAGGGATATAGAACAGAGGAGGTGATTGAGTTTTGTGTTGATTTTGATTGACTCAATTGACCTGATTAGGGTTCCAACTTCACGCCACGAGGGGAGGTTGCGGGGAATGGGCACCCTTGGAAGGAAAGTATGTTTGAGCAATGATGCTGATTTGTTCAACAAGACACACTACACTGTTTTACAACAGTCAACCTTTGTGGCTCCGTATATCGAGCAGCACAAGCAGATGTTAGTTTTCGAAAAACCAGCGAGATCCGATGCCTAGCTTACAAGAAGCCACGTGGAAACTTTTCCCTCTTGGTTGCGCAAACAACTTATGCGTAACTCTGAGATTCACCCACAGCTTGCTTGGTTAGCTAGGGGACCTTCTAGTACAATCGTGAAATTCCAAGGCTACAAGATAAATGGTTATACATTTTACACGAGAGCTTAAAACCAGAAAAGCATGAACCAGAATAGTGGTGTCCGCATAGATGCCATAGGCAGAAATAGTGGCATGGACTCTTATTATGGTTTCATAGAGGAGATATCGGAAATCGAATATGGACCGCTGTGCATCCCTCTATTTTGCTGCCAATGGGTGAAGCTAAATGCTGTAACCAAAGATCAGTATCGAATGACAATAGTGGACCTTAGCAAGACTGGATACAGTGATGAACCATTCGTACTCACCAATGATGTGCATCAAGTTTTCTATGTGAAGGACATGTCTAGCAAACCCAAGAGAAATCTAGAAGATCCATGGGAGCCAAAGTGCCACATACTCCTTTCAAGTAAAAGAAAAATTGTGGGAGTCGAGGACAAAACAGACCAATCAGATGATTATGATCAGTTTGCAGGCATGCCTTCATTCGTTGTTGAAGTTGACCCTAGCATCCTGCTATCCAAAGAAGAGGCTCCGTACTTGCACCGCGATCATGATCAAGGAACATTCGTGAAGAAGAAGTTTTTAATATTACATTGTAATACGTTAAATTTGCTTCACATTTATGATTAATTTCATGTACTACTTGATACAATTTCATGTGTGCTTAAATTAGTTATTTTCACGCGTATAAATTATTTAATTGATAATTTCTTGATGATAGTGATGCTGTAAAATAATTATTTAAGAAGGTAATATAACTAGTGTAGAATTAAATATATTTTTGCATGTTTTAAATATGTAAAGTTTTAATTTTTGCTGCATGAAATCCAGCGAAAACATAAAAAAATATATTTTCCAAAAAGAAGATAGAGATGAGAAATGGGAGAGGGACCGTTTATCCTGGTTTGTAAGGCCCTTTTATGTCGATTCGTAATTAAAACCGGGACAAAAGGGTAAATTTCAGTTCCCTTCTGGACGTGACCTTTTATCCCAGTTCGAGTTACGAACCGACATAAAGGGTTGCCCTTTCATCCCGATGCGTCAAAACTAGGATAAAAGGGTAGGCCTTCTATCTCGGTTGCTTACAAACCGGGATAAAAGGGCAGGCCGTTTATCTCGGTTTGTAAGAAGAACCGAGATTAAAAGTCCATTTCTCTCGGTTCTTCTTGCAAACCGAGATAAATGGTAGGGGGGTGGATAAAAGTAACTGCCGTTTCTACTCCACCCCCCCCCCCCGCACATGGTAACTTAGCGAAATTTTTACTTCTCTCTAGCCTCCGTATCATCTCCGTCACCGGCTCCGCGGGCATCACACTGCCGATTCCGTCCCCGTCGCTGCCGGTTGTCTTCATCCCCGTCGCCGCCTCCTCTCCATCCTCTGTCTCCATCCGCGCCTCGCCGCTCACCGACGACGCTGGGACTAAGAGCAGTCCCGAGCAAGGTACCTGCAGCCCCGAGAAAGGAACCTGCTGGAGACCCGATTATGAAGTCACGACCAACGGTTCCCAAGCCAGCACATACAAAGAGAAAAACAAATAAGCAGCCTGAAGTGACTCCTGAGGAACGCTAGTTCGAAATCCAAGTAGAGTGCAAGGAGTTGTTCAAGAAAAAGAGCTGAACAAAAAAAGCATGGGAGATGGAGCCACAACCAACAATTGATCCAACTAAATCACAATTTTTTCAGAAGATGTCACATTCGAACAAGGAGGCGATATATAGAGGGAAAAAAAGAAAAGGAAAGTCATCTTCAAGTGTTGTTGATCGCTGCCATCGTCGTCTACTAGAAGGAGACGCTACAAGGATAGCAGCAATGCTCAAGTCCCAACAAGATCAAGTATTGGAATTTATGAAAGAATTTAGAGTGGGACTGGATCAGTGTATAGAGCTAGGTGGTCATGAGCCAGCAGCTTCACAGCCATTTCAACCGAGATGGACGTTTGAGCTAGGAAAGTCTTTGGTATGGCCTGAGTTGGTAGGGAGCCTATCACCAAATATGTACGAATTCCATGAATGGTACATGAAGATGTCCGCCGACCAGACTTCCATGTTCGCCCTTAAGGTAAAACCGATAGATTTTTACGGTGAAGGCCCTTAAGGTAAAACCGATAGATTTTTACGGTGAAGGCGAGAAATACCTCTGGCTGGAATTCAAAGATATATACAAAGTGTACCATCAAGATGCTCTAAACGTCTCTCTCATCAGCGCCTGGGCTCTGTAAGTATTCGTTTATCTATATGTAAATTTTTAACCATATCATTATTTTTTATGCAAGCATCGCCCTACTAACTTTGTCTTCCTTTTTGTGTAGGCTGCTAATTAAGAAGTGCCGACAAGAAGGTACTTGCATGTTGGTTTCATGGATCCATCCGTAGTGAACCAAAGCCAACTACGATATTTTACAGATAAAATGTTGGTGGAATGTTTCAATATGTTGGACCTTCAAGGTGGCAAGAGCTACATACTACTTCCATACAACTTCAAGTAAGTATTTACAAGTACGTACACCATCTATCTTAGTATCCTTTTTCCTTATCTGATTAATAAATATTTACGTACACAGTCACCACTGGATCCTAATAGTAATTTAGCCTGATAGAAGCCGAGTTACCGTCCTCGATTCCTTGAGGAAACCACTAGCGGAGTACCAAGAGATTCAAGACGTTCTACACTTGTAATTAATAATTCTAGACCTTTATCTCAATACAAAAGTGTATTTCCTAAATTTTTGCCTAACACTATATCATTCATTATTTAAATCTGTAGGGCATGGAAACAATTCATCAAAATAGGACGCCAAGGTGCATTCCAAGAAAAACTAACATGGGACATAGACTTCCCGATTAGTATGAAGTTTGCATATTTTGTACATTCTATATGACGAATATTTTATAACTTGTTTTTTCCCACTGAAGTGCTTAAGATAGGAACAAGGGAATAATCTATGTGGGTACTATGTGTGTGAGAACATGCAAAGTTTTCTGTCACACAAGGCTAGGTTGACGCCGCAGGAAAAACAGGAAGTACGTAATATAAAATAATACTATTAATAGTTAATTGTTTTCTAGCTCCTTATATTTAATTGTTCGTGTAACATTATTCATTTCCAAATTACAAATGCATAATATTGGAGATAAGATCTTGGAGAAGAAAAGAATAGACACAATATGCGAAAGTCTCGTAGGATTCCTGCTGGACGAGGTGATAAATTCATCAAGAGAATTTCATTACGGTGGATGAAATTAAGAAGCACCGAGCAACACCTCGACGGGAAGACCTCGACGAAGATCCTAGAGCTATATAGCTAGCTAGCTAGGAATTAATTGTACTATATATATACACTAATCAAGAATTGTACATATACTAGCTAATTGTATAAGAATTGTATATATAAGTATGTAATAGTTAAATTGATTCGTTAAAATACTATATATAGTTTGATTGATTTCATTAATTATAAAAAACTCTCAACTAACTGAAAGGATATGTGATGCACGAAATTATAGACTAAAGGGGTTTGTCCAGCGACTGGCGTGGCAGCCCCGGTAGTCCTGGTTGGTTTTTACAAACCGGGACTAAAAGAGGGTCTTATATCCGGTTCAGGGACCGACCGCCCCCTTTTATCTTGACGGATTAATCCCAGATGCATTTTCGGAAGATATGCACCCTACGAACCGGTAGTAATACCCAGTTCTCGAGTAGTGCTAGAAATCATGGAGGAGCGCGACGGGTGGAGGTTAAGGAAGCAGCGGAGGAAGGTCAGCTTGGAGTCAGAGTCGGAGCGTCAGAAGCGTCCATGGTGGCGAGCGGGCTCAGCCTCGGCGGGCACCCCTACTGCCCTACCTGCCGTAGCCGCAGGCGGCCTGCCGGGAGATCGAGCACCACCTCCTCTCCCTGGCTGCGGTGAATGCGCTGGCGGTTAGCTGGGCGCAATGGCGTTGCGCTTTTGCCTGATGGCCTCCGTTGATCACATGCACAATCCAACACCGGAACGTGGCGACGGCAATCCGATCGGAGGCTTCGGAGCAGTGGCCGTTGCGTTTTTTCCGGGCGCGAAGCTGCTGGCAGTCGGAGACAAACGGCCAACTTAATCTCGGTTTCCGGCATTGCTTCAGCAACGGGCTCGGAATTCGGAAACCGAATTGAAGACGAGTGCAACCTGATCGCATGGCAAGGCATGGGCAACATAAATCCCACAGAAACCCATTCCCTTCCCATCGTGATCAAGGTGCAGCCACTACTACTCTCGCCAGATTCCTCTCCCCTCCAAGAAACAGACAGAAACCACCACCGCACCATGTCGACGAAGGCAGCCCAGATCCTCGGGCATCCGCCCGGCGTCAACTTCCGCCCCGACGACGACGAGCTCGTCGAGTTCTTCCTCCTGCCGCGCCTCCGCGGCGAGCCGTCGTGGTTCCCCGGCGTCGTCGTCATCGACGACGACAGCGCCTCCAACACCCTGCCGTGGAACCTCCTGAAGCGCCACGGCCTGGTCGACGACGGCAACGCCTACTTCTTCGTGCACACCAACAACGAAGTTGCTTGCCAGGATCGATACTGCCCCGGCGACGGGACGTGGGTATCGCAGAGGCAAGAGTCCGGCAGCTCGTGCATCTGCGGCGAGACGATCAAGTGGAGGAGGACCAACCTGAACTTGCAGATGGGCCGCGGCAAGAAGGGCAGCATGGGGTGGGTGATGCACGAGTACACGCTCACCGAGCCGCCGTGCCCGTTCCTCAAGATCTGCCACGTTACCTTCACCGGCCACGGCAAGTGGCGCAAGCGAGTTCCAGACGACGAGTCCGACTGCCAGGCCACCGGTGAACCAGCATCTAAGCGACCTCGCGTCGCCGTCACCGCCGCTGCCGTCGACACCAGTGTTCCAGCGATCTTCCAGCAAGAACACTCGCTGCCTTTTCCGATTGACCAAGGCATCTCAGCGATGACTCACCAGCAACAGATGGTCATGATGCCCATGCCGGACGACAAGAACGACTGCCAAGCAGCCAACAGCAGTTCAGCGACTTGTGCATATGGATCGACGATGACGACGGCCGATCAAGACTCCGGCGCGGCGCATGCCTACGCAGGCGAAGAATCGGCGCAAGATACTGATGAAGAAACCTTGGAGTGGTTTAGACTTGACGGCAAAGACTTGCTGGCCGATGCAGAACCAACGGCAGAGCAACAGTACGGATTAGACCAGCAGGACCAGCTGTTTTGGAGGTCCATAGGGGTTGACACCGAGAACATAGTTTTCTAAGCCGTTTTGTTCAGTCATCTGGTCCAAGATATGATGTACAGCTCTAATCTAAATTCTAACTCTAATTATTTCCATGGTTCCAACACTGAACCAAAGTGCTAATGTTGTAAAGTATGTACTTTCTTTCCATGCTGCGATGACAAAAGTACCTGTGTGTGAACCAAGATGCAGTTCTTGTGATTGTTTATCAGCAATTTTTTTTTGTTTATTCTTGTACTTGTGAACAATATGCATGCTTGATATGAAAATTGTATTCATTTCATCGATACTTTCGTGTGTACCAGCTGATGGCATTTTTCTGTTGAACTTTTGTTTGATGGAAAAAATTTCCCATGAGTGTTGGAAGCAATTTTTGTTCAACTTTATATCTAAACATTGTATCGATTATTTTGACACCAAAATGGCTCCAAATTAAAAAATCAGTTTAAAAGTTGTAAATCTCGTGGAGATCTGTAATTTTCATATAATATTGTCTCCATCCAAGTTTATATGAAAAAGTTACGATTTTTTAAGGTATGTAGCATGGAGACGGTACATTCTGCCAATTAAATTGGTGATAAGGTGGGTGCAAGAGATATTCGATCAATTCAAGCGGCTATGACTATTTCAAATGGCTATAAAAGGTATAATTTTGCATTTTGGGGATATATATTTTTGGAAAACACTAAAATAAAAGATATAAAAATGAAAACAAATTGGGAAAACTGGATAATCGAATGGATTGAAGAGTGTCGTTTGGTCAAAATCTTAGCTCAAGTCAAACTTCAGCATGGCCCAACTACCCCAGGACGTGGCCCTCTTCAAGCCTAGCAGTGCAGTGGTAGCCCACAGGCGGGCCAGGTCTGTTGCGACATTCTCCTCGCCTCGAAACTTTTATTGATCTCTCTTAACTCATTGTGTTTTTCATTTTATCTACAGCTTTTCCTGCAATGGCAATTTATAAGTGTACTATGATGTTTCAGTTTATAGCATCTATAAGCTAAATAATGCATAGATAGATGTAAAGCTTGAAGCATAGACATGCTCGATAAATAATGCATTTTGTACAGCATAACTAGTAAATGCCAATAAGCACATCAGAGCACATAAATACCATTAATCTGATAACTGTATTAACTACTAATCAACAAATTTTACAATCTTGTGTCTGAAATAATGAACCACATACATGGAATGAACCACATGAATAAACTAAATGAAAAGAAAACAGCAGCTAAGAATAATCCTTCCCCAGCAGTGTATGTATTACTATTAGTACCGATATTTACTGCACTGTAAGTTCAGCTCGGGCTGCCACCTCTGGCTCATGCCATGAGCATATTTGAAATCAGGTGAAGGGTTCACGTTGACGATTAAGTCAGCAGAAGGAAGAAGGTGCAGTGGTTCTGATTCCTACCCTAATGCCTTGAAGAATAGATCTCCTATCGAATTCTGGGCTGCAAGCTTCTCGATAAATCCAGCGCCAAGATCCTCCATGTTCTTCGGGTGCTGGAAGTACCCGATGTACTCCATTCCCCCATGAGCAAATGGCACCAATGGCAAGCAAGATAGTGGGCAATCAACACATGTGTCAAGAGAAATACCGAATCAAGATTATATACAAAGATTTACGTGGAAACCCTTGCGGACAAAAACCACGGGCGGCGGCAAGCAATCAATACACTATGAAGATGAAGGATACAAGAGGTGGGAGCCAACAAGGTTGAGGATGCTCCAAATCCCCAAAAATTTCACTCTTCGATTGGTGGATTTGGTAGATCAAAGCCTCACCCTCTCCTCTCAAACCCTAGCTCTTTCTCCCCTCAAAGAACAAGAACAAGCTACAACAGAGAAAAGCTGCTCAGGCTCCTTTAGAGGCTGATTTTGAAGAATTGCAAAAAGCCCCTAAAGTTACAGATTGTTGGAAGCAATTCCTATTTCAGCCAACCATATGCCTAAGCACTCTTTTACACCATCTATTAGCCAAGACGATGCACAAATGGTGGAATTAGGAACTGCATATTCTCACACATATGAAATGTGGAAGTGGAACGGCCTGCCACCGACAGCTTGTAGTTTCAAGTTCCATTGTACTCCAGCACATCTGGTAGTGCAATGGCTGACATGTATGATTGAACTGAGGATGCTTAGCAGCGCAATGCGGTGATAACAAAGGACACCAAGCAGATCTTACCATCCACCAGAAGAATGTGAATAGGGTCATGAACCCCAGCGTCCGAGGGAGCTCAATTGGAGGTGAGGTGAGGTTGTGCCAAGCACCACCTCGTATCTTGTGTATCTCCATCATCATCTCTGAACCCGCCCGCCAGTCAGCACAGGCGCCTACGCGCTGTCGAGCATCTACCTGTCGAGCTACGTACCACGTCTCTACACCGGCAGTCGGGACTGAGAAGTTTGACAACGAGGTGGCCAATTTGGCAACTCAAGATGGACTTCACCAATGTGTCCGATGTGCAGGCATCGTCAAGGGCCGAGCTGCCGCGCCGGACAGCAGCGGCAAACTACGGTGGTGTGTCAGGCATCAGCACGAACTTGGAGATGTTGACGCGTGCGTGCTCGATGTACACTACTAGAGAACTGACTTTAGATCCCACCTCCTTTAGTCTTGGTTTAATTTCGGCACAGGAGCCACGGTAGGCTGGAATGTGGTGTACCTTTACTCTCGGCTCTTTTTTTGCAACAGGGACTACAGGCCACCCTTTAGTCTTGGTTAAAACGGCTAGTTACCGGCCATCGACAGCACCACCCTTTACCCCTGGTTGGAGCCACCAACCAGGACAAAAGATCCAACCTTTTGTCCCGGTTGGATTTACCAACCGGGATAACAGGTTTACTCCCGGTTGGTAATTCCAACCGAGACAAAAGGTTGGAGCTTTTGTCCCGGTTGGCGTTACCAATCACGAGTAAACACCAACCGGGATAAAATCTTATCTACAAGACTCCTTTCTTCCTCCTCCACTCCTCTAGCCCGAGGCACTCCACTCCACAAAGACAGAGAAGCTCATCCTCTCCATGGCGTCAAAGCAAGCCTAGGGGACGTGCTGCTAAAATTTTTTTCCTCATTTCCGTGGGGATTTCACTCATCCATAGTGTTGTCAAAGTTAGCTACTTCATACTCCATTCATTTATTGTTGTGAAGCTTTGTTTTATACTTTAGAGAGGGAGAAAAATGAGTTTGTTTGTTGTTAAGCATGTAGAGGATTTGTATTTATACATGTTTTTGAGCTACAATGTGATGGATAGTTTGAATGTGAGGGAGAATGGACAGTAAATGTGAAGTAGAATTGAGATTATTTTAATTTTATGTATTAGGGAAAATTAGAGTAAATGTGTTTTTAATAATTATAAATTAGCCATATAAATTGTAGGTGTAATTTCATACTTTAGTACTTTTCAGATAGAGGTATGCAATTAGCCATTTTTAGAATAAGTACATTATGTGGGAAATATTAAATTTTTTAATAGTTTGGTTATTTGTAAATTAAATATGAGCTAAATAGTTTGTGTATTTCTATGTAAACTTTGAGCAATATTTGAGTTTGTTGTAGTGTATCATGTTGTTTGCTTTTGAAATTTTAATTTGTGTATTTCTATCTAAAATTTTAGCAATGTGATGGATAGTTTTATTGTAATCCATTTTATTGATGGCTTGCGTAATACGATGTAGATGGAGCGGCAATAGATGTATAACGCGGACAGGCGGAGCGGTGTTTATTGCTGGAATCAATAATTTTCTTGAAGTGGCCAAAGCGAACAAGCCAAAGAACGGGTTCGTATCTTGTCCATGCGCCCAATGCAGTAACCAGAAGTGCTATTCAAAGGCTTCCAGGGGGACTATTCACAGCCACTTGTTTAGATACGGTTTCACACCTAAGTATTTAGTTTGGACCCATCATGGCGAAAGAGGGGTTGTAATGGAAGACGGTGAAGAGGAGGAGGATGATGACAACATTATGGACTGTGCTATAGGTCAATCTTTTGCAGATACTACAATGGCAGAGGCTGATGGAGATGAGTTTGCAGAAGATGGCCATACTGATGACCTCGGTCAGGTGCTTAGGGATGCACACAGAGATTGCGAAACTCAGACGGAAGTATCAAAGTTGCAGCGCATGATAGATGATCATAGGAAATTGCTATACCCAGATTGCCAGGAGGCCATAAAAAGCTGGGTACCACACTAGAATTTATGCAATGGAAGGCCAAAAATGGTGTGTTCGATAAGACATTTCAGGGGATATTGGAAATTGTCAAGAAGATTATTCTTAAGAATAATGAATTGCCATCCACAACATATGAAGCTAAATAGATTGTTTGCCCTCTGGGATTGGAGGTTCAGAAGATACCCGCATGCCCTAATGATTGTATCCTCTATAGCGGTGCTGAATATGAGGATCTGGATGCGTGTCCCGTGTGCGAAGCGCTGCAGTATAATATTAGGCAAGATGATTCTAGTGATGTCGAGGGGAACCTCCCAGGAAGAGAGTTCCCGCGAAAGTGATATGGTATTCCCTATAATACCATGCTTGAAGTGTTTGTTCAGGAACAAGATGAATGCTAAGTAGGTGTGATGGCACAAAGAAGAACGTTAGGAAAATAAGATGCTGAGACACCCCGCTGATGGGGCTCAGTGGAGATGAATTGATAGACCATTCTCGGAGTTTGAAGGTGATCCAAGGAACATAAGGTTTGGTTTAAGTACTGATGGATCCAATCCATTTGGCGAGTTGAGTAGTGGTCATAGTACTTGGCCTGTGACCTTATGTATGTTTAACCTTTCTCCTTGGATGTGCATGAAACAAAAGTTCATTATGATGCCGACGCTTATCCAAGGCCCAAAGGAACCTGGCAATAACATTGATATGTACCTAAGGCCGCTGGTTGATGAACTTTTACAGCTCTGGAAGGAAGAAGGTGTACGTGTGTGGGATGAGGATAAACAAGAGATGTTTAACCTGCGAGCACTGTTGTTCGTAATCATCAATGATTGGCCTGCACTAAGTAACCTTTCGGGACAGACAAACAAGGGATATTGAGCCTGCACCCACTACCTATACGACACAGATAGCATGTATTTGAAGCACTATAAGAGGTAGTCTATATGGGCCATCATCAATTTCTCCATGCTCACCACCAGCTACGAGAAAGCGGAATGCATTTCAAAGGGGTGCCAGAAACTCATAAAAAACCTTTACATCATAATGGAAAATGTGTCTTTGAGATGATAAGGATGTAAGGGTAGTATTTGGAAAAGGTCTTGGTAGCCAACCTGTTCCGAACGATGATGACGGACACGCAGCCTTGTGGAAAAATTCAACATTTTGGGAGCAACCTTATTGGGAAACCCTAGATGTCCGCAACACAATAGACGTGATGCACCTGACGAAAAACCTTTGTGTGAACGTGCTAGGCTTCATGGGTGTTTATGGGCTCTCAAAAGATACACCGGAAGCACGACGGGACCTTAAAGAAGTGGGGCAATAGGATGACCTACATCCGGAAAAGAGAGATAACGGACAGCACTACTTACGTCCTGCTAGTTATACTCTCAGCAAGGAAGAGAAGGATAGCATGTTTGAATGCTTGAATAGTCTGAAGGTCCCGTATGGGTACTCCTCGAATATCAAGAGAATAATAAATATGAAAGAAAAGAAGATCACAAATATCAAGGCCCATGATTGCCACATGTTGCTGACCCAGTTGCTTCCGGTTGTACTGAGGGGTGTTCTACCAGAGAATGTTCAATTGCCGCTCGTAAAGCTATGCGCGTTTCTCAATGCGATTTCAAAGAAGGCAACCGATCCATCGAAACTAACAAAGCTACAGAACGATGTGGTGCAATGTCTTGTTAGCTTGGAGTTGGTATTTCCACCATCTTTTTTCCATATTATGACTCACCTTCTGGTTCAACTAGTAAAAGAGATTAATATTCTCGGACCAGTATACCTGCACAATATGTAGCCTTTCAAGAGGTTCATGTCAGTCCTAAAAAACTATGTTCTTAATCGGGCCTGTTCAGAATGAAGCATCGCCAAGGGATATGGAACAGAGGAGGTGATTGAGTTTTGTGTTGATTTTATTGACTCAATTGACCCGATTAGGGTTCCAACTTCACGCCATGAGGGGAGGCTGTGGGGAATGGGCACCCTTGGAAGGAAAGTATGTTTGAGCAATGGTGCTGATTTATTCAACAAGGCACACTACACTGTTCTACAGCAGTCAACCTTTGTGGCTCCGTATATCGAGCATCACAAGCAGATGTTAGTTTCCGAAAAATCGGCGAGATCCGATGCCTGGCTTACAAGAAGCCACGTGGAAACTTTTCCCTCCTGGTTGCGCAAACAACTTATGGGTAACTCTGAGATTCACCTACAGCTTGCTTGGTTAGCTAGGGGACCATCTAGCACAATCGTGAAATTCCAAGGCTACAAGATTAATGGTTATATATTTTACACGAGAGCCCAAGACCAGAAAAGCATGAACCAGAATAGTGGTGTCCGCATAGATGCCATAGGGAGAAATAGTAGCATGGACTCTTATTACGGTTTCATAGAAGAGATATCAGAAATCGAATATGGATCGTTGTGCATCCCTCTGTTTTGTTGCCAATGGGTGAAGCTAAATGGCATAACCAAAGATCAGTATCGAATGACAATAGTGGACCTTAGCAAGACTGGATACAGTGATGAACCATTCGTACTCGCCAATGATGTGCATCAAGTTTTCTATGTGAAGGACATGTCTAGCAAACCCAAGAGAAATCTAGAAGATCCATGGGAGCCAAAGCGCCACATAGTCCTTTGAAGTAAAAGAAAAATATTGGGAGTCGAGGACAAAACAGACCAATCAGATGATTATGATCAATTTGCAAGCATGCTTTCAATCGCGGTTGATGTTGACCCTAGCATCCTGCTATCCAAAAAAGAGGCTCTGTACTTGCGCCGCGATCATGACCCGCGATCATGACCAAGGAACAGTCGTGAAGAAGTTTTTAATGTTACATTGTAATGCATTAAATTTACTTCACATTTATGATTAATTTCATGTACTACTTGATACAATTTCATGTGTGCTTAAATTAGGTTTTTTCACGCGTATAAATTATTTAATTAATAATTTATTGATGATAGTGATGTAGTAAAATAATTATTCAAGAAGGTAATATAACTAGTGTAGAATTAATGAGACATTCAAACTTATTGTAAATATAATTGCCAATTAAATATATTTTTACATGTTCGAAATATGTAAAGTTTTAATTTTTGCTGCATGAAATCCAGTGAAAACATAAAAAAATTTATTTTCCAAAAAGAAGATGGAGATGAGAAATGGGAGAGGGATCGTTTATCCTGGTTTGTAAGGCCCTTTTATCTCGATTCGTAATTAGAACCGGGACAAAAGGGTAAATTTCAGTTCCCGTCTGGACGTGACCTTTTATCCTGGTTCGAGTTACGAACCGACATAAAGGGTTGCCCTTTCATCCGGGTGCGTCAAAACTGGGATAAAAGGGTAGGCCTTCTATCTCGGTTGCTTACAAACCGAGATAAAAGGGCAGGCCGTTTATCTCGGTTTGTAAGAACAACCGAGATTAAAAGTCATTTTCTCTCGGTTCTTCTTACAAACCGAGATAAATGGTAGGGGGGTGGATAAAAGTAACTACCATTTCTATTCCCCCGCACCTGGTAACATATTGAAATTTTTACTTCTCTCTAGCCTCCGCATCATCTCCGTCACCGGCTCCACGTTCGTCACACTGCCGCTTCCGTCCCCGTCACTGCCGGTTGTCTTCATCCCCGTCGCCGCCGGTTGTCTTCATCCCCGTCGCCGCCTCCTCTCCATCATCCTCTGCCTCCATCCGCGCCGCCATTCGTCGTCGTCCGCGAGCTGTGTCCTCTCCTCCATCCGGCACCCCGTCCTGCCTCCTCTGTCCGGCACCTCATCCTCCCTCCTCCGTCCGCGCACCCCGTCCTCCCTCCTTTGTCCGGCGCCCCGTCCTCCCCTCCTCCGTCCACGCCCGTCCTCCCTAATCCTCCATCTGCGCGTCGTCCTCCATCCGCACCTCAAGCCCCGATCCGCCTTGCGCGCATTGCCGCCGCGGCAACCCTCACGCGTCATCGACCCCGCGCCGCGCTCGCGCGCGTAAAACCCTAGCACCCGGTGCTCTAGTTAATAAATTTGGCAGTGATGCAAGCCCTTTTTTTTATTTCTTTCTAGTTATAAAATTAATAGAAAATTTTGGATTGGTAAAATTGTATAGGAAGTTAGAAAAAATTTGGCAGTGATGCAAGGCAGTGATGCAAGCCTTTTCTATTTATTTCTTTCTAGTTATAAAATTAATAGATAATTTTGGATTGGTAAAATTGTATAAGAAGTTAGAATAAATTTGGCAGTGATGCAAGCTTTTTTTATGTATTTTTTTCTAGTTATAAAATTGGGTAGAAATTCTTCGAAATTGTACTAATTAGTACAAATTTTATAGAAATCTCAATAAATTAGTAGAAATATGTATAAATAAATTACGCTTCAATTTTGATAGAATTCAGTAAAAATTAGTATAAATTTGTATGGTTTCACGTTGTTCTTCTATGAGTTCATGTATGTACATTAACTTGTAATATATACATTAAAGGCATTTCATGTAATTAAGTTTCATTCAAGATTTTTGTGTATTTTTTAAGAAGTTTTCGTGTAAATTTAGTTTCGTGTACAATTTCATGTGTACGTTTCTATGATTTCATTTATATACCTTAACGTACATGTAATTATGATTTCATGTGTGTTTGGAGTAGTTGAGATGGCGGACGACGAGAATGCAAGATTCATGTTGGAGGACATTATTGCTGGTAGAGATCATAACGTAACGTACACCAAAGAAGAGACTAACCAGGTGGACACGTACCTCAACATATCCGCCGATAGCAATGAAGAGCCCAAGCAAAACCTTGCCGCAGTGGAAGATACCACGGAGGTATATATCATTAATAAACCCCATTTAGAATGTCTTCTTCTTTATTATTATGTACTAATTAACGAATCTTGAACTGTTAGCCGTTTGGATCGGCGAACCCTAAGAAGACACGAGGTCGAAGCATGGTGATGGATGGATCGCAAAAGCTAGAGATCACAGAAGTGTCAGAAGATGGCAAGCCAGTTGCTCTCGTCGATGTGGCAAACAAGTACGTGACTCAGCTCGGGGCAATTATAAGGGACAATGTGCCCATCAGCTTCACGAAATGGAGAGACAAATGCAATGATCCGGACGCGCTGCCACAAATAGAAAAGGATATGCTGTGGGAACTGCTCAAGCAACATTTCATATTTACCGCTGGATATATTGAAAAGGATGTGAAAGCGTGGGCGCTGAAGAAGATGGCCACAAAATTTCAAACATTCAAGAAATTTCTAGTTTCAAAGTACATTAAGGAGGACAAAACTCCAGATTTCAATGAATTTCCAAAGTTGAGCGGCCACTGGGAGGCATTTGTCGAGTGCAAAGAGGAGCCACGACGGTCAATAAAAGGTCAACACCAACGTTGAAAATGCTAGTCGTAAGAAAGAGCACCATAAGCTAGGGCGAGGTGGTTACAAAACAGTAGTGCCCAAATTTCAGAAGATGGAACAAGACCTGCTCGAACAGGGTACCATACCAGCAACTCATGAATGGAGCCAATGAGCTAAAAATTGGTTTTTCGCTCATGGAGGCAAACTGAACCCAGAGGATGGGACATTGATCTTAACTGAGGAAATACGTCTCAAGGGAAAACGACTCGCAAAGAACATTGAAGATGTTAAGGCTGGGAGATTGGTGGTGGATTGAGAAATGGATGAGTTCACATTGGCCCTCGGGAATCCTGAGCACCTAGTATGTGTTCGCGGGTTCGGGATTGTTTTGTGGAAGTACGGTTTTAAAGAAGACAGAGACTCGTACAGAAGCTGCAAGCGAAGAAAGGATTTCGCTGAGCAGAGCTGGCGGCGCAACCTAGAATCTCAAGTGCAATCTATAGAACAAAGAATGCATGACGAAGTCAATCCTCGAGTGGTCCTTTCCCAATCAGAAGCACAACCCGATCCACAGGACCAGCAACAGTTCGCTATTGATTTCATCAGGCAACGCACCTCATGTGAGCTGCATGTACCGGTTCGCAACCTGACTGTTAAGGTATACTCTTATACATAATTAATATGTATATAATAATCTTCTAAATCCATCGATCCACCACACCTCAGGATTGGAGTTTAATAACATCTTTATTTCTGCTATATGTACAAGTAGCGTACGCGAGTGCCTTACCAAGCTGGGCAACACAGGCGAGGCATGGCATGGAGATTCCACCTGGCTATGCTAGTGTCTCGGTAGAGCAACTCGTTGATTGCCAATATGAAGGCTATGAGCTCCAGCTCCCAGGAGGTGTTGGGGAAAGGACATTAGGAGATTCAGTTCAAGGAGGCATCATTCTATTGCGCAAACGCTACATCATCATCCTAGGCATGGAGGCAGCACCCCTCCTGGAAAAACCCGAGCCGCAACCATCTCCTGAAATGGCAAGACTGACTTCTCCACCACGATCAATTACAGGACCATCACCACCAGGACCATCCTCGATGCATGCTCCATCTCCACATCTAGCTGGCAATAATGACAGCAACAACAGTCCTCGCCGCTCACCGACAATGCCGGGACTAAGAGCAGTCCCGAGCAAGGTACCTGCAGCCCCGAGAAAGGAACCTGATGGAGACCTGATTATGAAGTCACGACCAACGGCTCCCAAGCCAGCACATAAAAAGAGGAAAACAAATAAGGAGCCTGAAGTGACTCCTGAGGAACGCTTGAATGCAATGACTCAAGAGGAACGCTGGTTCGAAATCCAAGCAGAATGCAAGGAATTGTTCAGGAAAAGAGCTGAACAAAAAAAAGCATGGGAGATGGAGCTACAACCAACAATTGATCCAACTAAATCACAATTTTTTCAGAAGATGTCACATTCAAACAAGGAGGCGATGAATATTTGGAAAAAAAGAAAAGAAAAGTCATCTTCAAGTGTTGTTAATCGTTGCCTTCGTCATCTACCAGAGGGAGACGCTACAAGGATAGCAGCAATGCTCAAGTCTCAACAAGATCAAGTATTGGAATTTAGGAAAGAATTTGGAGTGGGACTTGATCAATGTATAGAGCTAGGTGGTCACGAGCCAGCAGCTTCACAGCCATTTCATCCGAGATGGACGTTTGAGCTAGGAAAGTCTTTGGTAAGGCCTGAGTTGGTAGGGAGCCTATCACCAAAGATGTACGAATTCCATGAATGGTATATGAAGACGTCCACCGACCAGACTTCCATGTTCGCCCTTAAGGTAAAACCGATAGATTTTTTACGGCGAAGGCGAGAAATGCCTCTGGCTGGAATTCAAAGATATATACGAAGTGTACCATCAAGATGCCCTAGACGTCTCTCTCATCAGCGCCTGGGCTCTGTAAGTATCTATTTATCTATATGTAATTTTTTGACCATATCATTATTTTTTATGCAAGTGTCGCCCTACTAACTTTGTCTTCCTTTTTATGTAGGCTGCTAATTCAGAAGTGCCGACAAGAATGATACTTGCATGTTGGCTTCATGGATCCATCCATAGTTAACCAAACCCAACTATGATATTTTATAGATAAAACGTTAGTGGAATGTTTCAATATGTTGGACCTTCAAGGTGGCAAGAGCTACATACTACTTCCATACAACTTCAAGTAAGTATTTGTACGTACATATACCATCTATCTGTTGGAGGTATGCCCTAGAGGCAATCATAGAGATGATGATATCTTATTGTATCCATGATTTTTATATTGTGTTCATTGAATATCCATTAAAGGCTACTTGAATTGATCTGCAATTATGTGAATTGTATGTGGAACTCTTTACTTGTATGGTTATTCTAAAAGTTGTCCCTAGTCGGACCTCATGTGTGAACACACATGAATATTAGACTAGTACATGTATTAGTTGATGACTATGTTTTACAAGTCATTGACATGGAGATGTCAAACTAATAATGTAGGCATATCTAGAGACATGTGCTAGGACTGACCCAACGCGAGAAGTAGTTCTCTCTTTACACAATATGTACGCTTTGTCCTTAGACCTGAGATTGTCGCATGTACTCAAGATGTGGATCGACTTACTTAGGGGCTATCAAACGCTACACTGTAACAGGGTAGTTAAAAAGGTAGCTTTCGGGTTTGTCAGGAAGCATGCTGTGAGGCATGGTCAACCAAGATGGGATTTGCCCTCTCTGATTGAGAGTGATATCTCTGGGTCCCTCGAGTGATCGGATCCGGAAATACATGGCCATACTACGTACGATTAAGAGTTAACCTACAAAGTGATTCCGAATCACAGGATCGAGAAAGAGCGGCCGGCTTGAAGCTAGACCAAATATCGTGAGGCAAAGGAAGTAGCATGTACATGATGTTGTGACGGTTCGTCTGATATGATCTTTGTGTGCGTATAGGAGTTGACACGTCTTGCTAGAGGCCGCTACCAATTATTGGGCCGAGTAGGAGTACTTGGGTCATGTCTATACGTATCCAAACCCATAGGGTCACACACTTAAAGGGCTGGAAGCCCAATTCGGATATGATCCGAGTTGGATCAGGTTTAGAAGTACTAATGGGCTTCGGACCCAGAGGCCCGTCAGGAACCTCTATAAATAGAGGGGTGGGGCGCCCTAGGATTCTCATCCCTTTGGCTGAAAACACATCTTCCGCGCCTCCCACGCCCTCGCCCTATTGCAACTCGCGGACCTAGTAGTCCAGCTTGCGACGCTTCCTCCCTGCACGTGTGGATACCTTGGAGGTGTTGCACCTGCAGCACTTGGACGAGCCACGACGAGCCGCCGACGAGCCACGACGAGCTGCGGCACGAGGACGACCTTGCTGCACGTGGACGAGCTGCTAAGGAGCTGCTCAACGTCGACGTGATCGACTACGTGTTCGACTACGCTGATCGACTTCGCTGCCCCGACGCGATTCTACATCTTTCGCACCAGTGCGTCGAGTGGTAATCCCGTCATCCATATACAGCAGTTTTCCTAGTTTACGCGATAGAAAATTTTTATTTTGCGCTAGCATAGCCTACCTCATATCCCAACAGTGGTATCAGAGCCGTAGTTGTTTTGTTATGGATTCGAGATGTGTGCATATAGAGATATGCGAGTTTTCAGATTGATCTATGGCCTGTTTTCGTGTTCTTGCTGCAATGGTCGTGTAACGACACACTCCTACCGGTCGGATTTCTGCCATTGGAGTGAAGTGATACACGTAATGCCAGTTGCAGCAAGCGAAGATTAATGTGATTGGTTGAATCAAAATCTAGGTTCATACGCCAGGTGCATGAGATGTGCAATAGTAGATTGGATCTACTACCGGGTCAAAATTTTGCAGTATGCGTGTGCTTCGGTAAAATAGCCGTAACTTTTCGGTACGATCTCAGATCGAGGCAAATTTTATATGAAAATTGATCTACAGAAAAAGTTCACATAAAATTCAATCGCTTTGCCGTTTTCGGCAAAATTAGATTTCCCAAATTCGGCTTGGAAGATGGAGTTATTGGCCTCTGAAGTTTGGAACGTTAGAACGCCTAACTCTGTTTTGCAAGATGGATGGATCTTGTGATCAGTATGGCCCCTTTGTGTATGTGATGCATGTGTGTAACTCATTCGTGACCTGCGTGTCGTGCGTACGACAACACGGCTGGAGCCATATGTGTTGACACTTTAATGTATTTAATGGTCTGCGTACCAATCTGTGATGATCCAAGCAACTATGTAATCTTCAGTACTAGCTATTAAGCGCAATAGCATGTTCTAGTTCTTGGAGGACTCATCACCAGGAGGATGGCGCACATGGAATATGGAGATGGAGATCACCATGGTGAACAGGTTCTATGGAGACGGAGATCACCATAAGAAAACGGGCCATACTGTGTCACAACTGTGTGAATGCTATTCTCTATGTTTTACTTCCTGCATAATGTGATGTTAGAAGTAGAACGATCCCTCGCAAAGTTTAAGTTTGTATGCCCTCCCAACTAAAACTTGCACCGTCCCATGTGTTGTACAATTGGTGGTGAGTCTATGAAATTAGGGTGCCACTAGTTTTTCTTGCTGGGTTTGTGTCGGACACTTACGCGCATAAGGGTTGGTTTGCTTAACAAGGTTATCTTAACGGTTAAGGACCTTGGGGCATAAAGGTTGGGCGCCGAGACATGGAGATGTCACCGAACAACAGGAGTCATATGTGATATGATTAGTAAGAAGTTGCTTACTAATCTACCTTGTTTGTTAGCGGTGATGCTAAAGCTCACTAGTAGACTTGTTAGTTGTGGATCCTAAATCATTAAGTACCAATAGAGGGATATTGATTTTAGTGGAAGTAGATTCTATTAAATAGTTTAATGTGATTTACTTTGTCATGGATACGTTTGTCTTAGTACTTTGCATTATTATTTTGTTGTAGATGGCACCTAGCAATACCACACCGTTTGCTTTGCGTTCGGTCCTTGAGAAGGACAAGTTGAATGGAACAAACTACTCGGATTGGATCCGTAACCTAAGAATTGTTCTCAGGGTTGAGAAAAGGGAAGATGTTCTAGACACCCCACTCCCAGAAGAACCTGCTGATGATGCATCTGCTGCTGTTAAGAATGCTTACAAGAAAACATGTGATGCTAACCTCGAAGTAAGCTGCCTTATGCTTGCTTGCATGGAACCCGAACTGTAGGTGCAGTTCAAAACAAACTATGAGGCGCACGATATGATTGTGGCGCTTAGAGACATGTTTCAAACACAGGCCAGGACTGAGAGGTTCAATGTGTCTAAGGCCTTTATGGAGAGCAAGCTAGCAGAAGGCGCAGCAGTAGGACAACATGTAATCAAGATGGTTGGTTACACTCAACGGTTGGAGAAGCTAGGCTTCCCACTTGGCCAAGAGTTGGCCACTAATTTCATTCTTTCGTCTCTTCCGTCTAGCTATAGGAACTTGATCTCGAACTACCATATGCATGGGACGGAGAAGGAACTGAATGAACTGTGTGGCATGCTTAAAACAGCAGAGACTGACATTAAGAAAAGTCCTAGTAGCAGCCATGTGATGGCTATACAGAACAAGCCTAGCTTTAAGAAAAAGGGCAATTCTTGGAAGAAGAAGGGCAAGGCTACCAAGCCAAACCCAGCACCCAAGGTTAAGGCTGGACCTGGACCTGCTCTAGACAAAGAGTGCTTTTATTGTCACAAACTTGGTCACTGGAAGAGAAATTGAAAGCAGTACCTAGCTTCATTGAAGAATGACGGAAGTAAGAGTACTTCCACCTCAGATACGCTTGTTGTTAATGTTATAGACAACATATTTCTCGTTGATACAATTATTAATTCTTGGGTATTTGATACCGGATCGGTTGCTCATATTTGCAATTCGATGCAGGGAATTTTAAGAAGTAGAAGCGTTGAAAAGGGAGAAGTTGACTTCCGCGTGGGCAATAATGCAAGAGTTGCTACATTGACTGTCGGGACGATGCAACTCCACCTCCCATCAGGATTTATTATGGAAATGAATAATTGTTATTTTATTCCTAGTTTAAGTCAAAACATTATGTCTCATTCATGTTTGATGAAGGATGGTTATTCATTTGCGAGTGAAAACAATGGTTGTGTGATCTCTAAGAATGATATGTTTATGGCTTTTGCACCCATTGTGAATGGATTGTTTGTTTTAAATCTTGATGGTTCACCTCTCTCTAACATAAATGCTAAAAGGCCTCGGCCTAATGATTTGAGTACTATCTACATGTGGCATTGTCGTTTGGGTCATATATGTGAGAAACGCATGAAGAAGCTCCATACTAATGGACTTTTAACTTCGTTTGAGTTTGAATCATACGAGACATGTGAGGCTTTCTTTTAGGCAAGATGACCAATGCACCTTTCATAGGTTTTCCTGAGAGAGCATTAGACTTATTGGAACTTGTACATACCTATGTATGCGGACAAATGAGCATGACAGCCAGAGGAGGGTACCAATACTTCATAACTTTTACTGATGATTTTAGTAGATATGGCTATGTCTACTTGATGAGGCACAAGTCTGAAACCTTTGAAAAGTTCAAGGAATATCAAAATTAAGTTGAAAATCAGCGTGGCAAGAAAATTAAGGTCTTGTGATCTGATCGTGGAGGCGAGTATTTGAGCCACGAATTTAGCAATCATCTGAAGAGTTGCGGAATTGTTCCACAACTTACGCCGCTTGGAACACCTCAGAGAAATGGTGTATTCGAGCGACGTAATCGAACTTTGTTAGACATGGTTCGATCAATGATGAGCCAGTCGGACCTACCGTTATCATTTTGGGGATACGCTCTAGAAATAGCAGCTTTCACACTAAATAGAGTACCGTCTAAATTCGTAGTTAAGACACCATATTAGATGCGAACTGGAAAGACTCCTAGTTTGTCTTTTCTAAAGATTTGGGGATGTGAAATGTTTGTCAAGCGACTTCAGTCGGACAAGATCACACCCAAGTTGGATAAGTGCATTTTTATGGGATATCGAAAGGAAACTTTAGGATATTATTTCTACAACCAGTCAGAGGGCAAAGTGTTTGTCGCTCAGAACGAGGTTTTCCTAGAGAAAGAGTTTCTCAAAGGAGAAAAGAGTGGAAAGACTGTGCATCTTGAAGAAGTTCGAGATGAGCCGATCGGACAAGAATCAACGAGTGATGCTAACGTAGCAGAACAAGTTGAGACACCCATGGCAAGAGAAGCACCGCCACAACCACGAAGGTCGGCAAGGCTCCGCGAAATGCGGGAAATATTATTGTTGGACAATGATGAGCCTGTGACATATGCAGAAGCAATGATGGACCCAGACACCGAAAAATGGCAGAGTGCCATGCAATCCAAAATAGAGTCCATGGGAGACAATCAAGTTTGGAACTTGGTTGACCTGCCTGATGGTGTTAAAGCCATAGAGTGCAAGTGGATCTATAAGAAGAAAAAGGACATGGATGGAAATTTTCACATCTATAAAGCACGACTTATCGCAAAAGGTTTTCAACAAGTTCAAGGAGTTGAATACGACAAGACCTTCTCGCCCGTAGTGATGCTTAAGTCCATTCGGATTATTCTAACTATAGCTGCATATTTCGATTATGAGATATGGCAGATGGATGTTAAGACAGATTTCCTGAATGGAAACCTAACTGAGGACGTGTATATGATACAGCCTGAGGGTTTTGTCGATCCGAAAAATGCTGAAAAAGTATGCAAACTTCAGAGATCCATTTATGGATTGAAGCAAGCATCTAGGAGTTGGAACATTCGTTTTGATGAAGTGGTCAAAGGGTTTGGCTTCACCAAGAACGAAGAAGAGTCTTGTATTTACAAGAGGGTTAGTGGGAGCTCTGCAGTATTTCTAATCTTATATGTGGATGACATATTGCTGATTGGAAATAACATTCCTATGCTTGAGTCCGTAAAGACGTCACTGAAAAATAGTTTTTCGATGCAGGACTTAGGGGAAGCGGCATATATTATGGGCATTAAGATCTATAGAGATAGATTGAGAAGGCTTATAGGATTAAGCCAAGATACTTACATTGATAAAGTGTTGAAGCGGTTCAGCATGGAAGAGGCAAAGAATGGGTTATTGCCTATGTCACATGGCATACATCTCAGCAAGACTCAGTGTCCTTCAACTGCTGATGAGTGGGATCGCATGAGTAGAGTTCCCAAATGAGCGGGATCGCATGAGTAGAGTAGAGTGTCCTTCAATTTCCTTATTGAGCTTGTTGTGTTCCCAAATGCGTCCAGCCCATTGAATCTCTACTGTGATAACAATGAAGCAATTGCACAAGCAAAGGAGCCAAGGAATCACTAGAAGAACAAACATGTTATGCGGCGATTTCATCTCATTAGAGACTTCGTTAATTGGGGTGAGATCAAGATATGCAAAATACAGACGGATTTGAATATTTTTGATCCGTTGACAAAGCCTCTCCCGCTGTCTAAGCATGATGCACACATAAGAGCTATGGATATTAGATATATTCTAGATTGACTCTAGTGCAAGTGGGAGACTATTGGAGGTATGCTCTAGAGGCAATCATAGAGATGATGATATCTGATTGTATCCATGGTTTGTGTATTGTGTTCATTGAATATCCATTAAAGTCTACTTGAATTGATCTACAACTATATGAATTGTATGTGGAACTCTTTACTTGTATGGTTATTCTAAAAGGTGTCCCTAGTCGGAGTTCATGTGTGGACACACATGAATATTAGACTAGTACATGTATTAGTTGATGACTATGTTTCACAAGTCATTGACATGAAGATGTCACACTAATAATGTAGGCATATGTAGAGACATGTGTTAGGACTAACCCAACGCGAGAAGTAGTTCTCTCTTTACACAATATATACGCTTTGTCCTTAGATCTGAGATTGTCGCATGTACTCAAGATGTGGATCGACTTACTTAGGGGCTATCAAACGCTACACCGTAACAGGGTAGTTAGAAAGGTAGCTTTCGGGTTTGTCCGGAAGCATGCTGTGAGGCATGGTCAATCAAGATGGGATTTGCCCCTCTCTGATTGAGAGTGATATCTCTAGGCCCTTCGAGTGATCGGATCCGGAAATGTATGGCCATGCTACGTACAGTTAAGAGTTAACCAACAAAGAGATTCCGAATCATAGGATCGAGAAAGAGTGAACGGCTTGAAGCTAGACCAAATATCGTGAGGCAAAGGGAATAGCATGTACATGATGTTGTGATGGTTCGTCTGATATGATCTTCGTGTGCGTATAGGAGGTTGTACGTCTTGCTAGAGGCCGCTACTGACTATTGGGCCGAGTAGGAGTACTCGGACCATGTCTATACGTATTCGAACCCATAGGGTCACACACTTAAGGGGCTGGAAGCCCAATTCAGATATGATCTGATTTGGACCAGGTTTAGAAGTACTAATGGGCCTCGGACCCAGAGGCCCGTCAGGAACCTCTATAAATAGAGGGGTGGGGCGCCCTAGGGTTTCATCCCTTTGGCCGAAAACACATCTGCCGCACCTCCCACATCCTCACCCTGTTGCAACTTGCGGACCTAGTAGTTTGGCTTGCGACGCTTCCTCCCTGCATGTGTGGATACCTTGGAGGTGTTGCACCTGCAGCACTTGGACGAGCCACGACGAGCCGCCGATGAGCCACGATGAGCCGCGGCATGAGGACGACCTTGCTGCACGTGGACGAGCTACTGAGGAGCTGCTCCACGTTGACGTGATCGACTACGTGTTCGACTACGCTGATCGACTTCGCTGCCCCGACGCAATTCTACATCTTCCGCACCATTTCGTCGAGTGGTAATCCCGTGATCCATATACGACAGTTTTTCTAGTTTACTCGATAGAAAAATTTTATTTTGCACTAGCGTAGCCTACCTCGTATCCCAACAAAAGTGTATTTCCTTTTCCTTATCTGATTAATGAATATTTACGTACATAGTTATCACTGGATCCTAATAGTAATTGAGCCTGATAGAAGCCGAGTTACCGTCCTCGATTCCTTGAGTAAACCACTAGCAGAGTACCAAGAGATTCAAGACATTCTACACTTGTAATTAATAATTCTGGACCTTTATCTTAATACAAAAGTGTATTTTCTAAATTTTTCCCTAACACTATATCATTTATTATTTAAATCCGTAGGGCATGGAAACAATTCATAAAAAAATGACCCCAAGATGCATTCCAAGAAAAACTTACATGGGACATAAACTTTCCGATACGTATGAAGTTTGCATATTTTGTACATTCTATATAACGAATATTTTATAACTTGTTTTTTCCCACTGTAGTACTTAAGACAGGAACAAGGGAATAATCTACATGGGTACTATGTCTGTGAGAACATGCAAAGTTTTCTGTCACACAAGGCCAGGTTGACGCCACAGGAAAAACAGGAAGTACATAATATAAAATAATAGTATTAATAGTTAATTATTTTCTAGCTCCTTATATTTAATTGTCCGTGTAACATTATTCACCTCAAAATTACATATGCATAATATTCGAGACAAGATCTTGGAGAAGAAAAGAATAGACACAATATGCGATAGTCTCGTAGGATTCCTGCTGGACAAGGTGATAAATCCACCAGAAGAATTTCATTACGGTGGATGAAATTAAGAAGCACCGAGCAACACCTCGACGAGAAGATCTCGACGAAGATCCTAGAGCTACAAAGCTAGCTAGCTAGGAATTAATTGTACTATATATATACTAATCAAGAACTGTACATATACTAGCTAATTGTATAAGAATTGTATATATAAGTATGTAATAGTTAAATTGATTTGTTAAAATACTATATATATAGTTTGATTAATTTCATTAATTATAAAAAACTCTCAACTAACTAAAGGGATATGTGATGCACGAAATTATAAACTAAAGGGGTCTGTCAAGCGCCTGGCGTGGTAGCCCCGTTAGTCCCGGTTGGTTTTACAAACCGGGACTAAAAGATGGTCTTATATCCGGTTTAGGGACCCGTGATAAAAGACTGTCCCCTTTTATCTCGACGGATTAATCCCGGATGCATTTTCGGAAGATATGCGCCCTACGAACCGGTACTAATACCCAGTTCTCTAGTAGTGGTAGAAACCATGGAGGAGCGGCGGGTGGAGGTTGAGGAACCAGCGGAGGAAGGCCAGCTTGGAGTTGGAGTCAGAGCATCGGAGGCGTCCATGGTGGCGAGCGGGCTCGGCCTCAGTGGGCACCCCTACTGCCCTACCTGCCGTAGCCGCAGGCGGCCTGCTGGAGACCGAGCACCACCTCCTCTCCCTGGCTGCGGTGAATGCGCCGGCGGTCAGCTGCGCGCAATGGCGTTGCGCTTTTGCCTGATGGCCTCCGTTGATCACCTGCACAATCCAACACCGGAACGTGGCGACGGCAATCCGATCGGAGGCTTCGGAGCAGTGGCCGTTGCGTTTTTTCCGGGCGCGAAGCTGCTGGCAGTCGGAGACAAACGGCCAACTTAATCTCGGTTTCCGGCATTGCTTCAGCAACGGGCTCGGAATTCGGAAACCGAATTGAAGACGAGTGCAACCTGATCGCATGGCAAGGCATGGGCAACATAAATCCCACAGAAACCCATTCCCTTCCCATCGTGATCAAGGTGCAGCCACTACTACTCTCGCCAGATTCCTCTCCCCTCCAAGAAACAGACAGAAACCACCACCGCACCATGTCGACGAAGGCAGCCCAGATCCTCGGGCATCCGCCCGGCGTCAACTTCCGCCCCGACGACGACGAGCTCGTCGAGTTCTTCCTCCTGCCGCGCCTCCGCGGCGAGCCGTCGTGGTTCCCCGGCGTCGTCGTCATCGACGACGACAGCGCCGCCAACACCCTGCCGTGGAACCTCCTGAAGCGCCACGGCCTGGTCGACGACGGCAACGCCTACTTCTTCGTGCACACCAACAACGAAGTTGCTCGCCAGGATCGATACTGCCCCGGCGACGGGACGTGGGTATCGCAGAGGCAAGAGTCCGGCAGCTCGTGCATCTGCGGCGAGACGATCAAGTGGAGGAGGACCAACCTGAACTTGCAGATGGGCCGCGGCAAGAAGGGCAGCATGGGGTGGGTGATGCACGAGTACACGCTCACCGAGCCGCCGTGCCCGTTCCTCAAGATCTGCCACGTTACCTTCACCGGCCACGGCAAGTGGCGCAAGCGAGTTCCAGACGACGAGTCCGACTGCCAGGCCACCGGTGAACCAGCATCTAAGCGACCTCGCGTCGCCGTCACCGCCGCTGCCGTCGACACCAGTGTTCCAGCGATCTTCCAGCAAGAACACTCGCTGCCTTTTCCGATTGACCAAGGCATCTCAGCGATGACTCACCAGCAACAGATGGTCATGATGCCCATGCCGGACGACAAGAACGACTGCCAAGCAGCCAACAGCAGTTCAGCGACTTGTGCATATGGATCGACGATGACGACGGCCGATCAAGACTCCGGCGCGGCGCATGCCTACGCAGGCGAAGAATCGGCGCAAGATACTGATGAAGAAACCTTGGAGTGGTTTAGACTTGACGGCAAAGACTTGCTGGCCGATACAGAACCAACGGCAGAGCAACAGTATGGATTAGACCAGCAGGACCAGCTGTTTTGGAGGTCCACAGGGGTTGACACCGAGAACATAGTTTTCTAAGCCGTTTTGTTCAGTCATCTGGTCCAAGATATGATGTACAGCTCTAATCTAAATTCTAACTCTGTAATTATTTCCATGGTTCCAACACTGAACCAAAGTGCTAATGTTGTAAAGTATGTACTTTCTTTCCATGCTGCGATGACAAAAGTACCTGTGTGTGAACCAAGATGCTGTTCTTGTGATTGTTTATCAGCAATTTTTTTGTTTATTCTTGTACTTGTGAACAATATGCATGCTTGATATGAAAATTGTATTCATTTCATCGATACTTTTCGTGTGTACCAGCTGATGGCATTTTTCTGTTGAACTTTTGTTTGATGGGAAAAATTTCCCATGAGTGTTGGAAGCAATTTTTGTTCAACTTTATATCTAAACATTGTATCGATTATTTGGACACCAAAATGGCTCCAAATTAAAAAATCAGTTTAAAAGTTGTAAATCTGGTGGAGATCTATAATTTTCGTATAATATTGTCTCCATCCAAGTTCATATGAAAAAGTTACGATTTTTTTAAGGTATGTAGCGTGGAGACGGGACATTCTGCCAATTAAATTGGCGATAAGGTGGGTGCAAGAGACATTCCATCAATTCAAGCGGCTATGGCTATTTCAAATGGCTATAAAAGGTATAATTTTGCATTTTGGGGATATATATTTTTGCAAAACACTAAAATAAAAGATATAAAAATGACAACAAATTCGGAAAACTGGATAATCGAATGCACTTGAAGAGTGTCGTTTGGTCAAAATCTTAGCCCAAGTCCAACTTCAACATGGCCCAACTATCCCAGGACGTGACCCTCTTCAAGCCTAGCGGTGCAGTGGTAGCCCACAGGCGGGCCAGGTCTATTGCGACATTCTCCTCGCCTCGAAACTTTTATTGATCTCTCTTAACTCATTGTGTTTTTCATTTTATCTACAACTTTTCTTGCAATGGCAATTTATAAGTGTACTCTGATGTTTCAGTTTATAGCATCTATAAGCTAAATAATGCATAGATAGATGTAAAGCTTGAAGCATAGACATGCTCGATAAATAATGCATTTTGTACAGCATATTTAGTAAATGCCAATAAGCACATCAGAGGACATAAATACCATTAATCTGATAACTATATTAACTACTAATCAACAAATCTTACAATCTTGTGATTGAAATAATGAACCACATACATGGAATGAACCACATGAATAAACTAAACGAAAAGAAAACGGCAACTAAGAATAATCCTTCCGTCACCGGCTCCGCGGGCATCACACTGCCGCTTCCGTCCCCGTCGCCGCCGGTTGTCTTCATCCCCATCGCCACCTCCTCTCCGTCATCCTCTGTCTCCATCCGCGCCGCCATTCGTCATCGTCCGCGATCTGAGTCCTCTCCTCGGTCCGGCGCCTCGTCCTCCCTCCTCCGTCCGTGCAACCCGTCCTCCCTCCTCTGTCCGGCGCCCTGTCCTCCCCTTCTCCGTCCGGCGCCCATCCTCCCTCATCCTCCGTCTGCGCGCCGTCCTCCATCCACGCCTCAAGCCGCGATCCGCCTTGCGTGCATTGCCGCCGCGGCCACCCTCGCGCATCATCGACCCCGCACTGTGCCCACGCGCGTAAAACCTCGGCACCCAACGCTCTAGTTAATAAATTGGGCAGTGATGATGCAAGGCAGTGATGCAAGCTTTTTTTTTTACTTTTTTCTAGTTATATAATAAATAGAAAATTATGGATTAGTAAAATTGTATAGGAAGTTAGAATAAATTTGGCAGTGATGCAGGTAGTGATGCAAGCCTTTTTTATTTACTTTTTTCTAGTTATAAATTCAATAGAAAATTTTGGATTGGTAAAATTGTATAGGAAGTTAGAATAAATTTGGCAGTGATGCAAGCCTTTTTATTTATTTCTTTCTAGTTATAAAATTAATAGAAAATTTTCGAATTGTAGAATTGTACAGGAAGTTAGAAAAAATTTGGCAACGATGCAAGGCAGTGATGCAAGCCTTTTCTATTTATTTTTTTTAGTTATTATATTAATAGAAAATTTTGGATTGGTAAAATTGTATAAGAAGTTAGAATAAATTTGGCAGTGATGCAAGCCTTTTTTATGTATTTTTTTCTAGTTATAAAATTTGGTACAAATTCTTAGAAATTGTACTAATTAGTACAAATTTTATAGAAATTCCAACAAATTAGTAGAAATCTGTATAAATAAATGACGCTTCAATTTTTATAGAATTTAGTATAAATTTGTATGGTTTCACGTTGTTCTTCTATGAGTTCATGTATGTACATTAACTTGTAATATATACATTAAAGACATTTCATGTAATTAAGTTTCATTCAAGATTTTTTGTATATTTTTAAGAAGTTTTTGTGTAAGTTTAATTTTGTGTATGGTTTCATGTGTACGTTTCTATGATTTCATTTATATACCTTAACGTACATGTAATTATGATTTCATGGGTGTTTGGAGTAGTTGAGATGACGGACGACGAGAATGCAAGATTCATGCTGGAGGACATTATTGCTGGTAGAGACCATAACGTAACGTACACCAAAGAAGAGAGTAACAGGCGCACACGTACGTCAATCGTTGAGTGGCCCTTTCCCAATCAGAAGCACAGCCCGATCCATAGGACCAGCAACAGTTCGCTATTGATTTCATCAGGCAACGCACCTCATGTGAGCTGCATGTACTGGTCGGCAACCTGACTGTTAAGGTATACTCTTATACATAATTAATATTTATATAATAATCTTCTCAATCCATCGATCCACCACGCCTCAGGATTGGAGTTTAATAACATCTTTATTTCTACTATATGTATAGGTAGCATACGCGAGTGCCTTACCAAGCTGGGCAACGCAGGCGAGCTATGGCATGGAGATTGCACCTGGCTATGCTAGTGTCTCGGTAGAGCAACTTGTTGATCGCCAATATGAAGGCTATGAGCTCCAGTTCCGGGAGGCATTGGGGAAAGGACATTAGGAGATGCGGTTCAAGGAGGTATCATTCTATGGCGCAAATGCTACATCATCATCCTGAACATGGAGGCAGCACCCCTCCTGGAAGAACCCGAGCCGCAACCATCTCCTCAAATGGCAAGACCGACTTCTCCACCACGATCAATTACAAGACCATCACCACTAGGACCGTCGTCGATGCATGCTCGATCAAAGTCTCCATATCCACATCCAGCTGGCAACAATGACGACAACAACACTCCTCGCCGCTCACCGACGACGCCAGAACTAAGAGCAGTCCCGAGCAAGGTACCTGCAGCCCCGAGAAAGGAACCTGCTGGAGACCCGATTATGAAGTCACGACCAACGGCTCCCAAGCCAGCACATAAAAAGAGAAAAACAAATAAGGAGCCTGAAGTGACTCCTGAGGAACGCTGGTTCGAAATCCAAGTAGAAGGCAAGGAGTTGTTCAGGAAAAGAGCTGAACAAAAAAAAGTATGGGAGATGGAGCCACAACCAACAATTGATCCAACTAAATCACAATTTTTTAAGAAGATGTCACATTCGAACAAGGAGGTGATGTATATAGGGAAAAAAAGAAAAGGAAAGTCATCTTCAATTGTTGTTGATCGCCGCCTTCGTCGTGTACAAGAAGGAGACGCTACAAGGATAGCAGCAATGCTCAAGTCCCAACAAGATCAAGTATTGGAATTTATGAAAGAATTTGGAGTGGGACTGGATCAATGTATAGAGCTAGGTGGTCACGAGCCAGCAGCTTCACAGCCATTTCAACCGAGATGGACGTTTGAGCTAGGAAAGTCTTTGGTAAGGCCTGAGTTGGTAGGCAGCCTATCACCAAATATGTACGAATTCCATGAATGGTACATGAAGATGTCCGCCGACCAGACTTCCATGTTCGCCCTTAAGGTAAAACTGATAGATTTTTACGGCGAAGGCGAGAAATGCCTCTGGCTGGAATTCAAAGATATATACGAAGTGTACCATCAAGATGCCCTAGACGTCTCTCTCATCAGCGCCTGGGCTCTGTAAGTATCCGTTTATCTATATGTAAATTTTTAACCATATCATTATTTTTATGCAAGCGTCGCCCTACTAACTTTGTCTTCCTTTTTGTGTAGGGTGCTAATTAAGAAGTGTCGACAAGAAGGATACTTGCATGTTGGCTTCATGGATCCATCCGTAGTTAACCAAAGCCAACTACGATATTTTACAGATAAAATGTTGGTGGAATGTTTCAATATGTTGGACCTTCAAGGTGGCAAGATCTACATACTACTTCCATACAACTTCAAGTAAGTATTTGTAAGTACGTACACCATCTATCTTAGTATCCTTTTTCCTTATCTGATTAATGAATATTTATGTACACAGTTACCACTGGATCCTAATAGTAATTGAGCTTGATAGAAGCCGAGTTACCGTCCTCGATTCCTTAAGGAAACCACTAACGGAGTACCAAGAGATTCAAGACATTCTACACTTGTAATTAATAATTCTAGACCTTTATCTCAATACAAAAGTGTATTTCCTAAATTTTTGCCTAACACTATATCATTCATCATTTAAATCCGTAGGGCATAGAAACAATTCATCAAAATACGACGCCAAGGTGCATTCCAAGAAAAACTAACATGGGACACAGACTTCCCGATACGTATGAAGTTTGCATATTTTGTACATTCTATATGATGAATATTTTATAACTTGTTTTTTCCCACTGAAGTGCTTAAGATAGGAACAAGGGAATAATCTATGTGGGTACTATGTCTGTGAGAACATGCAAAGTTTTCTGTCACACAAAGGCTAGGTTGATGCCGCAGGAAAAACAGGAAGTACGTAATATAAAATAATACTATTGTTGGTGCTAGAAATCAGCCGATTGAGCCTCTAGCGTCGGACACACGACCCGGGAGAATCTGCTTAACTCATGTCTGGGTGGTCGCCCTGGTGCGGTTCGCGTGGCGTGCCAGCCAATCTGACCTGTTGATTGGCAAGGAAAGAAATGTGTCAGATCCCAGAGGCCGCGATCGGCTAAGGTTCCGATCTCGAGAAAGCTTATCAGCGAATCGGCCGATTTGCTGTAATAAAGAAATCGGCTATAATACAGCCGATTACCAGGCAACGTTGATAAAGAAAACTGCTAGAGTAATCTAAACAACGCTACAGTAGCAACATTAGGAATAGATCTGAATCGGCTATGTGGAAAGCGGTAAATTAAGTAACAAAATACAAGAAAGCCGAAAGTTCTAATTCCAAGCTAGGTAACTGGTGATAAAACTAGAACAATAGGCAAAACCTAGAACTCTAGTGAATATCGATAACTAGTGAATAAATCTAAACGAAACGACAGCGATACGCCTGAAGTTAAAGCTTAGATATTACTCGATAAGCGGAACTTACAGAATCGGCCGGAGATCAAGTTGATGCAGCCCCGCCAACCCGTACGAACTCGTGAAACGAAGAAAAGTATTGGCGAAGTCGCCTGCTCGAAAGTAAAGTACGAGGAAATAGTAGGTTGTTGTATTGATTTGATGATCATTACAGATCTATGAAGGCGGCTATTTATAGCCTGTTACAACCAATCTCTTAACGGACTAGGACTCTATCTCTAATTTTAAACGAAAACAAATATTTACAAGTATGATTCGTATCGGAGTTGATCATCGCGCTCCATGAGCCGATCTCCTCTTTATCTTCATAGTTCATTTTAGGCCCATATTGGCCCAGTTGCTCCAGCCTCCCAATCGGCCGATTTCCACCAACTCCATCCGCTGAAACACTGCAGCACCAATCGGCCGATCCTCAACTGTAGCACCAATCGGCCGATTCCCAATCGTGACCTCCGTGCTTCGCCGCATCACCTGATTCCTTCCCTTCTTAACGCCGATTTCATACGTGTCAAAATCTGGCATCAACACATGCCCCCCAGTTTCGGAGTAAAACATAATCTTTACTTCGAAATTCCTTTCAACTTCCCTTTCGAAACAAACGCAATGAAAATATCCTTCCGTTTTGCGGTCTTCAGCCTGATGATTGCAATATTTTCGAAATGGGCGCCCACGACAACCACTCCTCCAAAAAAATCGAAACGCCGGTGCGGTAAAAATTCCGCTTTTACCCCTTCTCAGACCGCCTTTAAATATCAGCACGTCCCGTATTCCTCTTCACGAGCTCACGTCTTCCTTCTTTAGCGCACTGACCTTCTTCTTCCTCCGGCGTCTTCCTTAGCCTCCAGTTTTTTCTCTCCGGCATCCCCTTCCATCTACATTCCACCCCACTTTTCCAATGGCGTCACCCTCAGGCACCTCGCCAACACCCGAAGCCCCAGAGATGGCTCCACCAGTAGCGGTTCCAGCGGCAATGGCGGCGGCCCCATCGGCGGAAGTTGGAGCTTCGACTGAGGTCCCATCAGTGGCTTCAGCACCCGTAGCTCCACCGGCGATCCCGCCAACCACGATGTGCTTCATTTCGGAGGTTGTTACCAAAACTTTTCTCCCTTTAATATCAATGCATTTACCTTAGATCCGTTCTTACTTCTGCCCCCTTTTTCCTTTTTTAGGCGGTTAGGCATCAGATTATCATTCGCCTCACCGAAACTCCCGGCCTTATCTGTCTTGGTCCCATGGGAAACCCAGATCCAACCGACCTAATCAATTTGGAAACCCATAGGATCCGTTTCAAGCAATCAACCATGGACCTAGATCACTAGTCAGGTACCTTCAGATCATGGCCGAATGAAACTTCTACCCCCGGCTGGAGGGAATGGTACCAATGGATAGACGCCTCCAAGAGAGTCCAATGGGACGAGCACAAAATCGGCCAGTGCATTGATCTGTCTTTATCCCAAATGGAAAGGCATGAGCCCTTAGTGATAGCAGTCTCCTATTTTTGGTCCGATGCCCTCAACGCATTCCTCTTCAGACACGGGCCTATGACCCCCACCCTGGCCGATGTGGTCATGTTGACCGGCCTTGACATCTCTTCCCCTGATACCCCTTTCCGTTACCTAGCCAAAACATCTCATCGGCTGGATACGAAAGGAATCGGCGGATGGAAAGGGTTCATCAGGTGCAACAGAAGGGTCGGGACAGTCCAAGAAAGAGAGGATGCGGCCTTCCTGATGATGTGGCTAGAAAAACACCTTTTTTGCGGGAGAGCAGCCGGTCTATCTACTAACATGCAGGCTCTGGCCGAGGAACTATCGATAGGGGCTTCTGTTCCTCTTGGAAAGCACTTATCGGGATCGGCTTACCATATGCTGCACCAGATCGGCGTCAAGTTGTCCAAAGGAGAGCCGATTGGAAACCCAGGTGGACCCTGGTGGTTCATCAACTTGTGGCTTAATCTGTATATGAGCAAGATCTCCCAGCAGCGAGTGGAGCACATGACGTTCCCCAACATCGAATCGGCAGAAAACCCCACTGTACGGTGCCGGTGTACTTCCTTCGGTGAAGCGGCATCGGCCTTCTCTGGTTGCTCATATTCTGCTACCAAGGTGGCCGAATACTTCAGATGCTTCTACAATGGATTTAGCGAAGACGCAACCAGCTGGTTCCCTTATCAAAGGGAGGAACCACTGTTCGAGCTCCCCTCCTGTTTTGACTCGACCAATAGCAAATTTGATGAGGACCTCACAGATGAATTGATCAAGCCGGGGATTCTGCCGGCAAACTTCTTCTCGGGGAAAGATGCCCCCACTTATGAGTTTTACAACCCCTCCGTCGCAGCACGACAATTCGGCTTGGGTCAACTGCCGATTTATGCATACTTCGCTGGTCGAGCAAAATTCAGAAACGAGCTCACCAAGGGCCTTGACTACAGCCGGCTATATGATAGGATCCCAGATTCCAGCACCATAGATCTGACCGGTTGGATAGTGGCCCCTTTCGCCGTTCAACAGTTCAAGCTATGATGGGCCGAATGGAAACAATACCTGTTCTGTGCTTCTGCGGCGGTATATTGCAATCTCCTGGATCCCAACAACATTGACCCGAACGTCGAGGTATCGCTCTCCTCTCAGCCGATTTTCAACTCTTTTCTTTTTTTTATATGCTGACTCTTATTATTATTTCAGTCTGAGAGCCGCGCTCCCCCAAAACGCAGTCGGAGTGGTCAGCTGATAGAGAACCGTTACCCATACACAACATTCCCCCTCATTGGTTATCACGCCCCCTCTGTCGATGACATAGCCGGCCGAGCAAAACAGGCGCAGAAGAAGGTTATCAAGAAGACAAGTCGCCGAGTGCGTGCCCGCATAGAATCGGCCGATCCACCCGCAGTTGCATCGGCGGAAATCTCGGCTGCGCCGACCCTCCCGGTTGCTGAAGAAGTCGACCTTCAAGCCACTACAGAGGCCGGAGCAGCCACCACGTCATTATTGGTGGAAGCTATACAGGTAAACTCACCATCCGATTTTCCTGATCGTCACTTCAATACTCACCTTTCCTATATTAGGCCGCACAGACTGCCCTAGTAAATCCTCAGGAATCAACGGTGCCCCAAACAGATGTTGAAATGCCAGCGCCCCCTCCCGTCGAGGTACATGATCTCCCCACTCATTTCCTTAATATTTGAATGATGATCTCACCAACTTTGATGTAGGTCACCGGCACGTTAACTACGCTATACTACCAGCCACCCGTCCAAGACACCCCTCAAGAAGCCGGCCCGAGCAGAATGCCGATTGCTGTTGAGTCCTCTTATTTTGATGAGCTAATGGTGCCAGTCCCCGAGTCGAGGGTGGTGGTCCCACAAATGCAGATGGAAGAAATCCGCTTTAAAGAAGTAAGAAATCTCCCAATCCTTATCGGCCGATTTGCTACCATCATCGGCTGACTTATTTTCTTTTCATTTATCATTTTGCAGGAACAGGATACTCCAATAACAGCCTCTTCTCGTTTGCGGTCGCGCTCTCTGATGATGAGGAAGTTGCTTCCCGTCAAGTTACTTTGAGCTCCATCCCTGATGACGTCCGTGCTAAGCTCGAAAGCATACGGTCCCTTCTTCAAGAGTACATCGGCCGATTGGTGGAGGACGCCTCGCCGATTTGGCAGCTCTTCGGTGACGTCAGCAGGTGGGTCCCAGAGGAAGCAGAAGAAGCCTTGGCATCGGCCGCTTATATTGAGTCGATGCGGATCCCGGTCTTTAGGGCTCTGCATCACATGGCCGATCGCGCCAAGCTGGCCAAGACTCGTGAGGAAGAGGACTCGTACAAGCATCGGGCCCAGGAGGTACATCATCGGATTCATTTCCTCGAGAATTCCTGACCCGGACTCATCGGCACGATAGATCGCCTCAAGCGCCGAAGAGCGGAACTTTCCAAGGAGATGGAGCAGGTAACCAAACAAATAGCTATCAAAGAGAAGAAGCTTCAAGAACTCCCCTCCTTTATCGTCGATTTGAAGCAAGAGAGGCAGCATCTGGCCCACAAAGCCCTTAGACTTCATCGCCATATGTCAAAAGTTCCAGGGTCGGCAGAGGATGACCAACGGGTCTTGGACTCGGCCGATCAGATCAGGCGTCAAGCGATTGCGGCCATTAACACCCTTCTGGGTGATCTGTAAAAGTACTGGCTATTTTGTAAGAACATTAATGCCTTTTGACCGTCCTTCGCGGTGCCCTCTTATTTATTACCCTTTTTACTCTGACTGGACGCGTCTTACCAAACCTCCGCGCTTTCTCTGCTTATAAATACCGGTCCTGGTTTTGCTCTTGAGAGTACCCGCTCCACTTGACTCCTTTTCCCTGATTTCGTTTCCATCGGAGCATTTGTAGTTATGTCTTCTTCGTCTTCTTCTTTCTCCTCTCCCTCTGTCAATCAGGTATGAGATCCGTCTTCACCTTTTTTTTAGTTTGATTCCTTTAAATCACCCCAACTTTTAGGCGGTTATATGTTGACTTTCCAGCCAAGGCGCCTTAGCCCCGAACTCGAACGAGCAATCGAACTCGTGTACTCTGATGAGCCGTTATCACAAGAGGATAAGGACCTGATCAAGGCACACCGTGAAGAACTTAGAGATCACGTTCCTGCCGACGTCCAACGGATCTGGGACTTCATCGACGGCAATGACTACGGGCGACCTCAAGTTGACAGGAGCCACCCACTTCCTCGTCCGGTTGCCCTTGAAGACGCCGCGGCGGGGACATCGCGCCCGGTGATGGATCGGAGCCATCCTCTTCCTCGCCAAGTTGAGGCGGAGGCCGTGATGAAAGATGTGGAAGAACGAAGCATCCGTCTTCTGATAGAATTAGGCCGGATTGAGAGAGAACTCAAGAAGAAGCGCAGTTGAGTATTTTTTGTTCTAAGGGCGACTTGTACTGCGTCGGTCGTGTAATTCATCGTCCATACCGAATGACAAATCAGCCGATTTGAACGATTATTTTTCTCCTTTAGGCGATTTTTCTTCCGTATCGGTTGTGTGTTCATTCAGGGAGCGGTCCCCTTTATCTTGTCATACTCTGCGATCGATTCTTATGCTTCGACCCATATACTGGGGTAATACTTTTTCAAGTACCTCCCGTTCAAGGCCCTAGTAAACTCCTCTCCTTCGATCATTTCCAGAATGTACGCATTTCCCGGGGCACATCGGCCGATTCTATACGGCCGTTCCCAAGTGGGAGACCATTTACCGAATTTAGGATCCTTTGACCCAATCGGCAACACTAACTTCCATACCAGATCCCCTTGGGAGAACTGCTTGACTTTGACCTTCTTGTCATACCATCTGGCCACTTTCTTTTTGTTTTCT
The DNA here is from genome assembly GCF_005286985.2 of Setaria viridis. Lineage (NCBI taxonomy): Eukaryota > Viridiplantae > Streptophyta > Magnoliopsida > Poales > Poaceae > Setaria > Setaria viridis. Next base: position 11,640,365 of record NC_048263.2, on the reverse strand, counting down.
TCGATACTGATCAAAGCTCTCAATCGTTGACCTGCCAAGTTGTCAAGTTCCCTTTTCATGAGCGAGGAGTAATCATCGACCATCAGCTGATCTTGGAGCGACGTGCGTCTCGATCCTGATCTCAACTCCCATGGCAATACCGCCTCATGACCGTACACCAATTGATAAGGAGACACCTTGGTAGCCCCGTGGCAGGCCATCCTGTATGCCCATAGAGCTTCGGTTAGACATAAATGCTATTTTTTGGGTTGTTCTTCTATCTTCCTCTTGATCAACTTAATTATCCCTTTATTGGAAGATTCGGCCTGACCATTAGCTTGAGCATAGTACGGGGAGGAATTTAGCAGCTTGATCCCCATATCGGCCGTGAACTCCTCGAACTCTCCCGACGTGAACATCGTTCCTTGATCGGTTGTGAGTCTAAGGGATGCCGAAACGAGAGACAATATGGTCCCTTACGAAATCGACCATGGCGGCCGATGTTACGGCCTTTAATGGAATCGCCTCCACCCATTTGGTGAAATAATCTGTGGCTACCAGAATGAATTTATGTCTTTTACTTGACGGAGGATAAATTTGTCCGATGAGGTCTATTCCCCAACCTCTGAACGGCCACGACTTGATAATTGGATTCATAGCCGATGCGGGCGCGCGTTGTACATTCCCATATTTCTGACAATCTTGGCATCCTTTATAATACTTGAAACTATCTTCAAGGATTGTCAGCCAGTAATATCCATTATTCCTAATCATCCACTTCATCTTATGCGCCGATTGGTGGGCTCCACACACCCCTTCGTGGATTTCTCCCATCAGGGTCTTTGCCTCCTCCGTCCCTAGACATTTGAGTAGGACACCATCAATCGTCCGGTAGAACAAGTCATCTTCTAGTAACACATATTTTGTGGCCTGAAATTGTACTCGCTGATCCACTTTCTTAGACGGATCTTTTCGCCAGTCGTCGGCCGCGAGCTCCAGAACCATGGTGCCCTGAATCGGCTGATACCCGGACGCGTGTTGGGCAAGCCTGTTGGCCTCTTCGTTATAATCCCTGGGGATATGCTCAATAACTGTGGATTTGAATTCCTTCAGAAGCTGGAGGCAATCTTCGTAATAAATCCTTAATATGTCATCCTTGCACTCGGATCTTCGTGTTAATTGGTCCACGATGAGTATGGAATCTCCAAAAATCTTGACGGCGTCGGCCTTAATCTCTCTCAGCAATTGTAATCCTTTTAACACAGCTCGGTACTCCGCTTGGTTATTAGTGGTGGATGCTTCTATCGGCAGAGAGAAATCATAACTTGCCCCCCGAGGCGATATGAGAACGATGCCGATTCTTGATCCAGCCCCACATGACGAACCATCAAAATATAAGGTCCACGGTACTAGTTCCACAACAGCGATTTCTGGTCCGCAGTGCTGGGCGACAAAATCGTCCATAATCTGACCCTTGATGGCTTTTGCCGATTCGTATCGTAGATCGAACTCTGATAAAGCCAAGATCCATTTTCCGATCCGTCCTTTCAAAATCGGCAATGACAGCATGTATTTTACCACATCGTCTTTGCATACGACTACACATTCTGCCGATAATAAATAGTGTCTGAGTTTCGTGCATGAGAAGTAAAGGCATAGGCATAGCCGCTCTACCGGGGGATATCTTGTTTCGGCGTCCAGAAGTCTTCTGCTAACATAATATATTACCCGTTCCTTTCCTTCAAACTCTTGGACCAAAGCCGACCCGATAGCTCGTTCATCGGCTGATAAATACAGCTTAAATGGCTTACCAGTTTGAGGTGGAACCAATACTGGTGGCGAGACCAAGTACTGCTTGATGTCTTCTAGTGCCTTGCGTTGCTCTTCTCCCCATACGAACTCTTGGTTGGGTTTTAACCTTAATAAGGGTGTGAAGGCCTGGATACGTCCGGATAGATTGGATATGAATCTTCTGATGAAATTGACCTTGCCGATCAAGGATTGCAATTCAGTTTTATTCTGTGGGGCCACGACTTTATTGATGGCCGCTATGGTCTTCCGGTTGATTTCTATCCCACGCTCGTGAACCATGAATCCCAAGAATTGTCCGGCGGGTACGCCGAAAGCACACTTGTTCAGGTTCATCTTTAGCCCATGCTTTCTCGTGCATTCCAATACCTGCCGCAAATCGGCCAGATGTTCCTTGTGTCTTTTTGATTTGACTACGACGTCGCCGATGTAAATTTCCACCAGAACGCCGATAAGTTTGTGAAATATGTAATTCATGGCTCGTTGATACGTAGCGCCAGCGTTCTTCAAACCGAAAGTCATTACCACCCACTCGAATAAACCGAGGTGACCCGGGCACCTGAAAGCCGTTTTTGATATGTCCTCCTCGGCCATTAGTATTTGATTATATCCGGCGTTTCCATCCATGGAACTAATAACTTTGTGACCCGCGACTGCATCTATTAGTACATCGGCTGTTGGCATTGGGTATCCGTCCATCTGCGTGGCCTTATTGAGGTTCCTGAAATCGATGCACACGCGCAGCTTCCCCTTCTTCTTGTACACGGGCACAATGTTCGAGATCCACTCGGCATAACGGCATTGCCGAATAAATTTTGCTTCAATTAGTCTCGTGATTTCGGCCTTTATGTCGGGTAAGATTTTAGGATTACATCGCCGTGCGGGTTGCTGGTATGGCCGATATCCCGGCTTTATGGGCAACCGGTGTTCGACAATGGACCGGTCTAATCCGAGCATTTCATGGTATTCCCAAGCAAAGCAATCTTTAAACTCTTTCAATAAATCTGTCAATTTACATTTGTATTCCGGATCCAAATTAGCACTAATGTACGTCAGCCTTGGCTTGGTGCCATCGCCTAAGTCTATCATCTCTAATGAATCGGTCGACGTGAACCTGTGCCCTAGCTTCCCGTCTTCCTGAACGAACTGATCCATTTAATCTGAATCTTCACAGCCGACTGCTCGGATCGGCTGTAGACCAAAATCGGACACCTTCAGGAAATTAGTGCCCCACATCTTCCCGAATATGCATTTGACATTTTTGCAGCTCCATTGCTGTGTATCGGCCACTGCGACGCTGTACGCGGAATCGGCGGTGACCACTTCGATGTTGTCGCCGACCCATTGCACGAGGCATTGGTGCATTGTAGACGGGATGCAACAATTTGCATGTATCCAGTCTCGGCCGAGTAGCATGTTGTAGGACCCTTTGCCATTAATAATGAAGAAAGTAGTGGGAAGAGTCTTACTGCCGATGGTGAGGTCGACGCAGAGTGCGCCGCGGGCGGGAGACACATTGCCTTCGAAGTCTTTGAGCATCATGTCCATCTTGGTCAGATCGTCATCACTTTTTCCTAGCTTTCGGAACATGGCGTACGGCATGATGTTGATAGCAGCTCCTCCGTCTACTAGTAATCTGGTGATGGGTCGGCCGTTGACATGTCCCTTGAGGAATAATGCCTTGAGGTGTTGCCGTTTGTCGTCCTCGGGTTTCTCGAATGTGGCTGTCATTGGCTCCAAAGCCAATTGCGCCATCTATTCTTCTATTGCCGATATGTTATGTCGGTCGGTAGGGGTCATGAATTCCATCGGCAGAATGAAAACCATGCTGACATCGGCTGCCGATTCCTGGTTGTCGTCGTCTTCCCCGTTATTTCTTTTGGGGCACCAAATCCGAGGCCTGTCATTTTTCTTGTCCATCATCTGTTGTTGCTCTTCTTCCTGTTGTTCCCATTGGCGGAGACGTTGGATTCTTCGTTTTTGAGATTTAGTCAATCCGTCAGGGCACCACCTGGGGTTTACAGGTTTATCGATGGTTTGGCGCGTTCCCATTCTAGTTCGCATCCCAAGGGGTTCTCGTCTGATACCCGAGCATCAGCCATCTCCTCCAGCCGATCATGAGTGTTGACTCTATCTTCTGGCTGGTTGTACCGATTGTTTTTGCCTTCTGGTTGGTCGCGCCGATCGAATCTGCCCCCCGGCCTGTCGTTTCGCTCACACCTGTCTTCCGATCGGTCATATTGGTCACTTCTGCCCCCCAGCCGATCACGCACTGAAGGGCGCCGGTCCTCTTGCTCGCGCCAGTTCCTGCTGATCGGCTCTGACCTTCCATCTCTGGAGCGAGACCTCCTGAATGGCCAATTGTTACGATACGGACCATTGCACTCAGGGCAATTATCGGCCGACGGCAACCTAAGGTTACTCTCCCAGCAGTGGATGAAGAACGGGCATCGCCAGTGATCTTCATGTCGTCGCATCATCTCCTCCCGGAATCTTGAACTTTCCTGTTGCCGTTGGTATTTGTTGAGCAGAAATTGGGAGGTGATGGGCCTGCGTGGTTCGCCTTCATCCTCCAACCGTCGTTTCCCCTTGATGTCTTCGGGCGCCGCTTGATTTCTGGGGTCTACGGCGCCGCTCTTTTTAGCCGATTCGGTTGTTAGCACCTTGGTCTTGAGTGAGTTCCTTCCTGTGTCAACCATGTTGGTGGGGAAGGGATGTTGATCAATCTTCATCGGCTTTGCCGACTTTGAGCCTGCCCTGCTCGATGGCCGACTGAATTTGCTGTCGGAAGATTTTGCACTCGTTTGTATCGTGGGAGGTGGCATTATGCCACTTGCAATATTTCATCTTCTTTAGCTGCTCGGCCGACGGGATTGTATGGTATGGTGAGAGCTTAACCTGTCCTTCCTGAAGGAGAAGATCAAAGATTTTATCGGCTTTTGACGTGTCGAAACCGAATGCCTCCGGTTCCTTTTTCCCGAATGGACATGATATCGGCTTCTTTCCTTTAACCCACTCCGCCAGGCCGATTTCTGTTTCTTCTTCGGACTCAGCCCCTTTCAAGTACGCCACCTTCTTATGAAAATTCCTCCATGGGTCAAAGGGACGTACTTCCTGACTAGATAAACGATGCACGATTTGGCTCAGGCTCTCGAACTCCTGTGAAGCATATTTCTCTTTGATATGAGGCAGGAGACCCTGGAAGGCTATGTCAGCCAATTGTGCGTCGGTTAGGATTAGGGTGTAGCATTTGTTCCTGATCTCCCTAAACCTTTGCACGTACGTGGATACTGGCTCATCACTTCTCTGTCTGAGCCTGGTTAAGTCTAAAAGCTTCATCTCGGATAGGGATACCGGCTCATCATCACGTTTGTGGAACTGTTTCTCCAAGTCGGCCCATGTAATTATGGAGTTGGGTGGTAGTGTAGTAAACCACTGGAAGGCCGACCCGGACAGGGATGACGAGAAGAGGCGTACTCGTAGAGCATCTTGTGCGGCTGCCTCCCCACATTGGATGATGAATCTGTTCACGTGTTCCACAGTTGAGGTATCATCAAGCCCAGAAAACTTGGTGAAATCGAGAACTTTGTATCGGTGGGGAAACGGCAGTAAGTCATAAGTAGGCGGGCATGGCATTCTGTATGTGTAGGTTTACACCTTCGGTTTTATAAACCGAATTGCTCTTGAATCACCTCTGATATGCGTGCCGTCCAGTCTGGTTGTTGTTGATGAACTATCGGCTGGGGAACCGGCACGTATTGGTAGATCGGCGGCGGGATGACCAGGTGTTGGATGAAAGTGTGCGGCGCTTGATGCGACGCGGCCGGCTGCGTAGTCAGCATCGGTTGTCTCAGTGAACCGGCCGTTTCGTCATATAGCACGATCGGCGCAGCGCCCCGAAGTGCTTCCGTTGCTTCTGCCCCCCTGCCCACCTCTGGCGTGACTGGCTGATACTGTGGCATCATCGGCCGCACGGGCGATTGGAAAGGTGCCTGGATCGGAGAGCTTCCATGGCCGGCTGATTGATCCTGGACGGCCGTCGCCGATGGTACCCCCCAAGGCACTGAATTTAGAGGAGACAACTGCACGGAGGATAACTGAATGGATTGCGGCTGGAGATATGGCGCGCTGTTAGGCCCCAAATGCATTGACGATGAAGGGGCGCTGGAACCTCCAGTTTGAGCCTGGATCGGCTGAGGAGCCGAGTAGGGTATACTTGGATAATTCCTGGCTGGGGCCGTGATAGGTGGGGCGTATGCCGGCCCCTGGTATCCTTGGGACACGCCATTGGCCAAGGAACTTATGACGGCATTATATACCGTGTTAGAAATCATCGGGGATTGATCAATGAAACGTTGGTAGACGGATTGTTGAACCATCTCGGACAACTTGCCCGAGTCCTCGGCGATTGTGATCTAGCGGGGAGTCGGAAACGGAGCCTTCTTGATAGTCTCTCCGCTCCTGGTACGACTGAAGGATTGTAGACACGTCTTCCGGTAGTATGCCATCTACTTTTCCAACTCTTCCTTCTGGTCATCCTTGAGGTCTGCTTCCGTCACCTCGATGACGTTGTCTTCCGAGATTTCGGCAGCTTTCGACATAGTGGCAGTTGTATTTGTCCCACCGAGCATGCCAAAAGTGTGTTGGCGCTAGAAATAAGCCGATTGAGCCTCTAGCATCGGACACACGATCCGGGAGAATCTGCTTAACTCCTGTTCGGGTGATCGCCCTGGTGCGGTTCGCGCGGCGTGCCAGCCAATCTGACCTGTTGATTGGCAAGGAAAGAAACATGTCAGATCCCAGAGCCCGCGATCGGCTAAGGTTCTGATCTCGAGAAAGCTTATCAGCGAATCGGCCGATTTGCTGTAATAAAGAAATCGGCTATAATACATCCGATTACCAGGCAACGTTGATAAAGAAAACTGCTAGAGTAATCTAAACAACGCTACAGTAGCAGCACTACGAATAGATCTGAATCGGCTATGTGGAAAGCGGTAAATTAAGTAACAAAATACAAGAAAGCTGAAAGTTCTAATTCCAAGCTGGATAACTGGTGATAAAACTAGAACAATAGGCAAAACCTAGAACTCTAGTGAATATCGATAACTAGTGAATAAATCTAAACGAAATGACAGCGATACGCCCGAAGTTAAAGCTTAGATATTACTCGATAAGCGGAACTTACAGAATCGGCCGGAGATCAAGTTGATGCAGCCCCACCAACCCATACGAACTCATGAAAAGAAGAAAAGTATTGGCGAAGTCGCCTGCTCAAAAGTAAAGTACGAGGAAATAGTAGGTTGTTGTATTGATTTGATGATCATTACAAATCTATGAAGGCGGCTATTTATAGCCTGTTACAACCAATCTCTTAACCGACTAGGACTCTATCTCTAATTTTAAATGAAAACAAATATTTACAAGTATGAGACCATAACGTAACGTACACCAAAGAAGAGAGTAACCAGGCGGACACGTACCTCAATCGTTGAGTGGCCCTTTCCCAATGAGAAGCACAGCCCAATCCATATGACCAGCAACAGTTCGTTGTTGATTTCATCAGGCAATGCACCTCATGTGAGCTGCAAGTACCGGTCGGCAACCTGACTGTTAAGGTATACTCTTATACATAATTAATATTTATATAATAATCTTCTCAATCCATCGATCCACCATGCCTCAGGATTGGAGTTTAATAACATCTTTATTTCTGCTATATGTACAGGTAGCATACGCGAGTGCCTTACCAAGCTGGGCAACGCAGGCGAGCTATGGCATGGAGATTCCACCTGGCTATGCTAGTGTCTCGGTAGAGCAACTCGTTGATCGCCAATATGAAGGCTATGAGATCCAGTTCCTGGGAGGCATTGGGGAAAGGACATTAGGAGATGCGGTTCAAGGAGGTATCATTCTATGGCGCAAACGCTACATCATCATCCCGGACATGGAGGCAGCACCCCTCCCGGAAGAACTCAAGCCGCAACCATCTCCTCAAATGGCAAGACCGACTTCTCCACCATGATCAATTACAGGACCATCACCACCAGGACCGTCGTCGATGCATGCTCGATCAAAGTCTCCATCTCCACATCCAGTTGCCAACAATGACAACAACAACACTCCTCGCCGCTCACCGACGACGCTGGGACTAAGAGCAGTCCCGAGCAAGGTACCTGCAGCCCCGAGAAAGGAACCTGCTGGAGACCTGATTATGAAGTCACGACCAACGGCTCCCAAGCCAGCACATAAAAAGAGAAAAACAAATAAGGAGCCTGAAGTGACTCCTGAGAAACGCTGGTTCGAAATCCAAGTAGAATGCAAGGAGTTGTTCAGGAAAAGAGCTAAACAAAAAAAGCATGGGAGATGGAGCCACAACCAACAATTGATCCAACTAAATCACAATTTTTTCAGAAGATGTCACATTCGAAAAAGGAGGCGATGTATAGATGGAAAAAAGAAAAAGAAAGTCATCTTCAAGTGTTGTTGATCGCCGCCTGCATCGTCTACTAGAAGGAGACGCTACAAGGATAGCAGCAATGCTCAAGTCCCAACAAGATCAAGTATTGGAATTTATGAAAGAATTTAGAGTGGGACTGGATCAATGTATAGAGCTAGGTGGTCACGAGCCAGCAGCTTCACAGCCATTTCAACCGAGATGGACGTTTGAGCTAGGAAAGTCTTTGGTATGGCCTGAGTTGGTAGGGAGCCTATCACCAAATATGTACGAATTCCATGAATGGTACATGAAGATGTCCACCGACCAGACTTCCATGTTCGCCCTTAAGGTAAAGGCGAAGGCGAGAAATGCCTCTGGCTGGAATTCAAAAATATATACGAAGTGTACTATCAAGATGCCCTAGATGTCTCTCTCATCAGCGCCTGGGCTCTGTAAGTATCCATTTATCTATATGTAAATTTTTAACCATATCATTATTTTTTATGCAAGCGTCGCCCTACTAACTTTGTCTTCCTTTTTGCGTAGGCTACTAATTAAGAAGTGCCGACAAGAAGGATACTTGCATGTTGGCTTCATGGATCCATCCGTAGTTAACCAAAGCCAACTACGATATTTTACAGATAAAATGTTGGTGGAATGTTTGAATATGTTGGACCTTCAAGGTGGCAAGAGCTACATACTACTTCCATACAACTTCAAGTAAGTATTTATAAGTACGTACACCATCTATCTTAGTATCCTTTTTCCTAATCTGATTAATGAATATTTACGTACACAGTTACCACTAGATCCTAATAGTAATTGAGCCTGATAGAAGCCGAGTTACCGTCCTCGATTCCTTGAGGAAACCACTAGCGGAGTACCAAGAGATTCAAGACATTCTACACTTGTAATTAATAATTCTAGACCTTTATCTCAATATAAAAGTGTATTTCCTAAATTTTTACCTAACACTATATCATTCATTATTTAAATCCGTAGGGCATGGAAACAATTCATCAAAATACGACGCCAAGGTGCACTCCAAGAAAAACTAACATGGGACACAGACTTCCCGATATGTATAAAGTTTGCATATTTTGTACATTCTATATGACGAATATTTTATAACTTATTTTTTCCCACTGAAGTGCTTAAGATAGGAACAAGGGAATAATCTATATGGGTACTATGTCTGTGAGAACATGCAAAGTTTTCTGTCACACAAGGCCAGATTGACACCGCAGGAAAAATAGGAAGTACGTAATATAAAATAATACTATTAATAGTTAATTGTTTTCTAGCTCCTTATATTTAATTGTTCGTGTAACATTATTCATTTCCAAATTACAGATGCATAATATTTGAGATAAGATCTTGGAGAAGAAAAGAATAGACACAATATGCGAAAGTCTCGTAGGATTCCTGCTGGACGAGGTGATAAATCCATCAGGAGAATTTCATTACGGTGGATGAAATTAAGAAGCACCGAGCAACACCTCGATGGGAAGATCTCGACGAAGATCCTAGAGCTATATACCTAGCTAGCTAGGAATTAATTGTACTATATATATATACTAATCAAGAATTGTACATATACTAGCTAATTGTATAAGAATTGTATATATAAGTATGTAATAGTTAAATTGATTCGTTAAAATACTATATATAGTTTGATTGATTTTATTAATTATAAAAAACTCTCAACTAACTAAAGGGATATGTGATGCACGAAATTATAGACTAAAGGGGTTTGTCCAGCGACTGGCGTGGCAGTCCCGGTAGTCCCGGTTGGTTTTTACAAATCGGGACTAAAAGAGGGTCTTATATCCGGTTCAGGGACCCGTGATAAAAGACCGCCCCTTTTTATCTCGACGGATTAATCCCGGATGCATTTTCGGAAGATATGCACCCTACGAACCGGTACTAACCAGTTCTCTAGTAGTGGTAGAAATCATGGAGGAGCGTGGCGGGTGGAGGTTGAGGAAGCAGCGGAGGAAGGCCAGCTTGGAGTCAGAGTCGGAGCGTCAGAGGCGTCCATGGTGACGAGCGGGCCCAGCCTCGGCGGGCACCCCTACTGCCCTACCTGCCGTAGCCGTAGGCGGCCTGCCGGGAGATCGAGCACCACCTCCTCTCCCTCTCTGCGGTGAATGCGCTGGCGGTCAGCTGGGCGCAATGGCGTTGCGCTTTTGCCTGATGGCCTCCGTTGATCACCTGCACAATCCAACACCGGAACGTGGCGACGGCAATCCGATCGGAGGCTTCCGAGCAGTGGCCGTTGCGTTTTTTCCGGGCGCGAAACTGCTGGCAGTCGGAGACAAACGGCCAACTTAATCTCGGTTTCCGGCATTGCTTCAGCAACGGGCTCGGAATTCGGAAACCGAATTGAAGACGAGTGCAACCTGATCGCATGGCAAGGCATGGGCAACATAAATCCCACAGAAACCCATTCCCTTCCCATCGTGATCAAGGTGCAGCCACTACTACTCTCGCCAGATTCCTCTCCCCTCCAAGAAACAGGCAGAAACCACCACCGCACCATGTCGACGAAGGCAGCCCAGATCCTCGGGCATCCGCCCGGCGTCAACTTCCGCCCCGACGACGACGAGCTCGTCGAGTTCTTCCTCCTGCCGCGCCTCCGCGGCGAGCCGTCGTGGTTCCCCGGCGTCGTCGTCATCAACGACGACAGCGCCGCCAACACCCTGCCGTGGAACCTCCTGAAGCGCCACGGCCTGGTCGACGACGGCAACGCCTACTTCTTCGTGCACACCAACAACGAAGTTGCTCGCCAGGATCGATACTGCCCCGGCGACGGGACGTGGGTATCGCAGAGGCAAGAGTCCGGCAGCTCGTGCATCTGCGGCGAGACGATCAAGTGGAGGAGGACCAACCTGAACTTGCAGATGGGCCGCGGCAAGAAGGGCAGCATGGGGTGGGTGATGCACGAGTACACGCTCACCGAGCCGCCGTGCCCGTTCCTCAAGATCTGCCACGTTTCCTTCACCGGCCACGGCAAGTGGCGCAAGCGAGTTCCAGACGACGAGTCCGACTGCCAGGCCACCGGTGAACCAGCATCTAAGCGACCTCGCGTCGCCGTCACCGCCGCTGCCGTCGACACCAGTGTTCCAACGATCTTCCAGCAAGAACACTCGCTGCCTTTTCCGATTGACCAAGGCATCTCAGCGATGACTCACCAGCAACAGATGGTCATGATGCCCATGCCGGACGACAAGAACGACTGCCAAGCAGCCAACAGCAGTTCAGCGACTTGTGCATATGGATCGACGATGACGACGGCCGATCAAGACTCCGGCGCGGCGCATGCCTACGCAGGCGAAGGATCGGCGCAAGATACTGATGAAGAAACCTTGGAGTGGTTTAGACTTGACGGCAAAGACTTGCTGGCCGATGCAGAAGCAACGGCAGAGCAACAGTATGGATTAGACCAGCAGGACCAGCTGTTTTGGAGGTCCATAGGGGTTGACACCGAGAACATAGTTTTCTAAGCCGTTTTGTTCAGTCATCTGGTCCAAGATATGATTTACAGCTCTAATCTAAATTCTAACTCTGTAATTATTTCCATGGTTCCAACACTGAACCAAAGTGCTAATGTTGTAAAGTATGTACTTTCTTTTCATGTTGCGATGACAAAAGTACCTGTGTCTGAACCAAGATGCTGTTCTTGTGATTGTTTATCAGTAATTTTTTTTGTTTATTCTTGTACTTGTGAACAATATGCATGCTTGATATGAAAATTGTATTCATTTCATCGATACTTTCGTGTGTACCAGCTGATGGCATTTTTCAGTTGAACTTTTGTTTGATGGAAAAAATTTCCCATGAGTGTTGGAAGCAATTTTTGTTCAACTTTATATCTAAACATTGTATTGATTATTGCGACACCAAAATAGCTCCAAATTAAAAAATCAGTTTAAAAGTTGTAAATCTCGTGGAGATCTATAATTTTCGTATAATATTGTCTCCATCCAAGTTCATATGAAAAAGTTACGATTTTTTTAAGGTATGTAGCGTGGAGACGGGACATTCTGCCAATTAAATTGGCGATAAGGTGGGTGCAAGAGATATTCCATCAATTCAAGCGGCTATGGCTATTTCAAATCGCTATAAAAGGTATAATTTTGCATTTTGGGGATATATATTTTTGCAAAACACTAAAATAAAAGATATAAAAATGAAAACAAATTCGGAAAACTGGATAATCGAATGGACTTGAAGAGTGTCGTTTGGTCAAAATCTTAGCCCAAGTCCAACTTCAGCATGGCCCAACTATCCCAGGACGTGGCCCTCTTCAAGCCTAGCGGTGCAGTTGTAGCCCACAGGCGGGCCAGGTCTGTTGCGACATTCTCCTCGCCTCGAAACTTTTATTGATCTCTCTTAACTCATTGTGTTTTTCATTTTATCTACAGCTTTTCCTGCAATGGCAATTTATAAGTGTACTCTGATGTTTCAGTTTATAGCATCTATAAGCTAAATAATGCATAGATAGATGTAAAGCTTGAAGCATAGACATGCTCGATAAATAATGCATTTTGTACGGCATAACTAGTAAATGTCAATAAGCACATCAGAGGACATAAATACCATTAATCTGATAACTGTATTAACTACTAATCAACCAATCTTACAATCTTGTGTCTGAAATAATGAACCACATACATGGAATGAACCACATAAATAAACTAAACGAAAAGAAAACGGCGGCTAAGAATAATCCTTCCGTCACCGGCTCCACGGGCATCACACTGCCGCTTCCGTCCCAGTCGCCGCCGGTTGTCTTCATCCCCGTCGCCGCCTCCTCTCCGTCATCCTCTGTCTCCATCTGCGCCACCATTCATCATCGTCCGCGAGCCATGTCCTCTCCTCTGTCCGGCGCCTCGTCCTCCCTCCTCCGTCCATGCAACCCGTCCTCCCTCCTCCGTCCGGCGCCCCGTCCTCCCCTCCTTCGTCCGGTGCCCGTCCTCCCTCATCCTCCGTCTGCGTGCCGTCCTCCATCCGCGCCTCAAGCCCCGATCCGCCTTGCACGCATTGCCGTCGCAGCCACCCTCACGCATCATCGACCCCGCACTGTGCCCACGCGCGTAAAACCCAAGCACCCGGCACTCTAGTTAATAAATTTGGTAGTGATGATGCAAGGCAGTGATGCAAGCTTTTTTTTTTACTTTTTTCTAGTTATATAATAAATAGAAAATTATGGATTAGTAAAATTATATAGGAAGTTAGAATAAATTTGGCAGTGATGCAGGTAGTGATGCAAGCCTTTTTTATTTACTTTTTTCTAGTTATAAATTCAATAGAAAATTTTGGATTGGTAAAATTGTATAGGAAGTTAGCATAAATTTGGCAGTGATGCAAGCCTTTTTTATTTATTTCTTTCTAGTTATAAAATTAATAGAAAATTTTGGATTGGTAGAATTGTACAGGAAGTTAGAAAAAATTTGGCAACGATGCAAGGCAGTGATGCAAGCCTTTTTTATTTATTTTTTTCTAGTTATTAAATTAATAGAAAATTTTGGATTGGTAAAATTGTATAAGAAGTTAGAATAAATTTGGCAGTGATGCAAGGCAGTGATGCAAGGCTTTTTTATGTATTTTTTTCTAGTTATAAAATTTGGTAGAAATTCTTAGAAATTGTACTAATTAGTACAAATTTTATAGAAATTCTAACAAATTAGTAGAAATCTGTATAAATAAATTACGCTTGAATTTTTATAGAATTTAGTATAAATTTGTATGGTTTCACGTTGTTCTTCTATGAGTTCATGTATGTACATTAACTTGTAATATATACATTAAAGACATTTCATGTAATTAAGTTTCATTCAAAAAATTTTGTGTATTTTTAAGAAGTTTTCGTGTAAGTTTAATTTCATGTACGGTTTCATGTGTACGTTTCTATGATTTCATTTATATACCTTAACATACATGTAATTATGATTTCATGGGTGTTTGGAGTAGTTGAGATGACGGACGACGAGAATGCAAGATTCATGCTGGAGGACATTATTGCTGGTAGAGACCATAACGTAACGTACACCAAAGAAGAGAGTAACCAGGCGGACACGTACCTCAATCGTTGAGTGACCCTTTCCCAATCAGAAGCACAGCCCGATCCATAGGACCAGCAACAGTTCGCTGTTGATTTCATCAGGCAACGCACCTCATGTGAGCTGCATGTACTGGTCAGCAACCTGACTGTTAAGGTATACTCTTATACATAATTAATATTTATATAATAATCTTCTCAATCCATCGATCCACCACGCCTCAGGATTGGAGTTTAATAACATCTTTATTTCTGCTATATGTACAGGTAGCATACGCGAGTGCCTTACCAAGCTGGGCAACGCAGGCGAGCTATGGCATGGAGATTCCACCTGGCTATGCTAGTGTCTCGGTAGAGCAACTCGTTGATCGCCGATATGATGGCTATGAGCTCCAATTCCCAGGAGGCGTTGGGGAAAGGACATTAGGAGATGCAGTTCAAGGAGGTATCATTCTATGGCGCAAATGCTACATCATCATCCCGGACATGGAGGCAGCACCCCTCCCGGAAGAACTCGAGCCGCAACCATATCCTCAAATGGCAAGACCGACTTCTCCACCACGATCAATTACAGGACCATCACCACCAGGACCGTCGTCGATGCATGCTCGATCAAAGTCTCCATCTCCACATCCAGCTAGCAACAATGACGACAACAACACTCCTCGCCGCTCACCGACGACGCCGGGACTAAGAGCAGTCCCGAGCAAGGTACCTGCAGCCTCCAGAAAGGAACCTCCTGGAGACCCGATTATGAAGTCACGACCAACGGCTCCCAAGCCAGCACATAAAAAGAGAAAAATAAATAAGGAGCCTGAAGTGACTCCTAAGGAACGCTGGTTCGAAATCCAAGTAGAATGCAAGGAGTTGTTCAGGAAAAGAGCTGAACAGAAAAAAGCATGGGAGATGGAGCCACAACCAACAATTGATCCAACTAAATCATAATTTTTTCAGAAGATGTCACATTCGAACAAGGAGGTGATGTATATAGGGAAGAAAAGAAAAGGAAAGTCATCTTCAAGTGTTGTTGATCGCCGCCTTCGTCGTGTACTAGAAGGAGACGCTACAAGGATAGCAGCAATGCTCAAGTCCCAACAAGATCAAGTATTGGAATTTATGAAAGAATTTGGAGTGGGACTGGATCAATGTATAGAGCTAGGTGGTCACGAGCCAGCAGCTTCACAGCCATTTCTATCGAGATGGACATTTGAGCTAGGAAAATCTTTGGTAAGGCCTGAGTTGGTAGGGAGCCTATCACCAAATATGTACGAATTCCATGAATGGTACATGAAGATGTCCACCAACCCGACTTCCATGTCGCCCTTAAGGTAAAACCGATAGATTTTTACGGCGAAGGCGAGAAATGCCTCTGGCTGGAATTCAAAGATATATACAAAGTGTACCATCAAGATGCCCTAGTTGTCTCTCTCATCAGCGCCTGGGCTCTGTAAGTATCCGTTTATCTATATGTAAATTTTTAACCATATTAGTATTTTTTATGCAAGCGTCGGCCTACTAACTTTGTCTTCCTTTTTGTGTAGGCTGCTAATTAAGAAGTGCCGACAAGAAGGATACTTGCATGTTGGCTTCATGGATCCATCCGTAATTAACCAAAGCCAACTACGATATTTTACAGATAAAATGGTGGTGGAATGTTTCAATATGTTGGACCTTCAAGGTGGCAAGAGCGACATACTACTTCCATACAACTTCAAGTAAGTATTTGTAAGTATGTACACCATCTATCTTAGTATCCTTTTTCCTTATCTGATTAATGAATATTTACGTACACAGTTACCACTGGATCCTAATAGTAATTGAGCCTGATAGAAGTCGAGTTACCGTCCTCGATTCCTTGAGGAAACCACTAGCGGAGTACCAAGAGATTCAAGACATTCTACACTTGTAATTAATAATTTTAGACCTTTATCTCAATACAAAAGTGTATTTCCTAAATTTTTGCCTAACACTATATCACTCATTATTTAAATCCGTAGGGCACGAAAATAATTCATCAAAAAACGACACCAAGGTGCATTCCAAGAAAAACTTACATGGGACATAAACTTCCCGATACGTATGAAGTTTGCATATTTTGTACATTCTATATGACGAATATTTTATAACTTGTTTTTTTCCACTGTAGTGCTTAAGACAGGAACAAGGGAATAATCTATGAGGGTAATATATCTGTAAGAACATGAAAAGTTTTCTGTCACACAAAGCCAGGTTGTCACCGTAGGAAAAACAGGAAGTACATAATATAAAATAATTCTATTAATTGTTAATTATTTTCTAGCTTCTTATATTTAATTGTTCGTGTAACATTATTCACTTCCAAATTACAGATGCATAATATTCGAGAAAAGATCTTGGAGAAGAAAAGAATAGACGCAATATGCAAAAGTCTCGTAGGATTCTTGCTGGACGTCCACCAAGAGAATTTTATTAAAGTGGATAAAATTAAGAAGCACCGAGCAACACCTCGACGGGAAGACCTCAACCAAGATCCTAGAGCTATATAGCTAGCTAGCTAGGAATTAATTGTACTATATATATATATATATACAAATCAAGAATTGTACATATACTATCTAATTGTATAAGAATTGTATATATAAGTATGTAATAGTTAAATTGATTCGTTAAAATACTATATATAGTTTGATTGATTTCATTAATTATAAAAAAACCCTCAACTAACTAAAGGGATACGTGATGCACGAAATTATAGACTAAAGGGGTCTGTCCAGCGCCTGGCGTGGCAGCCCCGTTAGTCCCGGTTGGTTTTACAAACCGGGATTAAAAGAGGGTCTTATATTCGGTTCAGGGACCCGTGATAAAAGACCGCCCCCTTTTATCTCGACGGATTAATCCCGGATGCATTTTCGGAAGATATGCACCCAACGAACCGGTACTAATACCCAGTTCTCTAGTAGTGGTAGAAACCATGGAGGAGCGGCAGGTGGAGGTTGAGGAAGCAGCGGAGGAAGGCCAGCTTGGAGTCAGAGTCGGAGCGTCGGCGGCATCCATGGTGGCGAGCGGGCTCGGCCTCGGCGGGCACCCCTACTGCCCTACCTGCCGTAGCCGCAGGCGGCCTGCCGGGAGATCGAGCACCACCTCCTCTCCCTGGCTGCAATGAATGCGCCGGCGGTCAGCTGCGCGCAATGGCGTTGCGCTTTTGCCTGATGGCCTCCGTTGATCACCTGCACAATCCAACACCGGAACCTGGCGACGGCAATCCGATCGGAGGCTTCGGAGCAGTGGCCGTTGCGTTTTTTCCAGGCGCGAAGCTGCTGGCAGTCGGAGACAAACGGCCAACTTAATCTCGGTTTCCGGCATTGCTTCAGCAACGGGCTCGGAATTCGGAAACCGAATTGAAGACGAGTGCAACCTGATCGCATGGCAAGGCATGGGCAACATAAATCCCACAGAAACCCATTCCCTTCCCATCGTGATCAAGGTGCAGCCACTACTACTCTCGCCAGATTCCTCTCCCCTCCAAGAAACAGACAGAAACCACCACCGCCCCATGTCGACGAAGGCAGCCCAGATCCTCGGGCATCCGCCCGGCGTCAACTTCCACCCCGACGACGACGAGCTCGTCGAGTTCTTCCTCCTGCCGCGCCTCCGCGGCGAGCCGTCGTGGTTCCCCGGCGTCGTCGTCATCGACGACGACAGCGCCGCCAACACCCTGCCGTGGAACCTCCTGAAGCGCCACGGCCTGGTCGACGACGGCAACGCCTACTTCTTCGTGCACACCAACAACGAAGTTGCTCGCCAGGATCGATACTGCCCCGGCGACGGGACGTGGGTATCGCAGAGGCAAGAGTCCGGCAGCTCGTGCATCTGCGGCGAGACGATCAAGTGGAGGAGGACCAACCTGAACTTGCAGATGGGCCGCGGCAAGAAGGGTAGCATGGGGTGGGTGATGCACGAGTACACGCTCACCGAGCTGCCGTGCCCGTTCCTCAAGATCTGCCACGTTACCTTCACCGGCCACGGCAAGTGGCGCAAGCGAGTTCCAGACGACGAGTCCGACTGCCAGGCCACCGGTGAACCAGCATCTAAGCGACCTCGCGTCGCCGTCACCGCCACTGCCGTCGACACCAGTGTTCCAGCGATCTTCCAGCAAGAACACTCGCTGCCTTTTCCGATTGACCAAGGCATCTCAGCGATGACTCACCAGCAACAGATGGTCATGATGCCCATGCCGGACGACAAGAACGACTGCCAAGCAGCCAACAGCAGTTCAGCGACTTGTGCATATGGATCGACGATGACGACGGCCGATCAAGACTCCGGCGCGGCGCATGCCTACGCAGGCGAAGAATTGGCGCAAGATACTGATGAAGAAACCTTGGAGTGGTTTAGACTTGACGGCAAAGACTTGCTGGCCGATGCAGATCCAACGGCAGAGCAACAGTATGGATTAGACCAGCAGGACCAGCTGTTTTGGAGGTCCATAGGGGTTGACACCGAGAACATAGTTTTCTAAGCCGTTTTGTTCAGTCATCTGGTCCAAGATATGATGTACAGCTCTAATCTAAATTCTAACTCTGTAATTATTTCCATGGTTCCATCACTGAACCAAAGTGCTAATGTTGTAAAGTATGTACTTTCTTTCCATGCTGCGATGACAAAAGTACCTGTGTGTGAACTAAGATGCTGTTCTTGTGATTGTTTATCAGTAATTTTTTTTGTTTATTCTTGTACTTGTGAACAATATGCATGCTTGATATGAAAATTGTATTCATTTCATCGATACTTTCGTGTGTACCAGCTGATGGCATTTTTGAGTTGAACTTTTGTTTGATGGAAAAAATTTCCCATGTGTTGGAAGCAATATTTGTTCAACTTTATATCTAAACATTGTATTGATTATTTCGACACCAAAATAGCTCCAAATTAAAAAATCAGTTTAAAAGTTGTAAATCTTGTGGAGATCTATAATTTTCGAATAATATTGTCTCCATCGAAGTTCATATGAAAAAGTTACGATTTTTTTAAGGTATCTAGCGCGCAGATGGGACATTCTGCCAATTAAATTGGCGATAAGGTGGGTGCAAGAGATATTCCATCAATTCAAGTGGCAATGGCTATTTCAAATGGCTATACAAGGTATAATTTTGCATTTTGGGGATATATATTTTTGCAAAACACTAAAATAAAAGATATAAAAATGAAAACAAATTCGGAAAACTGGATAATCGAATGGACTTGAAGAGTGTCGTTTGGTCAAAATCTTAGCCCAAGTCCAACTTCAGCATGGCCCAACTACCCCAGGACGTGGCCCTCTTCAAGCCTAGCGGTGCAGTGGTAGCCCATAGGCGGGCTAGGTCTTTTGCGACATTCTCCTCGCCTCGAAACTTTTATTGATCTCTCTTAACTCATTGTGTTTTTCATTTTATCTACATCTTTTCCTGCAATGGCAATTTATAAGTGTACTCTGATGGTTCAGTTTATAGCATCTATAAGCTAAATAGTGCATAGATAGATGTAAAGCTTGAAGCATAGACATGCTTGATAAATAATGCATTTTGTACAGCATAACTAGTAAATGCCAATAAGCACATTAGAGGACATAAATACCATTAATCTGATAACTGTATTAACTACTAATCAACAAATTTTACAATCTTGTGTCTGAAATAATGAACCACATACATGGAATGAACCACATGAATAAACTAAACGAAAAGAAATTGGCAGCTAAGAATAATCCTTCCCCAGCAGTGTATGTATTACTATTAGTACCAATATTTACTACACTGTAAGTTCAGCTCGGGCTGCCACCACTGGCTCATGCCATGAGGATATTTGAAATCAGGTGAAGGGTTCACGTTGACGATTAAGTCAGTAGAAGGAAGAAGGTGCAGTGGTTCTGATTCCCACCCTAATGCCTTGAAGAATAGATCTCCTATAGAACTCTGGGTTTCAAGCTTCTCGATAAATCCAGCGCTGAGGTCCTCCATGTTCTTCCGGTGCTGGAAGTACCCGATGTACTCCATTCCCCCATGAGCAAATGGCACCAATGGCAAGCAAGATAGTGGGCAATCAACACATGTGTCAAGAGAAATACCGAATCAAGATTATATACAAAGATTTATGTGGAAACCCTTGCGGGCAAAAACCACGGGCGCCGGCGAGCAATCAATCCACTATGAAGATGAAGGATACAAGAGGTGGGAGCCAACAAGGTTGAGGATGCTCCAAATCCCCACAAATTTCACCCTTCGATTGGTGGATTTGGTAGATCAAAGCCTCACCCTCTCCTCTCAAACCCTAGCTCTTTCTCCCCTCAAAGAACAAGAACAAGCTACAACAGAGAAGAGCAGCTCAGGCTTCTTTAGAGGCTGATTTTGAAGATTTTCAAAAAGCCCCTAAAGTTACAGATTGTTGGAAGGAATTCCTATTTCAGCCAACCATATGCCTAAGCACTCTTTTACACCATCTATTAGCCAAGACGATGCACAAATGGTGGAATTAGGAGCTGCATATTCTCACACATATGAAACGTGGAAGTGGAACGGCCTGCCACCGACAGCTTGTAGTTTCAAGTTCCATTGTACTCCAGCACATCTGGTAGTGCAATGGCTGACATGTATGATTTAACTGAGGATGCTTAGCAACGTAATGCGGTGATAACAAATGACATCAAGCAGATCTTACCGTCCACCAGAAGAATGTGAATAGGGTGATGGACCCCAGCGTCCGAGGGACCTCAATTGGAGGTGAGGTGAGGTTGTGCCAAGCACCACCTCGTATCTCGTGTATCTCCATCATCATCTCTGAACCCGCTCGCCAGTCAGCACAGGCGCCTATGCACCATCAAGCATCTACCTGTCGAGCTACGTACCGCGTCTCTACATCAGCAGTCGGGACTGAGAAGTTTGACAACGAGGTAGCCAATTCGGCAACTCAAGATGGACTTCACCAATGTGCCCGATACGCAGGCATCGTCGAGGGTCGAGCTGGCGCGCCGGATAGAAGCGGCAAACTACGGCGGTGTGTCAGGCATCAGCACGAACTTGGAGAGGTTGAGGCGTGCGTGCTCGATGTACACTACTAGAGAACTGACTTTAGATCCCACCTCCTTTAGTCTTGGTTTAATTTCGTCACAGGGGCCACGGTAGGCTGGAATGGGGCGCACCTTTACTCTCGGCTCTTTTTTTGCAACAGGGACTACAGGCCACCTTTTAGTCTCGGTTAAAACGGCTAGTTACTGGGCACCGACAGCGCCACCCTTTACCCCTGGTTGGAGCCACCAACCGGGAGAAAAGATCCAACCTTTTGTCCTGGTTGGATTTACCAACCAGGATAACAGGTTTACTCCCAGTTGGTAATTCCAACCGGGACAAAAGGTTGGAGCTTTTCTCCCGGTTGGCGTTACCAACCAAGAGTAAACACCAACCGGGATAAAATCTTATCTACAAGACCCCTTTCTTCCTCCTCCACTCCTCCAGCCCGAGGCACTCCACTCCACAAAGACAGAGAAGCTCATCCTCAACATGGCGTCGAAGCAAGCCTAGGGGACGTGCTGCTAAAATTTTTTTTCCTCATTTCCGTGGGGATTTCACTCATCCATAGTGTTGTCAAAGTTAGCTACTTCATACTCCATTCATTTATTGTTGTGAAGCTTTGTTTTATACTTTAGAGAGGGAGAAAAATGAGTTTGTTTGTTGTTAAGCATGTAGAGGATTTGTATTTATACATGTTTTTGAGCTACAATGTGATGGATAGTTTGAATGTGAGGGAGAATGGACAGTAAATGTGAAGTAGAATTGAGATTATTTTAATTTTATGTATTAGGGAAAATTAGAGTAAATGTATTTTTAATAATTATAAATTAGCCATATAAATTGTAGGTGTAATTTCATACTTTAGTACTTTTCAGATAGAGGTATGCAATTAGCCATTTTTACAATAAGTACGTTATGTGGGAAATATTGAATTTTTTAATAGTTTTGTTATTTGTAAATTAAATATGAGCTAAATAGTTTGTGTATTTCTATGTAAACTTTGAGCAATATTTGAGTTTGTTGTAGTGTATCATGTTGTTTGCTTTTGAAATTTTAATTTGTGTATTTCTATCTAAAATTTTGGCAATGTGATGGATAGTTTTATTGTAATCCATTTTCTTGATGACTTGCGTAATACGATGTAGATGGAGCGGCAATAGATGTATAACGCGGACAGGCAGAGTGGTGTTTATTGCTAGAATAAATAATTTTCTTGAAGTGGCCAAAGTGAACAAGCCAAAGAATGGGTTCATATCTTGTCCATGCGCCCAATGCAGTAACCAGATGTGCTATTCAAAGGCTTCCTAGGGGATTCTTCACAGCCACTTGTTTAGATACGGTTTCACGCCTAACTATTTAGTTTGGACCCATCACAGTGAAAGAGGGGTTGTAATGGAAGACGGTGAAGAGGAGGAGGATGATGACAACATTCTGGACTGCGCTATAGGCCAATCTTTTGGAGATACTACAACGGGAGAGGCTGATGGAGATGAGTTTGCAGAAGATGGCCATACTGATGACCTCGGTCAAGTGCTTAGGGATGCACACAGAGATTGCAAAACTCAGACGGAAGTATCAAAGTTGCAGCGCATGATAGATGATCACAGGAAATTGCTATACCCAGATTGCCAAGGAGGCCATAAATAGCTGGGTATCACACTAGAATTTATGCAATGGAAGGCCAAAAATGGTGTGTTTGATAAGACATTTCAGGGGATATTGGAAATTGTCAAGAAGATTTTTCTCGAGAATAATGAATTGCCATCCACAACATATGAAGCTAAATAGATTGTTTGCCCTCTGGGATTGGAGGTTCAGAAGATACACGCATGCCCTAATGATTGTAGCCTCTATCGCGGTGCTGAATACGAGGATCTGGATGCGTGTCCCGTGTGTGAAGCGCTGCGGTATAATATTAGGCAAGATGATCCTAGTGATGTCGAGGGGCAACCTCCCAGGAAGAGAGTTCCTGCGAAAGTGGTATGTTATTTCCCTATAATACCATACTTGAAGCGCTTGTTCATGAACAAGATGAATGCTAAGTAGATGCGATGGCACAAAGAAGAACGTAAGGAAAATAAGATGCTGAGACACCCCGCTGATGGGGCTCAGTGGAGATGAATTGATAGAGCATTCTCGGAGTTTGAAGGTGATCCAAGGAACATAAGGTTTGGTTTAAGTACTGATGGATCCAATCCATTCGGCGAGTTGAGTAGTGGTCATAATACTTGGCCTGTGACCTTGTGTATGTTTAACCTTCCTCCTTGGATGTGCATGAAACAGAAGTTCATTATGATGCCGGCGCTTATCCAAGGCCTAAAGCAACCTGGCAACGACATTGATGTGTACCTAAGACCGCTGGTTGATGAACTTTTATAGCTCTGGAAGGAAGAAGGTGTACGTGTATGGGATGAGGATAAACAAGAGATGTTTAACCTGCGAGCACTGTTGTTTGTAACCATCAATGATTGGCCTGCACTAAGTAACCTTTCAGGACAGACAAACAAGGGATATCGAGCTGGCACCCACTACTTAGACGACACAGATAGCATGTATTTAAAGCCCTGTAAGAAAGTAGTCTATATGGGTCATCATTGATTTCTCAATGCTCACCACCAGCTACGAGAAAGCGGGATGCATTTCAAAGGGACGCTAGAAACTCATAAAAACCTTCACATCATAATGGAAAACCCTTCTTTGAGATGATAAAGGATGTAAGGGTAGTATTTGGAAAAAGTCTTGGTAGCCAACCTGCTCGGAACAATGATGGCGGACGCACAACCATGTGGAATAAGTCAATATTTTGGGAGCTACCTTATTGGGAAACCCTAGATGTCCGCAATACAATAAACGTGATGCACCTGATGAAAAACCTTTGTGTGAATGTGCTAGGATTCATGGGTGTTTATGGGTCCTCAAAAGATACACTGGAAGCACGATGGGACCTTAAAGAAATGGGGCAACGGGATGACCTACATCCGAAAAAGAGAGATAACGGACAGCACTACTTACGTCCTGCTAGTTACACTCGTAGCAAGGAAGAAAAGGATAGCATGTTTGAATGCTTGAATAGTCTGAAGGTCCCATATGGGTACTCCTCGAATATCAAGAGAATAATAAATATGAAAGAAAAAAATTCACAAATCTCAAGGCCCATGATTGCCACATGTTGCTGATCTAGTTGCTTCCAGTTGTACTGAGGGGTGTTCTACCAGAGAATGTTCGATTGCCGCTCGTAAAGCTATGCGCGTTTCTCAATGTGATTTCAAAGAAGTCAATCGATCCATCGAAGCTAACAAAGCTACAGAACGATGTAGTGCAATGTCTTGTCAGCTTGGAGTTGGTATTTCCACCATCTTTCTTCAATATTATGACTCACCTTCTAGTTCACCTAGTAAAAGAGATTAATATTCTTGGACCAATATACCTGCACAATATGTAGCCTTCAAGAGGTTCATGTCAGTCCTAAAAAACTATATTCTTAATCGTGCCTGTCCAGAAGGAAGCAACACCAAGGGATATGGAACAGAGGAGGTGATTGAGTTTTGTGTTGATTTTGATTGACTCAATTGACCTGATTAGGGTTCCAACATCACACCACGAGGGGAGGTTGCGGGGAATGGGCACCCTTGGAAGGAAAGTATGTTTGAGCAATGATGCTGATTTGTTCAACAAGACACACTACACTATTTTACAACAGTCAACCTTTGTGGCTCCGTATATCAAGCAGCACAAGCAGATGTTAGTTTTTGAAAAACCAGCGAGATCCGATGCCTAGCTTACAAGAAGCCACGTGGAAACTTTTCCCTCCTGGTTGCGCAAACAACTTATGGGTAACTCTGAGATTCACCCACAGCTTGATTGGTTAGCTAGGGGACCTTCTAGTACAATCGTGAAATTCCAAGGCTACAAGATAAATGGTTATACATTTTACACGAGAGCTTAAGACCAGAAAAGCATGAACCAGAATAGTGGTGTCCGCATAGATGCCATAGGCAGAAATAGTGGCATGGACTCTTATTATGGTTTCATAGAGGAGATATCGGAAATCGAATATGGACCGCTGTGCATCCCTCTGTTTTGTTGCCAATGGGTGAAGCTAAATGGTGTAACCAAAGATCAGTATCGAATGACAATAGTAGACCTTAGCAAGACTGGATACAGTGATGAACCATTCGTACTCACCAATGATGTGCATCAAGTTTTCTATGTGAAGGACATGTCTAGCAAACCCAAGAGAAATCTAGAAGATCCATGGGAGCCAAAGTGTCACATACTCCTTTCAAGTAAAAGAAAAATTGTGGGAGTCGAGGACAAAACAGACCAATCAGATGATTATGATCAGTTTGCAGGCATGCCTTCATTCGTTGTTGAAGTTGACCCTAGCATCCTGCTATCCAAAGAAGAGGCTCCGTACTTGCACCGCGATCATGATCAAGGAACATTCGTGAAGAAGAAGTTTTTAATATTACATTGTAATACGTTAAATTTGCTTCACATTTATGATTAATTTCATGTACTACTTGATACAATTTCATGTGTGCTTAAATTAGTTATTTTCACGCGTATAAATTATTTAATTGATAATTTCTTGATGATAGTGATGCTGTAAAATAATTATTTAAGAAGGTAATATAACTAGTGTAGAATTAAATATATTTTTGCATGTTCGAAATATGTAAAGTTTTAATTTTTGCTGCATGAAATCCAGTGAAAACATAAAAAATATATTTTCCAAAAAGAAGATGGAGATGAGAAATACGAGAGGGACCGTTTATCCTGGTTTGTAAGGCCCTTTTATCTCGATTCGTAATTAAAACCGTGACAAAAGGGTAAATTTCAGTTCCCGTCTGGACGTGACCTTTTATCCCGGTTCGAGTTACGAACCGACATAAAGGGTTGCCCTTTCATCCCGATGCGTCAAAACTGGGATAAAAGGGTAGGCCTTCTATCTTGGTTGCTTACAAACCGAGATAAAAGGGCAGGCCGTTTATCTCGGTTTGTAAGAAGAACCGAGATTAAAAGTCCATTTCTCTCGGTTCTTCTTACAAACCGAGATAAATGGTAGGGGGGTGGATAAAAGTAACTGCCGTTTCTACTCCCCCCCCCCCCCCCCCCCCCGCACCTGGTAACATAGCGAAATTTTTACTTCTCTCTAGCCTCCACATCATCTCCATCACCGGCTCCGCGGGCATCACACTGCTGATTCCGTCCCCGTCGCTGCCGGTTGTCTTCATCCCCGTCGCCACCTCCTCTCCGTCATCCTCTGTCTCCATCCGCACCTCGCCGCTCACCGACGACGCTGGGACTAAGAGCAGTCCCGAGCAAGGTACCTGCAGCCCCGAGAAAGGAACCTGCTCGAGACCCGATTATGAAGTCACGACCAACGGTTCCAAAGCCAGCACGTAAAAAGAGAAAAACAAATAAGCAGCCTGAAGTGACTCCTGAGGAACGCTGGTTCGAAATCCAAATAGAGTGCAAGGAGTTGTTCAAGAAAAAGAGCTGAACAAAAAAAAGCATGGGAGATGGAGCCACAACCAACAATTGATCCAACTAAATCACAATTTTTTCAGAAGATGTCACATTCGAACAAGGAGGCGATGTATAGAGGGAAAAAAAAGAAAAGGAAAGTCATCTTCAAGTGTTGTTGATCGCCGCCATCGTCGTCTACTAGAAGGAGATGCTACAAGGATAGCAGCAATGCTCAAGTCCCAACAAGATCAAGTATTGGAATTTATGAAAGAATTTAGAGTGGGACTGGATCAGTGTATAGAGCTAGGTGGTCATGAGCCAGCAGCTTCACAGCCATTTCAACCGAGATGGACGTTTGAGCTAGAGTCTTTGGTATGGCCTGAGTTGGTAGGGAGCCTATCACCAAATATGTACGAATTCCATGAATGGTACATGAAGATGTCCGCCGACCAGACTTCCATGTTCGCCCTTAAGGTAAAACCGATAGATTTTTACGGCGAAGGCGAGAAATACCTCTGGCTGGAATTCAAAGATATATACAAAGTGTACCATCAAGATGCCCTAGACGTCTCTCTCATCAGCGCCTGGGCTCTGTAAGTATTCGTTTATCTATATGTAAATTTTTAACCATATCATTATTTTTTATGCAAGTGTCGCCCTACTAACTTTGTCTTCCTTTTTGTGTAGGCTGCTAATCAAGAAGTGCCGACAAGAAGGATACTTGCATGTTGGCTTCATGGATCCATCCGTAATTAACCAAAGCCAACTACGATATTTTACAGATAAAATGTTGGTGGAATGTTTCAATATGTTGGACCTTCAAGGTGGCAAGCTGTGGCGGATCCACTCCGGATCTACTTGGTTAAACATGATTTAGCCGCCTGATACGCGACGCTCATGCCTAAGCCGAGTAAACACGAAGTGCTATCGGATTTCCTCCGATTTAACCACTTGAACAAGACCATGTTAGCAGACCCACACGAAGGTGAGCGGTTCCAGAGAATACAACAAGTCCACCGAGTTAACAACTTAACCACTTAATTTGGTTATGAAATAACATCAGAGTTTTACAAGGTTATCAGAAAGACAACAGAAGGTAAAACCACTAGCGGAAGCAAAACGTCGGGGTCGGACGTCCCTAGCGAGGCCAGCCGGGACATCACTGGTCCCTCTCCTCGCCGTCCGAGGAGGGATCCCACTCGACCGTCCAACCCGAAGGGAGCTGGGGCGGCCAATTGCCAGCGGAAGAAGGGTCGGGAGCAGCAACTTCACCTGAAAAATAGGAGCCACAACAAGGCTGAGCTACTAAGCTCAACAAGACTTAACCGACAGGAGTAAAGCTACTCCACACTTCTAGACATGCAAGGCTTTTTGGCTGAGGGGTTTGTTTGCCAAAAGCACTAAGTAAAACCCTATTTTCAAGTTTTAGCTCCGGTTCTAAGTTCATTAACCAGTCTAGGTTTTGCAACCTATTCTAAGCAATTATAGCACCAATCAAGGTATGTATATATCAACAAAACCATGTCATCATCAGATTCTTCATTTACTCAGGGTGACATAGCGATCAAGCAGTCTCAAACTGTGAGAGGCAGACGAATCGATTCGAGTTCTTTAACCATGCATGGTGAACCTAACCTTACGACATCCACGCACCCGGAGGTCGCTTCCTGTGTCGGCCTTCCCCATCAATCCCCTAACCCGTGTCGGGCCCATTTCCTTTGGTGCAAGGTTCCACAGACCCGGCCTCTGCCGTTCTATGACCACGCTTGCCACCACGTGCGACAACCAGTAGGGGAAACTCCGTTCCAAGAACAATGGGGTGACCGCTCACGTTCAGGTTCAATCCGGTACTCGGCTTCCTCATCCCATACTATGTATGAGGTTAGTACTTTCAAACACTTGATCACGAACACCACCACTGTCGGGCCTTAGTCAAGTTTCATAGATAGACGGGGCTGTCAACCGACCACCAAAGAGTTACCCAAACCCTGCCCCATCCATCGTCCTTACAGTTGTAACAGAAGGGTAGACATCCAACTCCTACAACTCGCGAGTGACAGGAAATCACTCGGCTTTTACCGCTTCCTATTTAAGCAAGCAGCTACTCGGTCCAACAGCTAGTGTTCAGATCAGGGGAGCTACGTTATGCATCTAGGGTTCCAAACAACTCCTATACGTAAATGCACAAACATGTTAAGGAAGGCATGCGCAAGTTTGGTACAACAACACAGGGTTTTCGTGCAACCGGGGCTTGCCTTCGAGCAAGGAGGAAGAGAACTGCTCGACTTCTGGGGCGGCTTCGGCTTCAGAGGGCAGGAGCTCAGCTACACCGTCGTCTTCTGGCGCCGGGTGCAGCTCGTAGAAGCCGTCGGCGAGGCGCAGCTCTACACGAATGCAATGCATTAGTTAGCATAGACGGTTATTTCAACAGCAACACTTGCAAGTCTGAGCCCAGAAACTCGCGACACAAGGCAGGAGGGTGGGAAGGTTCAAGGGAGCTGGTGGAGATCAAGAGGTAAGGGTCGGAGGAAAGGAACTTATGATCTGATCCTTAAACTAGAGGATTTGGTATGCTAGGGATCCTCAGACTCAACGCTGAAGGGCTCCCGAGTTATACACATACACCCTCGGTTTGAAGAAAAGGTTACAGTCGAGCCCTCGGGCGAGGCGGAGAGGGGTCGGCGGAACAGGTAGGGTCGGGCGAGACGGAACCGGGGTCGGGCGGATAAGAGGGGTCAGGCGAAGCGGACTGGGGTCGGCAGCTTACCTTCTTCCTACAAGGAAAGCTTGGGGTCGGGAAGAAGCAGACTTGGGCGGAGGGGCTAAGGTTTTGAACAAAGGCTAGGTCCAGCAGTGCTCCGGCGGCGGCGGTGCTTCTTGTGGATCACAAGTGAGCTCTTATGCAGCACGGAGGAGCAAGCGGCTGGATGGCTTGGGGAAAACGGAGTGGAGCGGACAGGAGAGTTCCTCAGGAACTTAGTGTGTGGCGCTAGGAGCTCGAGCAGGGAGCAAGAGAAATGGCGGAAAGGCAGTGATGGCGGAGGGAACTCCGGCGGGGCTCGCGCATTCCCTTTTATAGCGGCTGGGAAGGGAGAAGAGAAGCAGCGCGGGAGTGAGAAGGGGAGCGGCGCGAAGGCCGGGGAAGAAGCAATGGAGTGCTCTGCCTGGGCGGCGATTGAGCGACGAGGGCGGTGGTGCAGGACTTCGGGGATGACGCCAGCGGTCATTGGGCTCTGGCGTCAGGGCGGCGCAGGAGTGGGTATGCCGGTGGTTGAGATTTGGCGGAGGCGGGCGTCGTCGTGCGGTAGAGTTGATGGAAGTGACCGGGTTAACGGCACTAGAATCGAGGGCGCACAGGCGAGAAGACAGGCAGCCGCGGGCGCGCGGACGAGCGCGGAGCAACAGATTGTCGGGCAGCTTCTGACAGGGCGGGGAAAGGAGCTGTCGCTGCCGTGGTCAGGGTTGGCGGAGGAGGAATCGTCGGGTAGCGAAGACCAGGCGGCGCGACTGTGTCAAAGTGACGGAAAAGACGGGCGACATCGGGCGGCCGGGATTTGGCGATGTGATGATGGGCGCGGGAGGCGAGGCGTTGCAGAAAGGTTGCAGAGGGGCTTCCGCTGCAATTGGGGAAGGGGGCGCGAGAATCCATTCGGTCGTGGGCCAGAGACGAGGCGGAGCGGCGGGCGTCGGAGAAGTTGAGCCACGCGGCGGGGAGACTCTGAAGCAGGCATGCAACTCGAGTGCGCCCGTTTATCTATATGTAAATTTTTAACCATATCATTATTTTTTATGCAAGCGTCGCCCTACTAAATTTGTCTTCCTTTTTATGTAGGCTGCTAATTAAGAAGTGCCGACAAGAAGGATACTTGCATGTTGGCTTCATGGATCCATCCGTAGTTAACCAAAGCCAACTACGATATTTTACAGATAAAATGTTGGTGGAATGTTTCAATATGTTGGACCTTCAAGGTGGCAAGAGCTACATACTATTTCCATACAACTTCAAGTAAGTATTTATAAGTACGTACACCATCTATCTTAGTATCCTTTTTCCTTATCTGATTAATGAATATTTATGTACACAGTTACCACTGGATCCTAATAGTAATTGAGCCTGATAGAAGCCGAGTTACCGTCCTCGATTCCTTGAGGAAACCACTAGCGGAGTACCAAGAGATTCAAGACATTCTACACTTGTAATTAATAATTCTAGACCTTTATCTCAATACAAAAGTGTATTTTCTAAATTTTTGCCTAACACTATATCATTCATTATTTAAATCCGTAGAGCATGGAAACAATTCATCAAAATAGGACGCCAAGGTGCATTCCAAGAAAACCTAACATGGGACACAGACTTCCTGATTAGTATGAAGTTTGCATATTTTATACATTCTATATAACGAATATTTTATAACTTGTTTTTTCCCACTGAAGTGCTTAAGATAGGAACAAGGGAATAATCTATGTGGGTACTATGTCTGTGAGAACATGCAAAGTTTTCTGTCACATTAGGCCAGGTTGACGCCGCAGGAAAAATAGGAAGTACGTAATATAAAATAATACTATTAATAGTTAATTGATTTCTAGCTCCTTATATTTAATTGTTCGTGTAACATTATTCATTTCCAAATTACAAATGGATAATATTCGAGATAAGATCTTGGAGAAGAAAAGAATAGACACAATATGTGAAAGTCTCGTAGGATTCCTGCTCGACGAGGTGATAAATTCATCAAGAGAATTTCATTACGGTGGATGAAATTAAGAAGCACTGAGCAACACCTCGACGGGAAGACCTCGACGAAGATCCTAGAGCTATATAGCTAGCTAGCTAGGAATTAATTGTACTATATATATACACTAATCAAGAATTGTACATGTACTAGCTAATTGTATAAGATTGTATATATAAGTATGTAATAGTTAAATTGATTCGTTAAAAGACTATATATAGTTTGATTGATTTCATTAATTATAAAAAACTCTCAACTAACTAAAAGGATCTGTGATGCATGAAATTATAGACTAAAGGGGTTTGTCCAGCGACTGGCGTGGCAGCCCCGGTAGTCCCGGTTGGTTTTTACAAACCGGGACTAAAAGAGAGTCTTATATCCGGTTCAGGGACCCGTGATAAAAAACCGCCCCCTTTTATCTCGACGGATTAATCCCGGATGCATTTTCGGAAGATATGCACCCTACGAACCGGTAGTAATACCCAGTTCTCTAGTAGTGGTAGAAATAATGGAGGAGTGCGACAGGTGGAGGTTAAGGAAGCAGCGGAGGAAGGTCAGCTTGGAGCGTCAGAGGCATCCATGGTGGCGAGCGGGCTCAGCCTCGGCAGGCACCCCTACTGCCCTACCTGTCGTAGCCGCAGGCGGCCTGCCGGGAGATCGAGCACCACCTCCTCTCCCTGGCTGCGGTGATTGCGCTGGCGGTCAGCTGGGCGCAATGGCGTTGCGCTTTTGCCTGATGGCCTCCGTTGATCACCTGCACAATCCAACACCGGAACGTGGCGACGGCAATCCGATCGGAGGCTTCGGAGCAGTGGCCGTTGCGTTTTTTCCGGGCGCGAAGCTGCTGGCAGTCGGAGACAAACGGCTAATGCTGTAAAGTATGTACTTTCTTTCCATGCTGCGATGACAAAAGTACCTGTGTGTGAACCGAGATGTTGTTCTTGTGATTGTTTATCAGTAATTTTTTTTATTCTTGTACTTGTGAACAATATGCATGCTTGATATGAAAATTGTATTCATTTCATCGATACTTTTGTGTGTACCAGCTGATGGCATTTTTCAGTTGAACTTTTGTTTGATGGAAAAAATTTCCCATGAGTGTTGGAAGCAATTTTTGTTCAACTTTATATCTAAACATTGTATTGATTATTTCGACACCAAAATGGCTCCAAATTAAAAAAATCAGTTTAAAAGTTGTAAATCTCGTGGAGATCTGTAATTTTCGTATAATATTGTCTCCATCCAAGTTCATATGAAAAAGTTACGATTTTTTAAGGTATGTAGCATGGAGACGGTACATTCTGCCAATTAAATTGGTGATAAGGTGGGTGCAAGAGATATTCGATCAATTCAAGCAGCTATGACTATTTCAAATGGCTATAAAAGGTATAATTTTGCATTTTGGGGATATATATTTTTGCAAAACACTAAAATAAAAGATATAAAAATGAAAATAAATTTGGAAAACTGGATAATCGAATGGATTGAAGATGGATTGAAGAGTGTCGTTTGGTCAAAATCTTAGCCCAAGTCAAACTTCAGCATGGCCCAACTACCCCAGGACGTGGCCCTCTTCAAGCCTAGCAGTGCAGTGGTAGCCCACAGGCGGGCCAGGTCTGTTGTGACATTCTCCTCGCCTCGAAACTTTTATTGATATCTCTTAACTCATTGTGTTTTTCATTTTATCTACAGCTTTTCCTGCAATGGCAATTTATAAGTGTACTATGATGTTTCAGTTTATAGCATCTATAAGCTAAATAATGCATAGATAGATGTAAAGCTTGAAGCATAGACATGCTCGATAAATAATGCATTTTGTACAGCATAACTAGTAAATGCCAATAAGCACATCAGAGGACATAAATACCATTAATCTGATAACTGTATTAACTACTAATCAACAAATTTTACAATCTTGTGTCTGAAATAATGAACCACATGCATGGAATGAACCACATGAATAAACTAAATGAAAAGAAAACGGCAGCTAAGAATAATCCTTCCCCAGCAGTGTATGTATTACTATTAGTACCGATATTTACTGCACTGTAAGTTCAGCTCGGGCTGCCACCTCTGGCTCATGCCATGAGCATATTTGAAATCAGGTGAAGGGTTCACATTGACGATTAAGCCAGCAGAAGGAAGAAGGTGCAGTGGTTCTGATTCCCACCCTAACGCCTTGAAGAATAGATCTCCTATAGAATTCTGGGCTGCAACCTTCTCGATAAATCCAGCGCCAAGATCCTCCATGTTCTTCGGGTGCTGGAAGTACCCGATGTACTCCATTCCCCCATGAGCAAATGGCACCAATGGCAAGCAAGATAGTGGGCAATCAACACATGTGTCAAGAGAAATACCGAATCAAGATTATATACAAAGATTTACGTGGAAACCCTTACGGGCAAAAACCACGGGTGGCGGCGAGCAATCAATACACTATGAAGATGAAGGATACAAGAGGTGGGAGCCAACAAGGTTGAGGATGCTCCAAATCCCCACAAATTTAACTCTTCGATTGGTGGATTTGGTAGATCAAAGCCTCACCCTCTCCTCTCAAACCCTGGCTCTTTCTCCCCTCAAAGAACAAGAACAAGCTACAATAGAGAAAAGCAGCTCAGGCTCCTTTAGAGGCTGATTTTGAAGATTTGCAAAAAGCCCCTAAAGTTACAGATTGTTGGAAGCAATTCCTATTTCAGCCAACCATATGCCTAAGCACTCTTTTACACCATCTATTAGCCAAGACGATGCACAAAACGGTGGAATTAGGAACTGCATATTCTCACACATATGAAACGTGGAAGTGGAACGGCCTGCCACCGACAGCTTGTAGTTTCAAGTTCCATTGTACTCCAGCACATCTGGTAGTGCAATGGCTGACATGTATGATTGAACTGAGGATGCTTAGCAGCGCAATGCGGTGATAACAAAGGACACCAAGCAGATCTTACCATCCACCAGAAGAATGTGAATAGGGTGATGGACCCCAGCGTCCGAGGGAGCTCAATTGGAGGTGAGGTGAGGTTGTGCCAAGCACCACCTCGTATCTTGTGTATCTCCATCATCATCTCTGAACCCGCCCGCCGGTCAGCACAGGCGCCTACGCGCTGTGGAGCATCTACCTGTCGAGCTACGTACCACGTCTCTACACCGGCAGTCGGGACTGAGAAGTTTGACAACGAGGTGGCCAATCCGGCAACTCAAGATGGACTTCACCAATGTGCCCGATGCGCAGGCATCGTCAAGGGCCGAGCTGCCGCGCCGGACAGCAGCGGCAAACTACGGCGGTGTGTCAGGCATCAGCACGAACTTGGAGATGTTGAGGCGTGCGTGCTCGATGTACACTACTAGAGAACTGACTTTAGATCCCACCTCCTTTAGTCTCAGTTTAATTTCGGCACAGGAGCCACGGTAGGCTGGAATGTGGTGTACCTTTACTCTCGGCTCTTTTTTTGCAACAGGGACTACAGGCCACCCTTTAGTCTCGGTTAAAACGGCTAGTTACCGCGCACCGACAGCACCACCCTTTACCCCTGGTTGGAGCCACCAACCAGGACAAAAGATCCAACCTTTTGTCCCGGTTGGATTTACCAACTGGGATAACAGGTTTACTCCCGGTTGGTAATTCCAATCGAGACAAAAGGTTGGAGCTTTTGTCCCGATTGGTGTTACCAACCAGGAGTAAACACCAACCGGGATAAAATCTTATCTACAAGACTCCTTTCTTCCTCCTCCACTCCTCCAGCCCGAGGCACTCCACTCCACAAAGACAGAGAAGCTCATCCTCTCCATGGCGTCAAAGCAAGCCTAGGGGACGTGCTGGTAAAAAAAAAATTTCCTCATTTCCGTAGGGATTTCACTCATCCAAAGTGTTTTGAAGGTTAGCTACTTCATACTTTGTTCATTTATTATTGTGAAGCTTTGTTTTATACTTTAGAGAGGGAGAAAAATGAGTTTGTTTGTTGTTAAGCATGTAGAGGATTTGTATTCATACATGTTTTTTAGCTACAATGTGATGGATAGTTTGAATGTGAGGGAGAATGGACAGTAAATGTGAGGTAGAATTGAGATTATTTTAATTTTATGTATTAGGGAAAATTAGAGTAAATATGTTTTTAATAATTATAAATTAGCCATATAAATTGTAGGTGTAATTTCATACTTTAGTACTTTTCAGATAGAGGTATGCGATTAGCCATTTTTAGAATAAGTACGTTATGTGGGAAATATTAAATTTTTTAATAGTTTGGTTATTTGTAAATTAAATATGAGCTAAATAGTTTGTGTATTTCTATGTAAACTTTGAGCAATATTTGAGTTTGTTGTATTGTATCATGTTGTTTGCTTTTGAAATTTTAATTTGTGTATTTCTATCTAAAATTTTAGCAATGTGATGGATAGTTTTATTGTAATCCATTTTATTGATGGCTTGCGTAACACGATGTAGATGGAGCGGCAATAGATGTATAACGCGGACAGGCAGAGCGGTGTTTATTGCTGGAATCAATAATTTTCTTGAAGTGGCCAAAGCGAACAAGCCAAAGAACGGGTTCATATCTTGTCCATGCGCCCAATGCAGTAACCAGAAGTGCTATTCAAAGGCTTCCAGGGGGACTATTCACAGCCACTTGTTTAGATACGGTTTCACACCTAAGTATTTAGTTTGGACCCATCATGGTGAAAGAGGGGTTGTAATGGAAGACGGTGAAGAGGAGGAGGATGATAACAACATTATGGACTGCGCTATAGGCCAATCTTTTGCAGATACTACAATGGCAGAGGCTGATGGAGATGAGTTTGCAGAAGATGGCCATACTGATGACCTCGGTCAGGTGCTTAAGGATGCACATAGAGATTGCGAAACTCAGACGGAAGTATCAAAGTTGCAGCGCATGATAGATGATCATAGGAAATTGCTATACCCAGATTGCCAGGAGGCCATAAAAAGCTGGGTACCACACTAGAATTTATGCAATGGAAGGCCAAAAATGGTGTGTTCGATAAGGCATTTCAGGGGATATTGGAAATTGTCGAGAAGATTCTTCTCAAGAATATTGAATTGCCATCCACAACATATGAAGCTAAATAGATTGTTTGCCCTCTGGGATTGGAGGTTCAGAAGATACCCGCATGCCCTAATGATTGTATCCTCTATAGCGGTGCTGAATACGAGGATCTGGATGCGTGTCCCGTGTGCGAAGCGCTGCAGTATAATATTAGGCAAGATGATCCTAGTGATGTCGAGGGGCAACCTCCCAGGAAGAGAGTTCCCGCGAAAGTGATATGGTATTCCCTATAATACCATGCTTGAAGCGTTTGTTCAGGTACAAGATGAATGCTAAGTAGGTGTGATGGCACAAAGAAGAACGTCAGGAAAATAAGATGCTGAGACACCCCGCTGATGGGGCTCAGTGGAGATGAATTGATAGACCATTCTCGGAGTTTGAAGGTGATCCAAGGAACATAAGGTTTGGTTTAAGTACTGATGGATCCAATCCATTTGGCGAGTTGAGTAGTGGTCATAGTACTTGGCTGTGACCTTATGTATGTTTAACCTTCCTCCTTGGATGTGCATGAAACAAAAGTTCATTATGATGCCGACGCTTATCCAAGGCCCAAAGGAACCTGGCAACGACATTGATGTGTACCTAAGGCCGCTGGTTGATGAACTTTTACAGCTCTGGAAGAAAGAAGGTGTACGTGTGTGGGATGAGGATAAACAAGAGATGTTTAACCTGCGAGCACTATTGTTCGTAACCATCAATGATTGGCCTGCACTAAGTAACCTTTCGGGACAGACAAACAAGGGATATTGAGCGTGCACCCACTACCTATACGACACAGATAGCATGTATTTGAAGCACTATAAGAAGGTAGTCTATGGTCCTGTTTGGAGTCGCTTATTTCCTGCTTATTAGTGAAAATAAGCGATAAGCCCACCCAAACGCCTCGCTTATTCCCCGCTTATCACGTAAGCCGCTTAGTGGAAAATCTGAAATTGAACTAGGACTGGGCTTATCTCCTACGCGGGTCTGGAGACGCTTCTCCCGCAAGCGGAGATTTTTTCCCCCGGTACCCTCGGGCAACGCCTCCAGGCGACCGCCGCCGCTCCTCCCGCAACCGCCGCCGCTCCAGATCCCGCCGCCGCCGCTCGGGTCGCCCGGCCCGCCTCCCTACCTTCGCCGGACTTGGCCCCCACCGCGCCTCCCGCAACCGCCGTCACCTGTTCTGCAAATCCCGGCGCCGCCCCCCTGCAGATCCCGGCGCCGCCCCTGGGGTCGGCCGGCCCGCCTCCCTACCTCCGCCGGCCGCCCCTGCCAGGCCCCCGCCGCGGGCCTGGGCGCCGCCGGACGCCCCCGCCGCGGGCCGCCTGGGCGCCGCCCCCGCCGTCCCCGCCGCCGGACGCCCCCGCCGCGGGCCGCCTGGTCGCCGACCCCGCCGCCGGACGTCCCCGCCTGGGCGCCGCCTCCGCCGCTCCGCCGCCTGGGATCCGGCCCCGCGCGCCGGACTGTCCTGCCGCCTGGGCGCCGCCCCGCCGCCAGACTCCCCTGCCGCCTGGGTGCCGCCCCGCCGCCGGACGCCGCCCCCGCCGCCGGACGCCAGAGCCGCCTGGGTTTGGACCATCCGCCCCCGCCGCCGGACGCCAGAGCATTTCGGGTTGCAGTAGCTGGGGAAGTTGGCAAGTTTGGGTAAGCCAAAGTTTCTGTTTAGCAAAACTTCCTGTTAACTCTAGCTAATCTGACCAGATGAATAGCATACGGTAGCTGCTGTAGTTTGTGTATATGTAGCTGCTGTAGTTTTCCCATATCTAGAGCATAGCAAGCAGCATTGTGATGTTGATGATTCGTAAAAATAGAGACGGATTTTGGAAGTCATACGATTACGTAGCACTGATACTTGATGCTCGCATATATCTTATGCCATGACAGCAGCTATATTTTAAGACACAGGTTTAGTGCTAGTCAAAGAAACCAATTGGACGATCCAAGTCACCGCTGCACATGCTCACGGGAGTATATCATAGCAAATCAGTGTTAAAATAACATAGTAGGTGTTAAAATGCACTGAAAATATCAGGTGAAGCGCGGACAATAAATAAGATGGCATGAATACTACAGTTGCTAACCTCTTTCTTAATAACTGCGTCACACGGACGGCGACACAGCCGCTGCTGTGCGTGCGCCTCCTCCTGCGGGTGGCAGTAGCAGCGGCCGTTGGCCACCGAGGAGCGGAGCCTGCCGTGCAGTGGACTGGACCCTCCCTTGCCGCAGCTCCGCTGTTTAGCAAAACTTTCTGTCCGCTGCGATCAAGGCAAATTTTGCGCATCGAAATAAATAAACAAGGGTCAAATTTTGTCACAACTAAATTTGCCAAACCTGTCCATTAATTCAATTAACTACATCTCTTTTTCACGACTTATGCGTAAACTTTCTACTTGGTGGTTTAAATAAAGTCATTAATTCTTTTTTCATTTTGCATTGGAGTCTCTTTGGAGCTATATGATGATGGAGTAGCTGATAACAATTTTATGGATGCGTGCAGTTGCTGCGAAGGATCTGAACAACTGTAGCTGTTACGACTGCAAGGCCGCCAACAAATAGCAAGGTAAAATTTGTGTCACTTCTTGATGGATTGCTAAAATGACAGATTGTGGGTTGTATGATCAGTGAACAAGCTCGTAGATTTGTATTTAATTCTACAATACTGTAATCAAATTTTAGATGGAAAAGTCGTCAAAGATTGTGGCAAAATGAGATTCATTTGCCGCGAAAGCTTTCAATGACATTTGTGTGGAAGAAGTACTTGCTTTCAATCGGCCGCAGCAATGTTTGAATGCGGTGGGATATGCAAACCTTCTTAGAAAGTTTTATGAGCGTACCAAGAGGCCATACGGTGAGAGTCAAATGAAGAATAGGTGGGATATATTGAAAAAAATGTATACCCAATGGAAGACTTTGAACTTGAGATCAACCGGATTGGGAAGAGATCCTGTTACTGGTTGTATTGTGGCTGACGATGAATGGTGGGAAGAACAAAATAAGGTGAGCCCACTAACAATCATACTAGAGATATAGTTCGTATACACGTTATTTTTTTTTTTGAATTGGAGTATAATAGCAAGCTGTTTTGATGATATTTTACAGGCTATGCCAGGTTGTATCCGGTTCAAAACAGCTCCGCTTGAATATGAGGATCAGATGCGAATCATGTTCGAATCGGTCATTGTTACAAATGAAACTTCATATGTTCCAAGTGGTGATGGAAACGTTGATGTTGATGAACATGATGTTGTTGATGTTGAGGGCAACAATGATAGGGAGGCACATAAGGCCCCATCCAGTTCTGAGCGGAGGGCTTCAAAAAGGCCAGCTCCTAGTTCCCCTAAAGGAAAGAAGAAGAAGACTTTTAGAGACCAATGCATGAAGCGGTTGGTCGATGCATATGAGTTGAAAGCTCAAAGTAGTAAACATTCAGCTACTTCACAAGTTGTTGATCATGTTAGAGATGAGATTGGAAGTATGTTGGAGCAAGTCATTAAGGATGGGGCTGAGGAGGGGAGTGATGAACACTTCTATGCCACACAACTTCTTCAAAAAAAGGAAAATCGTGATGTGTTCATTACATTGAAGACACCAAATGGGAGGTTGAATTGGCTGAGGAGGGCTTGGGAGATAAGGAAGAAGCATTAGGGTGTTGCATTAGTGTGCCATTTCTCTTTCATTTCTCTTATGTTGTGTGAGACATAATTTCACTATTCTAAGTATGTTGTGTGAGACTATGGACCTTTTATTAGTTGTGTTGTAACAATAAAAATTCATCTGATGACTTGGTTAGTGCTTTTTGACAGGCTTGCATTTGTTTTGATGAGTACCTCTAGTGCAACTAGTGAATGTGAAGGCAACAGTGATTCTATTCATACCATGGATGTTGATGAATCTGATGACACTGATGATGATTACATAGTGGCAATGCTTGGTCTGGACTGCATGGCATCATCTGGTATGAACAAGAAGAAGATTACTACTACGATAGCAAGGATGACTGGAATACAGTGGGTTGAGTTGCAACTACAAGATCCAGTGGAGTGCTTTAACATGTTCAGAATGAGGAGGTCAGTTTTCTTAAGCCTTCATGACACTTTGGTGCAAGATTATGGATTGAGATCAAGTAGACAATTTTGTAGCAAGGAAGCACTAGGAATGTTTCTATGGGCTTGTGGTGCACCTCAATCTTTTAGGCAATGCAAGAATAATTTCCATCGCTCATTAGAAACTGTGAGTAGAAAATTTGAAGAGGTTCTTGAATCTATCATGAGATTAGCTGTTGACATTGTGAGGCCTAAGGATCCACAATTTTCAACTATTCATCCTAAACTACAAGAACCAAGGTTTTGGCCTCATTTCAAAGATTGCATAGGAGCAATAGATGGTACCCATATACCCGTAACTGTGCCATTAGCTGATCAACCGAAATACATTGGTCGGCATGGGTATCCTTCACAAAATGTCATGGCGGTATGTGACTTTGATATGCGGTTCACATTTGCTGTCACTGGTTAGCCTGGTTCTGTCCATGATACTCGTGTATTATTGGACACGCTTCTCACATACAAGGATCAATTTCCACATCCTCCCGATGGTAAGGACGAGTTATGTTGCAATTTATTTTTCAGGGAATATTTGCTCATTGTGATATAACATAAAAATATAACATGCAGGCAAGTACTATCTTGTTGACTCTGGATATCCTAATAGAAAAGGATTTCTTGCACCCTACAAGGGACAGAGGTATCATGTTTCTGAATGGCAGCATGGTCAGCATCCGGTAGGATTGAAAGAAGTGTTTAATCATGCACATTCATCCCTTAGAAATGTGATTGAGCGATCATTTGGAGTTCTAAAGATGAAGTGGCGCATTCTCTTGAATTTGCCCAGTTATCCGGTTAACAAGCAGTCGAAAATTATAGTTGCTTGTATGGCCCTTCACAATTTCATCAGAGATAGTGCCTTACATGACGTGCATTTTGAAGAGGATTTTGCGGAAGATGATGGTAATCCAACCCAACCTAGCACGGATGGTGGTGGTGGTGCTTTAGGAGATGATATTGATATGGGTGCATTGCGTGATGCTATTGCTGTCGATATGGTTTCATGATTCGTTGTTGTACCCATGATGGATGTTTCCATACTAGACCGATCTATCAATGAATTTCATATTATTGTAATGTAATTTCTATTTAACATACTCCAAAGGCATTAGAATTATTGTCTTCTCCTCAGATTCACAATAAAAATGAGCTATTATCAGCCTTAGGGGCATTCAGGTCAATTTACCAACCTGGACAGACAATTGACACAAAATAATCAGGATTGCCAAACACCCTGCTTATTCAGACAGCAGCTTATCCAGGCAGCAGGCTTATCAGATAAGCTTGCTTGTCAGATAAGCGAGTTCCAGAAAAGCGTATACAAACAGGGCCTATATGGGCCATCATCAATTTCTCCATGCTCACCACCAGCTACGAGAAAGCGGAATGCATTTCAAAGGGGTGCCAGAAACTCATAAAAAACCTTTACATCATAATGGAAAACGTGTCTTTGAGATGATAAGGATGTAAGGGTAGTATTTGGA
Source organism: Setaria viridis (assembly GCF_005286985.2). Taxonomy (NCBI): domain Eukaryota; kingdom Viridiplantae; phylum Streptophyta; class Magnoliopsida; order Poales; family Poaceae; genus Setaria; species Setaria viridis. Next base: position 11,598,218 of record NC_048263.2, on the reverse strand, counting down.
AAAGGTCTTGGTAGCCAACCTGTTCCGAACGATGATGACGGACACGCAACCTTGTACAAAAATTCAACATTTTGGGAGCAACCTTATTGGGAAACCCTAGATGTCCGCAACACAATATACGTGATGCACCTGACGAAAAACCTTTGTGTGAACGTGCTAGGCTTCATGGGTGTTTATGGGCTCTCAAAAGATACACCGGAAGCACGACGGGACCTTAAAGAAGTGGGGCAACAGGATGACCTACATCCGGAAAAGAGAGATAACGGACAGCACTACTTACGTCCTGCTAGTTATACTCTCAGCAAGGAAGAGAAGGATAGCATGTTTGAATGCTTGAATAGTCTGAAGGTCCCGTATGGGTACTCCTCGAATATCAAGAGAATAATAAATATGAAAGAAAAGAAGTTCACAAATCTCAAGGCCCATGATTGCCACATGTTGCTGACCCAGTTGCTTCCAGTTGTACTAAGGGGTGTTCTACCAGAGAATGTTCAATTGCCGCTCGTAAAGCTATGCGCGTTTCTCAATGCGATTTCAAAGAAGGCAACCGGTCCATCAAAACTAACAAAGCTAAAGAATGATGTGGTGCAATGTCTTGTCAGCTTGGAGTTGGTATTTCCACCATCTTTTTTTCCATATTATGACTCACCTTCTATTTCAACTAGTAAAAGAGATTAATATTCTCGGACCAGTATACCTGCACAATATGTAGCCTTTCAAGAGGTTCATGTCAGTCCTAAAAAAGTATGTTCTTAATCGGGCCTGTTCAGAAGGAAGCATCGCCAAGGGATATGGAACAGAGGAGGTGATTGAGTTTTGTGTTGATTTTATTGACTCAATTGACCCGATTAGGGTTCCAACTTCACGCCACGAGGGGAGGCTGTGGGGAATGGGCACCCTTGGAAGGAAAGTATGTTTGAGCAATGGTGCTAATTTATTCAACAAGGCACACTACACTGTTCTACAGCAGTAAACCTTTGTGGCTCTGTATATCGAGCATCACAAGCAGATGTTAGTTTCCGAAAAATCGGCGAGATCCGATGCTTGGCTTACAAGAAGCCACGTGGAAACTTTTCCCTCCTGGTTGCGCAAACAACTTATGGGTAACTCTGAGATTCACCTACAGCTTGCTTGGTTAGCTAGGGGACCATCTAGCACAATCGTGAAATTCCAAGGCTACAAGATAAATGGTTATATATTTTACACGAGAGCCCAAGACCAGAAAAGTATAAACCAGAATAGTGGTGTCCGCATAGATGCCATAGGGAGAAATAGTAGCATGGACTCTTATTACGGTTTCATAGAAGAGATATCGGAAATCGAATACGGATCGTTGTGAATCCCTCTATTTTGTTGCCAATGGGTGAAGCTAAATGGCATAACCAAAGATCAGTATCGAATGACAATAGTGGACCTTAGCAAGACTGGATACAGTGATGAACCATTCGTACTCGCCAATGATGTGCATCAAGTTTTCTATGTGAAGGACATGTCTAGCAAACCCAAGAGAAATCTAGAAGATCCATGGGAGCCAAAGCGCCACATAGTCCTTTGAAGTAAAAGAAAAATTGTGGGAGTCGAGGACAAAACAGACCAATCAGATGATTATGATCAGTTTGCTGGCATGCTTTCAATCGCGGTTGAAGTTGACCCTAGCATCCTGCTATCCAAAAAAGAGGCTCTGTACTTGCGCCGCGATCATGACCCGCGATCATGACCAAGGAACAGTCGTGAAGAAGTTTTTAATGTTACATTGTAATGCATTAAATTTACTTCACATTTATGATTAATTTCATGTACTACTTGATACAATTTCATGTGTGCTTAAATTAGTTGTTTTCACGCGTATAAATTATTTAATTAATAATTTATTGATGATAGTGATGCAGTAAAATAATTATTCAAGAAGGTAATATAACTAGTGTAGAATTAATGAGACATTCAAACTTATTGTAAATATAATTGCCAACTAGATATATTTTTGCATGTTCGAAATATGTAAAGTTTTAATTTTTGCTGCATGAAATCCAGTGAAAACATAAAAAAATTTATTTTCCAAAAAGAAGATGGAGATGAGAAATGGGAGAGGGATCGTTTATCCCGGTTTGTAAGGCCCTTTTATCTCGATTCGTAATTAGAACCGGGACAAAAGGGTAAATTTCAGTTCCCGTCTGGACGTGACCTTTTATCCCGGTTCGAGTTACGAACCGACATAAAGGGTTGCCCTTTCATCGGGGTGCGTCAAAACTGGGATAAAAGGGTAGGCCTTCTATCTCGGTTGCTTACAAACCGAGATAAAAGGGCAGGCCGTTTATCTCGGTTTGTAAGAACAACCGAGATTAAAAGTCATTTTCTCTCGGTTCTTCTTACAAACCGAGATAAATGGTAGGGGGGTGGATAAAAGTAACTGCCATTTCTATTCCCCCCCCACCTGGTAACTTATTGAAATTTTTACTTCTCTCTAGCCTCCGCATCATCTCCGTCACCGGCTTCGCGTTCGTCACACTGCCGCTTCCATTCCCATCACTGCCGGTTGTCTTCATCCCCGTCGCCGCCGGTTATCTTCATCCCCGTCGCCGCCTCCTCTCCATCATCCTTTGCCTCCATCCGCGCCGCCATTCGTCGTCGTCCGCGAGCTGTGTCCTCTCCTCCGTCCGGCACCCCGTCCTGCCTACTCTGTCCGGCGCCTCATCCTCCCTCCTCCGTCCGCGCACCCCGTCCTCCCTCCTTTGTCCGGCGCCCCGTCCTCCTCTCCTCCATCCACGCCCGTCCTCCCTCATCCTCCATCTGCGCGTCATCCTCCATCCGCACCTCAAGCCCCGATCCGCCTTGCGCGCATTGCCGCCGCGGCCACCCTCACGCGTCATCGACCCCGCGCCGCGCCCGCGCGCATAAAACCCTGGCACCCGACGCTCTAGTTAATAAATTTGGCAGTGATGTTGCAAGGCAGTGATGCAAGCCTTTTTTTTTACCTTTTGCTAGTATTATAATTAATAGAAAATTATGGATTAGTAAAATTGTAAAGGAAGTTTGAATAAATTTGGCAGTGATGCAAGCCTTTTTTATTTACTTTTTGCTAGTTATAAATTCAATAGAAAATTTTGGATTGGTAAAATTGTATAGGAAGTTAGAATAAATTTGGCAGTGATGCAAGCCTTTTTTTTATTTCTTTCTAGTTATAAAATTAATAGAAAATTTTGGATTGGTAAAATTGTATAGGAAGTTAGAAAAAATTTGGCAGTGATGCAAGGCAGTGATGCAAGCCTTTTCTATTTATTTCTTTCTAGTTATAAAATTAATAGATAATTTTGGATTGGTAAAATTGTATAAGAAGTTAGAATAAATTTGGCAGTGATGCAAGCTTTTTTTATGTATTTTTTTCTACTTATAAAATTGGGTAGAAATTCTTCGAAATTGTACTAATTAGTACAAATTTTATAGAAATCTCAATAAATTAGTAGAAATCTGTATAAATAAATTACGCTTCAATTTTGATAGAATTCAGTAAAAATTAGTATAAATTTGTGTGGTTTCACGTTGTTCTTCTATGAGTTCATGTATGTACATTAACTTGTAATATATACATTAAAGGCATTTCATGTAATTAAGTTTCATTCAAGATTTTTGTGTATTTTTTAAGAAGTTTTCGTGTAAATTTAGTTTCGTGTACAATTTCATGTGTACGTTTCTATGATTTCATTTATATACCTTAACGTACATGTAATTATGATTTCATGTGTGTTTGGAGTAGTTGAGATGGCGGACGACGAGAATGCAAGATTCATGTTGGAGGACATTATTGCTGGTAGAGATCATAACGTAACGTACACCAAAGAAGAGAGTAACCAGGTGGACACGTACCTCAACATATCCGCCGATAGCAATGAAGAGCCCAAGCAAAACCTTGCCGCGGTGGAAGATACCACGGAGGTATATATCATTAATAAACCCCATTTAGAATGTCTTCTTCTTTATTATTATGTACTAATTAACGAATCTTGAACTGTTAGCCGTTTGGATCGGCGAACCCTAAGAAGACACGAGATCGAAGCATGGTGATGGATGGATCGCAAAAGCTAGAGATCACAGAAGTGTCAGAAGATGGCAAGCCAGTTGCTCTCGTCGATGTGGCAAACAAGTACGTGACTCAGCTCGGGGCAATTATAAGGGACAATGTGCCCATCAACTTCACGAAATGGAGAGGCAAATGCAATGATCCGGACGCGCTGCCAAAAATAGAAAAGGATATGCTGTGGGAACTGCTCAAGCAACATTTCATATTTACCGCTGGATATATTGAAAAGGATGTGAAAGCGTGGGCGCTGAAGAAGATGGCCACAAAATTTCAAACATTCAAGAAATTTCTAGTTTCAAAGTACATTAAGGAGGACAAAACTCCAGATTTCAATGAATTTCCAAAGTTGAGCGGCCACTGGGAGGCATTTGTCGAGTGCAAAGAGGAGCCACGACGGTCAATAAAAAGTCAACACCAACGTGGCGCTTAGAGACATGTTCCAAACACAGGCCAGGACTGAGAGGTTCAATGTGTCTAAGGCCTTTATGGAGAGCAAGCTAGCAGAAGGCACAGCAGTAGGACAACATGTAATCAAGATGGTTGGTTACACTCAACGGTTGGAGAAGCTAGGCTTCCCACTTGGCCAAGAGTTGGCCACTGGTTTTATTCTTTCGTCTCTTCCGTCTAGCTATAGGAACTTCATCTCGAACTACCATATGCATGGGACGGAGAAGGAACTGAATGAACTGTGTGGCATGCTTAAAACAGCAGAGGCTGACATTAAGAAAAGTGCTAGTAGCAGCCATGTGATGGCTATACAGAACAAGCCTAGCTTTAAGAAAAAGGGCAATTCTTGGAAGAAGAAGGGCAAGGCTACCAAGCCAAACCCAGCACCCAAGGTTAAGGCTGGACCTGGACCTGCTCCAGACAAAGAGTGCTTTTATTGTCACAAACTTGGTCACTGGAAGAGAAATTGAAAGCAGTACCTAGCTTCATTGAAGAATGACGGAAGTAAGAGTACTTCCACCTCAGATACGCTTGTTGTTAATGTTATAGGCAACATATTTCTCGCTGATACAATTATTAATTCTTGGGTATTTGATACCGGATCGGTTGCTCATATTTGCAATTCGATGCAGGGAATGATAAGAAGTAGAAGCGTTGAAAAGGGAGAAGTTGACTTCCGCGTGGGCAATAATGCAAGAGTTGCTACGTTGACTGTCGGGACGATGCAACTCCACCTTCCATCAGGATTTATTATGGAAATGAATAATTGTTATTTTATTCCTAGTTTAAGTCAAAACATTATGTCTCATTCATGTTTGATGAAGGATGGTTATTCATTTGCGAGTGAAAACAATGGTTTTGTGATCTCTAAGAATGATATGTTTATGGCTTTTGCACCCATTGTGAATGGATTGTTTGTTTTAAATCTTGATGGTTCACCTCTCTCTAACATAAATGCTAAAAGGCCTCGGCCTAATGATTTGAGTACTATCTACATGTGGCATTGTCGTTTGGGTCATATATGTAAGAAACGCATGAAGAAGCTCCATACTGATGGACTTTTAACTTCATTTGAGTTTGAATCATACGAGACATATGAGGCTTTCTTACTAGGCAAGATGACCAATGCACCTTTCATAGGTTTTCCTGAGAGAGCATTAGACTTATTGGAACTTGTACATACCGATGTATGCGGACAAATGAGCATGACAGCCAGAGGAGGGTACCAATACTTCATAACTTTTACTGATGATTTTAGTAGATATGCCTATGTCTACTTGATGAGGCACAAGTCTGAAACCTTTGAAAAGTTCAAGGAATATCAAAATGAAGTTGAAAATCAGCGTGGCAAGAAAATTAAGGTCTTGTGATCTGATCGTGGAGGCGAGTATTTGAGCCACGAATTTAGCAATCATCTGAAGAGTTACGGAATTGTTCCACAACTTACGCCGCTTGGAACACCTCAGAGAAATGGTGTATTCGAGTGACGTAATCGAACTTTGTTAGACATGGTTCGATCAATGATGAGCCAGTCGGACCTACCGTTATCATTTTGGGGATACGCTCTAGAAATAGCAGCTTTCACACTAAATAGGGTACCGTATAAATTCGTAGTTAAGACACCATATTAGATGCGAACTGGAAAGACTCCTAGTTTGTCTTTTCTAAAGATTTGGGGATGTGAAATGTTTGTCAAGCGACTTCAGTCGGACAAGATCACACCCAAGTCGGATAAGTGCATTTTTGTGGGATATCGAAAGGAAACTTTAGGATATTATTTCTACAACCAGTTAGAGGGCAAAGTGTTTGTCGCTCAGAACGAGGTTTTCCTAGAGAAAGAGTTTCTCAAAGGAGAAAAGAGTGGAAAGACTGTGCATCTTGAAGAAGTTCGAGATGAGCCGATTGGACAAGAATCAACGAGTGATGCTAACGTAGCAGAACAAGTTGAGACACCCATGGCAAGAGAAGCACCACCACAACCACGAAGGTCGGCAAGGCTCCGCGAAATGCGGGAAATATTATTGTTGGACAATGATGAGCCTGTGACATATGCAGAAGCAATGATGGACCCAGACACTGAAAAATGGCAGAGTGCCATGCAATCCAAAATAGAGTCCATGGGAGACAATCAAGTTTGGAACTTGGTTGACCTGCCTGATGGTGTTAAAGCCATAGAGTGCAAGTGGATCTATAAGAAGAAAAAGGACATGGATGGAAATTTTCACATCTATAAAGCACGACTTGTCGCAAAAGGTTTTCAACAAGTTCAAGGAGTTGAATACGACAAGACCTTCTCGCCCGTAGTGATGCTTAAGTCCATTCGGATTATTCTAGCTATAGCTGCATATTTCGATTATGAGATATGGCAGATGGATGTTAAGACAGATTTTTTGAATGGAAACCTAACTGAGGACGTGTATATGATACAGCCTGAGGGTTTTGTCGATCCGAAAAATGCTGAAAAAGTATGCAAACTTCAGAGATCCATTTATGGATTGAAGCAAGCATCTAGGAGTTGGAACATTCATTTTGATGAAGTGGTCAAAGGGTTTGGCTTCACCAAGAACGAAGAAGAGTCTTGTATTTACAAGAAGGTTAGTGGGAGCTCTGCAGTATTTCTAATCTTATATGTGGATGACATATTGCTGATTGGAAATAACATTCCTATGCTTGAGTCCGTAAAGACGTCACTGAAAAATAGTTTTTCGATGCAGGACTTAGGGGAAGCAGCATATATTATGGGCATTAAGATCTATAGAGATAGATTGAGAAGGCTTATAGGATTAAGCCAAGATACTTATATTGATAAAGTGTTGAAGCGGTTCAGCATGGAAGAGGCAAAGAATGAGTTCTTGCCTATGTCACATGGCATACATCTCAGCAAGACTCAGTGTCCTTCAACTGCTGATGAGCGGGATCGCATGAGTAGAGTGCCATATGCCTCGGCTATTGGATCTATCATGTATGCAATGATAAGTACTCTCCCAGATGTTTCATATGTGCTAAGTATGACAAGTAGACACCAGTCTGATCCGGGTCAGAGTCACTGGACAACGGTAAAAAACATTCTTAAGTATTTAAGAAGGACTAAAGATATGTTCCTCGTCTATGGAGGTAAGGAGGAGCTCGTTGTAACAGGTTACACCGATGCTAGTTTCCAAACTGACAAAGATGATTCAAAGTCACAATCAGGATTTGTGTTCACGCTAAATTCTAAGCAGGAGATGGTGGCCGATTCTACGATAGAAGCCGAGTACATCGCGGCTTCGGAAGCCGCGAAGGAGGGTGCTTGGATAAGGAATTTCCTTATTGAGCTTGTTGTGTTCCCAAATGCGTCCAGCCCATTGAATCTCTACTGTGATAACAATGAAGCAATTGCACAAGCAAAGGAGCCAAGGAATCACTAGAAGAACAAACATGTTATGCGGCGATTTCATCTCATTAGAGACTTCGTTAATCGGGGTGAGATCAAGATATGCAAAATACAGACGGATTTGAATATTTTTGATCCGTTGACAAAGCCTCTCCCGCTGTCTAAGCATGAGGCACACATAAGAGCTATGGATATTAGATATATTCTAGATTGACTCTAGTGCAAGTGGGAGACTATTGGAGGTATGCTCTAGAGGCAATCATAGAGATGATGATATCTGATTGTATCCATGGTTTGTGTATTGTGTTCATTGAATATCCATTAAAGTCTACTTGAATTGATCTGCAACTATATGAATTGTATGTGGAACTCTTTACTTGTATGGTTATTCTAAAAGGTGTCCCTAGTCGGAGTTCATGTGTGGACACACATGAATATTAGACTAGTACATGTATTAGTTGATGACTATGTTTCACAAGTCATTGACATGAAGATGTCAAACTAATAATGTAGGCATATGTAGAGACATGTGTTAGGACTGACCCAACGCGAGAAGTAGTTCTCTCTTTACACAATATATACGCTTTGTCCTTAGACCTGAGATTGTCGCATGTACTCAAGATGTGGATCGACTTACTTAGGGGCTATCAAATGCTACACCGTAACAGGGTAGTTAGAAAGGTAGCTTTCGGGTTTGTCAGGAAGCATGCTGTGAGGCATGGTCAATCAAGATGGGATTTGCCCCTCTCTGATTGAGAGTGATATCTCTAGACCCTTCGAGTGATCGGATCCGGAAATGTATGGCCATGCTACGTACAGTTAAGAGTTAACCAACAAAGGGATTCCGAATCACAGGATCGAGAAAGAGTGAACGGCTTGAAGCTAGACCAAATACCGTGAGGCAAAGGGAATAGCATGTACGTGATGTTGTGATGGTTCGTCTGATATGATCTTCGTGTGCGTATAGGAGGTTGTACGTCTTGCTAGAGGCCGCTACCGACTATTGGGCCGAGTAGGAGTACTCGGACCATGTCTATACGTATTCGAACCCATAGGGTCACACACTTAAGGGGATGGAAGCCCAATTCAGATATGATCTGATTTAGACCAGGTTTAGAAGTACTAATGGGTCTCGGACCCAGAGGCCCGTCAGGAACCTCTATAAATAGAGGGGTGGGGCGCCCTAGGGTTTCATCCCTTTGGCCGAAAACACATCTGCCGCACCTCCCACATCCTCACCCTGTTGCAACTTGCGGACCTAGCAGTTTGGCTTGCGACGCTTCCTCCCTGCACGTGTGGATACCTTGGAGGTGTTGCACCTGCAGCACTTGGACGAGCCACGACGAGCCGCCGATGAGCCACGACGAGCCGCAGCACGAGGACGACCTTGCTGCACGTGGACGAGCTACTGAGGAGCTGCTTCACGTTGACGTGATCGACTACGTGTTCGACTACGCTGATCGACTTCGCTGCGCTAACGCGATTCTACATCTTCCGCACCAGTTCGTCGAGTGGTAATCCCGTGATCCATATACGACAGTTTTCCTGGTTTACTCGATAGAAAAATTTTATTTTGCGCTAGCGTAGCCTACCTCGTATCCCAACAAAAGTGTATTTCCTTTTCCTTATCTGATTAATGAATATTTACGTACACAGTTATCACTGGATCCTAATAGTAATTGAGCCTGATAGAAGCCGAGTTACCGTCCTCGATTCCTTGAGTAAACCACTAGCAGAGTACCAAGAGATTCAAGACATTCTACACTTGTAATTAATAATTCTGGACCTTTATCTTAATACAAAAGTGTATTTTCTAAATTTTTGCCTAACACTATATCATTCATTATTTAAATCCGTAGGGCATGGAAACAATTCATCAAAAAACGACCCCAAGGTGCATTCCAAGAAAAACTTACATGGGACATAAACTTCCCGATACGTATGAAGTTTGCATATTTTGTACATTCTATATAACGAATATTTTATAACTTGTTTTTTCCCACTGTAGTGCTTAAGACAGGAACAAGGGAATAATCTACGTGGGTACTATGTCTGTGAGAACATGCAAAGTTTTCTGTCACACAAGGCCAGGTTGACGCCACAGGAAAAACAAGAAGTACATAATATAAAATAATAGTATTAATAGTTAATTGTTTTCTAGCTCCTTATATTTAATTGTCCGTGTAACATTATTCACTTCCAAATTACATATGCATAATATTCAAGATAAGATCTTGGAGAAGAAAATAATAGACACAATATGCGATAGTCTCGTAGGATTCCTGCTGGACGAGGTGATAAATCCACCAGAAGAATTTCATTACGGTGGATGAAATTAAGAAGCACCGAGCAACACCTCGACGAGAAGATCTCGACGAAGATCCTAGAGCTATAAAACTAGCTAGCTAGGAATTAATTGTACTATATATATATACTAATCAAGAACTGTACATATACTAGCTAATTGTGTAAGAATTGTATATATAAGTATGTAATAGGTAAATTGATTTGTTAAAATACTATATATATAGTTTGATTAATTTCATTAATTATAAAAAAACTCTCAACTAACTAAAGGGATATGTGATGCACAAAATTATAAACTAAAGGGGTCTGTCAAGCGCCTGGCGTGGTAGCCCCATTAGTCCCGGTTGGTTTTACAAACCGGGACAAAAAGATGGTCTTATATCCGGTTCAGGGACCTGTGATAAAAGACTGTCCCCTTTTATCTCGACGGATTAATCCCAGATGCATTTTCGGAAGATATGCGCCCTACGAACCGGTACTAATACCCAGTTCTCTAGTAGTGGTAGAAACCATGGAGGAGCGGCGGGTGGAGGTTGAGGAACCAGCGGAGGAATGCCAGCTTGGAGTTGGAGTCAGAGCATCGGAGGCGTCCATGGTGGCGAGCGGGCTCGGCCTCGGTGGGCACCCCTACTGCCCTACCTGCCGTAGCCGCAGGCGGCCTGCTGGAGACCGAGCACCACCTCCTCTCCCTGGCTGCGGTGAATGCGCCGGCGGTCAGCTGCGCGCAATGGCGTTGCGCTTTTGCCTGATGGCCTCCGTTGATCACCTGCACAATCCAACACCGGAACGTGGCGACGGCAATCCGATCGGAGGCTTCGGAGCAGTGGCCGTTGCGTTTTTTCCGGGCGCGAAGCTGCTGGCAGTCGGAGACAAACGGCCAACTTAATCTCGGTTTCCGGCATTGCTTCAGCAACGGGCTCGGAATTCGGAAACCGAATTGAAGACGAGTGCAAGCTGATCGCATGGCAAGGCATGGGCAACATAAATCCCACAGAAACCCATTCCCTTCCCATCGTGATCAAGGTGCAGCCACTACTACTCTCGCCAGATTCCTCTCCCCTCCAAGAAACAGACAGAAACCGCCACCGCACCATGTCGACGAAGGCAGCCCAGATCCTCGGGCATCCGCCCGGCGTCAACTTCCGCCCCGACGACGACGAGCTCGTCGAGTTCTTCCTCCTGCCGCGCCTCCGCGGCGAGCCGTCGTGGTTCCCCGGCGTCGTCGTCATCGACGACGACAGCGCCGCCAACACCCTGCCGTGGAACCTCCTGAAGCGCCACGGCCTGGTCGACGACGGCAACGCCTACTTCTTCGTGCACACCAACAACGAAGTTGCTCGCCAGGATCGATACTGCCCCGGCGACGGGACGTGGGTATCGCAGAGGCAAGAGTCCGGCAGCTCGTGCATCTGCGGCGAGACGATCAAGTGGAGGAGGACCAACCTGAACTTGCAGATGGGCCGCGGCAAGAAGGGCAGCATGGGGTGGGTGATGCACGAGTACACGCTCACCGAGCCGCCGTGCCCGTTCCTCAAGATCTGCCACGTTACCTTCACCGGCCACGGCAAGTGGCGCAAGCGAGTTCCAGACGACGAGTCCGACTGCCAGGCCACCGGTGAACCAGCATCTAAGCGACCTCGCGTCGCCGTCACCGCCGCTGCCGTCGACACCAGTGTTCCAGCGATCTTCCAGCAAGAACACTCGCTGCCTTTTCCGATTGACCAAGGCATCTCAGCGATGACTCACCAGCAACAGATGGTCATGATGCCCATGCCGGACGACAAGAACGACTGCCAAGCAGCCAACAGCAGTTCAGCGACTTGTGCAAATGGATCGACGATGACGACGGCCGATCAAGACTCCGGCGCGGCGCATGCCTTCGCAGGCGAAGAATCGGCGCAAGATACTGATGAAGAAACCTTGGAGTGGTTTAGACTTGACGGCAAAGACTTGCTGGCCGATGCAGAACCAACGGCAGAGCAACAGTATGGATTAGACCAGCAGGACCAGCTGTTTTGGAGGTCCATAGGGGTTGACACCGAGAACATGGTTTTCTAAGCCGTTTTGTTCAGTCATCTGGTCCAAGATATGATGTACAGCTCTAATCTAAATTCTAACTCTGTAATTATTTCCATGGTTCCAACACTGAACCAAAGTGCTAATATTGTAAAGTATGTACTTTCTTTCCATGCTGCGATGATAAAAGTACCTCTGTGTGAACCAAGATGCTGTTCTTGTGATTATTTATCAGTAATTTTACAATCTTGTGTCTGAAATAATGAACCACATAAATGGAATGAACCACATGAATAAACTGAACGAAAAGAAAACGGCAGCGAAGAATAATCCTTCCCTAGCAGTGTATGTATTACTATTAGTACCGATATTTACTGCACTGTAAGTTCAGCTCGGGCTGCCACCACTGGCTCATGCCATGAGTATATTTGAAATCAGGTGAAGGGCTCACGTTGATGATTAAGTCAGCAGAAGGAAGAAGGTGCAGTGGTTCTGATTCCCACCCTAATGCCTTGAAGAACAGATCTCCTATAGAATTCTGGGTTGCAAGCTTCTCGATAAATCCAGCGTCCGAGATCCTCCATGTTCTTCCGGTGCTGGAACTACCCTATGTACTCCATTCTCCCATGAGCAAATGGCACCAATAGCAAGCAAGATAGTGGGTAATCAACACATATGTCTAGAGAAATACCGAATCAAGAGTATATACAAAGATTTACGTGGAAACCCTTGCGGGCAAAAACCACGCGCGGTGGCGAGCAATCAATCCACTATGAAGATGAAGGATACAAGAGGTGGAAGCCAACAAGGTTGAGGATGCTCCAAATCCCCACAAATTTCACTCTTCGATTGGTGGATTTGGTAGATAAAAGCCTCACCCTCTCCTCTCAAACCCTAGCTCTTTCTTCCCTCAAAGAACAAGAGCAAGCTACAACAGAGAAGAGCAGCTTAGGCTCCTTTAGGGGCTGATTTTGAAGATTTTCAAAAAGCCCCTAAAGTTACAGAATGTTGGAAGCAATTCCTATTTGAGCCAACCATATGCCTAAGCACTCTTCTACACCATCTATTAGCCAAGATGATGCACAAATGGTGGAATTAGGAGCTGCATATTCTCACACATATGAAACGTGGAAGTGGAACGGCCTGCCACCGACAACTTGTAGTTTCTAGTTCCATTGTACTCCAGCACATCTGGTAGTGCAATCGCTGACATGTATGATTGAACTAAGGATGCTTAGCAGCACAATGCGATGATAACAAAGGACACCAAGCAGATCTTACCGTATCTTACCGTCCACCAGAAGAATGTGATTAGGGTGATGGACCCCAGCGTCCGAGGGAGATCAATTGGAGGTGAGGTGAGGTTGTGCCAAGCACCACCTCGTATCTCGTGTATCTCCATCATCATCTCTGAACCCGCCCGCCAGTCAGCACAGATGCCTACGTGTCGTCGGGCATTTACCTGTCGAGCTACGTACCGCGTCTCTACACCTGCAGTCGGGACTGAGAAGTTTGACAACGAGGTGGCCATTCCGGCAACTCAAGATGGACTTCACCGATGTGCCCGATCCGCAGGCATCGTCGAGGGCCAACTGGCGCGGCAGACGACAGCGGCAAACTACGGCGGTGTGTTAGGCATCAGCACGAACTTGGAGAGGTTGAGGCATGCGTGCTCGATGTACACTACTAGAGAACTGACTTTACATCCCACCTCCTTTAGTCTCGATTTAATTTCGGCTTGGGAGAAAAGGGGGTGCGCCACGGTAGGCTGGAATGGGGCGCACCTTTACTCTCGGCTCTTTTTTTGCAACCGGGACTATAGGCCACACTTTAGTCTCGGTTAAAATGGCTAGTTACCGGGCACCGACAGCGCCACTCTTTACCCCCGGTTAGAGTCACCAACCGGGACAAAAGATCCAACCTTTTGTCCCAGTTGGATTTACCAACCGGGATAACAGGTTTACTCCTGGTTGGTAATTCCAACGAGGACAAAAGGTTGGAGCTTTTGTCCCGGTTGGCGTTACCAACCGGGAGTAAACACCAATCGGGACAAAAGCTCTAATCTTTTATCCCGGTTGGATTTATCAACCGGGATAAAATCTTATCTACAAGACCCCTTTCTTCGTCCTCCACTCCTCCAGCCCGAGCCACTCCACTCCACAAAGACAGAGAAGCTCATCCTCTCCATGACGCTGAAGCAAGCCTAGGGGACATGCTGCTAAAAAAAATTTCCTCATTTCCATGGGGATTTCACTCATCCAAAGTGTTGTGAAGGTCAGCTACTTCATGCTCCGTTCATTTATTGTTGTTAAGCTTTGTTTTATACTTTAGAGAGGGAGAAAAATAAGTTTGTTTGTTGTTAAGGATGTAGAGGATTTGTATTTATACATGTTTTTGAGCTACAATGTGATGGATAGTTTGAATGTGAGGGAGAATGGATAGTAAATGTGAGGTAGAATTGAGATTATTTTAGTTTTATGTATTAGGGAAAAATTAGAGTAAATGTGTTTTTAATACTTATAAATTAGCCATATAAATTGTAGGGGTAATTTCATACTTTAGTACTTTTCAGATAGAGGTATGCAATTAGCTATTTTTAGAATAAGTACGTTATGTGGGAAATATTAAATTTTTTAATAGTTTAGTTATTTGTAATATGAGCTAAATAATTTATGTATTTCTATGTAAACTTTTAGCGATATTTGAGTTTGTCGTAGTGTATCATGTTGTTTGCTTTTGAAATTTTAATTTGTGTATTCCTATCTAAAATTTTAGCAATGTGATGGATAGTTTTATTGTAATCCATTTTATTGATGGCTCGCGTAATATGATGTAGATGGAGCGGCAATAGATGTATAACGCGGACAGGCGGAGCGATGTTTATTGCTGGCATCAATAATTTTCGTAAAGTGGCCAAAGCGAACAAGCCAGAGAACGAGTTCATATCTTGTCCATGCGCCCAATGCAGTAACCAAAAGTGTTATTCAAAGGCTTCCTGGGGGACTATTCACAACCACTTGTTTAGATACGGTTTCACGCCTAACTGTTTAGTTTGGACCCGTCACGGCGAAAGAGGGTTTGTAATGGAAGACGATGAAGAGGAGGATGATGACAATATTTTGGACTGCGTTATAGGCCAATCTTTTGCAGATACTACAATGGGAGAGGCTGATGGAGATGAGTTTGCAGAAAATGGCCATACTGATGACCTCAGTCAGGTGCTTCGGGATGCACACAGAGATTGCGAAACTCAGAAGGAAGTATCAAAGTTGCAGCGCATGATAGTTGATCACAGGAAATTGCTATACCCAGATTGTCAAGGAGGCTATAAAAAGTTGGGTACCACACTAGAATTTATGCAATGGAAGGCAAAAAATGGTGTGTCCGATAAGGCATTTCAGGGGATATTGGAAATTGTCAAGAAGATTCTTCCCGAGAATAATAAATTGCCATCCACAACATATGAAGCTAAACAGATTGTTTGCCCTCTGGGATTGGAGGTTCAGAAGATACACCCATGCCCTAATGATTGTATCCTCTATCGCGGTGCTGAATACGAGGATCTGGATGCGTGACCCGTGTGCGAAGCGCTGCAGTATAATATTAGGCAAGATGATCCTTGTGATGTCGAGGGGCAACCTCCCAGGAAGAGAGTTCCCGCGAAAGTGATGTGGTATTCCTCTATAATACCCACTTGAAGCGCTTGTTCAGGAACAAGGCGAATGCTAAGTTGATGCGATGGCACAAAGAAGAACGTAAGGAAGATAAGATGCTGAGACACCCCGCTGACAGGGATCAATGGAGATCAATTGATAGAGCATTCCCGTAGGTTGAAGGTGATCCCAGGAACATAAGGTTTTGTTTAAGTACTGATGCATCCAATCCATTCGACGAGTTGAGTAGTGGTCATAGTACTGTGACCTTATGTATGTTTAACCTTCCTCCTTGGATGTGCATGAAATGGAAGTTCATTATGATGCCGGCTCTTATCCAAGGCCCAAAGCAACCTGGCAACAACATTGATGTGTACCTAAGACCGTTGGTTGATGAACTTTTACAGCTCTGGATGGAAGAAGGTGTACATGTGTAGGATGAGGATAAACAAGAGATGTTTAACCTGCGAGCACTGTTGTTCGTAACCATCAATGATTGGCCTGCACTAAGTAACCTTTCGGGATAGACAAACAAGGGATATCGAGCCTACGCTCACTGACTAGACGACACAGATAGCATGTATTTGAAGCACTATAAGAAGGTAGTCTATATGGGTCATCATCAGCTTCTCCATGCTCACCACCAACTACGAGAAAGCGGGATGCATTTCAAAGGGATGCCAGAAACTCGTAAAAAACCTTTACATCGTAATGGAAAATGTGTCTTTGAGATGATAAGGATGTAAGGGTAGTATTTGGAAAAGGTCTTGGTAGCCAACCTGTTTCGAACAATGATGACGAACGCGCAGCCATGTGGAAGAAGTCAATATTTTTGGAGCTACCTTATTGGGAAACCCTATATGTCCGCAACGCAATAGACGTGATGCACCTGACAAAAAAAAATTGTGTAAACGTGCTAGGCTTCATGGGTGTTTATGGGCCCTCAAAAGATACACTGGAAGCACGATGGGACCTTAAAGAAATGGGGTAACGGGATGACCTACATCCGGAAAAGAGAGATAACGGACAACACTACTTACGTCCTACTAGTTACACTCTCAGCAAGGAAGAGAAGGATAGTATGTTTTGTCGGGCATACACCCCAGGTCCACGAGTAGGCCTTGGACGGCCCATCAAGGGACGTACTCGGACAAGATCAGGATAAGGATGGGCGTATCCTACTCGGACTAGTCAAGTATGTTTATGGAAAACTACTCGGGCCATTACCAAGTAGAACTCTGTAATAGTACCCGACTAGGACTCAGACTTGTAACCCTGCCCTCCCGTGTATATAAGGGCGGGCAGGGACCCCCCTCAAAAGACAGACGCGACTCAATACAAACCAACACACAGGACGTAGGGTATTACGCGATCTAGCGGCCCGAACCTGTCTAAATCGTGTTCCTTACGTCACCATTGATTCCTTGATTCTCGACGACCCTTACCACATAAAAGACCACCTAGGGTACCCTCTAGGCGGGTTGCCGGTCTAAAACACTGACAACTAGCGCGCCAGGTAGGGGGACTCGTCGAGTTTCTCAGCGCGAACTCAATGGCAAAGGTCATCATCAGGCCCGTCTTCTTCATCGAAGTCGGCGCCACCTTCGTTTTTGAATCCTGGCTTTGCGTCGCCGAAGGCTCGGGATTGTTCCGGTGCTAGATCATCGACGTTCAGGAGAAGAAACCAGAAAATCTGACAAGAAAAGACCAAGATTTCAAAGTTGATGAGTTCAAGTTCGACTACGCGTCGGATTCAACTTCGCCTCGGACTACTCCAACCCTCCGCTCAGGGGTCGGGTGCACCCGACCCAAAGACTCAGGGTCGGGCGAGGTAGAGTTTCACCCCTCTGGGTCGGGCGAAGCGAAGCTACTCCCCCAAAGGGTCGGGCTCAGCCGACCCCAGGAGTCAGGGTCAAACTCATCTCGGACTCGTCGGTCCCAGCCAATGTCCAAGTCGGTTTCGGTTTCAAAGCGGTTCCCGCATGGACTCCGCAAACCAACCAAAGTGTACCAAGATTTTCTTGCTCGAACCCGATCCGAACTTGGGCATGACGAAGATGTCGACTCCGACTCGTCCTATTCACTAGAGATACCACTATCTGGTCCAGCCCAAGGATTGGTAATAACTTCGACATCACAAGGCAGATTTGTCCACTGGCCAGGATTACGACCACCTCTTCTCGACCGTGACTACGACTCGCGCCTCGTCGCCCATATAGACAACCTACCATATCAAGAAGGCGTTCCACTCACCTCCAACCGCGGGGAAAGTTCCACAGAGATTGCAACATCAAGCTCTGGAAGCTACTACCCGGACAGGGAGATACTCGTTATTACTCAGAATAACAACCCGGGTACTATCCAGAACAGAACCCCCAGGCGATTAGCACAAATCGACAACATCTCCGAAGATGAGTCTACAGCTGACGCCCCTCACGGCTAAACCTCCGAGCAGCGCAACCAAAGAAGGGCGCGCAATGCTACTCGAGCTGAGCGATGACAGTTGATGGCTACAAATATTCCCATCACAAATCTTGAAAGGGCTTTCAATGCAGTTCAAGCTCAGGAGCACAATACTCCACTCGCAGCTATCGCCTCCATCAACCTTTTAACTATGTTGATGCCTCAAGATAGGGATAACACAGCCACAGCCCAACTCGTGCAGCGCGGCAACGGACTGATCGCACAACTCGCGAAGCAAGCTTACAAGTTACTCGACAAAGAATCGCCAATCTCATTTGTTCCTCGCATCACGGCTCATCAAGAAGTTAGCAGGGGAGCTGCAGACAATAACAACGCCCCACAAAACAATAACGCAGTCAACCAACCTCGGCAACACAGCCAAGGTCCAAGCAAGCATAAGGCCCCTGCTCGATATAAGGAAGTTGATGAGGTCAGCTGCACCAACTCGGTTAAAAACATCCGCCCTACTCGGAAGAACCACGAAATGTCCAACTTCAGTGATTTGCGAGAAATTCTCAACAGTCGGCGCGAACGGGAAGTCGACAACTACAACCATTTTCCTGCTTTCACAAACCGGGTAATGAAAACAAAATTACCTAATAAGTTCAAGCCAACCGAAATCACCAAGTACGACGGCAAGCAAGACCCAATTCAATGGCTATGATGTTACTCTCTAGCCATCCAAGCAACCGACGGCAATAACGACACCAAAGTTATCCATTTCCCCATATGCATGGAACCCGCACCACTGACCTGGGTCGAGTCACTCAAACCCAAGTCCATTGATTCTTGGGCAGACTTGACAAAGGCTTTCACCAACAACTTCGCCGGCTCCATGGCTAGACCAGGCAACAAGATCGACTTAAGACAAATTAAGCAAAAAGAAGGCGAGACTCTACGAGACTATCTGCGACGGTTCTTCAAAAAGAAGGCTACCATAGTTGACATCTCCGAAACAGACATCATTGAGTGCTTCCAAAATGGACTCTATGATCGACGAACATACCAAGACTTCGGTCGCCGACAACCAGCTGATGTCAAAGAACTCAAAATCATGGTGCAACAGTGGGCTGATGAAGAAGACAAAGAGCGAGAATGGTTCGGCTCTCACCGTAACCGCGGACGCGACAATAACCACAACAATGACCCAGATAGAACTCGGCATAACGATGCTCAGAACACCTATTCGAGTAACCACAATCGCAAAAGGAAGCCCGACAACACCGTTGCCGCCATAACCAACTCCGGAAAAAAGGGACACCGCAGAAACGATGAAGGGCCAACCTTCACTGAGCTACTCAAAAAGCAGTGCCCATGGCATCCGACTAGCAAGCACTCCGCGATAGACTGCTACAGCATGCGCCGGGTCATGCAAGACTTACTCGCACCACCACCCCTTGAAGAGTACACCAAGAACAGAGATAAGGGAAAGAATAAAGCCCGCAATGACGAAGATGAGGAAGGTGACTTCCAAACAGCTTCAAAAACCGTCAACGTCATTTTTGGCGGTATCCCAGACACTACATCCAAGCGAGCCAACAAACTCGTACTCAGGGAGATCATGGCCATCGAACCAACGGACCCTACACCGTTAAAATGGTCAGAAGTTCCAATTTCTTTCAGCAGAAAAGATCAATGGACAAAATTTTCAGAACCAGGCCGTTTCCCACTAGTCCTGGATCCAGTTGTGGCAGGATCAAAGTTAACCAAGGTACTCATCGACGGCAGAAGCGGCCTCAACATTATCTTCGCCAAGACATTAAGGAAGATGTGCCTCGACGTCATTTGAAATGCTTACCCCAATGGATTCACCATTCTACGGCATCGTGCCTGGAAACGCGGCTATACCACTAGGACAAGTTGTCCTTTCAGTCACCTTCGGAACTAAGGAACATTACCGTACCGAGTACATCAGATTCGAGGTCGCCGACTTCGAAATATCTTACCATGCTATACTCGGACGGCCAGCACTAGCCAAGTTCATGGCCATACCACATTATGTCTACCTGGTACTCAAAATGCCAGGCCCCAAGGGGGAGCTCACGCTACAAGGAGATCTACGGAGATCCTACGAATGCGACACCGAAGCCGTGGAAATTGCTGCGACTACTCAATCTCCCAGTCCCATGCAGCAAGTCTTCACAGCTTCAAAGAAGCTCCATCCAACCGAACTAGAGATCCCGGAAAACAAGTCGGGGTCCACAAAGGTGAAACCCGCCAGTGAACAAGACTTCAAATCAGTTGACCTCCAGACAGGCGATCCTTCCAAGAAAGCCCTAATCGGAATAGGGCTAGATCCTAAATAGGAATTCGCGCTCGTCAACTTCCTTCGGGCTAACCATGATAGCTTCGCTTGGAAGCCGGCTGACATGCCAGGTGTGCCCAAGGAACTGATCGAGCATTCTCTCAACGTCGATCCCAAAGCTACTCCAAAATGGCAACGACTATGCCGGTTCGCTCAGGACAGACGAGAAGCAATCAAAAAGGAGTTAGCGAAGCTACTCGCGGCAGGGTTCATCAAAGAAGTCTTTCATCCTGACTGGCTCGCCAATCCTGTGCTTGTTTGTAAGAAAAAAAATGAATGGAGAATGTGTGTTGACTACACCGACCTCAAAAAACACTGCCCAAAAGACCCTTTCGGGCTACCCAGGATCGATCAAGTGGTTGACTCCACCGCTGGGTGCGCTTTGCTATGCTTTCTCGACTGCTACTCCGGCTATCACCAGATAAGCCTCAAAGAAGAAGATCAAGCCAAAACAGCGTTCATCACGCCCTTCGGAGCTTTCTGCTACAAGACAATGTCCTTCGGACTAAAAAATGCAGGAGCAACTTATTAAAGGGCCATACAGATGTGCTTCGAAAGGGAACTTCACCGCAATATCGAAGCTTATGTCAACGACGTCGTCGTCAAAACAAGAAACCGGGAGGAACTCATTGCTGACTTGGAGGAAACTTTCTCTAGTCTCCGCGCTTTCCGATGGAAACTCAATCCTACTAAGTGCGTTTTTGGAGTACCTTCCGGTAAACTACTCGGGTTCATCATTAGCCATCGCAGCATTGAGGCCAACCCGGAAAAAAATATCTGCCATCACAAATATGCAAGCACCAGCTAGCATTAAGGATGTGCAGAAACTCACAGGCTGCATGGCCGCTCTCAACCGGTTCATCTCGAGACTTGGAGAATGGGGACTACCCTTCTTCAAGCTTCTCAAACGCCAGGACAAGTTCAAATGGACGAAAGAGGCAGATGAGGCACTAACACAACTCAAAGACTTTTTGTCAAAGCCTCCTGTACTCACCGCTCCCTCACCAAACGAAGACTTGCTCCTATACATCTCCGCTAGTACTAATGTCGTCAGCACGGCAATAGTAGTCGAACGGTCTGAACCGGGACACGCTTACAAGGTCCAACAACCTGTCTACTTCGTCAATGAAGTACTCTCGGACTCCAAAACTCGGTATTCACCGATACAAAAGCTCTTATACGCTATTTTGCTCACCTCCCGGAAGCTGCACCATTACTTCCAAGAGCACAACATCAAGTCATCTCCGATTTCCCGCTCGGCGAAATTCTCCACAACAGAGATGCCACGGGTAGAATCTCCAAATGGGTAGTTGAACTCGGAGCTCTCACTTTGAACTTCAAGCCAAGGACAGCCATCAAGTCTCAGGCTTTGGTCGACTTCATAGCTGAGTGGACTGAAAATCAAGTTCCAACACCAGTCGAACGACCAAAACATTGGGTAATGTACTTCGACGGATCCCTCAAACTTGAAGGAGCCGGCGCAGGCATCTTACTCATCTCCCCCAGGGAAGACCAACTCAAGTACATGCTGTAGATATTCTGGGAAGCATCTAATAACGAAGCCGAGTACGAA
This sequence comes from Setaria viridis, assembly GCF_005286985.2. Taxonomy (NCBI): domain Eukaryota; kingdom Viridiplantae; phylum Streptophyta; class Magnoliopsida; order Poales; family Poaceae; genus Setaria; species Setaria viridis. The sequence continues at coordinate 11,576,006 of NC_048263.2, read as the reverse complement.
GCACTGCTACACGACCTTCGCCTCGCAATCTCCCTCAGCATCAAACGACTACTGGTGTACGGCGACTCTCTAGTCGTTATAAACCAGGTCAATGACGAGTGGGACCAGAACAAGGACAACATGGACACTTATTGCAAAGAAGTCTGTAAACTGGAAAACAAGTTCTCAGGCTTGGAGTTTTATCACATCATCCACGACAACAACGTTGCCGTCGACGTTTTATCCAAAATGGGCTCAACTCGTGTAGAAGTTCCAGCAGGAATTTTTGTACACGAACTGCGCAAGCCGTCCATACCTGAACAAGTCACACCGCCAGTAGTCCCGGCTGCTGATGTCTCTCGAGAAATCATGATGATAGAAGTCGACTGGAGGACACCCTTCATCGATTACATCAAAGATCACCAGTTACCATACGACAAGAATAAAGCTGAGCAAATCTTCCGGTGAGTAAAAAATTATGTTCTAGTCGGAGACAAGCTCTACAGGAAAGATGCATCGTATGGAGTACTCATGAAGTGCGTCACCAGAGAAGATGGCCAAGAAATCCTAGAAGAGATTCACAGAGGAATCTGTGGCAACCACGCCTCTTCGAGGACACTAGTTGGCAAGGCTTTCAGAGCAGGCTTCTATTGGCCAATGGCTCTGGCTGACGCCAAACAACTAGTTCAGAAATGCAAAGGTTGTCAATTGTTCACAAAACAGCAACACGTACCGGCCTACAAACTAGTCACAATACCTCCAACATGGCCGTTTGCCTACTGGGGGCTCGACATGATAGGTCTGTTACCAACTGCGCCAGGAGGATTCAACAGAGTACTCGTGGCAATCGACAAATTCACCAAATGGATCGAGGTCAAACCGGTCTCTTGCCCCAAGGCAGACCGGGTCCTCGACTTCCTGGATGAAATCGTACACCGCTACGGTTTTCCCAACAGGATTATCACAGACCTAGGGTCAAACTTCAATAATCACGACTTTTGGGAATATTGCAAGAACAACGGCATCGACGTCCGCTATGTCTCGGTCGCTCACCCGCGAGCCAACGGACAAGTCAAGAGTGCTAATGGCATGATACTCGACGACCTGAAGAAAAGACTACATGACGTTGGCAACACCAAAGGTGGCAAATGGCTCAAAGAGTTACCAAACACTTTGTGGGGCCTCCGTACCCAACCGTGCAAGACTACGGGGCTATCACCCTATTTCTTGGTATATGGCTCGGAAGCCATACTACCCGCTGACATCATGTGGCAGTCACCAACCGTTGAACAATACGACGAAGAACTGGCAACAGAAACACGGTGAACAGATATAGACAGTCTAGAAGAAACAAGATGCGCAGCACTAGTGCAATCTGCCAGATGCCTTGACAGTTTAAGGCGTTACCACGACCGCAACGTCAAGGAGAGATCTTTCAACTCAGGCGATATGGTCCTTAAGCGTATCCAAGACACGTCAGGGTTGCATAAACTCAATTCACCATGGGAAGGTCCTTACATCATATCAAAGGTTACGGGACCCGGATCTTACAGACTCCAAGAGCTCTCAAGAGAACAAGTACCAAACTCTTGGAATATAGAACATCTCTGTCGCTATTACCCATAGTAGCATCCGAGTAATCACTCCAAGGCAATGACTCATGATGACTACTCGAGCTAACTGCCCGACTACCTACTTGAAGATATCTCAGCTTCAACAAGAGTTTTTAGCTTAACAAGGATCATTGCCCTGGTGCAAAATCTCCGTATCAATATTTCTTTACTAAAACAAGGATACATCAGGATACATACGAGTACAAGTACCCGGAATACACTAAGACTACAAGCAACTGCCTACTGGCAGGCTGCATTTAAGCCTCAGGCTTTTACTATATCACAAGGCCACTCAGGTCTGCCGACCACAAGGGGAAGGACCCACATGCAAGGAAGCTGCGCAAAACGCAGCCATATCCAGGTCCTCTACCCAAGGCAACGTCAGGAACTCCAGCATTACCACTGCCTTGACAGCGGCAATGATGAATCCGGTACGACGCGCCTAGAGGGAACCAAGGCTGCTCTTTGTCTAGCCTTGCGAAGCCAATCTACTATACGGCTGCACCTCCACCTCTCTCGGAGCGGGATAAAGACTGCGGCACTCATTATTCATCACTCGCGAGTTCCAGCGCGTACTCCACTGGATCACAAGCTGCAAGATGAGGCGTGCGACGAAGCCTCCTACGAGGATTCTTCTAGCATCGCAGCTATCCCTACGAGCGCAAGAGTCTGTGGAGGGAAGGTGGCCTCAATCTACGAGGAATCTTCTAGCACCGGTGCACTATTTGATGGCTCTCTACACTCAAACAGCAGCAGCCGAAGGCAATCCATCGCTACTCAGGAACTTGGTTTCGTTTGCTCTCCAACTGGCTCTATTTATAGCCGAAAGATGCAACTACCACCTGTCCAAGAGTTACTATGCTCCCGTGATCAATGAGTCTGGCAACTCCTAACTCTGCCCACGTGATGCTACTCATGCCACAAAGGACAAAAGAGCACAGTACACCCGTGCATCCACAACGAACAAAGGAGTACAGTACACCCGTGTTCCTCAAAAAGTAGAGTACTCGACAACGTTGCGACTACTCGACACTTGGAACTACTCCAAGTCAAGCGCCGCCTACGCTCACACCGTTATCTCGGGAGCTTGGACTACTCCGATCATTTGCTCAAGGGCCAGGTGCACCCGACCCCAGGACTCAGAGTCGGGCGAGGCGGAGTTTCCCCCCTCGGGGTCGGGCACATCCGACCCCAAGACTTAGGGTCGGGCGAAGCGGGGTTTCCCCTTGAGGTCGGGCGAAGTGGAGTTCCCACCCTCGAAGGGGTCAGGCTGAGCCGACCCCCCGACTCAGGGTCGGACGAGACGGAGCTCCTCCCCTAGACGGTCAGGCCCAGCCGACTCCAGCACTTTGGGTCGGACGAGATGGAGTGGAACTACTCTTCGCAAGACAACAAACTTCAAGCAACAAGTCCAATGGCCAAATATTCATTTATCAAAAGTATCGTTCAAAATACTCGACACAAATACAAAGAATACATACAAAGCTCAAGGCTCTTCTAAAGAGACGAACTCCGACATCTTCGATGCAATAGGCTCCGCCTCCTCGAGGTACTGTGCATATGCCTCTTCTGTGCAGTTGCGAGCCACGCCATCACCAGCTGCCGCCAGGTCTGCCCTCGAGTAATAGGACTTCACAACCGCAAGGACTTGTTTGCAAATAGTCTTGCAGAGTCCCGCCACTCTACTCGGGGCAGCCTTTAATCGCTTGACTAGTGATTGCGGCCCTACGCCTTCTTCCACGGGGGCTCTAGCATTCACCAAGTCTTTAGCCGCTACAGACAGCTCTTGGAGTTCGCCCCGAAGTCTTCCCATGGTCTGGGCATGATCTCTGCACGCCACCATGGCCATGGCAAGCATCACACCATTTTGCATCTTTCGGTCCCGCTGATGCTCGCAAGCAGCCTGTGCTTCCGTCAGCGTGGCCCGAAGATGTTCCGCTTCATTTGCCACTCGGTCATGAGCGTTTCTCCAGTCGATAACTTGGCTCCTTGCAGCCGCCTCTTGCTTCTTGAGCTCTACAAGACAAAGAACTCAAACCACAGCCAACTACAGTTGGACACACCCAGAGTAGGCGAAATGCTTACCTTGATACTTCTTGTTCAAGAACTTGTAGCGGCTCTCCAGTTTTTCCTGCAGAACCACGTGATCCGTGCGTTCCACGGCAAAGGACTTCGCCCCGACTTCATGAACTCGTAGAGTTTCTGTCAGTCGGGCACATTCCTGCTCAAGTTGATGACTTCGTTCTTGAAAAAATCCGAGTATGGAGTGGTTGAGTTTCAAGCCTCACGAATACTCGGGTCATGCAACAAACTCAACAAGGAAATCTACCTGGAAACCCCGGAAAACATCGATGGCCCTCTGAAACTCCAAATCAGAAGGCAGGCTAAGTACTGGTCTTTGGGTACTCTCCACAAGATGACGAATCGTACCCAGAGTAGCACCTACAACATTTATCAGTTCAGCTACCGGCTACAACTACAATAAAAAGACTACAGAGACATACCTGGAGCAGTCCCTTGTTTGGCTTTTTCAACATCCACTACGGCCAGCGATCCGCCAGTAGATAATGATAAGGAAGCACCTCCTGAGCCCGATGCAACGGCAGCAACCTCCACCGAACGAATTACATCTTGAAGCATCGACATAGTAGCTCCAAGACGACCGGCATCAACCTCGGGTGCCTCTTCAACAGTCAAGTCCTCCAAAGGAACAGATATTGTAGTCGAGGGATCCGGCACTACCCTTGTCTCTACAGGGATAGTTTCCTCTGCATCTCTGCACCAAAAAACGTCACTACATGATTTCCAGACAACCCAAAGTCATTCAAACAGACAAGAAAGCTCACCGGGTTGAACTTGGCGGCAGTCGCACACGGTTCTTCTCGGTGACACACGGCCGAGTACTGGGCGCCGCGGGAACAGCCACTGGCGCTGTCTTCTCGCCAAGGTCTACAAAGCCAAAGTCAGGACTACAGTACCACAAACAAATATAATCGGAAGGGACAAGGCTTACCACTGGCGGTCACATTGGACAGCAAACTACCAGTAGCAAGTACTGGTGACACCTCCTTTGCAACACCCGCTACTCCAGTAGGCAGCCCCAAGACCGCTTGATCAGCAACGGGCGGCATGGCAGCCGATGGAGTCGGCGCGGATAGCTCGGGGGCTACTCCAGTTTCTGTTGATGGCACCTCCTTCGGCACCATGTCAACAGACACATTACCGACTTCTGGATCGGTCATGGCCATTTCTTCAGAAACAGCCTCATCTTCACCAAGCGCCGTATCTACAGCCTTTACGAACAAAGACAAAATTCGTCGCATCAATAACAAGTTCAAATCCATTAGTCACAGACAAGTTCACGACCACATACCTTGGTACCCCGAGACTTCTCAGGGGTCGAAGCAGACTTAGTCGCAGACATCTTGCGGACTACTCTGCGTCTCTTGATAGGAGGAGAGGGCTCGTCCTCCGACTCCTCAACAACAGCTTTCGACTCTTCTTACAACTGCGCCAAGTAGCCGGCAAGAACTCGAGACTACAAACAACAAGTCGGTATCAATAACAAAATCACATAAGTCAAAAGAAAACAAGTCAGGCGCAAAGACATACCACTTCTAGCTTATACTAGGTGTCATACTGACGAAGGGCTGCATGGATTACTGGTACTCCCTGATAGTTCCTGAAAAACTTGGCCAACAGCGCCTCTACATCATCATCAAATATATTCTCATCGGACATACGCGATGGATTCTTAAGACCCACATACTCACTTCCCAAGTGAGCACGTTGTTGAAGTGGCTGGACCCTTCTCTTCAGGAAGTTGGCTGCCACATTGATTCCGGTCAGACCGAGTGCCTTCAACTCGGTGATCTGCTACATCAGGTGATCCAGCTCGGGAGTGTCTTCGGGATCGCTCACCCAGTTTTCCGCGTGTTTGGGCGCGTGACCAATCACCACAGGCAGGCGAGGTTCATGGTTCCCGATGTAAAACCACCTCTTCTTCCACTCACCATGGGAATCAGTCAGGTTGTACTCAATGTATGCGCCCAAGTTTCTGAGTTGGAACCCGGCACCTCCGAAGACTTTCGTCCTTTGGGCACTCGGCTGAGGCTTATAACGGAACAACTTCCTAAATAACTCGAGGCTCGGAGGAACTCCCAAATACACTTCACAGAGGTGTACGAAAATCGACATATGTAGTACACCATTGGGGTTCAAATGCACGAGTTGAAGCTTGTAGTACTCGAGAATACCTCTAAAGAAGTCGGAGGTGGGCACTGCCAACCCTCTTTCCACAAAATGCGCGAGCATCACTGTCTCGCCTGGGTGTTCCTCAAATTGCCACGCATTGGGGAACGCGGGGCGCCACTCAAGAATCTCCTTCGGCTGCAGGAGCCTTGCGTCGACTAGTGCTTGGATCGCTTCCTCCTTCATCACCGAATGTTGCCACGTTGCCCCAGGCGGTGGCAGCGCAGTCTGATTCGTCGGCCCCACCTTCGGCGCCGGCAGCACCAGCTCCTTCCCCTTCTTGGATTTTGCCTTGCCCGCCGCCGGAGCCTTGCCCTGGATCTTCTCGGGTTTCTTGCCCATCTTCTTGGTGCGCATCCGCCAATTTCAACCTCAGCAAAAGGAACTCACTCTCAGATCTCTCTCAAAGGGGAGCAATGGCGGCGGTGGTACTTGGCAATCGCGGCGGCACAAGCGTGGAGCAGAGGCACAGGGGAGGCAGAAAAAACAGATCTAATTATCGTACGGCGTAAAACCAACCGAAAGGGGACCTTCCAGTTTTATCTCTGCCAGCTCCGGTTTCCACACGTCAGTTGCGCAACGGACAGATTAATTGCATATTAATCGCCTTTAAACACTCGACGGCTACTCTTTTCAATGGACTGATGACCACTTCACCGACAGAGATCGCCCAAGTGCTCGGGGGCTACGGGTACCGTACCTGTTGGTCAGTTTTTTCTTTTTTCCTAAGATCTCCAAGGGTAAAATGGACAAAAGCTGGTTTGACCCTAAGTCTGACTCTTTGACTCAACCTAAGGCTTAGGGGCTACTCCATATGGAGTGCGATTGACATCGCACTACCATGTAAAATTACTCGGAACGGAAACAACTCAAAGGAGCAAAAAGAGTACCTTCCAGCCACACAGGACGTAGGGTATTACGCGATCTAGCGGCCCAAAAAAGTCTAAATCGTGTTCCTTACATCACCACTGATTCCTTGATTCTCGACGACCCTTACCGCATAAAAAACCACCTAGGGTACCCTCTAGGCGGGTTGCCGGTCTAAAACACCGACATGTTTGAATGCTTGAATAGTCTGAAGGTCCCGTATGGGTACTCCTCAAATTAAAGAGAATAATAAATATGAAAGAAAAGAAGTTCACAAATCTGAAGGCCCATGATTGCCACATGTTGCTGATCTAGTTGCTTCCGGTTGTACTGAGGGTTGTTCTACCAGAGAGTGTTCGATTGCCGCTCATAAAGCTATGCGCGTTTCTCAATGTGATTTCAAAGAAGGCAATCGATCCATCGAAGCTAACAAAGCTACAGAACGATGTGGTGCAATGTCTTGTCAGCTTGGAGTTGGTATTTCCACCATCTTTCTTCAATATTATGACTCACCTTCTGGTTCACCTAGTAAAAGAGATTAATATTCTCGGACCAGTATACCTGCACAATATGTAGCCTTTCAAGAGGTTCATGTCATTCCTAAAAAACTATGTTCTTAATCATGCCCATCTAGAAGGAAGCATCGCCAAGGGATATGGAACAGAGGAGGTGATTGAGTTTTGTGTTGATTTTATTGACTCAATTGACCCGATTAGGGTTCCAACTTCACGCCACGAGGGGAGGCTGCGGGGAATGGGCACCCTTGGAACGAAAGTATGTTTGAGCAATGGTTCTGATTTGTTCAACAAGGCACACTACACTGTTCTACAGCAGTCAACCTTTGTGGCAACGTATATCGAGCAGCACAAGCAGATGTTAGTTTCCGAAAAACCGGCGAGATCTGATGCCTGACTTACAAGAAGCCACGTGGAAACTTTTCCCTCCTGGTTGCGCAAACAACTTATGGGTAACTCTGAGATTCACCCATAGCTTGCTTGGTTAAACAGGGGACCTTCTAGCACAATCGTGAAATTCCAAGGCTACAATATAAATGGTTATACATTTTACACGAGAGCCCAAGACCAATCAGATGATTATGATCAGTTTGCAGGCATACCTTCATTCGCGGTTGAAGTTGACCCTAGCATCCTGCTATCCAAAGATGAGGCTCCATACTTGCGCCGCGATCATGACCAAGGAACATTCGTGAAGAAGAAATTTTTAATGTTACATTGTAATGCGTTAAATTTGCTTCACATTTATGATTAATTTCATGTACTACTTGATGCAATTTCATGTGTGCTTAAATTAGTTGTTTTCGCGCATATAAATTATTTAATTGATAATTTCTTGATGATAGTGATGCAGTAAAATAATTATTTAAGAAGGTAATATAACTAGTGTAGAATTAATGAGTCATTCAAACTTATTGTAAATATAATTGCCAATTAAATATATTTTTGCATGTTCGAAATATGTAAAGTTTTAATTTTTGCTACATGAAATCCAGCGAAAACATAAAAAAATATATTTCAAAAAAAGAAGAGGGAGATGAGAAATAGGAAAGGGACCGTTTATACCGATTTGTAAGACCCTTTTATCACAATTCGTAATTAGAACCGAGACAAAAGGGTAAATTTCAGTTCCCGCCTGGACGTGACCTTTTATCCCGGTTCGAGTTACGAACCGACATAGAGGGTTGCTCTTTTATCACGGCGCGAACTGGGATTAAAGGGTAGGCCTTTTATCTCGGTTGCTTACAAACCGAGATAAAAGGGCAGGCCGTTTATCTCGGTTTGTTAGAAGAACCGAGATTAAAAGTCCATTTATCTCGGTTCTTCTTACAAACTGAGATAAATGCTAAGGGGTGGATAAAAGTAACTGGCGTTTCTACTCCCCCCCGCACATGGTAACTTAGCGAAATTTTTACTTCTCTCTAGACTCCGCATCGTTTCCGTCACCAGCTCCGCAGGCGTCAAATTGCCGCCTCCGTCCCCATCGCTGCCGGTTGTCTTCATCCCCGTCGCCTCCTCCTCTCTGTCATCCTCTGCCTCCATCCGCACCGCCATTCGTCGTCGTCCGTGAGCCGTGTCCTCTCCTCCGTCCGGCACCCTGTCCTGCCTCCTCGGTCCGGCGCCTCGTCCTCCCTCCTCCGTCTGCGCACCCCGTCCTCCCTCCTTCGTCCGGCGCCTCGTCCTCCCCTCCTCTGTCCGGCGCCCGTCCTCCCTCATCCTCCGTCTGCGTGCCATCCTCCATCCGCGCCTCAAGCCCCAATCCGCCTTGCGCGCATTGCCGCCGCGGCCACCCTCGCGCGTCGTCAACCCCTCACCACGCCTGCACGCGTAAAACCCCAGCACCCGGTGCTCTAGTTAATAAATTTGGCAGTGATGATGCAAGGCAATGATGCAAGCCTTTTTTTTACTTTTTTCTAGTTATATAATTAATAGAAAATTATGGATTAGTAAACTTGTACATGAAGTTAGAATAAATTTGGCAGTGATGCAAGCCTTTTTTTATTTACTTTTTTCTAGTTATAAATTCAATAGAAAATTTTGAATTGGTAAAACTGTATAGGAAGTTAGAATAAATTTGGCAGTGATGCAAGCCTTTTTTTATTTATTTCTTTCTAGTTCTAAAATTAATAGAAATTTTTGGATTGGGAAAATTGTATAGGAAGTTAGAAAAAATTTGGTAGTGATGCAAGGCAGTGATGCAAGCCTTTTCTATTTGTTTTTTTCTAGTTATAAAATTAATAGAAAATTTTGGATTGGTAAAATTGTATAAGAAGTTAGAATAAATTTGGCAGTGATGCAAGCCTTTTTTTGTATGTTTTTTCTAGTTATAAAATTTGGTAGAAATTCTTAGAAATTGTACTAATTAGTACAAATTTTATTGAAATTCCAATAAAATAGTAGAAATCTGTCTAAATAAATTATGCTTCAATTTTTATAGAATTCAGTAGAAATTAGTATAAATTTGTATGGTTTCACGTTGTTCTTCTATGAGTTCATGTATGTACATTAACTTGTAATATATACATTAAAGACATTTCATGTAATTAAGTTTCATTCAAGATTTTTTATGTATTTTTTAAGAAGTTTTTGTGTAAGTTTAATTTCGTGTACGGTTTCATGTGTACATTTCTATGATTTCATTTATATACCTTAACGTACATGTAATTATGATTTCATGGGTGTTTGGAGTAGTTGATATGGCGGACGACGAGAATGCAAGATTCATGCTGGAGAACATTATTGCTGGTAGAGACCATAACGTAACGTACACCAAAGAAGAGAGTAACTAGGCGGACACGTACCTCAACATATCCGCCGATGGCAATGAAGAGCCCAAGCAAAACCTTGCCGCGGTGGAAGATATCACCGAGGTATATATTATTAATAACGTTGTACCCCATTTAGAATGTCTTCTTCTTTATTATTATGTACTAATTAACGAATCCTGAACTGTTAGCCGTTTGGATCGGCGAACCCTAAGAAGACACGAGGTCAAAGCATGGTGGTGGATGGATCGCAAAAGCTAGAGATCACAGAAGCGCCAGAAGATGGCAAGCCGGTTGCTCTCGTCGATGTGGCCAACAAGTACGTGACTCAGCTCGGGGCTATTATAAGGGACAATGTGCCCATCAGCTTCACGAAATGGAGAGGCAAATGCAATGATCCGGACGCGCTGCCGCAAGCAGAAAAGGATATGCTGTGGGAACAGGTCAAGCAACATTTCATATTTCCCGCTAGATATATTGAAAAGGATGTGAAAGCGTGGGCGCTGAAGAAGATAGCCACACAATTTCAAACATTCAAGAAAAAGTACATTAAGAAGGACAAAACTCAAGATTTCAATGAATTTCCAAAGTTGAGTGGCCACTGGGAGTCATATGTCGAGTGCAAAGAGGAGCCACGACGGTCAGCAAAAAGTCAACACCAACGTTGAAAATGCTAGTTGTAAGAAAGAGCACCATAAGCTAGGGCGAGGTAGTTACAAAACAGTAGTGCCCAAATTTTAGAAGATGGAACGACACCTGCTCGTACCAGCAACTCATGAATGGAGCCAACGAGCTAAAAATTTGTTTTTCGCTCATGAAGTCAAACTGAACCCAGAAGGTGAGACGCTGATCTTTACTAAGGAAATACGTCTCAAGGGAAAACGGCTCGCAAAGAACATTGAAGATGTTAAGGCTGGAAGGTTGGTGGTGGATCGAGAAATGGATGAGCTCACATTGGCCCTCGGGAATCCTGAGCACCCAGGACATGTTCGCGGGTTTAGGATCGTTCCGTGGAAGTACGGTTTTAAAGAAAACAGAGACTCGTACAGAAGCCACAAGCGAAGAAAGGATTGGGTTGAGCAGAGCTGGCGGCGCAACCTAGAATCTCAAGTGCAATCTATAGAAGAAAGAATGCATGACGAAGTCAATCATCGAGTGGCCCTTTCCCAATCAGAAGCACAGCCCGATCCACAGGACCAGCAACAGTTCGCTGTTGATTTCATCAGGCAACGCACCTCATGTGAGCTGCATGTACCGGTCGGCAACCTGACTGTTAAGGTATACTCTTATACATAATTAATATTTCTATAATAATCTTCTCAATCCATCGATCCACCACACCTCAGGATTGGAGTTTAATAACATCTTTATTTCTGCTATATGTACAAGTAGCGTACGCGAGTGCCTTACCAAGCTGGGCAACGCAGGCGAGCCATGGCATGGAGATTCCACCTAGCTATGCTAGTGTCTCGGTAGAGCAACTTGTTGATCGCCAATATGAAGGCTATGAGCTCCAGCTCTCGGGAGGCATTGGGGAAAGGACATTAGGAGATGCGGTTCAAGAGGTATCATTCTATGGCGCAAACGCTACATCATCATCCCGGGCATGGAGGCAGCACCCCTCCTAGAAGAACCCGAGCCGCAACCATCTCCTCAAATGGCAAGACCGACTTCTCCACCACGATCAATTATAGGACCATCACCACTAGGACCTTCACCACCAGGACTGTCGTCGATGCATGCTCGATCAAAGTCTCCATCTCCACAAATAAGGAGACTTGATTATGATGTCACGACCAACAACTTCTGATTAGTGTTTGCGAGTAGTGGAGAGGTTGATGTGAAGAGGTCAAGGATGCGGATTTATATGAAGGATGGTTTGGTCTCTGCGGGGGAAGGTTCTTCTGGTAGTAGCTCGTCTGAGTCGTCTTCTGACGAAGATGAAGGTGAAGATGGGCAAGGCCGTGCCGCGAAGGACATAGCGGGAGCGGTTGGGATAAGTGAGGCGGAGGTTCATACTGTATCTTCGGGTGAGGAGGAGGAAGGGGAGAGAGAGGCTGGCGAAGCTTAGGAGGAGGCTGAGGAAGTCGAGGAGGAGGATGCCGAGGTTGAGGCGAGGTCAGAGACAGCCAATCCCGTTGTGGGGAAAGTTCAGTGCATTCCCACTCTTTACTTCAGGCACTTCCAAGTGACTCCATAAGACACTGCGTCTTTTGAGGAGAATAATTTCTTTCCTAAGGGGGTGGGCAGAGCACCTGGGAATGAGGCGGTACCTGTGCCCGAGGTTGGTGAGGCTGTTGTTTTCAGGGACCTATTCACTGCGGGGCTTTGGTTCCCCTGCGACAGGCAGCTGCTAGTTATTTTGGATCGCTACCGTGTTAGGTTGCACTAGCTAACCCCCAACGCCATCGTGAATTTGTCTAAGTTTTACTGGGTGCAGCGCACGTTCGGTGGCAGTTCTGATGTGGAGGGTTTTGCGAGGCTGCACGAACTTCATATCTGGAAGAAGAGGACTTACTTCGAGGATGGAAAAGGGGTTTGCGAGAATCATTTCGGGTGCTGCACCTTCGTGCCACGTAGGAAGAATGATAAAAGGAATTTGCCAAGGATAGAGCTTACCTTCGCGCAGAGAAACAAGTGGGATGATGCCTGGTTGATGCATTGGTTTTATGTTAGAATTGAGATGGCTGGGGTTGGGACTGGATTCCCATTTTATGCGCCATTTGGGCCGATGGATGTGCTCACGACTCCATCATTTATTCATACGGCAGCTGTAACAAAGTGCGAGGCTGCTTACAGGGCTGCTGGGCCCTTGATATCTAGACTTGACCTCGTAGAGGAGTATGTTGCGGCTAGAGTGTGGCCTCTGTCCACTGAATTTGCGAGGCCATTTAAGCTTGTTGAGAATAAGGTGTCTTGGAGCGAGAAACCAGTGCACTACCCTTGCTTTGGAACCGGTGTTGAGAGGGATGCAGACTTAGACTCATTTGTCCAGACAGTGGAGGACATAGCTTACAAGATTTTGGGTCCCGTGACCCAGCCGGAAAGGTGCTCTTTGGAATCCGTTGTGGGACACGGGCGTCGCGTCAACCGGATTTTTTATTTGTATGACATTGTGGTTCCGCCACATCTTGAAGTTGTGGGCAAAAGGCGCTGTCGGGGTGCTGGTCTTGAGCAGAGGAAAAAGGAAAAATTTGACTTCGTGCTCGTGGCAAAGCTCACCGTTGAGTCGCAAGTGGCCGCTAAAGCGAAGCAAAAAACCCAAAACTTGGAGGCGCAAAAGAGGAAAGAAGTTATCGCGGGGGCTTCATCTGCCGCGTTGCCATCGGGGTCAACAGCTACGTCTGGCGACTTGAGAAAACCGGCATATGTCGTTCCTGTCTTCGTGCGCCCTCCAAAGGAGGTCCCTGCTCTTGCACCTTCGTCCACTGGGCAAGCCATGCGGATCAAAAGGGGTGCTAATAAACATCGATTTGCTCGTGTTACCGTTCTGGGTGCCAAGGTTGACGTGCCTTCAGCGGCTGGTACCAAGATCACGGCGCCTTCTACAAGCTCGAAGGCTAAGAGCGCGCAGCCTCTCTTGATTGAGGCTGAGAAACATGAGAGGAGGGTTGCCACCGAAAAGGCAAAGCTTGTGGATGCGTTCTCGTCTGATCCAAAGGGTGCGTGCGCCGAAGCTGTGAGATCTAGTAAGCATGTAGAGGTGTTTCTACCGAAGCTGCGATTCTTTGACTGTGGTAAGGCCTCAGCGGGATTTTTGAAGGACTTGGAAGAAACTATGGGGAGCGTTGGTGAGGTTAGTTGTGAGGATCATGTGAGGCTGAAAGTTAAATGTTATGGTGTAGGTGAGAGTTCGCCGGCGGGTCTTCATGACTGAATGAAGGTCTGGGCTTAAGCGGGCGCATAGAGATTCTAGCTACATGCGCCGAAGGTAGGGTTTATAATCCGCACAACCTGTCTTTGGTCTGTGGGGCTGAAGGTGAAGATTGCGAGCGCTATGCAGATATTGGCGGTTCAAAAAGGGGTGAGAAGGCGGGCACGGCGACTTCGGGGGAGGTCGAAGGCAAAGGAGGGGCTGTGGGTTTAAGTGGCAGAAAGGTTGTGGTGACGTCTAAAGGCGAGGCTAGGGAGGTTGTTCCAGTCGCCGTTGAGGCGCGAAAATATGAGGGTGAGAGCTGCTTGTAGGTGGTTTTACTGTCCTTATCTTTTATTAGTTTTTGTTTTATGCTTACGAGTATATCCTTTGGCGCACAGATTTTCAGCAAGCTGTGAAGTCAATGAGCTCAGAAGAGCTCTTTAACTTGGAGGCCAACCTCGTAAACGAGGTATGATTACTGGATAATTTGGTGATGTGTCTTGCGAGTGTTGTCCTTTACTTTGTTATTTTTGGTGACTTGGTTTTTTTTTAAAAACCTGTAGGTCTCTTATACTTCGATGATTACGAGGGATCAGCTTGCTAAGAGTGAGAAAGCGGCCTTAGAACTTTCGAGGAAGGTAGCTTCACTTGAAGCGACTATCACTGCTATGTCCTTGGAGATGAAGAAAGTCAAGGTTGAGAATGTTGAGCTGAAGGAGGACTCTCGTAGACTCGGCGAGAACTACGAGGCTAGGGGTGATGAGATTGATCGTCTGGTGGCGGATGTGATGCAGCTGGAGGGCCAGATGAAGGAGAAGGACCGTATTATTGAAGGCCTATGCGAGGGTGCCCAGCGCGACAGCGAGGTTATTGCGGGTTTGAGATCTAAGGTTAGCCAGATGGAGCCTGAGCTGGAAATGAAGGCACAACTGTTGAGCCATATTGAGACCACACTAAGGGAGAGGTTTGAGAAAGTTCATGAAGCTTACAAAGCCTCCCTTGGTGTGTTTGGTGCTGAATCTAATGATTGCCCGTTGGATGAGGGATGCGAACGTATGTTCGAGTGGCTTTTGGACGAGGTTAAGAGTCTCCCTGAGGTCCTTAAGGGCTTGAACGACTACTCCACAGTGTTTTGTCTGGAAAGTGCCCTTCACTTGCTGGATCAACAAAGATGCGAGCATAGTACGAATATTTTCGAAGATAACTATGTTGTGCCAACTGCCCTGGAGATTGGCTCCGCTATCAAGTGTAATGTTGCGGAGAATGCGAAGAAGAACTTGTTTGACCGCATGTGGTCAACCTCCGAGCGGGATTATGTGAAGAGGCTTGCGTGTGAGCGGTTAGCTTAGTTGCGCTTGTGGTCTGGTGCGGATGACGACAACAAGGATGCTGCGGAGTAGGTTGGTGCATGCTAGGGGGGGACTTTGACTTATTGGTTTTAGTGTATGAAGTTGACGAAGTCAGATACTTTATTAGTGTGTGAAATTGTTCTTTGTAAAGTACTTATGTGCCAGTCTTTGTTATGTATCTGACTTTTGCAACTGTTGTGTGCTTTATTCCGTCCAATCGTGCTGGCTTCTGGCAAAGTGGACCCGTTGCGAGGTTAGATAAGTCGAAGTCGGGTTGCCATGTCAGGCAACCCACCGACTTAGAAAATGCGAAAGCCGGTTGATACAGTGACCCGAAGTTGCTTCAACCGTAGTTGTATTTCTTGCTGTATTTTGCATGGGTTGCTGTATTTTGCTGTATGTTGCAAGAGAGAGGTCAGATAACAATGATTCGCAGGTCCTTCTCTTGCGAAGTCGTAGAAATTTTTCATGTTTTTTCGAAAAACGTCACCCCCCTTGCGATGTTGCAAGAGAGAGGTCAGATAACACAGACTCGCAGTTGGAGGTTTCGGTATCTTTGATCTGTAATGGCATTGCATTTACAAGTTGGGACTCCTTCGCGCTCTGGCGTGAGGTCGCGCAACTTAGTGTTGCCCGTCGCACGCTAAGTCTCCTCCGCGCCCTGGCACGAGGTCCTGCAACTTGTTGTTGCCTTTTATTTTACACGCGAAACCTCCTCCGCACTTAGTCGCGAGGTCACGCAACTTGTTGTTGCCCTCTTTTACACGCGAAATTCCCTTCGCACTCAGGTGCGAGGTCACACAACTTGTTGTTGCCCTCTTTTACACGCGAAATTTCCTCCGCACTCAGGTGCGAGGTCACGCAACTTGTTGTTGCCCTCTTTTACACGCGAAATCTCCTCCGCACTTAGGTGTGAGGTCACGCAACTTGTTGTTGCCCTCTTTTACACGTGAAATCTCCTCCGCACTCAGGTGCGAGGTCACGCAACTTGTTGTTGCCCTCTTTTACACGTGAAATTTCCTCCGCACTCAGGTGCGAGGTCACACAACTTGTTGTTGCTTTTCTGTATTCTGGATTCTTAGGGGAAACATCCTTTCCTTCGTTGTGAAAAAAGGTGTACATGGATCTGCCTCGTTAAAAACCTTGCCTCCATTATGGAGCCCCTAGCAAGGAAAAGAGTGCAGTCCAGACTCTATGACCTTACAGACGAGGTACAATTTAAAAGCAAAGAAATAAAGAAAAAATACTCTATTACCTTCGGCGTTGCTTATAGTTCCGCAAGCTGAAGGTAACTTATACAGTTATGGGTAATATTTTTGTAAGCTATCAATATTCCAAGTGTGTGGGAGATTATTTCCCTACTGGTCTACAAGGTGGAACGAGCCGGGCCTGCCACTTTTTGTGACGATGTAGGGGCCCTCCCAAGTTTCTTGTAGCTTGCCTGGGTTGTCCCAATTCTTTTTCCTTTTGATGAAGAGGTCGCCAACATTGATCTGTCTCTCTCGAATGTGTTGGTCCCTCCATCTTCGGGTTTCTTTCTGATACTGGTCCAGGTTTTCGATGGCTTCGTTGATGTCGAGCTCAATCATGTCTTTCTTAGTTCTAGCAATTTCGTCCACATCCCCGGCCTTGAGGACTCTTAGGCTTTTGTTTTTTATTTCTTCAGGGGTTACAGCTTTGGCTCCGAATAGGAGCTTAAACGGGGTAAAGCCTGTCGCCCTGGATTCTGTCATGTTATGGGACCATATGACTCTTAGGAGTTCATCAACCCATTTGCCCTTTTTTTGATCGAACAAACATTTTTTTACTGCAGTAAATATGGTGATGTTCGCCCTTTCCACAGCTCCATTTGATTGCGGGTGGTATACAGATGAGAATTTTATCTTCGTGCCGAGGCTGGCGCAGAAATCTGTGAATGAGACGCAGTCAAACTGTTTGCCGTTGTCAACGGTTAGTTTCCTTGGGACTCCAAACCGGCAGACAATGTTTTGCCAGAAGAATTTTTGTACCGAGGCCGACGTAATGACAGCCAATGGTTTGGCTTCAGCCCATTTGGTGAAGTAGTCTATTGCAACTACTGCAAATCTGCAGTTTCCTTGTGCTGTTGGCAATGGACCGACTAGGTCCATGCCCCATCTCTGGAGAGGCCACGAAGGTGGGATGACCTGGATCGGGAGCGAGGGTGCATGCGTTTGCCTTGCTATCTTCTGGCAGGCCTCACAACTTCGTACAAGCAAGTGTGCATCCATGTGGACTGAACGCCAGTAGAATCCCTGATGGATTGCTTTTCCTGCTAGAGCCCTTGAGCCAATGTGGGTTCCGCAAAAACCACTATGTATTTCTTTGAGCAGTTCGCTGCCTGTTTCATAACTGACACAGCGTAGCCATGGTGCTGAAATGCCTACCCTTGTAGAGTTGCCCCTCGATAATTGCGTAGCCCCTAGCCCTTTGCCTCAGGTGTGTAAGTTCGGCTTTGTTCTAAGGCTCAAAGTGACCTCTAAGGAAATCCATTATGCTCGCACGCCAATCGTAACATTGAATGGCGTTGATGGAGGTTGGAGCTTCTTCCTTAATCGAAGGTGAGGTGATGATTTCATAAAATGTGTCGGGTGGGATTGGCTCGCCCTCTGCTGTTGCTTTTGCAAGCTTGTCAGCGTCGTCATTTAGTGCCCTTGGGATATTTTTTACATCAAACCCCCGAAAGTGCCTCTCCATGGCTCGTACTGCCTCAATGTACTTAATGAGCTCTGGCTCTTTGGCCTCGCTATCTTTTTCGATGTGGTCACAGATAACCTTTGAGTCCGTTCTAACGACGAATGTTTGTTGCCTTATGGCCTTCATTTTCCTTAAGGCCAGCAGCAGCCCCTCGTACTCTATGGTGTTGTTGGTTGACTTCGCAGTTGGTGGGAAGTCTAGCCTCGCTGCGTACTTGATTCTTACACCTGTTAGTGATGTGACAACTGCTAACACCCCTGCTCCTTTGCGACACCAAGCCCCATCGCAGTGGACGACCCATGGTGTTTCAAATTGTTTTGGCTCCTGCTTTGGTGAGGTCCAATCAACCACGAAGTCAGCCAGTACTTGGGATTTTATAGCCGTGCGCCTTTCGAAGTCGACAACGAATTATGAGAGTTCAGATGCCCATTTGGCGATACGGCTGGAAGCTTCGCTGTTTGAGAAAAGATCATGAAGAGGCTGGCTAGTTACAACGATTATCTTGTGCCCTTCAAAGTAGTGTCGCAGTTTCCGCACTGCCATAACGACTGTGTATGAGATTTTCTCGAGTTTAGAGTAGTGTATCTTTGAGCCGCTCAGGGCTTCGGATGCGAAGTAAACTGGTATTTGCTTCATTTTGCCTTCGATTTCTTTTTCTTGAATCAGTGCAGCGCTTACGGCTGTTGCTGAGGCTGAGACGTACAATAGCAGTGGTGATTTGGGCTCTGGCGGGCATAGCTTTGTCATAGATTGTAGGTACTCTTTGAGGTCATGGAATGCTTTGCTCTGCTTAGGTCCCCATTCAAGTGTTTTGGAGCTTCGGAATGTTTTGAAGAAGGGGGAGGCTTCGCTCTGCCGCTCTTGGAATGAAGCGGTTTAGCGCAGCAACCCTACCCGTGAGTCGTTGGACTTGTTTGAGCGAAGTTGGCTCTGACATATTAGCCAGCGTCTTGATTTTATCTGGATTGGCCTCAATGCCTTTTGTCGTTACCAGGCAACCTAGAACCTTTCCTCTTTGAACCCCGAATACACACTTTTCTGGATTTAGCTTTGGCTGACCTCAGGTTAGCAAATGTTTCTATGAGATCCAGAATGAGGTCGCTTTGCTTGGCACTTTTGACGATGATATCGTCCATGTAAGCCAGGATGTTACGCCGAAGCTGGTTGTCTAGGACCGTTGCTGTCATCCTTGAGAATGTTTGGCCTGCATTCTTTAGCCCCTCTGGCATACGCACGAAGCAGAACATTCCAAAAGGTGTCACGAAGCTTGTTTTGCCTTCATCCTCCTTCTTTATTCTGATCTAGTGATACCCCGAGAAGAGGTCAAGTAGTGAGAGCATTTCATTGTTTGCAGTGTCATCCACCACCTTGTCAATCCTCTCGAGGGGGTAATCATCTTTTGGGCAGGCCTTGTTGAGATTTGTAAAGTCTATACACATTCTCCATTTGCCATTTTTGTTTTTTACTGGCACTATGTTAGCTAGCCACTCAGGATACTGGATTGACCTGATTACATTAGCCTCGAGGAGCCTGTCAACTTCGGCCTTTACGGCTTGGACCTTTTCGTCGGACATTTTTCTTAGCTTTTGCTTCTTTGGCTTAGCTCCTTGCCTGATATCGAGGCTATGCTCGATGATTTCTCTGTCCACTCCTTTTAGATCGCCTACAGACCAAGCAAAGATGTCTTTGTTCTTGTTGAGGCCCTCGATGAGGTTGCGTTCTTCTTTGGGGTCGAGGTTGGCTCCAATTGTTACGAACCTATCTGCGATGTACCCGTCTAGGAGTACCCGCTTTGTTTCGCAGTCAGCACTGATCTTTATTTTTTCTTTGTCCCTTTTGGGCTCGTCATGGGTCTTTTGCTTTGTTGTGCTTTCAGCTTTGCTTGATGGTGCTAAATGTTGGACATTCTTTTGGCCCAGAGCTACCCCTCTTTCTATGTTTCTTGCCATTTACTGGTCACCGTACACTGTTATGACCCCCTTATGTGCGGGTATTTTCATGCATAGGTATAGTTGCCTAATTGTTGCATCCATCTTGGTGATGAAACCACGGCCAAGTATTGCATTATAGGGATAGTGCATCTCCACCACGTCAAAGGTGATGTATTCTGTTCTCGCATTGTCACGATCCCCAAATGAGACTGGGAGAGACTTTTTTCCCAAGGCTTTCACTGGCTTTCCACCAAAGCCGAGAAGTGGGATGTCGGCTGGGTCGAGCGTGTTCATGTCAATGTTCATTTCTCTGAAGGCGTTTGCAAAGAGGATGTTCGCGGAGCTGCCCATGTCAACTAGGACTTTTCCAACCGTCCAGCCTGCTATCAGCGCTTTAATGACCATCGCATCGTTGTGCGAGGTTGTCTTGAGCTTGAAGTCTTCCCCTGTGAAACTTATGGGCATGTGTGCCCATTATGGCTTCGTTGGGGGTCCGTCGGGTATGATTACATTGACTTCTCTAAAATAGTTTCGCCTCTGCCTCTTGTTCTCGAACTCTAAAGAGGAGCCTCCTGTGATTGGCATTATCATGCCGAAGGTAGGTAAAGAATTTTGGTTGTTGTTTTGCGTGCTTGGCTCTAGTTTGGGCATTATGGCTAGTATGCTTGGGGGAGGAGGTAGTGTTTCTTGAGGCTTCTGAGGCGGATTTGGGTTGGCATGTTGCGGGATTGTTTGGTGGTACGGTTGTATGTGCGGCGGAAGAGGCCAGGTCATTGGCTGCTGGAAATTGGCGAAGCTAGGCTGGTTGGAGTAAAAGATTGGGTGCGGGTAAAAAGCTGTGTGGTGGATTGTTTTAGGTGCTTGTGCGGCTGCTTTCGCGGCTTCTTCTGTAGCCTTTCTCTCTTCTTCTTTCTTTTTGGGGCACCACTCTGTATTATGATGGTTCTGATGGCCATGGTTGACGCAATAGAATGATTTTTATTGTCTTCCTCGACCTCGTCCTCTACCAGAGTGGCCCCCTCTTTGGGTATTGTTGTTTTGGTTTTGGCTCTGGCTTTGGTTTTGGTTTCCCTCAATGTTCATGACACGGTTCTGGCTAGAGTTTTGAGGCTTGTTGTAAGGCGAAGGTTGCCAGCTTCGGTTCTGGTTTGTTTGCCTTTCCTTTTCATGTTCCGCCACTCTTCTGCGGTGGTCCTCGTCGGACCTGATGTATTCATGGAGTTTGCTAAAAAGAGCACTCATCATTTTGGGCTCTTTCCTTGATAGCTTCGACGTTGTTGGGCCAGGGGTGAGGCCCGCGATGCACGCGGATATTGCTACGGATTCCTCAATGTGCGGCGCTTGGGAACGAAGCTAGACATATCTTCTTACATATTCTGCGAGTGGCTCCTTGTCTTTTTGTTTGCATTGGAAAAGATCTGCTTGGGCCATGTAGGGGTAATGAAAACCCTAAAAATTTTGTGTGACCTTCGCCTTGAGGTCATGCCAGCTAATCACCGTGTGCGGAGGGAGTAGTGAGTACCAGTTGAGTGTTGCGCCTTCGCAAGCAATTATCTTGGCGAGGACGACATCGTCTCCCCCGGCTGAAGCTATGGCGGCCTCGTAACTCATTAAGAATTGTCGTGGATCTGTCCATCCGTTGAATTTGGGCAGGGTGGTTGGCTTGTATGTTGCTGGCCACGGTGCGGTTTGGAGCCCGATTGAGACCGGTGATGTGGCGTCGACCACGAGAGACACCCCTGGTGAGTGATGTTGGGTGCCTTGGCCGAAGTTGAGACTGGGTTGGAATTGTTCCTGATCAATGGTGGGGCTTTGGTGAAAATAAGCTGCGGTTTGGTTTGCATTCTCATGTGGGCTTTCAAGCTCCGCAATTTCTTTCTGTAATGCTTCCAGCTGTCATCTGGCTTCGTTCAATTTTGATAGTCTGCTCGAGGCTTCCCTCTGTTGTTGCACCTATCGTGCTAACTGTTCCTTTTTTTTTGACCTCTTCTATCTCCTGGAGGGCTGAGTCTAGCTCATTGTCCAGGTCAGTGAGGCCAGTAGCTTCGTTCACTGCAGGCTGCTGGCTCTGTTGACCGTCAGTGCGGTTGATAGCTTCGTTTGTTGTGGGTTGTTGGCTTTGGTGGTTGACCTCGGGTACAGGTCTCTTATTCATTGCTTTTGTCCTTAGGGTTGCTCGACTCTTGCAAGGCGTTCCTCCTTATCCGAAAGAACCTGATCTGTGGCCTCGGGAGTTGCAAGCTGACCGGCCTCCACTGTGCCGACTTCTCTCTGTACTGCAAGTCTCTTCTTCCGTTGTGGTGGCAGCGTAGGTTACTTGTTGAGTCAGACTACGGTGGGCGCCAAATGTTGGGCCTTAACCAAACAGTAGGTAAGACGAAGTAGCAACACGAAGGCAAAGATATCTCAAGCAAATGTAACTGTGGTTGTCCTATCAATGAATAGTACCCATTTTAGGGGGGACGGTTCACCTCCCTTTATAGTGCTATAAAGTTACATTTCCGTATACCCGTTATACCCGTACCCAACAACTACATCCCAGGCATATCCCATACAAGGCAGTAACTTGACCCCTACCCAAGATGTCGCTTTCAAAGTGAGATTACATTTCTAACCCTTTCCAAGATCTCTATTACAAAAGTGGCCCACAAGGATGTGATCCCAGGACTATCCTGATTCCTCCTTTCCCTGCTCGTTAGCTTCATCCGCACCAAGTACGCCTCCACGCGCTCTCTACCTTCGTTGGTCGAGATCAGCTAACCTTGGGCTTTGGTCGTGGCACCTCCTCGAAGTCAAGTCGCCGGGTGTTCCGGGGAGGCTTCAACTTCAGGAATCTTTGCCTACAAAATCACAGAATGAGCATCTTTAGACCAGCTAACTTCGGTTAATTGTTAGCTTCGTGGAAGAGTATAATTACGAAGTCAGTGTTGGTGTCGGAGAGAGCTCCGCGCCGGCTTCATTTAGGGTGAGTTATGAGGCGGTCCTCAATAGGTACCAATACTTCATAACTTTTACTGATGATTTTAGTAGATATGGCTATGTCTACTTGATGAGGCACAAGTCTGAAACCTTTGAAAAGTTCAAGGAATTTCAAAATGAAGTTGAAAATCAGCATGGCAAGAAAATTAAGGCTTTACGATCTGATCGTGGAGGCGAGTATTTGAGCCACGAATTTAGTAATCATCTCAAGAGTTGCGGAATTGTTCCACAACTTACGCCGCCTGAAACACCTCAGAGAAATGGTGTATCCGAGCGACGTAATCGAACTTTGTTAGACATGGTTCGATCAATGATGAGCCAGTTGGACCTACCGTTATCATTTTGGGGATACGCTCTAGAAACAACAGCTTTCACACTAAACAGGGTACCGTCTAAATCCATAGTTAAAACACCATATGAGATGTGGATTGGAAAGACTCCCAGTTTGTCTTTTCTAAAGATTTGGGGATGTGAAGTGTTTGTCAAGCGACTTCAGTCGGACAAGATCACACCCAAGTCGGATAAGTGCATTTTCATGGGATATCCAAAGGAAACTTTAGGATATTATTCTACAACCGTTCAGAGGGCAAAGTGTTTGTCGCTCGGAACGGGGTTTTCCTAGAGAAAGAGTTTCTCAAAAGAGAAAAGAGTGAAAAGATAGTGCATCTTGAAGAAGTTTGAGATGAGCCGATCGGGCAAGAATCAACGAGTGATGCTAACGTAGCAGAACAAGTTGAGACACCCATGGTAAGAGAAGCACCGCTACAACCACGAAGGTCGGCAAGGCTCCGCGAAATGCGAAAAATATTATTGTTGGACAATGATGAGCCTGCGACATATATAGAAGCAATGATGGACCCAGACTCCGAAAAATGGCAGAGTGCCATGCAATCCGAAATAGAGTCCATGGGAGACAATCAAGTTTTGAACTTGGTTGACCCGCCTGATGGTGTTAAAGCCATAGAGTGCAAGTGGATCTATAAGAAGAAAAAGGACATGGATGGAAATGTTCACATCTATAAAGCACGACTTGTCGCAAAAGGTTTTTCGACAAGTTCAAGGAGTTGAATACGATGAGACCTTCTCGCCCGTAGTGATGCTTAAATCCATTCGGATTATTCTAGCTATAGCTGCATATTTCGATTATGAGATATGGTAGATGGATGTTAAGACAGCTTTCCTGAATGGAAACCTAACTGAGGACGTGTATATGATACAGCCCGAGGGTTTTGTCGATCCAAAAAATGCTGGAAAAGTATGCAAGCTTCAGAGATCTATTTATGGATTGAAGCAAGCATCTAGGAGTTGGAACATTCGTTTTGATGAAGTGGTCAAAGGGTTTGGCTTCACCAAGAACGAAGAAGAGTCTTGTGTTTACAAGAAGGTTAGTGGGAGCTCTGTAGTATTTCTAATCTTATATGTGGATGACATATTGCTGATTGGAAATAACATTCCTATGCTTGAGTCCGTAAAGACTTCACTGAAAAATAGTTTTTCGATGAAGGACTTAGGGAAAGCGGCATATATTCTGAGCATTAAGATCTATATAGATAGATCGAGAAGGCTTATAGGATTAAGCCAAGATACTTACATTGACAAAGTGTTGAAGCGGTTCAGCATGGAAGAGGTGAAGAAAGGGTTCTTGCCTATGTCACATGACATACATCTCAGCAAGACTCAGTGTCCTTCGACTGCTGATGAGCGGATCGCATGAGTAGAGTGCCATATGCCTCAGCTATTGGATCTATTATGTATGCAATGATAAGTACTCGCCCAGATGTTTTATATGCGCTAAGTATGACAAGCAGACACCAGTCTGATCCGGGTGAAAGTCACTGGATAGCGGTGAAAAATATTCTTAAGTACTTAAGGACTAAAGATATGTTACTCGTCGATGGAGGTAAGGAGGAGCTCGTTGTAACAGGTTACACCAATGCTAGTTTTCAAACCGACAGAGATGATTCAAAATCACAATCAGGATTTGTGTTCACGCTAAATTCTAAGCAGGAGATGGAGGCTGATTCTACGACAGAAGCCGAGTACATCGCGGCTTCAGAAGCCACAAAGGAGGGTGTTTGTACGTACGTATACCATCTATCTTAGTATCCTTTTCGTTATCTGATTAATGAATATTTATGTACACAGTTACCACTGGATCCTAATAGTAATTGAGCCTGATAGAAGCCGAGTTACCGCCCTCGATTCCTTGAGGAAACCACTAGCAGAGTACCAAGAGATTCAAGACCTTCTACACTTGTAATTAATAATTCTGGACCTTTATCTCAATACAAAAGTGTATTTCCTAAATTTTTACCTAACACTATATCATTCATTATTTAAATCCGTAGGGCATGGAAACAATTCATCAAAAAACGACACCAAGGTGCATTCCAAGAAAAACTTACATGGGACAGAGACTTCCCGATACGTATGAAGTTTGCATATTTTTTACATTCTACCTGACGAATATTTTATAACTTGTTTTTCCCACTGTAGTGCTTAAGACATAATAATCTATGTGGGTAATATATCTGTAAGAACATGCAAAGTTTTATGTCACACAAAGCTAGGTTGACGCCGTAGGAAAAACAGGAAGTACATAATATAAAATAATACTATTAATAGTTAATTCTTTTCTAGCTCCTTATATTTAGTTGTTCGTGTAACATTACTCACTTCCAAATTACAGATGCATAATATTCGAGAAATGATCTTGGAGAAGAAAAGAATAGACGCAATATGCAAAAGTCTCGTAGGATTCCTGCTAGATGTCCACCAGGAGAATTTTATTACAGTGGATGAAATTAAGAAGCACCGAGCAACACCTCGACAAGAAGACCTCAACAAAGATCCTAGAGCTATATAGCTAGCTAGCTAGGAATTAATTGTACTATATATATATACAAATCAAGAATTGTACATATACTATCTAATTGTATAAGAATTGTATATATAAGTATGTAATAGTTAAATTGATTCGTTAAAATACTATATATAGTTTGATTGATTTCATTAATTATAAAAAAAAACTCTCAACTAACTAAAGAGATATGTGATGCACGAAATTATAGACTAAAGGGGTATGTCCAGCTCCTGGCATGGCAGCCCCGTTAGTCCCGGTTGGTTTACAAACCGGGATTAAAAGAGGGTCTTATATTCGGTTCAGGGACCCGTGATAAAAGACCGCCCCCTTTTATCTCGACGGATTAATCCTGGATGCATTTTTGGAAGATATGCACCCAACGAACCGGTACTAACACTACGGGAAACAAGAAAATTGCCAAGTGCCAGGGACACTCGGCGAAGGGCAAAATACACTCGGCGAGCCGTTTGCCGAGTGTAACACTCGGCAAACGGCACACAGCAAACTTTGAGTCGGCAAACATAGATTTGCCGAGTGTTTTCTGTCGCGCACTCGGCAAAGTCTTTACCGAGTGGCCAAAAAACACTCGGCATCCAATTTTTGAAAAAAATAAAAAAAACATGTTCCGCCGCCGCCGCCACCACCGCCAGCACCACCAGCCACCACCGGCCACCACCGCCAGCACCACCGGCCACCACCGCCAGCACCGCCACCGGCCACCACCGCCAGCCACCACCACCAGCCACCAGCCGCCAGCACCACCACCACCGCCAGCCGGGAGGGGAAGGGCCGGAGGAGAGGGAGGGGAGGGGCGCCGCCCGCGCCGGAGAGGGAGGGGAAGGGGAGGGGGCGGATTTGGAGGGGGGAGGCGGCGGCGCCGGAATCGGGGGAGGCGGCAGTGCCACATCCAGAGGAGGTACGCCGACACCGTCGGCCGCACCACCAGCACGTCGCTCCCATCCACGCCGCCGCCGGCCACCATCCACGCCCGCCGCCACCATCCACGTCGCCGCCACCATCCACGCCCACTGGATCCGGGACCCCCGACGCGAGTCCCCGCCAGATCCGGGGCCCCCGACGCGAGTCCCCGCCGGATCCGGGGAGGAGGGGCGGATTCCCCGCCGGATTCGGCCGGATCTGGGGAGAGGGGCGGGGCTGCCACGCGAGGGAGGGAGGAATGGAGAGGAGGGGGAGGGGCGCCAGTAGGAGAGCGAGAGGGAGGGAGGGAGGGAGGGAAGGGGCGGCGGCGGTTAGCCGGCGGCGGGAGAGGAAGGTGGGGGATGGGGGACGTCGGCCGGGGGTGCGCCGGACGGGTGGGGGGGTCTGGTGCAGGCCGCCGGATGGGTGGGGGGGTCTTAATTGCTATGCGACGCGGGTGGGTTTGGCCCTTTGCCGAGTGTCCTACGTGGACACTCGGTAAAGGGTTTTCTTTGCCGAGTGTCCCACGTAGGACACTCGGTAAATGTTTTTTGAAAATTTTTTAAAAAATATCCAACAGTTTCAAAAAAATACCAAATTTTCACACAAACTAATATATATTCTCTATTGACTATACAAAAAGTTTTGTAGTCAAACCAAACTCGACCGTCACTTCGACTCTAAATCTTATCGAATCCTCTCAAAGTTACTATTCTTCTTCTGAGATGCTTCGGTTTGTAATCATTGTACATGATGAAATGTGCAAAACCTTCTCAATTTTTTTCCACAGCCTCCACGTATTATATCATCACATCATGACAAATCTCATGATTTTCAGACTTTGCTTGTTTTTTTTACAATTTAAAAATACTACTGAAACACGTTCATGGTCGTGTTTCCTGAACAAGATGTTCGAAATTTCTTTTCAGGTCAGGTCTCAAATTGGACCAAATAACATGAATATCATTTTTCTACTCATTTTGTTCCATAATTTGAATCACTTGCCGTTCAAATTTGACTTATACCAAAAATTTCCTTGAAATACAATTAATGAAATAAATATAGCAAATAAATCCAAAAATATACCAAATTTTAACATGGAGTACCACATGTTGTATGTGGGGAGTAGAAAAAATTTCATGGTGAAAAGAGAAAAAAAATTATTTTTTGCCGAGTGTCAAAAAAACACTCGGCAAACCCCCCTCTTTGCCGAGTGTTTTTTTTGACACTCGGCAAACTACCCTCTTTGCCGAGTGTTTTCTTTGACACTCGGCAAAGAGGGTAGTTTGCCGAGTGTTTTTTATTTGACACTCGACAAAGTCCCGATTTGCCGAGTGTATTTTTTTTGCCGAGTGTTTTTAGCTTGGCACTCGGCGAAGAGCTTGTTTGCCGAGTGCTCGAAAAAAACACTCGGCAAAAAAAATACACTCGGCAATTTTTAGCTTTTCCGCAGTGTAATACCCAGTTCTCTAGTAGTGGTAGAAACCATGGAGGAGCGGCGGCTGGAGGTTGAGGAAGCAGCGGAGGAAGGCCAGCTTGGAGCCGGAGTCGGAGCGTCGGAGGCATCCATGGTGGCGAGCGGGCTCGGCCTCGGCGGGCACCCCTACTGCCCTACCTGCCGTAGCCGCAGGCGGCCTGCCGGGAGATCGAGCACCACCTCCTCTCCCTGGCTGCGGTGATTGCGCTGGCGGTCAGCTGGGCGCAATGGCGTTGCGCTTTTGCCTGATGGCCTCCGTTGATCACCTGCACAATCCAACACCGGAACGTGGCGACGGCAATCCGATCGGAGGCTTCGGAGCAGTGGCCGTTGCGTTTTTTCCGGGCGCGAAGCTGCTGGCAGTCGGAGACAAACGGCCAACTTAATCTCGGTTTCCGGCATTGCTTCAGCAACGGGCTCGGAATTCGGAAACCGAATTGAAGACGAGTGCAACCTGATCGCATGGCAAGGCATGGGCAACATAAATCCCACAGAAACCCATTCCCTTCCCATCGTGATCAAGGTGCAGCCACTACTACTCTCGCCAGATTCCTCTCCCCTCCAAGAAACAGACAGAAACCACCACCGCACCATGTCGACGAAGGCAGCCCAGATCCTCGGGCCTCCGCCCGGCGTCAACTTCCGCCCCGACGACGACGAGCTCGTCGAGTTCTTCCTCCTGCCGCGCCTCCGCGGCGAGGCGTCGTGGTTCCCCGGCGTCGTCGTCATCGACGACGACAGCGCCGCCAACACCCTGCCGTGGAACCTCCTGAAGCGCCACGGCCTGGTCGACGACGGCAACGCCTACTTCTTCGTGCACACCAACAACGAAGTTGCTCGCCAGGATCGATACTGCCCCGGCGACGGGACGTGGGTATCGCAGAGGCAAGAGTCCGGCAGCTCGTGCATCTGCGGCGAGACGATCAAGTGGAGGAGGACCAACCTGAACTTGCAGATGGGCCGCGGCAAGAAGGGCAGCATGGGGTGGGTGATGCACGAGTACACGCTCACCGAGCCGCCGTGCCCGTTCCTCAAGATCTGCCACGTTACCTTCACCGGCCACGGCAAGTGGCGCAAGCGAGTTCCAGACGACGAGTCCGACTGCCAGGCCACCGGTGAACCAGCATCTAAGCGACCTCGCGTCGCCGTCACCGCCGCTGCCGTCGACACCAGTGTTCCAGCGATCTTCCAGCAAGAACACTCGCTGCCTTTTCCGATTGACCAAGGCATCTCAGCGATGACTCACCAGCAACAGATGGTCATGATGCCCATGCCGGACGACAAGAACGACTGCCAAGCAACCAACAGCAGTTCAGCGAGTTGTGCATATGGATCGACGATGACGACGGCCGATCAAGACTCCGGCGCGGCGCATGCCTACGCAGGCGAAGAATCGACGCAAGATACTGATGAAGAAACCTTGGAGTGGTTTAGACTTGACGGCAAAGACTTGCTGGCCGATGCAGAACCAACGGCAGAGCAACACTATGGATTAGACCAGCAGGACCAGCTGTTTTGGAGGTCCATAGGGGTTGACACCGAGAACATAGTTTTCTAAGCCGTTTTGTTCAGTCATCTGGTCCAAGATATGATGTACAGCTCTAATCTAAATTCTAACTCTGTAATTATTTTCATGGTTCCAACACTGAACCAAAGTGCTAATGTTGTAAAGTATGTACTTTCTTTCCATGCTGCGATGACAAAAGTACCTGTGTGTGAACCAAGATGCTGTTCTTGTGATTGTTTATCAGTAATTTTTTTTGTTTATTCTTGCACTTGTGAACAATATGCATGCTTGATATGAAAATTGTATTCATTTCATCGATACTTTCGTGTGTACCAGCTGATGGCATTTTTCTGTTGAACTTTTGTTTGATGGAAAAATTTTCCCATGAGTGTTGGAAGCAATTTTTGTTCAATTTTATATCTAAACATTGTATCGATTATTTCAACACCAAAATAGCTTCAAATTAAAAAATCAATTTAAAAATTGTAAATCTCGTGGAGATCTATAATTTTCGAATAATATTGTCCCCATCCAAGTTCATATGAAAAAGTTACGATTTTTTTAAGGTACGTAGCGTGGAGACGGGACATTCTGCCAATTAAATTGGCGGTAAGATGGGTGCAAGAGACATTCCATCAATTCAAGCAGTTATGGCTATTTCAAATGGCTATAAAAGGTATAATTTTGCATTTTTGGGATATATATTTTTGCAAAACACTAAAATAAAAGGTATAAAAATGAAAACAAATTCGGAAAACTAGATAATCGAATAGGCTTGAAGAGTGTTGTTTGGTCAAAATCTTAGCCCAAGTCCAACTTCAGCATGGCCCAACTACCCCATGACGTGGCCCTCTTCAAGCCTAGCGGTGCAATGGTAGCCCACAGGCGGGCCAGGTCTGTTGCGACATTCTCCTCGCCTCGAAACTTTTATTGATCTCTCTTAACTCATTGTGTTTTCCATTTTATCTACAGTTTTTCCTGCAATGGCAATTTATAAGTGTACTCTGATGTTTCAGTTTATAGCATCTATAAGCTAAATAATGCATAGATAGATGGAAAGCTTGAAGCATAGACATGCTTGATAAATAATGCATTTTGTACAGCATAACTAGTAAATGCCAATAATCACATCAGAGGACATAAATACCATTAATCCGATAACTGTAGTAACTACTAATCAACAAATTTTACAATCTTATGTCTGAAATAATGAACCACATAAATGGAATGAACCACATGAATAAACTGAACGAAAAGAAAACGGCAGCTAAGAATAATCCTTCCCCAGCAGTGTATGTATTACTATTAGTACCGATATTTACTGCACTGTAAGTTCAGCTCGGGCTGCCACCACTGGCTGATGCCATGAGCATATTTGAAATCAGGTGAAGGGCTCACGTTGACAATTAAGTCAGCAGAAGGAAGAAGGTGCAGTGGTTCTGATTCCCACCCTAATGCCTTGAAGAACAGATCTCCTATAGAATTCTGTGTTGCGAGCTTCTCGATAAATCCAGCGCCGAGATCCTCCATGTTCTTCCGGTGCTGGAAGTACCCGATGTACTCTGAACAAATGTGGTCTCCTGGATTGACGTATAGATATGGCGTCCATGATGACAAAATGCTGAAAGATTCTTCAGCAACAGATCTCTGACTGTTCCCCTCAGTTTTACCTTTCATTGCAATGGTTAATCCGGCAGTAATTACACTTCTTGCGATGCGGAAACCGTGCTTTACCCTTTCATCTCTGATCCTTTCAATTGGAGCAGCGACAAAGGGTGGATTGAAGAGAAAGCTTTCCAAAAGCTCACCCTTCTTAGCCATGTTTCTTCCGGTAAGGATAGCCATACCTGCACCCAGTGAGTGGCCTGCTAGCCAAACTTTGGATCCGGGGAAAACTGAGGCGACATTTTGAACAGCTTGCATTGCAATGGTAAATCTTGAGGTCCTATGGAGACCATTTTGTACAAGATGGAGGTCAAGGGAAAGATCCCTAGAGATGGTATCCTTTTCTGTTATGGTGCCTCTGAAAGCAATGACAAATCTTGGAGCATTCATAGCAGAAGCTTCTTCACTTGAAGGAGGATTAAATTCAAATATTGCACCAAATGTGGACATATCAGCATCATCAATGAGTTTGCGAATCAGCTCAAAATGGAAGAATTCCCACCATGGAGGTGCCAAGGCTTCAACAGATTGACGATTTAGTTGCCGGTCTCTCTCCAACACATATACAGCCTGAACTAAGCTTGCAGCCACAGATCTCCGATTGTGCTCGCAGTTCCTTTTGACATTTGATAATGAGAAAGTTACATCCCCAGCTCAATGCATTGTAAAACCTATACTAGTAAAAGAATCACATGCCTGCATCTATACCAACAATCAAATCAAACAAACTTCTGACAATCATGGATTTAACCAATAGTGTTGATAGAGTTCAGACTGAGAATGCAGGATATATCCAAGACTTTGTGAACATAACCCTAAAAGTCATCCAAATAGATTGGTTCCTAGTACATTTCAACTAGTGCCCTGTGCCTACCTGAAAAAGTGAACAAGATGGAAACTACAAGTGCCATCTAAGCTAGCAATGATTTCAAAAAATGTTGATAATACAACAAATGAGCTAGGTCGATAAGGAACTTTAAAAGTATTTCTATTCAGTGTTTTAGCACTACACAGTATATATGCAATGTATATATACAAACTTCTACTAATATTTCCTTATACACAAATGATGTTATTTGAAGGCATATGAAATTAAACAAAACACTAGCAACAGATAAAAGTCTGGATTGCATACGATAATTGCTTATTGTTAATGCATAAACATTTAAAGAGATTCAACCCGATCCATAACAGTCATATATGAAGAGTAGCGAGAGAGTCATGTGGTCAATCAAGCACATAGATTGAGCAAAAGCTAAAACACAAGAAGCTATATTTCACAAATTATTTCACTGCTCTTAGAAATATGGTATGCTCCATAATCCATCAATTTCGCAAAATAAGTTGCAATAAATATTACTTTCCTGTATTGAGCTAACCAGAAAAACCTAATTTAGGGTGCTGCTAAAGCATGAGCTGTGTAATTTTCTTCGCATGGGCTTGTTTTTGCTTTTTTCATACTTATACAAAATTTATTTTTGTACCAACATAAGAAATATCAACAAGGACCAGGGCTGAACTTGGACAGGAAAGGACAATCCAGAGGTAATACATGCTACCGACCACTGAGTAATTGTCAATGGTGATTTTTTTTTTCTGGCCAAAGGAACTCCCCTGTGCCACCTTTTTATAGAAGGGTCTACCACATATTTGTGATGCAGAACATTACAAGTTCATACTGGCAGTTGCACATAGCAATGCACAGGTCCCTAAACCCTGAAACACATACGGACAAAATAAACCGTGGCAATGCAGCTTGGAGGGTTGCAGAATCAAAAAGGAATGTAAAGTGAAACAACAATAAAGACAAACAATTTGAACTTCCCTTGAAATTGAAACTCAGCTAGATTAATGACACACTAGAATCAAATACTAAGATCATCTGACATCTTATTACCAATGGTGAATGCTTTTGATAAAGATAAAATGGCAAGTAATTTCATTAGAGAGATTTAACCTCAGTAGACATAGAGAGGTTTGTTGTGCCTTAAACAACTTAACAGTTAGACACTAATGCTCATAGTGGGAGTAAGGTGAAGTAGGTGGGGATGGTTAGCAAGAGTTAAGGGTCATAATTATTTCCAAGTCTGAACATGACAGTGGCTAATAAGGGCAGACAATGGGTCTAGCATCTATCTACATGACAGTGATGTCATGCCATGAACTAATTGGTAACTTGGTGTTAAAAGCAACCCCAAGCCCCATATTATAAGAGTGAAGAAGATGCATGCCTGGTATAAATAATTAAACACGCATTTCTTCTAGTGCTTCTCTTTTTTCATCAGTCTTGAATTTACGTAGTTCATTAGAACGACTTAATTCTCTAATTCCCAGGAAAGAATTGAAACTAAAATTTACAGAAGAGAATACTTGGATGCTTCATGTACTGTGATTGCATTCCCGGAGAACATGAGAACAATTTCATTTAAATGTAGCATTTTCTGCAAACCTAACCCTCTGATGGCCCACAAACATTCCACAAAATGTCATGTAAAATTATTGAAGATGAGAGGAGCTATTAACTACATACCAATCAACACATTTCAGATATGTCGGCCCTGAGATGGCAAACACATCTCTTTCCACAGCCATTGTGCTACAAAAATCTCCTGTTTAGTTGAACAGTTGCGCCACTGGAGAAAAACATAACACTGGAACAGGTAGGGAAGAAGTCAGCATATAAAATATGATACTCATGGCAATAATAGACAAGAGCAGGACTGAAAAAAATAAATAAAGGTCAAACTTAAGTCGCTATCTAGCATTCGATAAGCTAAGCAGAAAGGTGAACAGCAAGCAAAGGTAAATGTCAGTGACAAGTGAATGCAATTGGATGCTTTTAACTGGTGTCGCGGCGTTTCAGTGCCAACCAATCGGGTAAGAGAACGATCTACAACGAAAGGGAAAAAGAAAAGACATTCCTCTGAGGTAAAAGCCGATTCGATAACAGGGGCGAAGGTGGGTTCAAACTCGGGGGAAAATAAAACCGCTGGAAATTGGAATTAGTCAATTACCACCCGCGCACCCGCCCCCGCCACCTTTGCAGCGAACAAATCCGCGACAAGCTAACGTACAGGAGCAAATCCCCATCCCAAAAGGAATGATTTTGATCCGATGGCTGACGGAGGAGAACAACGAACGAATCGACTCTGCGGCGAAATGAACAGCCCGTGCAAGCAAGCTAGGACAGCCTTACCGGAAAACGAAGAATCCGGCTCCACGCCAATCTCCGCTCGGGGGAGTAGGACGGACACCCGCCCGCTCGCCGCCGCCGCGGGAATGAATGAAGAGGGGCGCGGATGCGGCGGAAGCAGGCGAGGATGGCTGGATCTGGATGGAGGCGGGGCACAGGTTTGGGGGGAAATGGAACGGCGGCGAGCGGCCTTTGGATCCGACTATCCCAGTCGGTGGTGGTTGCCGGTTGGGAACTTCTGGCGCTATGGGGAACAACCGACCGCACGGACCCGCTAATCGCCAACGCCAATGCCAACGGTCAAACTGGCCAGTGGCCGCACATTACAGTCTTTCTATTTCTTTTTCTTGTTTATAACTTTACTCTTCAGTTTTCCTTCTAGAAATTTTTCTAAACAGCAACTATTTACTCCAGTCCTGCTCTTGTCTATTTATTTATTTTATAAAGGTTGTCTTTTCTAAACAGCATATAACTTCATCTTCAAACTGGCTACTATTAAAATATATAAGTGAATGTCTTGTTTTTTCTCATTTGCTTTAGCCTTTTTGTGTGTTGAGTTCCAGTAGTGATGAAAATAGTCGGGATAAATCTCAAACTGACCGCTTTCATTTTTCACATTATAATTTTGCTTTCAACTGTTTTCATTTTTAGCAAAATATAAAATTTTCAGATTCAACTAATTTTAATAACATTTTCTCCATTTTATACTCGATCCGGGTATTTTTACATATCCCACTAGGTTTGTTTTAAGTCAAACTAATCAAATCTAATAGATTAACATCTGTAATATTAAATTTGTTTCATTGAAATCGACATGGAATATATTCTGATTTTTTTAGTATAGATGTTGTTATATTTTTTTATAATTTGGTCAAAGTTAGATAAGTTTGACATAGAAATTAGGACAAACCTAATCTGTCATGTAAAAAATTAGAGGAAGTGTTTGTCTGTTTTCATAAATATGGAAAAATCCTGAATGTCCCACTTTCTTTTCTACATTATGATTTAGTTTTCAACTATTTTCGTCCCTAGATCTTAGGATCAGATGTCACGAGTTTGAATCATAATATGACAAATAAGAAAGTTTAAGTGAATTGTTCACTTTCCTAACGAAGGGGTATAAATAACTTTTCCCCTTCTGCTTAATTTCTCTTTTTAATAATTTTATTTTTGAAACGAATCACAGGTGAGCTACCGATTATGTTAAAATCCCACCTTCTCCAGCTTAATTTCTTTTAAATTCTTAAAAGATTTATATTTTATGGAAATATAGAAATGTAACTACGATTTTATCCGGATAAAACCTACTCCTAATCCATATGATTTGAGTAAAAAAAATGAACATTTTGGCCTGGTTTCTTTCATATCGGAGGGGATTTATGTTCCATTTCGTCCCCATTGATTCAAAATCAACTTTCTTGCCCGAAACCCCTCGTTCCTCGCTGCGCTGCTCCCCTTCAGAATTCCACTCAATCCGTGCTCCTCCACTCCAATGTGCGCGGCGCTGCACTGCGTGGCGTGGCGCCGCTATGGAAGCTGGGCTCGGGAAGCACGTAGTCCACACCGCCGACGGTGGTGGCGGCATTCCGCCGCGGCGGCCGCGATCCCTTCGTGCTCGGCGGCGACGACCTCCTCCTCCTCGCCTTCCCCGTCCGTCTCGTGGGCGCTGTCCTCGGGCTGGCTCCGGCACGCCTCCAACCCAGACTTCCTCCCCGGCTTCCGCGGCCACCACGCGCCCCGCCTCCACGGCTTCTACCTCATCACCAGGTCGTTCAGTGGGACAACAATCCCCACAGTTCGTTCCGATGCCCCCTCAGCCTCGCAGAGCTCACCGCCGTCCTTCGCGGCGCGGGCTTCGGGTTTGACACCTGCGCTTGTTTATCCGCGCGAGTCATGGTCTGCCGGAATTGCAGAGGCTTCGTCAGCTTGTACCGCCCCCCTCAAAAAATAAAAAAATCAGCTTGTACCGCGACTGGGACGCGACGGCCAAGTCACAAGCGCGGGATGCGCGCCGCTTCACCCCGCGAGAGCGAGAGGCATGCTCAACTGCTCATCTTTGGCCATTCTCTGAAGAAGGGAGTAGGACACACATTGTACGGTTCTACTCAGCTCCAGTCCAGAGAAGGTAACGATGTGTTGTCCTACTTTTGATTCCCAGTGGAGTTCAAAGCGGAGGAGGGAGCAGCCGGGCATGTGTCTGTAATCCTATATGGTGGCATGGTGCAAGACCATGCCTGGTCCATCTGTATTTCAGCTACAATAGGGCTGTGTATTGCCATTGTGGATCTCGAACATGCTGCTTGTTGACGACAGGATCTGTATGTTGGGCACCGTCAGCTTTGATTGGATTTGGTATCCTCAAAATTCTTCGCAATTGAGCTCTCAAAACGGTGGCATTTGGAGATGGTGGGATCATGCTATCATGCCAATGATTCAAAGATTGATCTTGTTCATGTGAACTGTGAAGGAGCCTCAAATTTGCATCTGGACCCACAGGTCTGGCAGCGAGGGGGGGCTGTTTGATGCCATTTGCTCAGGCATGTGTATGCTAATCTGATGTCAAATTGCACAATTGAGGACGGGTTTATCAATGTTACCATACATCAGGTGGGATACAATGCTGAGTCTGTGTTCCTGAAGATGGATCAATGTGTAGTCGACATATTTGATAGGGGCTGAGTGCTGCACAAAGGGTAGAAGGCAGATAAAAGGATACACAGAAAGACCAGATCCCTGCATTTATGATGAGATAAGCCTTGGGTCTTCCTGGTGCCACAGAAATGATTCTGCAAGGTTTGTCTTCGGGTTACCTGTTCACTACTGTACCTGAAGTTCTGCATTGTGCTAATCTCTTATATAACTGTTTTGTGACGTGTTCATTTCCTTGTGGTTATATCTAGTAAAAAATTGTAGTTTCTCTGAAGACACCATCAGAACTAATAAGTTGTGGTAGGAAATTTGCATGATTGAGCTAGCGATTAGCCTATTGTGAATGTTAGTAATTAGTTATCGATTGAAATGCTTGGTTCAGTTGTGGTGGTGTAGTACTGGCTCTTTAGGCCAGTTTATTATATACTAGTTAAGCAACAATTCCTGTTATGTAATATGTGAAGTACTAAAATTCCATTGCTGTGATCTTGGTATAATTTACTTAAGTTGCACCGGTAGGGGCTGGTAAAGGAAATATGAAATGCTTACCAAAAATACATTACCTATAAGGGTACTAAAATCAATATAAATGGTACTCATAGACATTCAGATTTTGGTGTGGAGGTTGAGCATGTTCTCAACATATGATGGAAGGAATATGTTAGATGTATATGTATTCTTGTATTTTCCCATTGTATAAGGGGTTTTGGTCTAGAGCCCCCATATTGAATACAAGTGCTATTCATAATATGGTAACAGAGCCAAACTAGGTTTAGGTTTTGTTTCAATCTCCTAGCTGTTCCTGTTCCAAAAGCACGTTGCACTTGCTTGCTACCCATCCACCATCGTTGCCTTTTCCATCGATTGGATTGATATTCCTCTATCAATTCAATCCTAGCAACACACATTCGTCAATTTTGCTGCTGCTGACTCATTTTTTGCTGTCGCCGACTTGTTCTGTCGTCATCAGCTCATCGTCGTCAGCCGCCTGTGACTCACCGCCCGCTCGTCGCCGCAGGCCCCGCCTGATTTTTCCACGTTGCCTCTGCAGAATCGGCCCGCCTGTCGGGCTTCTCTGCGCCCGTCTCGCCCGCGCCCGTCCGCGGCTTGACGGCGCTGCTTCGGTCCGCACTGCCTCGCCGTCGGCCAGGGGACGCTGTTCCAATTCGATTCACTCTTCTGCAATTGGATTCGCTTTGCCTCTGTGATCCAATTTTGCTCGTGTGGGATTTGCTGTGACTTATCTACTCTGCCCGCCTACCTACTTATGATGGCGTCTCCTGTTCCTTCATCCGGTGTTGTACAGGTTCTACGATGCCTGGTGCTTTTCAATGGCACCAACTATCGTGACTAGGTTTCCCGTCTGCGTTTGCATATGCGTGGTCTTCGTCTTTGGGAGTTTCTTACCGGTGATATACCCTGCCCAGCTCCTCCTGTCAAGCCTACTATTCCTGACACAGCTGTTGAGGCCGTGCAGAAGAAGCTGCTTGATGATTTTGATGATAGTACGGAATCATATGCGTTGCAGTTTGTTGCATACAGGACATGGTTAGATGAGGATGCTCGTGCTGGTGCTGTTCTTGCTGCTAGTATGGAGGAGAGTCTTTCTGCAGATATTGTTGACTTTGATCATGCACATCAGATGTGGGCTTTTCTTCGTCAGCATTATGAGCCCACCGGTCAATCTACATATATTGCTGCTCTATGTCAAGAATAGCTATTGCGATAGGGTGACTCTACAGTTGAGGAGTTCTTTGCTCAGATGTATGCAGTGTAGCGTCAACTTGACTCTATTGGTCCTCCATTATCACCTAGCACTTGTGAATCTTGTAAGGCTCAAAAAATTGCTCTGGAGACTAGGCGCACCCATGATTTTCTGACCCATCTTCGTGATGAGTTTGAGCAGCTTCATGCTCAGCTGGTTTCCCATGAGCCTTGTGTGTCTCTAATGGATGCTCTTGCTGCTGTTCGTAATGAGGAGATATGTCTTCGTAGTGTTGGTCTGTTGCAGTCTTCATCTTCTTCAGTCTTGGTTGCTCGTTCTTCTTCCAAGGCCTCCACTCCTCCACCTATGGCGCCTTCTTCGGTAGTGCCTTCTTCTTAGAGTGGAGGGGGTGGTGGTCTTAAATGTGACTAGTGTGGCAGGGATAACCATATGGAGGCATATTGTTACAGAAAGAAGAAGGCTCAGTCTCGTGAGGCTCAGTCTCGCCGAGGTGGTCGTTCCTCACAGGGTACTAGTGGTGCTGGTGGTTCTGGTACTGGAGGTTCTCAGCAGAGTTCTGCTGGTTTTGAGACACAGGAGATGCTCATGATGCTTCGTCGCCTAGCTGCCTCTATACCCGCAGGAGCTGCTGGTTCTGTTACTCAGGCTTCTGCACTGCCAGGTTTTGTTGCTGCTTCCTAGTCTTCTTCTTCAGGTACTTTTCCATGGATTCTAGATTCTGGTGCCTCTTTTCATATGACTCCTGATCGTACCAACCTTTCTTCCATTAGTACTCCATCTCTTCCTGTCACTGTTCAAACCGCAGATGGATCGTCTCTCTGTTGCAGGATGAGGCACTCTTTTGTCTTCCTCTTTTCATGTTCCTGCTGTTTCTTATGTTTCCAAACTGACTATGCAGCTTATCTCTGCTGGCCAGCTCACTGATCATGGTTGTCGTGTTATCCTTGATTTTGACACTTGTTGTATTCAGGATCGCAGCACGAGTCTCCTAGTTGGTACTGTCCCTCATCGACGTGATTCTCAGCATCTTTGGGAGCTTGACTGGCTCCGTCTTCCTTCCGCTGCCTTTACCAGTCTTGTGGGCTCAGTTGCTTCCTCTACGTCATCTACATCGTCGTTTGCTCAGTGGCATCATCGTCTAGGACATCTTTGTGGCTCGCGTTTGTCTACGGTAGTTCGTCGTGGTCTTTTAGGGTCAGTTTCTGGTGATGTATTTTTGGATCAGTGTCAGGGTTGTCGGCTAGGAAAACAGCTACAACTTCCTTATTATTCTAGTGAGTCAGTGTCAAAACATCCTTTTGATCTTGTTCATTCTGATGTATGGGGTCCGGCGCCCTTCGTTTCGAAAGGTGGTCATCGATATTATATCATATTTATAGATGATTTTTCTCGCCACGCATGGATCTATTTTATGAAACATCATAGTGAGGCTTTATCTATCTATAAAAATTTTGTCACCATGATCCATACTCAGTTTGACACTGCTATTAAGGTTTTTCGTGCTAATTCTGTTGGGGAGTATTTGTCTGGAGCACTTCGTCAATTTCTTTCTGAGTAGGGCACCCTTGCCCAGTTCTCTTGTCCTGGTGCTCATGCTCAGAATGGTGTTGCGGAGCGCAAGCATCATCATTTGCTTGAGACTACTCATGCTCTGATGATTGCCTCTACTATTCCACCGCATTTTTGGGCTGAAGCTGTTTCTACAGCTACTTATTTGATTAACATTCAGCCTTCTTCTGCTCTTCAGGGTGGGATTCCATATGAGCGTCTTTTTGGCAAGCTGCCTGACTATACTAGCCTTCATCTCTTTGGATGTGTGTGCTATGTGCTTCTTGCACCTCGTGAGCGCACCAAGCTGAACGCTCAATCTGTAGAGTGTGTTTTTCTAGGATATAGTGCTGAGCATAAGGAATATCGTTGTTGGGATCCTGTTGGCCGTCGGATGAGGATTTCTTGGGATGTTACTTTTGATGAGTCTCGTCCTTTCTACTCTCGTCCTTCTCCTGATGCTTCTCATGCATCTTTCGTTGAGCCCCTTTCTTGTCTAACATTTCCTGATACTCCTATTGCTCCTATGCATTTTTCACACTCGGTGCCTACTTCTGCGGCTCCTGATGAGCCTCCTCTAGTGCCTTCTTCGGCATCCCCTTCATCTGTGGAGACTTCTTCTTCCGATTCTACTCCACAAGTTCCTATGGGTACTATTTATGACACCAAACCACCTGTCACACATTTCTATATACGTACTCGGCGGGTTCTTGAGCCATCTTCCTCTGATGTTTCTTCTCCTCCTGCTGAGCCATCTTCCTTTGGTGTGCCTGCTCCTCTTGATGAGCCACCTTCTGATTTGTCTTCTTCACGATATGCTCTTCGTGATCGTCTCATGGTTCACCCTCCAGACTGGTATGGTTTTCCTCGTGCTGATGTTGTTCTTTCTGAGCCAACTTCTTATCATGATGCCATTACTCATAAGGAATGGTAGCACGCGATGGTAGAGGAGCTTGCTGCTCTTGAGCGCACTAGCACATGGGATCTTGTACCTCTTCCCTCACATGTTTGTCCTATCACATGTAAGTGGGTTTATAAGGTTAAGACCCGTTCGGATGGTTTTCTTGAGCGCTATAAGGCTCGTCTTGTGGCACGTGGTTTTCAGCAGGAGCATGGTCGTGACTATGATGAGACATTTGCTCCTGTGGCTCACATGACTACTGTTTGCACTCTTCTTGCAGTGGCTTCTTTTCGTGAGTGGTCTATATCTCAGCTTGATGTGAAGAATGCTTTTCTTAATGGTGAACTTCGTGAGG
Source organism: Setaria viridis (assembly GCF_005286985.2). Taxonomy (NCBI): domain Eukaryota; kingdom Viridiplantae; phylum Streptophyta; class Magnoliopsida; order Poales; family Poaceae; genus Setaria; species Setaria viridis. Next base: position 11,534,384 of record NC_048263.2, on the reverse strand, counting down.
AGGTTTATATGACGCCACCACTTGGCTATTCTGTTCCTGAGGGTATGGTATGTCGTCTTCGCCGCTCTCTTTATGGCCTCAAGCAAGCTCCCCGTGCTTGGTTCCAACACTTTGCTTCTGTAGTCACTACTGTTGGCTTTTTTGCAAGCGCCCATGATTCTGCGCTCTTGGTTCATACTTCCTCTCGTTGTCGGACTCTTCTCCTTCTTTATGTTGATGATATGATCATCACTGGAGATGACTCCTAGTATATTGCCTTTGTGAAGGCACGTCTCAGTGAGCAGTTTCTTATGTCTGATCTAGGTCCCCTACATTATTTTCTTGGGATTGAGGTTTCTTCCACACCTGAGGGCTTCTACCTATCCCAAGAAAAGTACATTCAGGATCTTCTTGATCGTGCTTCTCTTACTGATCATCGCACAGTTGAGACTCCCATGGAACTTAACGTTCATCTTCGTGCTACTGATGGTGAGCCTCTTTCAGATCCCACTCGTTCTCGCCACATTGTTGGGAGCCTTGTCTACCTTGGTGTTACTCGACCTAACATTTCTTACTCCACACATATTCTTAGTCAGTTTGTTTCGGCACCTACTCAGCTCCATTTCTTCTTCGTGTTCTGCGATATCTTCGTGGAACTATATCTTATCGTCTGTTCTTTCCTCTCTCTAGCTCCTTATAGCTCCAGGCTTATTCTGATGCGACTTGGGCTAGTGATTCCTCTAATCGTTGATCTCTTTCTGCTTATTGTGTTTTTCTTGGTGGTTCTCTCATTGCTTGGAAGACTAAGAAGTAGACGACAGTTTCTCGTTCGAGTGCAGAGGCTGAGTTACGGGCTATGGCTCTTGTGACAGCGGTGGTTACTTGGCTACGATGGCTTTTTGAGGATTTTGATGTTTCTGTTTCTATGCCGACTCCTCTTTTGTCTGACAGTACCGGAGCTATTAGTATTGCTCGTGATCCGGTGAAGCATGAGCTTACCAACCACATTGGTGTTGATGCTTCTTACACACGAGCCCAGGTACAGGATGATGTTATTATTCTTCAGTATGTGCCTTCAGAGCTTCAGTTGGTAGACTTCTTCACTAAGGCATAGACGAGAGTTCAACACAGGTTCTATCTCTCCAAACTCAGTGTTCTGGATCCACCTTGAGTTTGAGGGGGGGTATTAGATGTATATGTATTCTTGTATTTTCCCCATTGTATAAGGGGTTTTGTGCATATTTCCTAATACCTGTACATGTATATATTTGGGCCTAGCCCCCATATTGAATACAAGTGCTATTCATAACAGAATACTCCTAGAGTGAATAGCTACTACTCATCTTTATGTTCTTCCCCAAACAGTGACTTCTTTCTCCTTTCATGTTTCAGTTATTTTTGGGCTTGACACTTTTTTGACTTCTTACGTTTTAGGTTCTTCACTGCAGTAAAATTTTCCACACACTACTAAGTTTACCATGGCTTCTCTATATATTGAGCCAAACATTATACTTGTACTCTGTGTAGGACTCAAGATTTCTTCTGAAAAATGCTCTGGAATTTGGATATGCTGACTGACAGACCTACTGCTTATCCCGGTTGTGGTGAATTCAACGTTTGAACTAGTTATTGAATTAAATACAGCTGATGAACAGGTAAAGTAGTTACATGCATAGTCTTGTTCATTTAATTTACAATCGTCTAGGAACGCTGATGTCACCTAGGCATGCCTTAGGCGCTAGGAGGGGCCTGACTGGCTGCCTAGCACTTTTTGAAACATTACCAAGTTTGTTAGCTAAGAGATTAGGAAAAGATGGATTAAATTCAGTTGCGAGGATCAGCTATATAAACGCCTACTGATGACCTCTTGAGATTAAGCAAGGAATGATCAAGGATCTGTCTCATTTAACCCCTCATGTCTCATCCCTCTCTCTGCCTAGTGTCTCTTCTCCCTGGAAGTCTCTCCTCCCTAAAGCGACCATACTATTCTGCCTCTAGTCATCACAGTCCACCTCACTATTGGCTGAAAATTTACCAAACTCTAAGCCAGTCCATATCAATTAATGCACTGACATCTGTGATAAAACTTTAAATTTCAATGTTTAAATAGTTCTATCAATATAATGTCAAGTAATAGTGTTATTCTAAAAATGATGAAAGCCATGTCAGGGAAGCTGAAGTTATATGTGTTTGATGGAGATGATTGATATCTGATATTCACTGAAAGGTAGTTGAGATTGGAATTTGGAAATGAATGATTCTTGACATTTACAATTGAGAAACAATTTGTTTTAATTGTGGATTTTATTCATATTGATAATTGATCTGTTGCAGACTGATGTCACATGAACATTTACTCATATTTCTGCTGCAAATGTGGCATTGCTAATTTGTACACAGAAACTCACCACACACGCAATATGAATACCTTATCTATTTTTGTTGCTTCTTCCAGGCTTGCTTGATGCTTTAGAAAGCTCCAATTGTGTTATTGTGAGTAAATTTCTGCTGAGCTGACTTTCTGGTTTCTCGGCGTGCTTTGATGTTCTTAGGCTATTTCTGCACTTATCTTCCATTGCCTCCGTATTGTTGTTAATTCTTCAATGATCAATTGCTGACTGCTAGTAAGGTATCTAGACTGCATATGATGAGTACCAAGGAAGAATAGCAATTGGATGGATGCATCATGCATGCCACAAGAACTGCAGCGTTGCATGGAAGTCATGGTATTAATTTTCTTAGATTGTGCATGTTCCTGCATGATGATGTAAACATTAATATTCCAGTGAGAAATTACATAAGAATCGTGGTAGCATCATAGACAGTCTCAACCAAACATGGTAGCATCTTGATTACTAATTACATGTAAGAAACGTGGTAGCATCATAGACAGGCTCCGCCAAACATGGTAGCATCTTAATTACTCCCTCTGATTTCGTGTACTTGTTCTAATTTTTTTCCAGTTAACCTCTGAAGAGATGACCATTAATATCCATGGAAGGTATTTTTCAATTTTCACATGAAATGGTATTAGTATATTTGCAATGAAAAGTACCACACTATACTTTAATAGTTTTTGTTAACATACATTTAGGGAATAATATTAAAAGTCTGGATTATTAAGTTAAATGTTTGATCTATCATAGATGTTGGTGCATTTTTCTATATATTTGGTCAAATTTAGAGAAGTTTGGCTGAGGACAAAACTAAAATATCTTACATTTTGAAAATGGAGAAATGCATGGGAGCAATCACTGAGCTTTTTGTGTAATGTAAAATCTGTGGAAAAATGGTTGACATGGAAGCTAGTATTGCTTTTCTGTTGAAATGCTTGATTACAATTTATATAATACTTTGATACAGAAAAAAGAGGTAGTATTATGCTAGTATTACTTTCATTGTAGTATTTCTGTTACTACTGAATAAGGGTATAAAATCATGTATCATAATCCAACAAACCGTTCAATTTCCTGAACCTAGCATTGTTGTGTGATTCTTTCCCAACTCTGAGATCCAGAACATGTTTGCAATCATAGGCATGCTAAAAGTATAATGATGATTTGAACCCTTGAATTTGGAATTACTGGTTTCTATGATAACTCATCACTCTGAAGAACATGAATAAAACTATATGTTTTAGTGGAATAATTAAAATACTTTCTGCCAAATAATGTGTGCTACCTTTCTCTACTGAATTTAGATCAACAGACAACATATGAATCATCTAGCACTTTTTCTTTCCGCTGGAAACTGCGTTGCTTGATTCATATTGATCTTATTTATTCAACACTCCTGATTTTGAGTAACCTTTGATCCTTATCGAATATGTACAAATCACTTTCTTTAGTGTGGTTCATCGTCAGTTTGCAGAATTTTTGGGAGTTGGGCCATTACTTTTTTTGTGTAGCAATCCTTAATTACATATCATTTTTCTTATCTTGTGAAGAAATCATGCACGAGTGAATCATTTGAACAAAAAGTTTCAGGTCTTTCAATGAAAATGGGAAAAAATTGCTTGGTTATTGACATTACTAGTCCACTGCGTACTGCTACTTCCTCATATTGAGTTGCTGCCTTAATGAGAATTGTTTTGAATGATAGGCTCATATTGAATTGTTTTGGGAGTTGCCTTATCACTGTCTTTAGTAGCTATGGCCCATGGGCTGGAGAGCTAAGTTCATGTCATCAGGGCTCCTTGGTGGTATGAATAAGTTTTGAAGTGGTAAGTCATTTCCTTAAATTTATCCCAGCATCTAACTTTGATAAATTATCTAGATTGCATTTGAAGATGGAAGCACTACTTAGTTCTTACGCACTTTTTAATGCACTAGAAAGAGGTCTGCTGTTTGTCCAACCTGGATACGATGCTTACAAAGGTCAACTTGTTCGTATCCATCAGCGACCTGGTGATTTATCAATTAATATGTGCAACAAAAAGGCTGCTACAATTTCTTTTCCCCAACAAGGAAACTACATGCAGAACTACATTTGTACTCAGCACTCAGCAATTTGATGGTTTTCGTTTTTTATTGCTAGCAAACCTACAACCTTTTATCTGATGAAATTATCTCTTCAGACAGAACTTCTGAATTTAGCTGCTGTAACATAAATGATAAAATTTTGGAACAAGAAAGATTAGAGATCTTGGTAGTTACGTCGCAGGAGATGTAGGTTGTTCTTCCTGAGAAGTAGCAAGTGCTGAATTGCGCAATAAATACATGGAAATTCTTTTAGTACTTCACCAATGTTCATATCTGTCGTCTCTTATCTTTTGATCAACCTGTGCTGAATTCTGTTTCTTTCCTATTTTGCAGTTCTTGAGTCTTGACGAACCTGTAAGCTACAGTTTCGTTGACTGCATATTATTCAAGAAGATAAGGTAGCGGAGGTTACTCCAACAAGAATGCACATGTGTCCAAAGAAAAACTAAAGCTTACCACATCGATTCATTCTCAAGGCATCATTTTTAGATAGGAGCTGCCCTTTCCATTGCCGGGGCTGATCTGACAGCTACGTGGTGTCCCACCAGGTCAGTAACTGGGTTATTTTTAGTGGTCTCCACAGTAAATGTTGCAAGATTCAGAATTTCGGATGTGGATTATATGCAATTCTGGTGATCAATCACCAGATTATGCTCAAGATTTATTGTAAATTCCAAGAAACAGCTGAAACACTTGCAAACTGGAGATTCCAGCATAAAAGAATTGGACATTTTGATAAATTCATAGATAGATAGATAGGGCTACAAAATGAGCACACTTGCAAACTGGAGATTCCAGCATAAAAGAATTGGACATTTTGATAAATTCATAGATAGATAGATAGGGCTACAAAATGAGCACACTTGCAAACTGGAGATTCCAGCATAAAAGAATTGGACATTTTGTTAAATTCATAGATAGATAGATAGGGCTACAAAATGAGCGGTGCTACTCTACATCAGTGGATTACAGTTACTGCAGAAAAGAACATATGGGAAGCAGCCTAAGTTACTGCAGACTGCTATAGCGGCTGACAAAGACATCCCAAGGAACCAACTCGTAGCTGCAAAAATCGGTACTGCCGGTTCCCGGCACAGCTGCTCCTTGCTTGTGCAGCAAAAATCTCCGAACAACCGCCAATTCTTGGGCAGAAGAAACTACCTCCTAGCTACCCTTCTAGCAGGTGATGCAGTATCCTCCCCAGTGAGCACCACCAAGCGCTCCGACGGCCATGTCTGGCACTGTGCAGTTGCTCTGGACACCATCAACATTTGACAAGCTCCAGAAGTCCTGCTGGTCTTGATGGTCTCCCTCCATGTTGCCAATGCGCGGCACCACAGTGTTGCTGTCAACCGCAATCGAGCCCCGGAATTCCTCCTGCTCAGCACAGTTACTGCTTTGAACATCGACCCCTATGAAGCTCCAGAGCTCCAGTTCTCCTGCACTCAGCTGCTCCGGTTCCGCCATGCTGCTAGATTGTTGGTCCATCAACTGCGGCACCATGACCTGCTCCTCCTCTGTACTCGGCACCTGCTGCTCCAACTCTTGGCCCTGCTCCGCAACTCCAGGCTCTGCGGATGGGAAGACTAGAGAATCGCTGCTGTTGAGAAGAGGACTCTGCCGGAAGATGTCGTCATTGGTCAGGAGAAGCTGCGAGCGCTCTTCATCTGCAGAAGAGTACACCATTAACTGCGGCATCATGACATGCTCCTCCGCTGTACTCGGCACCTGCTGCTCCAGCTCTTGGCCCTGCTCTGCATTGGCTGTCGCTGCGGACGGGAAGCTCAGATAATCACTGATGTCGAGAAGAGGACTCAGCAGGAAGATGTCATCGGTAGGGACAAGCTGCGAGCGTTCTTCATCTGCAGAAGTGTGCACCATCAACTGCGGCGTCATGACCTGCTGCTCCTCTGTACTCGGCACCTGCTGCTCCAACTCTTGGTACTGCTCTGCATTGGCTGGCGCTGCGGATGGGAAGCCCAGATAATCGCTGATGTCGACACGAGGACTCTGCGGGACGATGTCGTTGGTCAGGACAAGCTGCGAGCGTTCTTCGTCTGCAGAAGCGTACTCCACCATTAACTGCGGCATCATGACCTTCTCCTCTGTAGTGGGCACCTGCTGCTCCAACTCTTGGTACTGCTCTGCGTTGGCTGACGCTGCGGAAGGGAAGCTCAGAAAATTGCTGCTGGCAAGGAGGGGACTCTGCGGTAAGATGTTGTCTTGGGTCGGAACCTGATCAGCAGAAGCGTACACCACCGCGCCGGAGTCAGGATCGAACATCATCCCCCCAGAACAACCACCGGCCGCCGTGGCGACGACGCGCGCACGCTGAGACGACGCCTGTCCAATCTGGCAGTCTTCTTGGTAATCCGGGACGCGCTTTCTCTTCTTCCCGTGGCCGGTGAAGGCGATGTGGCAGATCTTGACTAGCGACGGACATGGCGGCGCGGCGATGGTGTACTCGTGCATCACCCACCCCACGCTGCCGCCATTCTTGCCTTTCCCCATGTGCAGGTTGAGATTACTCTTGCGGCAGCTGATCTTCTCGCCGCCGACGCGCAGGCTCTTCTCCAGGCTGCTCTGAATCTTCCACGACCCGACGCCGCCGTCGCAGCTGCGGTCCTGGCGGGCGCCGGGCTTCTTGGCGTCGCTGGTGCGCACAAGGAAGTAGGCCTCATCCTCGCTCCCCAGGCCGTGGCGCTCGAAGAGATCCCAGGGCAGCGAGCTCCCCGCCGCGTCGTCCTCGATGATGACGCCGGGGTATGGATCTTGGCCGCGGGCGCGGGGCAGCAGGTAGAACTCCACGAGCTCGAGTTCCTTCGGGCGGAACCTGAAGGCGGGAGGCATCCGTTCCAGGATCTTCGACATGGTCGATCGCTCGATCTGGTGACGGGATCTGAGCGAGGAGCGGCGGCGGAAGAGGGACGGGGAAAAGGCGGCGGAAGGGGGACGGGATCTGAGCGAGGAGCGGCGGCGGAAGAGGGACGGGGAAAAGGCGGCGGAAGGGGGACGGGGAAAGGCGCGCTGCCTTCGAAGGCTCCGGGTTTTATAGGCGGGTCGGGGGTTTTGGGAGGACTGTCGGAATGGAATTGATGTTTCGGATATGCCTGACGTCACTTGCAGGTTCGATGCCAGTTTGCACGCCAGATGTCACTTGCACGCCAGATGTCACTCCAATGCCAGTTGTCACACTGTATTTTTAATGAAAAACCAGCCACTTTGCTTGGATGGGCCGCGGGGTTCAGGATTGTCGAAGGTGGATGGAGACCAAAATTTTTAGATGGAAAGTTTTGAGGCTTCCGAACATTCAAAGTTTTAGAGGTTCAATTTGTGCTCAATTTAAAGGAGACTCCCACGGTATTCGAGCTCCGGTCGTCTTCCTCAACTCTGACAAGCCGGTGAGGTTCGGAATTAGGGGGTTTAGGGTTAGGGATTTGGAATTTTAGGGTTGGGCACCGGTGTTGTGGCCTTAGAGGGAGAGTCGTTGGTGGTAGGCTAACTCGGTGGAGGTTGGTGGGCGGAGTGGCAAGGCGGAGGCCGCCTGCCACGGGAGGTGGAGGAGGCCAATTGGATGGTATCGGGTCGGGAGCATCGTGAGTCGAGAGTTAGCGTGGGACGGTGAGTCGAGAGGTTAGCGTGGGACGGTGGCTAGCGGCGGCTAACCGTGGGGAGCTGCTGGAGATGGAGAGGGGGGAGGCTGGGGTGTCACACCATGTCCCGAGCTTGTTTTCATGGCAGCTGGACTCCATCCGATGGAAGCTAGGAGAACAGAACACGCGGACCATTGGATCTCAATCGTGTGGCTGAAAAAAATCTTGTGTTAATGATCCCTAAAACACTCGAGTAGTAGGTAGACAACCCCAAATTTTACTATTGAAGAAGTTGAAGATGAGTTATATAATAAGATAATTTATTAGGTAACAAATGGATCGTATATGTTTTGTTTGGTAAAATTTTTACTTTTATTTCACGACGTTATGGGTGTATCTCTGGTACCTATGATTGGGTTTCTTGAACCAGATTTTAAAAATCTGTCTACTTTTTCTTATCCGTAATGCCACTCCCTTCCTCCTGTGTTAGTCAAATCTTTTTTGTTGCTCCCACTTTTAACTTATATAGACAAAAAGAAAAGGATGATGCTATTTGGATAAGCAAATAGATTAGCTTTCCGTTTTTAGTAATAAACCTCACGCACGTAGCTGTGGCTGTCGCTGCAGGCAGCATGTCTTCAACTTTCCACCTGCCCACTGCCTATCCCAATGCAATCCAGAAAAAAACAACTATTCCACAGAGGTGCCCATAATTTGCTCAGAAAAATTCTGAAACTGCACGAATGCAAATCTGCACATAAACTGCACGTCATTCTGATCATGCAACATCTCAGCAAATTCTTTGGCAGCCCTATCTATACTTCAAACTATTTTGCTTTTACTTTTCTGTACAAAAGCAACCTGATATGGTGTCCTCAAACAATACCCATTACAATTTCAAGTATTTGCTTTCTCTGTGCACAACCATATGACCTGCCAATGCAACGATCACAACGAACTTGGGTCTTTGCAAACAATTAATTCTAATCTGCACAATGGTATGATGTGTGTTTGCCTTACTGTAGCAAATGAGCCAAAATTTACCTTCTTTGAGCTTAAGTGAAGTCATTAGAGCTTAATGGAACCAATGAACAGCCTTGCACCCAAGTAAAATGACCCCTTTTGCCCCTCACGAGCTAAACATGTGTTTAAGCCATAACTCAATTTTTTTCTTAAGAACTTAAAAATCTGCCTAACTAAGAGTTGTATAACTCATAAATTCTAACAACTTTTGTAATTAGCTTTTTGCTTGAAACTGATCAGAAAAGGGTCAAAATATCGAATTACAAATCTGGGCCGAAAGGTGCAGATCAAATAAAGTCAGAACTTTGGAGCCCTTTTTCTCACATTTTCGAATGTATGCTCATGACAAACCTTTTATGAAAGTTTTAGTGCTACGAGTCCTTAACAACTTTGATTTTTGAGCATAGGCCAAAATCTGCACAGAAGGTTTTCAAAAACGAGGTCAAACGCAGCTAAAATGGTCAACACTGTCAAAAATGGCTGAAGTGTTCAAGTCTGAAAGTTTCGGATTTTGCCAAACTTTGAAGCGTTTTATCTTCAATTCAGCTTCGAATTTGAAATCAAGACAATTACAAGAATTGAACTTAGATCCTAGGCCTACAACTTTTGTAAAGGGAGTAGGGGTTGTGCAGTTCAAAAATCTGGAGAAGATCGCGCTCGAAGATTGCCCTATCGTCCGATCCCGCAAATCCCGCACCAGAGCTCACGCCGAGCACGCGTGCGCCGCGCTCCCCTCGCCGGCCGCCCCGTGGCACGTGCTCCTCATCGCTGCCCCGTCGAGTTGCCCCCTGCCGCTGCTCTATCCGCACGCGCCCTGCGACGCTCTGGCACGCCACCGCCGCCATGCCCGCCAACGCACGCCCGAGACAAGACGCAACAGCTCCTCGGCCTCGCCTGCAGCGCCCTGATGGAGCCGTTCACCCGTGCACGCCTGCTTCGCCTGCAGCGCCCGCCTGCAAGTGCACCCACCAAGTCACCTCCCATGTCCGCCAATGGCGCCCGCCGTGGCCGATCCACCCCGCAGCAGCGTACTAGCGCCCCATCCTCCAAACCACCCTCCTCAAGTATCCTGCCTCCTTTCCAAGCCCCAGTGCCCTCCAACAGAAAGTTCTTGCCCCAAACCGGCAGCTCGAGAGGTTCCCGTTCCCCGATGAAATCTGGCCAGCTCCCTCCGCCTCTGTCTAATAGCCCACGCCTGAGGCTCCTCCACTTCCTCAGCCACACCCTCGGACACTCCTCGTCGCCTGCCATCCACCCCATCGCCCGGAATCCCACTTTCCCCAACTCCAGGAACTCCACCCGCCACCCCCACTGCCTCACCGCGGAACACCATCTTCCAGTCATCCTCGTCGACAACCAACCACTCAAACGGAACCGCGGTAAGACACTGATCATCATGCTCGCGCTCGATTTCCTCTGGGGTCAACTTTCCGCGCTCGTTCCCGCTCATGTCGACGGCGTTCCTCGCCGCCCGCGGAGCCCCTTCTGCGCCGCCCCGATCCGCGTCTCTGGACCTGCTTCTGGGAGCCGTTGGCCCTGCTGCGCAGCCCCTCCTCGCCCCCAAGCCGCCCCGCTGCCCTCCCCCTACCGCCGCTGGCCCAATCCCGAACGCCGGCCAAGCCTGTCTGTTTTGCTGTGCTGTGCGTTCTGTTCCAGAGGAAGAAGAAGGCCAGGGGTCTAGTTGCGAGTGGAAAAGAAAGTCAGGGGGTTATGGGGAAAATCGTGGGATTTATGTTTGAGGTGGGTTTTTGTCCAGGGGTGTAGGCGCAAGATCCAGGGGCCTCTACGCATTTAACCCATAGACTGGAGGGCTAGATTGGAAGATTGCCTCGGTTTTCTTTTTTTTTTCCTAGATCTAAAAAGGCTGAAAGTTTAAAAAGGCATAGAAAAGTGTAGAAAAATGCTAAAAATGCAAGATAAATTTTGTTAGACTCAATATTCTGTGTAGTTTCACATAAAAATAAGTTTACACATGTCTCTGTTAGAATTAATGTTATATGATTTAATCCTTGTTTAAGCTAGTTTAAATCATAGCAAATCACAGAAAAATGCTAAAAAGGTAAATCCAACTCTCAAGTGTTTGTTTCAGAGAATAAAAGCTTAGAAAAATGGTTTAGAGCCTAGCTTAGACATTTAAGTTACTGTTTTAGTTTATTAATTGAAATCTACGGGTAGATTTTTCTTTTTGCATAATGATAAATCCAGAGATGATAAAAATATGAAACCACTTGGAATAATTCAGGAATGAGGTGTAGTTCACAGGAAAATTATGAGACTTGGTTTGAAAGTTAATGAAAACCTCTTTCCTTTTTAGAGAAAGATAAAAAGGAATAATATATGAAATGCCTTTCAGACTCTTGGTTTTGCATGTTGAATCATTTGCACCTGCATTTCATGTAGAAGTTAACATCGCCGACGGTTTTGCATGTTGTTTTGATTATGCATTTACGTTTATAGGAATTGATTGAAACCATAGATGCATGAATATAGTGCCCCTTGATCTGAACACTAGTATAAGAAGTCGAGTAGTTGCAATGCTAAATAGGACTCGGTAAAAGTCAAGTGATTTCCTGTCACTCGCGAGTTATAGGAGTTGAATGATTTTCTTTTTGTTGCAACTATAAGGATGATGGACGGGGCCGGGCTTATGTTGGTACTCGGTGGTTTGCCCCGTCTGTCTACTTGAAATTGGACTAAGGTCGAAAGGTGATGGTGTTCGTGATCAAGTGTTTGAAAGTACTAATCTCATACCTAGTATGGGATGGGGAAGCCTAGTACCTGATTGAACTGGGACGTGGCTTATACCCCTGCTGTCCTTGGAACGTCGTTCCCATGGTGCATCATGTGGGTGCAATGGCGGTCATAGTACGGTAGAGACCGGGACTGTGGAGCATTGCATGCCAAAGGAAGTTTGGACCTGACACGTACCTAGGGATCGATGGGGACGGCTGACAAGTGAAGCGACCCTTCGTGGTGCGCGGATGTCGTGGGATTAGGTTCGCCATGCATGGTTAATAAATTCGAATCGATTCGTCTGCCTCTCACAGTGTGGGACTACTTGATCGCTATGCTACACTGAGTAAGAATGAAAGATGATGATGATATAATATTGTTACTTGTTATTAATTGCTTGGAAAACTATGCTTGTTTAGTATAGTTGCTAACTTAGAATGATAAACAACAGTAGAACTGGTGGCTAAAATGTTGAAAGTAAGGACCTACACTAGTCGCTTTTGGCAAAACAAAACCCAGAGCCAAAAAGCTTACATGTCTAGGTGTTAGTGGATTAGTACCACAGGTCGGTTAAGTCTTGTTGAGCATAGTTGCTCAGCCTTGTTTGTGGCACCTCTTTTCAGGTGAGGATGATGTTTCTGAGTTCGCTGCTAGTTCTGCTTGGTCTACCCAGCTCCCTCCGGGTTGGACGGTCGAGTGGGATCCCTCCTTGGACGGCGAGGACAGGGGTCAGTGATGTCATGATCGGCTTCTTCATGATATCGTGCATCGACGTTTAGTTTCTGTGCATTTTATTTCTGTTGCTTGAACACTCTACAAACTATGTTTGAATTTCTGAACTTTATGTTGTAATAAATCGATGCACTTTGTTTAATCTGGATGGACTGTTGTAATCTCTGTAACCACTCACCATCGTGTGAGTTTTGCTTTCTCGATCCTGCGTTACGTGGTTTTATCGGAGGAAATCCGACGGACGACCAAGTTGACTTGTTTAAAGTACATGATCGCGTTTAGGCGACTTAAGTGTGCTTTAGCCAAGTTAATTTAGGCGGTTCCGCCACAGCTGGTACCAGAGCTTGAAAGCATGACAGAGAAAACAACAGACTTTAAATACCTTTTCTAAAATAAAACTTGCAAGAAATTAGTTTGAACATTTCGTACGATCGTTAAGGATGAACTTAGTACGAGAAGCCCTAGGGGAATTTTTGGGTTATTTAAGGTGGCTATTAGCTATTGGTTATTTTACTGACTTCCAGCACTTTCGCCCACGTGTATTATACGTGCGCAGAGTTCCGCATCGTGAGTATGCGAGGGGTGATAGGAAGTTCTATTCAAAAGAACCTATCATCGCGGTTGTTTTTGCCCATGTTTATTATACGTGCGTAAGGTTCCGTATGATGATTCATGCGAAGGGTGGTATGGTTCGATTCCAACGAGCCTATCATCACGGTTGTTCGCCCACGTTTATGATACGTGCGCATGATTCCGCATCACGAGTATGCGAAGGGTTATATGGTCCTATTCGAAGGGGCCTATTTCCACGGTTGTTGCGCTGTCCATGCAGCGTTAAATGCATGGGTGCCATTTCTATAGTGAATGGTAATGAATGGGGACGCTTTCGTGAGTGCTGGCACGAAAGGTTCATGTGGTATTGTGTTTTTCTGCAGGTACACTAACCACGTTCGCATAGGAAAACGATATTAGAAACCCGACTAGATACTATAGGGAGCGATGTAATTGTTGCCTTGCCACCGGCACTAATCACGTAAGTCCAATTTTTGGCAATTATTTTGGTTGAGAGGACGATGTAGGTCGTGCATGCATCATGAACTAAAATCCGTGAAACCGAACCATTAAATCGACCTTGCTCATGCGTTTTAAGTTTTTTTTTTCCGCGTTAAGGATTTTCTAGCTGCCCTTTTCAGCATGGTGTCTTATCAAAATCTTTTGGGTTGTTTCCATGTGTTATCTACAGAAACTTTATATAAGAAAAGTGTGTAAAAACGTTTTATTATGCCACTGGTAAAATTTGGTAATTTCTCCCAAAGGATCTGCGAGCAATGACAAAAATTTGTAACTCCTTATTTCCTGGAAATACAGTTTGTGCACCTGTTATAGTCTTCCTGTTTCGACTCCCTTAAGGACATTTTCTGCTAGGCACTGCTTAAGAAAAGTTGTAGAGCACTGTTTGAAGAACCTTGTGGTAAATATTCAGCTTATTTATATCTCTGGTTTGGGAGTTATGCTCAGTTTATTGCCACACTGTCCCTGAAAATTCCAGCATGTGCCACCTGCCAAAGATCTGAGTATATCACCCTGTTAGGATCTGTTTTCACTCCACTTGTGAATACCAAACTTGTTACCAATTATCAGAAGGGAATGTTGGTAAAATTTGGGAATTTTTGGATGAGTACTTGTTGAGTTATGAGCTTTTTCTCTAGCCTACCAGAATCTGTTTTCATCCTGAGTTTTAATCTCACGTTTCTTTTATCACTCCTTGGTTCCAGATGGCCGCTCCTGGGCACGTGATGCGTGGCACGGATGGCACCTCCCACTCCACGTGCCTACACTTCGAGGGTTTTCCCGCTATCTTGTGGGACACCTTGAGGTGGTTTGGGTACCAGTCGCTGCCTCTTTACGCGGGACGCGAGTACCTGGAGCACGGGGTGCAAAGGTGCAGCGTGCGTGTGGTCGTACCTCCACCCCCAGTGCAGCCACAGTGGCCCCAGCTTGAGGTTTCGACATATGGTCATACCCTCGAGGATACTTGGGAGTCCGCTGCCCTGCAGGCCCTCACTCAGTTCTGCAGACTACACCCTTTCGAGGTCCTTTTGGATCCGATTGGCTTGTTCCCCGCTAGGGACAGGCTGGACGCAGACTGGCTTGATAGGGTGAACAACATGGAGGTGTTGGTCACCTCACACCCGCAGGTCACCCTCTCCACCGCAACGCGTTGTATGAATGCGTTGTACCGACTGGTCGAGCTCCAGGGGAGAGCTATGGCTGTCTTGGCTCGGATAGCTGTGGACACCCAGGAGCATCTCAATACCACCAAGAAAGATTTGGTGGAACAGTCGTACCAGCTCATCCAGAGGGGTATACGGATCTCTGACATGGAGACCCGGATCACCGAGCTAGAGGAGGAGGTGACAGATATGGAGCACGATATGGTATTGCTTGCAGAGGAGAAGCTAGAGGTTGAGATGGAGCTAGCTGTTGCTAATGCGCACTTGGATGAGCACCACGCCGAGCTCAATGCCATCCATGCGCAGGAGCAGCAGGGGGAGAATGACCCGATGGAGGAGGAGGAGGAGGAGGAAGACCCCGAGGAGATCGAGGGTGTCTCGAGCATGGACTTCGAGGGCGTTCAGTCTCCGCCCCGAGTTGGTGACGCCCCTTCTCCGGCGCACAGCGCTTCCTCCGTGGGCAACTTAGATGACTTCTAAGTTTTTGTTGTAGCGAGTTGGTCTTCTGTTGTTACTCCTCGGCAACCTATATTTTGGATGGCGATGTAATAGGTTAGCCTCGAGTTGAGTACCCTTGCTGCCATAGACTTGTTATGTATGCATGGACATGCTTTTGTCATGACTGGCGATGTAACCGAAAACTTGGCAGAAATATAGTTGCTGTTTGGTCTCAGTTTTAACCCTATCTCCACTCACTTTTGAACTGATATTTAAATACCAAAGTTGTGCAAAAACTTGTGTTCTAATCGCTCGTAAAATTTCAGCTCCTTTCGATCTGTTAAACTCGTGTTAGAAGCCAAAACTTCACCGCTCAGATTGCTGAAAAACAGCCGGACAACGACTCACTCAGCTCACTTTTCGATCTCTTTATCTTATGTTTTGGTCAGCGAGCGTAATACAAAAGTTGTGGCATATGAAATGCGCTAACTACTGACCAAAGATGATAAACAATGTGCATACAGAAGAAGAGATATGCACCTACTCAATAAAAGGATCTTATTGTTGTTTTTCTCAGGATCCGCAAGATTTATGTTTATGATCCCGCACATAATTTTTCCTTGTTTTTAAGCAAGCTTTCGAATTATGTGACTAATGGAAAGATACCCTCTTGCAGATGGTGCGCACTGCGCGCTTAAGCTCGATCCCAAGTGGTAGCGAGGATAATCGAGCACCTCCGCCGCCACCGCCTCCCCCGCCTTCGCTAGAGGCGATCTTGGCTGCACAGACAGAGCTCTTGCGACACATCGTCCAAGGGCAGCAACAGCAGCCTCAGGGAGGAAGGGGTCATCAGCAGCCCCAGATCGTTCGTTACGAGGATTTCTTGGGGACCCAGCCCCCGCTCTTCCACAAGACTGAGGATCCTCTCGATGCTAATGCATGGATTCACATTCTGGAATCCAAGTTCGAGCTTCTCACTACGCCTTGCACCGATGACAACAAGGCACGGTTCGCAGCCCAGCAGCTGCGTGGTTCTGCCCGCCTCTGGTGGGACCACTACCACGCCATGCTGCCGGCTGACCACATCGTCAGCTGGGACGAGTTCAAGACCGCTTTCAGAGGCCATCATATCCCTGAGGGCCTAATGGAGCGCAAGCTCAATGAGTTCCTGGCTCTCACCCAGGGAAGTCGCGACGTCCTGCATTACGCGCAGTCCTTCAACGACCTATGCCGCTATGCCAGCTATCACGCGGATACGGATGAGAAGAAGCGGGATCGGTTCCGCAGGGGCTTGAGTCTCGAACTCAAGGAAAGGCTGAACCCCATCAAAGTGGATACCTACAATGAGCTGGTGAATCAGGCCATTTCCCAGGAAGACTGCATGAAGGCCCTCAAGGCCGACCTGAAGCGGAAAGCTCCCATGATATCACCTAGCCCGCCTGCTCGGAAATTCAGGATGGTTCCCCCTTCAGCACCTCGCAGGCCCGCGCAGCCTGGGAGATGGGTTGCTCGCCCTCCACCACTGGCAGCACCTCGTTTCCCCGGTTTCCAGCCGCAGGCACCTCAGCGCAACCTTCCACCGCCGCCGCGCCCTGCAAATGGTAACCGCTGCTTCACCTGCGGCAACGTTGGACACTTTGCTAAGGACTGCCCCAGAAACAAGAATCAACGCCCCGGTCAGAGCAATGCAATGGTGAACAAGGGAAAGAAGCCCAAAGTACAAGTTCGTCATGGCAGGCTAAACTTCACCAATGTGGCAGAACTCCCAGAAGGCGCACCGGTGATGACGGGTACATTCCTTATTCATAATCAACCAGTTTTGATTTTATTTGATTCCGGAGCATCTCATAGTTTCATCGGAAGTAAAACTGGTGCTAGATGTGGGTTAAGGTTCTGTCACACCAAAGGGTCGTATATGATCTCTACCCCGGGTGGGAAAATAGCCTCAGATCAAATGAACCTCAATGTACCTATCAAGTTAGGAAGAACCCTCTTTAAGGAAAATCTTATTATTCTCGGTCTAGAGGGAATAGATATTATCTTGGGTATGGATTGGATGACTCAACACCGAGTAATGCTAGATATCTCCGCCCGAGCTGTCCACATAGACTCACCACTGTATGGCACCTCCACTATCCACTTACCCCACCGAGAGTGCGTAAACTCCTGTGCTTATCCCGTGGTTGAAGCCCAACTGGAAGATATCCCCATTGTTTGTGAGTATCCAGATGTATTCCCGGATGACCTGCCAGGCATGCCACCTGACAGGGATATTGAGTTTGCTATTGAGTTGCAACCAGGCACGGCACCAATATCCAAGAGGCCGTATCGAATGCCACCCGCAGAGCTGGCAGAACTGAAAACCCAATTACATGAACTGTTGGAAAAGGGTTTCATTCGCCCAAGTACGTCACCTTGGGGCTGTCCAGCACTGTTTGTGAAGAAGAAGGACGAGAGTCTACGCATCTGTGTGGACTACCGCCCTCTCAATGCGGTGACGATTAAGAATAAATATCCATTGCCCCGCATTGATGTCCTATTTGATCAGTTAGCTGGAGCCAGAGTATTCTCCAAGATAGACCTTCGCTCAGGCTATCATCAGATCAAGATCCGACCGTGTGACATTCCCAAAACGGCTTTCTCCACACGGTATGGACTCTACGAGTATCTAGTTATGTCGTTTGGGCTTACTAATGCACCTGCTTATTTCATGTATCTCATGAATTCGGTGTTTATGCCCGAGCTGGACAAATTCATCGTGGTATTCATTGATGACATCCTAGTGTACTCGAAGAATGAGAAGGAACATGCCGAGCATCTTCACATTGTTCTTCAACGCTTGAGAGATCATCAGCTGTACGCGAAGTTCTCCAAGTGTGAGTTCTGGTTGGAGAATGTTAAATTCTTGGGACACACTATTTCTCGAGATGGCATTGCAGTCGACCCCAGCAAAGTGCAAGAGGTCATGGACTGGAAGCCACCCACTTCGGTTCATCAAATTCGAAGCTTTCTTGGTCTAGCAGGCTACTATCGGCGATTCATTCCGGATTTCTCAAAAATAGCTAAGCCTATGACTGAGTTATTGAAGAAAGGAGTCAAATTCACATGGAGTGATAAATGTGAAGAAGCTTTCCACACCTTGAGAAGACTTTTAACCTCTGCCCCAGTCCTAGCTCAACCTGACACTACTAAGCCATTTGACGTGTATTGTGACGCCTCCGGCACTGGACTTGGGTGTGTTCTCATGCAAGACAACCGAGCCATTGCCTACGCCTCACGAGCGTTACGGCCGCATGAGCTGAATTACCCGACACATGATCTTGAATTGGCAGCCGTGATTCATGCCTTGAAGATGTGGAGACACTATCTTATGGGCACTCACTGCAATGTCTACACTGATCACAAGAGCCTCAAGTATATCTTTACTCAAGTGGATCTTAACATGCGTCAGAGAAGGTGGTTGGAATTAATTAAGGATTATGATTTGGAAGTGCATTATCACCCCGGCAAAGCAAATGTAGTTGCCGATGCTCTCAGTCGCAAGGCCCATTGCAATTGTTTGTCAGCAACTAACTTCGCAGAAACCATATGTCATGAGATGGGAAAACTTAGTTTGGAAATTATTTCCCATGGCACCTTAGGTCATGTTTCCATTGAATCTACCTTAGAGGACCAAATTGGGCTGATACAATTAGAAGATGAGGAAATAAAGCTAATTAAGGAGAAAGTTGCACAGAGAGATGAGGGGTATAAACATTTCCGACAAGATGAGAAGGGAATAGTGTACTATAAGAACCGACTTGTTGTCCCATCTAACCCCGACCTTAGGAAGCAAATCCTGGATGAAGCACATCTCTCCAAGTTCTCGATTCATCCTGGCAGCAATAAGATGTATCATGACCTCCGTCAAACATTTTGGTGGAGTGGAATGAAACCGGAAATTGCACGCTATGTCTCGGAATGCGACACGTGTCAACGTATCAAGGCAAGCCACTTGAAGGTAGCAGGTACCTTGCAACCGCTACCTATTCCATCTTGGAAATGGGAAGATATCAGCATGGATTTCATTGTGGGATTACCCGTTACCTCTCAGCGCCATGATTCTATCTGGATTATAGTGGACCGTCTTACCAAGACGGCACATTTCCTTCCTGTTCACACTACCTACACCGCTCGGAAATATGCAGAATTGTATCTTGACCGTATTGTGTCCCTACATGGTGTGCCGAAGACAATCATCTCTGATCGAGGAGTTCAATTCATCGCACGCTTTTGGGAACAACTACAGTCCGCACTTGGCACTAAGCTAATCCGTAGCTCAACATATCACCCTCAGACTGATGGCCAAACAGAAAGGGTGAATCAAATTCTAGAAGACATGCTACGTGCTTGCGTCATACATTATGACAAGAATTGGGATAAATGTTTGCCATTAGCGGAATTTTCCTATAACAATAGCTACCAGGCTAGCTTGAAAATGGCACCATTTGAAGCCCTATATGGTCGAAGGTGTCGAACACCTTTAAATTGGTCACAAGCAGGAGAAAGACAAACCTACGGGCCTGATCTAGTAGTTGAAGCCGAAGAGCAAGTTAAAATAATTCAGGCAAATCTTAAAGCCACCCAATCACGACAGAAAAGCTATTTTGACAAAAGGAGAAGGCCCTTACAGTTTGACATTGGTGATCATGTATACCTCCGAGTCTCACCGACTAAGGGTGTACAACGGTTTGGGATCAAAGGAAAATTGGCTCCCCGATACATTGGTCCCTATGAGATCGTGGAAATATGCGGACCAGTCGCATATAGAGTTAAACTCCCTAACAGACTTTCAGCTATACACAACATATTCCACGTATCGCAGCTCAAGAAGTGTGTACGAGTTCCCACGGCAATTATTGAGCAAGAAGAGGTATCGATAGACCCGGATCTTTCCTATGTGGAGTACCCAATCACGATTGTTGATCACAAGGAAAGGAAGACCCGGAACAAAATAATGAGGATGTTCAAAGTTCAGTGGAGTCATCACACAGAAGCCGAAGCCACATGGGAAACGGAGGAGTATCTTAATACCCACTTCCGCGGATTTCTTTTCGATCAGGGAGGTATGATACCCAAGCCACACTAGTTCTTTTTCTTTCACTCGAATCTCGGGGCGAGATTCCTTTAAGGGGGGTAGGTTGTAGCAAATGAGCCAAAATTTACCTTCTTTGAGCTTAAGTGAAGTCATTAGAGCTTAATGGAACCAATGAACAGCCTTGCACCCAAGTAAAATGACCCCTTTTGCCCCTCACGAGCTAAACATGTGTTTAAGCCATAACTCAATTTTTTTCTTAAGAACTTAAAAATCTGCCTAACTAAGAGTTGTATAACTCATAAATTCTAACAACTTTTGTAATTAGCTTTTTGCTTGAAACTGATCAGAAAAGGGTCAAAATATCGAATTACAAATCTGGGCCGAAAGGTGCAGATCAAATAAAGTCAGAACTTTGGAGCCCTTTTTCTCACATTTTCGAATGTATGCTCATGACAAACCTTTTATGAAAGTTTTAGTGCTACGAGTCCTTAACAACTTTGATTTTTGAGCATAGGCCAAAATCTGCACAGAAGGTTTTCAAAAACGAGGTCAAACGCAGCTAAAATGGTCAACACTGTCAAAAATGGCTGAAGTGTTCAAGTCTGAAAGTTTCGGATTTTGCCAAACTTTGAAGCGTTTTATCTTCAATTCAGCTTCGAATTTGAAATCAAGACAATTACAAGAATTGAACTTAGATCCTAGGCCTACAACTTTTGTAAAGGGAGTAGGGGTTGTGCAGTTCAAAAATCTGGAGAAGATCGCGCTCGAAGATTGCCCTATCGTCCGATCCCACAAATCCCGCACCAGAGCTCACGCCGAGCACGCGTGCGCCGCGCTCCCCTCGCCGGCCGCCCCGTGGCACGTGCTCCTCATCGCTGCCCCGTCGAGTTGCCCCCTGCCGCTGCTCTATCCGCACGCGCCCTGCGACGCTCTGGCACGCCACCGCCGCCATGCCCGCCAACGCACGCCCGAGACAAGACGCAACAGCTCCTCGGCCTCGCCTGCAGCGCCCTGATGGAGCCGTTCACCCGTGCACGCCTGCTTCGCCTGCAGCGCCCGCCTGCAAGTGCACCCACCAAGTCACCTCCCATGTCCGCCAATGGCGCCCGCCATGGCCGATCCACCCCGCAGCAGCGTACTAGCGCCCCATCCTCCAAACCACCCTCCTCAAGTATCCTGCCTCCTTTCCAAGCCCCAGTGCCCTCCAACAGAAAGTTCTTGCCCCAAACCGGCAGCTCGAGAGGTTCCCGTTCCCCGATGAAATCTGGCCAGCTCCCTCCGCCTCTGTCTAATAGCCCACGCCTGAGGCTCCTCCACTTCCTCAGCCACACCCTCGGACACTCCTCGTCGCCTGCCATCCACCCCATCGCCCGGAATCCCACTTTCCCCAACTCCAGGAACTCCACCCGCCACCCCCACTGCCTCACCGCGGAACACCATCTTCCAGTCATCCTCGTCGTCAACCAACCACTCAAACGGAACCGCGGTAAGACACTGATCATCATGCTCGCGCTCGATTTCCTCTGGGGTCAACTTTCCGCGCTCGTTCCCGCTCATGTCGACGGCGTTCCTCGCCGCCCGTGGAGCCCCTTCTGCGCCGCCCCGATCCGCGTCTCTGGACCTGCTTCTGGGAGCCGTTGGCCCTGCTGCGCAGCCCCTCCTCGCCCCCAAGCCGCCCCGCTGCCCTCCCCCTACCGCCGCTGGCCCAATCCCGAACGCCGGCCAAGCCTGTCTGTTTTGCTGTGCTGTGCGTTCTGTTCCAGAGGAAGAAGAAGGCCAGGGGTCTAGTTGCGAGTGGAAAAGAAAGTCAGGGGGTTATGGGGAAAATCGTGGGATTTATGTTTGAGGTGGGTTTTTGTCTAGGGGTGTAGGCGCAAGATCCAGGGGCCTCTACGCATTTAACCCATACACTGGAGGGCTAGATTGGAAGATTGCCTCGGTTTTCTTTTTTTTTCCTAGATCTAAAAAGGCTGAAAGTTTAAAAAGGCATAGAAAAGTGTAGAAAAATGCTAAAAATGCAAGATAAATTTTGTTAGACTCAATATTCTGTGTAGTTTCACATAAAAATAAGTTTACACATGTCTCTGTTAGAATTAATGTTATATGATTTAATCCTTGTTTAAGCTAGTTTAAATCATAGCAAATCACAGAAAAATGCTAAAAAGGTAAATCCAACTCTCAAGTGTTTGTTTCAGAGAATAAAAGCTTAGAAAAATGGTTTAGAGCCTAGCTTAGACATTTAAGTTACTGTTTTAGTTTATTAATTGAAATCTACGGGTAGATTTTTCTTTTTGCATAATGATAAATCCAGAGATGATAAAAATATGAAACCACTTGGAATAATTCAGGAATGAGGTGTAGTTCACAGGAAAATTATGAGACTTGGTTTGAAAGTTAATGAAAACCTCTTTCCTTTTTAGAGAAAGATAAAAAGGAATAATATATGAAATGCCTTTCAGACTCTTGGTTTTGCATGTTGAATCATTTGCACCTGCATTTCATGTAGAAGTTAACATCGCCGACGGTACATACGAGCTGCACCCGACGCCCGAAGAGGAAGCTGTAGCGGATCTACACCACGCCGAAGTCGAGCCCGTGCTAGAGCAAGCCGAGGACCAGTTCGCTAACTCCGAGTGTGAAGGCAAGCCCCGGAGCATAAATTCCTATGTTTAAATACTTGCAATATATTGGTTGTTTTGATTATGCATTTACGTTTATAGGAATTGATTGAAACCATAGATGCATGAATATAGTGCCCCTTGATCTGAACACTAGTATAAGAAGTCGAGTAGTTGCAATGCTAAATAGGACTCGGTAAAAGTCGAGTGATTTCCTGTCACTCGCGAGTTATAGGAGTTGAATGATTTTCTTTTTGTTGCAACTATAAGGATGATGGACGGGGCCGGGCTTATGTTGGTACTCGGTGGTTTGCCCCGTCTGTCTACTTGAAATTGGACTAAGGTCGAAAGGTGATGGTGTTCGTGATCAAGTGTTTGAAAGTACTAATCTCATACCTAGTATGGGATGGGGAAGCCTAGTACCTGATTGAACTGGGACGTGGCTTATACCCCTGCTGTCCTTGGAACGTCGTTCCCATGGTGCATCATGTGGGTGCAATGGCGGTCATAGTACGGTAGAGACCGGGACTGTGGAGCATTGCATGCCAAAGGAAGTTTGGACCTGACACGTACCTAGGGATCGATGGGGACGGCTGACAAGTGAAGCGACCCTTCGTGGTGCGCGGATGTCGTGGGATTAGGTTCACCATGCATGGTTAATAAATTCGAATCGATTCGTCTGCCTCTCACAGTGTGGGACTACTTGATCGCTATGCTACACTGAGTAAGAATGAAAGATGATGATGATATAATATTGTTACTTGTTATTAATTGCTTGGAAAACTATGCTTGTTTAGTATAGTTGCTAACTTAGAATGATAAACAACAGTAGAACTGGTGGCTAAAATGTTGAAAGTAAGGACCTACACTAGTCGCTTTTGGCAAAACAAAACTCAGAGCCAAAAAGCTTACATGTCTAGGTGTTAGTGGATTAGTACCACAGGTCGGTTAAGTCTTGTTGAGCATAGTTGCTCAGCCTTGTTTGTGGCACCTCTTTTCAGGTGAGGATGATGTTTCTGAGTTCGCTGCTAGTTCTGCTTGGTCTACCCAGCTCCCTCCGGGTTGGACGGTCGAGTGGGATCCCTCCTCGGACGGCGAGGACAGGGGTCAGTGATGTCATGATCGGCTTCTTCATGATATCGTGCATCGACGTTTAGTTTCTGTGCATTTTATTTCTGTTGCTTGAACACTCTACAAACTATGTTTGAATTTCTGAACTTTATGTTGTAATAAATCGATGCACTTTGTTTAATCTGGATGGACTGTTGTAATCTCTGTAACCACTCACCATCGTGTGAGTTTTGCTTTCTCGATCCTGCGTTACGTGGTTTTATCGGAGGAAATCCGACGGACGACCAAGTTGACTTGTTTAAAGTACATGATCGCGTTTAGGCGACTTAAGTGTGCTTTAGCCAAGTTAATTTAGGCGGTTCCACCACAGCTGGTACCAGAGCTTGAAAGCATGACAGAGAAAACAACAGACTTTAAATACCTTTTCTAAAATAAAACTTGCAAGAAATTAGTTTGAACATTTCGTACGATCGTTAAGGATGAACTTAGTACGAGAAGCCCTAGGGGAATTTTTGGGTTATTTAAGGTGGCTATTAGCTATTGGTTATTTTACTGACTTCCAGCACTTTCGCCCACGTGTATTATACGTGCGCAGAGTTCCGCATCGTGAGTATGCGAGGGGTGATAGGAAGTTCTATTCAAAAGAACCTATCATCGCGGTTGTTTTTGCCCATGTTTATTATACGTGCGTAAGGTTCCGTATGATGATTCATGCGAAGGGTGGTATGGTTCGATTCCAACGAGCCTATCATCACGGTTGTTCGCCCACGTTTATGATACGTGCGCATGATTCCGCATCACGAGTATGCGAAGGGTTATATGGTCCTATTCGAAGGGGCCTATTTCCACGGTTGTTGCGCTGTCCATGCAGCGTTAAACGCATGGGTGCCATTTCTATAGTGAATGGTAATGAATGGGGACGCTTTCGTGAGTGCTGGCACGAAAGGTTCATGTGGTATTGTGTTTTTCTGCAGGTACACTAACCACGTTCGCATAGGAAAACGATATTAGAAACCCGACTAGATACTATAGGGAGCGATGTAATTGTTGCCTTGCCACCGGCACTAATCACGTAAGTCCAATTTTTGGCAATTATTTTGGTTGAGAGGACGATGTAGGTCGTGCATGCATCATGAACTAAAATCCGTGAAACCGAACCATTAAATCGACCTTGCTCATGCGTTTTAAGTTTTTTTTTTCCGCGTTAAGGATTTTCTAGCTGCCCTTTTCAGCATGGTGTCTTATCAAAATCTTTTGGGTTGTTTCCATGTGTTATCTACAGAAACTTTATATAAGAAAAGTGTGTAAAAACGTTTTATTATGCCACTGGTAAAATTTGGTAATTTCTCCCAAAGGATCTGCGAGCAATGACAAAAATTTGTAACTCCTTATTTCCTGGAAATACAGTTTGTGCACCTGTTATAGTCTTCCTGTTTCGACTCCCTTAAGGACATTTTCTGCTAGGCACTGCTTAAGAAAAGTTGTAGAGCACTGTTTGAAGAACCTTGTGGTAAATATTCAGCTTATTTATATCTCTGGTTTGGGAGTTATGCTCAGTTTATTGCCACACTGTCCCTGAAAATTCCAGCATGTGCCACCTGCCAAAGATCTGAGTATATCACCCTGTTAGGATCTGTTTTCACTCCACTTGTGAATACCAAACTTGTTACCAATTATCAGAAGGGAATGTTGGTAAAATTTGGGAATTTTTGGATGAGTACTTGTTGAGTTATGAGCTTTTTCTCTAGCCTACCAGAATCTGTTTTCATCCTGAGTTTTAATCTCACGTTTCTTTTATCACTCCTTGGTTCCAGATGGCCGCTCCTGGGCACGTGATGCGTGGCACGGATGGCACCTCCCACTCCACGTGCCTACACTTCGAGGGTTTTCCCGCTATCTTGTGGGACACCTTGAGGTGGTTTCGGTACCAGTCGCCGCCTCTTTACGCGGGACGCGAGTACCTGGAGCACGGGGTGCAAAGGTGCAGCGTGCGTGTGGTCGTACCTCCACCCCCAGTGCAGCCACAGTGGCCCCAGCTTGAGGTTTCGACATATGGTCATACCCTCGAGGATACTTGGGAGTCCGCTGCCCTGCAGGCCCTCACTCAGTTCTGCAGACTACACCCTTTCGAGGTCCTTTTGGATCCGATTGGCTTGTTCCCCGCTAGGGACAGGCTGGACGCAGACTGGCTTGATAGGGTGAACAACATGGAGGTGTTGGTCACCTCACACCCGCAGGTCACCCTCTCCACCGCAACGCGTTGTATGAATGCGTTGTACCGACTGGTCGAGCTCCAGGGGAGAGCTATGGCTGTCTTGGCTCGGATAGCTGTGGACACCCAGGAGCATCTCAATACCACCAAGAAAGATTTGGTGGAACAGTCGTACCAGCTCATCCAGAGGGGTATACGGATCTCTGACATGGAGACCCGGATCACCGAGCTAGAGGAGGAGGTGACAGATATGGAGCACGATATGGTATTGCTTGCAGAGGAGAAGCTAGAGGTTGAGATGGAGCTAGCTGTTGCTAATGCGCACTTGGATGAGCACCACACCGAGCTCAATGCCATCCATGCGCAGGAGCAGCAGGGGGAGAATGACCCGATGGAGGAGGAGGAGGAGGAGGAAGACCCCGAGGAGATCGAGGGTGTCTCGAGCATGGACTTCGAGGGCGTTCAGTCTCCACCCCGAGTTGGTGACGCCCCTTCTCCGGCGCACAGCGCTTCCTCCGTGGGCAACTTAGATGACTTCTAAGTTTTTGTTGTAGCGAGTTGGTCTTCTGTTGTTACTCCTCGGCAACCTATATTTTGGATGGCGATGTAATAGGTTAGCCTCGAGTTGAGTACCCTTGCTGCCATAGACTTGTTATGTATGCATGGACATGCTTTTGTCATGACTGGCGATGTAACCGAAAACTTGGCAGAAATATAGTTGCTGTTTGGTCTCAGTTTTAACCCTACCTCCACTCACTTTTGAACTGATATTTAAATACCAAAGTTGTGCAAAAACTTGTGTTCTAATCGCTCGTAAAATTTCAGCTCCTTTCGATCTGTTAAACTCGTGTTAGAAGCCAAAACTTCACCGCTCAGATTGCTGAAAAACAGCCGGACAACGACTCACTCAGCTCACTTTTCGATCTCTTTATCTTATGTTTTGGTCAGCGAGCGTAATACAAAAGTTGTGGCATATGAAATGCGCTAACTACTGACCAAAGATGAGAAACAATGTGCATACAGAAGAAGAGATATGCACCTACTCAATAAAAGGATCTTATTGTTGTTTTTCTCAGGATCCGCAAGATTTATGTTTATGATCCCGCACATAATTTTTCCTTGTTTTTAAGCAAGCTTTCGAATTATGTGACTAATGGAAAGATACCCTCTTGCAGATGGTGCGCACTGCGCGCTTAAGCTCGATCCCAAGTGGTAGCGAGGATAATCGAGCACCTCCGCCGCCACCGCCTCCCCCGCCTTCGCTAGAGGCGATCTTGGCTGCACAGACAGAGCTCTTGCGACACATCGTCCAAGGGCAGCAACAGCAGCCTCAGGGAGGAAGGGGTCATCAGCAGCCCCAGATCGTTCGTTACGAGGATTTCTTGGGGACCCAGCCCCCGCTCTTCCACAAGACTGAGGATCCTCTCGATGCTAATGCATGGATTCACATTCTGGAATCCAAGTTCGAGCTTCTCACTACGCCTTGCACCGATGACAACAAGGCACGGTTCGCAGCCCAGCAGCTGCGTGGTTCTGCCCGCCTCTGGTGGGACCACTACCACGCCATGCTGCCGGCTGACCACATCGTCAGCTGGGACGAGTTCAAGACCGCTTTCAGAGGCCATCATATCCCTGAGGGCCTAATGGAGCGCAAGCTCAATGAGTTCCTGGCTCTCACCCAGGGAAGTCGCGACGTCCTGCATTACGCGCAGTCCTTCAACGACCTATGCCGCTATGCCAGCTATCACGCGGATACGGATGAGAAGAAGCGGGATCGGTTCCGCAGGGGCTTGAGTCTCGAACTCAAGGAAAGGCTGAACCCCATCAAAGTGGATACCTACAATGAGCTGGTGAATCAGGCCATTTCCCAGGAAGACTGCATGAAGGCCCTCAAGGCCGACCTGAAGCGGAAAGCTCCCATGATATCACCTAGCCCGCCTGCTCGGAAATTCAGGATGGTTCCCCCTTCAGCACCTCGCAGGCCCGCGCAGCCTGGGAGATGGGTTGCTCGCCCTCCACCACTGGCAGCACCTCGTTTCCCCGGTTTCCAGCCGCAGGCACCTCAGCGCAACCTTCCACCGCCGCCGCGCCCTGCAAATGGTAACCGCTGCTTCACCTGCGGCAACGTTGGACACTTTGCTAAGGACTGCCCCAGAAACAAGAATCAACGCCCCGGTCAGAGCAATGCAATGGTGAACAAGGGAAAGAAGCCCAAAGTACAAGTTCGTCATGGCAGGCTAAACTTCACCAATGTGGCAGAACTCCCAGAAGGCGCACCGGTGATGACGGGTACATTCCTTATTCATAATCAACCAGTTTTGATTTTATTTGATTCCGGAGCATCTCATAGTTTCATCGGAAGTAAAACTGGTGCTAGATGTGGGTTAAGGTTCTGTCACACCAAAGGGTCGTATATGATCTCTACCCCGGGTGGGAAAATAGCCTCAGATCAAATGAACCTCAATGTACCTATCAAGTTAGGAAGAACCCTCTTTAAGGAAAATCTTATTATTCTCGGTCTAGAGGGAATAGATATTATCTTGGGTATGGATTGGATGACTCAACACCGAGTAATGCTAGATATCTCCGCCCGAGCTGTCCACATAGACTCACCACTGTATGGCACCTCCACTATCCACTTACCCCACCGAGAGTGCGTAAACTCCTGTGCTTATCCCGTGGTTGAAGCCCAACTGGAAGATATCCCCATTGTTTGTGAGTATCCAGATGTATTCCCGGATGACCTGCCAGGCATGCCACCTGACAGGGATATTGAGTTTGCTATTGAGTTGCAACCAGGCACGGCACCAATATCCAAGAGGCCGTATCGAATGCCACCCGCAGAGCTGGCAGAACTGAAAACCCAATTACATGAACTGTTGGAAAAGGGTTTCATTCGCCCAAGTACGTCACCTTGGGGCTGTCCAGCACTGTTTGTGAAGAAGAAGGACGAGAGTCTACGCATCTGTGTGGACTACCGCCCTCTCAATGCGGTGACGATTAAGAATAAATATCCATTGCCCCGCATTGATGTCCTATTTGATCAGTTAGCTGGAGCCAGAGTATTCTCCAAGATAGACCTTCGCTCAGGCTATCATCAGATCAAGATCCGACCGTGTGACATTCCCAAAACGGCTTTCTCCACACGGTATGGACTCTACGAGTATCTAGTTATGTCGTTTGGTCTTACTAATGCACCTGCTTATTTCATGTATCTCATGAATTCGGTGTTTATGCCCGAGCTGGACAAATTCATCGTGGTATTCATTGATGACATCCTAGTGTACTCGAAGAATGAGAAGGAACATGCCGAGCATCTTCACATTGTTCTTCAACGCTTGAGAGATCATCAGCTGTACGCGAAGTTCTCCAAGTGTGAGTTCTGGTTGGAGAATGTTAAATTCTTGGGACACACTATTTCTCGAGATGGCATTGCAGTCGACCCCAGCAAAGTGCAAGAGGTCATGGACTGGAAGCCACCCACTTCGGTTCATCAAATTCGAAGCTTTCTTGGTCTAGCAGGCTACTATCGGCGATTCATTCCGGATTTCTCAAAAATAGCTAAGCCTATGACTGAGTTATTGAAGAAAGGAGTCAAATTCACATGGAGTGATAAATGTGAAGAAGCTTTCCACACCTTGAGAAGACTTTTAACCTCTGCCCCAGTCCTAGCTCAACCTGACACTACTAAGCCATTTGACGTGTATTGTGACGCCTCCGGCACTGGACTTGGGTGTGTTCTCATGCAAGACAACCGAGCCATTGCCTACGCCTCACGAGCGTTACGGCCGCATGAGCTGAATTACCCGACACATGATCTTGAATTGGCAGCCGTGATTCATGCCTTGAAGATGTGGAGACACTATCTTATGGGCACTCACTGCAATGTCTACACTGATCACAAGAGCCTCAAGTATATCTTTACTCAAGCGGATCTTAACATGCGTCAGAGAAGGTGGTTGGAATTAATTAAGGATTATGATTTGGAAGTGCATTATCACCCCGGCAAAGCAAATGTAGTTGCCGATGCTCTCAGTCGCAAGGCCCATTGCAATTGTTTGTCAGCAACTAACTTCGCAGAAACCATATGTCATGAGATGGGAAAACTTAGTTTGGAAATTATTTCCCATGGCACCTTAGGTCATGTTTCCATTGAATCTACCTTAGAGGACCAAATTGGGCTGATACAATTAGAAGATGAGGAAATAAAGCTAATTAAGGAGAAAGTTGCACAGAGAGATGAGGGGTATAAACATTTCCGACAAGATGAGAAGGGAATAGTGTACTATAAGAACCGACTTGTTGTCCCATCTAACCCCGACCTTAGGAAGCAAATCCTGGATGAAGCACATCTCTCCAAGTTCTCGATTCATCCTGGCAGCAATAAGATGTATCATGACCTCCGTCAAACATTTTGGTGGAGTGGAATGAAACCGGAAATTGCACGCTATGTCTCGGAATGCGACACGTGTCAACGTATCAAGGCAAGCCACTTGAAGGTAGCAGGTACCTTGCAACCGCTACCTATTCCATCTTGGAAATGGGAAGATATCAGCATGGATTTCATTGTGGGATTACCCGTTACCTCTCAGCGCCATGATTCTATCTGGATTATAGTGGACCGTCTTACCAAGACGGCACATTTCCTTCCTGTTCACACTACCTACACCGCTCGGAAATATGCAGAATTGTATCTTGACCGTATTGTGTCCCTACATGGTGTGCCGAAGACAATCATCTCTGATCGAGGAGTTCAATTCATCGCACGCTTTTGGGAACAACTACAGTCCGCACTTGGCACTAAGCTAATCCGTAGCTCAACATATCACCCTCAGACTGATGGCCAAACAGAAAGGGTGAATCAAATTCTAGAAGACATGCTACGTGCTTGCGTCATACATTATGACAAGAATTGGGATAAATGTTTGCCATTAGCGGAATTTTCCTATAACAATAGCTACCAGGCTAGCTTGAAAATGGCACCATTTGAAGCCCTATATGGTCGAAGGTGTCGAACACCTTTAAATTGGTCACAAGCAGGAGAAAGACAAACCTACGGGCCTGATCTAGTAGTTGAAGCCGAAGAGCAAGTTAAAATAATTCAGGCAAATCTTAAAGCCACCCAATCACGACAGAAAAGCTATTTTGACAAAAGGAGAAGGCCCTTACAGTTTGACATTGGTGATCATGTATACCTCCGAGTCTCACCGACTAAGGGTGTACAACGGTTTGGGATCAAAGGAAAATTGGCTCCCCGATACATTGGTCCCTATGAGATCGTGGAAATATGCGGACCAGTCGCATATAGAGTTAAACTCCCTAACAGACTTTCAGCTATACACAACATATTCCACGTATCGCAGCTCAAGAAGTGTGTACGAGTTCCCACGGCAATTATTGAGCAAGAAGAGGTATCGATAGACCCGGATCTTTCCTATGTGGAGTACCCAATCAAGATTGTTGATCACAAGGAAAGGAAGACCCGGAACAAAATAATGAGGATGTTCAAAGTTCAGTGGAGTCATCACACAGAAGCCGAAGCCACATGGGAAACGGAGGAGTATCTTAATACCCACTTCCGCGGATTTCTTTTCGATCAGGGAGGTATGATACCCAAGCCACACTAGTTCTTTTTCTTTCACTCGAATCTCGGGGCGAGATTCCTTTAAGGGGGGTAGGTTGTAGCAAATGAGCCAAAATTTACCTTCTTTGAGCTTAAGTGAAGTCATTAGAGCTTAATGGAACCAATGAACAGCCTTGCACCCAAGTAAAATGACCCCTTTTGCCCCTCACGAGCTAAACATGTGTTTAAGCCATAACTCAATTTTTTTCTTAAGAACTTAAAAATCTGCCTAACTAAGAGTTGTATAACTCATAAATTCTAACAACTTTTGTAATTAGCTTTTTGCTTGAAACTGATCAGAAAAGGGTCAAAATATCGAATTACAAATCTGGGCCGAAAGGTGCAGATCAAATAAAGTCAGAACTTTGGAGCCCTTTTTCTCACATTTTCGAATGTATGCTCATGACAAACCTTTTATGAAAGTTTTAGTGCTACGAGTCCTTAACAACTTTTATTTTTGAGCATAGGCCAAAATCTGCACAGAAGGTTTTCAAAAACGAGGTCAAACGCAGCTAAAATGGTCAACACTGTCAAAAATGGCTGAAGTGTTCAAGTCTGAAAGTTTCGGATTTTGCCAAACTTTGAAGCGTTTTATCTTCAATTCAGCTTCGAATTTGAAATCAAGACAATTACAAGAATTGAACTTAGATCCTAGGCCTACAACTTTTGTAAAGGGAGTAGGGGTTGTGCAGTTCAAAAATCTGGAGAAGATCGCGCTCGAAGATTGCCCTATCGTCCGATCCCGCAAATCCCGCACCAGAGCTCACGCCGAGCACGCGTGCGCCGCGCTCCCCTCGCCGGCCGCCCCGTGGCACGTGCTCCTCATCGCTGCCCCGTCGAGTTGCCCCCTGCCGCTGCTCTATCCGCACGCGCCCTGCGACGCTCTGGCACGCCACCGCCGCCATGCCCGCCAACGCACGCCCGAGACAAGACGCAACAGCTCCTCGGCCTCGCCTGCAGCGCCCTGATGGAGCCGTTCACCCGTGCACGCCTGCTTCGCCTGCAGCGCCCGCCTGCAAGTGCACCCACCAAGTCACCTCCCATGTCCGCCAATGGCGCCCGCCGTGGCCGATCCACCCCGCAGCAGTGTACTAGCGCCCCATCCTCCAAACCACCCTCCTCAAGTATCCTGCCTCCTTTCCAAGCCCCAGTGCCCTCCAACAGAAAGTTCTTGCCCCAAACCGGCAGCTCGAGAGGTTCCCGTTCCCCGATGAAATCTGGCCAGCTCCCTCCGCCTCTGTCTAATAGCCCACGCCTGAGGCTCCTCCACTTCCTCAGCCACACCCTCGGACACTCCTCGTCGCCTGCCATCCACCCCATCGCCCGGAATCCCACTTTCCCCAACTCCAGGAACTCCACCCGCCACCCCCACTGCCTCACCGCGGAACACCATCTTCCAGTCATCCTCGTCGTCAACCAACCACTCAAACGGAACCGCGGTAAGACACTGATCATCATGCTCGCGCTCGATTTCCTCTGGGGTCAACTTTCCGCGCTCGTTCCCGCTCATGTCGACGGCGTTCCTCGCCGCCCGTGGAGCCCCTTCTGCGCCGCCCCGATCCGCGTCTCTGGACCTGCTTCTGGGAGCCGTTGGCCCTGCTGCGCAGCCCCTCCTCGCCCCCAAGCCGCCCCGCTGCCCTCCCCCTACCGCCGCTGGCCCAATCCCGAACGCCGGCCAAGCCTGTCTGTTTTGCTGTGCTGTGCGTTCTGTTCCAGAGGAAGAAGAAGGCCAGGGGTCTAGTTGCGAGTGGAAAAGAAAGTCAGGGGGTTATGGGGAAAATCGTGGGATTTATGTTTGAGGTGGGTTTTTGTCTAGGGGTGTAGGCGCAAGATCCAGGGGCCTCTACGCATTTAACCCATACACTGGAGGGCTAGATTGGAAGATTGCCTCGGTTTTCTTTTTTTTTCCTAGATCTAAAAAGGCTGAAAGTTTAAAAAGGCATAGAAAAGTGTAGAAAAATGCTAAAAATGCAAGATAAATTTTGTTAGACTCAATATTCTGTGTAGTTTCACATAAAAATAAGTTTACACATGTCTCTGTTAGAATTAATGTTATATGATTTAATCCTTGTTTAAGCTAGTTTAAATCATAGCAAATCACAGAAAAATGCTAAAAAGGTAAATCCAACTCTCAAGTGTTTGTTTCAGAGAATAAAAGCTTAGAAAAATGGTTTAGAGCCTAGCTTAGACATTTAAGTTACTGTTTTAGTTTATTAATTGAAATCTACGGGTAGATTTTTCTTTTTGCATAATGATAAATCCAGAGATGATAAAAATATGAAACCACTTGGAATAATTCAGGAATGAGGTGTAGTTCACAGGAAAATTATGAGACTTGGTTTGAAAGTTAATGAAAACCTCTTTCCTTTTTAGAGAAAGATAAAAAGGAATAATATATGAAATGCCTTTCAGACTCTTGGTTTTGCATGTTGAATCATTTGCACCTGCATTTCATGTAGAAGTTAACATCGCCGACGGTACATACGAGCTGCACCCGACGCCCGAAGAGGAAGCTGTAGCGGATCTACACCACGCCGAAGTCGAGCCCGTGCTAGAGCAAGCCGAGGACCAGTTCGCTAACTCCGAGTGTGAAGGCAAGCCCCGGAGCATAAATTCCTATGTTTAAATACTTGCAATATATTGGTTGTTTTGATTATGCATTTACGTTTATAGGAATTGATTGAAACCATAGATGCATGAATATAGTGCCCCTTGATCTGAACACTAGTATAAGAAGTCGAGTAGTTGCAATGCTAAATAGGACTCGGTAAAAGTCGAGTGATTTCCTGTCACTCGCGAGTTATAGGAGTTGAATGATTTTCTTTTTGTTGCAACTATAAGGATGATGGACGGGGCCGGGCTTATGTTGGTACTCGGTGGTTTGCCCCGTCTGTCTACTTGAAATTGGACTAAGGTCGAAAGGTGATGGTGTTCGTGATCAAGTGTTTGAAAGTACTAATCTCATACCTAGTATGGGATGGGGAAGCCTAGTACCTGATTGAACTGGGACGTGGCTTATACCCCTGCTGTCCTTGGAACGTCGTTCCCATGGTGCATCATGTGGGTGCAATGGTGGTCATAGTACGGTAGAGACCGGGACTGTGGAGCATTGCATGCCAAAGGAAGTTTGGACCTGACACGTACCTAGGGATCGATGGGGACGGCTGACAAGTGAAGCGACCCTTCGTGGTGCGCGGATGTCGTGGGATTAGGTTCACCATGCATGGTTAATAAATTCGAATCGATTCGTCTGCCTCTCACAGTGTGGGACTACTTGATCGCTATGCTACACTGAGTAAGAATGAAAGATGATGATGATATAATATTGTTACTTGTTATTAATTGCTTGGAAAACTATGCTTGTTTAGTATAGTTGCTAACTTAGAATGATAAACAACAGTAGAACTGGTGGCTAAAATGTTGAAAGTAAGGACCTACACTAGTCGCTTTTGGCAAAACAAAACTCAGAGCCAAAAAGCTTACATGTCTAGGTGTTAGTGGATTAGTACCACATGTCGGTTAAGTCTTGTTGAGCATAGTTGCTCAGCCTTGTTTGTGGCACCTCTTTTCAGGTGAGGATGATGTTTCTGAGTTCGCTGCTAGTTCTGCTTGGTCTACCCAGCTCCCTCCGGGTTGGACGGTCGAGTGGGATCCCTCCTCGGACGGCGAGGACAGGGGTCAGTGATGTCATGATCGGCTTCTTCATGATATCGTGCATCGACGTTTAGTTTCCGTGCATTTTATTTCTGTTGCTTGAACACTCTACAAACTATGTTTGAATTTCTGAACTTTATGTTGTAATAAATCGATGCACTTTGTTTAATCTGGATGGACTGTTGTAATCTCTGTAACCACTCACCATCGTGTGAGTTTTGCTTTCTCGATCCTGCGTTACGTGGTTTTATCGGAGGAAATCCGACGGACGACCAAGTTGACTTGTTTAAAGTACATGATCGCGTTTAGGCGACTTAAGTGTGCTTTAGCCAAGTTAATTTAGGCGGTTCCGCCACAGCTGGTACCAGAGCTTGAAAGCATGACAGAGAAAACAACAGACTTTAAATACCTTTTCTAAAATAAAACTTGCAAGAAATTAGTTTGAACATTTCGTACGATCGTTAAGGATGAACTTAGTACGAGAAGCCCTAGGGGAATTTTTGGGTTATTTAAGGTGGCTATTAGCTATTGGTTATTTTACTGACTTCCAGCACTTTCGCCCACGTGTATTATACGTGCGCAGAGTTCCGCATCGTGAGTATGCGAGGGGTGATAGGAAGTTCTATTCAAAAGAACCTATCATCGCGGTTGTTTTTGCCCATGTTTATTATACGTGCGTAAGGTTCCGTATGATGATTCATGCGAAGGGTGGTATGGTTCGATTCCAACGAGCCTATCATCACGGTTGTTCGCCCACGTTTATGATACGTGCGCATGATTCCGCATCACGAGTATGCGAAGGGTTATATGGTCCTATTCGAAGGGGCCTATTTCCACGGTTGTTGCGCTGTCCATGCAGCGTTAAACGCATGGGTGCCATTTCTATAGTGAATGGTAATGAATGGGGACGCTTTCGTGAGTGCTGGCACGAAAGGTTCATGTGGTATTGTGTTTTTCTGCAGGTACACTAACCACGTTCGCATAGGAAAACGATATTAGAAACCCGACTAGATACTATAGGGAGCGATGTAATTGTTGCCTTGCCACCGGCACTAATCACGTAAGTCCAATTTTTGGCAATTATTTTGGTTGAGAGGACGATGTAGGTCGTGCATGCATCATGAACTAAAATCCGTGAAACCGAACCATTAAATCGACCTTGCTCATGCGTTTTAAGTTTTTTTTTTCCGCGTTAAGGATTTTCTAGCTGCCCTTTTCAGCATGGTG
This sequence comes from Setaria viridis, assembly GCF_005286985.2. NCBI lineage: Eukaryota > Viridiplantae > Streptophyta > Magnoliopsida > Poales > Poaceae > Setaria > Setaria viridis. The sequence goes on along the minus strand of NC_048263.2, from coordinate 11,497,689 downwards.
TCTTATCAAAATCTTTTTGGTTGTTTCCATGTGTTATCTACAGAAACTTTATATAAGAAAAGTGTGTAAAAACGTTTTATTATGCCACTGGTAAAATTTGGTAATTTCTCCCAAAGGATCTGCGAGCAATGACAAAAATTTGTAACTCCTTATTTCCTGGAAATACAGTTTGTGCACCTGTTATAGTCTTCCTGTTTCGACTCCCTTAAGGACATTTTCTGCTAGGCACTGCTTAAGAAAAGTTGTAGAGCACTGTTTGAAGAACCTTGTGGTAAATATTCAGCTTATTTATATCTCTGGTTTGGGAGTTATGCTCAGTTTATTGCCACACTGTCCCTGAAAATTCCAGCATGTGCCACCTGCCAAAGATCTGAGTATATCACCCTGTTAGGATCTGTTTTCACTCCACTTGTGAATACCAAACTTGTTACCAATTATCAGAAGGGAATGTTGGTAAAATTTGGGAATTTTTGGATGAGTACTTGTTGAGTTATGAGCTTTTTCTCTAGCCTACCAGAATCTGTTTTCATCCTGAGTTTTAATCTCACGTTTCTTTTATCACTCCTTGGTTCCAGATGGCCGCTCCTGGGCACGTGATGTGTGGCACGGATGGCACCTCCCACTCCACGTGCCTACACTTCGAGGGTTTTCCCGCTATCTTGTGGGACACCTTGAGGTGGTTTGGGTACCAGTCGCTGCCTCTTTACGCGGGACGCGAGTACCTGGAGCACGGGGTGCAAAGGTGCAGCGTGCGTGTGGTCGTACCTCCACCCCCAGTGCAGCCACAGTGGCCCCAGCTTGAGGTTTCGACATATGGTCATACCCTCGAGGATACTTGGGAGTCCGCTGCCCTGCAGGCCCTCACTCAGTTCTGCAGACTACACCCTTTCGAGGTCCTTTTGGATCCGATTGGCTTGTTCCCCGCTAGGGACAGGCTGGACGCAGACTGGCTTGATAGGGTGAACAACATGGAGGTGTTGGTCACCTCACACCCGCAGGTCACCCTCTCCACCGCAACGCGTTGTATGAATGCGTTGTACCGACTGGTCGAGCTCCAGGGGAGAGCTATGGCTGTCTTGGCTCGGATAGCTGTGGACACCCAGGAGCATCTCAATACCACCAAGAAAGATTTGGTGGAACAGTCGTACCAGCTCATCCAGAGGGGTATACGGATCTCTGACATGGAGACCCGGATCACCGAGCTAGAGGAGGAGGTGACAGATATGGAGCACGATATGGTATTGCTTGCAGAGGAGAAGCTAGAGGTTGAGATGGAGCTAGCTGTTGCTAATGCGCACTTGGATGAGCACCACGCCGAGCTCAATGCCATCCATGCGCAGGAGCAGCAGGGGGAGAATGACCCGATGGAGGAGGAGGAGGAGGAGGAGGAAGACCCCGAGGAGATCGAGGGTGTCTCGAGCATGGACTTCGAGGGCGTTCAGTCTCCGCCCCGAGTTGGTGACGCCCCTTCTCCGGCGCACAGCGCTTCCTCCGTGGGCAACTTAGATGACTTCTAAGTTTTTGTTGTAGCGAGTTGGTCTTCTGTTGTTACTCCTCGGCAACCTATATTTTGGATGGCGATGTAATAGGTTAGCCTCGAGTTGAGTACCCTTGCTGCCATAGACTTGTTATGTATGCATGGACATGCTTTTGTCATGACTGGCGATGTAACCGAAAACTTGGCAGAAATATAGTTGCTGTTTGGTCTCAGTTTTAACCCTACCTCCACTCACTTTTGAACTGATATTTAAATACCAAAGTTGTGCAAAAACTTGTGTTCTAATCGCTCGTAAAATTTCAGCTCCTTTCGATCTGTTAAACTCGTGTTAGAAGCCAAAACTTCACCGCTCAGATTGCTGAAAAACAGCCGGACAACGACTCACTCAGCTCACTTTTCGATCTCTTTATCTTATGTTTTGGTCAGCGAGCGTAATACAAAAGTTGTGGCATATGAAATGCGCTAACTACTGACCAAAGATGATAAACAATGTGCATACAGAAGAAGAGATATGCACCTACTCAATAAAAGGATCTTATTGTTGTTTTTCTCAGGATCCGCAAGATTTATGTTTATGATCCCGCACATAATTTTTCCTTGTTTTTAAGCAAGCTTTCGAATTATGTGACTAATGGAAAGATACCCTCTTGCAGATGGTGCGCACTGCGCGCTTAAGCTCGATCCCAAGTGGTAGCGAGGATAATCGAGCACCTCCGCCGCCACCGCCTCCCCCGCCTTCGCTAGAGGCGATCTTGGCTGCACAGACAGAGCTCTTGCGACACATCGTCCAAGGGCAGCAACAGCAGCCTCAGGGAGGAAGGGGTCATCAGCAGCCCCAGATCGTTCGTTACGAGGATTTCTTGGGGACCCAGCCCCCGCTCTTCCACAAGACTGAGGATCCTCTCGATGCTAATGCATGGATTCACATTCTGGAATCCAAGTTCGAGCTTCTCACTACGCCTTGCACCGATGACAACAAGGCACGGTTCGCAGCCCAGCAGCTGCGTGGTTCTGCTCGCCTCTGGTGGGACCACTACCACGCCATGCTGCCGGCTGACCACATCGTCAGCTGGGACGAGTTCAAGACCGCTTTCAGAGGCCATCATATCCCTGAGGGCCTAATGGAGCGCAAGCTCAATGAGTTCCTGGCTCTCACCCAGGGAAGTCGCGACGTCCTGCATTACGCGCAGTCCTTCAACGACCTATGCCGCTATGCCAGCTATCACGCGGATACGGATGAGAAGAAGCGGGATCGGTTCCGCAGGGGCTTGAGTCTCGAACTCAAGGAAAAGCTGAACCCCATCAAAGTGGATACCTACAATGAGCTGGTGAATCAGGCCATTTCCCAGGAAGACTGCATGAAGGCCCTCAAGGCCGACCTGAAGCGGAAAGCTCCCATGATATCACCTAGCCCGCCTGCTCGGAAATTCAGGATGGTTCCCCCTTCAGCACCTCGCAGGCCCGCGCAGCCTGGGAGATGGGTTGCTCGCCCTCCACCACTGGCAGCACCTCGTTTCCCCGGTTTCCAGCCGCAGGCACCTCAGCGCAACCTTCCACCGCCGCCGCGCCCTGCAAATGGTAACCGCTGCTTCACCTGCGGCAACGTTGGACACTTTGCTAAGGACTGCCCCAGAAACAAGAATCAACGCCCCGGTCAGAGCAATGCAATGGTGAACAAGGGAAAGAAGCCCAAAGTACAAGTTCGTCATGGCAGGCTAAACTTCACCAATGTGGCAGAACTCCCAGAAGGCGCACCGGTGATGACGGGTACATTCCTTATTCATAATCAACCAGTTTTGATTTTATTTGATTCCGGAGCATCTCATAGTTTCATCGGAAGTAAAACTGGTGCTAGATGTGGGTTAAGGTTCTGTCACACCAAAGGGTCGTATATGATCTCTACCCCGGGTGGGAAAATAGCCTCAGATCAAATGAACCTCAATGTACCTATCAAGTTAGGAAGAACCCTCTTTAAGGAAAATCTTATTATTCTCGGTCTAGAGGGAATAGATATTATCTTGGGTATGGATTGGATGACTCAACACCGAGTAATGCTAGATATCTCCGCCCGAGCTGTCCACATAGACTCACCACTGTATGGCACCTCCACTATCCACTTACCCCACCGAGAGTGCGTAAACTCCTGTGCTTATCCCGTGGTTGAAGCCCAACTGGAAGATATCCCCATTGTTTGTGAGTATCCAGATGTATTCCCGGATGACCTGCCAGGCATGCCACCTGACAGGGATATTGAGTTTGCTATTGAGTTGCAACCAGGCACGGCACCAATATCCAAGAGGCCGTATCGAATGCCACCCGCAGAGCTGGCAGAACTGAAAACCCAATTACATGAACTGTTGGAAAAGGGTTTCATTCGCCCAAGTACGTCACCTTGGGGCTGTCCAGCACTGTTTGTGAAGAAGAAGGACGAGAGTCTATGCATGTGTGTGGACTACCGCCCTCTCAATGCGGTGACGATTAAGAATAAATATCCATTGCCCCGCATTGATGTCCTATTTGATCAGTTAGCTGGAGCCAGAGTATTCTCCAAGATAGACCTTCGCTCAGGCTATCATCAGATCAAGATCCGACCGTGTGACATTCCCAAAACGGCTTTCTCCACACGGTATGGACTCTACGAGTATCTAGTTATGTCGTTTGGGCTTACTAATGCACCTGCTTATTTCATGTATCTCATGAATTCGGTGTTTATGCCCGAGCTGGACAAATTCATCGTGGTATTCATTGATGACATCCTAGTGTACTCGAAGAATGAGAAGGAACATGCCGAGCATCTTCACATTGTTCTTCAACGCTTGAGAGATCATCAGCTGTACGCGAAGTTCTCCAAGTGTGAGTTCTGGTTGGAGAATGTTAAATTCTTGGGACACACTATTTCTCGAGATGGCATTGCAGTCGACCCCAGCAAAGTGCAAGAGGTCATGGACTGGAAGCCACCCACTTCGGTTCATCAAATTCGAAGCTTTCTTGGTCTAGCAGGCTACTATCGGCGATTCATTCCGGATTTCTCAAAAATAGCTAAGCCTATGACTGAGTTATTGAAGAAAGGAGTCAAATTCACATGGAGTGATAAATGTGAAGAAGCTTTCCACACCTTGAGAAGACTTTTAACCTCTGCCCCAGTCCTAGCTCAACCTGACACTACTAAGCCATTTGACGTGTATTGTGACGCCTCCGGCACTGGACTTGGGTGTGTTCTCATGCAAGACAACCGAGCCATTGCCTACGCCTCACGAGCGTTACGGCCGCATGAGCTGAATTACCCGACACATGATCTTGAATTGGCAGCCGTGATTCATGCCTTGAAGATGTGGAGACACTATCTTATGGGCACTCACTGCAATGTCTACACTGATCACAAGAGCCTCAAGTATATCTTTACTCAAGCGGATCTTAACATGCGTCAGAGAAGGTGGTTGGAATTAATTAAGGATTATGATTTGGAAGTGCATTATCACCCCGGCAAAGCAAATGTAGTTGTCGATGCTCTCAGTCGCAAGGCCCATTGCAATTGTTTGTCAGCAACTAACTTCGCAGAAACCATATGTCATGAGATGGGAAAACTTAGTTTGGAAATTATTTCCCATGGCACCTTAGGTCATGTTTCCATTTAATCTACCTTAGAGGACCAAATTGGGCTGATACAATTAGAAGATGAGGAAATAAAGCTAATTAAGGAGAAAGTTGCACAGAGAGATGAGGGGTATAAACATTTCCGACAAGATGAGAAGGGAATAGTGTACTATAAGAACCGACTTGTTGTCCCATCTAACCCCGACCTTAGGAAGCAAATCCTGGATGAAGCACATCTCTCCAAGTTCTCGATTCATCCTGGCAGCAATAAGATGTATCATGACCTCCGTCAAACATTTTGGTGGAGTGGAATGAAACCGGAAATTGCACGCTATGTCTCGGAATGCGACACGTGTCAACGTATCAAGGCAAGCCACTTGAAGGTAGCAGGTACCTTGCAACCGCTACCTATTCCATCTTGGAAATGGGAAGATATCAGCATGGATTTCATTGTGGGATTACCCGTTACCTCTCAGCGCCATGATTCTATCTGGATTATAGTGGACCGTCTTACCAAGACGGCACATTTCCTTCCTGTTCACACTACCTACACCGCTCGGAAATATGCAGAATTGTATCTTGACCGTATTGTGTCCCTACATGGTGTGCCGAAGACAATCATCTCTGATCGAGGAGTTCAATTCATCGCACGCTTTTGGGAACAACTACAGTCCGCACTTGGCACTAAGCTAATCCGTAGCTCAACATATCACCCTCAGACTGATGGCCAAACAGAAAGGGTGAATCAAATTCTAGAAGACATGCTACGTGCTTGCGTCATACATTATGACAAGAATTGGGATAAATGTTTGCCATTAGCGGAATTTTCCTATAACAATAGCTACCAGGCTAGCTTGAAAATGGCACCATTTGAAGCCCTATATGGTCGAAGGTGTCGAACACCTTTAAATTGGTCACAAGCAGGAGAAAGACAAACCTACGGGCCTGATCTAGTAGTTGAAGCCGAAGAGCAAGTTAAAATAATTCAGGCAAATCTTAAAGCCACCCAATCACGACAGAAAAGCTATTTTGACAAAAGGAGAAGGCCCTTACAGTTTGACATTGGTGATCATGTATACCTCCGAGTCTCACCGACTAAGGGTGTACAACGGTTTGGGATCAAAGGAAAATTGGCTCCCCGATACATTGGTCCCTATGAGATCGTGGAAATATGCGGACCAGTCGCATATAGAGTTAAACTCCCTAACAGACTTTCAGCTATACACAACATATTCCACGTATCGCAGCTCAAGAAGTGTGTACGAGTTCCCACGGCAATTATTGAGCAAGAAGAGGTATCGATAGACCCGGATCTTTCCTATGTGGAGTACCCAATCAAGATTGTTGATCACAAGGAAAGGAAGACCCGGAACAAAATAATGAGGATGTTCAAAGTTCAGTGGAGTCATCACACAGAAGCCGAAGCCACATGGGAAATGGAGGAGTATCTTAATACCCACTTCCGCGGATTTCTTTTCGATCAGGGAGGTATGATACCCAAGCCACACTAGTTCTTTTTCTTTCACTCGAATCTCGGGGCGAGATTCCTTTAAGGGGGGTAGGTTGTAGCAAATGAGCCAAAATTTACCTTCTTTGAGCTTAAGTGAAGTCATTAGAGCTTAATGGAACCAATGAACAGCCTTGCACCCAAGTAAAATGACCCCTTTTGCCCCTCACGAGCTAAACATGTGTTTAAGCCATAACTCAATTTTTTTCTTAAGAACTTAAAAATCTGCCTAACTAAGAGTTGTATAACTCATAAATTCTAACAACTTTTGTAATTATCTTTTTGCTTGAAACTGATCAGAAAAGGGTCAAAATATCGAATTACAAATCTGGGCCGAAAGGTGCAGATCAAATAAAGTCAGAACTTTGGAGCCCTTTTTCTCACATTTTCGAATGTATGCTCATGACAAACCTTTTATGAAAGTTTTAGTGCTACGAGTCCTTAACAACTTTGATTTTTGAGCATAGGCCAAAATCTGCACAGAAGGTTTTCAAAAACGAGGTCAAACGCAGCTAAAATGGTCAACACTGTCAAAAATGGCTGAAGTGTTCAAGTCTGAAAGTTTCGGATTTTGCCAAACTTTGAAGCGTTTTATCTTCAATTCAGCTTCGAATTTGAAATCAAGACAATTACAAGAATTGAACTTAGATCCTAGGCCTACAACTTTTGTAAAGGGAGTAGGGGTTGTGCAGTTCAAAAATCTGGAGAAGATCGCGCTCGAAGATTGCCCTATCGTCCGATCCCGCAAATCCCGCACCAGAGCTCACGCCGAGCACGCGTGCGCCGCGCTCCCCTCGCCGGCCGCCCCGTGGCACGTGCTCCTCATCGCTGCCCCGTCGAGTTGCCCCCTGCCGCTGCTCTATCCGCACGCGCCCTGCGACGCTCTGGCACGCCACCGCCGCCATGCCCGCCAACGCACGCCCGAGACAAGACGCAACAGCTCCTCGGCCTCGCCTGCAGCGCCCTGATGGAGCCGTTCACCCGTGCACGCCTGCTTCGCCTGCAGCGCCCGCCTGCAAGTGCACCCACCAAGTCACCTCCCATGTCCGCCAATGGCGCCCGCCGTGGCCGATCCACCCCGCAGCAGCGTACTAGCGCCCCATCCTCCAAACCACCCTCCTCAAGTATCCTGCCTCCTTTCCAAGCCCCAGTGCCCTCCAACAGAAAGTTCTTGCCCCAAACCGGCAGCTCGAGAGGTTCCCGTTCCCCGACGAAATCTGGCCAGCTCCCTCCGCCTCTGTCTAATAGCCCACGCCTGAGGCTCCTCCACTTCCTCAGCCACACCCTCGGACACTTCTCGTCGCCTGCCATCCACCCCATCGCCCGGAATCCCACTTTCCCCAACTCCAGGAACTCCACCCGCCACCCCCACTGCCTCACCGCGGAACACCATCTTCCAGTCATCCTCGTCGTCAACCAACCACTCAAACGGAACCGCGGTAAGACACTGATCATCATGCTCGCGCTCGATTTCCTCTGGGGTCAACTTTCCGCGCTCGTTCCCACTCATGTCGACGGCGTTCCTCGCCGCCCGCGGAGCCCCTTCTGCGCCGCCCCGATCCGCGTCTCTGGACCTGCTTCTGGGAGCCGTTGGCCCTGCTGCGCAGCCCCTCCTCGCCCCCAAGCTGCCCCGCTGCCCTCCCCCTACCGCCGCTGGCCCAATCCCGAACGCCGGCCAAGCCTGTCTGTTTTGCTGTGCTGTGCGTTCTGTTCCAGAGGAAGAAGAAGGCCAGGGGTCTAGTTGCGAGTGGAAAAGAAAGTCAGGGGGTTATGGGGAAAATCGTGGGATTTATGTTTGAGGTGGGTTTTTGTCCAGGGGTGTAGGCGCAAGATCCAGGGGCCTCTACGCATTTAACCCATAGACTGGAGGGCTAGATTGGAAGATTGCCTCGGTTTTCTTTTTTTTTCCTAGATCTAAAAAGGCTGAAAGTTTAAAAAGGCATAGAAAAGCTTAGAAAAATGCTAAAAATGCAAGATAAATTTTGTTAGACTCAATATTCTGTGTAGTTTCACATAAAAATAAGTTTACACATGTCTCTGTTAGAATTAATGTTATATGATTTAATCCTTGTTTAAGCTAGTTTAAATCATAGCAAATCACAGAAAAATGCTAAAAAGGTAAATCCAACTCTCAAGTGTTTGTTTCAGAGAATAAAAGCTTAGAAAAATGGTTTAGAGCCTAGCTTAGACATTTAAGTTACTGTTTTAGTTTATTAATTGAAATCTACGGGTAGATTTTTCTTTTTGCATAATGATAAATCCAGAGATGATAAAAATATGAAACCACTTGGAATAATTCAGGAATGAGGTGTAGTTCACAGGAAAATTATGAGACTTGGTTTGAAAGTTAATGAAAACCTCTTTCCTTTTTAGAGAAAGATAAAAAGGAATAATATATGAAATGCCTTTCAGACTCTTGGTTTTGCATGTTGAATCATTTGCACCTGCATTTCATGTAGAAGTTAACATCGCCGACGGTACATACGAGCTGCACCCGACGCCCGAAGAGGAAGCTGTAGCGGATCTACACCACGCCGAAGTCGAGCCCGTGCTAGAGCAAGCCGAGGACCAGTTCGCTAACTCCGAGTGTGAAGGCAAGCCCCGGAGCATAAATTCCTATGTTTAAATACTTGCAATATATTGGTTGTTTTGATTATGCATTTACGTTTATAGGAATTGATTGAAACCATAGATGCATGAATATAGTGCCCCTTGATCTGAACACTAGTATAAGAAGTCGAGTAGTTGCAATGCTAAATAGGACTCGGTAAAAGTCGAGTGATTTCCTGTCACTCGCGAGTTATAGGAGTTGAATGATTTTCTTTTTGTTGCAACTATAAGGATGATGGACGGGGCCGGGCTTATGTTGGTACTCGGTGGTTTGCCCCGTCTGTCTACTTGAAATTGGACTAAGGTCGAAAGGTGATGGTGTTCGTGATCAAGTGTTTGAAAGTACTAATCTCATACCTAGTATGGGATGGGGAAGCCTAGTACCTGATTGAACTGGGACGTGGCTTATACCCCTGCTGTCCTTGGAACGTCGTTCCCATGGTGCATCATGTGGGTGCAATGGCGGTCATAGTACGGTAGAGACCGGGACTGTGGAGCATTGCATGCCAAAGGAAGTTTGGACCTGACACGTACCTAGGGATCGATGGGGACGGCTGACAAGTGAAGCGACCCTTCGTGGTGCGCGGATGTCGTTGGATTAGGTTCACCATGCATGGTTAATAAATTCGAATCGATTCGTCTGCCTCTCACAGTGTGGGACTACTTGATCGCTATGCTACACTGAGTAAGAATGAAAGATGATGATGATATAATATTGTTACTTGTTATTAATTGCTTGGAAAACTATGCTTGTTTAGTATAGTTGCTAACTTAGAATGATAAACAACAGTAGAACTGGTGGCTAAAATGTTGAAAGTAAGGACCTACACTAGTCGCTTTTGGCAAAACAAAACCCAGAGCCAAAAAGCTTACATGTCTAGGTGTTAGTGGATTAGTACCACAGGTCGGTTAAGTCTTGTTGAGCATAGTTGCTCAGCCTTGTTTGTGGCACCTCTTTTCAGGTGAGGATGATGTTTCTGTGTTCGCTGCTAGTTCTGCTTGGTCTACCCAGCTCCCTCCGGGTTGGACGGTCGAGTGGGATCCCTCCTCGGACGGCGAGGACAGGGGTCAGTGATGTCATGATCGGCTTCTTCATGATATCGTGCATCGACGTTTAGTTTTCGTGCATTTTATTTCTGTTGCTTGAACACTCTACAAACTATGTTTGAATTTCTGAACTTTATGTTGTAATAAATCGATGCACTTTGTTTAATCTGGATGGACTGTTGTAATCTCTGTAACCGCTCACCATCGTGTGAGTTTTGCTTTCTCGATCCTGCGTTACGTGGTTTTATCGGAGGAAATCCGACGGACGACCAAGTTGACTTGTTTAAAGTACATGATCACGTTTAGGCGACTTAAGTGTGCTTTAGCCAAGTTAATTTAGGCGGTTCCGCCACACTTACTTCACAAGCAAAAATAATCTTCATTAACAATGACTGCAAACAGATGATGACTACACATTTGCTTCCCTTCCTGTCCACTTCATGACCTGCAATGCGTTTAAGATAGAATGTAATGCATAATTAGAGAAAATCACTAGAGGTTGAAGATTTTGCAATATTTCACCTACTTCAAACATTAGACTGCCCCTATAAAGACACAAATATAGGGCTGGCCAGAAAAAAAAAGATGAACTGATAAAAAAACTAGCGGTAATAGAGGACAACTGAAAAAGACACATGCAAGACCATCAAAGTAGTGCTAGCTTCTATAGTTAGTTAGTACAATTGGTCAATGCTAATTGTTTGTTTGTGACCCCCTACTACTGAAAGCAAAGCATTACAAATCGAACAAGCTAAGGGCAATATGGAAAAGAAATGGTAACGGTATTGCCTACAATATCACTGTTTTTAGTTCATGCTTCTCAACAGGATAGCTACAAGCATGAAGTTGATCAATAGAAAAATAAAATAGATGGCAAATTGTCAGAGCACTGAAAAATGCTTAAATCGGAACACAAAAATGCTAGACTAAAATGAATAATTTGGTAGTTTATTTAGCATATGTTGCTTACAAGATGAAATATGTGAGCCCAAAGTGACAAAGAGGATGGGATGTGTATTTAATCCAGCAACAACTCTGTCTAAATAGCAGTGCTGGTAGTTGTATGTGACCTAATATTGAAGGCGGCCAATCAAAATGAATTATGAAATTCCCAACGAAGCATTGCTAAATGCAGTACACAATTTTGCCCGTTACATAAATATACTATTGCCTAATAAGAACCGTTAATTGGCCGTAATTACACAGTTACCATAATTACCAGAAGTCTAGTTGCAAAGCAAATCCAAAAGAGATCCAAAGAAGAACCAAACAAGAACAAAGCCTAGTCTAATGTGTGTTGCATGATTTTAGGAAAATTATGAACTTGGTTTCATAATTTTTGGAATTAGAATGAATTAGTTGTGAATTTCTGAAGTTGAAAATATTTTCTGGTATTTTGATTTGATAGGCGAAAATCAAGAAACAAAGGAGTCAGCAGTTAATTGCCCGTAGGTCAGCTGCAATCTGGATGCAAGCTGCCACAAAGGTTTACAGGTAGCTTAGGAGGTCTAAAGGTTGATAGCTAAGCTGTCGTGGGGGGTTTTTTAGTTTATGGGGTAAAAACCGAAGGCTCCAACTTTGGAGAACCGGAAGCTCCGATTCGGAAATGGAGGTTCCGATTTGGGATAACCGAATGTTCCGATTTTACCTCACTTAGGAAGGGCTTCTGGGAAGAACTCTGGACGCTCTGGATAGATCAAACATCGGTTTGGGAACTGGAAGTTCCGATTTTCTACGGTAGATCTCTCCCCTTAGGGAGATCTTCAGGGAAAGAACTTGGGACGGTCCTGGGAAGTTAGGGTTCACCACTCAAGGATTTGGGGTTCGTTTGGCTGAGACTTCCTAAGGTTTCTCGAGCTATTGCAGGCTGGGCTGAGGAGAACTGGAAGTTCTGGTTTGGAAACCGGAAGTTCCGGTTTTTCCCTTGGGACGGTCCTGGGAAGTTAGGGTTCACCACTCAAGGATTTGGGGTTCGTTTGGCTGAGACTTTCTAAGGTTTCTGGAGCTACTGCAGGCTGGGCTGAGCAGAACTGGAAGTTCTGGTTTGGAAACCAGAAGTTCCGGTTTTGCCACGGGTTCGGCCATGATGGGCTTTGCACGTGGGGGCGTGCGGTTCAGGCCTCATTTGGGTCAGCGGTTCATCCAGGTGAGCAGGGCCGTGAAGCTCACCTGGTGGGCTTGCTGGCAAGAGAAGAAGTGGCGTGGTGACGAGGTGTAACGAACGGGTGTGGGCTTGGCGGCTCTCCGACGGGGCAGCATCGGTCTTCTCCTCCTCCAGCGTCCTCTCCCCATCTTCTTCACCCCCTCCTTCCTCCTTCCCTTCTCCAAACAGCGGCGAGTGAAGGGGAAAACCCCAATTTCGGATGTGGACCGGAAGGGGCTGGTTTGAGGCTCTAATGGGAGAGCGCTAGGGTTCTGGGTGGATTGGACGGCAGGGGATTGCACCTGGGCGGCGTGGCAAGCATCTACGGGTGCCAACGCGAAAGTGGCGCAGGCAACCGGCGTCGTGTGCGGCGTGCACGTCACTGTCGCGCTCGTGCCGCGCGCATGTGCGCCGTGGGGAAGAAAGGGGAATAGTGGTGCGGGTGGCTGACGTGTGGGGCCGGGCGGTCAGCAACTGCAGCGCGGGGGCGGTCTGGGCAGAAAATCGGAGGTTCTGGTTTTGGAAAACCAGAAGTTCCGGTTTTTGCACCAGACTTAGGTTAGGTTGTTAGTTAGGTGGGCTGGTGGGGTTAGCTGGGTTGGTTTGGACCTAGGTTAGGTTTAGTTAGCTTTTCTAGTTTGATTTGTATTTGAATTCCAATTCAAATACAAATCCCACACAACAAATCCAAATAAAATTCCAAATGAACTCCAAATATTCACACTAGCACACATTTCACCTTAGCAATGCAATTTAGTGTATGAGTTAATTCTAAGAATTTTGGAAGAGATTTACTGAAGACACTCTTATAATTTGGCAACTCCACTCCACAACACAAATTTTTTTGAAATACACATTTTTGCAAATTCAAACATCTCGTAAAAATATGGGATGTTACATAACCACTGACCTTTCTCGTGGTTGGGCCAGAGCCAGACGCACCACTGGAAGATTCCCATTGCTCACTCACCTAAACATTGATCAGTGCAACAAGATGGATGACCTCCTAACACATGAATGTCTCCCTGCCATCGAGAGCATTACTATTATGTATTGTGAGCTGCTGCTGTCCCTTCCCACGGAAAGACTTGGGAGTTTTCCTCTTCTGAAGAATTTGGAGATTATATGATGTCCACGTCTCCACTGGCAGAGTGGGATGGTGTTACCACCGTCCCTCCAAGAACTCATGTCGTATGATTGTGGGGATTTCTCTGCCTGGTCTCCTAGGTGCCTAGAGAACCTAAGCTCCCTAGAATCACTCGTTATGATTTCATGCCAAGGCATAGTGTCCATTCCAGGTAATTTTTGGAGCAGAAATTGAAGATTGAGTGGTGTCCAGACCTTGTGTCAATTGGTGGATCAGAAGCAATTGCAAACATCAATGGCTGCCCAAAGTTGAAGGAAATTGAGCAGCCGAGAGGGAATCAGTGGTACGTATGTCACATGGTTGCAGTATAAATTATGATAAAAAATATTATAGGACATATGGATTGCACCTTTATATACATTCCATGTGCTTGATTATATCGGACCCAGTTAAGTTATCATTGTCCTGTAAACGTCCTGTATTTTATTTAACAGTAATTCTAAACGCCCACCACTCTAACTATTGCTTGCAGTTCCATATGCATTGTTTTCCCGTTTTTGGAGCATTGTCCTTTTGCTAATCAGTGTTTTCACTTGATGACAGGTTTTGACAGGTCCACGGCACAGACAACCCACATGAATCACTCCCCACTAATGATCATCTTCTTATGGCTATGTTCTCCGGTTCAGTATTAACCCCCAAATGTGATGTGGATTGCATGAAAAATAGTTCATAGAATGATAGGGTGGTTTATTTGAGAAATATAAAACCATCATGGGTTCATGTGCTTGTGAGAAAATGAGGTGATGATGGATCAATGCTCAAGTCACACACGATGATTAGTTGTGGAGTTAGGATCAAATGATCCATAACCTACTCTCTCTCTCTCTCTCTACACCATCACGCACTATTCGAACCAAACAACCCTGTGCATGCCATCTGTTATGTCACGTGTCTTATGTGTTATGTCTTTTCGCAATTCATGTCGAATGAAATCCTCAATTAATAATATCTAGTGAAGTAAATTCTATTGATCAGTTCGAATACAAAAAAGAAAATAGCAGCATGTAACTTGTGATTACAGCTGATCCGATCTTTCAAGTAAGGCTGTGCTTGGGGCAAACCAACAATCATGCAGATAGATGTTCCTGCCTGGCTGTTGAAAATCAGCTCCTGTTACACACAATCACTAACTCTTAACAGCTCAACAACAGGCTCAATGAGATCAAATACTGATAGTTTCTTTTTTTAAAGAAATTTGTTTACAGTGCTCATATGAAATGAGCTACATCAGTATTATAGTAGGAAGCACAATTGCAAACACCTGGAAACACACATTCCAGATTGGACTGAGCAGAGAATTTTCCCGTGAAATGATGGGAAACGTTTGCCCTTAGTTGACCATGCTACATCAAAGAGAAACCTGACTTCGCAACTAGGCCTGGGGTTTGTCCTCGGCTTTCTTTGGCTGTCCACAGAAGCAGAGTAAACTACTCAGAACTGGGAACATAAAGAAATAGGTACAAAAAAATTCTGAACATAAAGCAAGACATGTTCATTAGGCATGTCACCCACAGAACATATGACATACTTTGAAATAACAGAAGTTTCATTGAAATAACAACTTGTTTGGATAGAAGAGGATTGGAAAGGTGTGAAGGGGATTGAGGCTAAAAAGAACTAATTTCCTCTCCATTCCCTCTTATTCCACTTCAATCCACTAGTATCTGAACAAGGCCATATTGGGAACACAATGATAAATGACTGCAGCTTTCTTGGTTTGAGACTAATAAAAGTGCAAACAAATATTAGGAAATGAAGCCACATGTTCACTACATTTTTAGTAGCGTAACTGATTTAGCAGTACAACAGCACCCTTAAACCCATGACATTGTTATGGACCGACTTAGGGATAGGGATACATTGGGGTTAGGTACTGCGTGATTGATCCAAACAGTACACGTTCCCTTTTATAGAGGTAGGCCATAACAAACCCAACAAAAGAATAGATACAAATCTGATCAGATGTCAACAATTTGTCTTCTGGTATCATAGCAGCTTAGACCTCCCCCTCCCCCTCCTCTCCTAAAACTACCCATGATTCAACAACCAGGGTCATGGATCATGGCCTGGATCCTGACCTCAGTGACTTTATACCTTTACAATGATAACTTGTTATACTACAAAATTAATTTTTCCTTAATCAATTTTAAATATAAATGGGCACATTATGATGAGATGCCCTTTTATTTTTCTCATTATCAGTATGCAACACTCACATAGTTGCATTTTAGTGCTTTGTCTCAGGAGCCTCCTAATATCCTAAAGCACACAAGGAATTATGAACTTGGTATGCTAGGAATTAACTCAATATCCTAATACAACAACACCAAATGCAACCTATTTGTAGCCTTGAGCTTGTCTGAATTTATATTCAAGCTGCTCCTACAGGGCCCTAGGAGTTTAAAACATAATTAAGTAACATAACATAGATGCATGTTTAGGACCTAACTACTAATTAATGTACAATGGAATGATATAGCTTAGATCATATCCTGCCCATAGTTATTTCTAAAAGGAGTAATTCCAGAACATCAAACTAGTTCGAGGGCCTATACGTCCTGTAGAGTAATTGTACTTTAGCATTATACTAAATCTGCATTCTTTGAAGTTTTTGTGGCCATGAAACAGTGAAAACAGCATATTAACAATTGTTATTTGGACACAAAGTTTATTATTTGTAAACAAATGGAAGGGCTTAAGGTAATAACTGCATCCATAAATCTAAAAGCAATTGCAAAAGCACATTTTAACTGTAATCTAGCTTATAATCATCAATGAATAGGAAGTGGCCCGACAATGCTCATATGCTTTCCTAGGAAAAAAAATTAGAGAGACGGAGAATATTGGCGTTAGGGGAAGCATGAAGGAACATAACAGGGGGATAAATTGGGGGTAGAAACAGTGTGATTGATCAAAAAGCTACATCCATTTTACAAATCACATAAATAGGTCTATTCGTGAACAGAATACTGTGTCACCTTCGATCAAATCAAGACCTTAAAGCAAATCATGCAAGAATGATAAAATGGCAATACCTTGGATAAGCTACTCCAAAGAGAAAAAAAAAAATCATTACAGGGAAAAACAAAAGGCTGACAAACTTTTACACAAAACATGGAACCGGTGCATAGTTCCCTTGACAACCTAATCGTATGCTAGCGGATCAGACACATGGACAGGTAAGTTGCTAATGCGCTGCAAAGTAAGCTTAATAGAAAGAGGTTGCTAGAAAGGTCTCTAAGAAAAGATAGCTCTAGAGTGGGGGCACTCAGAAGAGGTGCTTAAAGGTGGACAAGCTGTTTAAATTTGCACCCTTGTTTAATGTGTGCTAACAAGGTGGTCGGGCCTAAGAACCAGCTTGCATTGTAGGGATTAACTTCTACACTGGTGCTTAATGATGTGACTCTTAAGCAATCACCTCTAAACACCTTGCACTGTACATACCCTTACCATTCATGTAACCCTTTCAGTCCTAACTTGACCTTCAAACTTACCACACAATCTTCTCCAATTTCATGAACGTCGAAGATTGAATGAACAGTGAGGCAGGTGACATTAAATTCACAATTTTGCACTAATTCATGAAATATACATCCTGCTACTTGATTGTTGAACTGTAACTAGATGCTAAATCAGAAGTTTGCAAGTTTCACATGTGTATTCCTTAACTCCAAGAACAGATAACGTGAAACACACCAGGGACGATACAGTCTAGGCAACTACCAAACTTTGACAACCATGCTTATAAGGTTCTTGGCGAAACAAAGAGTAGTGCAATAAACAACATAATCACCCTACCCCCCCAACCCAACCCCACACATCCCCAACAATTCCAATTGTGTAGCGCGTTCAAAGCAGTGCACCAAGAAACACCTAGGCACGCAAGGTGTTCGACGAAATGAAAAGGTAAGCCCCGAAGGGAAAAAACGCCGCACCTTAATGCCAGGGAACGACATGCCGAGCTCCTCCTCGGGTATGAGGACGGGCCACTTCTCCCCGCCGTCGCGGAACATCTGCTCGGTGTCGATGAGCCGCCCGCGGGCCAGGATCTGGTCCCGGATGCCCTGCGCGGTGGCGCCCTCCGCGGCGACGATGGCCTCCTCCGCGCCGTTGAGGTAGGTGACGAGGACCCGCGGCGGCGGGAGAGGCGGCTGCGACTTGGGGTCCTCGGTGGGAGGCGGGCCAGGGAGGCGGCGGAGCTCGACGGAGCAGGCCGGGTTCGAGTCCTTGGCCTTGCGGCCGTTGCACTGCGCCAGGAGCTCCACCGCCGCCGCCTTCCGCGGGTCGAGCGGGCAGTACTCCACCACCACCTTGGACAGGAACTTGAGCATCTCTCCTCCCTGTCGCCGCCGGCGCCGGCGCCTTCTCCCTCGTCCTCGCGCTCTCGCCGCAGCCGCCGCTTCGCTCCCCGGAGATTTGGTGGCGGCGCGAGATTTCGGCCTTGGTTGGATGCTGAGCAATCTGGGTTGGGTTTCATTCCAATGGGCTCGGCTCAAATATGGTTTTGTGTTTAGTTGGGCATCATCATCTGAGCCGCTTGACT
Organism: Setaria viridis; assembly: GCF_005286985.2. Classification (NCBI taxonomy): domain Eukaryota; kingdom Viridiplantae; phylum Streptophyta; class Magnoliopsida; order Poales; family Poaceae; genus Setaria; species Setaria viridis. The sequence continues at coordinate 11,479,597 of NC_048263.2, read as the reverse complement.
CAAACCAGATAATTTTGCAGCAAATTTTTGCTAAGTCCAAATTTTTACTAGGTCCTTCTATCTCAAATTTAGTTTTTCTAAGTACATAATTTTTGTTACACATAATATATATATAATATATATCTAGGTGCATATCAAAAGTTATGTGTCTAGAAAAGACAAAACAAACAGTAACAGATGGACAGATGGAGTGCTTGCTATTTTTATGGAAATTTGGATAGGTCTGCCCTTGTCTATTTTAGTGCGTCACTGCTAGCGCTGCACATGCAGCCCTTCTGATCGGTTGCAGCGGATGGCTGCACCACCGCTGTAAGATCCGTCTATCCTGCTGAAACATCCTAATATCCATCGCTAACCTAGAACGGTGCCCTTCAATTTGTTACTCACCGATCTAAATCTAAATGGGGATACTAAAATTGCAGAAACATGTCGCATATCCTTATCAAACCTCGCTAGATTGCAACACCCAACAATTTCTAAGACAAAACTATGAACCACACCCATTATCTAGGTGCAACAAGATGGGATATGGTGTGCAATAAATAGATTAAAAAACAGATGAAACATTATGTAATGACTACTGTAACAGTCGAGAAAAATAAGTGAAACATTCCAAATGAGCTATTGTAACATTTAAAAAATTAAGAAAAAGAAACTGTAAATTGCAAAAAGCTGAAATAAAGTGGTGAAACATTTCAAATCACCAATTGCCACATTTGAAATGACTCGATGGAACATAAATAAAAAATCAGTTGCAAAAGTTGAAGATGAAAACATTCAGATAGCTTGCGTTTCTCAGGGTTTCACCCTCCAAGCATGAGTCCAACTACGTCCAGAGTAACAAGACCATGCTCTCCAACAATTTTCCGATTCACACTTATTGCAAGATAGAAAACAAAGCATTGCAACATCTGACATCACGAGCTACAACAAAAAAAAAGGTACCAGTTGGGATGGTTATGGTGGTTGCACTAACAATCAGAAGAGGGGCAAACAAAACTGATCTACTCATCACGGCTCGCAGTGGTGGAAATGAAGGCCACCGAGCTCGACGGCGATGGCATGATAGTGCTCCAAATCGGCGGTCCCTGTCGATTGTCACGTACACCACCATAGCAATGGAAGAAGGGCTGTCCCTTATCGACCTACGTAGATGGGCGCAGCTTGGGGGAAAATAGCTGAGAGTGCCACTGGCAGCATAGGCGGGGAGGCTCAGGCACGACGATTCTGGATGATGAGGACGACGACTCGACGAGGGGGAGGCAAATGGGCCTGGCAAGAGAGAGGCGGAGGAGAGTGCTGCCGGCAGCAGCGGCGAGAAGGGTGTGGCACGGGAAAGGCGTGGACCTGTAGGAGCCAGAGGGTGGCATGGGGAGACTTGGGGGAGACGACGCGAGTAAAAAAATCAAGCGGAAGGATAAGCCTGGCTGATGCGGCGTGTTGGTGCGGTCACGTGGTGTCGGCAGCGAAGCACCGTCCGAAAAATTTACTCGCGTCGGACGCCCGCTGTGGCGCTGTGAAGCATTACCGACTTTGGTATGTTTTTTTTAATCTCAGATACAGATGTTCTATATGATCAGCACACCATTGTTTTTGTTGCTTGAAGTGCACATAACACACCTAAAAGGATTTTCTGTGGCATTTCAAAAGCTATTTTTCCCACATAGATATGGAAAATTTCCAATATTTTTATGACTTACATTATATAGAAGAACAAAACCATCATATGTTCTGTAGACTTCAGCGTCCGTTTGCTTGGTTCACGACTTTATCCTGCCTGAGCAGCGCCTATAGTCAGACAAAAAGCAGAGGGAACGTCACCACGACCAGGCTTGGGTGCGTCTCAGCAATTTAGGCTTGGAAAATGGCACCTCCAATTTCCAACATTACATTATATAAAATCATCAACACTGACACAAGCGCTTTCCTAGGTGTATCAAGTTCTTGGCCTAGGAACATTTAGGTTGGTTCGTGACACAACCTAGCAGGATTTTTTCCATCTGACAGGTTGAAGCCATCATTGAAGAAAATACGTGCTTGGAAAACTAAGGATAAATATTTTTGACACATGAGACTACAACTACCAATGTTTGCAGTTTTGCCGCATCAATTGTGAACCAAGCCATCGTTTGTACAAAGCAGTAACGACAAAGGCATTGAAAACGGAGGCTGGTAACAGCACCGCAGGGTAAACCATTATTCATGACTCAAACAAGATAATAAAGTGCTTGATAGAAACAAAAATAATCAACCCCAGAAATCTCAAAATTCAAGATTCAATCCAAGGTTTTGATGAGAATACATAAAAGCTTTGATAGCAATCATTTTATTAAGCCATGAAACTGTCCAGAGTGGCCTTCAACTGATAGGAGATTCACTCAAACTTCCATATAACTGCAAGCTAAGCAGATCCATCTTATTAAGTCTTCAGCGATGCAGTTAATCTTCATGTCATAACTTGTTCAAACTTCAAAGCATTATGGTAGTAGCTTCATGCCAGTCTATTCCAAATGTCATTCAATCTGACCAGCACAGAACACGGGTGGTTTGATTAAAAAAAACTTCCAAATCCATAAAATTGCCAAAAAAAAAGAATTTAGTGATAATTTAAACTAACAATATATAAAATGATCATAAGAAATTTACCTCTGGTCCTATAACACTTTGCCATGGTTTGAGTTGCAAATTTATGGAATTCACGTCTGCAAGTGCAGTGACGTGCCCTGATGCCAATGGAGCCATGCAAAATGACAGAAGCATTAGTGTTTTGACATAACAAGTCAACGTGCGTGGTAGAAAAGAAAAACACAAACATACCGAGAGCATTGACAGACGCGAAAATGGTTATAATACTTCACCAGGATGTTAATTGGTGGCCCGTAGTGTTCATGTCCACAAGCTTCAAAACATGCCCTGTGCCATGGCAGCCATACAAAGTGAGCCAAGTAGTGTTAGTCAGTGTTTTGACCTATACACAAGTAGTGCGATAAGCATGTTAAACATAGAAACCCAGACAAGCATACCGATAGCACTGGCCGATGCTAATGTGCTTGCATTTACGAACACGATAGCGCAAGCATTTGGTCTGTTTGCCTCCAATGGAGCTTTCGCAAAAAGTAGATGTGCCCTTGGCGAGAGCTTTCTGCAGAGGCAAGTATCAAAGCCTTAATTGTGACACTACGAATGATGAAAGTATTTCCAGAAGGTTGATATTTCATACATTAGTAATCAAGGTAGTAATGACAGCCTTCAGCCTTCTGTTCAGTGTCCTTTGTAGACCCAATCTTGTTAATCCGAGGCCTGTAAGTTGTTGGATCTGTCCTAAAAGTGATATCTAGATGCTGCAGTGTAGAGAGAGATTGAAAGTGTCAAATACATTCCATTAAAATTCCATTTAAACAAACTTATTTAGTATTTATCACTTTCATCCTGCATACCATAAATTACCAGTAGTCTAACTATTACCAGGCTATTCAAATGTCCAGGAATTATTTGGATATGTCGTCAGCAAATGCTTACTAGATAGTTCAAGTAATCCTCTATTTTCTGTTGAGGTAATGGTGATAGGGAAGGGGAAAGGAATTCTGAACTTAACTGATAGAAAGCGGTTCATCCCAGATGCCAGGGGTTCAGGCACATTTGCAGTACAGTCAACAGAAGGTTTTCCCTCAAAAACGATGACCTTGTTAGCAAGATACGTCGCCATGATAAAATCATGCTCTACGACAAAAGCTGTTTTCTTTTCATGAAGGATAAACCTTTTTATGACCTTTGCTGCAAGAAGACGCTGCTCTGAATCAAGATGGGCACTTGGTTCATCTATAAGGTAAATATCAGCAGGCTGCACATAGAAACAAAGTTAGATGGCATGCTATTTCTTAGGGAATATTAAGAACATTGAAGTTAGTGAAACAATGATGTGCAAATATGACATATTCACATGAGTATCTTTTAAATATTTTAACTTTCAAGGCGTTATCCAAAAGTTTCCAGGTGGTAATCAAGATAGAACTTTTGTACCAGCAAATCTGAGGTAAAGAACGTAGGGAGTAATCTATACCTTTCCGAGACAAAGACAAAGTGCAACCCTTTGTAGCTCCCCGCCAGAAAGATTTGCAAATTGCCTGTCCATGAGTTCTTCAATTTTCAGCGGTTTCATGACATCAGATCTGAACTGTGCATGACTGCAAGATCCTGGTATTTTCTTGTGTAGAACCTCTTTCACGGTAGAGCTAATTTTGGGTGTCATTTCCTGAGGTTTGTATGAGACTGTGTACGCAGGCATATCAACTTCTTTATCTCCCACTTTATCTGGCTTCACTCGTCCTTCCTGATAGTCAGATTAAAATATTGATGAGGGAGGCTCCAAAATATATTTTCGATCACTGCCAAAACATATTTGAAGAACAAGGAGATGTACCAGCATACGGATAAATGTTGTCTTCCCAGTACCATTTTCACCAAGCAGTACAATTATTTGGGAACCAGTAAAGCTTCCATTCATGACTGAAAGCTTGAATCCAGGTCTTGTTTTCACCATGGTAGGATATTTGTAGCTTTGGTAAGTCTCACCCTCTATTATCTCCTCAGCAGACTCGGTAACCTGATAAGCAAAAAAGCATCGCATCATATTCAGAACATGCAGCAAGTAAATCACCTCTGAGAATGTTACTCAATTACTTACTCTAAATGTAAGTTTCTCCTCACGGAAACGCATATTTTCTGATGGGATAAAACCATTAAGAAAAATATTGATTCCTTCTCTGACTGAAGAGGGCAAAGTGACAACACCATATGCTCCAGGAGTCCCATAAAGACAACATATGTAGTCTGATAGGTAGTCAAGAATGCTAAGGTCATGCTCCACAACAATCACATAGCTGAAAAAATGTAGGAAAATGGTTTATTATCTGCAGAGTGAATAACTCAAATATTTCAACTAAATTATGGTTCTTTAATGTACTTTTCGTTACTTTTTGGGTTGTAGTAATGAACGAATAACTTGTGCAGCTTTCAGCCTTTGTTTCACATCCAGATAGCAGGATGGCTCATCGAACATATAAACATCTGCATTTTCCATAGCTCGGGCAGCTATTGCAAATCTCTGGAGCTCACCACCAGATAGATCTGAGACATTACGGTTCATTACATGTTTCAGCTCAAGAATATCACATAACTTATCTTTGACTTGTCTGTTGTCGATCTTATCAAGAAGGTCACCAACTTTCCCTTGAACAGATTTTGGAATATTTTCAAGGTACTGAAGTTTAATAATGGCCTGCATTAAACACATTAGAGAGAACACAGAACACATTTAAGTATTACTTATTGCTATGTGCAGCCACAAATTAAAATAATTACCATGACAACAAATGTACATGAGCTCAACAGCTTCGCATTGTACTATGTAGTGGAGTAAGAATGAATTATGTCCAGCAGAACAATACACTTGAAGGATGCATTGACCAAGAAAGATAGAATGACTAGAATACTAAAATAAATACCAATAAAATTATCTGTTACATTAGTATCTTTCAAATTCCCTTCAGAAACATGTATTCAATGGTAAAATGGAATAGGACCAGACATGACTACTTAAATAGAGCCTTGATGTTAGGAAGATGTCCATTAATGTAAAACTTGGAGACAAAAAACAAAATGACACGCCAGGCAACAAAACCGAACAATAATTAGCATTTATTTGGTATGTCACAATTTATGAGTAAATAAAAGTAGAACCGTAGAAGTACCTTCATTTTATCTTCCAAAAGGTGCGTAAAGTATTTCTGAAGTTCAGATCCACGAAAGTGCCTAAGAATGTCATCACAATTTGGAGGATCCTGTAAAATTGGAGGATAGTTTCATAGCCTAAAACGACTTTTACAGCAAGGGGCAACAAAAAGGTGCTCATGTTTATTTACCGTGAATTTACCCAAGTTGGGCTTCAACTTTCCAGCAAGAATTTGAAGTGCAGTTGACTTCCCAATACCATTTGTCCCTACCAAGCCCAGAACTTGCCCAGGTCTTGGAACAGGCAGCCTGCAGAAGATTATGAAAATTAGGAAAGATGGTTTGTTTCATCTGAAAGGCATAGTGACATTAAGTATCCTACCGATTCAGGGATAAACATCATTTGGAGATATTATAATGGGAAAAGGAAAGGCTTAGATCACTTAGAAAAAAGAGGTCACAGAGATGGGAACGATCTTTTTACCTGTGAAGTTTGAAGGAATTTGGTCCATAGCGATGTGTTGTCTCCTTTTCAAGTTCCCTTGGCAAGTTTATAATTTGAATAGCATTAAATGGACATACCTGCAAGAATAATAACCCAAGGGAGTTATATTAGGAACTAGCTTGGATCAATATTCCTAAGATCATCCAAAACGGAGAGAGTTAACCTTCACACAAATACCACATCCAATGCACATATCCTCAGAAATTAAGGAGACTGTTGAGGATGGCGTAACTTGTATGCACTGACGCCCTATCAATTTGGATAAGGAATCTCAAATAAGGTCATAAGATAAACAAAGGCAATATGAAGTTCCTAATGATCACTCTGTAAATTAAACAGAGCTCCAAGTAAAGCTAAACCATGGCATACTAAAAAGATTCATGGAGCCAAAATTTAACGATATTGAAACCCATGATAGGATTACATACTTAGATCAGATATGATGGTAGGATTGTATTATCCTCAATGTGTTTCTGTTTATCTTAGAGTAGATAACAGATTCTAACATATAACAGAATCTTATTATGTGCTGGCATGCCTCTAATATCAGGCTTATGTGCCTACATATTTTTTTTGCAACCATACCAATTTGGATAATTCTTGCCAGAATTAAATTAAAGAACCCAATACAGAGCTAATTTAGTGGCTAAGGTCCTGTTGACCTACATAATCTGTATATGGACTATGGAGGTCATGTGGGTCATAGGTTTCATCAGCTTAAAAGATTCTCTACAAAACCTTCAAGATACTAATTTGGCCTCTTTTAGACTCAGGAATGCCAATGGTTGTTTCAACTAAGAGAAATTTTATCATTTTGCATATATTTGGAATAAAGAAATTTGACAACTAATGAAATATAATACAATTTATGTGATCCGCAGTCAACGGAAGGGCTAGTTTGAGCTTCGTGGGTAAGCAATTGTACAGACCACGAATGATCCAAATAACTAGATTTTCTTTCCTTCTTGATACACAAGGCAAGCAGCACCAATATATAACCACATTTCTTAAATCAAATCAAACTTCGTAATCTTCCAAACTTGTCCATGATAATTTGTAATGACCTAACCAAATGCTAATCCCAGCGCCGACCACGCCCGGAAGCAGAAGCGGCAACGGAATCGAAAAGTAAAATTGGATTCCATTCCACCACCGTCAAGCTGACGTACCGGTTGCGTTGACGGGGCAGCGCCTGCGGCACTCCTGGCCGCACTTGTTCGGCCGGCACCGGTCCTCCACCACCACCGCGATCCGGCTCGACCGACCCGACATCCTGCTCGATCCTCTCCCTCAATCCGCCGGACCGCGCGCAGCAGCTGCCCGATCAGGGGACCCCCGGCCGCCTGCCCTCTGCTCTAGCCACGGATCGATCCGCGGGTTCGGTGGGATGGAGGATCTGTATTGGGAACCCTTGCAAGCTTGGGCAGTCGAGCCCGGGGACGAGCGCCGCGTGCGAGGGGAAAAGCGGGAAACGATCGCCACGCCGGGGGCGCCGTGGGTTTATATGCGAGAGGAGGAGATGGGAGGCGGGGGAGTTGGAATCGGCGGCATGGTCGCTGCCGTTTGCCTTGGGGATCAAGTTCTATCCGGCCCGGGCCACCGCGCAGCCGTGGCGTGCAAGCTCAGTGGAGCGGGTGGCGTATAACCAGAACGGTGCCGATGTGGCGAAACAACAGAATATGTGTGTGCACTTGGGCTTATGATGACGTGTCAAGGGAAACAATGTGGCAAAGAAAACCTGTTATCTTTGAACTTTAATATATAATGAGATAATCCAAAGGAACAACTTGTTAAGTACTCGTACGAATTTGATGCCCTGTTTTCTATATGAATCAGCTTTAGGAGATGCATTTAATTTGGTAAGTTGACTCTGACGATACAATTCCTGCACGCAACCCTGGTGGGAGGCCAAGTGTGCTCTGGAGTGCACGGTGCATTTTGGTCGTTCGCTATATAATGAAGCCATGCCACACCTTCGGTTAATTTTGCGCCTTGATGAGCCACATGAGCAAAGGCTCAACAACACCAACTGCCGCATTTGAGCTTGAGTTTATTTAAGAGAAAATTCCTCCTATGCCATTAAAAATTTAACTCAATCCCTTCTACGCTATTGGAAATTAAGCGATCCCTTCATTACCATTGGAAATTGAGTTTTGGTCCCTCACATGCCATTCTGTTAGATTCCACTGTTACATGATACAAACGCCTTCGTGGGCCCCAAGTGTTGGTGGAAGTAAGGAATAAAAAAACTCTTATTTCTGTTAGTTTCCTCAGCTGATTCCGTGTACAGTCTCGAGCACACAGGAGGCACGGGTAGAAGAAAGGGTGCCAATTCCAGGAGTCTCTGCTTGCCGACGAGGGGGATGAGGTGGCTGCGCACCTAGGCCACCGGCGCCGGTTTCTGATGTCCACCTTACATCCCCCTACCGATCCAAGGTAAGAAATACTCTTCTTTCTAGCATGTCGTATGATGGATTAGAATGTGGAAATTGAATGTGTATGATGCTGGGAAATGGAATGTGTAGTGTGCTTTATTTGAAATTGAATGTGCAGATGAAATGTGAAAATGGAATATGTATCATGCTCTGATTAGAAAAATGGAATGTGTAGGCTACTTGATGTTTTGTACTAATTTTGTTGAAGAAAAGCTTATCCAACATCGGCTAAGATGGTTTAAACATGTCCAAACGAAGACCTCCGGAGGTACCGGTGTGTAGTGGAACCCTAAGGCTTGACAATAATGTAAAGAGAGATAGAGGAAGACCAAAATTGATATGGAAGAGGCAATAAAAGGAAATTTGAAGGATGGAATATACCCAAAGATTTAGCACTAGATAGGAGTGCTTCGAAACTCGAATCCTGATTTGTGGCTCTTTTTGGGTTTCAACTCTACCCTATCTCAACATGCTTGGGACTGAAAGCTACGTTGTTGTTGTTTGTTGGCAATAGAGAAGCTGATTAGTGTGATGAGAACAAAGGAATAGTGGGTGAGATTTTTGTTGATGAATGAAGCCACGCCACCTTAAATTAATTTTAGGCCTTAATGAGCCACATGACTAAAGGTTTCAAGAACTCTAAATGCGGCATTTGATCTTGAGTTTATTTATCTACTTCAGGTACATGGCACCAGCTGATAAGTTTAAGTAACAAACATCGCAGTTCTATGGCACATTTGAAGTGCGTTAACATTAGTTTTATCTAACTAAAAGCAAAATGAATCGGTTCTGCATTCTTTTTTGTTCTTATTTTAGATAACAGCAATTTCCCAAACCGAAAGGGCCACTGGATGAGAAAGGTAATTGCAAGAAAAAAGTGGAAAGCAGACCCCTACCAGCTACCAATGATGAAGAAACTGAGGCATCTCCGGAATGCATTGATATGGTTACTTTACTAAGATAGATAGGGAAGGTAGTAGATAGGATCTCGCCCTCATAATGGAGGTTCTGAGATTAATCCTCTACTTCTTCCTTGATTATAATGGATGGTACGGTTGTGCTTATATAGCCAGCCATCTAACAGACTCAATCTAATCTAAACAACCTTATCTATCTAACAACCTTATCTCTAACCAAATCCATTAACTATCTCCTTCCTAACAAACCAACTACTCCTATTCATGGCACTGTTCACGAGCTACAGTGCTCATGGGCCTAAGCCTGCAGCTAGCCCACTTGCCATAACACTTCACCACCCCTTGAAGATAGCTTGTCCTCAAGCTGTGGCAATGCTTAGAGCTGCAGACCTTATGTGGCTGGAACCTGGCGGTGATGAAGCACACTTGAGCAAACGTAGTTGATAGCCTGGACGAGCTGTAGGCGGAGACTGACGGCCAACTGCGTCGGGCGTGGCACCACGCGTGTGGTTGGCAGGCCATTAATTTGGGCGCGGACGGCTGTAGCAGCGCGCCCATCCATGATGGTGATGTGGAGACTACACCAGGTCGGGAGGTCTGCGGAGTCTATGAGCTGCTGGGAGGCCTGAGCATGCTAGAGCAGAGCATCCAGGGAGGAGGCTAATGCTGCGGGCGTCGAGGATGCTCGCGAAGCCGTGATAGGCAAGTGCAGCGCCACTGTCGACTAGCCCGTGGGTGCGCCATAGGCGGCGCTGGCTGGCTGGCCCGTGGGCACGCCATCTGTGGGCACGCTAGGGACAACGTCGGCAGGGGAAAGCGTGGGTTTGCACGCCGGGTAGGATGGCAAGTCAAAGCTTCAGCGGGCGAGGACTGTGGCCCCAGCGCGCGTGGTTGTTGTAGGCCAGCAGTGCTGTTGGTGGAGATGTCATTGGCGGACGCGATGTGGTGGCCGGAATCAGGTACGACACTCGTGGAGGAGAAGGCATTGCCGTTGATGGTGCTGCGGGGGGGAGGGGGGTAGCAGCACAAGTGATGCTGCTCGAGAAGATGCTGCCACGATTGTCAGTGAGGAAGTCATAGAAGCCAGTGGTGAGGCAGGCGTAGCGACGATGTATGAATCTTCCGCCGAATCAGCAGTGGAGACAGTACACACCAGCAGATTGGAAGATATTGCTGTGGTCATTGTTGCAGCAGGTTGGGTCTTCACTGGCGGTGAAGATGGCAGCGCTGCGATCTTGTCCTTCAGAACAGGAACTCCTCACGGAGCTCGCCGAATATCTCAAATATGTTGTGGGTGAAGCGATCAAGCCCTTTCGAAACGTGATTGACATTGTCAGACACGCATCTGATGCCCTCAACCAAGGAGGTGAAATCTGCCATGGCTGGTTGTTGATGTGCAGATGTAATTTCTGGATGGGTTTTGGGGATTTGTGGGAGTAGTATGGAATCAATCTAATCTATCGTAGGGGGAATTTTTTTTTGATGGCAGTGTCGTAGGATCTAAGGCTCTGAATATCAAAGTTGATATGGTTACTTTACTGGATAGGGAAGGTAGTAGATGGGATCTCGCCCTCACGCTGGAGGCTCCGAGATTAATTCTCTACTTCTTCCTTGATTACAATGGATGGTGCGGTTGTGCTTATATAGCTAGCCATCTAATTGACTCAATCTAATCTAAACAACCTTATTTCTAACCAAATCCATCTAACTTATTTCCTTCCTAACAAACCAACTACTCCTATTCGTGGCACCGTTCACGAGCTACGGTGCTCGTGAGCCTAAGCCTGCAGCCAGCCCACTTGCTGTAACACTAAGTCATGGATGGAGCTACTCCGTATAAATTGTAATCGTGATACCTCACATGCCTATATGGCCTATAGTAGCCATATGGGCGATGGCTCGATTTGAATGTTCAAGCGCACACAAGATGAATATAAGATAGAGAAAGCACACTTCAGATAGAGAAGTGGATTATGGTCTACCTTCTCTGCTCATACCCCTCAACTCTAAATAGACAGATGCCCTTCTCCATCGCCTGCAATAAGGTTTGCAAAGATGGGGTTCGATGTAGCCATGTAGTTAGAATTTATTAGCATTGTCCACGGTCTGGACGAAATGAATTAAAATCTTCTACCGACTATCCGTTCTACATTCTGCTGCTTCACAAAACTATTACTATACAAAATCAAAACAGTGTATTTTTTTTTGATGAAACAATCAAAACAGTGTATTCTTAGAACTTCAGAAACATTATTTAAAAATAAGTTGCATTTAGAAAAACATCTTAAGATTTTCATAGGAACAATCTATGGAGCAGTAGTGTGTTGTGTTATTATCTTCTAATTCATAATACCAAATGTACCATACTCTTAATTAATCATTAGACATAACTAATAAAATAGAAAAGATCAATATCAAGATAAAACTTGCACATTTTTCATTCTGAAATGTTCCATAGTAGGTGAATCAATTTACTAATTAACTAAGAAAATTAGTGGCCTTCCTCTTCGGAATAGAAATTGCTATTTCTACATAGGGAAAGTCGTGTGCAATGAAAAATGCAAGCACGATTTGGGAAGGGTCCTCAATAGTCTACAATCCTCGTCTTGCAAAGCAGAGGACAAGCAACTTAAATACATCAGGAAGATGGACGTAGTGAAGCAGTCATATGGCTGGCATTTATCGGTATTGGCCATGGTGAGGAAAAGAATAAACACTTTGTACGCACTATCTGTTCTGCACTGTACTGCTTCATCGAACAGTTGACAAAACATTAGAATACATTAGAATTGACAAAACAATATTCAAAAAGCCACATTGCAAATTTATAACTATTTTTTCTTCTTAATGATTGTTAGCATTGACTTGCACGTTTCAATAAAGCAGTTGTTTGTTGAATGTTGTCGTCTTCTGATATCCTCAGTTGTAGCTCAAAATTTAGTTCAAAGTCTTACTATTTAATGATGAACCCAGTGCAACAATCAAAATATTACCTCTGATCCTTTGGCCATGAAAGAGTGCCACTTTGGGCACATATAGTCCTGAAACTTAAGATTATACTGTCGTTCTATATGTTCAATCTCAATGCATGGCAGGTGATCGTGTTCTTGTTCAAACAAATAAGTAATTGTACCAAATGAAGCACTGTGAAATGATTCATCTAACAATACAAATAATCAGCCCAGCGTATATATGTTACGTTGGCGTATTAATAATTTGTATGTCCTTTGAGGCCATATCGTCTATTTTCATTTATTTTTCATTTAAAAGTGGAAGACACGGCCAATTCGCTATTAAACATAATAAAGTGGTTGTGGAGTTCAATTACAAGGACAGAGAAATCTTGTAGCACAATTGCTTATCTGAACAAACTAATGGATCCATCCACACACAATCCCATTGGACAACTAACAATGACACAATTTGAGCACCTTTTCTTATTTTGGAGCTACGCGATGAACGCAAAAGCTGGAAGATCACGGTTAAGCCAATACAGTAGGGAAGAAAGAAATAGGTTCACGCTAAAAAAAAAAAGCATATTTGCAGCTACACGATTCCCAGTTCCCATCCAGCCCTTTTAAATTCCCGGAGGAAAAGATCTCGTCTAAATTATAATCCTAATACCTCACATACCTATATTGGTCACAGTAGCCAGATGCTTCGTTGTTGCAGCAACGACAGTGAGTGCACTCATTGGCTCGATCTGAATGTACGAGCACCCACAATAAACTGTATGTAAAACCCAACTTCTTTTTCCTTGCAATCCATATATGCTTGCTCAAAGCAGCTAGAGATCGAAGAGTCATTTAGACTACAGGGTACAAGCTCTATTCATATTTCTCAACTCTAGATAACTAATGGTCCTTCGTCTCAATAGCTTGCAAAGCGGAGGCCATTTTATAGAAGAGTATGTAGATGGATCTACTCGTATAACTCACTTGTTGCATTCTTACCTACTATGCATCTGTTTTATAATGTACTGCTTCATTGATGAAGCTATGAGTAGACCAAGTGAAACATTATCGTGAGAAACAACAAAAACATGTTTTTTTAGGGAAACATTATTTCAACAAAATTTCCTCTTCTCCTCATTCATAAAGACATCAACGTGATTATTTTCATGGGGCAGTTGTCAGTCAAGTGTAGCACAAAATGGCATTCAAGATCCTAAATTAAGAAAAGTGATATACACAATCTTGTAATTACACCCCTTTATTGGCCACCTCGAATTCACTAGGTACATATATAATATCCCTCACTTTGTATTCATATATGACTGTACATTTAATTAGCTTCCTTTTTCTAAAAAACATATAATTAGCTAAAGTAAAATAAAAAATAATAATGATACTTGATTAAGACTTTAGAGAAAGAATGTGTACAAGGCCTACCACCTACTATATATTGTTTTTGAGGAAACACCTACTATGTATTGTTAATGAGAAATTTTAGAATGGTTGGAAAAAAAAGAGCCATCCATCTCGAAATCTAACGGTGGAAACAAATGAAGAATCTTGGAGTACTAAGGACTATCAAATTGGTGGGATCAAGTACAAAAATTAATCCTTCAATTTATTTTTATAATTGTTTTTTCAGATCCGAAGGTGGACAAAATCATAGACAAAAGTACCAACAAGTACTTGTGGATACCTTTAAAACCACTGTAAAAGAGCTCTTAATATATAAACATAACTTAGAGCAGAGGGTGAAGGTAGTGATCTAAGGGACGCAGCAAGTTATTAACCTAGTACTTTGGCATCTTCATGGTAAAAGAACGGTGTATTTTAATTTTGAAAACAGTCTATTTTTTGGTACATTGATACAGTGACATAAAGTGTTTGTGGACAGCAGTGCTATACATGTTCATATAAAAAATACATGTTCGTACACTAGAACTTCTTCCTTCCATTTTACATCAACAGAAGCTAGCTGTTTACGATGCTGTTCAGTCAAACCTATGGCTGTTCTCAACAGATTCATACGTATTGTGCAAATACCATGCTCAAGCGACGCTCCCACCAAGCCTGCGTCGGCGCCGGTCCAGTTTGCCATCCGCGCATCTCAGTGAGCATGCCTCCATGGCTTCTCAACATTTCCGATCAATACTCACAACAGACAGCCTTGAGTTTTTAATCCTGACACCTCACATTCGACATGCCCTGCATGGTGAGAGGAACTATACGTACGGTTTACTGCTGCTTAATGATCGAGTGACTGTCCTATAATTGAAATTCATTTGAATGCTCAAGTGCAAGCATCACAAACATAATATCATTTCGCTCCAATTCCTTAGAAGCGGCACATACTAAGAACAGCATTATAGACTACCTTATATGTTTGGCTCGAGAAGCAGATCGAATCCATTTTATAACAACTAGAAGATGCAGTCATGAGTGATGTAGTAATGTAGGCTCTAAATGTTTTGCTATTGTCGAACATGATAATAGCGAATTATGGTAGCTACTGAAGCAATACAATTATTCAATGGGCTCATAGCAAAAACTGACCATGATAAAACTATATGTTGTAGCCAGATGAACCTTCTTTCATACCACTATTGTAGGCTGTATTTCATTTTCTTTCCTTTTCTTTAGCTACATGTTACAGAATTTAGCTACAAGTTTTGAAGGCGTCCACTACAGCAATTATCTAAACAAGTTGAAGGATCCTTCTACCTGGACACCATAGAAGCTGTTTAAAATGTTGTTCAGTCGTACCTATGGTGGTTCTCAACAGATTCATCATGTAGCTATTCTGCAACTTCTGCACTTAGTTTTAAATCCGATGTATCCTTATTTTTTTTCAAAAAGATGGCAATAGAATTGCCGTGTTATATTAATAGAAAGGAAAAAGAAACAAAGCAAAAACAAAAGAGACAATAACTAAACAGCTATGGAGAGACCTAAAGAACGCTACACGTACATACAACCAGAATCAATAACCTGAGGGGAGGAGAACAACTAGCACAATAGTACAACCAAAGAAAAGGAAAGGCCTCTACACAGCGCAAAAGAAGAAAAACCGACTCGGGATGGAAGGACCACACGCAACTACGACTGACCATTTGTAGCTTTGTTGCGACCATTAAAAACAAGTCTATACTGGTTCATATCTTCCTTGATGAGTAGCGTCAATTGTAGAGGTGGCAAGGATTTATGTTTCTTTCCAAACATTCCACCAAAAGTATATCATTAGTCTGTCGAAAGCTTGTCTGTCTTTTTTATCCACTCGCATCTTACATTTTCTCCACCATGCATAAAGAGAAATCGATTGTTCTAAATTTTGCAACAAATGTAAGCCAATCCAAGAAGTGATCATGTTCCTCACATCCTCAGCATATGGACAGTTCTTGCAAAGGTGATGGGGTGTTTCAGGTTGTGCCGTGCATATATAGTTTGCACAAAGGATCATTCGTCAATCCTCGTTTTTGCAGATTGTTTGCTGTTAGATTTTTTTGGTGTAGCAATGTCCATGCAAAGAAACAGCATTTGGGTTCAGCCTTTGCTTTCCAGATTGGTGAAAAATTGATCTTTTGCATGCTTCCAGAGAATTGGATCATGTATGCCCTCTTGACTGTATAGTTACCATCATTTGTCCACCTCTATTTTATCCTATCTTCTTCCTGTACATCTCTACTTTGATGATATAGTTTTTCGTATAGAGTGGTGTATTGGTGTAGTTCTTCAGCCGATTGGACATGCTTGATATGTCGGATCCATGCATTATTGTTCAAAGCTTGTTTAACTGTGATATTCTTCCTGATGGACGTATGCTTATTTCTCACTGTCTAGATCATGACATTCGAGATTGAATATGTCGCAACAAAATTTCATTAGATAATGCAGATACCAGTGAAATTTTGTGTCTATTTTACTGTGCTCAAAGACTAATATATGCCCCTGCCTCGGCGCCCGTCCAGAAGAGGCCATGCCCCTGTTCACTGCACGCAGGCCACCTCGCCTCCACCTCTGCCTTGTTGTTCTGCAGTCTCAGAGGTAAGAGGTTGCCATCCGAGCCTCTCAGTGCGCGTGCTGTGCTTCCATGCCTTCTTCTCAAGATATTTGTTGAGTTTTTAATCCTGACACCTCACATTCGCATGCCCTGCATGCTGAGAGTCCATGCCTTCTTCTCAAGATATGGTGTACTGCTGCTTAATGATCGAGTGACTGTCTTGATTGAAATTTATTTGAATGCTCAAGTGCAAGCATCACGAACGTAGTATCATTTCACCCCCAAGCCCTTAGAAGTGGCACATACTAAGAACAGTATAAGACACTATCTTATATGTTGGTGGGCTAAGACACTACACCAGAAAGCATTTGTTCTGGTGGCTAGAACAGGTCTGTGTTGGCGGGTATCACACCCGCCAGCAACCTTGAGCCAACACAAATACTGTTTGTGCTGGCGGGTGCTCGCCCTCCAGCACAGACCGCTCTCTGCTGGCAGGGACGTTAGCCAGCCGCCAGCACAGATGGTTTCTGTGCTGGCGGGTGGTTATGCCCCCCGCCAGGAATATGTATATTCCCATTCAATATATTATTTCCTATGATTTATTTATAATTTTTATTTCCCACCAGTTTTTAGCCATCAAATTGAAATACGTATGTCCAACCACGTAACAACAACCTTGAGTAATAAATAATTCATGTTATTAAAAACTGCATCGTACATAATATATAATTCACATTATTAAAAATCCAACATTTGGAATAGAGTTATTCTTTGCCACGCTAATATTAAAACTACTATGCACATCTACGAAGTTTGTACACTCGTCCGCCATCAAAATGCCATCTTTATCAAATAATGCTCTATCCTCATGACAAATCTCGTGTAGGATAAACCTTGCCATGTCTGTACAAATGTTGTCGATTTATTTGTCTTCGATTTTGCTATAGTTATTGTCAATGGTAGGCATCCGTAGGTATACCGTAAATGAAGATTAGGGTGTATTACCATTAGGAAGTTAGCACGTGGCAATGTATAAAAGACTTACGTCTTCAGGGTTCATCCGGTACCTCCCATTATTTCTAATGAACTCGCACACGTAATATCCGCATAGCACAGAGCCGGGAGGTTGCTTGTGGCACTGCAAACAAATAGAAAAAAAATGATGAATTGTTATTATGACAAGTCTACATTATATGAAAAAACCAAGTTTTTATGTTCTTACGAATCTATGATATATTATTTTCATAGCTTTCGTCCTTTTTGATTGTGGACCCCGTCTTTAGTATGTAAAACTTGTACGCACTTTGAGGATATAAAGACAAGAGTTAGTAATACAACTTAGGTGTTGTGCGTGCGTGCTACTTCTTTCACCAAACTGATTCATGCCGTCTGTACTCAACGCAAACTGTATATTCCTTTTTTCATCTGAAAACTCTGGATGATTGGCATCGAAGGTTCTCCACTGGTGAGCATCGTATGGATGTCAAAGCTTTCCATCAGCCTGATCAACATGCTAAGTCATCATTTCAGCGGTCTTTGGGTTTGAGAACAAATGCTTCAGACAGTCCACCACCGGTAAATACCACATCACCAAAGCAAGGACTCTGCACTGAGTCGTCGTGTCAGTACCTATATAGGACTCGTCCTCCACTTGAGCAGCATCACTTTTCTTTGCACCCTTCTTCCTTTTATTCCCAATGGAGGAACCGGCACGATACTCACAGAAATTGACATTAATTTTGTAATGGCTAGCATCGCAATTTGGACACTTTTCCAATGCTGCGTACTCACCGCGGTACAATATGAAATGGTTCCTGCACGCATGTATTCTTTGCACACGCATCTTCAATGGATTGATCATCTTTTTTGTTTTGTATATGTTTTTGGCACAAAGCTAGGCTTCGGCAGTAACTTGCCCAGCAGAGTAAGGAGATCATTGAAACTATTATCTGACCAGCCGAATTTAGCCTTCAGGATTAGAAGATGGAGGATGATACGCAACACTGTCCACTCCTTCCCACATCCCTCATACATACGGTCCTTTGCTGCATTCTAGAGTGTCTCAAAATTCTTTAACCCTTTAGCACTCCCTAGCAACACTTCCGGTTCAATGTGGCGCAACATATCCTGCATATCAACATCACGTGCCTCGTCCACCTATGGTTCCACGCGCGCATCTCTTTGATCACCATTCTAATCTCCACGGTCATAATCATCATCCATCATAACATGATCATTTTCGTTTGCATCATCACCACCCACTTCATCAGAGTCAGTGTCAGATTTAGTAGCTCGGCAGTTCACAAGGGGATTACCCAAGTGGTTTATTTGTAGGCAGAGAAGATCGCAAGACCAAGAACTCGAAGGTGATCACAAGAACACGAGGGTTTAGACAGGTTCGGGCTTCTGGAGAGTAATACCCTACGTCTTGTATTCTGGTGACTTGTATTGCTTTGCGCTGGTGCATGGTTTACATATTGGATTGGATGCCCTCGGGAGGCGCTCTTGGTCATCTTATATAGGCTGACGACCTAGGGTTACAAGTCGGTTTGAATCTAATCTACTCAGTCATTACATGGAAAGTAATATGAGTCGGATTACAATACGCTATCCCGCAATATTCGGACCGATTTGAATTGCCCGGCCTTCTTGACTTGTACTCTAAGTATCTTCATATCCTTAGCCCGTACATCCTGGTCGGGCAGGCCCACGTGTCAGGACCGGCCAATATCCTGATCGGTGGGGACCCATGGGGTACCCATATCCCTTAGCCATTATCAATATCAGTGTTGTTGAAAGTACCTCCTGCCTCACCATGATGGGATCAAATTGTGTATCCATCCACAAACCTCACTTTATCAAATGCCTCTTGATGACATCAGTATCTCCCTGTACAATATTGTTGCTACAATCAAAAGACGGACAACGTATTTGCTTTATCTTGCAAATGCAAGCGTGCTTCTCCGCAGCCTCCACAAACTTTGATACCTCTGACAATGTATGTGAATGTCTCAGTATGCCATACATTCATACTCTATGATTCATCTTTAATAACCTATGACAATAATTTTATGTTATATTAATTAATTTAAAGAGCTATGGGTAAATTATAGATATAGTAACTAATAAGTAGGAAGAAATATAATCAAAATTAATTCTATAATACCCTAAATGAAACTCAATTAAACCATGGATGTAATAATTAATAAGTAGAAGGAAAAAATTAAACTCACTTATATATTAAATTCAGTCAACCTCATTAATTAAAACTATGGATGTAATAATTAATAAGTAGGAAAAATACGATCAAACTCAATTCTATATTACATTAAAATGAAAAACATAGCATTGTAATGGTTATAATATGATCACATAATTTTATTTACAAAAATAATCCATCTCTAGTTATTTTCTCTCTCTTCCCTCCTCTCTCTTTTAGATCTAGATCTAGATCTAGATGAGAACCTAATGAAGCTAGAAATAATGGATATAAGTTGCAGAAGAAGGTTGGAATGGTACAAACTCACCTTTTATAGCCACCTCCTTCAAAGAAATTAAGGGTAAAACCTTCCCCCTTAGATTTGGTGTTTTTGGAGATTTTCCCGAGCTCCTCTCAGGCAAGCTCCAAATGGAAGGTTGGCTGGGGAAGAAACTGTTCGCAGCCTTATCTGGGCGAGATCTGTGCTGGCGAGCGACATAAGCCACCCACAAGCACAGATGGGATGCATCTATGCTGGCAGGTGCTTAGGTCACCCATAAGTATAGTGGCATTTGCGCTAGCGGGTGCTCCCCTACCGGCCCAGGGAAGCTTTGTACTGGCGGATACTAATCACACCCGCTAGTATGCTAATTTCCTGTGCCAGCACAAATCAATTTTGGTGTAGTGCGAGAAGATGATGACCAACATATGTTATAATGTTTCACTCGTGTCAAATGTGATGCTATAGTAAATTATGGTAGCTACATGTGTAGTGCAACAATTTAATTTAATGGGTCAAGGAAAGACTTGGTAATAAAGCTACATGTTCAGAAAATTAACCTACTGGACCATTATTATTAGGTCCCGTTTGCATCCCTTCATTTTGAAGGAATTGGAATCTACTTAATGGAGTAGACTATTTGTCTTGGAACGTGGCATTTCACAACTTTCCAAAGTTTAGATATAAGCATATCTTAAATTCATGGGTGTGGGAGATGGAAATTGATTCTATAGATCCTCATGCTATATTTCTAATGTGCAACTTATAGCACTCTCTTCGACTCGCTTCCCTATAGCAGAAGGGGAGCACATAAGTATCTCTCCCATATAACCAACAATAATATATAAATATATTTCACATGCAACTATATTAACTTAATTAATTTGTGTCTAAATTATTATTATTAGAAAAATTCAATTCCAAGGATACAAGCGGGACCTTAGTCTATTTCAGCCATGAAGCCGACAGTAAAAATTCACTAGTACTGATGGTTATGGCACAATTGGTGGCATACTGAGATAAGAAACCGGTCATATAGTAAGAAACGTAAAACCGACAGCAAGGCAGTTTTAACGTACTAGTGTGGCTAGATACTGCAGTGTGTTTCCTAGTTGTTCCTCATATGGTAATAGGAGATATCAACTACTTCTTTATTATTTTCTGTATGTTTTGTCAAAGGCTTTTATCATTTCCTATTTTATTCTTGTTTTGCATCATGATTCTGGCTATATAATTGCAAAACTATTTAGCGCTGTTTTGGCTTTTTAATACAAAAAACGTAGCTTATAAATGTATTATGAAGAAACATGATTTTACATATCAAACTATTCGGAAGTGACACTAGTAGATAAACGACTTTCGATCCTTGGACAAAATCTCGAAACAAATCGGACCTAGGACTAAAGAGGCATTAGTTCTATTAGAACTATTAGAACTATTAGAACCTAGGACCTACGACAGCAAGATACTATTAGAACTAATGCCTCTTTAGTCCTAGGTCTAAATTTCGTAGTCCTTCAGAGCTCTTTTAGTCCCGGTTGGTGGTTCCAAACGAGATAAAAGTGGAGCTTTTAATCCTGGTTAGAGCTACCAGTCGGGAGTAAATGAATAAGTCCCAGTTTGTGGCTCCAACCGGAACTAAAGGAATTCTTCTAGTCCCGGTTGAAACCGACAACCAGGACTACTCTTTTTTTTTAATTCCTCCCGATCTACTCTCTTTCCGCACCGGCCTTAACTTATCACCACCCCACTAGCCTCTCTCTCCCCCACTACTACGTTATCATTTCCCAACACACCACCGGCCTCTCTCTCACTCCACTGCTTCCTCTCCTCCCTCCTCCCTCCACTGGCTACCGTCGGGGCCTCCCCGACTGACCCCCTAGCCGCTGGCTGCCAGCACGCCGCGGAGCATCCCCGGCCGGCCCTTGGCCACCGGCCACAAGTGCGCGGAGCATCCCGGTGGGCCCTTGGCCGCCGGCACGTGGGCATCCCCGGCTGCCCCCCCTAGCTGTTGGCCGCGGACGTGCAGGGCCTCCCAGGCTGGGCCCTGGCTGCTGGGCCCTCCCCGACGGGCCCCAGGGCGCTGGCCGCCACCGGCGTGTGGGGCGCACGAGCCCTCTTGGGCTAGCCCTTGGTCTCTGGCCGCCGTTGGTGCGTGTGCGGGCGAGATAGCGAGCGGGGGAGCTTGTGGATATGAGAAGCCGGTGAATATTTTGTTTTTGAGTGATCTAGTAGTGCATGATTTGTTTGTGAATGATTCATCTGTGATTGTGCTGTTGAATCTTCCGTGTGTTGTCAATCAAATCAAACTCATGTGTTGTGGATCTTGTGCGAATTGATTTGTTGTGTGTTCTTACTTGTGTGATGGTCATGTAAGATGAGCATGTTTCTTGCTTCAATTTGTGAAGCGTCAATTGTTTCTCATAGTGGATTGAGCATGAGCTGAAGGAAAAGTGGGCATTACTCTTTGATGAGGGAGGTGCTCGGTTGGGTATAATGACTCCAAACCTAGCTGAGGTTTATAATTGGCTTGGGTCCTGTGTGGTGTTCGGGGATTGCCCCTTGTTGGTATCGTTGAATTCTTCCTGTACCGCACCATGAAGTACTTTGAAGTTGGAGTCGTGGAACGCCGGTTCGAGGTTGGTTGCAGGGACAAAGCTCGAATGGGCGGGAGGCACGAGAAGCACACACATGAGTGCATCGTCAACAATAAAGAGTGTGTTTGCTGTACAGGAGAGCCTTAGGCACCTACAATAGGTTCCTGAGGGCCGTCAGCTGCCATGGCGGTCGTGGGGATGTTATGCTTCCACCATGGGCTGCCTACCCCATTCGTCCTCTCCACCTCCTACCCACCAGGCCGGTACGTCCTCTTAGCCACCCGTTCGTCCGCCGTACCCCGGTCCCTGTACTGCACCACAGGCACATGCACCAGCGGCCGGGCCATCCTGGGACCCACCGGCACCACCACCATTTTGGCATGCCTCCGCCGGCCCGTCCATTGTTCCGTAGTACTTGACCCCGATAGGTACATGAACGTTATTTTGTTGTACACCATTGAAGAAATGTTGTCCAATTCACTTTACTAACTAATAATTTCTTAACGCAGCCCCGCAGATGTATGGAGTTTACAATGGAGCGGGGCCCTCTTCTGCTGCAGCAGGCACAGAGCTACGCCACTACGGTGAATGATTAATACATGTTTTCTATTCCATTTCAAATATGCAACGAAACTAATAAATACCATTTCCTTAGTTGCATAACACTGTAGACCGCGGAGGGGCTTCGGAGGACTCCATCGAGGAGGAGGGACAGAGGTCCAGCGTCCATGCATGGGTGGATGAAATTTTCAGACCTGAGCCTGACGTGATTGGTGCTTCACAATTGCGTGACGCCCTAGAGGCTCCTACGCAGAGCGCGACCTAGGACTTCGCGACACCACCTGCGGCCGCAGCAGGATGTCTGCCTCGCGACGTTGCCCCACGGGACCCCTTGACATACGACCAGTACCAGACCAGAGCTGCGCAGCGGGCAGCGAGGCGTGGTCGTGGTTGCGGTGAGCCTCGTTTCAAGCGAGGATGCGTGCGTAGGACCTCTTTTATTTTTTGTACGTCGGTGCAGGCTTTCATGTGTACGATTGATAGCGTACGATGTGTGGTTATCCGCGTACTACTTTATCTACGACGAGAGTTAAATCATTTTCAATTATTTTGTTCAATCACTCTACCTCTCTCAAATTACGAATTTACATATTTTACTTCCAAAAATATCATAAAAAATTAAAGGAACAATATTTAAAACAGAGGTGTAGGCTCAAACTATGAAATTACATATTGCAATGAAACTACATAATTTGCTTTCATAAATATCATAAAAAATGAAGGAAAAATAATTAAAACGGAGTTGTAGCCGGCTGAAACAGCTACAGGTACTTATAGCTGTTTCAACCGGCTATAGCATTCCCAACCCGACTGCAGGCATTTATCTTCAACCGGCTATAGCATTCCCAACCTAACTGCAGGCATTTATCGCCATCTGAAACGACAGTAGGCCACCTACCGCCACACGAAATGGCGGTAAGGTCCATACCGCCGTTTCAGCTAGCGAAACATGGCTGCATGTGCCAGCCGGCACCCTTCCGCCGTTTCAACAGAAAGGACCCCTACCGTCGTTTGGTCCAGCAACATAAGTCCATTTTTGCAAATTTTTTGTTCCACTATTTATTTTTACAA
The DNA here is from genome assembly GCF_005286985.2 of Setaria viridis. Lineage (NCBI taxonomy): Eukaryota > Viridiplantae > Streptophyta > Magnoliopsida > Poales > Poaceae > Setaria > Setaria viridis. The sequence goes on along the minus strand of NC_048263.2, from coordinate 11,455,351 downwards.
AATCGTAAAAAAATATATAAAAAAATTCCAATCCAGAGGCCCTTCAAGTATAGCCTTGCTTACTTTCATTCGACCATTTTAGGCCCCTCACTGAAGGTCTTGGAATACCATCATTACAAGAACAAGCATTGTTAAATGCAACGGACATATTTCTTCCCCGCCTAAGCACTTTTTTACATTCAGTTGTTTGCATTTCCAGCTGTACGTGGCAATGAAAGGGCGGGGTTTTTATCTTCCGGGCCCACCTTATGAAGAAGAGAACAGAGATTAAAATACACGATCCAAACGGAACTATATCTTTATATTCATGTTAGAGTGTTTTGCTATCATAATTGCCTAGTATCATTCTCGCCACCCCTTGCGTCCAGTCTTCGTAATGGAGCTTATGCAGTTCCTAATATTTTGGTCTTCATTGGTAGTTTGCTGCCTTTTGATCTTCCACAGTAGTGCAACAGAAACGATGCCGCTCACAAACTTCCTGATGATACATCCCGGGATAGGCTCACCAATCTAGCATTCACGCCCATTGATAGGCAAACCGATGTACGTTCCTCACACCCATATAAATGGGCTTTTGTTGCTCAGGTCTCTTCTCTCTCCTACCTCTCGCCTCTACCTCTCACTGTGGTGAATTAATACCCTAAAGTAATTACTTTTTTAAAGGAATATTAATGCATTCCCTCCTTTTAAGTAAGTGGCTTATCTAAGTTTGTGACACTCAGAAAACTAATCACTCAGAAAAATTGGTGACAGGTTCCCCCAACCCAAAAAAATCATCCTAAACAACTGTGCGCTCAGTTCATGACCCAAGAAAGAAGGAGCGCGCACTGCTGACGCCTCCCGCCTTATTTCTCTCCAGAATTGCCCCATGAAACTCTTCACCAAGGTGATGACCAACCGCCTAAGAGCCGCCATCCCGGCCATTGTTGATTCTGATCAGACAGGTTTCATTCAGGGGCGTAGCATCGCAGAGAACTTGGTCGTCTACGCGGCCGACCTGCTCAGTTGCTGCCACAAACGTCACGTGCCCACTGCTGTCCTCAAATTGGACTTGAAGAAAGCGTTTGATTCCATTGAATGGTGCAGCCGGGATGCCATTCTTCGTTGCAGGGGCTTTGATGATCGCTGGTGTGTGGATGGATAGAGAAAATTCTCACCAGCGGCCGAACGGCTGTTATGCTTAACGGCGTGCCGGGGCGCAGGATCACGTGTCGCCGCGGCCTCAGACAAGCAGATCCCATATCTTTTCATTGTGGTGGCTGATGTGTTGCAACGACTCATCAAACACGCTTCCGGCAACGGCCTGCTCTGTCACCCAATTGACTCGTCACTTCCTTCAACTCCCACGCGGCCACCGGTCTCAAGATCAACTCCCACAAATCCACCTTTGTTCCGATGCACGTCCAGCCAGATGATGGTGCAGACATGGAAGCCATCTTGAGCTGCACAACCTCCACTCTCCCACAGACCTATCTTAGCCCACCCCTATCGCCCCACAAGCTCCGTGTGTCTGATTACCAACCTCTAGTAGACAGCTTTGACTGTTACTTATCTGGTTGGAAAGCCAAGCTCCTAATCTCGGGTGGCCGGCTTGTTCTTGTGAATGCTGTGCTTGGAGGCCTTGCTATCTATTTCATGTCATCCCATCTGCTCCCAAAAACAGTCAGGGATATCCTCGATGCTAGGCGCCGGGCTTTCCTCTGGACGGGCGAAGATAAGTGCTACGGATCTCAATGTTTGGTAAAATGGGAGAGGCTCTGCGTTAGCAAGGATTGTGGAGGCTTGGGGATCAAGAGCCTTGAGGATTAAAACCACTGTTTGCTCATGAAATTCATTCAGAAACTACATGAACCGTCGCCCCTTCCTCGGAAAGATTGGTTCTTCAGACATGCTGCCATTGACGAGGACTCGTTTCTCAGCCGAGTGGTACAGGCAGAATTGCCACGTTTCCGCTCCTTGACGGCCGTTCAGCTCGGGGACGGAAAACACACCTCCGTCTGGCACGACAGATGGCTGCTCCTGAGCTCCACACTTGCAGACACTTTCCCTGCCCCAGAGGTGCCTATCTCAGGATGCATGCCGCTGACCCTCTGGGTCCTGATGCCGCTAGGCTTTGGAATACCAAACTTCCAGCGAAAGTCAAGTTTTTCGGGTGGCTAATGTACCACGGACGTCTCAACACCAGAGATAACCTACATAACAAGCGCATCCGATCACTAGAAGAATCTTACTGTGAGTTCTGCCCAGGGACCCTGGAAACAGATGAGCACATCGTGCAACGGCCGTTTGGTCCCAACTGGGAATTACTGTCCCCGCAGGCAACCACAAAACGCCTTGGCTCCTTGGTAGTTCGCTTCAATTGCCCGACCAAGTACGCGCCGACATCTTCCTCACTCTGCTCTGGCACGTTTGGAAAGCCAGGAATGCTAAAATCTTTGAGCAGCAAGACCTCCCCCCTCAAGAAGTGCTTCGTCGTGCGGTCCAAGATCTAAACGACTGGTGCTGTCGATTCCGACAAACTGCCCCGCGTGTACATGTATGGCGGGATTTCCTTTCCTCCCGTTACTAGTTTTCTCCTTGAGGCCACTTCCCTCTTCCGCCTCCTGTAACTTCCTCCTGGTATGCCAGGAATCATGCCTGTAACTAAACTCTCCGATCAATACAAAGTGTAGGTGGGGATCTTCCCACCCGATGTTGTTCGAAAAAAAAAAATGACCCTGTTCAAAATGCTCTTCAGTCCTATCTATGACTGTTTTCAACGGACCAATGTAGCTATTCTGCAACTTATGCAATCTGCGCTGAGTTTTTCAATCCAATGTATATATGATATTTATTTTCATTGTACGGAGATCACCACATTTGAGAATAGAGGTTGTTTCCGGTACAACAATATTCCATCGCATGGTTCAGATGCCAGGGAAGATTTGTATCTGGTTTACCGGGCGCAAAGATTGGCTCTGCAGAGACTAATTTTCTATCCACTGAGTCCTAGGGAAGGGAAAGCAACTTGCACTCATTTTCAGTCCGAGTTTCAACGATGGTACGCCATACCACCGGTGCCACGAACGATGTTCATTCGCGCCATGACGGTGGCCATCACTTTTTGAAGGCAAGGGGTCACCCCTGTCTCTGATCATGGACGCCATGATGCTTTCGACCAGCAGATCGGATGGCCAAGATGCTCAACGATGGATTGTCCTTCTAGAGCGTGGAGAATTAGGCTAAGAGGATTTGAAGGAGCCTTGCCAAGGACCTGATCTTGACCAGTCACCGGAGTCACTTGGCAGCTGCTTGAAACACTAACAATGGCGTTTGTTCTGCTCGATGTTGACCCTCTGTTAGTCCTGATTGAAGGGTGTGATGCTGTCATCCCGACTCTCACAGTCACTTGACAACCAGCTCTAGCAGGGAGGGCGATGCGTGTGCACATCTAGCCCTTCGAGCCTGCGTAGTGCGGACACGTTCACAAGTGGCTTCAGACCATCCATGCGGGTGCGCAGACCGTGACGGCGCAAGGTCACATAGTTCTCCTCGTGTGCAAACCGCACAGCACCTACGGACCAAGGCCATGGTGCAACCCAGGTACAATGTATGCAGGCTCCCTCAGCTCCGCCTTGTTCTTCCGGTCTCGCGGAGGTGCAGCTTGCTGCCATCGCGTCATACTGCGCGAGCTTGCATACCTTCTCTACACTTCACACCTGCAAGGAGGTTCGCCGTTGAACCTTTAATCCTGACACCTCTCATCCGCATGGACAGCTGATTGCTGAGGAACCACTGCTGCCTAGTGCTTCTGTTACCATTCATCTATGTTTTCTCAGAAGCAAAAGGTGTCCATTTTTACAGGACTTTTTCTTCCTCTAGCACAAGGACAGGATGTGGTGCATCATGGTAGCTACGATATAATATTGAGATCATATAGATAGCAGGAGCTGATCGATCGAACGAAGGACCAAAGCTATATATATAGCTAGTAAATGAAGAGATAAAAGGTTGTCTACCTCTATACTAACAAATGAACGCTAAATTGTAATAATTTCTTGTTTCTTCATAATGATCGGTAGCTTCCGCTCAAACATTTAAGTTATACAAGAAACAATTTGACCAAAGCCATAGCCAGTTCTCCTTTCTAGCCTCGCCCATCATGTAACCTCTTAAAGTACACTATTGATGCAATACTAAAGTGCTTTTATCATTTTCTGGCCCAACGTAGCACAAATTGGAGTTAAAAAAACTGGGATAATAGCAAAAACATGCTAAAGCCTTGTTTGGATATAGGCACCGGATTTCAACAAATAATGATACATGTACTTAATATTTGTTTCTCTGGTGTATAATATGGACTGGACGGTCAATAATGGCAGCTAATACAACTGAGCCGTAATACCTCAACAATAAAGGAGCTTAATGTAAATGCCCTAGATACCCAAGTACCTGGAGTCTACCAAACATCTACTAATTAAAAATATAGAAGTCTGAATTTGTGGAAATTTTTGAGTAAATTGGACTTCGGGACAAGCTGTTCGCATATAATAGCTATCGGAACAAACACGGCCACGTGGAGAGCTATTTTACGGTACACAATACTAGGCTATATTAGTGTTCGGAAAGAACTAGTATAAAAACATCCTACGGTCAAGATACCTTCACATGTGGTATGTGTAGTATACATGAGTAGTAGAAGTAGTAGAAAGACACAAATGGCATTACTGTAATTTTATTTTTGACACTAGCATAAAGTTTAAAAGAACATTCTATTTGAAATATCACTTTTTACAATGAAATAATTACTAAATTATCCATAATTATGTATAGTTAGACATGTGTCGAACCAATTCACTATTAAACATGGTAACATTAGTTACGTACTCAGGTACAAGGCTCTGGAGAATTCTTCATCATGCACATGCTGAACAAGCTATGTGATCCTTGTACACCTATTCCATCATCATGTAACCAAGAAACAAACAATTTGTGCATCTGCAGCTATGTCCTCAACTCGAATGCACACAGCCTTGATAGTTCTTCCAATACCTATCCTGTAGGATATAAAGAGATTGCTCCACGCTCTTGGACAGCCCCTTTAAAGTATGTTATCTCAAGATCAAAACCGCCCCTTTAAACTCTTGGACAGAAGGGTCTCGTCCAAATTATAATCCGGATACCTCACGTACCTATATATACTGGCCATGGTAGCTACTATATGCTTAATTGTTGTAGCAACAGCCAATACGCTAATTGCTTCGATTTGTCCAACTACCTACAGGAAGCTGTAAGTAATCTAACTTCTTTTTCGTTATGCAAGCCACACTTGCTCCGAGCAGATAATGAAGAGTAATATAGACTACAGGGTACAGACTCTACTCATACTTCTCAACTCTAGATAACTAGTGGTCCTTCTCAATAGTTTGCAATCCTTAGCTTGCAAAACGTGATGCCATTTTATAGAAGGTTGAAGGTAGATGGATGTATAGTACTCATATATACTACTCAAGTGGACTAGCATTCTACCTCCTGCCTACTTGTTTTATACCGTACTACTTCATTACACAAGCCATCTATAGACCAACATAAACATTAACATAGAAAACTACAAATTAAAAACATTATTTAATAACTATTTTTTTTGTTTTCCCCTTCTTAAGGGCATCCAAAGAAGAAAGCTTTGTGCAAATCGTGCAATGATCTTTATATAGCCAAATTGTTGGCACATTATAAAAAGAGACTCAACAAACAAGGAAACTATCCTGGTGCTCACACCCTAAAGAATACCGTCGATAGTTGCCGTAGATGCTGTAGGGGTGTGAATGCATGGTAGCTGCATCTCAGCCATCATGTTCAATGAGGGTACTGAACTAGGCGTTAACTTAAAAAACAAATAAATCGCAGAAACAATGATCGGATCAAATTATGCTTCAACACGAATACAACTTTTACATATATAGTATCGACCAAGCAGGTAATAACCTGTCAAGTTTGCTGGTAAGTTCGTTAGTTAGCATGCATGGTAATGTTTTTTTTACTTTTCCTTGCATCCATCCTTCTCATATTATGTCTAGTAAACAGTAAACCGAACTAATTCATCAAATTTATATCCTAATGCATCACATGAACAACACCTTAGGAACAGTATCAAAACTTGATGTTTTAATGTTACATATGCACTAAATCATATACAATTGTCGACGGCAAATTATGGCAACTGTAATATCCCAAGTTAGATAAAATTTAAGGTGTCGACTAGGCCAATTATTAGTATGGGCAAAAAATTGAATATCCGAGCTGTAACTCGGATGGAGGATTGGACACCGTGGACGCATAGAACTCGTGGATACGAATCCGTTTAACTTTACACATGTCCAGTTTAGATGGTGTGCGCCCAGGGTGAGCTGATGCACCTAGACTGTGAAATTTCGCTTAGCATTTCTTGTTGCTTCTAATAAACTCAGGAACCCAAAAAGTATTCCTTTTATAGTGCCGCCACTCCTTGTCCAACGCTCTGTTCCCTGCTGCACCTTCCATCCCTACCTTCTATCTCTTTGCCGTCCACCATGTACCCAACATTTCCATCGCCAAGCCTCGATCGACGTTCCTGCTGCAGTGCTACCCAGTGCTAGCCTGTGGTGAGTCCCTGCTGCCTCTTTCCTCTTCTCCGCAGTCAGCTTTGCTGCGCTGCCCTTGATCTATGCGTGGTGCTGAGCTGTTATGCTACTGCATTTTTTTGAGATTGAGAAAGTTACCACAGAAGAATCATTATCAATAGGCACGTCGCCACCACTGAGAAAATAGTGCCGTTAATTACTATAACAAAATTAGAAAAGTGCAAGGGCATGCACATGCAAACTCGACCCCGGAAAGGTAGGTTTCCCCACGAAGAACATAACCAACTGTACTCTCAATTCACGAACCTGCTCGAAATGATATTCAGTCGTACGTATGAATGTTTTCAACAGATCAGTGTACCTATTCTGCAACTGCTGCACCGAGTTTTTGAATCCAATATATGTTATTTCTTTTCGTTACATTGAGATCACCACACTAGAGAATAGAGATTGGTTTCAGTACAACAAAATTCCATTGTATAGTTCATGTATCATTGAAGATTTGTATCTATTTTATTGGGCACAAATTAAGATTGGCTCTGCTGAAACTAATTTCCATATATTCAGTCCTAGAGAAGGGAAAGCAACTTGCACTCAGTTTCAGTCCAAAATTCAACAATTATACACCGTGCGGGCGGTGTCACACACGACGTTCATGCGCGCTCCCACACTTCTTCTCCATGCTGTTGTACGATGCCATGACGACAGCCACCACTTTGTCAAGGCAAGCGGTCACCCGTCTCTGATCAAGCATGTCATTACTAGATGTCCTGGTTGGGGGTGTGATGGTAGCGTCTGCTAGGCGACGTTTGTTATTTCACCACCAGTGCCAGCACTATGCTTGCAGAATCCAACAAAGAAGACACCCTATTTGGCGACGTGGAATTGAACCGCGTCTCCTATATCATATTAGTGATGCGTGATAACCGTCCGCGTCACCTATATATCTGCTCCACCCGACCAAGATCAAGACACGTCAGATGTAAGCATATTGGAGACACGGCTTAACGTTACGCGTCACCAATATGGAGCTCCTCAATCAGTGACGTGTTTTAAAAACCAGCATCACCGATGATGGCTTTATAATGTTTTGCAGTGCCACCAGCAACCTCCTGACAACGCCTGTGGCTTCTACACAGCCAATCATATGTTGGATGCTATGCAAATACTAGATGTGGATGGTCCCCAGGTACATATGTCCTGAACTTATCATTTCTACATCTTGTGAAGCAATGGCGGAGCTGTCATTGCTGTCACTGCTGCCTCACTGTGTCTGCCAGCTTCTCTACCAGCGTGTCTGCCATCTTGTGATTTCTCTTCCGAGCATGTAGAACATATGAGGCTGACTTGGAGTAACTATTGCTATTCTTGCTTTCTGAGTTTGTCGTTGCTTTCATTACTTGGTGCTTCAGTATTGATTTCTGGTTATAGTTCTCATAAGCAGTGATAGCTTCAGAAATTGTTAAATAAATTTTGCTGTAGTTCTTCCCGCATGGCAAAAATGATGGCAGAGATTAATTACACTTATAGATTATTAACTGCAGAAATTTAGTTTCTGATGGCATGAGGATAATAGTTCAGGATCGTGAGACAAATACAAAATTTAATCTCTAATTATGCACTAGTGCCATTTCATTGCAGTAAGCCCATAAGCTGTCTTCTCTTGGCTTGCAGAGCCTCAACCTGACAGCTAGCTCTTGTTGCATGTACCTGTTATGCTTTGTAGATCCACATGTGCTAAAAATTTTATTGCTGACTATATAGCTTGTCATTTGTAAGTTAACTGACTTCCCAAACAACTACACAGGATTTCGATGTGTCAACTACTCCCCTCGACAATGATGTGTTGCGCAGCATTCAAGAAAAGATTGCGTCATTCGTCATGCACCAGGTCATCAGTAACAAAGGGGAGCTCCACTGTCACAATCCAGGGCTTTCAGTATGTTAGGTAATGACCTGTGAAGTACCAGAACATCGAGACCTATGTGATGTACTCTGTGATGAATCTCTGTTATGTTGGCACCTGTTATATTGCTACCTGTTTATGTGAACCTACGTGATGAACCTAGTTAACTATGTGTGATGAGGAGCAGATCGATTAGCACGAGGACCAAAGCCATGTATAGCTTCAAAATGAATAAAACATTGTCCACCTATGCTAGCTAACAAATAAGTTGAAATCTATTTTTTTATTAATTCCTTCTTTCTCTTAAAATAATCTGTAGCTTCCTCTTGAAACATTTTTGTTGTAGAGGCAACGATTTGAGCAAGAGCTCTTTTACGGTACACAATACTAGGCTATACTAGTGTTCGAAAAGGACTAGTATACAAACATCCGATGATCAAGATTAATTGTATACTACTGAAACATTCACCTGTAGTATTGATAGTATACATGGGTAGTATAGGTAGTATAAGTGTATACATCATGATAAAAGAACACAAATGACATCACTAAAATTTTATTTTTGGTACTAGTATAAAGTTTAAAAGAACATTCCATTTGAAATATCACTTTTCACATGCAATAACTACTAAATCATCCATAATCATAAATATTTAGATCTTATATATACTATATACTACTAAGTAGTAGTATTGTGTACCGTAAAAGAGCTCTTGACGAAACCATAATTGTATCCTCTCGCCCATCATATAACCTATAAAGCACATTCTTGATGTTTTTCAAGCGTTTTTATAATTTTATTATCATCTTCTGGTCCAACATAGCACAAATTGGAGTTCAAATTAAATCTTGGAGAATAGCATAAACATGTTGAAGTAGACGCTTGATGTAATGTACGAAGTACTTAGTTAATTAGTTTATCGGTCCTAAATAAAAAGGAAATATAGGTTCATTTTCATGCGCTTTGAACAAAAAATATCATTTAATTGTTCTTTATATGTTACAGCATACATCCGGAGGTATGCCATTTTACATCAGTTGCAGGTTAAATGGTTAATGCGTCTCTGGGAAGCAATATGTCCTCCAGTTTCATGGTTGCATTCAGAGCCAATGCTGCATCTATGCGCTAGTGTGATACTGTCTCACAAGCTTGCTGGAACTCTGTGATCATGATGCCTGCCAAGCCAATGCTAGAATTTCCAATAAATATTTCCCATTTAACTAATTAAAAAACAACTTAAATGCATGCATGCCTTATCAGCTAATACAAATTAAAACCATAAATGCTGTGGCTACTGTCCTCTTTTGTCCATTAATTAGTCTCATAGCAGATCAATTCCATGGATGAGGCTAGAGGTAGGAGCAACATAAGTAAAGTTTCCTACATAAAACTCCTGGTGTAACATGCCATATACCTTACTCAAATATACTGTGATACTATCATTGTGTAGAACAGGAGACGCTGTGCCTAGCTAATAAGCTTGTATGAGCGATATCCTTTTTTTTTTGTAGAGAATAATACTTAATGCAAAATAGGTGTGGTCATCAAATGTGTCTTTTTTTGCGAAGAACATCAAATGTGTCATATATGCAGTTAAACCTAGTAAATTTTGAACACTTCTGTATGTCACCAGCAATAGAAGAAATCATTAAACATATTATTGTCCGACGCACTACCTGACGGCTGTTTGAGTTATGGTCCTCTATGGGTTGAATATTCTTCAATGTGGTCTTTCACATTGCTGCTTTACTGATTGGTGTTTAAAGTAAAGAAAACCAAGTCTATAGATGGAAAAAAGGGTTTGTTATGATTGCTATTCTTTATGCTCGATGTTTCAAGGCTAGATCCAAGAGCTACTTACGGACTCTCCATTTAAGTGAATAAACGAAAGAACAGTGTCACAGAAGTTGATCAGGTGGCTCATTTAAAGCAATTAACCATCTATGGGTTCGCATCCTCCATTTTAATTTCATTTTCTTGAGCTCTACTGTAAATTCAATATATACTAAAAATACAAATAAATAATCATAGAAATTAGCAACGAAAGGGGGAGTCCTGTAGGGCAATTAAATTTCTATACTAAGGAATCAACATTAGGGGTCCTTGGCCACCAAGGCCTAAAAGAGAATAAAAACTTCTTGCCTGCTAGTTCATGACGTAACCATCATTTGGACATGCAGTCCCTTTCTGACTTGCGAGTTCCATACAATTGACGCTAGCTAAAGAGAACTGGGTGTTTTTATGCAATAAAGAAAATTTCCTGGCAGCTGATGGGCTCAAACAAGAACTACAGAAGAACCAGCTGGGACTGAAACCAAGCAACATAAGCTCATATTAGAAAACATGAATGGTGGGATACTATGGTATCTCCGTACTTCAGTTCTCTCTTGGCAGAAAAATAATCTCCTTTCAGTGGGTTTTTTTGCTACAAACTATTTAATTTTTTTGTCACCACACCAATCTATGATATCATTCAAACTAGGCCAATGTACATGTTGTTTTGGCATGTGTTTTATGTTGCTTCCATTTCCCAAGCACAAAAAGGCCATATGCAGCAGTGGATGAAGTTCCACACCATTATGCTCCCCGTCATCCCGGACGCACGAAGGAAGGCGATCTGCTCAGGGATCCGCCTCATCTCCGCCCGTGCGGTAAACACGGCCTGCCACTGCTCTAGGCGCTATACGCAGCTCCTGCTCGATGGACTCGCTAGAGATCCCTTTCCGCAAAATTACGCGCAACACTACGGGAAACAAGAAATTCGCCGAGTGCCAGGCGAAGGGCGAAATACACTCAGCGAGCCGTTTGCCGAGTGTAACACTCGACAAACGGCACACGGCAAACTCTGTGACGGCAAACAAGGTTTTGCCGAGTGTTTTCTGTCGCGCACTTGGCAAAGACTTTGCCGAGTGGCTAGAAAACACTCGGCATACAATTGTTGAAAAAAATAAAAAAAACCTATTCCGGCCGCCGGCCGCCGCCGCCAGCCACCACCGCCAGCACCGCCACCGGTCGCCGCCGCCAGCCACCACCGCCAGCACCGCCACCGGCCGCCGCCGCCACCATCCACACCCAGCCACCGGCCGCCAGCAGCACCACCACCGCCAGCCGGGAGGGGAAGGGCCGGAGGAGAGGGAGGGGAGGGGCGCCGCCCGCGCCGGCGGATCTGGAGGAGGGAGGCGGCGGCCGCACCACCACGTCACCACCATCCACACCGCCGCCGCCGCCACCATCCACGCCGCCGCCACCGCCGCCGCCGGCCACCATCCACGCCCGCCGCCACCATCCACGCCGCCGCCACCATCCACGCCCGCCGGATCCGGGGCCCCCGACGCGAGTCCCCGCCGGATCCGGGGCTCCCGACGCAAGTCCCCGCCGGATCCGGCCGGATCTGGGGAGAGGGGCGGGACGGCCACGCGAGGGAGGGAGAGGGGAGAGGAGGGGGAGGGGCGCCGGTAGGAGAGGGAGAGGGAGAGGGAGGGAGGGCGGCGGCGACGGGAGAGGAAGGTGGGGGAGGGGGGCGTCGGTAGGAGAGGGAGAGGGAGAGGGAGGCAGGGCGGCGGCGGCGGCGGCCGGGGGGGGGGGCGCTGGAGGGAGGGGGTCGGGGGGGGGGGGGCGCTGGAGGAGTTGGGCCCGGGGCCGGGCGCGGTCTGTCGCGGGAGGAGGCCGGCCGGGGGGATTGTTTTTGAGGGGTGGGGGCTGGTTTGCCGAGTGTCCTACGCGGACACTCGGTAAAGAGTTTCTTTGCCGAGTGTCCAACGTAGGACACTCGGCAAACTTTTTTTGAAAAAAATTTAAAAAATATCTAACAGTTTCAAAAAATACCAAATTTTCACACGAACCAATATAGGTTCTCTACTGACTATACAAAAAGTTTTGTAGTCAAACCGAACTCGACCGTCACTTCGACTCTAAATTTTATCGAATCCTTCTCAAAGTTACTATTCTTCTTCTGAGATGCTTCGGTTTGTAATCATCGTACATGATGAAATATGCAAAACCTTCTCAATTTTTTTCCATAGCCTCCATGTATTATATCAATCTTAAGATTTTCAGACTTTGATTGTTTTTTTTACAATTTAAAAATACTACTGCCACACGTTCATGGTCGTGTTTCCTGAACAAGATGTTCGAAATTTCTTTTCATTTCATGGGTCAGGTCTCAAATTGGTCCAAATAACATGAATATCATTTTTTTACTCATTTTATTCCATAATTTGAATCACTTGCAGCTCAAATTTGACTTATACCAAAAATTCCCTTGAAATACAATTAATTAGTTAAATATAGCAAATAAATTCAAAAATATACCAAATTTTAACATGGAGTACCACATGTTGTATGTGGGGAGTAGAAAAAATTTGATGGTGAAAAGAGAAAAAAAAATTATTTTTTTGCCGAGTGTAAAAAAAACACTAGGCAAACCCCCCTCTTTGCCGAGTGTTTTTTTTGACACTTGGCAAAGAGGGGGCTTTGCCGAGTATTTTTTATTTGACACTCGGCAAAGCCCCTCTTTGCCGAGTGTTTTTGGCTTGGCACTCGGCGAAGAGCTTGTTTGCCGAGTGTCCGAAAAAAAATACTCGGCAAAAAGAAAACACTCGGCAAATTTAAGGTTTCCCGTAGTGCAAGATCCGATCAGTTGCTCCTGCAGCAAGTAAAAGTGTCGAAACAGCGAGTGCGACGCTCGCACGTCACCACTAGTGACATATCAGATAAAATGTGTGAACATGGCGAGGATGATGACGGAGTTGGGGTGGAGGTGGATGCGGTCGTTGATGCTGAAGGAGCACAGCACCATGAGAAGAAGGGTGGCAATAGTGGGATGACCACCGCTAAGAAGAATAGTCTTTTTAGGTACACTGGTACAATCACATAAAGTGGTTCTGGATATCAGTGCTATACATTTACATAAAAAAAATATGTTTGTAGCCTACACCTTCCTCCTTCCAATTTACAGCAGCAGAATTCCCAATGCTTTTCTGTCATACATACCCACGGCTGCTTTCAACAGACTCTTAGCTACTATGCAAATCTTGCACTCAGTTTTTTAAATCCAATGTATGCTATTTTTCTCACGGCATCTAGATCGTCACAATCCTTACACCTCACATTCGCAAACACAGCCACTATGTTTGTTAACCGCTGCTTAAGGAATGACTGTCCTAATTGAAATTTATTTCAATGTTTGGCTTCAGAAGCAGATTGAATCCTTTTTATAACAGCTAGAAGATGCAGTCATGACACATGAGTGATGTAGCTATAAACGTTTTGCTATTGTCGAACGTGACTGTAGCGAATTATGGTAGCTACAGCAGCAGTAAAATTATTAAGATAGTGTTTGGTTCAAGGAGTGGTAACGCAAACGTAAATGTAATCAAATCATGGGGGAATCATCACTGGAATATGCAATTACGTTCTCAGTTTGGTTCAATCAAGGTAACGGTATCGTAAAGTATTATGAGGGAAGCGATGCGATTACAACCGGGGACGAGCGGGATCCGATTTGAACGATTGCAGCATAATAGATTACGGACCAAGCCAAAACAAACGCCTGTAACGCTACTTGTTATCACTCCATAACGTGTTTACGTTGCATTCGGTGAGCCAAACACTATCTAAATGGGATCATAGCAAGAAGTGAAAATAAATACGAAACGTTGTTATAGAATTTAGCTACATGTTTGGAAGGAGTCTACTAGAGCAATTATCTAATTAAACAAATTGAATGATCCTTTCTACCTGGAGTCCGTGACATCATAGAGGTGCCCATAGTCTTACTCACTTCGTATCCATATATGATTTGTACACTTCATTATGTTAAGAAAGAAAAAAGAATGGACACTTTGTTGGGACATTAGAGAACGTCAATTCCACTTTTTCCCCAATGCGCCACGACAGCTAAAACTCAGCCATCATTCATGTTCAATGGAAGAAACAATTACTTATAGCTTTAAAACAAATCAATGGCAGAAACAATGAGCCGTCAAATTATGCTTCGACTCTAAAAACAAGTTTTGCATCCATCTTGTTCATATTATGGTTGTCAACCAAACTAATTATAATATATGATTCATCGAATTTATAATCTTGATGCATCACGTTCACAGTCCATCTTGATGCCACCTTTTCTACAGCTTCCCTTTTTTGAATTTCGAAGTAATCCGTAGAGAGTGCGTCGAATTGTGTGTGGTTGAATCACGAAAGTTTGATGAATCACTCTAATGTGGAGAAAACGGAAAGCTCAGATGCATCGGCTCGAGCCCAAAAGCTGCTCGCCGGCTCCGGCTCTCACAGACACAGCTCGTAGGGAAGAAGACTCACGGGCTCCCCATTCGGCCTTTCGAACGGTCAGGCGCGCACGGCCCACGAACGAATCCGAATAATCCAAATCCCAAATAGAAAATCGCGAAAAAACAAAAAAGGAAAAGAGAAGTGCTCGAGGTTCTTGCTCCGCTCACACTTTCCTCCAACTTGCTCATCCCGAATCCGCCCACCGAAATCCTCGAATCCGCAGCCGCCGTCGCCGCCTCGGCGATCCCGGTTTCCTCCCGCCTCGCCCCGCAGCCTGCGCCGTCTCCGCCTGACCACGGCTCCGGGCACGGGGGGCGCGGCCACCGGCCCCCCTATCCACTTGTGCTAGGCCGCTGGTGTGGATTGGAGTGGGGGATCCAGCCGGAGGTGGGTCTCAGCAAGATGAGAAAGCTGGGATTTGCTGTGCTGATCCTGGTGGTATCTTTGCCGTGCTTCTCTGCATCCGATCGCCAAGGTACAACCGCCCCGCCCTATCCTTCCTGCAAGGTGACGCTCTCAACCGCCGCCACCACCGCTTGCCTCCATGCTTTCTCATGAATGCGTTTTTGGTAGATATTAGCTAAAAACGTGGGAATTCAGTTGTATCTTAATCTGTTGCTATGTTATACCAAATGTTTTACAGGAGCATTAGGAACTGGTTGGGCGGTGGGGTGGCGCATAGCACCTAGGTAGCAGTTAGGCAGGCTCTGTTGATGCTAGGCAGTCTAGATAGCAATTTGGCACTTGGCGGGAGGGAGTCGCTGTCGTTTAGTGTGAAGACGCCGCCTAGATGGGCCAGATGGCTGATTTTCGAGACAGCGGTTGCAATATTCCCGTATTGGCATCGCAATTGATATCTGTGAAACATAAATTTAGCTCGGCCTTAGTTAATTTTTCTGGAAGTTGAACCTTAGTTTATAATAATGATACCTCATATATCTGTAACTGCAAGTAACCAGCTCAACATAGCATTTAATATGGGTGTACATCTACCATTATTTACAAGAAGGCTCATCAACATGCTCATTAATGTTATCTGAACAAACATGCCAGTGCAATTCATGTAACTGTCTATATGGCAATGTTCATATAACACACTAGTATATGGTGTGTTGGATAATGTCTTTGGATTTGTGAGTTCTGACTCTCTCAGTAGTGAAAAAAACATGCATTTGTCTTCATTTTTACACTATTAATTAATGGAAACTGTATTCCTTAGTGTTTAAGCCTTGGATGGACATATAAGTTAGTTGTTGGACATGGAGAAACCAAGTTATTTTGGATCCTTCGGGGGTGATGTAGACATTTAATGCTGGCTAAGCGTTGGTTGGATCTTTAGGTTTCAATTCTAAAGTACCTTATCAAAACTGAATAACTGACTTTGCTTTGCAGGGGATGCTTTATATGATATGAAACAAAAACTGAATGCTACCGGTGGCCAACTTTCTGATTGGAACCAAAATCAAGTTAACCCTTGCACATGGAATTCTGTGATTTGTGACAGTAGCAACAATGTTGTTCAAGTGTAAGTTGGATACCCTGTATCTTCTTCCTTTCTTTGCTTTTGTTATATTCTGATGTTGTTGGAGCATTTCCTTTGGTTCTGATCCTGTTTATTTTGCTGACTCATCTTGATGCTATCCCCTAGAACATTGGCTGCACGGGGATTTACTGGTGTATTGTCACCAAGAATTGGAGAACTCCAATATTTGAGTGTCCTGTGAGTACAATCTGTTATTCGCTCAATTAAATAGTACTTTTGACATAATCACTTTTCTAAACATGAAAGTGGACAACACTACATTTATTAAATTATTGGAACTAATGAGTTCTTTTTTTTTTCCAGAGAATTACTTTATGTCGTTCAAAATTAGAAATTTATAGAATGGACACATGCATTACGATTACATTGACTAAAGTCCAGAAACCTTGGGTTGTCTAGGAATCAGTTCCTCAATTGAATCTTGTTTTTCTAAGTTGCTTCAGTGGATAGACATGTCTAGCTTTTCTTTATGTCTTTAGCCAAACTGTTTTTTCTTTCTTTTTTAATGAAACAATATAAAAGTAGGCTAGCCATCTATGCAAGTAAACTAGGATGAACACATTGTAGTTTAGAAGAATTGGTACAAGTTGTGACTATTACCTGTAGATGTGTGTCCTACATGTTCAAGCTTGGTGCAATTTTATTTCCTAATCCTTCTCTCAGACTACTATGAAACTATGTAGCATATGATCGTGCAGGTCACTAGCTGGTAACAGGATTACCGGTAGCATACCTGAGGAGTTTGGTAACCTTTCTAGTTTGACAAGCTTAGATTTAGAAGACAACCTTTTAGCTGGAGAAATACCAGCTTCTCTTGGCAACCTTTCTAAGCTACAGCTGTTGTAAGTATTTGAAAGTCAGCGTTCCCTTCTTATAAATAGAGTTATAATGATGCAACGTTCTCATGTTTTCTTCCTTTCTTCCTCGTAACCAGGATATTGAGTCAAAATGGTTTTAATGGGCCAATTCCTGATAGCATAGCAAACATTTCAAGCTTGACAGACATGTAAGACTATCCTTTTTGGCTGAGTATGATACCCTTTCAAGTTTCTGATCACTCGAATTCATTTAATTGTTCTTGTCATGTGTTTAACAAAATTATGTTTCAATGACAGCCGCCTGGCATATAATAATTTAACTGGTCAGATACCTGATTCGCTGTTTCAAGTAGCACGTTACAAGTATGCCAAATTTGCTCTTAATGTTTTTTTATTCTATGTTTGTTTCTTAATCCTGAGTGGTTGATAAAATTCCCTTTTTCCATGAACAGTTTTTCTGGGAATCACTTAAATTGTGGACCCAATTTCCCCCAATCTTGTGCTTCCAGCATGTCCTATCAGAGTAAGTTGTATTATGACTATTTATGAATTTACCAATGCATTGTAGTTTGTCTGTTAGAACATATTGTTGCCTTATATATTATGAGATTCCTAATTATTCTACAATCATCATCTTACAGGTGGGTCTCATAGCTCAAAAGTTGGCTTGATACTTGGAACAGTTGGTGGAGTAATAGGCCTTCTTATTGTGGGAGTTCTGTTTCTAATCTGTAATGCAAGGAGGAGAAGCCATCTGCGGGAAGTTTTTGTGGATGTAGCAGGTTCCATGCCCTTGTAGTTGATGTTTTTTTTGTCTTCTACAGTAGTCAGTAGTCTTACTAATGTCTTGGACTCTTGGTGCAAGCGTTATCTCTTCAAAATTATAAATTTTATTGCCACCAGAAACTAGCAAGTAAACGTACCCCTTAATCAAAATACATGAACAGCGCCTTGATTGATTGGGTGTTGAATTAATCATAAGAGATTCAAGTTTGCATTGGAACTTTATGAATTGACCTAAGCTATATAACAATTCATGATCTGCAGGCGAGGATGATCGACGAATTGCGTTTGGCCAGCTGAAAAGATTTGCATGGAGAGAACTGCAGATTGCAACTGATAATTTCAATGAAAGAAATGTTCTTGGACAGGGAGGTTTCGGTAAAGTCTACAAGGGTGTTCTTCCAGACGCCACAAAGATTGCTGTAAAACGATTGACTGACTATGAGAGTCCTGGTGGGGAAGCTGCCTTCTTGCGTGAGGTCGAGCTGATTAGTGTTGCAGTTCACCGTAATCTCCTAAGGTTGATTGGCTTCTGCACGACGCAAACAGAGCGTCTGCTGGTCTATCCATTTATGCAGAATTTGAGTGTTGCATACCGCTTAAGAGGTATAAATTTTTGTATTTGTCTGTGCACCCCTCCTCTATGTAGTTTGCTAAGATGTTCCACTATTATTACATTACATATAAGGAATTTTCTCTAGTATTTCCTTGCTCTTATGTAGTACAGGTAGAACTTCACCATTTGCTGATTTGCATATGGTCATTGAACTTCTCAATTCACATTTTAGCTAAGCCTTTTGTTAATGGACTTGATCTGTTATATCAATATATAACAAATTTTCCCATGAGTCATTAAAATATTGACTTGTTTAGCCTCCTTTTCTGTTCATTATTTAATGTTGGTCTCATGTCATGCGTTCAATGTTCCAAATGTTATCCAGAATTTAAGCCTGGAGAACCCATCCTAGACTGGCCTGAAAGGAAACAGGTGGCTATAGGCACAGCTCGTGGACTGGAGTATCTGCATGAACACTGCAACCCCAAGATCATACACCGTGATGTAAAAGCTGCGAATGTATTGCTTGACGAGGATTTTGAGCCTGTTGTTGGTGATTTTGGCCTCGCAAAGTTAGTAGATGTGCAGAAGACATCTGTGACAACACAAGTCCGTGGAACGATGGGTCACATAGCGCCTGAGTACCTGTCCACAGGGAAGTCGTCTGAGCGGACTGATGTTTTTGGCTATGGGATCATGCTTCTTGAACTTGTGACTGGTCAGCGGGCCATAGACTTCTCACGGTTGGAAGAGGAAGATGATGTGCTATTGCTTGATCACGTAAGTCTTGTTTATTTTTCTGAAAATTGGATAGCTTTGCCCTTTGCCTCTTTGGGTAGTAATTATTTTAAAATGGTTCCATCCTTGATGCAATATGAATATCTGATTCCTGTGTATGTTACAATGTGCCTGTAACTAAATGCAGGTAAAGAAGCTGCAGAGAGAAGGGCAGCTAGACTCAATTGTGGATGGCAACCTGAATCAGAATTATGACAACGAGGAGCTTGAAATGATTATACAGATAGCACTTCTGTGCACACAGGCATCACCAGAGGACCGGCCATCCATGTCAGAAGTGGTTAGGATGCTGGAAGGTGAGGGCTTGGCAGAGCGGTGGGAGGAGTGGCAGCAGGTGGAGGTGACAAGAAGGCAGGATTACGAGCGAATGCAGCGGAGGTTTGACTGGGGAGAGGACTCTGTCTATAATCAGGAAGCGATAGAGCTGTCTGCAGGTAGATGACAATCTGTGACAATGGATGGGCGTAAATGCAATGCAACCCATGTCTGTACTGTATGTAACTGCTGTTATCCGTAGAGTAGATATCAGATAGGTTTGTTCATAAGATTATTCTAACAAACTTGTTGAGTAATATCATGAAAATGGATGAATTTGGATGGATAATTGGCAGTAGATAGAGGTGGTAACTGTAATTATTTTGTTGGCCGTACCGGAGCTTAGGTTGTTTAATTTGCGCGCCATGATCTCGCTTTATCATTCATCTCCAGTTGTCTACCGTTGATAAAGTCGCCATATGTTTTGCTCCTCTTGAATTTGTGTACATGTACATCCTAGTAGTACTATATGTTGTATTGTCCTGGAGACATCAACCAAGCTTTGCGTTCAGTGATCCATCGATCTGGTTGGCTGGTTTGTTAAATCTTCAACACTACAATTGCCTGTTGTACTACTTCATCCACTAGAATCTGAGCTCCATGAGACTCTTCGTGGATGTTTCTACGAATGTAACACTCTAATTTTCATCATTTGCAAGTTAATAAAAATTAATTAAAATTTCTCTAGAATTTTTTGAGTTCGTTTAAGGCCTTAAGGTTTCTTTGTGAATTTATTAGGCATTAAAATCTTTTTCTAAAATTCACTTAATGAACCATAGGTTTAAGTGTGTTGCGTTCATGCTGGTTGCATAACTTATTCCTTAAGTGTAAAAAGTTCAAAAATGCGTTCAGACAATGATTAGGTTCCTCTGAGAATTTTTCAGATTTTTCTGAAATTTATTCTCATTGTTCTAGAGCTTAATCCAATTTTTGGATGGTTCTACAACTCTTTCAGGAGTTCCAAGTATTTTATTTGGGTTCCTCATTTCCAACTCATCTCCAGAAATTTTCCTGAATTTTTGGGAGTTTTTGAGTATTTTTCATGATTTAATTACTATTTAAGGATTTTCTGGAATTGTTTTTGAATCCAAAATTAATTCCCGAAATTAGAAAAAAGAGGAAAGAAAACTGGACTTCAACTCGACCTGACGCTTATCCAACACCACAAACCCCACATTTCGACAACCCTAACTCCCACAATTCGACGCTAAACATATCAATCTTTTAAATTTAGGCGAACTTCCCGACCAGAAAATCCGGCGAAACCGTCAATCCTCAGTTAAAGGTGAGCGCACCGACGCGTTCGTCTTGTCATCCTTGTTCCGTTTTGCCGTTCAAACTGAGCGCACCGACGCGTTCGTCTTGTCATCCTTATTCCATTTTGCCGTTGAAGAGCAAGTTTGGAGGTCGTTCTCGACGAATCCCTCTTTTTATTCCCATAATTTCTCTCTCTATTCTTGTTTGCCGGCCATGGCTATGGCCTTGTGTCGCTGCCTCCTGGGCGCCCATGCCTAGCCTACTACCTCCTGGGCCCGAGTTGTGCCGTGCTCGCCGTCCGCCGCAGCCCGACCCTACGCGCCTAGCCGCCTGCGCCTCACCGCCATCTAGCTGCCGCGCCTCGCGCCTCGCTATCCCGCGTGCTCGAGCTATCGCCTAGCCACCTCCTGCGCCACGCCCCTGCTAGCACCGCCACCACCACCGCTCGCCTCCGCCGCCCAGGGACAGCCTAGCGTTGCTGTGCGCGCATCCTTCCCCTAGCCAGCCGTCGCCGGGAAGCTTGGACTAGCTGCACGGGCCAAACAAGCGAAGGTTCAAGATGAGGTAGCAAGTTTATGGTTTAGCCCCCGAGAAAGTCTTAAATCCCGAGATCCAGTTCAATCTTTGGTTTTATCGCATTTAGATCCTCGGTTTCTCACAGTTAAGCCCCTAAAAGTTTCTAAGCCTTGCCAGCAAGTGCCTAGAGCTTTGTTAAGTCATATCTTTTGCGTTTTAACTTTTTTTGAGTGATTCTTTTGCTCACGTGATCATCTTAACGTGTAGATTATTTTTGTGCTACTTTTTAGTACATGTTTATTGTTTGGTGTACTGTTTCTTTTTAGATGTATTTGTTTGCTTGTTTAGTTGCTTTGGATGATTGTGTGACGCTAGAAGGAGCATAGTTCGAGAAATCTCAAGAAGACTTCGAAGACTCTGAACAGCAATAGGACTTTAAGGAAGCCAAGTTGTGTCCTTGATCACTCGCCCCCATTGTACTCAACTGTGTAACCACTCATGTTACTCCAGGGAGCGGGATGTGTTCAAGCACCCCGATCCAGAGGTTCAAGATAATTTCCAGATCCATCCTAGTAATATCCTGATGGAGACCAGTACCCCTTGCACTTCCAAGGGAAAGGAATGCTTTAGCTATGGAGAAATTGGTCACTTTGCCAACAACTGTCCTAGGAAGGATACTCAGAATCTCCAAAGGCAATTCAACAATGGTTCTAGGAGTCTAAACTGGCGAAGATCAAAAGTGTGAAATGGAAACTAACCTGAATAAAATGTTGGACAACAGGACTACATACATGGTAAGATGAACCATGTGACTTCAGAGAGTGTTTAGAAGGCTCAGGAGGTCGTTCTTGGCATGTTCTTTATCAACTCAATGCCTGCCACGGTTTCTGTTTGACTCTGGTACCACACATTCATTTGTTACTTCTCAGTATACATCAAGACAGAGCTTACCCAAGTACACCATGAAGAAGACCATGTTAGTATATTCTCCTGGTGGTGAGATAAGAGCAAGCTACATTTGTCCAAAGGTCAACATAAATGTAAAAGAGGTAGACTTTCTAGCTGACCTTATAGTTTTGGAATCAACTGGCATCAATGTCATCCTTGGAATGGGATGGTTGAGTACATTTGATGGACTAATTCAGTGTGCCAAGAGATCAGTGCTTCTTACAAACCCTCAAGGACAAAGGATTGAATTTGTGGCTGGGTTACCATCAGAAATGGCGTGTGTGATCAATCAGCTAAAGGATATTGCCATAAAAGACATTAGAGTGCTGTGTGAGTTCTTAGACGTCTTCCTCGATGATCTACCAGGCATGCCACCAAACCGAGAAGTGGAGTTTGTTATTGATCTTATACTTGGTACTGCACCTATTTCCAAGAGACCATGTAGAATGTCGAGTGATGAGTTACAAGAGCTTAAGAAACAACTGAAGGAACTATTAGATAAGCGCTCCATCCTAGTTCGTTACCTTAGGGAGCACCGGTTTTATTTGTAGAGAAGAAAGATGGTACTAAAAGGATATGTGTGGACTACATATCACTTAATGAGATGACCATCAAGAACAAGTATCCACTACCTCGGATTGAAGATCTATTTGATCAGATGAGAGGAGCCAAGGTTTTCTCGAAGATTGATCTGCGATCAGGATACCATCAGATGAATATCAGGCCGTCAGACATTTCCAAGACCACATTTACTGCTAGATATGGACTGTATGAGTATACAGTGATGTCTTTTGGCTTGACTAATGCCCTCGCCTACTTCATGTATCTTATGAATAAGGTGTTTATGGAGTATTTGGATAAGTTTGTGGTTGTCTTTATTGATGATATTTTGATATACTCCAAGAATGAAGAGGAGCATGAGGAACACCTGAGACTTGTGCTATAGAAGCTTAGAGAACATCAGTTGTATGCTAAGTTGGTTGAGTGAAGTTTCATTTCTTGGATATGTCATCACCAATGGAGGTATTGCAGTCGACCCAGGGAAAGTCAGAGATGTGTTAAAGTGGGAACTGCCTCGAACAATGATAGAGATTAGGAGTTTCCTTGGACTTGATCGATACTACCTGTTGACGCCAGATTTTGACACGTGTGAAATCGGCGATGAGAAAGGAAGAAATCAGAGGATGCGATAAGACACAGAGGTCACGGTTGAAAATCGGCCGATTGGTGCTACAGTCAGGGATCGGCCGGTTACCCTTTAAGGGTTCAGCTCCGCCTCGCCCGACCCCTGAGTCCTGGGTCGGATGCGCTCGACCCTCCGAAGGAGGATATCCGCCTCGCCCGACCTTAGGTCCCAGGATCGGAGTAGTCAGAGCCCCGGCATGTGGGCCCTAATCGGTTGTTCCTTGCCGATGGAGTGAGTAGAAATCGGCCGATTAGGAGGCTGGAGCCATTGGGCCGGTGTGGGCCTAAAGAGGATTATGAAGATGAAGAGGGAGTCAATCGATGAAGAGCGCGATAATCGACCTAGTACGAGTCGTACTTGTAAATATTTGTTTTTTGTTTTAAAATTAGAGATAGAGTTCTAGTCAGATAAGA
This sequence comes from Setaria viridis, assembly GCF_005286985.2. Classification (NCBI taxonomy): domain Eukaryota; kingdom Viridiplantae; phylum Streptophyta; class Magnoliopsida; order Poales; family Poaceae; genus Setaria; species Setaria viridis. The sequence goes on along the minus strand of NC_048263.2, from coordinate 11,431,421 downwards.
AGTCGTTTGTAACAGGCTATAAATAGCCACCATTGTAGATCTGTAATCATCATCAACTCAATACAACAAACTACTATTTCCTCGTGCTTACTTTCAAGCCGGCGACTTCGCCAATACTTTTCTTCTTTTTCACGAGTTCGTACGGGTTAGCGGGGCTGCATCAACTTGACCTCCGGCCGATCTTGTAAGTTCCGTTTATCGAATAATATCTAAGCTTTAATTTCGGACGCATCGTTGTCGTTTCGTTTAGATTTATTCACTAGTTATCGATATTCACTAGAATTCTAGGTTTTACCTGTTGTTCTAGTTTTATCACCAGTTATCCAGCTAGGAATTGGAAATTTCGGCTTTCTTGCACTTCGTCGTTTAGTCTATTCATTTTACGTATAGCCGATTAGATCTGTTCCTAGTGTTGCTACTGTAACGTTGTTTAGATTACTTTAGCGGTTTTCTTTATCGACGTTGCTTGGTAATCGGCTGCATTATAGCCGATTTCTTTATTACGGCAAATCGGTCGATTCGTTGATAAGCCACCTCGAGATCGGAACCTTAGCCGATCGCAACCTCTGGGATCTGACACGTTTCTTTCCTTGCCAATCAACAGGTCAGATTGGCTGGCACACCGCGCGAACCGCACCAGGGCGATCACCCGAACAGGAGTTAAGCAGATTCTCCTGGGTCGTGTGTCCGACGCTGGGAATTCGATCAGCCGATTTCTAGCGCCAACACACTTTTGGCACGCCTGGTGGGACCAATACAACCGCCACTATGTCGAAAGCTGCCGAAGTCTCGGAAGACAACGTCATGAAAGTGACAGAAGCGGACCTTAGGGACGACCAGAAGGAAGAATTGGAGAAGCAGATGGCATACTACCGGAAGACATGTCTGCAATCTTTCAGTCGTACCAGGAGCGGGGAAACTGTCAAAAAGACTCCGTTTCCAACTCCCCGCCAGATCACAATCACCGAAGACTCGGACAAGATGTTCGAGATGGTTCAACAATCTGTCTATCAGGCTTTCATTGATCAATCCCCGGTGATTTCTAATACGGTATACAATGCCGTCATCAGCTCCTTAGCCAGCGGCGTATCCCAAGGGTACCAGGGGCCGGCATATGCTCCACCTATTACGGCCCCGACTAGGAGCTATTCAAATGCAACTTATTCGGCTCCTCAGCCGATCCAAATTCCAATTGGAGGTCCCAGCGCTTCTTCATCATCAATCCCTCTGGGATCTAACGGCGCGCCATATCTCCAGCCGCGTTCCGTTCAGATGTCCTCCGCGCAGTTTCCTCCTTCGAATTCAGTGCCTTGAGGGCACCATCAGTGACGGTCGTCCAGGATCAATCGGTCAGCCATGGAAGTCCTCAACTCCAGGCATCTTTCCAATCGGCCATTAGACCGACGATGCCACAATATCAGCCCGTCACGCCGGAGATGAGCAGGGGGGCAGAAGCAACGGAAGTACTTCGGGGCGTTGCACCGCTCGTACTATATGACGAAGCGGCTAATTCATTCAAACAGCCGACCCCGACTACGCAGCTGGCTATGACACATCAGGCGCCGCACGCTTTCGCTCATCACCAGGTCATCCCGCCGCCAGTATACCAACACGTGCCGGTTCCCCAGCCGATAGTCCATCTGCAACAACCAGACTGGACGGCACGCATAGCGGAGGTGATTCAAGAGCAATTCGGTTTAAAACCGAAGATGCAGACATACACATACAAGACACCATACCCGCCTACATATGACTTACTACCGTTTCCCCATCGGTACAAAGTTCTCGATTTCACTAAGTTTTCGGGGCTGGATGACACCTCAACTGTGGAACACGTGAACAGGTTCATCATCCAATGCGGGGAAGCAGCAGCGCAGGATGCTCTACGGGTGCGCCTTTTCTCGTCATCCCTATCTGGGTCAGCCTTCCAATGGTTCACTACATTACTGCCCAACTCGATAATTACGTGGGCTGATCTGGAAAGGCAATTTCATAAATACTTCTACGCCGAAATACACGAGATGAAGCTATCCGATTTAACCAGCCTCAGATAGAGAAGCGACGAGCCGATTTCCTCATATGTGCAAAGGTTCAGGGAAATCAGGAACAAGTGCTACTCCCTAGCCCTGACCGATGCGCAATAGGCCGATATAGCCTTCCAGGGTCTCCTGCCTCATATCAAAGAAAAATACGCTTCGCAGGAGTTTGAGAGCTTAAGCCAAATCACCCACCGACTGTCTGGTCAAGAAGTACGCCCTTTTGATCCATGAAGGAACTTCCAGAAGAAGGTGGCATACTTAGAAGAGGTTGAAACAGAAGAAGAGACAGAGATCGGCCTTGCGGAATGGATTAAAGGGAAAAAGCCGATATCGTGTCCATTCGGAAAGAAGGAACCGGAAACGTTCGGATTTGACACATCAAAGGCCGATAAAATCTTCGACCTTCTCCTCCAGGAACGACAGATCAAGCTCTCACCGTACCATACTATTCCGTCTGCCGAACAGCTGAAGAAGATGAAATATTGCAAGTGGCATAACGCCACCTCCCACGATACAAATGAATGCAAAATCTTCCGGCAGCAGATACAGTCGGCCATCGAGCAAGGCAGACTCAAATTTGAAGTTCCAATAAAGCCGGCCAAGCCGATGAAGATCGACCAGCACCCCTTCCCCACCAACATGGTTGATACGGGGAAGAATTCGCTCCAAACCAAGGTGCTGACGTCCGAATCGGCTAAGAAAAGCGGCACCATGGACCCCAGAAATCAAGCGACGCCTGAAGACATCAAGGGGAAACAGCGGATGGAGGATGAATACGACAGATCAGGAGATCAGCGTAGGCCTGTTACTTCCAAATTTTTGCTTGACAAATATCAACGGCAATAGGAACGCTCAAGATCCTGGGAAGAGGCAATGCGGCGGCATGAAGATCACTGGAGATGCCCATTCTTCATTCACTGCTGGGAAAGCAACCTTAGGTTGCCATCGGCCGATAATTGCCCTGAGTGCAACGGCCCGTATCGTAATAATCGGTCATTCAGGAGATCTCGCTCCAAAGAAGGAAGGCCGGAGCCGATCAGCAGGAACTGGCGCGAACAAGAAGACCGACGCCCTCCAATGCGTGATCGGCTGGGGGGCAGAAATGACCGATATGACCGGTCGGAAGACAGGCGCGAGCGAAGCGATAGGTCGGGGGGCAGATTTGATCGGTACAACCAACCGGAAAACAAGGTCAGCGTTCACGATCGACTTGAAGAGATGGCCGATGCTCGGGTATCAGACGAGAATCCCTTAGGACGTGAACCAGAATGGGAATGCGCCAGGCCACGGACCAAACTAGTGAACCCCAGGTGGTGCCCTGATGGATTGACCAAGTCTCAAAAACGAAGAATCCAACGTCTCCGCCAGTGGGAACAACAGGAAGAAGAGCAACGGCATACGGCGGATGAGAGAAATAGCAGATCTTAGGTCTGGCGCCCCAAAAGAAACGACAGGGGGGACGACGAATCGGTAGCCGACATCAGCATGGTTTTCATACTGCCGATGGAATTCATGACTCCTACCGACCGACAGAACATGTCGGCAATAGAAGAGCAGATGGCACAATTGGCTTTGGAGCCAATGACAGCCACGTTCGAGAAGCTCGAAGATGACAAACAACAACACCTGAAAGCACTGTTCCTTAAAGGGCATGTCAACGGCCGACCCATCACCAGATTACTAGTAGACGGAGGAGCTGCGGTTAACATCATGCCATACGCCATGTTCCGGAAGCTAGGGAAGGGTGATGACGACCTGACCAGGATAGATATGATGCTCAAGGACTTCGAAGGCAACGTGTCCCCCGCCCGCGGCGCACTCTGCGTCAACCTCACCATCGGCAGTAAGACCCTCCCTACTACTTTCTTTATTATTAATGGCAAAGGGTCCTACAACATGCTATTTGGCCGAGACTGGATACATGCAAATTGCTGCATCCCGTCTACGATGCACCAATGCCTCGTGCAATGGGTCGGCGACAACATCGAGGTGGTTACCGCCGATTCCGCATACAGTGTCGCGGCGGCCGACACGCAACAGTGGAGCTACAAGAACGTCAAGTGCATATCCGGGAGAATATGGGACACTGATTTCCTGAAGGTGTCCGATTTTGGCCTACAACCGATTCGAGCAGTCGGCTCAGAAGAATCAGACTAAATGGATCAGTTCGCCCGGGAAGATGGAAATCTGGGACACGGGTTTACGTCGGCCGATTCATTAGAAATGATAGATTTTGGCGATGGCACCAAGCCAAGGCCGACGTATATTAGTGCAAATTTGGATCCGGAATACAAATGTAAATTGACAAATTTATTAAGAGAGTTTAAGGATTGCTTTACTTGGGAATACCATGAGATGCCCGGATTAGACCGATCTATTGTCGAACATCGGTTACTCATAAAGCCGGGATATCGGCCGTATCAGCAACCTGCACGGCGGTGCAATCCAAAAATTCTACCTGATATAGAGGCTGAAATAACGAGGCTAATCGAAGCAAAATTTATTCGGCAGTGCCGTTATGCCGAATGGATCTCCAACATTGTACCCGTATACAAGAAGAACGGAAAGCTCCGCTTATGCGTTGATTTCAGGAATCTCAATCAGGCCACGCCGATGGACGGATACCCAATGCTGACGGCCGATGTGCTGATAGATGCCGCCGCGGGACACAAAGTTATTAGTTTCATGGATGGAAACGCTGGATATAATCAGATACTAATGGCCGAAGAGGACATACCCAAAACGGCCTTCAGATGCCTGGGTCACCTTGGTTTATTCGAGTGGGTGGTAATGACTTTCGGTTTGAAGAATGCCGGCGCTACATATCAGCGAGCCATGAATTACATATTTCACAAACTTATCGGCATACTGGTCGAAATTTACATCGACGATGTCGTAGTCAAATCAAAAGGACACCAGGAGCATCTAGCCGATTTGCGGCAGGTACTGGAATGCATGAAGAAACATGGGCTGAAGATGAACCCGAATAAGTGTGCCTTCGGTGCATCCGCCGGATAATTCTTAGGATTCATGGTTCATGAGCGGGGGATAGAAATCAACCGGAAGACCATAGCGGCCATCAATAAGGTCGTGGCCCCGCAAAATAAGACTGAGTTGCAGTCCCTGATCGGCAAGGTGAATTTCATCAGAAGATTCATATCTAATCTGTCGGGGCATATCAAAGCTTTCACACCATTGTTAAAGTTGAAGCTCGACCAAGAGTTTGTATGGGGAGAAGAGCAACGCAAGGCACTAGAAGATCTCAAGCAGTACTTGGTCTCACCACCAGTATTGGTCCCACCTCAAACTGGTAAGCCGTTTAAACTATATTTATTAGCCGATGAACGAGCTATCGGGTCGGCTCTGGTCCAGGAGTTCAAGGGAAAGGAACAGGTAATATATTATGTCAGTAGAAGACTTCTGGACGCCGAAACAAGGTATCCCCCAGTGGAGCGGCTATGCCTATGCCTTTACTTCTCATGCACCAAACTCAGGCACTATTTGTTATTGGCGCAATGTGTAGTCGTATGCAAAGACGACGTGGTAAAATACATGCTGTCATTGCCGATCTTGAAAGGGTGAATCGGGAAATGGATTTTGGCCTTATCGGAATTCGATCTACGATATGAATCGGCAAAAGCCGTCAAAGGTCAGGTTATGGCCGATTTTGTCGCCCAGCACTGCGGACCAGAAACTACCTTCATGGAACCAGTGCCGTGGACCTTATACTTTGACGGTTCGTCATGTAGGGCCGGATCAGGAATCGGCATCGTCCTCGTATCGCCTCGGGGGGCAAGCTATGATTTCTCTCTGCCGATAGAAGCGTCCGCCACTAACAACCAAGCAGAGTACCAACCTATGTTGAAGGGGCTACAATTATTGAGGGAAATCAAAGCCGATGCCGTCGAGATTTTTGGGGATTCCATGCTTATTGTGGACCAATTAACAGGAAGGTCTGAATGCAAGGATGATGTGTTAAGGATTTATTACGAGGATTGCCTGCAACTTCTGAAAGAGTTCAAGTTCGTGGTTATTGAGCACATCCCTAGAAATCATAACGAGGATGCCAACAGGCTCACCCAACATGCATCCGGATATCGGCCGATTCAAGGCGCTATGGCTCTAGAGCTCGCGGCCGATGACTGGCAAAAAGAGATCGCCGATTACCTGAAAGATCCATCGAAAAAAGTGGATCGGCAGATATGATTTCAGGCCACAAAATATGTGTTACTAGAAGATGACCTGTTCTACCGGACGATTGATGGTGTCCTGCTCAAATGCCTAGGAACAGAGGAGGCGAAAACTCTGATGGGAGAAATCCACGAAGGAGTGTGTGGAGCCCACCAATCGGCACATAAGATGAAATGGATGATTAGGAATAATGGGTACTACTGGCCGACAATCCTCGAAGACTGCTTCAAATATTATAAAGGATGCCAAGATTGTCAGAAATACGGGAATGTACAGCGCGCGCCCGCATCGGCCATGATTCCTATTATGAAACCATGGCCGTTCAGAGGATGGGGAATAGACCTCACCGGACAAGTTTATCCTCCGTCAAGCAAAGGGCATAAATTCATTCTAGTAGCCACTGTTGGAGGTATGCCCTAGAGGCAATCATAGAGATGATGATATTCCATTTGTATCCATGATTTGTATATTGTGTTCATTGAATATTCATTAAAGGCTACTTGAATTGATTTGCAATTATATGAATTGTATGTGAAACTCTTTACTTGTATGGTTATTCTAAAGTTGTCCCTAGTCGGAGTTCATGTGAGGACACACATGAATATTAGACTAGCACATGTATTAGTTGATGACTATGTTTCACAAGTCATGGACATGGAGATGTTGAACTAATAATGTGGACACATATGGAGACATGTGCTAGGACTAACCCAACACAAGAAGTAGTTCTCTCTTTAAACAACATATACGCTTTGTCCTTAGACCTGAGATTGTCGCATGTATTCTAGATGTGGATCGACCTACTTAGGGGCTATCAAACGCTACGCCGTAACAAGGTAGTTATAAAGGTAGCTTTCGGGTTTGTCAAGAAGCATGCTATGAGACATGGTCAATCAAGATGGGATTTGCCCCTCTCTGATTGAGAGTGATATCTCTGGGCCCCTCGAGTGATCGGATCCGAAAATGCATGGCCATGCTACGTACGGTTAAGAGGTAACCTACAAAGGGATTCCGAATCACAGGATCGAGAAAGAGCGGTCGGCTTGAAGCTAGACCAAATATCGTGAGGCAAAGGGAATAGCATGTATATTATGTTGTGATGGTTCATCTGATATGATCTTCGTGTGTGTATAGGAGTTGGCACGTCTTGCTAGAGGCCGCTACCGACTATTGGGCCGAGTAGGAGTACTCGGGCCATGTCTATACGTATCCGAACCCATAGGGTCACACACTTAACGGGCTGGAAGCCTAATTCGGATCTGATCCGAGTTGGATTAGGTTTAGAAGTACTAATGGGCCTCGGATCCAGAGGCCCGTCAGGAACCTCTATAAATAGAGGGGTGGGGGCGCCCTAGGGTTTACACCTTTTGGCGAAACACACCTGCCGCGCCTCCCACGCCCTCGCCTGTTGCAACTCGCGGATCTAGTAGTCCGGCTTGCGACGCTTCCTCCCTGTACGTGTGGATACCTTGGAGGTGTTGCGCCTGCAGCACTTGGACGAGCCGTCGATGAGCTGCCGACGAGCCACGACGAGCCGACAACGAGCCACGGCACCGGAGGCGATCTTGCTGCACGTGGACGAGCTGCTGAGGAGCTGTTGAACGTGACGTGATCGACTACGTACGACTACGTTGATCGACTACGTACGACTACGTGATCGTCTTCACTGCATCGACGCATATCTACATCTTCCGCACCAGTAGTGCGTCGAGTGGTAATCTCGTGATCCTTATACGGCAGTTCTTCCTGGTTATACGCGGTAGAAATTTTGATTTGCGCTAGTGTAGCCTACCTCGTATCCCTACACAGATTATTTCACCAAACGGGTGGAGGCGATTCCGCTAAAGGCTGTGACATCGGCCGCCATGGTTGATTTTGTGAGGGACCATATTGTCTACCGTTTCGGCATTCCCCAGACTATCACCACCAATCAAGGAATGATGTTTACATCAGGGGAATTTGAAGAGTTCACGGCTGATATGGGAATCAAATTGCTAAACTCCTCTCCATACTATGCCCAAGCTAATGGTCAATCTTCCAATAAAGGGATAATTAAATTAATCAAGAGGAAGATAGAAGAGCAGCCGAAAAAGTGGCATTTATGCCTGACCGAGGCTCTATGGGCATACAGGATGGCTTGCCACGGGGCCACCAAGATGTCTCGTTATCAGTTGGTGTACGGTCACGAGGCAGTACTGCCATGGGAATTGAGGGCAGGATCGAGATGCACATCGCTCCAAGATCAGCTGATGGCCGACGATGACTCCTCACTCATGAAAAGGGAACTTGATGACTTGGCGGGCCAACGATTGAGAGCTTTGATCAATATCGAAGAAAACAAGAAGAAGGTGGCCAGATGGTATGATAAGAAGGTCAAGGTCAAGCAGTTCTCCCCGGGGGACCTGGTATGGAAGTTAGTGCTGCCGATCGGGTCAAAGGATCCTAAATTCGGTAAATGGTCCCCTACGTGGGAAGGGCCGTATAAAATCGGCTGGTGTGCTCCGGGAAACGCTTACATTCTGGAAACAATCGAAGGAGAAGAGTTTACTAGGGCTTTGAACGGAAGATACTTGAAAAGGTACTACCCTAGTATATGGGTCGGAGCATAAGGATCGAAAGCAGAATATGATAGACAAACACACAGCCGATACAAGAAAAAATCACCTAAAGAGAAAACATAATCGTCCAAATCGGCCGATTTATTATTCGGTACGGACCATGGGTTACACGGCCGACGTAGTACAAGTCGCCCTTAGAATAAAAAATAATTAACCACGCTTCTTCTTAAGTTCTCTCTCGACCCGACCTAGTTCTATCAGAAGACGGATGTGCCGTTCTTCTATGTCTTTCATCGCGGCTTCCGCTTCAACTTGACGGGGAAGAGCATGACTCCGGTCCATTGCCGGACGTGATGTCCCTGCCACTGCATCTTCAAGAGCAACTTGACAAGGAAGCGAGTGGCTCCTGTCAGCTCGAGGTCGCCTGTGGTCGTTGCCATCGAGGAAGTCCCAGATCCGTTGGACATCGGCAGGAACGTGCTCCTTGAGTTCTTCACGATGAGCCCTGATTAGATCCTTGTCTTCTTGTGACAATGGTTCGTCAGAGTACACGAGCCCGATGGCTCGTTCGAGTTCAGGGCTAAGGCGCTGCGGCTGGGAAAAGAGACAATATATAACCGCCGAAGATGAGATTTTTTCATGAATCGAGCTGAGAGAAAGGCGGAGGCAGGTCTCTTACCTGGTTGACAGAGGAAAAAGAAGAGGACGAAGAAGACATGACTACAGGGCGCGCCGATGGAAATAAGTCAGGGGAGGAGAAAATCGAGTTAAACGGGCGCTCACAAAAGTGAAACCAAGGCTGGTATTTATAAGTGAAGAAGGCGTGGATGTTTGGTAAGAAGCGTCCCATCAGAAGTAAAAAGGGTAGTAAATAAGAGAGTGCCACGAAGGACGGTCAAAGGAGGCATTAATGTTTGTACAAAACTACCAGTACTTTTACAGATCGCCCAGAAGGGCGTTGATAGTCGCAATCGCTCGACGCCGGATCTGATCGGCCGAGTCTAGGACCCGTTGGTCATCCTCTGCCGATCCTGGGACTTCTGACATGTGGCGGTGGAGTCTAAGGGCTTCGTGAGCCAGATGCTGCCTCTCCCGGTTCAAATCGGTGATGACGGAAGGGAGTTCCTGAAGCCTCTTCTCTTCGGCAGCTATTTCCTTGGTCACTTGCTCCATCTCCTTGGCAAGTTCTGCTCTTTGGCGTTTGAGGCGGTCTATCGTGCCGACGATTCCAGGGCGAGAGTCCTCCAGAAAATGAATCCGTTGATGCACCTCTTGAGCCTGACGCTTGTACAAATCTTCTTCTTCACGAGTTTTGGTCAGTTTGGCGCGATCGGCCATGTGACGAAGAGCCCTGAAGACCGGAATCCGCATTGACTCAATATACGCGGCCAGTGCCAAGGCTTCTTCTGCCTCTTCTGGTACTTGCCCGCTGACATCACCAAAGAGCTTCCGAATCGGCGAGGCATCTTCTACCAATTGGCCGATGTCCTCTTGAAGAAGGGATCGTATACTTTCAAGCTTGGCACGGATGTCGTCAGGAACGGAGCTCAAAGTGACCTGACGGGAAGCAACTTCCTCGTCATCAGAAAGTGCGACCGCGAACGAGAAGAGGCTGTTATTAGGGGTGTCCTATTCCTGTAAAATAGTAAATGAAAAGAGAACAAGTCAGCCAATGGTAGTAGCAAATCGGCTAATTAAGGGTGGGAGATCTCTTACCTCCTTAAAACGGATTTCTTCCAGCTGCGTTTGCGAGACCGTCACCCTCAACTCTGGGACTTGCACTATTGGCTCGTCGGAAGAAGAGGACTCAATGACAATTGGCGCCCTGCTCGGGCCAGCTTATTGAAGGATAGCCAATGGTTGATCAGGCAATGAGCTTAGCGTGCCGGTAACCTGTGTCAAAGTTAGTAAGAGCGTCATCCAAATACTAGAAGATCGGGTTGAGGGATCGTATACCTCAACAGGAGGGAGCGCTGACATTTCATTAGCTGCCTGGGTTACCGCCGATTGCTGAGGGTTCACAAGGGTAGTCTGTGCAGCCTAATATAAGAGGAGTCAGTATGGAAATAGCAATCGGGAAGACCGGATAGTGAGTTTACCTGCATAGCCTCCACCAATAATGACGCGGCGGCTGCTCTGGCTTCTATGGTGACTTGAATGTCTACCTCTCCAGTGGACGGAAGGGTCGGCATGGCCGAAGTCTCTGCCAATATAATCATGGGTGGATCGGCCGATTCTGTACGGGCACGTACTCGGCGATTGGTCTTCTTGACAACCTTCCTCTGCGCCTGCTTCGCTCGGCCAGCGATGTCGTCTACAGAAGGGGCATGATAGCCGATGAGGGGGAATGTTGTGTATGGATAACGGTCCTCTATCGGCCGACCACTCCGGCTGCGTTTTGGGGGAACGCGGCTTTCAGACTGAGTCAACAGCAAGAGTTAGTATATATGTGTTAATAATAATAATAATAATAAGGAGAAATGAAAATCGGCCAGGGAAAAGAAGAGTACCTTGGCGTTCGGATCAATGTTGGCTGGATCCAGGAGGTTGCAGTATATCGATGCAGAAGTGCAGAACAGGTATTATTTCCATTCGGCCGACCATAGCTTTAATTGCTGAACGACGAAAGGGGCTACTATCCAGTCATTCAAATCTATGGTACTGGAGTCTGGAATCCGATCTCACAGCTGATTATAGTCAAGACCCTTGGTGAGTTCATCTCTGAACTTTGCTCGGCCAGCGAAGTATGCATAAATCGGCAATTGACCCATGCCGAATTGCCGTGCTGCGACGGAGGGGTTGTAGAACTCATAAGTAGGAGCATTCTTCCCCGAGAAGAAATTTGCCGGTAAGATTCCCGGTTTGATTAATTCGTCTATGAGGTTTTCATCGAATTAGCCAGTAGTTGAGTCAAAACAAGAAGGGAGCTCAAAGATTGGGTCATCCCTCTGATAAGGGAACCAGCTGGTTGCGTCTTCGCTGAAGCCATTATAAAAACACCTGAAGTATTCGGCCACCTTGGTAGCAGAGTACGAGCAACCAGAAAAGGCCGATGCCGCTTCGCCGGAAGATGTACATCGGCGTCGGACAGTAGGGTTCTATGTCGATTCGATGTTGGGGAATGTCATGTGCTCCACTCGCTGCTGAGAAATCTTGCTCATGTACAGGTTAAGCCATGAGTTGATAAACCACCAGGGCCCACCGGGTTTGCCAATCGGCTCCCGTTGGGATAATTTAACGCCGATTTGGTGGAGCATGTGATAGGCTGCCCCCAGTAGGTGCTTTCCAAGGGGAACAGAGGCCCCTGTCGATAATGCCTCGGCCAGAGCCTGTGTGTTGGTGGATGGACCGGCTGCTCTCCCACAGAAGAAATGTTTCTCTAGCCACATCATCAGGAAAGCCGTGTGCTCTCTGTTCTCGACTGATCCGGCCCTCCTATTGCATCTAATGAATCCCTTCCATCCGCTGATTCCCTTTGTGTCTAGCTGATGAGATGTCGTGGCCAAAAGGCGGAAAGGGGTATCCGGGGAGGAGATGTCAAGGCCGGTTAACATAACCACATCGGCCAAAGTGGGAGTCATAGGTATGTGTCCGAAGAGGAATGCATTGAGAGCATCGGACCAGAAGTAAGAAGCTGCTATCACCAATGGCTCGTTCCTTTCCATTTGGGACAAAGATAGATCGATGCACTGGCCGATTTTGCGCTCATCCCATTGGACCCTCTTAGAGGCGGCTATCCACTGGTACCATTCTCTCCAACCGGGGGTTTCATTCGGCCATAATCTGAAGGTACCCGACCAATGATCTAGGTCCATAGTTGATTGCTTAAAAGGGATCCTATGGGTTTCCAAATTGATTAAGTCGGTTGGATCTGGGTTTCCCATGGGACCAAGGCAGATAAGGCTGGGAGTTTCTGTAAGGCGAATGGTAATCTGATGCCTAACCGCCTAAAGAAGGAAAAAGGGGGTGCAGAAGTAAGAATAGATCTAAAGTAAATGCATTACTGATAAGGAAAGTTTCGGTAATGACCTCCGGGATGAAGCTCATCGTAGTCGGCGGGATCGTCGGTGGAGCTGCAGATGATGAAGCCGCCAATGGGATTTCGGTTGAAGCCCCAGCTCCTGCTGATGGAGTTCCTTCTCCCGTCGATGGAGCCGCTGCCGTTGCCGCTGGAACTTCCGCCGGTGGGGCCATCTCCGGAGCTTCGGGCGTTGGTGAAGTGCCTGAAGGTGCCGCCATTGGAGAAGTAGGGAGAAATGAGGATGGAAAGAGACGCTGGGGAAAAAGCTGGAAGCTGAGGAAGGCGCCGGAGGAAGAAGAAGGCCTGTACGCTAAAGAAGGAAGACGTGAGCTCATAAGGGGAGTACGGGACGAGCTGATATTTAAAGGTGATCTGAGAAGGGGTAAAAGCGGAATTTTTACCACGCCGGCATTTCGATTTTTTCGGGACGAGTGGTTGTCGTGGGCGCCCGTTTCGAAAAGATTGCAATCATCAGGCTGGAGACCGCGAAACGAAAGGATATTTTCAATGCGTTTGTTTCGGAAGGGAAGTTGAAAAGAATTTTGAAGTAAAGACTATGTTTTACTCCGAAACTGGGGGGGGGCATGTGTTGACGCCAGATTTTGACACGTGTAAAATCGGCGTTAGGGAAGGAAGAAATCAGAAGATGTGGCAAGACACAGGGGTGACGGTTGGAAATCGGCCGATTGGTGCTACAGTCGAGGATCGGTCGATTGACCTTTGGAGTTCCGCCTCGCCCGACCCCTGAGTCCTGGGATCGGATGTGCCCGACCCTCCGAGGGAGGATCTCCGCCTCGCCCGACCTTAGGTCCCAGGGTCGGAGTAGTTAGAGCCCCCAACATGTGGGCCCTAATCGGATGTCCCCTGCCGATGGAGTGAGTAGAAATCGGCGGATTAGGAGGCTGGAGCGATTGGGCCGGTGTGGGCTTAAAGAAGATTATGAAGATGAAGAGGGAATCAGCCCATAAAGAGCGCGATAATTGACCTAGTACGAGTCGTACTTGTAAATATTCATTTTTTGTTTAAAATTAGAGATAGAGTTCTAGTCGGATAAGAAGTCGTTTGTAACAGGCTATAAATAGCCACCCTTGTAGATCTGTAATCATCATCAAATCAATACAACAAACTACTATTTCCTCGTACTTACTTTCAAGCCGGCGACTTCGCCAATACTTTTCTTCTTTCTCACGAGTTCGTACGGGTTGGCGGGGCTGCATCAACTTGACCTCCGGTTGATCTTGTAAGTTCCGTTTATTGAATAGTTTCTAAGCTTTAACTTCGGGCGCATCACTGTTGTTTCGTTTAGATTTATTCACCAGTTATCGATATTCACTAGAATTCTAGGTTTTATCTGTTGTTCTAGTTTTATCACCAGTTATCCAGCTAGGAATTGGAACCTTCGGCTTTCTTGTACTTTGTTATTTAATCTATTCATTTTACGCATAGCCGATTAGATCTGTTCCTAGTGTTGTTACTATAGCGTTGTTTAGATTACTCCAGCAGTCTTCTTTATTAACACTGCCTGGTAATCGGCTGCATTATAGCCGATTTCCTTATTACGGCAAATCGGCCGATTCGCTGATAAGCTATTTCGAGATCGGAACCTTAGCCGATCGCAACCTCTAGGATCTGACACGTTTCTTTTCTTGCCAATGAACAGGTCAGATTGGTTGGCACGCCGCGCGAACCGCACCAGGGCGATCACCCGAACAGGAGCTAAGCAGATTCTCTCGGGTCGTGTGTCGACGCTGGGAATTCGATCAGCCGATTTCTAGCACCAACAGCAAGTTAATAAAAATTAATTAGAATTTCTCTAGAATTTGTTTGAGTTCGTTTAAGGCCTTCAAGTTTCTTTGTGAATTTATAAGGCATTAAAATCTTTTTCTAAAATTAACTTAATGAACCATAGGTTTAAGTGTGTTGCATTTATACTGGTTATATTAATTATTCCTTGAATGTGAAAAGTATAAAAATGCGTTCACAGATGATTAGGTTCCTCTGAGAATTTTTCAGATTTTTCTGAAATTTATTCTCATTTTTGTAGACCTTAATCTATTTTTTTGATGGTTCGACAAGTCTTTCTAGGAGTTCCAAGTATTTTATTTGAGTTCCTCGTTTCCCAAATCATCTCTAGGATTTTTTCTAAATTTTTTGGAGTTTTCAGGGTATTTTTTGTTCTTTAATTACGATTTTAGGATCTTTTGGAATTATTTTTGAATCCAAATTTAATTCTCAAAATTAGAAAAAAGAGGAAAATAAAACCAGACTCTAACCTGGCCTATAAATACTTTACGATGATCTCCTTAACGTTCTTTATCCAACACCACAAACATCACCTCATTTCGACAACCCTAACTCTCGCAATTCGACGCCTAACATATCAATTTGTTAAACTCCGACGAACTTCCTGGTGAGAACTCCGGCGAGCAAATCCAGTAAATCCGTCAGTAGCACACCAACATGTTCGTCTCACTGTCCTTATTCCATTTTACCATTCAAGAGTGAGTTTGGAGGTCGTTCTCGGCGAATCCCTCTTTTTTGTCCCATGGTTTCTCTCTGTTCTTGTTCGCCGGCCATGGCTATGGCCCCTGCGTCGACGCCTCCTGGACGCCCACACCCAGCCCACCGCCTCCTGGCCCTGAGCTGCGCTGTGCCTGCTGTCCGTTGCAGCTCGGCCCCTGCACGCCTAGCCGCCTGCGCCTAACCACCACCTAGATGCTGCGTCGCCGTCGGAGCCGCACCGCACGCCTCGCTGTCCCGCGTGCCTGAGCCGCCGCCTAGTTGCCTCCTGTGCCACGCCCCTACTAGCACCTCCGCCACCACTGCTCGCCTGTGCCACGCGCCTCCACCGCCCAGGCGCCGCCTAGCGCTACTCCGTGCGCCCCTCCCCTAGCCAGTCGCCGCTGGGAAGCGCGGACCAGCCGCACGGGCCAAAGAACTGGAGGTTGAAGATGAGGTGGCAAGTTTATTTTAGCCCTCAAGAAAGTCTTAAATCCTGAGATCCAGTTGAACCCTTAGTTTTATCGCATTTAGGTCCTCGATTTCTCGCAGTTAAGCCCGTGAAAGTTTCTAAACCTCACCAACAAGCGCCTAGAGCTTTGTTAAGTCATATCTTTTGCGTTTTAACTCCGTTTTGAGTGATTCTTTCTCTCACACGTTTGTTTTAACATGTAGATTAGTTTTGTACGGCTTTTTAGTATGTTTTTTTTGTTTGGTGTACTGTTTCTTATTAGATGTATTTATTGGCTTGTTTAGTTTCTTTGGATGATTGTGTGACGCTAGAAGGAGCGCAGTTCGAGGAATCTCAAGAAGAAGACTTAGAAGACTCTGAATGGAAACAGGACTTTAAGGAAGGCAAGTTGTATCCTTGATCACATTCTATCATATACAACATTTATATATGAAATATATGCTATGCACACTTGAGTCTTAATTTGATGGGTCCTAATTAAGGATTTACCTAGTTTCTATATTATCCATTGTCAACCTGGGTTTTACTTTATTGTTGGGTAGGTATGCTAGTTGCTATACCTGGTTTATGGTGGGAAGTAATGAACAATGATGAACCTGATTTATTTTATGTTATGCATCTTTGTGAAATGCAACAACTCACATGCCTTAATTGGAACATGTAGTGACCACCCAGCAAAACAGTACAACCATAAGACCAACAGGCTCTGGTCTTGGCTAATTAATTAGAGACTCTAGTTTGTGATACTCTTACCGAAAGAACTCATAGGTTGTGTGATGGCTTGTCCAGACAAGGGGTGTATGCACCACTTAAGGGAGGGTTCATCCCCTTATGAGAAAACCTTAGCAGGTTATCACTTAATAGGGAATCTTTGTAAAGGTCTCATAGCATCCCTATACAGCCACACCTTGGTAGTGTGATATATGCCTACTTTTGCTCATCATGGTTGGGTCTAAAGTTCTCTTGAACTTTTACGCAACTTATGGTGAAAGTGTACAACCTCTGAAGAGTGTAAAACTGATATATCAGCCATGCTCATGATCAAGAGCGGCCTGGACCCTCGCATGATAATTGAACTTGAAAAATAATTAACATGTGTTATATTTATGTTTTATTTATGTTCGTCATATATCCTTGCTCTTATGATTAATTGGGTGGTATAAACTTACATTCTAGTAAATACTTTAAAAGTGCTTAAATGCAGTAAACTAGTCAGCTATTCCTTGACATGGCCTTACACTACATATTTCTCCACACTTGCTGAGTACCAACTATAAGTGTACTCACACTTGCTATATCTGCTGTTCAGTACAAGACAAATCTGTCGAAGACTTTGAAGATTTGCTAGGCATACATTTCCCCCAGTCAACTGCCTGTGGAGTTGTTGGAGATCCGGTGCTTATACTAGAGATTTTTATCTCATTTCTAGTTATGTAATCTATGTAACTCTCTCTTTATGTTAATTATAACCCTATATTTGATATTTACCGAAGTCATCGTATGTGTGAAACTTGATCCTGGCACACATATGATAGTCATTTAGGTTTACCTTTAAAATCGGGTGTGACAATGAACTAGTATATGTACCCTTTTACTTTTTCAGAGATAGATTACTTATTATGTAAATTCACAAAGGAGATTGATCTGAAAGAGACAAGAATGGAGGATCAAATTCGTGGAGATCGAACGAAGGTGCACAAGCAAGATGAATATGCTTTTTTTGTTGTGTATAGATGGAGTGGCCAGTGATTTTAGTTGTGTATTCATCCGATCGAAACTATCTTTGCTTAAAGTTCTAACTTTTTGTATACCGAAGGAACGGGAGGTAACATTACTGTACAAAAATCAGCTATAGATGGCTATCAGTTCAACCAGCAGAGGGCCATGGTATAATGGAGCTCCAACGACTAAGTGATGCCATGTGAAACATCACCCAACTCCACTCTGCAACCTGTATTTTTTTTTCAACTTACTGTTCAAAGTTGCATAGTAACAATCAGATGTAGTGAGTTTTAGTCGGTACATTTTTATCGGGTGTCATGACATTATTCTGTTATAATTAAACTAACGAAAACATTAATACTACTAACTACTAAGATGAACTTCAGTTCAACAGATACTCATGTTCTTTTCAAATGAGTAGCAAAAATAAGCTTATCTCATGTGGAGCCTGCACGTATCAAGGAGACGATGCTGCAAACAGAAGTGGAGGACGGATAGAAACTGAGGTGTGGCAGAGTCGATCAATCTTTCTTCAAGCAATCAAACTTGCTATTTATCGTGTGGATGTTGGACTGTGCAGGCCAGTTGCCCCCCTTCCACTGCTGAGCTAGGGCTCCATCTTCCTTGCTTCCTCGATAAACATACCATTTCAATGCTCATCCATGGCAGCGGCCGGGGAAGTTGCTGATGAGAAGAGTGTTCTGGCTTCCTGATGCCTACCATCCGCATATGATCCAACACTCCCACACTCACTAAGATAACTTCTTCCATGTGGTCTTTCATCTTGCTGCTAGAAGAGAAGTTACTACTAATAATATTAAGAGCTCTTTCTTTTCTCTACTGGCATTTAGTTTATTTTGTGCTGTATTTCTCCCGTCTAGAGTCCCACGACCTTATCAAGTCTGAGAGATGACTGAAGCCATGTTACGCCCTACTGCGCACTATGTTTATTTTCTCTTTTATCCTTTGGGCCCATCAATGTTAAGAGATATGTATAGCAGGCTCATTCAAGAAGGTGACAGTAGGTTGTAATATTCGAATCGGTGTGATCCCTATTGGTTTCAAATTTTTTTTTAAAAAAATGTACAAGAATGTAGCTCCTGATGGGAAAGTTTACTTTTTTGCGAAGCATGACTCGAGAGACTAAGTGCCTCATTTTTCTAGTAAAATCTAGTGCCTCATTTTCTTTTGGCGATAACAATGGTGACATACACGCACACACAAATACACTAAGTGCACTTTCTCCTATCCTGTTTCCTCAAAAAGCTATGGTGCCTCACTACGCTAGAAACGATTTGTGCTGTCATCTTGATTTTTGAGCACTGGCGGGTAAGATTGTCACCCACTAGCACAAATGGTTAAGTGACCAACCCATTAAAATCCGTCACTACATATATATTTGTGCTGACGGGAGACATAACCACCCGCCAGCACAGGTTATGTCACCCGTCAGCACAAATGCATTTTGCGCGTGGACCCAGCTCTCTTCCTCCTCCTTTCTCTCTTCCGCATCCTCACATCTCTATCTTATCTCTTTCCTCTCTCACGTTATCTCTTTCTCCTGCAAGGCAGCTGCACCTGGGGCTTGGGCGGGCGGCGTGGGATGCTAGCATGGGCGGCGCAAGATGCCGGTGCGGGCTATACGAGCCAAGCGATATGAGCAGCGGTGCTGCCATATGCGGCGGCATGAGCAGCTACAACTATTTTTTTATTTTTCCTAAAAATATTATTGCTGGCGAACCTTCTAATTGTCCGTCAATACAAATCATATTTGTGCTGGCAGAGAGACCATTTTTGCTGGCAGTGGCTTGCTAGCGGGTGCTAAACCCGCCAGGAGAAATTGATTTTGACCGCAAATGGAAATGTTTTTTTTGGCACAGTGGCTGGTATGCATGGCCTGCACATATTGGCGCTCTGATAAACTTTATTGTGCTGGTCCTTCGGACTGTCTTTTTAATTCTTATTCATCCAGCTGCGTATTTGTTATAAGTTAATTGAATCTCCAAACCAAAGCAAGCAAATTTATTTGTGTGTGCCTGTTATCTGATGGGCCTAAAGATAGAGGACAGCTCGGGTCCTCTATAGCTACGAAATGCAAGCAATATATGTATGCGGAAAATTTATCCTCTAACCGTAACACACCAAAAGCTATGAGTTTGCGCACCAGCTGTTGTGTTGTGTTGGACATGTGGAGTGAAGTGGAGTTATGTATTCTACCCGCTATATATCCTGTCTGTAAATAAATATTGTTTTCATTGGTCCAATGTCTACTTCATGCTGTTGAATAACCTTAATTTCACTACTGGGAGGTGACTTCTAGTACCGGTTAGTAACTCACAAGTCACGTGAATTTCACGCGTAATATGCGTGTGCACGGTCCGTAGGATTTGAATCCACGACCTCAAGCCTCGCGTGAACCTTCCTTACCATCTCACATACACAACACATGTGATTGAGTTAGATATGCTTTCCTTTTGAAGTAATTAACCCATAGAGAGACCTTTAGTATCGGTCAATAACACTGACCGATTGGTGTTATTGCCAGTACTAAATGGTACTCCACGGGGTACTGGTGTTATTGCCCGGTACTAAAAAGCCTCCGAGGATCGAAAATTTCTACACGGTACTAATTTCACGTGTTACTACCGGATGAAAAGCTGTCCGGTACTAACATCAAGCACGAATGCTCATATTTATAGTAGTTTTTGAACATGAAACAATGAGTACTAAGGCATAGTCATCTTATCGTATTCCTGTGCCAGTAGTTATTTCCATTGTATTGTTATATTAAGATGCAGTGGAGTCAATTCCTTGGGCTATAATATGTGTTAGGGTGGTAATATTTGTGCAACACACAAACATGCGAGGGGAACAAAACTACTGGTGCGTTTACTTTTAGGATTTTGAACGAACGGGCATGAGACTGTGCCTATTTCATCGATAAAGAGGGATAGTTACAGCCGGCTAACCGGTACAAAGAGAAAAGAGAAAAGAGAAAAGACTCTTATTCTTATTCTTATTCTCGTGCTAGAACGCTCGCCAGACTTTTTTCCCGACCGCAATCCACGAGTTCGCATCATTCTTTATTTTCACCAGGATTGATGGCACGGACGATTCTTGGTGGTGGAAAATTCATGAGTTCCTTTCCTTCCATATCTCCTGTATGATTAGTAGCTAGCATATCTATGCTGCGTGACGCCTTTCGTGGGATCCTGGTGTTGTTGTGATGTTGGACCACCATCCAGCGCAAGCTTGACCTGTGAGGTCCAAGAGGCTATGTGTGTCCATATGCGTCTGGTGAATCGCACAGTGGCCTCACCGCAGACTTGCTTACCCACGCTCGCCTATGCCTCACCCGCATTGCCCATGTCTCACTCGCAACGAGCTAGCCATTATTTGCAAAGAGCCTAAATTGTGTCTAACAACCATTCTCTCTAGATTATAATCCACAGTTTGCCGTACCCAAGAGAATCTATCAGTGTATATTTGATAAAGATGTGAATCTTGACCACCTTCTCAAGAGTTTATATATGAGCATATTAGATGTATTTTGATTTCTTGATTATCGATGAATCAGTATATAGAAAGATAGTGGTACACATGTCTTTAACAGAATAGAGAATACTTTCTGTGGGATGGCTTAATGGAAGCTACTATGGACTGATGGACTGGTGATTGTAGTAGACTACTCTATCAACCCGTCCTCCTGCACATGCTATCACTTTGTCCTAAATATTACTAGATCTTTCTTTAATTTTGTCAGGGTAAAAATTCAATAAAACTTTCTCTCTTTTTCTTTCTTGTACTCCCTCCGTTTCAATATAGCTAAGCTTTAGATTTGTTCAAAGCTAATTTTTTTCAATTTATTTCTATTTAAAAGATCCACGACAATAAGAAGCAAACATTGCGAGAAGTACAAAAGGCCTAATATACTATTGACACAAAATCTTGATTTCAAGATCATGCGTCCGTAACACGTGAGGACCTGAAAGATCTGTTTAACTCCAGTGTCGGCCATACACCTATGGATCCATCGGGAGGCTTGGACAGTCTTACAATACTAGGCTATACACCAAGACGTATCAGACACGGAGACTACAGTGCAGGACGGTGTGGTCTATGTGGCCGACAAGGACTAGTCAAGGATTAGGAAACCACTCGTAGCAATTAGAGTAGGACTCTCTGGTTGAATCTGTCTAGTACTCTTGTATAACAACCGACCTGTAACCCTACCCCCGGCAATATAAAGCGAGGCAGGGACCCCCTTCAAAGATCTCATCAATCAATACAAGCAACACACAGGATGTAGAATATTACGCGATATAAGTGGCACGAACCTATCTAAATAGTCTGTTCGAGTTCACCTTTGAGTTCTTGGTCTTCGGCGAGCCCCACGCATAAAACACTACCTCAGGTACCCCCTCGGTAGGTTACAGATTCTAAACACCGATAGCTGACGCACTAGGTAGGGGATCTCACTAAAGATCCACTAGCGAACTCGATGGCTCCAGTCATTATCAAGCCCACCATCGCGTTCGAACAAGGCGCGATGTTCGTCTTCGGCTCCTGAGTTTACATTGTGGACAGTGCTAGAAACTTCCACCGCCACATCGCGCCGGCTCCGGAGGAGAAGCACTACGACATCGATCTCTATCATCAGGCTTTGGAGGATTTTGTTGAAAAATTCAACGAAAATTTTGACCTCTTTCGAGGTCCTAGGGGCGAGTCTGAGTACAACTTGACTTTTCCCACCAGTCGGACTGGTTCCCATGAGCTGACGCTCGAGCCATTGTGCAAATCGGTCTACAACACAAGTCGGTTCCCGTTCGGACTCCGAGACGCAAGCACCATGTACGAAGCTTCCTTGTCCATATCCAAATCCAACTCGGATTCGATCAAGTACCTCGACTACTACTCGGATTAGGTCCGCAGCAGGGCCTAGTAATCACATCTACTCCACAAGGCATATTCATTTACTAGCCCGGCATGAAACCATCTGCCCTTGCTAGGGACGACGAGTCACACTTCGTCGCGTACCTCGATAACCTCCCATACCAGGATAGAACACCTCTGTCTCCTATCTACGAAGAAGACGGTCCTACGGAGATCATCACATCAAGCTCTCGAGTAGTTTCTCCCTAGAGCAAGAGCTACTCGCCATTATCACTCCTCAATCAAGAGCTACTCGCCATTATCACTCCTCAAAGAACCAATGATGATGGCGGAGAGCAACCAGAAAGAACTCCATGATGCGAGCGCCATCCAGACGACGTATCGGCAGATGAGCTCTCTACCAATGTTGAAGGAGAGGAGACAGAAGATCAAAGGGCATGCCGGTGAGCAAGAAAGACAGAAGATCAAAGGGCATGCCGGTGAGCAAGAAACGCAAAGCGAGCCGAATGCCGACGTCGCCTTGCAAAAGACCTACCCATCATGAACCTGGATCAAGCATTCAAAGTAGTTCTAGTGTGTCAACATAACACTCCTCTCGCTGCCGTTGCCTCCATTGACCTGCTCACTCAGGCAATGGCGCAAGACAAGTATACTAGGCAACTAGCTTTCCTAGCGGAGCACACATACGAACTACTCGATCGATAGAGTCTGATCCACTCAGTTCGACACACCTCCTCCCATCATGGCAACAGTGGCAGGCATCCAAGTCACCACGAAGCCACCAGAAACGAGGTTCCTAGGATTGAGCAACGAAGGGCAAGTTAACATAGGGCGGAAGGTAGTCAGGCGGGACCTTCGGGAGGCCTTGGCCCCCGTTGGCCTTAGTCGGAACCTAAGCAACATCGAGACCTTCGCCAGCAGATCAACCAGAATCGCGACGTACGTGACATCATTGAAGGGCGCTGCCGTGAAAGTGATCAAGAAGTCAACTAGTCGGGTGAAGACACTAATGGGTCCCCCGCCTTTTCAAGCCAAGTAGGCAAGATAGCTCTACCCAAAAAGTTTAAACTTCCAAGTATCAACAAATACAATGGCAAGCAGGACCCAGTCCAATGGCTGAGATGCTATTCGCTAACAGTCTAAGCGGCAGGAGGAAACGATGACACCAAGGTCATCTACTTCCCCATCTGCATGGAGGCAGGGCCACTCACATGGCTCGAGTCTTTGAAGAGGAACTCCATCAATTCATGGAGTCAGGTGAAGTTGGCATTCACAAACAACTTCGCCAGAGCAATGCAATGCCCCGGCAATAGGATCGAATTGTCGCTAATCAAACAGCAACAAGGCGAGACTCTGTGTAGTTATCTACGCCGTTTCTTTGATAAGAAGGCCACTGTCATGGACATCACGGAGAAGGATGCCATAGAGTGCTTCCAGAATGATCTCTATGACCATCGGATGTTCATAGACTTTGGCAGAAATCGCCCTGATCATCAAGTCTCTCAACACCATGATACAAGCCTGGGCAGATGAAGAAGACAAGGAGATCGAGCGGTTTGAATCTAACCATAACAGAAGCCAGAATAACAACAACCAGAGCAATGGCAAAAGTAACTGTAAGAATCGCAATGATAGTCCCAACGACAACCGAGGTAACTACTCGGGAGGTCAAAATCGCAAGAGGAAGCCAGACAATACTGTCAACTGGTCCGAGGTACCAATCACCCAGGATGCTATCCTCTCATCCTGAATCCAGTCATCACAGGCTCTCATCTCACAAAAGTACTCATCGATGGCTGTAGCAGCCTCAATGTGCTCTTCACCAAGACTTTGAGAAATATGGGCCTCGACGTAACAGATATGCTCACCCCGACGAACTCTCCATTCTACGGGATTGTCCCGAGTAACGTGGCTGTACCCCTTGGTCAGGTGGTTTTGCCAGTTACTTTCGGGACCAAAGATCATTACTAGACCAAGTACATCTGGTTCGAGATGACTGACTTTGAGACTTCGTACCACGCCATCCTCGGAAGACCAGCACTGGCCAAGTTCATAGCCATCCCACATTACGTGTACCTAGTACTCAAGATGCTAGGACCCAAGGGAGTACTCTCCCTGCGCAGAGACTTAAAGAGACCATACGACTGCAATACAGAAGCTGTGGAGCTGGCAACAACTACTCAGGTGCCAAACTCCATGATGCTAGTCTTCGCCACCTCCAAGAAATTGTCCTCGATAGAACCTGAAATCCCAGAGAAGAAGTTGGGGGCAACCAAGATCAAGCCGGCAAGAGAAGTTGATCTCAAAGCTATTGACCTCGAGACCAGCGACAGCTCCAAGACAGCCTTGATTGGCGCAGGGCTAGATCCCAAATAGGAAGACACACTCATCAAATTCCTCCAGGCCAACCGAGACATCACATGGAAGCCATATGATATGTTGAGGGTGCCCAGGGAGTTGATCGAGCACTCACTCAATGTGGATCCCAAAGCTACGCCCAAGCAATAACTACTACGCCGGTTCACCCAAGATAGAAAAAAAGCCATCAAAAAAGAGTTGCCAAACTACTCGTGGCTGGTTTCATAAAATAAGTCCTTCATCCAGAGTGGCTGGCTAACCTTGTCTTGGTGCGGAAGAATAACAACAACGAGTGGAGGATGTATGTCGACTATACAGACCTCAACAAGCACTATCCAAAGGATCCCTTCGGGCTCCCTAGGATTGATCAAGTCATCGACTCGACGGCTGGGTGCACTCTACTTTGTTTCCTCGACTGCTACTCGGGGTATCACCTGATAGCACTCAAGGAAAAAGATTAATTAGATCAAGACCTCATTCATCACCCCGTATAGAGCTTTCTACTACACTACAATGTCCTTCGGATTGAAGAACGCAGGCACCACGTATCAACAAGCCATCCAGGAGTGCTTCAAGAACCAGCTACACCACAACATAGAGGCGTACATGGATGACGTGGGCATAAAGACCAGAAATCTCGACGACTTCATTGCGGATCTGGAAGAAACCTTCGCAAGCCTGCAAGCATACCGATGGAAATTGAACCCAACAAAGTGCATGTTCGGTGTACCCTTTGGAAAACTACTCGGGTTCATCATCAGCTAGAATCGAAGCTAATCCCGAGAAGACCGCTGCCATCACCAACCTGCACGCTCCATCATGCATCAAGGATGTCCAGAAGCTAACTGGATGCATAGCAGCCCTCAATAGATTCATCTCAAGACTTGGAGAACGGAGACTGCCCTTCTTCAAACTACTCAAGTGGCAAGACAAGTTCCAATTGACCAAGGAGGCAGAACAAGCCCTTCAAAAGATTTCCTATCAAAGCCACAGGTCCTCACGGCGCCTACTCCCAATGAAGACTTGCTGCTTTACATCGCCGTGACTACTAACATTGTCAGCACGGAGATCGTGGTCGAAAGATCAGAACTACTTCGTTAGCAAGGTGTTGTTAGACTCCAAAACAAGACAAGCATTATGACAAATCTCGACAACATCAAGTCGATATCAATACACGGATACTTACTGGGTGGACCTCCTAATCTTGATGGAGGGCCCGGTTCCTATGCGCAGCGCCTTGACGGTAGCTGACGACTTCTTCAGTGTGGCTTGCTAGACCATAGGTGGATCCTCGCCAGCCTTAGCTGCCGTCTCCTCCCTTTGGATACTCGACGTCGGGACTTCTTGTATAGTCGGCAGCCTTCGTCGCCACAACATTAGAGTACTCAGTTCTTCTGCCTCTGTCTCCTCCTCAACTACCTGCACATCAGCAAGATCAAAGTTAGATTCTGGTGATAAAGCAAACAATGAACAGGTACTCGATCTTCAGGATCTTGTTACCTGGGGAGGGACTTCATCGATCGATGACTTCTTAGCCACCTCTTGGCAGTGGTAGTATGCGTCTTCTTTGGGGCTGGCGCCACATAGGTTTCCGGAACATCATTCGCCGCACGCTTGGACGTCCCTGACGATGATCCCGCCTTGTCAGAAAGGTGGGGCTTCACAACGTACTTCTTAGTAGACTCCGAATCAAAGCTGCTAAGTGAGGACCAGTCTAGAACCTCCTCTTTCTCTCCTTCCTTCTTCTCCTCCTCCTCAAGCGCCCTTTGCATAGCCTCAAGGGACTGTCGGGCATGCTCCCCAGGCCCATGAGTAGGCCTTGGACGGCCCACTAAGGGGCGTACTCGGACAAGATCAGAACAAGGATAGGCGTATCCTTCTCAGACTAGTCTTGTATGTTTATGGAAAACTACTCGGGCCAATACCGAGTAGAACTCTGTAATAGTACCCGACTAGGACTCAGACTTGTAACCCTGCCCTCCCGGGTATATAAGGCCCGGCAGGGACCCCCATCAAAGACATCTCTCTCAAGATCAGAACATACATCAATACAAACCAACACACAGGACGTAGGGTATTACGCGATCTAGCGGCCCAAACCTGTCTAAATCATGTTCCTTGCATCACCATTGATTCCTTGATCCTTGACGACCCTTACCGCATAAAAGACCACCTAGGGTACCCCTAGGCAGGTTGCCGGTCTAAAACACCGACAGCTAGCGCGCCAGGTAGGGGCTCTCGTCGAGTTTCTCACCATGAACTCAATGGCGAAAGTCATCATCAGGCTCGTCTTCTTCATCGAAGCCGGCGCCACCTTTGTTTTTGGATCCTGGCTTTGCGTCGCCGAAGGCTCGAGATCGTTCCGGTGCCAGATCGTCGACATTCACGAAAAGAAACCAGAAGATTTGACCAGAAAAAATCAAGATTTCAAAGTCAATGAGTTCGAGTTCGATTACGCGTCGGATCCAACTTCCCCTCGGACTACTCCGTTTCCCCGCTCAGGGGTCGGGCAAAGCGGAGCCTCACTCGGGGTCGGGCGAGGCGGAGCTACCCTTCCAAAGGGTCAGGCTCCGCCGACCCCAGGATTCAGGGTCGGGCGAAGCGGAGCCTCACTCGGGATCGGGCGAGGAGGAACTACTCCTCCGAAGGGTCCGGCACTCCCGACCCCAGGACTCGGGGTCGGGCGAGGCGGAACTCCACTCAGGGTCAGGCGACGCGGAGCTACTCCCTCAAAGGGTTGGGCTCAGCCAACCCCAGCACTTAGGGTTGGACTCGCTTCGGATTCGGCGGCCCCAATCAGCATCCAAATCAGTCTCGACTTCAAAGCGGTTCCCGCACGGACTCCGCAACACGACAAAAGTCTACCAAGGTTTTCTTTCTCGAACCCGAGTTGAACTCGGGCAGGACGAGGATGTTGACTCCGACTCATCCTACTCACCAGAGATACCATTATCTGGCCCAGCCCAAGGGTTGGTAATAACTTCGACACCACAAGGCAGATTTGTCCACTGGCCAGGATTGCGACCATCTTTTCTCGACCGTGACTACGACTCACGCCTCATCGCCCATATAGACAACCTGCCACATAAAGAAGGCATTCCACTTACGTCCAACCACGAAAAAAGCTATACAGAGATCGCTACATCAAGTTCCGGAAGCTACTACCCGGACAGGGAGATACTTGTTATTACTCAGAATAACAATCCGAGTACTAGCCAGAATAGAACCCCCAGGCGACTAGCACAAGTCGACAACATCTCTGAAGATGAGTCTACAGCCGACAATGAAACTCCTAAACAGCGCAACCAACGAAGGGCGCGCAATGCCACTCGAGCTGAGCGACGACAGTCGATGGCTACAAATATTCCTATTACAAATCTTGAACGGGCTTTCAACGCAGTCCAGGCTCAGGAGCACAATACTCCACTCGCGACTATCGCTTCAATCAACCTTTTAACGACATTGATGCCTCAAGATAAGGATAACGCAGCCACAGCTCAACTCGTGCAGCTTGGCAACGGACTAATCGCACAACTCGCGGAGAAAGCTTACAAGCTACTCGACAAAGAATCACCAATCCCGTCCGTTCCTCGCATTACATCGCATCAAGACGGAAGTAGGGGGGCTGCAGATAAAAATACCGCCCCACGAAACGATGATGCAGTCAACCAACCCCGACAACACAGCCAAGGTCCAAGCAAGCATAAAGCTCCTACTCGACAGAAGGATGTGGGTGAAGTCAGCTGCACCAACTCGGTTAAAAGTATTCGCCCTACTCGGAAGGTCCGTGAGATGTCCAACTTCAGTGATATACGAGAAATCCTCAACAGTCAGCGCGAGCGAGAAGTTGACAGTTACAACCACTTTCCTGCTTTCACAAACCGGGTAATGAAAACAAAATAACCCGAAAAGTTCAAACCAACCGGCATTACCAAGTACGACGGCAAGCAAGACCCAGTTCAATGGCTATGCTATTACTCGCTAGCCGTCCAAGCAGCTGGGGGTAACAACGACACCAAAGTCATTCATTTCCCCATATGCATGGAACCCGCACCACTGACCTGGCTCGAGTCACTCAAACCCAAGTCCATTGACTCTTGGGCAGACTTGACAAAGGCTTTTACTAACAATTTCGCCGGCTCCATGGCTAGACCAGGCAACAATATTGACTTACGACAAATTAAGCAGAAAGAGGGCGAAACCCTGCGCGACTATCTGCGATGGTTCTTCGAAAAGAAAGCTACTATAGTGGACATCTCTGAAGCAGACTTCGGTCGCCAACGACCAGCCGATGTCAAAGAACTCAAACTCATGGTGCAACAGTGGGTCGATGAAGAAGACAAAGAACGCGAACGGTTCGGTTCCCACCGTAACCGCGGACGCGACAACATCCACAACAATGAAACAGATAAAATTTAGCATAATGATGCTCAGAACTCCTATCCGGGTAACCACAATCGCAAAAGGAAACCCGACAACACCGTTGCTGCCATGACCAGGTCCGGAAAAAAGGGACATCGCAGAAACGACGATGGACCAACCTTCACGGAGCTACTCAAAAAGCAGTGCCCATGGCACCCGACTAGCAAGCACTCCGCATTAGATTGTTACAGCATGCGCCAAGTCATGCAAGACTTACCCGCACCACCAACTCCTGAAGAGTATGCCAAAAGTAGAGATAAGGGTAAAAACAAAGCCCGCAACGACGAAGATGAGGACGGCGATTTCCAACCAGCTTCAAAAACCGTCAATGTCATTTTTGGCGGCATTCCTGGCACTGCATCCAAGCGAGCTAACAAACTCGTACTCAGGGAGATCATGGCCATCGAGCCGACGGACGCCACACCGCTAAAGTGGTCGGAAGTTCCAATTTCTTTCAGCAGAAAAGATCAATGGACAAAATTTTCAGAACCAGGCCGTTTTCCACTAGTCCTGGATCCAGTTGTGGCAGGTTCAAAGTTAACCAAAGTACTCATCGATGGTGGGAGCGGCCTCAACGTTATCTTCGCCAAAACATTAAGGAAAATGTGCCTCGACGTCACTAAAATGCTTACTCCAATGGATTCACCTTTCTACGGCATTGTGTCCGGAAATGCGGCCATACCACTAGGACAAGTTGTCCTTCCAGTCACCTTTGGAACTAAGGAACATTACCGCACCGAGTACATCAGATTCGAGGTCGCCGACTTCGAGACATCTTATCACGCCATACTCGGATGGCCAGCACTAGCCAAGTTTATGGCCATACCACACTATGTCTACCTGGTACTCAAAATGCCAGGTCCCAAAGGAGAGCTCACGCTACGAGGAGATCTCCGGAGATCCTACGAATGCGACACCGAGGCCGTGGAAATTGCTGCGACTACTCAATCTTTTAGTCCCATGCAGCAAGTCTTCACAGCCTCAAAAAAGCTTCATCCAACTGAACTTGAGATCCCGGAAACCAAGTCGGGATCCACGAAAGTGAAACCTGCCAGTGAGCAAGACTTCAAGTCAATCGACCTCCAGACCGGTGATCCTTCCAAGACAGCCCTGATCGGAACAGGGCTGGATCCTAAATAGGAACTCACGCTCATCAGTTTCTTCGGGCTAACCATGATATCTTCGCTTGGAACCCGGCTGACATGCCAGGTGTGCCCAAGGAATTGATCGAGCATTCTCTCAACGTTGATCCTAAAGCTACTCCAAAACGGCAACGACTACACCGGTTCGCTCAGGACAGGTGAGAAGCAATCAAAAAAGAGTTAGCCAAGCTACTCGCGGCAGGATTCATCAAGGAAGTCTTCCATCCTGACTGGCTCGCCAATCCTGTGCTTGTTCGTAAGAAAAACAACGAATGGAGAATGTGTGTCGACTACACCGACCTCAACAAACACTGCCCGAAAGATCCTTTTGGGCTACCCAAGATTGATCAAGTGGTTGACTCCACCGCCGGATGCGCCTTGCTATGCTTCCTCGATTGCTACTCCGGCTATCATCAGATAAGCCTCAAAGAGGAAGATCAAGCCAAAACAGCGTTCATCATGCCCTTTGGAGCTTTCTGTTACAAAACAATGTCCTTCGGACTAAAGAACGCAGGAGCGACTTATCAAAGGGCCATACAGATGTGCTTTGAAAAACAACTTCATCGCAATGTCGAAGCTTATGTCGATGACGTCGTCGTCAAAACAAAACACCGGGAGGAACTCATTGCTGACTTGGAGGAAACTTTCTCCAGTCTCCGTACTTTCTGATGGAAACTCAATCCCACTAAGTGTGTTTTTGGAGTACCTTCCGGCAAACTACTCGGGTTCATCATTAGCCATCACGGCATTGAGGCCAACCCAGAGAAGATATCTACCATCACAAACATGCAGGCACCAGCCAGCATTAAGGACGTGCAGAAACTCACAGGCTGCATGGCTGCTCTCAACCGGTTCATCTCGAGACTTGGAGAACGGGGACTACCCTTCTTCAAGCTTCTCAAATGTCAGGACAAGTTCAAATGGACGGAAGAGGCAGATAAGGCATTAACACAACTCAAAGACTTTCTGTCAAAGCCTCCTGTACTCACCGCTCCCTCGCCGAACGAGGACTTGCTCCTATACATCTCCGCTACTACTCATGTCGTCAGCACGACAATAGTAGTCGAACGGTCTGAACTGGGCCACGCTTACAAGGTCCAACGACCTGTCTACTTCGTCAGCGAAGTACTCTCGGACTCCAAAACTCGGTATCCACCGATACAAAAACTCCTATATGCTATTCTGCTCACCTCCCGGAAGCTGCGCCATTACTTCCAAGAGCACAACATCACAGTCATCTCCGACTTCCCGCTCGGCAAATTCTCCATAACAGAGTTGCCACGGGTAGAATCTCCAAATGGGCAGTTGAAATCGGTGCTCTCACTTTGAATTTCAAGCCAAGGACGGCCATCAAGTCTCAGGCTTTGGTCGATTTCATAGCTGAGTGGACCGAAAATCAAGTTCCAACTCCATTCGAACGACCAGAACATTGGGTAATGTACTTCGACGGATCCCTCAAACTTGAAGGGGCCGGCGCAGGCGTCTTACTCATCTCCCCCAAGGGAGACCACCTCAAGTACGTGCTGCAGATATTCTGGGAAGCATCTAATAACGAAGCCGAGTACGAAGCTCTGCAACACAGCCTTTGCCTCGCAATCTCCCTCGGCATCAAACGACTACTGGTGTACGGCGACTCCCTAGTCGTCATAAACCAAGTCAATGACGAGTGGGACCGAAACAAGGACAACATAGACGCTTATTGCACAGAAGTGCGTAAATTGGAAAACAAATTCTCCAGCTTGGAGTTCCACCACATCGTTCGTGACAACAACGTTGCCGCCGACGTTTTATCCAAAATGGGCTCAACTCGTGCAGAAGTTCCAGCAGGAATTTTCGTACATGAATTACGCGAGCCGTCCATACCTGAACAGGTCACGCCACCAGTAGTCCTGACTACTAACGTCTCCCGAGAAATCATGATGATAGAAGTCGACTGGAGGACACCCTTCATCGACTACATCAAAGATCACCAGCCACCATCCGACAGGAATAAAGCTGAGCAAATCTCCCGACGCGCAAAGAATTACGTTCTAGTCGGAGACAAGCTCTACAGGAAAGGTGCATCATCTGGAGTACTCATGAAGTGCGTCACCAGAGAAGATGACCAAGAAATCCTAGAAGAGATTCACAGAGGAATCTGCGGCAACCACGCATCTTCAAGGACACTAGTTGGCAAGGCTTTCGGAGCGGGCTTCTATTGGCCAATGGCTTTGGCCGATGCCAAACAACTGGTTCAGAAATGCAAAGGTTGTCAATTCTTTACAAAATAGCAACATGTGCCGGCTTACAAGCTAGTCACAATACCTCCAACTTGGCCATTTGCCTGCTGGGGGCTCGACATGATTGGCCCGTTACCAACTGCGCCAGGTGGATTCAACAAAGTACTCGTGGCAATTGACAAGTTCACCAAATGGATCGAGGTCAAACCGGTCACTTGCCCCAAAGCAGACCGAGTCCTCGACTTCTTGGATGAAATCGTACACCGCTATGGTTTTCCCAACAGGATTATCACAGATCTCGGGTCAAACTTCAATAATCACGACTTTTGGGAATATTGCGAGAACAGCGGCATCGACGTCCGCTATGTCTCGGTTGCTCATCCGCGAGCCAACGAACAAGTCGAGTGAGCTAATGGCATGATACTCGATGCTCTGAAGAAACGACTACATGACGGCGGCAACACCAAAGGCGGCCGATGGCTCAAAGAGTTACCCAATGCCTTGTAGGGCCTATGTACCAACCATGCAAGACTACGGGACTATCACCCTATTTTCTGGTATATGGTTCGGAAGCCATATTACCCGCCGATATAATGTGGCAATCACCATCCGTTGAGCACTACGACGAAGAACTTGCAATAGAAACGCGGCGAACGGATATAGACAGTTTGGAAGAAACAAGATGCGCAGCACTAGTGCAATCTGCCAGATAACTTGACGGTTTAAGGTGTTATCATGACCACAACGTCAAGGAAAGATGTTTCAACTCGGGCGATATGGTTCTTAAATGTATTCAAGACACGTCTGGATTACATAAACTCAATTCACCATGGGAAGGTCCTTACATCGTATCAAAGGTTACAGGACCCGGATCTTACAGACTCCAAGTGCTTTCAGGAGAACAGGTGCCAAACTCCTGGAATATAGAACACCTCTATCGCTATTACCCATAGCAGCACTCGAGTACTCACTTCAAGGCAACTACTCGGGACGACTACCCGATTACCGACGTCAAGGGGTGTTCGCTTCGACGAGCTATCAGTACAACAAGGATCCTTGCCCTGATACAAAATCTTCATATCAATCTTTACTGAAACAAGAGTACATCAAATTAACATACGAGTACAAGGACTCGGCTTACACGAAGACTACAAGCAACTGCCTACTGGCGGGCTGCATTTAAGCCTCAGGCTTTTACTATATCACAAGGCCACTCAGGTCTGCCGACCGCAGGAAGGGCCCACACGCAAGGAAGCTGCCCAAAACGCAGCCACACCCAGGTATCCTACCCAAGGCACTGCCAGGTACTCCATCACCGCCATCGCCTGGACAGCGGCAACGCCAAATCTGGCAAGACGCGCCTAGAGGGAACCAAGGCTGCTCTTTTGCTAGCCTTGCGAAGCCCATCTACTCTACGGCTGCACCTCCACCTCTTTCAGAGCGGGATGAAGACTGCGGCACTCATCACCCATCACTCGCGAGTTCCAGCGCGTACTCCACTGGATTAGGAGCTGCAAGATGAGGCGTGCGATGAAACCTCCTACGAGGATTCTTCTAGCATCGCGGCTATCCCTACGAGCGCAGGAGTCTGTGGAGCGAAGGTGGCCTCAATCTACGAGGAATCTTCTAGCACCGGCGCACTCTTTGATGGTTCTCTACACTCAAACAGAAGCAACCGCAGGCAATCCATCGCTACTCAGGAGCTTGAGTTGGTTCGCCCACCAGATGGCCCTATTTATAGCCGAAAGCCACAACTACCACCGGCCCAAGAGTTACTGTGCACCCGTGATCAATGAGTCTGATAACTCCTGACTCTGCCCATGTGACTACACTCATGCCGCAACGGACAAAGGAGCACAGTACACCCGTGCATCCGCAAAGGACAAAGGAGCACAGTACACCCGTACATTCGCAAAGGACAGACGAGTACAGTACACCCGTGTCCCCCAAAAAGACGAGTACTCAAACAGCATTACGACTGCTCGACACTCGGGACTACAAGCCAAGCACAGCCTACATGTCAGGGGCTTCGACTACTCCGAACTCTCGGTCGGGCGAGGCGGAGCCTCACTCAGGGTCGGGCGAGGCTGAGCTACCCTTCCAAAGGGTCGGGCTCCGCCGACCCCAGGACTCAGGGTCGGGCGAAGCGGAGCCTCACTCGGGGTCGGACGACGCGGAGTCTCGCTCAGGGGTCCGGCTCTCCCGACCCTAGGACTCGGGGTCGGGCAAGGCGGAATTTTTACCCTCGACAAGGTAAGATTTAGCCGACCCCAAAACTCAGGGTCGAGCGAGACGAATCCCCTCCCCAGAAGGTCGGGCCCGGCAGAGGTGCAATACTTCGGGATTCGACAAAATGGAGTAAAAACTACTCTTTGCAAGACAACGACAACAAATCCAAAGGCTTGGCATTTCAAAACATCAATGTACTCGGATACAAGATTACACAAGCAGCTTAAAACTCTTCTAAGGAGACAAACTCCGACATCTTGGATGCAATAGGCTCCGCCTCCTCGAGGTATTGCGCATAGGCCTCCTCTGTGCAGTTGCGAGCCACGCCATCACCTGCTGCTGCCAAGTCTGCCCTCGGGTAGTAGGACTTCACAACCGCAAGCACCTGTTTGCAAACAGTCTTGCAAAGTCCCGCCACTTTACTCGGGGCAGCTCTTAGTCGCTCTACTAGCGATTGCGGTCCTGCACCTTCCTCCACGGGGGCTATGGCATTCACCAAGTCTTTGGCCGCTCCAGACAGCTCTCGGAGTTCGCCCCGAAGCGTTCCCAAGGTCTGGGCATGATTTCTGCATGCCACCATGGCCATGGCAAGCATCACGCCATTCTGCATCTTTCGGTCCCGCTGATGCTCGCAAGAAGCCTGAGCGTCCGTGAGCGCGGCCCGAAGATGTTCAGCTTCATCTGCCACTCGGTCATGAGCGTTCCTCCAATCAATAACTTGGCTCCTTGTAGCCGCCTCCTGCTTCTTGAGCTCTACAAAGCAAACGAACTCAGGCCACAGCCAACTACAGTTGGACACACCCAAAGTAGTCGTATTGCTTACCTTGATACTTCTTGTTCAAGGATTTGTAGCGGCTCTCCAGTTTTTCCTGCAGAACCGCGTGATCCGCGCATTCCACGGCAAAGGACTTCGCCCCGACTTCATGCACCCAAAGAGCTTCTGTCAGTCGGGCACATTCTTGCTCCAACTGGCGGCTTCTTTCCTGAAAAATCCAAGTATAGTGTAATCAGTTTAGAAGCCTCACGACTACTCAGGTCATGCTATAACATCAACAATATCTACCTGGAAGCCTCGGAAAACGTCGATGGCCCTCTGGAACTCCAAGTCAGAAGGAAGGCTAAGTACTGGTTTTTGGGTACTCTCCACAAGATGAGGAATCGTACCCAGAGCAGCACCTACAACATTTACCATGTCAGCTATCGACTATGACTACAATAAACAGATTACAGGCACTTACCGGGAGCAGTCGTTTGTTTGGATTTCTCAACAACAGCCAACGCTCCGCCAGAAGATGATGGTAGGCCGGCACTCCCCGAGCCTGATGCAGCAGCAGGAACCTCCACTGAGCGAATCACGTCTTGAAGCATCGATATAGTAGCTCCAAGACGGCCGGCGTCAACCTCGGGTATCTCTTCAACAATAAAGTCCTCCAAAGGAACAGATGTTGTAGTCAAGGGATCCGGCACTATCCCTACAGGGATAGTCTCCTCTGCATCTCTGCACTAAAAAAGTGTCACTACATGATTTTAAGACAATCCAATGACATCCAACAAGACAAGAAGGCTCACCGGGTTGAACGTGGCGGCAGTCGCACACACTTCTTCTCGGCGATAGGCGGCCGAGTACTAGGAGCCGCGGGAACAGCCGCCGGCACCGTCTTCTCACCAAGACCTACAAAACCGAAGTCAAGACTACAGTACTACTCAAATGAATACAATTGGAAGGGACAGCGCTTACCACTGGCAATCACATTGGACAGCAAGGTACCAGTAGCAAATACTGGTGACACCTCCTTCGCCGTACCCGCTACTCCAGCGGGCAGCCCCAGGACCGCCTGGTCAGTAATAGGCGGCATGGCAGCCGACGGAGTTGGCACAGTTAACCCGGGGGCTACCACAGTTTCTGTTGATGGCACCCTCTCCGGCACCATGTCAAAAGCCGCATCACCGACTTCAGGGTCAGACACGGCCATTTCTTCAGAAATAGCCTCATCTACAGCCTTCGCGAACCAAGACCAGATTCACCACATCAATAACGAATTTCAAGTTCGTCAGTAATACACAAGTTACCGACTACATACCTTGGTACTCCGAGACTTCTCAGGGGGTGAAGCAGACTTAGCCGCAGACATCTTGCGGACTACTCTACGTCTCTTGACAGGAGGAGAAGGCTCGTCCTCCGACTCCTCGACAACGACTTCCGACTTTTCTTCCGACTGCGCCAAGTAGCCGGCAAGAACTCGGGACTTCAAACAACAAATCGGTATCAGCAACAAGAATCACAAGTCAAAGAAGATGAAGTCAGAAGGAAAATACTTACTACTTCTAGCTCGTACCAGGCGTCATACTGACGAAGGGCTACAGGGATTACTGGTACTCCCTGATAGTTCCTAAAAAACTTAGCCAGCAGCGCCTCTACGTCATCATCAGATATGTCCTCATCAGACATACGCGATGGATCCTTCAGACCTGAGTACTCACTTCCCGAGTGAGCACATTTTTGAAGTGGCTGAACCCTTCTCTTCAGGAA
The DNA here is from genome assembly GCF_005286985.2 of Setaria viridis. NCBI lineage: Eukaryota > Viridiplantae > Streptophyta > Magnoliopsida > Poales > Poaceae > Setaria > Setaria viridis. The sequence goes on along the minus strand of NC_048263.2, from coordinate 11,394,126 downwards.
GCTCGCCGCCACGTTGATCCCAGTCAGACCGAGTGCTTTCAACTCGGTAATCTGCTGCATCAGGTGATCGAGCTCTAGGGTGTCCTCGGGCTCGCTTACCCAGTTTTCTGCATGCTTGGGCGCGTGACCAGTCACCACAGGCAAGCGAGGATCATGGTTCCCGATGTAGAACCACCTTTTCTTCCAATCCCCATGGGAGTCCGTCAGATTATACTCAATATACGCATTCGAGTTCTTGAGTTGGAACCCGGCGCCTCCAAGGACTTCCGTCTGCTGGGCACTCGGTTGAGGCTTGCAACGGAACAGCTTCCTAAACAACTCGAGACTTGGAGGTACTCCCAGATAAACTTCGCACAGATGTACAAATATAGACATGTGCAGTACACCATTGGGATTCAAGTGGACGAGCTGAAGATTGTAGTACTTGAGAATACCTCTGAATAAGTCGGAGGTGGGCACCGCCAGTCCCCTTTCCACAAAATGAGCAAGCATCACCGTCTCGGCAGGATGTTCCTCAAACTGCCACGCATTGGGAAATGCGGGGCGCCACTCAAGGATCTCCTTTGGCTGAAGGAGCTTGGCATCAACTAGTGCTTGAACAGCTTCTTCCTTCATCACCGAGTGTTGCCAAGTCACCCCAGGTGGCGGCGGCGCAGTTTGGTCTATCCGCCCCACTTTTGGCGCCGGCAGCACCAACTCTTTCCCCTTCTTGGATTTGACCTTGCCCGTCGCCGGAGCCTTGCCTTGGATCTTCTCGGGTTTCTTGCCCATCTTCTTGGTGCGCATTCGATGGACTCAACCTCAAGATAAGAGGGGGCTCACACTCGGATCTTTCTCCAAAAATCGGGGCTATGGCGGCGGCGGCGGTTTTCACGGAGGCAAAATGCGGAGAGGAGGAGCAGAGGAAAAAGAAGAACAGATCTAATGCCCGTGCGGCGTAACAGCAACCGAAAAGGGGTTTTCCAGATTTATCTCCGCCAGCTCCGGTTTCGACGCGTCAATTACGCAACAGACAGATTAATCGCGTATTAATCTCCTTAAACACCCAACGACTACTCTACTCAACGGACTGCTGACCACTTCAACGACAGGAATCGCCTAAGTGCTCAGGGGCTGCGGGTACCGTACCCGTTGGTCAGTTTTTTCTTTTTCAAGATCTCCGAGGGTAAAATGGATAAAAGCTGGTTTGACCCTAAGCCGGACTCTTCGACTCAACCTAAGGCTCGGGGGCTACTCCATATGGAGTGCGATTGACATCGCACTACCATATAAAAATTACTCGGGACGGAAACAACTCGGAGAAGCAAAAAGAGTACCTTCCAGCCGCGCGACAGTACTCGTGCACTTCAATCTACAACCTCTATGACCAAGCTACTCGGATGGTGCCTGCAGTACCCAAGATTGTGGCGCATGACTACAAAGTACTCGGGGGCTTGTCGGGCATGCTCCCCAGGCCCACGAGTAGGCCTTGGACGGCCCACTAAGGGGCGTACTCGGACAAGATCAGAACAAGGATAGGCGTATCCTTCTCGGACTAGTCTTGTATGTTTATGGAAAACTACTCGGGCCAATACCGAGTAGAACTCTGTAATAGTACCCGACTAGGACTCAGACTTGTAACCCTGCCCTCCCGGGTATATAAGGCCGGGAAGGGACCCCCCTCAAAGACATCTCTCTCAAGATCAGAACATACATCAATACAAACCAACACACAGGACGTGGCGTATTACGCGATCTAGCGGCCCGAACCTATCTAAATCGTGTTCCTTGCGTCACCATTGATTCCTTGATTCTCGACGACCCTTACCGCATAAAAGACCACCTAGGGTACCCCTAGGCGGGTTGCCGGTCTAAAACACCGACAGGGACTGCATACGGGGTGTGACATTAGTGCTTGGTGGAGGAGGGTTGGAGACATACAAGTTCAACTCCTCCTGCAAGCAATAGAATATTAGTCGGTAACAATGGCCAACACTAGTACTCGAGAGCTGCGAGCCATGGGTACTTACAAAGTTTGGTGGGTTCGTGGCACAGTGCTCCTGTAAGACCGCTGGGATACCAATGACGCCCTTGAAGAAACGCTTCAGGCGTGCCATCACCTCGTTAGGAGATAGCTCCTCCGATGTCATCCTCGACGGGTCATTGGGACCCGAGTAATCATATCCTGCAGTGCAACGCAGCTACAGAGGTTGGATGTGCCTCCTCATGAAGCTGAAGGCCACACCGACGCCAGTCAGGCCATTACTCTTGAGGCAGGCGATCTTCTTAATCAAGTCCGGCAGCTGAAAGCCATCGGAACTAGTCAGCTCGTCTAGCCAGTGATTGTTCCACAGTGGATGGTGGCTGATGACCTTGGGAAAATGAGGCTCATGATTTGCAATTTAGAACCACCATTGCTTCTATCCGGAATGAGAGTTTATCAACTCATACTTGACGTACTGGCTCTTGTACTGCTCCCAAAGTTGGATCCCCGCCCTTCCGACTACTAGCGTGTGGTCCATCCAAGGTTGGGGCTTCACTCTAAAGAACTTTCTGAATAGCTTGAAATGGGGCTGAATTCCTAGGAAAGCCTCGTAGAGGTGCACGAACATGGCAACGTGCAAAATGGAGTTGGGGTTGAGGTGGACAAGTTCCAAATTGTATTACCTCAGCAACCCCCTGAAGAACCCAGATGATGGTAGAGCCAACCCATGCACTATGAAGTGAGCAAAGATTACTGTCTCATCCGGGTACGCCTCAAAGGGCCACGGGTTTCCAGCTGCTTCCCTCCAATCTGCGTATTCCTTCTCCTGGAGTAGATTAGCACGCACCAATACCTGGATCTCCGCCTCCTTCAAGGTGGACGGCTTCCAGGCCATGGCTTGGTTCAGCGGCGCTGTCTGGTCGGTCTTTCCGTACTTGGGCGCCGGCAGCTGGACCTCCTTCCCCTTCTTGGTGCCCTTGCGCTTCTTGGACTCTGCCGCCTTGCTCGAGGATACCTTCTTGGGCACCATTGCTCTGATGGTCTTCTAGCGCATCAGCTAGGTGGCTACACATTGGGGGGTGGCGGCACTCTGGAACGGCAAGCGGAGGCACTAGGGCAACAGTGAAGGCGGCGGCGCTAGGGCAACAGTGAAGAAGATGAACGGCTTGGGCGTACTAGCTCAGGTAAACGGAAGTGATAAGATTTCTACATCATTTATAACCGCGACACAAGATAATTGAGCGATGAAGATTATGGGGAATATTTCATTTTTTAAGCCATCAGTTATCACCGGAACGGTTTCCAAGTTTTTCAGAAGAGATAAGTTTTCTGAAGATGAACGGTCATATTAGACTAGTGGTTGACCCTTATACCCAAACTAGTCGTGTAACGGCTCGGGGGCTGTGTGCCACGTGCCTGTTGGACAAAAAAAATTTCTCTCTGGGTTTTAAGGAGCAAAGATGTGAAATTACATGACTGACCCTCAGCGTGATTCTTCGATTCAACCTAAGGCTCGGGGGCTACTCCATATGGAGTGCAATTTTTTTAAAATCATAGTTCCATATCAAGATTCAAGATTCAAGACTAAGTTAAATAAGGCTCGAGCACCTTCTAGCCACATGGTAGTACTCAAACACATTCGAAGACTCAATCCGATGCAGTAATCAGAAGAGCACCACAAGGTAGTCAAAGACGTCTACAGAAGTACTCGAGACTGCTGTATTTGACTAAAAAGTACTCGAGGGCTTGTCGGCCATACACCTATGGGCTCACCGGGAGGCTTGGATAGTCCTACAATACTAGACTGTACACCAAAACGTACCAGACACGGAGACTATAGTGCAGGACGGTGTGGTCCACGTGGCAGACAAGGACTAGTCAAGGATTAGGAAACTACTCGTAGCAATTAGAGTAAGACTCTCTGGTCGAATCCAACTAGTACTCTTGTACAACAATCGACATGTAACCCTACCCCCAGCAACATAAGGCGAGGTAGGGACCCCCTCAGAACATCTCATCAATCACTACAACCAACACATAGGACATAGGGTATTACGCAACATAAGCGGAACGAACTTGTCTAAATCGTGTGTTCGAGTTCACCTTCGAGTTCCTGGTCTTCGGCGAGCCCCATGCACAAAACACTATCTTGGGTACCCCTCGGTAGGTTGCCGGTTCTAACCACCGACATCCGGTGCAGGCTCCAAATTAGCTCGCGAAGGTGCATGGCGTGCCAATCAATTTGCCATGTAATTAACAAGGTAAACATTAAATTCCTGAGCCGATCGGCTGCAAAACCTTCAAGCTCATAGGTGGCGTTACTTTGAATAAACACCATTAGAATATGCTTTCAATGTAATCATGGGGTGTAATAAAATAAGAGCATGGATGGCATGTGCCACCGGCTGAAAGAGTCAACGGGCTAAGATAAACTCATGATAACCATTACAGGATAACTTGTCAACCATGTGCATGGCAATTAAATTAACAGATCTAATCAATGTCGTGAGCTGATAGATTGGAACTTAAAAGACAAGCGCGTGGCAGCAAGGCCTCGCACACGTAGCCATCGGCTCGATGACGTGACCCTACTGACCAAACCGAGACAGCACTGGCTCAACTGTAGTAGGCTAACACTAAGGATTCGAGGGCTAGTGACACGAGGGGCCAGTAGGCTAACACTAAGGATCCGAGGTCTAGTGACACGAGGGGCAAGTGCAAAGATCTATCGGATCTAGTTAGCATAAAACAATTAAAGCCTACAATAATTGGTGAGCGCTTAAAAATAACTAGGAGATCGATATGATACGACCTAATTGAATCTAAGCAAAGTTACCTAATTGAATCTAAGAAACTCGATAACTATGAGTGTTTGATATAATTAAGAGACCGATACGATTCAACTTAATCAAACCAAACAAACTCGATAACTAACCTTACGCAAAGAGGATCAAGATATGAGACTTAATCGGGAAAGCTCTGATACAGATAACGTAAAAGCCGATGGTGACGGTACTTACAAGCTCGCCGAAGATTAAAGCCGATGCAACCCGGCTTGCTAGAAGAAACTCGCCGGTTTTTACTCCACTCCTCTTCCTAGGATTTTGATGACGGGGCGATGGAAAAAGTAAAGGTTGTATTGATTGAATTGATGATTATTCTGGTACAACGCCCTAGGCTTAAATTTATACCTGGAGCAAACTAAAGTTCTAATCGGTTACGACATGAACTGTTACAATTATCCTTACAAACTATCTAAGATATCATCCCCACGTTTTTCCCTTATTTGGTGTAGACACCATGTCTGCATTGTTCTCTTTTGACTTCTATCAGGTCTAGAACTCTAATTCTTCTGTTATTGATCCTGGTGAATGCGCCTGATTCATCCTGGACCCTTCTTTCCTCATTGGCTCTTGGAACCGTATCCCCAGCGGTTGACTCTGATCAAAAACCGGTGTCAACATATACAAACATGGGATTACAACCATTCGAGAAGAACAATGATCTTGTGAGATATATTCGTTAGGAATATAAAATTGAGCTATTTTTCTATATAAACAACGATCATGTGAAACATATTTTGATAGGAAGACTCGATAGGAATAACAGTTCGAGAAGAATGGCGAGAGGCAAGTCATATGTGCTTTTTGTTGATGGAAGTATCAGCAGCAGGACAAAACAGCAAAAAACAATAAACAAATGATTTAGTGGGCATGCATCACATATGAAATTATAGCAATTGCTAATTAGAAAGGGTAAAAACTAATTTAATTGTATAAGATAAAACAAAGAGATTCAAAAAACAATGTTTGGCCACGCGTTGATCTGGTTCTCACGCTGTCTTCGATAGACATCAGCCCAATCTCACTTCTAGGGTAATCAATGGATCTAAAGGTTCGCTGCTTCCATTGGATCCATGACCATTCTATCTCATCTCTAAACCTTGAACTGTAGCCTTCCTAAACTCAAAACAACCCTAGCCGCCAATGTTTAGGTCGCATCCAGGACAAGGCATTGGCCAGCATTGAACTCAGAATCCTAGCCGCTAATTGTAGAAGAGAAATAAAAGAAATAAAAAGCAATATTTGGCCATGTGTTGATCACTTTCTGTCTTTCTCACGTGATGATCTTTGAGAAACATCAGGCCGTGAGAGACACACGGGGTTATCAGCAAAACCATCGACGGGCTGCAAGAGCAGCGACTATAGCGTGGAGCAACGACAGGGAAGGGAGCCATAGCGCTTGAAGATTCGATAGGAATAACAATTACAGAAGAATGATCAGAGGCAGGTCGTTCATACCTTTCTGTTGAGTCGCAGCAGGACCTAGTTAGTTCTATTGATGAAAGTAGCAGCGGCCCTAGTTGATGGAAGGAGTACACTAAAAGCTTTTGATGTTTTGGATGGCAGGTCGTTCATAACTGAAAGCTGCATACGTTTATGCAGTAATAGTAAGATTGCTCTTTTTCATATATCATTAAAATCTCCGGAGTTGAATGCTTTGTTAGAATTACTATATTAATTCACTCGCAACTTTACTTCTACCACAAGCATACATAGAACACAATACGATAGACAAATTTATTACAGTTTCAATTTCTGGTGAGATTTGTTCAGTTTGTGTCGATCTAACCAGAAGTTTTTAGAAACCGGCCGGTCATTCATTTGAATGCCCTATAATTTGATTGCTAGCTTTTTAACACTCAGCTTTGCACTTTCGTATTTAGGATCTTGCAAGCTCCGCCCGTGTATATATCCACCCTGTAAACCATTTCATTCTACCTCTTGAACCTAAAAATGTTAACTATTTGCCGGTCATTAACCAAGAAACATGCTATGCTTTAATATTCCATTATCATTACTGAATATTTGTTCTCTCTGTTAATTTAAATCCCTCAGGGAAAAATTAAAGGAACTGCTTTAATATTTGTTCACCTTCAAGTTCTGGTCGTGCCAACCTTTGGATCAAACTGAAGCAAAATGACTCAAAACTACATGGGTGACTGGTGCATCTACAATACTACACAGCAGTCCATCACCGCTGGTCTATCACATCAATGGTAAACAGGCCAGATGAAAATTGATCAAGTGCAGTAGCAGGTACAGTAACTGCACATGTCTTGGACCACGCTTCATCCAGAAGCTGTACGTATATATACATAAAAGGGCCTAGTTAGAGTATCTCATTCCTGAGAAATGGGAGTGCAATGAGAAGTTGATGTAGAGAAGAGAACAGAAGAGATCTGTCGGTAGACCTCGAGTCGTGTGGCAATGGTAGGCATTGGGAAATCCAAGCACTCGAGAATTGAGCGAGTTACTCTCGATGCAATATGCAGTGAATAGCCAGTGGTTCTACCTTGCCTACCGCGCCATGACCTCATTCCTCGCCTCCAGCTTCATGAGGACAGCCACAAGAAACACAGGTGCTCCCAGTATAGACCGTTGATGCACGGTGGCTTGATGGCATTCAGCAGAATCAAATTTGGACCTATGGTTTTTACAGCAAAAATTGCAGTAGGGCATGCATGTTCTCGATGGAGGACAAAGAAATGACATATTCCAACCATAATCTCTCTCAATCTGTACAAAAAAATTGGTGGATGTTGTTCAAGGCTGGTGGCGGCTGCTCGTTCTCAACCCGTAATGAACCTGTTGATTGTCCTTAAAAACCAAATATGACCATCAATTATCTTAGAAAATAAACTAGAACTAACATTTCTTACCCGCATATTTGTTCATAATAATATAGTTCAACTTGTAATTGGAGATTATTTGTATGCAGGAGACTATACACAAAAGAAGGAGAAAACACACCTAGAATGTGAAGAAGCACAACTCCAACCAATCACGGATCGCCACGGAAATAGCACATGGATCGAAGGACCCACGAACCAGGCCAAACCACCTCAACTCTGCGGGAATCACCGTGCACTGTCACAAGGATCCAGCAGCTACTTTCATACATAAAAGAGCCTAGTTATGCATGGTATCTGCAATGAGAATTGGATGTAGAGAAGAGAACAGAACAGATCTGTCAGTAGACCTAGAGTCGTGTGTCAAAGGTACGCATTGGGAAGCCCAAGCACTATAGAATTTGATATGTCACTCTTAATGCAGTACGTAGTGAATACCCCTAGTTGTACCTGCCAACTGCCATCTCTTCATTGTTCGCCTCCAGCTTCATGAGGACACCCACAAGAAACATAGTTGCTCCCCGTATAGACCGTTGATGCAAGATGGCTTAATGGCGTTGAACAGAATAAAATGTTGGACCTATGTTTTTTACAGAAATAATGCTGCTCAGAACAACAGGATGTTGAGAAGTATCAGAAGATTTTCAGAAGTGCTTCCATTCTCTTATGATAGGCATATTTCACCTTCGCACAATGACCAAGAAAAACAATTTTACTTATCATCTAATTAATGAAACAAGCTTTTCTCATTAGGCCTCTAATGGTTTTCTTGATGACTCCTTGTTGTTGATGCAATTTATAGTTACAGGTAAATAGGACTATCAATTGTGAAAATGTGAATTTTAGAAATATACCTATCAAAAGAGAATGGATGGAGTATTCCCTGGTCGGCTGCCTCTGGAGGATGGGTTTTCCGCTGCTAGGAGAACTAGTTAGTACATGACATTTTATCTGTTATTCATTACTAGCTTGTTGCATGTGTGAAACATGATCCTAGCACACATACAACATACACTTGGTTTGTTTTTAAAACCGGATGTGTCACAAGACAAGGTAATCTTCTGGGCAACAAATGTTTTCCGATGTTCCTTTTTTATCGTGTTGAATTTTCTGGTCCAACAAATGTTTTCCGATGTTCCTTTTTTATCGTGTTGAATTTTTATATATTCACGGGTAATAACTAATGAAATGAAATAAAACAAATTGAATGATGCTTATGCAAAACTTTAATAGTGTGAAGTGTGATTTACGTGCAGGCGGCAAGCTTTTATTGTTCCATTCACCACTCCACTATTGGTACTCTTTATAAAATCTGCCAGATAGAACGACGAATAGGTGGTGAACAGCTAAACCACGAAAAAATGAGAGATGGACCGGCCATACAAAGAGCTGGACTAACCCAGGGGAATAAGAGACATGGGAAAAGGAGCAAAAGCAGAATGTCTGTGATTGACTCCAGCAAAATTCAGTGTCCGTTCCACAATGCTCTTATGGCATTAGGTCTAGAGGCACAAAGGTTGTTAGATTTTGAGGGTGGTAAACTATATGCTACTTTCATCAACAGCAACCAATGCACCCCACCCAGACATGATGTATAGTGCGAGTGGTAGCTATGCTCTTGTCCGCATGGCCATGGTCTGCTCCTTGATTAGGAATGAGGGGCATTGGGAAAAAGTTTGCTTGCTATAATTCTTGTACCTTCCGGAGACGAAAATGTCCACGCCGGCCGGGCTCAGTGGTGAGTCTCCTGACGAGAGCCCTCAACTTGTGGACACTAATGGCACTATAGTACGGCACAAATAAACACTAGGAGAAGATGAACGGATTTCTGCTCTTATGTAGCATGTACTTTTCGTTCCATATCACCCGGCGAAGACAAAATTAACAGAAAAAGATTAGCTGCTGCAATGATCATCAATCGCAAACAAACGGATGGTTTCGGGGGTGATCATCACTGCATTTCGAGAATACCTGAGACTTTAATTTATGCTGGGTTGGCGTAGATACAGGCCAGTAAGTATCAGCACATGTAATAAGACGGGAAGCGAGACCAGGGCCGAACCGTATTCACAAAATTAAAGATTATATTCCAGTATTCCGATCCATTTACCTGCAGTATTGATATAACTAGCGACGCCGCCACTGAATCCACAGGCGCACGGGCTCACGTGCAGATCACAAAGTTTGCTTAAGTCCGCTGGCACGCAGCAACACTTGAATTCTCGCATCAACTCAATATGTGTGCAATCGTGCATCTACTTCATGGTCCTGCTACTTTCTAACCATTACTGTTCGAAAAAGAAACCTCCGGCAATCTGTAATAAGGAAAAAAGCAATATCTTGTTTTGTTGTGCTCCTGCTAAAAAATATTGTCCATCACTGAAGCCTAGGCATGCAGCACTCGAACTTGAGGTCTACAGCTATGATCCTTCATTCAATTAAAGCTATACTCTGAATTATGCTAGCTATGCGGTGCCTGAGTGCCAGCAGATTTAGTTCAAGAGCCTCACATAGGTCTATTGGTTAATTGATGGCGGTGCAGTCTTCTCATTTCTCCCCTTCTACTGGTTGGGCCTCAGTTGTTCTATCAGTTAAACACACGGTGACAACTTTGGGTGCAGTAGTGTAACAATATCTAAATTAATGTTCTCGGTTTAAAGTGTTCTTCCTATAGACTTTTAGTCCTTCAGAAAAGGAAGAATGATCAATTTTAGTCCAAAGTTCAACAAAATCATAAGAAACAAAGCGCACTAGTGGACGCTTGGTTCTGATGTCTTGCAACTCTAAGGCCTTAGCTTGTTCGAGGCGCAGATTTCTCACAGGCAAACCTCGGGGACCAAAAAGAAGAAAGATTTTCCATCTTGGCAAGCTTAATATATAGATTAAATTCCTCGATTAAGTGCAGTGTTCAGGATTCGATGGCTTGTTTTTCATGCAAAATGATAGTTCGAGCAGAAAGCAACCACCGCAGTTCATGGGATCGTGCACTATGACACTCCGACTTGGATCGATTAGTTCCTTGCCGCGTGCACTACAGTAACAAGCGAGAGATATTAACAAATAGGTGTTTCTTTAATTCGTGTTGGAGCTGCACATATTTGTGCGACTATTTATCTATGTAGTAATGTAGCGTAAATCAACGACTGTATCGAGTATGTTATTTAGTGGATCCTGTGCATACCCATATAGCTACGGTTCACTTGAGTAAAATGCAGGCAGCAAGATCAAAATTTTAAATTACCCTGCAGCAACAAGCACCCAACCAGACATTTTTATGCATCCATCTGCTCCTTGATGTGTATGGTAGAAATTACTGATTTAGGAATGAGGGGCATTGAGGGATCTACCGGCTACATCACCTTTATCTTCTGGACCATTATCTTCGGGCTCACGGGAGCAGATAGCAGCTCAGTTGTGAGTTCTCCCTGATGAGAGCTGGCCAACTTTGGGACTCCCATGGAACAAATCTGTACAGCTAGGGAATAGATTCTATTCCTTCACTTGTGCAGCCTGTATCTTCAATTTGTTTTTTCAGTACACTCTGAGATAACAAAATGGAAAACAGATATGAACTCCTTAGATGCTGATTTATCTTCGGAGAACTTAGAGCTAAAGACCGGCACAAGATGGAAGCTGAGAAAACGGAGCAAATTCTCCGAGGACTACTGAATTGTAAGAATGAAAACGTCATGCCGTATTCCAGTTACCTGTACAAACATGAAGTGCGACTCCGCCGCTGATGAATCCACAGGAACGGGCTCACATGGGGATCACAAATTTTGTTTGTTGATAATGTGCATGCTCGCAGAAGCTAGCTGTACGTGCAATTCCTGGACCAATATGCAATTGTGCATCTCTCTCTCTCTCTCTCTCTCTCTCTCTCTCTCTCTCTCTCTTCCTGCTATTTCCTGCAAAAAAAAACTGTTAATCCTGGGGACAATAATCTGGCTTATTGTTCGTTCTGCCAGATCAAGGATAACACAGAATTAATATTACTTCACGTGATGGGTGCTAGCTGTTCATCGACAAGCATCAGCAGGCATTAATAGTTTTGGTATTCACCCATTCATTCCACCTTTGTATCACCAACAAACTGAACCACGTAGGCTGTTGGTAAAAGATTTAGGTACATCATCTTTTCTTTTTTATTTTGAAACATGTTCAGTAAATTAGGGACATACAACTATTATCAAACCTTGGTGTGTCACCAATACATGATTTGGTTGCAGTACGTGATACTTGATACCTCAATGATAGTACTACAACAATATAAGTATTGGTGATCATTCATAGCGAGCAACATAACATTTAACCGAATCCTATATCATTAACTGCTTTAACAAATGATCTGTAACATCAGAGTTGCTTAAATGATAGTACCAGTATTTTGTTGCATGTCTCATCCATTGTTCTGAAGGATTGCTGGTTCATGATAATTTCCATCTATTAACCCTCAGACCTGCTCATCCGTGAAACTGACGAGCCATATTCATTTGCACTAGTGGAAATATGAGTATTAGTCCCGGTTGGTAAGCCTCGTATCTCTCGAAAAACCTACGGGACTAATCATTCGGGACTAAAGGTCCTCCTCTTTAGTCCCGGGTCATTCACCCGGTAGTAAAGACCTCCTTTAGTCCCGGTTGGTAATACCAATCGGGACTAAAAAGTTCCAAAAAAAAAATTGGCCCCCATCCCTGCTTGCGCCACGCCGCCGCCCAGCGCTAGCCGGGAAGCCCCGCGCGCCGGTGGCAGGCGCTAGTGGAGGAAGGAGAGAGTAGGAGATGGAGGAGAGGAAGCGGTGGAGGGAGAAAGAGGCTGGTGGTGGGGAAAGGATAAGGTAGCTAGTGGGGAGAGAGATGAGGCCAGTGGGGTGATAAAGCCGTCAGGCCGATGCGGAGAGATATAGTCCCGGTTGTTGGTTTCAACCAAAACTAAAAGATCGCCATTTAGTCTCGGTTGGAACCACCAACCGGGACTAAATCTTTAGTAGTCCTGGTTGGAAACCAATCGGGACTAAATGAGTGGTCTTTAATCTCGGTTGGTGTTACCAACTGGAACTAAATGCCCCACCAGATTCCCTCGTTGTTCGTAGCCATTACAACCAGGACTAAAAGGGGCTCTTTAGACCCGGTTGATATTACTGACCGGGACTAAAGAGCCCCCATCGGAGCTATTTTTGGACCCAGAACTAAAGCTCATTTAGTTCCGGGTCCAAAAACGACCGAGACTTTTGTAGCTGGATGGAAGGTCCTTTTCTACCCGTGTGTGCTCGTAGTATTAAACTAGAAACAGTCTTTTCTCCGCCTGTTTTCTAATTCAATATGGGGGCATCAGATTTCAATGAGTGGATATATTATATGGAATCTTCATATCGAGTTAGCAAATAAATGGAGACGGTTCCTTCTTATTGTGCACTCTGCCACTTCGACTCTTTCATAAAATGGGCGACGGTTAGTACCTTATGCAGTATAGTTCAGAAACCTATCTAGCTGCACTACTCAGTTCATGTTGGAGGTGTGAGTGTCACTGAAACGATTCAACTTTTCTGTAATTAAGTTATACTTATTCATTATTACTTAGCTCATCACGCATGACTGCAGAACAGGATGCTTTAGGAGGGTTTGTAAGAGGAAGCTGATGGTATTGTGGTCGTAATAACGTAACTGTAAGACAGCGGCATGATCGAGCACATGTCGGTGGCAGTATGGCCTCTTGTCCGTGTCTATAAGATACCCTGCAGCAACAAGTAGCCACACCACAAGACATGCTATACCACAGTGCGAGTGCTAGCTAACATCTCTCCACATAAGCAATGTCTGCTCGCTTGTTGTGCACGGTAGAAATTATTGAATTAGGAATAAGGGGTATTGGGAATGTAGAAAGAAAGAGAGAGAGGTGTGCTGCGCAGGGGCCCGGGTGGTGGCCATGTACCTGAGAATCACGACGCGTTGAGGATGAACGGATCGGACATGACTGCATGGACTCTCATGTGAGCAGTCTCAGTGGTCGAGTGCAATAAGGAAACTGAGGTCATGGGCCAAATTCCTCTGACCACGACCGATTATAATGAGGTAACAACAATGTAAAATGTTTGCCATGAAAAATGTAAAAGGCTTTTGCATCGTCGATTGTTTGAAGTCTTACAAACAGTGCGCCGTGCATGCAACTTTAAGACTCCATAGCTATATGTATCCAAGTAAAATTGGTCACCTTGGCAAGCTCAGGCTAGCCTAAAAAGTTTAAACATGTCATGAAAGCACACTTGAGCATCATGGTTGGCATTTATGAAAGCACCTTTAGGAAGGTTTTGAATAAAAAATGAGTTAATGAATTTAATTCGAATTGTTATGGTCGATTTATTACATCAACTTTTATTCAAAAGCATAATTAAGAAACTTTAACACTTGTCAAGTGTTGAATCCGAGCACAATGCAGTTTCTAATGGTGTTGCTGAATCTTGCTGGCTGTGACAGCTACTCTTGTATGTTGCCACAATACTAATTAGTGCAGTCTAGCTTTCTAGTAATCCTCATGGAACTAAGCATGTTGAGAATGATCTCCACTTTATTGGCAAAAGGGTTGCTATCGAAAAAGTACGAGTCATTCATGTGCCCAAATCCTCAGTCATCCATCCCAATGGTGGGTTTGTTGATGACTGAAAGTGGAAACTTGAGCACTACATGGGATATGCATGACTTGAACTCGAGGATGACTGATTAATTATTGTTCTCATATGTATTTGAACTTGGGTAACTGTGAACTTGATTATGCCATGATGAACTTGGGATGATATGCATGTTATCAGATGTATTTTATTAATTATTGTTCCCAGTGATATAAATCTGCCTATGCTGAATGCATAGGCCTGTGCATCTGTAGCGTCGTGGCATCAAACAATCGACAATACAAAAGCATTTGTACTATTGTGTTGTGTTGTAATCTATGTGTACAAATTCCTTTTTATATAACGATCTCAAAGTATAGATGGTGTCTCATACACCTTTAGAAAAGCGAGCTCTTTTACGGTACACAATACTACCAGGTGGTAGTATGGAGTATAGACTGTTTTTTGATATCGGTAAAATTGTAATTAGCCCAACATATATAATTCAGGTTTTTTCGCACTCCATTTTCCGCACGCCCTCTCCTAATGCTCGCCCGCCGAAAGATTTGATATATTTCAACAATGACATTTTACATATTTCCAATCATATCCCTATACTACCCATACTACTCATGCATACTACCTATACTACAACTTAAGGTTTTAGTAGTATACAATTAATCTCAACCGTCGGATCCTTACATACGAGTTCTTTTCGAACAGTAGTATAAGGTAGTATTGTGTACCGTAAAAGAAGCCATTGCTACTGACATTGAGCTACATTCGGTCCTGAACCTGCCTGTTCAAATGGTGGTGAACTAACATTACTCGGCGGTTATATACTAGTTATTATACATTTGTGTTTGAAGTGTGACTGAAATAACTGAACTTTTCTCTAGTAAGTAAGTTATGTATGCTCATTATTTCTCAGCTCTTCACACATGGCTACCATGAATTTAAAGAGGTGCCTTTGGTTACGTTTGTAACAGGAAACTGTTGGTATCGTGGGCCTAAAATGGAGGGACCATTCAAGTTTGTCACGTGCGACGGAGAAACGGCACACGGCTAATAAGGATGTTCTGGCCCTATATATGATTTTTCCTTTAGTCTAAAGTTTCAGGTATTGTTTAGTTGTCAAAGTTTGGAGGTGCTAAATTACTGTTACAGCACTGTAGCATGCTGTAGCATTTCGTTTGTATTTGTGAATTATTGTCCAAACATTGACTAATTAGGCTCAAAAGATTTGTCTCGCAAAGTACAACAAAACTGTACAATTAGTTTTTAATTTCGTCTACATTTAATACTCCATACATGTACCGCAAGTTTGATGTGATAGGGAATCTTCTTTTTGCATAGTGTCAAAGTTGGGAGTTGGGGGTGAACTAAACAAGAGCTCAATAAGTAATAACAAGTAAATATATATGTCAAGATCCAAGCAGTAATAAATACATGCACATAAGTAGGTGTCAGTTGGTAGCTTGGCACAGTGGCAATATAGCCTCTCTTCCTTCTCTTATAAGTTACCCTCCCGCAACAAAGCACTGGTCCGGACATGATACATGGTATACAGGGTATTCGTGCGAGTGGTACCCAGGATTTCATCTTCAAATATGGCCATGCTCTGCCCCATGTTGTGCATGATACAAGTTACTGATTAGGAACGAGAGGCATTGAGAATTAGTTCATCTGCCAGAACTTAACTCAACTCCTAGCCGGTTGACCATAACGCGCCGCGCGTAACCTTATCTTTTAGGATTCAGGCTTGGTAAAATTGGGATGTGCCAAATTACTGTTACAGCACTGTAGCACACTGTAGCGTTTCGTTTGTATTTGTGAATTATTATCCAAATATTGACTAATTAGGCTCAAAAGATTCATCTCACAAAGTACAACAAAACTGTGCAATTAGTTTTTAATTTCGTCTACATTTAGTACTCCATGCATGTACCGCAAGTTTGATGTGGTGGGAAATCTTCTTTTTGCATAGTGTCAAAGTTGGGAGTTGGGAGTGAAGTAAACAAGAGGTCAGTTGTTGTTAATGTCTGCTCATCTCCATCTTTCGGCTCAATCGATAGAGATGAGAGGTGGGAAGGCCATGTGTCAGCGGCCCTGCGTGACGGCAGCGACAGCCAATAAGGTCTTCACTGGCTCGAGTGTCTCCGCGAGCCTGCGTGTGGAGGATTCGCACTGTGCTGACGCTGCCTAACTATACTATAGCCTGGTTTGGTTCCTCTTGCTTATTTTTAGTACCCGTCACATCGAATGTTTAGATACTAATTAGGAGTATTAAATGTAGATTATTTACAAAACCCATTACATAAGTGGAGGCTAAATGACGAGAATAATCTATTAAGCCTAATTAGTTCATGATTTGACAATATGTTGCTATAGTAAACATTTGCTAATGATGGATTAATTAGGCTTAATAGATTCGTCTCGCTGTTTAGCCTCCACTTATGTAATGGGTTTTGTAAATAGTTTACGTTTAATACTCCTAATTAGTATCTAAATATTTGATGTGACACGTGCTTAAAAATAAGCAAAGGGAATCAAACGCCCCCGTGTGAGTGTGACTCACTGTGACACCCTCTCGCCAACTCCTCCACCAGACAGACCTGCAGCACCAGCGCAGCTGTGCAGAAAACCAGGCAGGCAGCTAGCAAACCAAGCTAGCAAGGCAGCAAATGGAGGTAGTGATCACCGGATCGAGATGATTAGATGAAATGGTATATCTCTACTTTGATTTTTTAATGACAATTAGATCAATATTACGTACGTGTTAGCTAGCTAGTTGCCGTAGCCCATTGATAATTGGTCAATTGGATATTGGTGAGAGTTTATGATATTACAATTTCAGAGTTCTGGTACCTTGGTAGCAACTTTACATTGACAAGTCATTGAATGAGGTTGACATCAATACCATCATCAACAACTTTGTATCCTGTAATGTTAGAAGAAAGTTCTAAGGCAATATGCAAGAATTGTTTGATTTGAATATTTTTACATGCACATTGAGTGTTTGTCCGTAAAATTGCTCCTACATACACTACTACTCTGTTGTAAGC